>NC_056623.2:247712145-248962145 GCF_002870075.4 Lactuca sativa | reverse complement strand
CAACAGGAGTTTCTTCCTCAGGTTGATTGCTAGTGTCTGAGGTTCCTTCACCAATTGATTCTTGAATTTCTTCAAGATCAATCTGCCTCCCACTGTCTCCTTGGCTTATAAATTCTTTCTCGCGAAAGATCCCTCTTCGTGCTACAAAGACCACATTCTCACTGGGTCTGTAGAAAAGGTAACCGAAGGATTTCTGTGGGTAGCCGATGAAAGTACACCTTTCACTTCGAGGTTCAAGCTTATCATGAGTTTCACGCCTCACGAATGCTTCGCAACCCCAAATTTTGATGTGGTCCAAATTGGGAACCTTCCCAGTCCACATCTCATGAGGTGTTTTGGTAACCTTCTTTGTAGGGACTAGATTAAGGATATGGGCGGCAGTCTCTAAGGCATACCCCCAAAAAGAGATTGGTAACGAAACTCGACTCATCATAGAGCGAACCATGTCCAACAAGGTACGATTACGCCTCTCAGCTACACCATTCAGCTGTGGTGTCCTGGGAGGAGTCAATTGTGAGACAATCCCACACTCCTTAAGATAGTCAAGGAACTCGGTACTAAGATACTCACCACCTCGATCGGATCGAAGCATCTTAATGTTCCTGCCCAATTGATTTTCTACTTCCTGTTTGAATTCCTTAAACCTTTCAAAGGTTTCGGACTTGTGTTTGATCAAGTAGACATACCCATATCTACTATAATCATCAATAAAAGTCACGTAATACCGATTAGCGTCCCTTGTGGCGGTTTTGAATGGCCCACATACATCAGTATGTATTAGGTCCAACAAACCTTCACCCCTCTCACAAGTTCCAGTGAAGGGTGATTTTGTCATTTTTCCAAGTAGACAAGATTCACAACTCTCATCTGATTTGAGGTCAAATGATTCCAAGACTCCACTCTTTTGGAGTTGGTCTATGCGTTTCTTGTTTACATGTCCAAGACGACAATGCCACAATGATGCTTTATCTAGGCTAGTAGAAGAATCAATATACAACACATTATTTCCTAAGTTGTCTACAATCGACACAGTTTCATACACGCCATCACAAGGTAATGCTTTAAAATAAAACACATTATTAAAGAAAGCATTAATACCACCACATTCATTATCAAACGAAAAAGGTAAAACCTTGTTTGTACAAAGCATGAAAAGAAATAATATTCCTCGCCATTTCAGACGAGTATACACATTTAATCAATTCTAATTTTAACCCATTATTAAGCAACAAAGTATAAACTCCAATCTTGGAAACAGGTGAAGCCTTCCTATTCCCCATGATTAAGTTTATCTTCCCGTGCTCCACATCCTCACTTCTTCTTAGGCCCTGCAAATCAGAACATATGTGAATACCACATCCTGTATCAAGCACCCAAGAGTTAGAATATGTTGAGTAATTAGACAATATAGTGTAAATACCTGCATAGGTGGGTTTCACTTTCCCATCCTTTAGATCCTGCAAGTACTTAGGGCAGTTTCGCTTCCAGTGTGCCTTTTCATGGCAATAAAAGCATTCAGCATCCTTTGGAATGGCAGAAGGAGTGACAGAACCGTTCTTAGTCTTGGATGAGGAGCCTTCAAGAGACTTTCCCTTGGTACCCTTCGAAGGGTGCTTCCTCTTTTTCCCTTTGCCTTGCCCAATAGCTAAAACAGGGGTAGAAGTTGGAGTAGGAGTAGTAGAGGTAACAACCGCTTTACCCTTAAGACCGGTTTCAGCGGTCTTCAAGAGTCCTTGAAGCTTGCTGAGGGTAACTTCCTCCTTGTTCATATGATATGTCATTCGAAAATGATCATAACAAGAAGGCAAGGAGTGCAAAATGATGTCAATTGCTAACTCCTCGGGGATGTTAACATTCAGCTTCAGCAAACGGTCCACATACCTTTGCATCTTTTGCATGTGGCCCGTGACGGATTCACCGTCCTTCATGCAGGTAGTTATTATGGAGGAGATTATTTCATACCGCTCCTGACGAGCACTCTGATGGTACCTTTCCATCAAGTCTTGGTGCATCTCAAAAGGGTAGAAATCTTCATATGACTTTTGGAGCTCGGCTGTCATCGTGGCCATCATGATACATGCCACCTTAGTAGCATCTCTCTCATGAGTCCTGAATTCAGCGATCTCCTCAGGAGTAGCAGTAGACTCATCAAGTTCTTTTAACTCCTTATCGAGGACATATTCCTTGTCCTCGTAACGAGTAACCATCCTGATGTTCCTAATCCAATCCATGAAGTTGGAACCATCAAAGATGACCCTCCCACAAAGATTCATGAGAGAGAAAGAACCAGTTGGGTTAGAGCCTGAAGCATTAGTGTTGGAAGACATCTGAAAGAAGAAAGTAAGTTTAGATTAGATATTTAGGATCCTTAATAAGACACCCAAATGTAATATTAAGGCTAGGATCCAATCACAATATATTACACTTAGAAGAGGGATGCCGTAATCTAAGTAATAATATATTTGAAAGGTAGGCGAATGACGATTCACCAATTTCCACCATGAAAACGAAATGATTAATTAGGTTTCATTGGATTTGAAATTCCTAGATTCTTTTGAGATTCATTGAACTTTTCAATGGCATGTTTCAATCTCGATTGTGCCCTTCAAATTTTGTGACTGGGATGCCGAGGATCACAAAACAAGGTGTGAATAACCATGCTAACTCACTTGGTACTCCTAATATTATCACCTAATCAATGTGCCGGTTAACCACACACGCTCCATTGATCTATGACAACATTAAGTTACCCTTCGTGATCCTTACTAGTCTAATTAGTGTGCCGGTTAACCACACACGCTCCACTAACGACTTGGTAAGGTACAAAGTGTGAATTCCATGGATTAGCACCATGTTCACATTTTCCTAAAATAACTAAGATTGGGAATTAAAAGAGTTTAGTTATTTTATAATATTCATTATACTTTTAATGAGGATTTAAAGTCGTTGTTCTACCCGTTCGGCTAACGACCCTCCACCGATCAAGCAAGCGGTGGGTGAGAGTATACACCCATTAAGTCGCCATTTTATAGGCAACAACCTTATACCCACCTTATAGACCGGCTTCGTGAATGAGGCCTACTAACGGTAAAACGACTTATTCTTATACATATATATAATAATTAACCATTAATGTTATAAATAGTATAAGGGTTGAATTTTAACTATTAAAACTCTAAGGTTTGGAATTAAAGTTTATTAAAGTGTGTGAAACTTTACAAATTCCAAAACTTGAGGACAAGTTTTGTAACTTTGCAAAACTCTTCATTTCATAACTTATGAATTAAAGGTTCATAAAAATGAAGACTCTTCATTTTCATGTAACTTATGTGTTTTAAGTGTGTGTTAAAAGAAAGTGACCTTTGGTAATCCATAACTTGAGGACAAATTATGGACTCCATTAAAACACATAAATGATTAAGAATTAATTCTAAACAATTCAGCAAATAATTCCTATCATTTTCTAAATTCATAAGAACATGAACATGATCATCAAAAATTCAAGAATTATATGAACACATAAAATCATGAATTTTTGATATATGCTATTGTAAATGGATTAGAACAACCATTACACCAACTAAAATAAGTTTTACAACACCAAAACAATTTAGGGTAATGTTTCCAGTCCATTTCCAGCAGCAAAAGTCGAGATTCTGCATTCTTTCGATCCTACTCGCCGAGTGCACGAACGGACTCGTCGAGTAGGTTGAAGTTTGCCTTGGACTCGGCGAGTCCCCCCAATGGACTCGGCGAGTCTAGCATGCAGACAGCAACGATTTCGACTTTTTTTCACTATTTTGCATCAAGTATCAAACAAGCAAGCCTAGGCTCTGATACCACTGTTGGGTTTTGAGCAATCTAACACTTCCTAAGTGTGCATGCAACCCTAATAAACCTTGGATCTATGTTTGTCTAAATACATGCAAAATAATAATTTTTCCAAGGTTTATAACCTATCTAACATGGCATGGGGAACATTTCAACATAAAAGAGTTAGAAGAGATTACATACCTTTGTTGTGTTGGGTTCTTAGGAGTTTGAGGGCCAAGCACCAATAGTGTGAATGCCTCAAATGGAATCACAAACACCACAAACTCTTGGAAAACTTTGAGAGAGTATACACACTCTTGTATTTTCGGCCACACACATGCACACACACACTAGAACACTAGCTTTCTCTTAGGCTATCTTAGGCTCTCTTTCATGCTCCATAAGCATGCTTATATAGTATGCATGGTTAGGGTGAAACCCTAATAACCCATGTCTTTTCCTATTCCAAGGATCCATGGGTTAAAAGCTCCATGGATCATCCATGGACTTCCACATAAGCCTAGCCCATTAACAAATGAGTATTAGCCCACACTATATAAAACAAATAGCCCATAATTTAATTAGTATTCCTTTTAATCTCTAAATTAATCCATAATTAATTTAAGACTAAAACTAATTAAATAACGTAACTTCATATTAATATATTATAACTCATAATATATTAATAAACATATGTGTATAACTCTCATAAAATTATCCATAATAGTTTGGATGAGATGCAACCCAAATGGACCATGCCGGTCGGGTCAAGTATATACCAAATAAGTTATGGACTTAGACACCTTATCCAACACTTGGCACATTGAAGTTATCAGGTTTATTCAAAGGTTCTGGCACATATCTGCCTTTGCTTTTCCATGAAGTTCTTACAGACAAACCTACCGTTTCATCAGCATTGTCAATGGGAGCTGACCAGAAGAATTCGTCACAGCCATCAGCATTGTCTTCGTTTACAATAGCTGTGAGTTCAGCAGTCTGATATTCGATTACACCTGTGACCTTGTACACTTGATTTGGAGTGGTTCTAACCTTTTGGTATACGACAACCTTCTCTGCAAGAATCGGGGACTTTTGTTCGGACATACGAGCGAACTCCACTGAATTTTCTAAAATAAGATTCTTGTGGTCTTCGGGTTCGCTTTTGACAAATTCTGAACAGTCAACTGTATCCTCTACAGAAATTTCACTCATATTATCGTCCTCATTAATCTCAGATGCATTTTCAACATCAATTTTATTTTCTGAGCTCAAGTTGGCGTTTAAAGAGTCAAATTTTTGTATGGTTTCGGTTCTCAGTTTCAGTTTATCATTTTCATCCAAAAGGTTTTTAAGCATGTCCTTATGGTCCTTGGACTCAATAAAAGATTAAATTTTGTCCAGTCCATACATGTACGTCGGATTAACATCCTCAGATGAAATAACACTCTCATAATTATACGCTTCAGCATCAATTTCATCCTCCTTAAACTAAAGGAAGGGTAAAATCATGCGATGGATCTTTTGTCCTATTTCACAATCCAAATGAAGCTGAGTAATATTAGTGTAAAGATGATTGGCAATCAAACAAAAAACATTTTGCTGTTTCAAAAGCTTTAAATTGTCTCTTTGTAAATAAATGTTTTCATCTTTTGTTTTGATTAATTCCGACTCCTTCAGTTCGATCCACATGCGCCGTTCCTCACTCTTCGAAGACACCCTGCTTAATTGGTCAGTTAGGTTAGAATTGGTGACTCGAGGTTGAGTTAAACTACTATCTAGATGAGAGATTCTTGAATTAACACTTTTTAGTTCTTTTTCATATGAGCTTGGTGGGACTTTAAATGAGACAAAGATGGATTGTACCTGCTTGATCAGTTCGTCGAGTTCGTTGAACTGCATGCTAAGTGGTTTAGCTGTAAAGCACAAATCCTGTTGCTCCTTCGGTTCATTATTCCCACCATCAGTGTTATATTCCCTCATCTGAGATATGTCAGACACCATCAAGCACTTTCCTCCACTGCTTTCTACTTTAGCCACATAAGCCTTTCCATGAGAAGGTTTCCTCACTTCATCATCTTCAGAGTCGGTTGACTAAACCTCTACGCCACCGAACTCGTCATCAGCAACCGAACCCTACACAATTAGAGCGTTCATAGAAGGGTTAGCGGTAGATTTCTTCTTCCTACTTTCATCCAGCTTTTTCTGCAACAAAGCTTCTTCATCCTTTTACTCATCCTTCTCTGCCATCTTTTTGAGGACACAATCCTTTGCATAGTGGTTCTTTCCTCTACAATAGTAGCAGCTTACTCCATAATCACCTTCAGCCTTCGGTTCCTTCTTTGATTCTTCAGCCTTCGGTTCATCTTTAACCTTTTCAGAACAGTAACTCCCCTGCCAATTTCGGTTTTTGTTAGTGGGGAATCTCTTCTTGATGAACCTCTTGGGGTTTGACACCATCATAGCATAATCCTCAGAAGTGAGGTCATAATCCTCCAAGATAAGGTCTTCGTCCTCGATCACAGCTTTACTTTTGGACAGGAGAGCCAACGAACCTAGGCTTGAAACCACATTCTTCTCCTGCAACACGATCTTCTCCTAAGATTTCAAGATACCCACCAGTTTCGCCAAAGAGTAGGATTTAAATTGCTCGTGCGCTTTAACTGTGGACACAACTGCTCTCCACTCGGATCTGAGACCGTTCAAAAATGTAACCTTCTGCTCAACAAGCTTCCTTTCGATGTCATGTTTGATCATCTTGCTAAGAAGATGATTGAAGCGATCGAACGTTTGGGTCACAGTTTCTTCGGCTCCTTGCTTGAATTCACCGAACTCAGACAAGAGTATGGTTTGAATGGAGTGTTCAAGATCTTCGTCTGTAGAGTACAATTCACGTAGCCTGTCCCATATCTCTTTTGCCGTCGTACATGAACTCACTAGCCTAAAGGTATCAGATTGAAGAGTGAATCTAACCAATCTTAACGCTTTGATATTGCACTGAAATTTATCTTTTTCGTCTTGCGCAATATCTTTAACATCTTTCAGAAGATCATTGTACTCCTTTTGAGTTTTAATAATTCTTGAAGTTGCTGAATGAGAAAAGGGTCCAGAGATGATTGCTTCCCAGATGAGGTATCCATTATCCTCAGATCCTATAACGTAATCTTCAAAGTGATGTGCCCAGACTTCATAATCATGGGTGTACAAGATGGGAATCTTCGTTGTTGATCCAATGCTGTTCGAAATATTGATGGGATTTGATTGCGACTCGTCCATAATTGATCGAATAACCTGTTCAAAGATCTGACTTGTAATAAATCAAATTAGGGCAAAACAATAAATATCGAGATACGTCAATAATGAGATGACGGCTCAATAAATATCAGTAATTGCGGAATAACCCTAATCGAAACCTTTTTCACAGAAAACAAATGTATCGATTACACAGCCTCCTGCTCTGATACCAAGTGATAAGTTAAAAACTAACTTGAAGATCGATTAGATCTTTAAAACAGGTAAAGTAATGTAACAGAAAATAATACGAACACAAGAATGGATCAAAGATGTCGAATGATTAATCAACAATCCTCAGAAGAGCTCGATAAAGAACTACTACTGTAGAGGATTAAAGGGTTTACAAGAACGATAAAGAAATCTGCAAAGCTATCGTAATGCTATCAATCATATTCTAGATCGTTAACCTAATATGCATGCAAGCACATTATTATATACTAAACCCTATTAGCTCACGGTTGGACAGGCCCAAATCGGAGTGCAAAACTTGGACTATTAACCGAGCCCAATCGACGCAATACAAATAAATCTGCTACCCAACAGATTTATTAATACACAGGTAAATGAAGTGAAAGGAGAGGATGTTGTTTGTTTGATAAAGAATTCTGCTACTCTATCTGGTTCGTTATTCACCTTGCATGTATCCCAAATATGTATTGAGCTGCCAACTTTCACTGATAAAGATAAGCAGGTGAAGTTTCTCTTTTGTGATTCCATTAGATGTTTCTTATCATATACTCATTTAAGTTGTAAGTTTTATGGAAAATTGTAGGTTAATTAGCACATGGGGAGTGTGTAACAAGATTTTTGCAAAGATAGAAAATATTGAGGTCCGATGCCCACATTTTTCAAGTTGTATGTAATCAAATTGTCTCTTATGTCACATTGGGGAGATTACTTTAATGTCACATTGAAATTTCATCGAATAGTGTAGCGATAAATAGAAGAAATAGCAACGTACTTTCATCTATTATTTGTATGACATTAAATTTTATGCAATGAATTTTATTTTTTTGTATGGTATTTTATTTTTTATTACGAGACATTAAATACAAATTGAATTTGAAAATTAGTAAATTAATAAATAATATTTTTTTTAAACATTTAAAATTATGATACGCAAAAATGTCTGTCATCTTTATATATGACATGGACTTTCTTGACAGCGGTTTTCTTGATACACATTGCGTGTCATTAACACGCGCGTCGTAAGGTTACGACATGTGAATGCGTGTCGTCTTCCTTTATGACAGGGTCATCCTCGATACGCATTGTGTGTCGTAAACGCGTGTCGTAATTGCGCGTCGTAAATGAGCGTCGTAAATGCGCGTCGTCTCTCTTTATGACAAGGCCTTCCTTGACGCGCATTTGCGCATTGTCTGGGCCTTTTACGACGTGCAATGAGCGTCGTAAAAGGCTGTTTTTCTAGTAGTGTCCATTCCTTCACGGTTAGATTCTGCTCACTTCTTCCTTTAAGCTTCCTTTCTTTTCTTCAATCCTACAAAACATCAATTGTAATCTTATCACATTATGTATTAAGAATCTAGAATAGAAGCTTAAAAGAGTTAGTTAATGGATTTTACCTATATTAGAGCCATATGTTTCGACTCTCCCATCTCTTAGATCTCTTAGATAAATGGGGCAACTTCGTCTCCAATGCCCTTTCTCTTGGCAATAGAAGCAAATTGACTCTTTTGGAACATGACATGGAACTAATTTAGACATTGCCTTTCTCTTATGATCAAACCTTTCAATCATAGCATGTCTTTCATTGCCATCGTCTATATCCATAGAGGTCTTGAAGGCAGATTCACCAATCAACTTTGCTTTTCTATTGCGCCAAACCATTGCTGATTCAGCAGCAATAAGCATATAGGTGAGATCTATAAGGGTCACGTCATGGTTCTGATGGGTTTAGAGCATTCTAACACTTCCTAAGTGTACATGCAACCCTAAATACCTTGGATCTATGTTTTCTCTATTATACATGCAAATAAGAACATCCAAGGTATTATCCTAATCTAGCATACAAAAACTATGAATGTAACAAGATAGAATACATACCTCTTGATGTAGCTTGATGTCTTCAAGCTTTAAGAGCTTAGCCCCAATAGTGTGGAAGCCTCAAGTGGAATCACAAATCACCAAGACACCTTGGAATACTTTAGAGAATATGATTACTTGGTTTTCTCTAGTGAAATTGGCTAGCCCTTCTTTAGTGTATCCACACTAGTACCAATTTCACCAACCAAAGACATCTTTATATAGTATGGAGGATTAGGGTTAAACCCTAATACCCATGACCTTTCAAATCCTAGGATCCATGGGTTAAACACTCCATGGACTATCCATGAAAGCTTAGCCCAACCTAAATGAACTTGGCCCATTCCATATATATAAGAGTCCATATTTAATTAGTTCCTTTTGATCACTTAATTAATTATAAATTAATTCTTGATCAATACTAATTAAATGATATGATTCCATATTAATATATTAGAACTTATAACATATTAATATTAATCATAAACATACTATTCTCAAAAGATTATCCATATAAATTGTGTCGATGAAGTGCAACCCAAATGGACCATGCCGGGTCGGGTCAAGTACAATACCAAATATAGTTATGGACTTCGACATTAATCCAACAGGTTCCTCATATACTACTCTCTTACGAACACACTATATGAGTTAGGAAGTGAATGAAGAACCCAATCAGCAACCATTTCCTCATAGACAACGGATCCCAACATTCTTAACCTATCAATGTGTGACTTCATCCCTAGGACGTGTGCACACACCGACTTTCCTTCTTTATGTTTACTTGCCAAAAGGGCTTGAGTGATCTTGAACTTTTCAAGCCTTCGAACTTGTGGGTTAGGGAGAATAATTGGACGAGGTGGAGGAAATGAAGCATGATTTCTTCTTCCCCGATCGAATCGTGGAATATCATGTTCATGTGGAAAGCTATTTCCACGGGATTTGGGAAGACCATAGTTGTCGAACATTGACATCTACAAAACGGGAGAAAACAAATTAAAATTACTTGATTGATTGAGTCCTTAGTAAATCACCCAAATGAGATACTAAGGCTAGGACCCAACACAATATTCTACAACTCGGGAGAGGGATGTCGTAACCCAAATTGCAGAACATTTGAAGGTAAGTGAATGACGATTCACTAATTTCCACCATGAAAAACGAAAAAGAAATTTTAAGTTTTAAATCTATGAAAACACCTAGATCCTTTGACATTCATTGAACTTTCAATGACATGTTTAAATCTCGATATGCCCCTCTTGTTTGTGACTGGGATGCCGAGGATCACAAAGTGGGTGTGAATAACCATGCAAACTACATGGTGCCCCCACATGTTACAATCACCTATTCGATGTGCCAGTAAACCACACACGCTCCACCGAACTATGACAAACATTGAGTCACCCTTTGCTACCTTTGCTTAGAACCATTTAGTGTGCCGGTAAACAAAACACGCTCCACTAACTTCTTCGCAAGGGCACAAAGTGTAATTTCATGGAATTGCATCAATTCACTTTTGCCTAAGTAACTAAGATTGGGAATTTGTAAAACATTTAGTTACATTTGTATATCATTATACTTATAATGGATGGTTTTCATCCTACCCTACCCGTTCGGCTAACGACCCTCCACTAGTCAAGAGTGCGGTGGGTAAGAGTGGATACCCATTCAATCGCCATTTTATAGGCAATTTCCTTAAACACCCCTTATAGACCAGCTTCGTGAATGAGGCCTACTAACGGTAAGACTGACTTTTACTCATACATATATATAATGTTCGACTTTTAATTTTATATATATATATATATATATATATATATATATATAGTATAGGGTGTATTTTACACTTTTAGAATACTAGGTGGTTTAATTTAACAATTATACTTTTAATTCAATTAAATTGTTAACCTAAACTTTTATGGATTTATTAAACCTCTTATAATTATACACCTTAATTAATTAATAAAACCATAAGGGAGTGATTTGAACTTTTCAAAACATTACTAGGGTTTTAGAATTTAACATTACTTATTAAACTTTTGATCAACTTTTAAATTGCAAAACTTGAGGGCATGTTTTGAAACATTTCAAAACATTAGGGTTTAGAATTTAAATATACATCAAAATTAAACTATTAATCAAAATTTAAATTCCAAAACATGAGGGCAAGTTTTGAAACCATTTCAAAACATTAGGGTTTCAACTATTTAAATTTCAAAACAACAAAACTTTTGGGTTCAAATTTAAACTATAAAACCTAAAGGGGAAAGTATGAAACTTTTCAAAGCACAAGGATCAAATAACAAATAATCTAAATTAACATTTAATCACTTAATTATCCATATTTGATTTATTTAATGATTTCTTGCAAAACAATTTAACAATTTAATCGAAATAATTAATCAATTATCACATAAGGAAACAAATATTTTATTAATTGATAAATATCTTCAATTAGATCAAGAATATAGTCAAATATATCATAAAATCGGATTTATATTGATCTAATATGATAAGGAAACTATCCTTAAGCAAAAACAGCAAGAAATCCCGGTTTTCAATCAAAATTTTCAATCATACAATGCATCAATAGAATTACAAAAATCAAAATTTTCAATCATACAATGCATCAATACAATAGAAACCAGTCTAGGCTCTGATACCACTGATGGGTTTTGGTCCTAAGAACATCCTATGTGCTCATACAAACCCTAATGCTTGAATCTAGGTTTCTCTATTGTACATGCAAGTTATCCAAGACTATAAACCCTAATTCTAGAATACAAGTAATCATATTAACATAAGAATGGGTTTAAGATATTACCTTGATTGTTATGTAGCAATAACAATCCCAAATCTCCTTGTATTGACTTTAGAAAGCTTAGAGTCACAAATGTCACTCCTCTAATGGTTCACAAACACCATAAGCAAGAGGATGAAGAGGAGAGAGGATGGAGGCTATCCAAAAACCTGTGAAACCCTAGAACAAAACTTAGCCACGTTTTTGGTCCTTAAGGGGTCTATATATAGTGAGGCTACTAGGGTTATCTAACAAGGAAACCCTAATTTGGATGCTTAAGCCCTAAGCAACCCATGGACTCCTGTAATTAGGGCCTTGGACGATTTCCTTATGGGTTTCCCCATAGACTTCGTCCACTCCTTAATATAAGACAATCCATGGCCCAAATTACAATTATCTTATAATTACAATTCTAGTCCCTTAAGTTTAATTAATCTCTTTTAGTCACTAAACTAATTACCAATTAATTACTGACTAATATTAATTAAACAATATGATTTCTCCTTTAATATATTATTCTCATAATATAAATAAATCATATTTAATCCTTTCTCTCCATAATTCATCCTATCAAGTTGCTTTGGTGAAGGCAACCCAAAAGGACCATGCACCATCGGGTCAAGTACATACCAAAATAGTTATGGACTTAGACACTAATCCAACACTCGATCCCTTAGTCCTTTCCTTATTCACATAAGGAATTAGTCTTAATTTTCCAAGCTGAAAGTTCTCATTCATCATACTATACAACTTGCATGATTCCAGGTTTCGTTCCAATTGAACCATGGGTGATGAGAATCTTTCCTTATTTGGTAATATTAGACACTACCACAAACGAAAGACTCAAATCCAATTTTCCAATATTGCTATTAATGGACTCTTATATGCAACAACTTTTCACAAATGCCATTGTAAGGATACTTAAAACTTTGCGGAAAATCTTATCCTTACAATCCATATGAAAACCTTGTTGTTATCTATTCCTAAGCAATATAAATATCATAAGTCTTAAGTAGCAGCCCAAAATTCTGATCACAGAACCATGCGATTGAAATCCATCTGCACGATTTGAATCAGCATGCACTTAATAGAGGTAGACAATGGACTTTACCTGAAGTAGAGCCAAACTTATTGACTTTAACTTCCTTAGGTAAATTTGGCAACTTCGGGACCAATGACCCTTCCTTTGGCAATATAAACATATGGACCCTTTGGTAATGGTACATGGGACTATCTCAGACTTAGCCTTTTTCTTTACCATTTGGTCAACCAGGTTGACTATTGCCGATCCCTTTCCATTGGGAAGAGAATGCTCTTTCTGGATTTCCCGTGTCACCATTTTCACTGTCCATAATGTTTTGGGAAGTTGATCTTAGCAAATAGATAAGATCATTAAGGGTCTTGTCATAGTCTATTTCATAGGAATCACAAATGTGACTTAGAAAGTAGTTGAGCCACCAACTTTCTCAAGACTTTGACACCCAACTCTCCCGGCTTGTTAATATGTGACAACATCTCCAAGATGTGATCACACCTAGACCTTGCCTTGCCAATAGGGCTTGAGTGACCTTAAACTTTTCAGGAACTTTTGGGTCGGGGAGAATAATTGGAGGATGTGAAAGAAGTATGATATCCATGAGACATCATCTTCATTTAGGAAAGCTTGTTTCAAGAGATTTGGGAAGATCATAAATGTCTAAACCAGACATCTTTTTGGGAGATATTCAAGATAGTTGATTTAAAGTCCTTAATATGACACCTAATATGAAATATTAAGGGTAGGACCCAACAAACTATTTTATAACTTAGAAAAGGGATGTCGTAATCCAAGCTATAAAATATTTAAAGGTGGGTGAATGACGATTCACCAATTTCCACCAAGATAAACGAAATGTAATATTAGGTTATAATTGGTTTTTGAAACTCCTAGATTCTTTTGAGATTCATTGAACTGTTCAATGGCATGTTTCAATCTCGAGTGTGCCCTTCAGGTTTTGTGACTGGGATGTCGAGGATCAGAAAACAAGGTGTGAAGTAACCATGCAAATATACTTGGTACCCTTTACCTACTTTGTTAAGTCCAAGTTAGTGTGCCGGTTAACCACACACGCTCCACTTACGACTTAAACAAAGTGCAAAGTGTAATTTCATGGATTAGCACCTTATTCACATTTCCTAAGTAACTAAGATTGGGTATTAATAAGAGTTTAGTTACTTAGAATTTATCATTAATACTTTTAATGAAGAGAGAATTATAGTCCTTGTCCTACCCGTTCGGCCAACGACCCTCCACCAGTCAAGGAAGCGGTGGGTGAGAGTGGACTCCCTTTAAATTGACATTTTATAGGCAGTAACCTTATACCCCCCTTATAGACCGGCTTCGTGAATGAGGCCTACTAATGGTAAGACTGACTTTACTCTTATACATATATATAAATATTATTAACTTATATTATTATAAGGTATAAGGGTTGAATTTTAACTTTTAAAATTCTAAGGGCTAACTTGGAATTAAAGTATTCATAATTGAAAACTTTTCAAATTCCAAAACTTGAGGGCATGTTTTGAAACTATTCAAAACTAATTAATTCTATAACTTATGACTTTAAAGTAGTTTTAATTAAAAAAACTCTTCAAGTTCCATAAGTTGAGGTCAAGTTATGGAAGAATTTAAACTAATTAATAAAAAAATAACTTTTTTTTTATTGTAACCTATGGAACTAATTAAGGTTACACTTTTTTTTATTTATTATTTAATGAAGAGACTCTTGAACCTCCATAACTTGAGGACAAGTTATGGAGTCATAAAACCGTTTAAATAGAACTAAACTCTTTATTTTGTAACCTTTGCCAACATTTATGAGTTTTATGATTCTTAAATGTGACTTTTCATATAACTTGAGGACAAGTTACAAAAACACACTTTGGAATAAACTCTTAGATTAAAATGGATTGAAAACAACTATTTCACAGAACTTTTCTATTAATCTATGAATCTCATAAGAACAAAATAATTCAAATCATCAATCATCAAAAAATTAGAATGAACATACAAACTAATACAAATCTTGAAATTATGACAATTATCTTAGAAATTGGATTAGCATGAACATTACCACGTCAAAAACAATTTCATAAGTCCAAAAACATCTTAGGTAATGTTCCTAGTCCAATTCCAGCCAAAACAATCGAATATATTGTAACAACCCGAAATTGTCCATCGCCGAACACCCATTCTACCCCTAAAAAATCGTCGTTTATCAATTCATTCAGATTTCGTTTTGGGTTAAATTATTTAAACTTATATGTTTATTATAATCTGGTGAGTGTCCAAACCCCTTAGGAACTCATGAAATTAGCCCAAAATGTTTATTTCAGAAATTATAGAACTCTCCGCCGGGTTACGAAAAGTTAATCGGGTGCGACCAAAAGCCCCGTTTAATGCCGGTATCGGGTAGAATTCCACCGTGTCCAAGTTTTGAGACCTATTTAAACGTGTTCAAACTTTCATTTGAAGCTTTTGCTTCCTCTCTCTACTCTCTCTAACCTCTCTCCTCAAACCAAGTTTAAGGGTCCAAAATCATCAAATTTAAGCTCCAAATCACCAAGGTAACTACCCTAACTCCTAGTATAACATCTTAGGCCTTCAAATTCGAGTTCAAATCATGGAATAGGACCATATTCATGAGTTTACGGCCCTAGAACAGTCCTAGGCCATGAACTCACATAAATTGGGTTTTAGAGCCCAAAAACCCTTCCAATCGACCTTTGGAGCTTAAATATGGCTTAATGGATTAATGGAATGGACTTAGAATGCCTTAAGCATGGATTTTGAAGAGTAAACATGAGTTTACTGCCCAAGAGCATACTTGGGCCGTAAACTCATATAAATGGGGTTTTTATGCCCTTAAACCCTTCCAAAACTCCATTGAAGCTTAGATTTGAATTGTAGAATATTGGATTTGGCCTTGGAACACCTTGAACATTAATTTAGAGGACCAAACTTGAGTTTACTGCCCAAGAAAATTCTTGGGCCGTAAACTCTCTAAAATGGGGAGTAAACTCCTCTAAATGTCTTAAGATGCCACTTAAACACACCTTAAGCCATGAGATAAATTCTAGAAGTGTCTACCATCTATTTAGAAGGCTTAAAACATAATAAAACACCCATAAAAGGAGTTCATGGCCATGAGGGGGTTCATGGGCCGTAAACTCCAAAAACCATGCCAAAAGTCCCCTAAAAATCCATTCAAGGCTTGGAAAAATCATTGGAATCACATGTGATTGTTTAAAGACCTAAAACTTTAAGGATTGGGTGTGAGAGGTTGTTTACGGCCGTAAACTCCATATTTACTACCGTAAACTCCAATAAATGGTCTTTAAGTGAGTCTAAATTCATCCCAATGCCCTAGATAAAATCCTAGCTAAATTATCCTTGTGTTATGAAGCCATTTTGCACCCAAAAAAACCATCTATGAGTTCACGGCCATGATCTCATATGGATGAGGTGTTAATGTTGGGTTTTGAGCAATCTAACACTTCCTAAGTGTGCATGCAACCCTAATAAACCTTGGATCTATGTTTGTCTAAATACATGCAAAATAATAATTTTCCAAGGTTCATAACCTATCTAACATGGCATGGGGTACTTTTAAACATAAAAGCATTAGAAGAGATTACATACCTTTTTGATGAGTTTGGTTCTTAAGGAGTTTGAGGGCCAAGCACCAATAGTGTGAATGCCTCAAATGGAATCACAAAACACCACAAACTCTTGGAAAACTTTGAGAGAGAATACACACTTGTATTTTCGGCCACACACAAGCACACACACACTAGTTCACTAGTTACCCTTTTTGGGGGCCATTTCATGCAACATAAGCATGCTTATATAGTGTACATAATTAGGGTGAAACCCTAATAATCCATGTATTTTCCTTTCCAAGGATCCATGGGTTAAAAGCTCCATGGATCATCCATGGACTTCCATATAAGCCTAGCCCATTAACAAATGAGTGTTAGCCCACACTATATAAAACCAATAGCCCACAATTTAATTAGTCTTCCTTTTAATCTCTAAATTAATTCATAATTAATTTAAGACTAAGACTAATTAAATAACATAACTTCATATTAATATATTATAACTTATAATATATTAACAAACATATGTGTATAACTCTCATAAAATTATCCATAAATAGTTCGGGTGAGATGCAACCCAAGTGGACCACGCTGGGTCGGGTCAAGTATATACCAAATAAATTATGGACTTAGACACCTTATCCAACAGACTCCCACTTGGATAAGTCTAATAACTATATTTGCATATGTTACTTCAGGAACCAACCAGCAATCGTAGCTCTCGAAAACTCCATTGAACTATGAAGAAAACTTTGTTGAACTATGAAGCGCCATTTTAGATAAGTGATCATAAAATCCTCTGTTCTCAT
The DNA here is from genome assembly GCF_002870075.4 of Lactuca sativa. Taxonomy (NCBI): domain Eukaryota; kingdom Viridiplantae; phylum Streptophyta; class Magnoliopsida; order Asterales; family Asteraceae; genus Lactuca; species Lactuca sativa. The sequence continues at coordinate 248,944,745 of NC_056623.2, read as the reverse complement.
GATATCAGCCGGACAAATACATGGAACAACGTCGTACTTATTGTCTACCAGTTTGTTTCCCAATTTTCGATTTGTTTGACAAAGAACTTAATCGAACACATCAATTTAGTTCTGACCGGCCAGTACATAGGTCACAACGAAATCATCGAGGGGCCCAGATATCGCTTCTATTTCTAGAAGGAACAGATAAACTTCGAGTCATATGCTTATTCTACTACTTGTTGAATTGTACATAAAGGCACGTTTATAACATCAAGTTACTGATGCGTTTACGTGCAATCAATGCACAACCAACTCATAGGTAACAACTCATATCTCTAGGTTTGAAGATTTATATGATATTACCGTCTCACGATCACTCGAGATAAATTCCATGAAGTGATACAAGTGAGCGTGGGTTTATTCCAATACTCATAACTTATGAGCACTCATGAATGTTGTAGCAACCATTGCTATGACTAAACCCTTTTAGCCATCTACAAACTCGATTCATGACAATCTTGATTCATACCTACTTCCAACATACGAACGACTATGGAGTATTTAAATAACTTAGTCATTCGGAAAGAATAACCTAGCTATTTTGGAAGTCAAAACATGCAAAGTGAAACACAATAATAATAGAATCCAATATGGTCTCAGAACCCTTTTGAATATAAATAGAACCACCTTTTATTTATCACCATATTGATTACACACTATTCATTGTATAATGTTTCAAACAATCAAGTTAAGACTTGAATAAAACAACAGTCGTCCCATGCTCCTGGCATGTACACATTGTTTTTCTAAACATTAGTTATGCCATACTCCAAGTATGCACACTATGTTTGTCTATGATCCCTACATTGTGATGTAGATCAACTGAACATGATTCCATTGATACTCATTTCACAATCCCGAAATCCTTATTGTAAATGTGAGAATCCCCGATTCATATCATTTACCAAAAAATTTGTTAGAGATTAAACATCCTTCTTGCATTAAGGTTTTCTAATCTTACATAGATTGAATAACTTCCACCTATGGAGACATTTACATAGTCCATTTTGACTATCACTTCCGAACAAGAGTTACTTCTTTTCAGAACATGTCAATACAGTCCTTTCCGACAACTTACATCATACTTCCAACTTTCACTGAGCAACCAATCTTTGGCGAACCTCAGATTGTCCTCGACAATTGCTTAATCACTTTAGTCATATCCAGTTCTAGACTTTTCCCTTCTCAATGCCTTAAGTATTTTGAAAATTTAGAAAAGATGAATATTATAGCACATGCAATCGATCCTATATCCGAAGCATATGGGACACGATTCATGATGCTTGACATAAAGACATGATACTAGACAAGTCTTTTGCTACAATATTTTTTATTTGCCATGTTTTCAAAATTTAACTATGAAGAGGGGTGCCGTAATCATAATCGAATTTTGAAAACACAATATATATAGAATTTCTTCAAGTTGAACCATTCCAACATAAAATTCATATATATATTCTTGACTAAAGATGATTAAAATCTCAATCTAAGCTTCTAGAATTGAAATGAAGTATAATTTCCTCTCCCTGAATTATAGCAAAACGACTTTTTCAACCCCTGCAACTTCATGAATTGAAACTCTTGTTTTTCTATAATTAACATTGCTAGCTTGCAATACTAATCATAATTATCATGCTCCCACTAACATGATGATTATCAGCATAACACTTATGCTCCCACTAGCTCTGACATATTTCCAGAAATCTGCTGGACTTCTGAAATTTAGATTCATACACCTTTTCTTAGATAGCTCACATGTGTGTCTAAACAATTTTCAGGACTATGAAAAGGGATACCGTAATCATAGTCTCAATTGCTTAGGCATTTGCCATTTCTCATAAGTCCATGTTAGTGTGTCGGTTAACCACACATGCTCCACTAACGACTTTTGAAAATGCAAATAACACAATTGATATCTACCTAAAATCTACTTAGTGAAAGCGTTTCCTCACCATCATTTTCATGAATCGGAGAGAAACCTTATGACACTTAGATTTTATAGTGTATGACTTCCTATCCATGTGAATTTGCCAAAAACATAATCACAAGACAAGGTTAGTGACAAATTCAAACTTCCATGGATTAAACTTGTTCAATTTTAGTTTCTTGTCACCTTGGTAGCACAAGGCCTACCAATGCTTCCAAGTTGAACTCTGATAACTCACATGCAAATTCAACTTATTTGAAGTAGGTACAGAAATAAGAATTATGTCGACACGATAGGTTACAAACCTTAAGTCGTGTGCTAGTGATAAATTACAGGTTTTACTCTTGATTTAAATCTTGAAACTCTTTCAGGATCTTTAAGGCTCCCACTGTCCCCTTGACATATAAGTTTCCCCAGTCAAGAAGCATTCCTTGACAAAACAAATATTCAAGGGATAGTTCGGATTCTTATCAAGACTAACACTTCACACAATTGGTCATAGTTGGTCTTTGTCTCATCCAAGACATCACAACTTACCAATCTCAAATGTACAAGAGTAGAAAACATTTTACTCTTACATTTGACTAGTGTTAATAAATCTTCCTTTATGTCACTCAAAGTTACAATGTTGGAGTATGACTCTAAGAATTGTTTTGGAACGAAGTATGACTCATCTTCTCGATCTTAACCAATCCAACAATTCATGACCTCTCTTCTTAGCCATAACAATGCACTAAGACGTCCTTAGAGTATGAATTTGTGATATGGTTTCATAATCATTAAGATGATCATGAAATATGATACTAAAGTACTCTCCCATCCTTTCAGATTTGAGAAACTTTTATCTTTCTATAACTCTTAAGCAACAGCTCAAAATTCTGATTACCGAACCATGCGATCGAAACCCACCTTCGCAATCAGAATCAACATATACTTACTTTAAGCTTCCTATCTTTTCTTTGATTCTTAAAAACATCAGCATGTGACCCATTCACATTATGTAATAAGAATCTCCAAATAGGAACTTAATAGAGTTAGACAGTGGACTTTACCCGAAGTAGAGTCAAACCTCTTGACTTGATCAACCTTATGACCTTTCAGGTGAATATGGTAGTTTCGCAATCAGTGTCACTCCCTTTGGCAATAAAACATATAGACCCTTTGGTAATGGCACATGAGACTATCTCAAACATAGCCTTTCTCTTTACCATTTGGTCAACCGAGTTGACTATGGCCGATCCCTTTCCATTGGGAAGAGAAATCCTTTTCTAGATATCCAATGCTACCATTGTCAATGTCCATGTAGACTTGGGAAGTTGTTCTTTTAATCAAATTTGCTTTACTGGTGTTCCAAATCATTGCTGATTCCACAACACCAAGCAAATAGATAACATCATTAAGGGTCATGTCATAGTCCGTCTCATAGTAGTCCCAAAGAGACTCACTATGTTGCTAAGAAAGTGATTAAACATCCAACTTTCACGGGACTTTGACACCCAACTCTCCCGGCTTGTCAATATGTGACTTTATCTCGAAGATGTGAGCACACATAGACTATGCTTTCGAATAGGGATTGAGTGACTTTAAACTTTTCAAGAACTTGTGGGTGAGGGAGAATAATTGGAGGAGGTGGAGGAAGTGAAGCATGATGTTGAGGACACCATCTTCAAGAGATTTGGGAAGATCATAGTTGTCTGAACCAGACATCTATAATGGGAGAAAATCAAGTTAGTTGATTGAAAGTCCTTAATACAACACCCAAGATGAAATATTAAGGCTAGGACCCAACACAATATTTTATAATTTGGAAGAGGGATGCCGTAATCCAAGCTATAAAATATTTGAAGGTAGGCGAATGACGATTCACCAATTTCCACCATGAAAAACGAAATAATTTATTAGATTTTAATTGGATTTGAAATTCCTAGATCTTTTGAGATTCATTGAACTTTTCAATGGCATGTTTCAATCTTGAGTGTGCCCTCTCAAATTTTGTGACTGGGATGTCGAGGATCACAAAACAAGGTGTGAATAACCATACCAATTCACTTGGTACCCTTAATATTCTCACCTAATCAATGTGCCGGTTAACCACACATGCTCCATTGATCTATGACAAACATTAAGTCACCCTTCGTGATCCTTACTAGTCCAAGTTAGTGTGCCGGTTAACCACACACGCTCCACCAACGACTTGGTAAGGTACAAAGTGTGAATTCCATGGGCTAGCACCAAATTCACATTTTTCCTAAAGTAACTAAGATTGGGAATTAAATAAAAAAATATTTAGTTACTTTATAATAATCATTATACTTTTAATGAGAATTTAAAGTCATTGTCCTTCCCGTTCGGCTAACGACCCTCCACCGATCAAGCAAGCGGTGGGTGAGAGTGGACACCCATTAAGTCGCCATTTTATCGGCAACAACCTTATACCCACCTTATAGACCGGCTTCGTGAATGAGGCCTACTAACGGTAGAACGACTTATTCTTATACATATATAATAATTAACCATTAATGTTATAAATAGTATAATGGTTGAATTTTAACTATTAAAACTCTAAGGGTTGGAACTAAAGTTTATTAAATTGTGTGAAACTTTACAAATTCCAAAACTTGAGGGCAAGTTTTGTAATTATCCAAAACTTTTCATTTCATAACTTATGAATTAAAGGTTCATAAAAATGAAGACTCTTCATTTTCATGTAACTTATGTGTTTTAAGTGTGTGTTAAATAAAAGTGACCTACGGATATCCATAACTTGAGGACAAATTATGGACTCCATTAAAACACATAAATGATCAAGAATTAATTCTAAACAATTCAGCAAATAATTCCTATCATCTTCTAAATTCATAAGAACATGAACATGATCATCAAAATTTCAAGAATTATATGAACACATAAAAAAACATGGAATTTTGATATATGCTATTGTAAATGGATTAGAACAACCATTACACCAACTAAAACAAGTTTTAAAACACCAAAACAGTTTAGGGTAATGTTTCTAGTCCATTTCCAGCAGCAAAAGTCGAAATTCTGCATTCTGATCATTCTACTCGCCGAGTGCACGAACGTACTCGCCGAGTAGGATGAATTTTGCGTTGAACTCGGCGAGTCCCCCCATGGACTCGGCGAGTCCATCAGCCAGACAGCAACAATTTCAACTTTTTTCACTATTTTGCATCAAGTATCAAACAAGCAAGCCTAGGCTCTGATACCACTGTTGGGTTTTGAGCAATCTAACACTTCCTAAGTGTGCATGCAACCCTAATAAACCTTGGATCTATGTTTGTCTAAATACATGCAAAATAATAATTTTCCAAGGTTCATAACCTATCTAACATGGCATGGGGTACTTTTAAACATAAAAGCATTAGAAGAGATTACATACCCTTTTGATGAGTTTGGTTCTTAAGGAGTTTGAGGGCCAAGCACCAATAGTGTGAATGCCTCAAATGGAATCACAAAACACCACAAACTCTTGGAAAACTTTGAGAGAGAATACACACTTGTATTTTCGGCCACACACAAGCACACACACACTAGTTCACTAGTTACCCTTTTTGGGGGCCATTTCATGCAACATAAGCATGCTTATATAGTGTACATAATTAGGGTGAAACCCTAATAATCCATGTCTTTTCCTTTCCAAGGATACATGGTTTAAAAGCTCCATGGATCATCCATGGACTTCCATATAAGCCTAGCCCATTAACAAATGAGTGTTAGCCCACACTATATAAAACTAATAGCCCACAATTTAATTAGTCTTCCTTTTAATCTCTAAATTAATTCATAATTAATTTAAGACTAAGACTAATTAAATAACATTACTTCATATTAATATATTATAACTTATAATATATTAACAAACATATGTGTATAACTCTCATAAAATTATCCATAAATAGTTCGGGTGAGATGCAACCCAAATGGACCATGCCGGGTCGGGTCAAGTATATACCAAATAAGTTATGGACTTAGACACCTTATCCAACAGACTCCCACTTGGATAAGTCTAATAACTATATTTGCGTATGTTACTTCAGGAACCAACCAGCAATCGTAGCTCTCGAAAACTCCATTGAACTATGAAGAAAACTCTGTTGAACTATGAAGTGCCATTTTAAATAAATGATCATAAAATCCTCTGTTCTCATGATATCAGCCGGACAAATACATGGAACAACGTCGTACTTATTGTCTAGCAGTTTGTTTCCCGATTTTCGATTTGTTTGACAAAGAACTTAATCGAACACATCAATTTAGTTCTGACCGGCCGGTACATAGGTCACAACGATATCATCGAGGGGCCCAAATATCGCTTCTATTTCTAGAAGGAACAGATAAACTTCGACTCATATGCTTATTCTACTACTTGTTGAATTGTACACAAAGGCACGTTTATAACATCAAGTTACTGATGCGTTTACGTGCAATCAATGCACAACCAACTCATAGGTAATAACTCATATCTCTAGGTTTGAAGATTTATTTGATATTACCGTCTCACGATCACTCGAGATAAATTCCATGAAGTGATACAAGTGAGCATGGGTTTATTCCAATACTCATAACTTATGAGCACTCATGAATGTTGTAGCAACCATTGCTATGACTAAACCCATTTAGCCATCTACAAACTCGATTCATGACAGTCTTGATTCCTACCTACTTCCAACATATGAACGACTGTGGAGTGTTTAAATAACTTAGTCATTCGGAAAGAATAACCTAGCTATTTTGGCAGTCAAAACATGCAAAGTGAAACACAATAATAATCGAATCCAATATGGTCTCAGAACCCTTTTGAATATAAATAGAACCACCTTTTATTTATCACCATATTGATTACACATTATTCATTGTATAATGTTTCAAACAATCAACTTAAGACTCGAATAAAACAACAGTCGTCCCATGCTCTTGGCATGTACACATTGTTTTTCTAAACAATAGTTAGGCCATACTCCAAGTATGCACACTATGTTTGTCTATGATCCCTACATTGTGATGTAGATCAATTGAACATGATTCCATTGATACTCATTTCACAATCCCAAAATCCTTATTGTAAATGTGAGAATCCCCGATTCCTATCATTTACCAAAAAATTTGTTAGAGATTAAACTTTTATGCAATGTTCCTCTTGTAATGATTATGCACAAAGTCAACAAAACCTTGTCACCAGTCATTACAGAGTATTCCAAAGAAGGTCAACCCCTGCAACTTCATGAATTGAAACTTTTGTTTTTCTATAATTAACATTGCTAGCTTGCAATACTAATCATATTTATCATGCTCCCACTAACATGATGATTATCAGCATAACACTTATGCTCCCACTAGCTCTGACATATTTCCAGAAATCTGCTGGACTTTTGAAATTTAGATTCATACACCCTTTCTTAGATAGCTCACATGTGTGTCTAAACAATTTTCAGGACTATGAAAAGGGATACCGTAATCATATTCTCAATTGCTTAGGCATTTGCCATTTCTCATAAGTCAATGTTAGTGTGCCGGTCAACCACACATGCTCCACTAACGACTTTTGAAAATGCAAATAACACAATTGATATCTACCTAAAATCTACTTAGTGAAAGCGTTTCCTCACCATCATTTTCATGAATCGGAGAGAAACCTTATGACACTTAGATTTTATAGTGTATGAGTTTCTATCCATGTGAATTTGCCAAAAACATAATCACAAGACAAGGTTAGTGACAAATTCAAACTTACATGGATTAAACTTGTTCAATCTTAGTTTCTTGTCACCTTGGTAGCACAAGGCCCACCAATGCTTCCAAGTTGAACTCTGATAACTCACATGCAAATTCTGTTGGAATAGTGTCTAAGGCTGTAACTATATTAGGCAAGTATTTGATCCGGTTGTGCATAGTCCTTTTGGGTTGCCTTCACCATAGCAACTTGATAGGATGATTTAATAAGAGAGAATAAATATTATTAGTATATTATGGGAATAATATAATGAATAATATATTTGTTATTTGATTAATATAAGTCATAGAATTAATTAGAATTAATTTGGTGACTTAAAGAGATTAAATAAATAAAGGGGTATAAACTGTCAATTATTTGATAGTTAAGCTGTAGACTGTAAATCCATTTGGATATGCTATGGACGGATTCTAGAGGCTATAGGATAGCTAAAATCGTCCATTAGAGTTATCTAGGAATGGATTTGGATAGCCTTAAGAGAAGATTATCCAATTAGGGTTTAGGTTGTAACCCTTAAGGAGTCTACAAGTATAAATACACCCCATGGCATAGGGAATTCGACACATCTCCTAAAGCAAGGAACCTCTGGTCGAAATTCCTCCCCTCTCCTCTCTCCTAAATCATTCTTATTGCTTTGGTGTTTGTAAGCCATTAGAGGAGTGACATTTGTGACTCTAGAAGCTTCAAGACCTCAAGATAAACAAGGAAATCAATGGTATGATTCTAGATCTGTTTCAATGTTGTTATTTAGCCTAATTTAGTCATTAGAAGACTTGGATTCAAAGCATGTTTATTAGAAAGCCTAGATCCGAGCATTAGGGTTTTGCATGCGCACATAGGAAAGTTCTTATGGCTAAAACCCATCAGTGGTTTCAGAGCCTAGCTTGGTTTTCTTTAAATTGTTGCTTGATTAACTGAAACAAACCTGCAAAATTCGATTTTTAGGTTTCTGAGTCACTGACTCGGCGAGTCCCAAGGTGGACTCGGCGAGTAGGCCTGACTAGGCGAGTCCCCTTGTGCACTCGGCGAGTCCAGGCGTCAGGAATGGCCAGATTCGGGATTTCTTTGTAATTATCTTATCTAAACTTTCCATAAACTAATTAGATCAATGTTAATTCGTTTTTCTGATAAATATAACTGCAATCTTGATCTAATTAAAGATATTTATCATATAATAAAATATTTAATTTCCTTATATGATAATTAATTAATTATTTGATTATTTTGGTAATTATCTTAAAAGAAATCTTGAATAAATCAAATAGAGATAATTAGGATATTAATTGTTAATTGGAATTATTTGTTATTTGATCCTCCATGTTTTAAATGTTTAAAACTTGTCCTCAAGTTTTGAAATTTATATTTGTGATTAAAAGTTTTAATTTAGACAACTTAAATTTCAAAACCCTAGATTTTAAAAAGTTTAAAATACAACCCTATACTAATATGATATTACTAGTATAATATAGATATGTATAACCAAATGCTAGTCTTACCGTTAGTAGGCCTCATTCACGAAGCCAATCTATAAGGTGGGTATAAGGTTGCGGCCTATAAAATGGCGCTTAATGGGTGTACACTCACACCCACCGCTTGCTTGATTGGTGGAGGGTCGTTAGCCGAACGGGTAGGATAGGGCAACCTCATCCTCTCATTAAAAGTATAATAAGAAATATAAAGTAACTACACATATTTTAAAATTTCCCAATCTTAGTTACTTTAGGAAAAGTGAATTGATGTAATCCCATGAAATTACACTTTGCACCTTGCTAAGATGTTAGTGGAGCGTGTGTGGTTTACCGGCACACTAATTGGTTCTAAACGAAGGTGGCAAAGGGTGATTCATTGTTTATCATAGTTCGATGGAGCGTGTGTGTTTACCGGCACATCGAATAGATGATCGTTACAATGAAGGCACCAGGTGAATTTGCATGGTTATTCACACCCGCTTTGTGATCCTCGGTATCCCAGTCACAAACAAGAGGGGCATATCGAGATTTAAACATGCCATTGAATAGTTTCAATGAATCTCATCCGAACCTAGGAATTCTCAAAAACACTTAGGACTAATACTTTAGGATTTTGTGATGGAGAATTAGTGAATCGTCATTCACTTACCTTCAATTTATTTGCACGTTAGATTACGGCATCCCTTTTCTAATATGTAAATGTTATTGTTGGATCCTAGCCCTAATTTTTCTTATTGGGTGATAATTAGGGATTCTTATTCTAATCTATCTTTGTCCTTTTCTAATTATAGATGTCGAACGCAAACAACGCTGCTGCTAGTTCTTTCACGTTGATGAGCCTTTGCCAAAAGGTCACCTTCGATGGAACGAACTTTAGCGAATGGATAAGATACATTCGCACGATTGCTCGCTATGAGGACAAGGAGTATGTCATTGATGAGAAGCTCGAGAAAATCAACACCGAAATCGCTACTCCAGCCGAAATCACCGCCTTTGAAACTCATGAGCGAGATGCAACGAAGGTACATTGCATCATGATTGCTACCATGAACTCCGAATTCCAAAAGTCCTACGAGGACATGTACCCGTACGAGATGCACCAAGACTTATTGGAGAGGTACCACCAAAACGCGAGACAAGAGCGGTATGAGATTTTCACTAACATGATTTCCGTGAAAATGGGTCATGGAGAATCTCTTACCGTGCACTTGCAAAAGATGCAAAGGTATGTCGACCGCCTTCGCATGTTAAATGTTGACTTTGGGGAAGATTTGGCGATCGACATGGTGCTTCACTCTTTGCCTCCGATGTACAACCAATTTAGGATGACCTACCACATGAACAAAGAATAGGTCACCCTAAGGAAACTCCAAGGTCTCTTGAGAGTCGCTGAGAGCAACTTCAAGGACAAGTCTATTGCACCTACTCCCAATCCGCCTGCTGCTCCTGTCTTGGCTATTGGTCAAGGAAAGGGAAAGAAGAGGAAAGCTTCATCGAAGAACTATCGCAAGGTGAAAGCCCGAGATGGTGCCTCTTCTAGTGGGACCAAAGTTGATCCCGCTAAGCCCTACGCTAACCCGAAGGAGGCAGAGTGCCACCACTTCCACAAGATAGGACATTGGAAGAGAAGCTGCCCAGAGTACCTGCAAGCAATCAAAGAAGGAAAGATCAAGCCATCTTTCGCAGGTATATACACAATTAAATCTAACGATTCTAATCATGCTATTTCTTGGGTTCTTGATGATGGGTTTTGAGCATTCTAACACTTCCTAAGTGTACATGCAACCCTAATAACCTTGGATCTATGTTTGTCTAATTATCATGCAAAGTTGAATTTCCAAGGTTATATTCCTATCTAGCATACATGGGCAACAATTTTAACTTGAATGAAAGATAGAATAACTTACCTTGTAGTTGCTTGTGTTCCTTGAAACCTTGTGAGCCTAGCACCCCAAGTGTGATGCCTCAAATGCTTCACACAACACCAAATGCTCTTGGAAAGACTCTTGAGATAACACACACTTCTCAAAATCGGCCAAGCCCTCTAGTTTCTTAGTGTCTACTTGTGTAGCCAATTTTGTGGAGAATGGGACTCTTATATAGTGTTGACACATCTAGGGTTACACCATGTAAACCCTAATGTGTCATGACTCTTCATTTCCATGACCTATGGGTTTGTAACTCCCATGGAGCATCCTATGGGTAGAACCCAACTTGATAATCCATGGAGCCTCTTAGCCCACTATATAAGATATGGATGATTTACATAATCAACCCATATATTTAATTAGTTATCCTTTGATCACTTAATTAATTCCAAATTAATTCTTTGATCAACTAATCAAATAATATTATTAATATATTAGAACTTATAATATATCAATAATCTCCAAGTGTTATTTCTCTCTTTTAGTCTATCCAATTGCATGGTGTCATGCAACCCAAATGGACCATGCCGGGTCGGGTCAAGTACAAGCCCGAAATAGTTATGGACTTAGACACCTTATCCAACAGTCTCCCACTTGGATAAGTCTAATAACTATATCTCTAGTACTTCAGGAACTGACCGGCAATCGTAGCTCTTTCAAGGTCTCTCGGAACTGAGAAGATGATGATACGCCATTTAAGATAAGTGATCATATAATCCTCCGTTCTAGATATCAGCCGGACAAATACATGGAACAAAGTCTTGCTTATTGTCCAACATTTGTTTCCCGATTTCCGATTTGTTTGACATAGAACTTAATTGAACACATCAACTTAGTTCTGACCGGGCCCGGTACATGGGTCAAAACAAAATCATCGAGGGGCCCAGATATCAGCTTCTAATCCAAGAAGGAACAGATAAACTTCGACTCATATGTTTGTTCTACCACTCATTGAATTACACACAAAAGTACGTTTTATAACATCGAGTTACCAATGCGGTTTCGTACAGTCAATGCATAACCAACTTGTAAGTAACAAATCATATCTCTAGGTTTGAAGACTTATATGATATTACCGTCTCACGATCACTCGAGATAGAATTCCATGAAGTGATTCCAGTGAGCGTGGGTTGAGTCCAATGCTCATAACTTATGAGCACTCATGATTGTTGTAGCCTTGTCCAAGACCTCTACAACCAAACATGACAGTCTTGATTCATATCTACTTCCAACATATGACCGACTGTGGAGGTTTGAATAATATGTTATACCAAACAAAATTATTCTGGAAGTCAAAACATGCAAAAGAAATATAGTAAATGATCGACAAGAGATAGCAGCACTTTACTCATAAATAAAACTCCTTTTATTCATCATCAAATGTCAATTACACTTTACAAATTTCGAGGTTATCTAACTACTAAATCTAATATCATCCTTCAGCCCTATGCTCCGAGCATGCTGAAGATGCTTAACCCGAGTCAGTCCCTTTGTGAGGGGATCTGCCGGATTCTCATCTGATGATACCCTCTTTGCCACGAGGTGTCCTTCTTCGATCCGATGTCTAATGAAATGGTATTTTCTGTCGATGTGTCTGGATCTCCCATGATCCCTTGGTTCCTTGGCTAAGGCAACAGCACTTTCACTATCACAGAAAATTTCCATTGGCTCTTTAATAGCTGGTACAACTCCAAGGTCTCCAATGAAGTTCTTCAGCCATATCGCCTCCTTTGCTGCCTCGCTAGCTGCAATATACTCTGATTCACAAGTAGAATCTGCCACTGTCTCTTGCTTGGAACTCTTCCAGGAAATTGCTCCTCCGTTTAAGGTAAAGACCCAGCCCGACTGAGAGCGGAAATTATCCCTATCAGTCTGGAAGCTAGCATCACTAAACCCTACAACTCTCAAGTCATCACTCCCACCGAGGGTAAGAACCCAGTCCTTAGTCCTCCGTAGGTACTTGAGGATATTCTTTACCGCAGTCCAGTGTGCCTTGCCAGGGTTCGCCTAATACCTGCTAACCATGCTCAAGGCAAAAGCTACATCGGGTCGAGTACACGTCATAGCATACATGATCGATCCTACAGCCGAAGCGTAAGGTGTTCGACTCATTTCTGCTATCTTAGCCTCAGTGCTAGGGCTTTGTGTCTTACTCAATCTGGTGTTACTCTGGATGGGTAACTCTCCTTTCTTGGAATCCTGCATGCTGAATCTCTTCAGCACCTTATCCAAATAGGTACTCTGACTAAGTCCAATTAGTCTTTTACTCCGATCTCTCAAGATTCTTATCCCTAGAATATAGGCAGCTTCACCAAGGTCCTTCATAGCGAAACACTTCCCAAGCCAGGACTTAACTTCCTGCAGGGTTGGAATGTCGTTTCCTATGAGTAGTATGTCATCCACATACAATACCAAAAAGCTAACTATACTCCCACTAGCCTTGACATACACACAAGATTCATCTTCACTCCTAGAAAAGCCAAATTCCTTGACCTTTTCATCAAAGCAAAGATTCCATCTGCGAGGTGCTTGCTTCAATCCATAAATGGATTTCTCAAGCTTACACACTCTATTAGGGTACTCGTTGCTGACAAAACCCTCTGGCTGACTCATGTAAACATCTTCAGCCAACTTTCCATTAAGGAAAGCGGTTTTGACATCCATCTACCATATTTCAAAATCATGAAATGCAGCTATGGCTAACAGAACCCGAATAGACTTAATCTTGGCTACCGGAGAAAAGGACTCATCATAGTCCACTCCAGGAATTTGAGAGAAGCCCTTTGCAACCAGTCTAGCCTTATAAGTGTGTACTTTACCATCCATGTCGGTCTTCTTCTTGAAGACCCATTTGCACCCAACTGTCTTACGACCTGGTACATTTTCAACCAAGTTCCAAACTTGATTGTCATACATGGATTGTATCTCGCTATCCATAGCCTCTTTCCATTTAGCAGACTCGGGGCCTGCCATGGCTTCCTCGTAGCTGTTAGGGTCATCTTGACTTACTAGTGTCCCATCACTAATAAGTGTCTCACCTTCTGCAGTAATATGGAATCCATAGTAATGCTCAGGTGCACTCCTAACTCTCGTGGAACGTCTCAGAGGTACAAATTTGTCAATTGGCTCAATAGGAGTTTCCTCCTCAAGTTGAGGGCTAGAGTTTGAAGTTCCTTCACCGCTTGATTCTTGAATTTCTTCAAGATCAATTTGCCTCCCACTGTCTCCTTGGCTTATAAATTCTCTTTCTCGAAAGACTCCTCTTCTTGCTACAAAGACCACATTGTCACTAGGTCTGTAGAAGAGGTAACCAAAGGATCGATGTGGGTAACCGATGAAAATACACCTCTCGCTTCGAGGTTCGAGCTTATCATGAGTCTCGCGTCTCACGAAAGCCTCGCAACCCCAAATCTTGATGTGGTCTAGTTTAGGTACTTTACCAGTCCACATCTCGTGAGGAGTTTTGGCAACTTTCTTTGTAGGGACTAGATTAAGAATATGGGCGGCAGTCTCTAAGGCATACCCCCAGAATGAGATTGGTAGCGTAGCTCGACTCATCATGGAACGAACCATATCAAACAAGGTTCGATTACGCCTCTCAGCCACACCATTCAACTGTGGTGTCCTGGGAGGTGTCAATTGTGAGACTATCCCACATTCCCTTAGATAGTCGAGGAACTCTGAACTAAGATACTCACCACCACGATCGGATCGAAGCATCTTAATGTTCCTGCCCAATTGATTCTCGACTTCCTTTTTAAATTCCTTAAACCTCTCGAAAGTCTCTGACTTATGCTTGATCAAGTAGACATATCCATATCTACTATAATCATCAGTAAAAGTCAAATAATAACGATTAGCATCCCTTGTGGCATGTTTGAATGGTCCACACACATCCGTGTGTATAAGGTCCAACAAACCTTCACCCCTCTCACACGAACCTGTGAAGGGTGACTTTGTCATTTTTCCAAGTAAGCATGATTCGCAACTATCATCTGACTTTATGTCAAACGACTCCAAGACTCCATCCTTTTGGAGTTGGCCTATGCGTTTCTTGCTTATATGTCCAAGACGACAGTGCCATAAAGATGCTTTATCCAAGTTATTATTAGTAGAATCAATACACAAAACATTATTTCCTAAGTTATCTACAACAGATACAGCTTCATACACACCATCACAAGGTAATGCTTTAAAATAAAGAACATTATTAAAGAAAGCATCAATAGAACCAACTTCATTATTAAATGAAAAGGTAAACCCTTGTTTGTACAAAGCATGAAAGGAAATAATATTTCTTGCCATTCCTGGCGAATAACAACACTTATTCAAATCTAAACTAAACCCACTACTTAGCGATAAAGTATAAACTCCAATCTTGGTAACAGGTATAGCTTTCCTATTCCCCATGATCAAGTTTATCCTTCCTTGCTCCACATCCTCACTTTTTCTTAGTCCCTGCAAGTCACAACAAATGTGAATACCACACCCGGTATCAAGGACCCAAGAATTAGAATGGGGTGAGTTATTAGAAATGATAGTGTAAATACCTGCATGGTTGGGTTTAACTTTCCCATCCTTCACATCTTGCTGGTATTTTGGGCAGTTCCGCTTCCAATGAGCCTTTTCATGGCAATAGAAGCATTCAGCCTCTTTTGGGTCAGAAGAAGGAGTAATGAAACCTTTCTTGGTTCCACTTGAAGAAGAGCCATCAAGGGTCCGAGCCTTGGTACCCTTAGAAGAGCTCTTTCTCTTCCTCCCTCGACTTTTCCCGATTGCCAAAACCGGAGTAGAGTTTTGAGTAGGAGTGATAGCAACCGACTTCCCCTTAAGACCTGTTTCTGCGGTCTTGAGAAGTCCCTGAAGTTTGCTGAGGGTGACTTCTTCCTTGTTCATGTGATATGTCATGCGTAATTGATCATAGCACGATGGTAAGGAATGCAAAATAATATCTATTGCAAGATCCTCCAGGAAGTTCACATTAAGCTTCAGCAAACGATCCACATACCTTTGCATTATCTGCATGTGGCTCGTGACGGATTCCCCGTCCTTCATCATGGTTGTTATCATGGAGCAGATGATTTCATACCTCTCTTGTCTTGCACTTTGATGGTATCTTTCCATCAAATCTTGGTGCATGTCATAAGGGTAGAAATCCTCATAAGACTTTTGGAGTTCCGCTGTCATCGTGGCCATCATTATGCAAGCCACTTTCGTAGCATCCCTTTCATGTGCCTGGAATTCAGCGATCTCCTGAGGAGTTGCAGTGGACTCATTAATCTCCTTAAGCTCCTTGTCAAGGACATATTCTTTGTCCTCGTAGCGGGTAATCATCCTGATGTTTCTGATCCACTCATTGAAGTTGGATCCATCAAAGGTGACTTTCCCACACAAGTTCATAAGGGTAAAGGAGCCATTAGGATTAGAGCCAGAAGCATTGTTGAAAGACATCTGAAGAAAAGAGGACAAGATTAGTTTAGATATAAGAGAGTCCTTAATAAAACACCCAAATGTAATATTAAGGCTAGGATCGAATCACAATATAATATAACTTAGAGGAGGTATGTCGTAATCTAAGCTATATCATATTTGAAAGGTAGGTGAATGACGATTCACCAATTTCCACCACGAAAACCGCAATATTTTAGTATTAGGTTTTTGAATGCTTCTTAGAAATTCCTAGATTCTTTGATATTCAATGAACTTTTCAAAGGCATGTTTCAATCTCGAGTGTGCCCTCCAAGTTTTGTCACTAGGATACCGAGGATCACAAAACGAGGTGTGAAGTAACCATGCAAATCACTTGGTACCCTTAAAGTTTATCACTCAATCGATGTGTCGGTTAACCACACACGCTCCATCGATACTATAATAAACCCTAAGTCACCCTTTACCTACCTTGTTAAGTCCAAGTTAGTGTGCCGGTTAACCACACACGCTCCACCAACGACTTAATCAAAGTGTAAAGTGTAATTTCATGGAATAGCACCTTATTCACATTTTTCCTAAAGTAACTAAGATTGGGAATTTAATAAAATATTTAGTTACTTTATAATATTCATCATACTTTGAATGAGAATTAATAAGTCCTTGTCTTACCCGTTCGGCTAACGACCCTCCACTGATCAAGCAAGCGGTGGGTGAGAGTGGACACCCATTAAGTCACCATTTTATAGGCAACAACCTTATACCCACCTTATAGATCGGCTTCGTGAATGAGGCGTACTAGCGGTAAGACGACTTTGTTCTTATACATATATATATAATTATTAAATCATAATAATATAAGTATAAGGGTTGAATTTTAACTTTTAAAATTCTAGGGGTTGGAACTAAAGTTTTAACTTAACTTTACTTGTTCCAAAACTTGAGGGCAAGTTTTGTAAACTTTCAAAACTTTTCATTTCTTGTAACTTATGAGTTTAATAGAGTAATAAAATGAGGACTTTTCATTTTTCCTAACTCTTGTGTTCTTTTAATGGTTTTTAATCCAAGAGACTTTTGGTTTTCCATAACTGGAGGACAAGTTATGGACTCCATTAAAACACATTATGATCATGAATTAATCTACCACATAGGTTACAAATAATTCCTATGATCATCTAAACATCATAAGAACAAGAATATGAATATGAACACTTTCAAGAATCAAAATCACATTTAATCTTTGTAATTTTGATAACTAGTTGTTGTAAATGAGTTAGAAAAGACATTACACCTTCTAAAACAAGTTTTCAAGTACCAAAACATTTTAGGGTAATGATTCTAATCCATTTCCAGCAACTCAAGTCGAAATTCTGCACTTTGTCGACCCTACTCGCCGAGTAGGTTGAAGATACACATGAACTCGACGAGTCCTCCCCATGGACTCGCCGAGTCCATCAGTCAGACAGCAGAATTTTCGACTTTCTTCAACTTTTAAGCACAAATAACAAACAAACAAGCCTAGGCTCTGATACCACTGATGGGTTTTGAGCATTCTAACACTTCCTAAGTGTACATGCAACCCTAATAACCTTGGATCTATGTTTGCCTAATTATCATGCAAAGTTGAATTTCCAAGGTTATATTCCTATCTAGCATACATGGGGAACAATTTTAACTTGAATGAAAGATAGAATAACTTACCTTGTAGTTGCTTGTGTTCCTTGAAACCTTGTGAGCCTAGCACCCCAAGTGTGATGCCTCAAATGCTTCACACAACACCAAATGCTCTTGGAAAGACTCTTGAGATAACACACACTTCTCAAAATCGGCCAAGCCCTCTAGTTTCTTAGTGTCTACTTGTGTAGCCAATTTTGTGGAGAATGGGACTCTTATATAGTGTTGACACATCTAGGGTTACACCATGTAAACCCTAATGTGTCATGACTCTTCATTTCCATGACCCATGGGTTTGTAACTCCCATGGAGCATCCATGGAGCATCCTATGGGTAGAACCCAACTTGATAATCCATGGAGCCTCTTAGCCCACTATACAAGATATGGATGATTTACATAATCAACCCATATATTTAATTAGTTATCCTTTGATCACTTAATTAATTCCAAATTAATTCTTTGATCAACTAATCAAATAATATTATTAATATATTAGAACTTATAATATATTAATAATCTCCAAGTGTTATTTCTCTCTTTTAGTCTATCCAATTGCATGGTGCCATGCAACCCAAATGGACCATGCCGGGTCGGGTCAAGTACAAGCCCGAAATAGTTATGGACTTAGACACCTTATCCAACACTTGATACCGGTTATGGTTATGACATTTGTTCTAATGTGCAGGGACTAAGAAGAAGTAGGGATGTGGAGCAAGGAAGGATCAATCTAATCATGGGGAACAGAAGATCGTCGCCTGTAACCAAGATTGGAATGTATTCTTTAGTGCTTAGGAATAATTTGGTTTTAGATTTGAACAATTGTTGCTATTCGCCAGAAATGGCTAGAAACATCATTTCATTTCATGGTTTATATAGACAAGGATTTAGTTTTTCTTTTAATAATGAGAATGGTTCTATTTTAGCTTATCTAAATGGTGTCTTTTACTTTGAAGCTATACCATGTAATGGAATATATGAAACTGTTATGATTGTTGATAACTTGGGAAATGATGTTTTGAATATTGATTCTTCCACTAGTATGGATAAAGCATCCTTGTGGCATTGTCGTCTTGGACATGTCAACAAGAAACGCATAGCCAAACTCCAAAAGGATGGAGTGTTGGAGTCATTCGACCTTAGGGAAGATGACACATGCGAGTCTTGTTTACTTGGAAAGATGACTAAATCACCCTTCACGAGTACATGTGAAAGGGGCGAGGGTCTATTGGACCTAATACATACCGATGTATGTGGACCATTTAGATCAACCACGAAGGATGGGAACCGCTTCTATGTGACTTTTACCGATGATTATAGTAGATATGGGTATATCTACTTAATCAAGCAAAAGTCAGAAACTTTTGAAAAATTCAAAGAGTTCAAGAATGAAGTGGAGAATCAATTGGGCAGGAAAATCAAGATGCTTCGATCCGATCGAGGAGGAGAGTACCTAAGTCTTGAATTCCACGATTATCTCAAGGAGTGTGGAATAGTTTCGCAATTGACGCCTCCTAGGACACCGCAGTTGAATGGTGTGGCAGAAAGGCGTAATCGAACCTTATTGGATATGGTTCGCTCTATGATGAGTCGTGCTTCACTACCTATCTCTTTTTGGGGGTATGCCTTAGAGACTGCCGCCCATATCCTTAACCGAGTCCCTACCAAGAAGGTTGCCAAAACACCTCACGAGATGTGGACAGGGAAAGCTCCCTCGTTGGCACATATCAAGGTTTGGGGTTGCGAGGCTTTCGTAAGACGAGATACTCACGACAAGCTTGAACCTCGAAGTGAGCGATGTATTTTCATCGGCTACCCGCAGACATCCTTTGGATATCTCTTCTATAGACCGAAGGACAATGTAGTCTTCGTTGCGAGGAGAGGAGTTTTCCGACAGCGAGAACTCATAAGCCAAGGAGACAGTGGGAGGCAAATCAAACTTGAAGAGATTCAAGAGTCGATAGATGATGGAACCTCTACCGCTGGCACTCAACCCGAGGAGGAAACTCCGGTTGAACCGATTGACGAACCCTTACCTCTTAGACGTTCCGATAGAGTTAGAGTTCTACCCCAGTTTTATGGTTTTCATATTACTACCGAAGGGGACACGTATATTAGTGATGGTACACTAATAAATCTTGATGAACCTAATAGCTATAAGGAAGCCATGGCAGGCCCGGAGTCTGCGAAATGGAAAGAGGCAATGGATAGCGAGATCCAATCCATGTATGATAACCAAGTTTGGAATTTGGTTGATTACGTGCCCGGACGTAAGACCGTTGGGTGCAAATGGATCTTCAAGAAGAAGACCGACGTGGATGGAAACGTGCACACATATAAAGCGCGATTTGTTGCGAAGGGCTTTACTCAAACTCCTGGAGTTGACTATGATGAGACCTTCTCACCAGTTGCGAAGATTAAATCTATTAGAGTGATGCTGGCAATTGCCGCATTTCATGATTATGAGATTTGGCAAATGGATGTCAAGACCGCTTTCCTTAACGGGAAGTTGGCTGAGGATGTTTACATGGCTCAGCCCGAGGGGTTTGTGGATCCAAAGCATCCGAATAGAGTGTGTAAGCTTGAGAAGTCCATCTATCACTACTAGAAAAAAGGCCTTTTACGACGCTCATTGCGCGTCGTAAAACGCTCAAACGACGCGCAAATGCGCGTCAAGGAAGGCCCTGTCATCAAGAAAGACGACGCGCTTTTGCGCGTCGTCTATAGACGACGCGCATTTACGACGCGCGTTTACGACACGCAATGCGTATCAAGGAAGGCCCTGTCATAAAGGAAGACGACACACATTCGCATGTCGTAACCTTACTACGCGCGTGTTAATGACACGCAATGCGTATCAAGAAAGCCCCTGTCAAGAAAGGCCATGTCATAAATGAAGATGACACACATTTTTGCGTATCATAATTTTAAATGTTTAAAAAAAATATTTTTAATAGATTTACTAATTTTCAAATTAAATTTGAATTTAATGCCTCATAATAGAAAATAAAATATCATATACAAAAAATATAATCCATTTCAAAAAATTTAATGTCATATACAAATAATCATTCCAATAGTAAGTAAATGTAACACATTGCTAATATTGCATAATATTTATTATTGAAAACAAAACATGTACAACATTAAAAGAAACCCTTGAATAAATTCTCCTTTGACAATCACCTTTGACAATTTTCTTTCTAAAAGAATAACCTGAATGCAAGAACTTTGAGTGGCTGCAAGGCACTAATATGTCAAATTTGTTTGTCTGCATGTTTTCAGCCAAATATAGGAAATTTCAGGAGTATGTATACATGTCATTTACATATATATATATATATATATATATATATATATATATATACATATATATATATATATATATATATATTGACATAACATAAAGCATACGTTGACATAACATAACTAATTCCAAACAATTCAAACATGACAAAGGGAAAACAAAGGTGGCATACCTGATGCATTCACCCTCATCTTACAAGAAACCCTGCATTTGCTTCAAGCATATCAGAAACCTTCATAAACTGAAGCACAAAATTATTCCATGTCTTTGTACACAATAAAGTCAAATTTATGAAAATATCTGAAAAAAACTTTCTTGGACACAACAATTAATTGGCAGTGAGCAACTGATGCCTCCACCAGATCAGCCGCTAGTTCTACAAAACCTGTAGAGAAAAATTTACACGAATTGACCTTTTTCAGCATGATACAACAACACATATGGATATGAATCATGATGCCAAACCAAGCCAAACCTTTTTCTAGATTCTCAAACTTGGCTAACCGTTGACCACAGCTAACAGCTAACACATATGGTGAAATGACTTATTTACCCCTTACAGACAGCTAAAACCAAGGCCATCACCTATTGTTAAAATGAACTTCTAACTGCAAAATATGTTAAAAAAACTCATAACATTCCTATACTCCCTTTTCATTTAAGGCTTGACTTGTAGTCAAACATCAATGAAGTTTCATTGTATAATATAAGTTCTTAATACTAATTAACTAGTTTTACATCCTTAATTAAGTATTACCTTTTAATATCTCGGAAAATGGAGGTAAGATAGGAGGGTCTTGATTCTGCAACCAATGAATAATTATCAGAACAAATTTTGAACAGTTGAAAAGTAATATAAAAAAGAAATACAAAAGATGACTTTCTTTCAGTATTAAGCAATATAAAAAGAAAACCTATAGATGAGAAGCAACCAATAATATTATGGATAAAGCGTTAAGAGTTCGATCTTTTGAACTGTTAATATCATGTGCTTTTGCCCATGCTTTCATTTTCATAGATAGATTTTATCATTAGTAGTCGAAATATATTCTGTTTACATTGCTATAATCAGGTATCCATAATATAAATATCTTGCGAGTATTTTAATAGCAAATAAAATACATGTCTTTTTTCTAAAAACAAAATCTTCATGTTAAAGAATATCCTAATTATAGCAATGTAATTTCAAAGTACACTGCTATAATAACCATGACAATAAATGACCATGTCTATTACGTCGAGCATTTCCCATGGCATTTTTTATCCCAATTTATTATATATATATGTATATATATATATATATATATATATATATATATATATATATATATATATATATATTTCAGTAACTTAAATTTTGATTTTCCATATAATAATTGCATTTCAATGATTGATTGTGGTTGTTTTTTTAGTTTATTCATTTTATATTTCATTATAAAACATTTTACATATATTTTGAATAAACTATTATTAAGAATGTCCCCCGTATCTTCAAAACATTTAACATATTAATTTGAGTAAAATCATTATAAAGTTAAACACAAATCATATAAATGTGTTTATTAATAACTATTTGAAAAGAATTGATTAATGATTATGTATTTCAACTATCAACATTGTCTATTTTGACAACCGTGGTTTCCACGGGTTATAATCTAGTACAGAAATATAATAAAACAATTTTATTTCTTTAAAAGGGTATTCTGGTCATTCTTCTATCAAAAAAAATATTATTTACAAAACAACATACTTTGAATGTTTCGTTCCATTCCAAACCAACCCAGCATGGTATACTGAATGGTAATGACCTACAACCATTAACGACTCCTTTTAAGGGTATTTTGGGCATCTTTTTCTTAAATAATATGGTTTACAAAGGAGGAAGCATACCTTCAAAAAGCAAAAGGAAGAACGCATGGTAAAAGTTGACATCATCTCAGATTTAGAGATGACACCCAAATATTGATCCTCATCTACAGGATATCCCAAAACTAAAGCACCCAAAACAGAACAAGCAACAAGTTTAAAATTAAATTCAAAATACATTGCATAATCTTCATATATTAACAGATTTTTACCTCATATTGGGCAAGAAACATACCAGATGTGAGCTGGGTTGTGAGTTGTTGAAAATGGTATATAATTTGCTCAATAAAAAAGGTCAATGTAAAGTTCAACTCTATTTGGATTTGTTGCATTTCGTATGGGCTCTGGTAAGAAATGACAGTAATTACACCAACTTATTCCCTCAAAAAAAGGTGGTTATCCAAATAAACATTTGGTCAAATGTCGGGATAACTGGCAAAAGAATATCTTATAAACTCTTAGCTTCTTGTTCCAAATGACTAGTTATCATCAACCCCATTGGTCCAGGTAAACCCTACATATTATACCACAACCAAGGGTTAATAATAATTAATAATATATAAAAGATAAGATAAAAAGTAATCAATAAAAAAATATCAACACTCGGAGTCAATGATTCCACAGGTAAAAAAAACTTACATTGGAATCAGAATGCTGCAAAGGGCTTCTAGAATCAGCTCTACCATGGGAATAGGGTGATGATGTTGATGCTTTCTCATTTCCTCCTCCTTTAGGGCTTCTGCTTCTAGAAGGTGACCTACTCCTACGTGGAGGAGACCCGCTTCTGTGTAATCCATCAGTTTATTGACACATCACATGATAAGGGCATTCTAGTCTTTTCAACACTAGTACTTCTATGTAAGTAACAAACACATATAGAATAGTGAATAGTTCATCAGGTTCCTAATAAACATCAACTTTAAACAGACAAACAAAACTTTTTACGGATGCTATTTTTAATGATAAGGGCATTTACGTGTTTTTACCTTATAGGAGACCTACTTGGGCTTCTCTCATCATCATAATCATCATCATATCTACCCCTCCTATTTCTTCTATGATAATCAGGGCTCCTACTCCTACTGCATGAGGGTCCTACACTCCTACTTCTGTAACGATCTTTGTCCCTTCCATAATACCTATCCCTGCTACTACTGCGACTTATCCTCCCATAGCCCTTGTATTTATCTCTATACCTGGAACTACATTGGATAAACATCAACTCCAATACAAGGGTAGAATGGTCAAAACTACATTCTCATCATACCTTGGTCTAGGACTTCGGCTCCTTAATCCACCCTTCAGCTTTTCTACTGGTTCAAGTATCCTTCCCTTGTGACTAAAACAAGAATAAAAGCAACCACATTAGTCAAACAACCATATACTTTTTCATATCTGATTCTTGGAATTTAGAAATATATTAGATTATATGTGAATGTGACTCACATTTTTTCAGCATTAGGCCCATATTTGGCAAATTAAACCATCATCTCTCTTCCATCAACAACTCTTCCTAAAAGGTGTAGAACAAAAGTGAAATCATGGTGAAGTGATGATATTGGATAAGTGTTATAGCTATTATATATTATTAAAAGTGATAAAGAAGAATCAGATCTGGAAGTCCAAACACCTAACATGGAATCGAGGGCTTAAGGAAGAAATCAAGCGTCGGTGACTTTTCTCCGGATAAAAACAATTTCCCACCAATTTCACAAATCGGCGTTCCAAAACCAAAATTCCCGATCCTAATCGCGTTTCTGTGCAATCCAATTTGCCAATTTCACGTTTCAGGTATCGATTTAAAGAATTGGTAGGATCGCAAGCATGACGTACCGGAGGGCGTTTCTGTCGGCGATCGATACGCAATCGTACCCCGTTTGGGATCGAGTCGTCTGGAACGTGGATCGTGACTACTTTGGCGAATCCTGTGACTATGGATTGAACCATGCACACCATTGATTTCTATTCAACGAATCTCCAACGAACATAAGCCTCTTGTTCTTCGATTTCTCCACCAACAATTTCCCTATAAACCTTCATTTCATTTCCCCCAAAACACACAATTAAAATCATCAAGAATTCAACAATTAATTCGATTTTAAAAAGTATTTAGGCTGCCACCTCCACTTCTGATATGAAGTCGTCGGTTGCTTTACAAAGAGATATGAAGTCGAGACGAAAAGACGAGATTGACCCATCTGGTAATAAACGGACTCGGGAAGCTGAACAAAATGACCCGAGATTGACCCATCTAGTAACAACGCTATTGATGCCATTCCTTCCATTTTCGACTGTTCATCCTCCACTTCCTCTACTGCTACTTCTTCACCATCTTCTATTTTTTCTGTATTTAGACTTGAGAGTATAATTAGGGCTTTTTCTAACAATTTCAACATCGAGTGGGAGATATGGTGGTTCCAGTAGGTAAAAGTGAGGGAAGAAGTAGCCAACAGTCAATGTCGGGAGGGGGAAGGAAGGAGCGTCCATAATTTGGGCAAGAGGGAAAGGAGAAAAAAAAGGAAGGCGGGATTTTTAATTTTTTCAGAATTTCATTTCCCCCTACTGTTAAAGGATGGAACGCGCGTTCCATTAAAAATTATAAAGCGACATTCTTAGACGACGCGCATTTTATTATAGGTGCCCTCCGTGTTTTTTTTAGACACTAATTTAAGGGTGCGCAATAATGCGTGTCTTCTATCCTTAAATTTTTTGAAGAGATGACATTTTTCTAATGTCACTCTCCTTTGCGTAACATAGATCAATGAGCGTCGTATTTTGCGCGTCGTAAAAGGCCTTTTTTCTAGTAGTGTATGGACTTAAGCAAGCGTCTCGCAGATGGAATCTTTGCTTCGATGAGAAAGTCAAAGAGTTTGGATTTGTACGAAGCGAAGACGAGTCTTGTGTATATGTCAAAACCAGTGGGAGTATAGTAAGCTTCCTTGTTCTATATGTCGATGACATATTACTCATAGGAAACGACATCCCGACTCTGCAGGAGGTTAAGTCCTGGCTCGGGAAGTGCTTCACTATGAAGGACCTCGGAGAAGCTTCTTACATTTTGGGTATAAGGATAGTGAGAGAAAGAAGTAAGAGACTAATTGGACTTAGTCAGAATACTTACTTAGAGAAGGTACTAAAATGTTTTAGTATGGAAAACTCAAAGAAGGGAGAACTACCGATACAAAGTAATGCCAAGTTGAGTAAGACACAAAGTCCGAGTACCGAAGCTGAGATAGCAGACATGAGTCGAGTACCATACGCTTCCGCAGTTGGCTCAATCATGTACGCTATGACTTGTACTCGCCCTGATGTAGCCTTCGCTTTGAGCATGGTTAGCAGATATCAAGGGAATCCTGGCAAAGCACATTGGATTGCGGTGAAGAATATCCTTAAGTACCTTCGGAGGACGAAGGAATGGTTCTTAGTCCTTGGAGGGAGTGATGACTTGAAGGTGCGAGGGTATAGTGACGCTAGTTTTCAGACCGACAGGGACAACTACCGTTCGCAGTCGGGCTGGGTCTTCACCCTAAATGGAGGAGCAGTGACATGGAAGAGTTCCAAGCAAGAAACCGTAGCTGATTCAACGTGCAAATCAGAGTACATTGCAGCGAGCGAAGCGTCGAAAGAGGCGATATGGCTAAAGAACTTCATCGGTGATCTTGGAGTCGTACCTGCCATAAAGGAGCCCATGGAGATTTTCTGTGATAACGAAGGTGCGGTTGCCTTAACCAAGGAACCGAGGGATCATGGTAGATCAAGACATATCGACAAAAAATATCACTTCATAAGACATCGTGTAGAAGAAGGACAACTCGTAGTGAAGAGGATATCATCAGAAGATAACCCAGCAGATCCGCTTACGAAGGGACTGAGTAGGGTTAAGCACTTACAGCATGCTAGGTGTATTGGGCTGAAGGATGATATTAGCATAGATTAGATAGTATTAGAAACGTGTAATAGATAAATGTAATTAACATTTGATGAATAAGTAAAGGAGTTTTATTTATGAGTAATGTTACTATCTTATGTTAATTGTTTAGCTATTGTTTCACTTTGCATGTTTTGACTTCTAGAATAATTGAGTTTATTAAGAATAATCGAATTGTTCAAATGGTCCACAATGGTTCATATGTTGGGAGTAGATATGAATGAAGATTGTCATGAATTGGTGTGTAGATTGTCTAAATGGTGTTAGACATAGCAAAGGGTTGCTGCAACGTTCATGAGTGCTTATGAACTAGTTTTGAGCATTGGAATAAACCCGCGCTTGCTGGAATCACCTTATGGAATAAGATATAAAAGGGTGATCGCAAGACGATAATATCATATAGTCTTAAAACCTAGATATATGGTTTATTATTTGTTAATTGGTTGTACATTGATAATGCGAAAACGCATCAGTAACTCGGTGTCATAAAACGAATTGTTGTGTATAGTTGGTTAATGAATAAGTAAATGCATATAAGTCGAAGTTTATCTGTAACTTTTATCTAAGAAGGTAAAAGCGATATCTCGGCCGCTCGATGATTTGATTTGACTTATGTGTCGGGCCCAGTCAGAACTGAATTGATGTGTTCGATTAAGTTCTATGTCAAATAAATCAGAGATCGAGAAACCTAAATGCTTGACTAACCATTCCATAGGATTGTCAGCATGATATCTAACAGAGGACTGTACGTTCCCTTATCTAAAGGACAAGATTGATTAGATCAGAGTTGACAGCGTCTTTGAGAGCTACGCTTGCAAACCAAATTATACTTGTATAGTTACTAGACTTATCCAAGTGGGAGACTGTTGGAATAGTGTCTAAGGCTGTAACTATATTAGGCAAGTATTTGATCCGGTTGTGCATAGTCCTTTTGGGTTGCCTTCACCATAGCAACTTGATAGGATGATTTAATAAGAGAGAGTAAATATTATTAGTATATTATGGGAATAATATAATGAATAATATATTTGTTATTTGATTAATATAAGTCATAGAATTAATTAGAATTAATTTGGTGACTTAAAGAGATTAATTAAATAAAGGGGTATAAACTGTCAATTGTTTGATAGTTAAGCTTTAGACTATAAATCCATTTAGATATGCTATGGACGGATTCTAGAGGCTATAGGATAGCTAAAATCGTCCATTAGATTTATCTAGGAATGGATTTGGATAGCCTTAAGAGAAGATTATCCAATTAGGGTTTAGGTTGTAACCCTTAAGGAGTCTACAAGTATAAATAGACCCCATGGCATAGGGAATTCAACACATCTCCTAAAGCAAAGAACCTTTGGTCGAAATTCCTCCCCTCTCCTCTCTCCTAAATCATTCTTATTGCTTTGGTGTTTGTAAGCCACTAGAGGAATGACATTTGTGACTCTAGAAGCTTCAAGACCTCAAGATCAACAAGGAAATCAAAGGTATGATTCTAGATCTGTTTCAATGTTGTTATTTAGCCTAATTTAGTCATTAGAAGACTTGGATTCAAAGCATGTTTATTAGAAAGCCTAGATCTGAGCATTAGGGTTTTGCATGCGCACATAGGAAAGTTCTTATGGCTAAAACCCATCAAATTCAACTTATTTGAAGTAGGTACAGAAATAAGAATTATGTCGACACGATAGGTTACAAACCTTAAGTCGTGTGCTAGTGATAAATTACAGGTTTTACTCTTGATTTAAATCTTGAAACTCTTTCAGGATCTTTAAGGCTCCCACTGTCCCCTTGACATATAAGTTTCCCCAGTCAAGAAGCAATCCTTGACAAAACAAATATTCAAGGGATAGTGCGGATTCTTATCAAGACTAACACTTCACACAATTGGTCATAGTTGGTCTTTGTGTCATCCAAGACATCACAACTTACCAATATCAAATGTACAAGAGTAGAAAACATTTTACTCTTACATTTGACTAGTGTTAATAAATCTTCCTTTATGTCACTCAAAGTTACAATGTTGGAGTATGACTCTAAGAATTGTTTTGGAACGAAGTATGACTCATCTTCTCGATCTTAACCAATCCAACAATTCATGACCTCTCTTCTTACCCATAACAATGCACTAAGACGTCCTTAGACTATGAATTTGTGATATGGTTTCATAATCATTAAGATGATCATGAAATATGATACTAAAGTACTCTCCCATCCTTTCAGATTTGAGAAACTTTTATCTTTCTATAGCTCTTAAGCAACAGCTCAAAATTCTGATTACCGAACCATGCGATCGAAACCAACCTTCGCAATCAAAATCAACATATACTTACTTTAAGCTTCCTATCTTTTCTTTGATTCTTAAAAACATCAGCATGTGACCCATTCACATTATGTAATAAGAATCTCCAAATAGGAACTTAATAGAGTTAGACAGTGGACTTTACCCGAAGTAGAGTCAAACCTCTTGACTTGATCAACCTTCTGACCTTTCAGGTGAATATGGCAGCTTCGCAATCGGTGTCCCTCCCTTTGGCAATAAAACATATAGACCCTTTGGTAATGGCACATGAGACTATCTCAAACTTAGCCTTTCTCTTTACCATTTGGTCAACCGAGTTGACTATGGCCGATCCCTTTCCATTGGGAAGAGAAATCCTTTTCTAGATATCCAATGCTACCATTGTCAATGTCCATGTAGACTTGGGAAGTTGTTCTTTTAATCAAATTTGCTTTACTGGTGTTCCAAATCATTGCTGATTCCACAACACCAAGCAAATAGATAACATCATTAAGGGTCATGTCATAGTCTGTCTCATAGTAGTCCCAAAGTGACTCACTATGTTACTAAGAAAGTGATTAAACATCTAACTTTCACGGGACTTTGACACCCAACTCTCCCGGCTTGTCAATATGTGACTTTATCTCCAAGATGTGAGCACACATAGACTATGCTTGCCAATAGGGATTGAGTGACTTTAAACTTTTCAAGAACTTGTGGGTGAGGGAGAATAATTGGAGGAGGTGGAGGAAGTGAAGCATGATGTTGAGGACACCATCTTCAAGAGATTTGGGAAGATCATAGTTGTTTGAACCAGACATCTATAATGGGAGAAAATCAAGTTACTTGATTGAAAGTCCTTAATACAACACCCAATATGAAATATTAAGGCTAGGACCCAACACAATATTTTATAATTTGGAATAGGGATGCCGTAATCCAAGCTATAAAATATTTGAAGGTAGGCGAATGACGATTCACCAATTTCCACCATGAAAAACGAAATAATTTATTAGGTTTTAATTGGATTTGAAATTCCTAGATCTTTTGAGATTCATTGAACTTTTCAATGGCATGTTTCACTCTTGAGTGTGCCCTCTCAAAACAAGGATCACAAAACAAGGTGTGAATAACCATACCAATTCACTTGGTACCCTTAATATTCTCACCTAATCAATGTGCCAGTTAACCACACACGCTCCATTGATCTATGACAAACATTAAGTCACCCTTCGTGATCCTTACTAGTCCAAGTTAGTGTGCCGGTTAACAACACACGCTCCACCAACGACTTGGTAAGGTACAACGTGTGAATTCCATGGGCTAGCACCAAATTCACATTTTTCCTAAAGTAACTAAGATTGGGAATTAAATAAAAAAATATCTAGTTACTATATAATAATCATTATACTTTTAATGATAATTTAAAGTCATTGTCCTACCCATTCGGCTAACGACCCTCCACCGATCAAGCAAGCGGTGGGTGAGAGTGGACACCCATTAAGTCGCCATTTTATAGGCAACAACCTTATACCCACCCTATAGACCGGCTTCGTGAATGAGGCCTACTAACGGTAGAACGACTTATTCTTATACATATATATAATAATTAACCATTAATGTTATAAATAGTATAAGGGTTGAATTTTAACTATTAAAACTCTAAGGGTTGGAACTAAAGTTTATTAAATTGTGTGAAACTTTACAAATTCCAAAACTTGAGGGCAAGTTTTGTAATTATCCAAAACTTTTCGTTTCATAACTTATGAATTAAAGGTTCATAAAAATGAAGACTCTTCATTTTCATGTAACTTATGTGTTTTAAGTGTGTGTTAAATAAAAGTGACCTATGGATATCCATAACTTGAGGACAAATTATGGACTCCATTAAAACACATAAATGTTCAAGAATTAATTCTAAACAATTCAGCAAATAATTCCTATCATCTTCTAAATTCATAAGAACATGAACATGATCATCAAAATTTCAAGAATTATATGAACACATAAAAAAACATGGAATTTTGATATATGATATTGTAAATGGATTAGAACAACCATTACACCAACTAAAACAAGTTCTAAAACACCAAAACAGTTTAGGGTAATGTTTCTAGTCCATTTCCAGCAGCAAAAGTCGAAATTCTGCATCCTGATCATTCTACTCGCCGAGTGCACGAACCTACTCGCCGAGTAGGATGAATTTTGCCTTGAACTCGGCGAGTCCCCCCATGGAATCGGCAAGTCCATCAGCCAGACAGTAACAATTTGAACTTTTTTCACTATTTTGCATCAAGTATCAAACAAGCAAGCCTAGGCTCTGATACCACTGTTGGGTTTTGAGCAATCTAACACTTCCTAAGTGTGCATGAAACCCTAATAAACCTTGGATCTATGTTTGTCTAAATACATGCAAAATAATAATTTTCCAAGGTTCATAACCTATCTAACATGGCATGGGTTACTTTTAAACATAAAAGAATTAGAAGAGATTACATACCTTTTTGATGAGTTTGGTTCTTAAGGAGTTTGAGGGCCAAGCACCAATAGTGTGGATGCCTCAAATGGAATCACAAAACACCAAAAACTCTTGGAAAACTTTGAGAGAGAATACACACTTGTATTTTCGGCTACACATAAGCACACACACACTAGTTCACTAGTTACCCTTTTTGGGGGCCATTTCATGCAACATAAGCATGCTTATATAGTGTACATGATTAGGGTGAAACCCTAATAATCCATGTCTTTTCCTTTCCAAGGATCCATGGGTTAAAAGCTCCATGGACTTCCATATAAGCCTAGCCCATTAACAAATGAGTGTTAGCCCACACTATATAAAACCAATAGCCCACAATTTAGTTAGTCTTCCTTTTAATCTCTAAATTAATTCATAGTTAATTTAAGACTAAGACTAATTAAATAACATAACTTCATATTAATATATTATAACTTATAATATATTAACAAACATATGTGTATAACTCTCATAAAATTATCCATAAATTGTTCGGGTGAGATGCAACCCAAATGGACCATGCCGGGTCGGGTCAAGTATATACCAAATATGTTATGGACTTAGACACCTTATCCAATAGTTAAGGGGCTGAAAACTCCTCTATGAGTTTATTCTTGAAGAGTAAACTCCATATCCAAGCCTTATGCAACTTCAAATGCCACCCGGGTCCTTCTGAACACTTGTAAGGGAGTGTTTCCGCAACTAGAAGTAGTGTCTCTATAAATTAATTAATTAAAGTCCTAATTAGATACAAATATGTATCTTTTCGTAATTCATAGGAACCTCATGCGTTTGCAAACCCAGAACCGCCGTTCAGGATCCAATCGGACACGTTCCTCGTCCGGTGAGTTCATACCCCTACCCTTTTTAAATGGGTTTTCAATGTTCTCAAGGGGGTGTATACAAGAAAACTACAAATGTTTTCAAAACTTAACATTAATTTATTTCAATAAATATCTGGCAAACTTATAAATATTACCCCTTATGTATTATGCTGAGCATACGGGATGATTTATCAACTACAACTATATGAATTTCAGTTAAGGAAATAACCAAACTAATCAAATTATTATGGGACTAATTTGGGGTTCTTTAGTTCTTGTTTCATCACGTACTGATATGTATATAAAGTTATTAGATAAATTATGCCTGATTTAGTTTATCTCCGTTTCATTTAAATGTATTGCCAGATAGTGTCATTGTATGTATCTATATTCACTGTATTATGTTTCATAATCTTTTGTATGTTTGATTTCGTATGAGAAACCTGTGAATAATTTAGTACTATCTTATGAGTTTTGTCATTACCATTTGGCTTATCAGTAAATCCTCCCCGAAAGTGTAACCAGAGTCTCCTGGAGGGAGTGTGTGGAATTTGTGAATAGATCTATTCGGGACTGACAATCCCACAACTTAACTGCTAGCTATAGTTTGGCGGGCACGCCTGGGGTGACAAATTTTGGATATCCTCCGACGTCTGACAAGCGTCAAGGAGGTCTCGTTGTCGTATCAGCGTGGTTACCCGACTCACAATATGTATTAATATAAGTTTATTCACGGTTTCGCTTTAGGTTTGGTTTTGACTTTGATTCGATTCCATATCTACTTTCTATCTATAGTTTCCATATCTAGTACGGGATGATAGTCCCATGGTTTTTAGTCTATTGATCTTGTATCTAGTGTGGGATGTTATTCCTATGGTTTTCAGTATGTATATATCTTATATCTAGCACGGGGCGATAATCCCATGATTTCAATATATATCTTCTACGGGATGGTAGTCCCATGGTTTTTAACATATATCAAGTACGGGATAATAGTCCCATGATTTCAACCTATATCTTGTACGGGATGGTAGTCCCATGGTTTTGAAACTATATCTTGTACGGGATGATAATCCCATGGTTTTGAATCTATGTATAGTCCGGGATGGTAGTCCCATGGTTTTCAATCTATATTTTCATATATATCAAACTATCTTGTATCTAGTCCGGGATGATAGTCCCATGGTATTCAATCTACATTTTCATGTATATCAAACTATCTTATATGTAGTACGAGATGTTAGTCCCAAGGTTTTAAAACTACTTTCCATCCACAGTTGACATATATTAAAGTATTTTATATCTAATTCGGGATAGTAATCCCATGATTCTCAATATATAGTTTTGTGTATTAAACTATACTCTGTGATATTCAATCGGTCTTGCATTTAGGAAAATATGGGATTTTCCTGGGGTAACATATAACGCATAATTGAAATGGTAATGAAAGCTAACTAAACTGTTTTACATTAGAAAATATGAGATTTTCTTGGATAACAAACCTTTTCGGAAAACTAAAGGAAACTGGTACATTTTTCAGAAAACAAACATCTTATGAACTCACCAGCTTTATGCTGATTTTCAAACTGCTTGTATTCTCAGGTCCACGTTAGACAGGTACCCGACGATCTCTTTTGGTGAAGACGGAGTGTGTAGAAGACTCGTCTCATTTTGTTCATATATATATTATGTATCACACTTGTACAATTTACTTTTGAAACAAATGTAAACTTTTAAATATATGTAATGTATTGGCTGTTTACTTTGATTACTATGTGCATTGGATTTGATACACAACATGGAGTTAACCCCGGAAATGTTTCCGCCTTTGGTTTTCGGGGTGTGACAGATTGGTATCAGAACCCTTGTTTATTGTGAACAGAGTATACCAAACCTTAGATGGTATAAAACTATAAACACTAAAGGGCCTAAGCGCTATGAACTAAAAGTATTCTTCAAAATATAAGTATTTTCAAAAGTATACAAGTATGTCGAACTGTCGAGATCCGTAACTACAAGTAGAACAAAACATAAGTAAATGGGTGTTGTACCCTGCGGTTAAACCTAGGCAGTTATGTAGTCGATGATGGGTTTTAGCCATAAGAACTTTCCTATGTGCGCATGAAAAACCCTAATGCTTGGATCTAGGCTTTCTAATTAAACATGCTTTGAATCCAAGACTTCTAATGACTAATTAGGTATAAACACTCGAAAGCCAAAAACAACGAAATTAACCTCGAAAATAAAGTATTCAAGTATCTAAGTTGGGATGCATCAAATAGTAGATATCATGCCAAGGTTTCCAAAAACATAAAGAACGCTCAAAACCGGGTTATATTGAAGAAATTATAGCCACTCATATATTTACGACACGACGTTGAAACATTATTTGACGTAAAAAGTAGAATCTCAATAAAATGCATTTTAGCCTTAAGTATCTAAACCAAAGTCGTAGATCTCGTTGAAAGGTGAGCGTACATAAAAAGATCGCCCAAATTGGACCTCGTATGAAGAAGTTACGAATTTTCAAAGTTTCGTAACAGTAGAAGAGGGCTAAAAACTCGGATTGACGATCGAGTGATTATTTAGCTATCGCCACCTAAACGGAAGTTAAAGATCTCCTCAGTAGTAATAAAACGATAAATAGACAGACGAAAACCGACGTCGAATAAAGAACCTATGAATTTTTAACGAACTTTAGGAGGTCCGGCCTATTAAAATTATATCATTAAAAATAAACTCAAAACAAGCCAACGGAGTCTAAATGAAAGTTGTAGAGCATAATCTCACCTACGCGTGGATATAAAGAACGCGAAAAACGGAGCTCGTACGCGAAAGTTACGGAGTTTAGAAGTCGGAAGCAGGGATTACGCCCCGCGTACTCTGGGAGTACGCCCTGCGTACTAGACCCAGAGTCGAGTCCCATCGGCCCGCCCAAGCTACGCTTGGCTAGACCCAGGAGTCCCATCGACCTGCCCAAGCTACGCTTAGCTAGACCCGAGTCGTAAGCCATGACGCCATTTTACGCCCCACGTACTCCGGGAGTACGCGCCGCGTACGAGGATTTCCAGTCCTATAAATAGAAGGCATAAGCTCGAGTTTTTGCACACCATTCACCATTCCTCAGTCAATCTCCCATACTTTTAAGCTCCATAGACCATTTCACGACCTCGGTTTCCGCACTCGAGCCCCCGACGAAAGATTTACGCTGCAGAGATCCCCGAAGAGCTCGACGACGCAACCATCCGCGGTCAAAGTTCTGCTCAAACCTAGCCTCTCTCTTCAAAACTTAACGAGTGAGTTCATACCCCTACTTTTCAATTCTTTTTCATGTTTTAAGGGGGGAATACAAGTACATTACAAATCAAAGTATCATTTTTATAATATCGTTCTTATAAGGTTTTGATACAAAAATAACCTTATGTTTAAAGGACTATTATATCACCAAGTTGTTATTATCAAATGGGAAATACTTTTGAAAAACTATAATGAGTGTAGTATTCAAGTGATTCATACGTTTTACATATACATCTCGACAGATGAAATGCTTTCAAAAGAAATAAAGTCTTTATTATCGTAAATCTGTTTATACCTAGTAATGTGAGACAGCTTCACGTACGTTCGAGTATGCATTATTAAGTCCTGTATTATATACCATAATCCCTTGTAGGGGGAGCGTGATACTTGTGTATAGATCTATACGGGATTGACAATCCCACACCTAAGCTGTTAGCTACAGCTAGGCCGGCAGGCCTGGGGTGACAAATGTCATAACAGTTCCAACGCCTGAAGAACGTTGTTACAGGCCATCAGTGTTAACAGCATGATTATAAAACTCACATAAAAGTATAAAAACAAGTTGATTTACGAGATTCATATATGCATTTCAGTTTTCCATTTTATCGTTAACACAAATTTTATCACTATTATTCAAGTATGGAAAACACAAACGCACTCCAACACGGGAAACTTTTCAAATCATTTATAGAAAATATTGGATTTTCTGAAAACCTCGTTCATCGGTTTACTATCAAAAAGGACATACTTTTCAATGCAAAACACTTATGAACTCACCAACTTAATTGTTGACACTTTTTCGAAACCACTTGTATTTCTCAGAGAATCAGTAATACAGGTAACCATCAGCTTTTGGAGAAAGGAACACTAAGGATGTTTTATTATGGAACATTTATCATCTCATTGTAATATTCTTTTGTTATTATGTATAACGCAACAACATACGTTTTCATTATATATGTGATGGTTTTGTTACTTTCTTTACAATATTCAATGGTTGTGATACTACGTGAAGTCATCCACCCCCGAATGTTTCCGCCATTCTGGTTTGGGGGTGTGACAGATTGGTATCAGAGCATTGTTTATAGTGAACTAAGTATATCGAACCACATACGATATACAAACTATAAATGCAAAGGGGACCAAAAACCCTCTGATGAAACATTTTCATGAACAAAATACTTTCTCTTAAAGATATACATTTTTACAAGCATGCATTAATCTCGTATCATAACAAGTTTTGCTAAAAAGTATTAAGGCAAGTTACGACACTATGATTGAGCCTCGGGGTATGTAATCAGGTCAAGAATAAATATAGCCTGATCAACTATATTTATCCTGGATTTGACCAACGTACGTTGAGGAATGGTCATAGTGGACAACAAGCCAAGAAGTTACCAAATACAAATTAATTTAGTTTCGCCAAATTGAAATATTATAGGAGAATTATTAAAAATAGTTGTACAAATTATAGTTAAAAATAGTAAGTCGTTAAATAGAATTTTCTTTTCTTATAAAGTTCTCATACATCCATCCTAGTACAGACAAATGGCCGGATTCCATTTACCAGGAGATCCCTACTACCCAAACCAAGGCAACGACGGTTGGATAGAAGAAGACCCGGAGGAAGTCCCAGAGGAAATCGAAGAAGAGGTCGAGGAAGAACCCGAAGGGGTTATCGAGGGAGAACTCGAAGTCGAAATCGGAGAGGAATTCGAAGTCGACGAAAAGATCGAGGAGATTTCTAGCGGGACATACTCCTAGCCAGAAGTGTACGACCCTCCCATCCCTCATCCTCCCGAAATCAGACCATATCAACCGGGACCCATTCCCATGTGGGGAAGTCACCTCTACTACTAGAGCCGCCAGCCAGGTGTACGCGCTCCTTTCGGCATGTGCTGAGATTTTTACAATGTCAGTGGGGGAAGCTCAGCTGATCGAGCACTCCCTGTTATTGTGAACGCTATAGCTACCCAGAACTACGAGACGGACAGGCAAGCAACCAAAGTTCGCGAGGTCAATGCTGCTACCCAAGGTAACGCCGCTGACATCCGCCGTTTGGAAGGACTACATGAGAATACCCAAATCTACACGGGGACACTTCAGAACCAAATGATAATGGCTCTGGCAGAAATAAGAGAGATGAAGGAACAACAAGCAGATCTTGAGAGGCGACTGGTGGGAGTCAAACGGTCGGATGCCGAATCTAGCTCCAAACGTCGCAAGTAGAACTTGTTCAAGCCCCAAAAATTTTGTTATAGATTAGGATTTCGGATAAAAGTTTTTCCTTTATTTCCCTTGTTTTCCCTGTTGTATCCGTAATCGGAGATCTCTAGGAGGATCAAATTTTCCCGAATAAGATATGCAATGTAACACACCTCAGGTGTGACCTATATGTATAAATATGAAGTATTTCTTATTATATACCTCTCAAAAATTTCGAGTTTTAAAATTCCATGCCTACCTTGAAACCATAAACTAAGGTCAAAACAAATTACAAGATACAACTAACACACGATTGTCAAAACATTAGAAACTTATAGTATTCATTCTTATTTTCTCTCTACTAGAACATGCCTCCTCGTAGATCAACACGCAGAAACTCAACTTCAACACCACCTCCACCACCTCCTCCAATTATGGACACCGTTATGTTCCAGACTGCTGTAACCGCTGCTGTAACTGCAGCAATGGCACAAATGAGCAACAACAGATCGGGGGGAGGAACAAACAGTTTTACAAATGGCCAAGGTCAAAACCGTTCAGGGGTATGCACTTACAAAGACTTCACCAACGGAAAACCTATTCCCTTTTACGGGACTGGGGGAGTATTGGCTCTATCTCAATGGATAGAGAAAACGGAAGCTGTATTCGAAATCTGTGCATGTCCTAAAGAAAGCAAAGTAAAGTTTGCCGCTTTTACTTTCTCCGAACGCGCCCTGACATGGTGGAACTGTTGGGTTTTGAGCATTCTAACACTCCTAAGTGTACATGCAACCCTAAATACCTTGGATCTATGTTTTCTCTATTATACATGCAAATAAGAACTTCCAAGGTATTATCCTAATCTAGCATACAAAACAATGACTATAGCAAGATAGAATACATACCTCTTTGATGTAGAAAGTCTTCATGAAGCTTGAGTGCCTAGTGCCCCAAGTGTGACACCTCAAATGGAATCACAATCATCAAAACACTTGGAATGATTTGAGAGAATTCTACACTCTTCAAAATCGGCTAGCCCTTTCTTCACTATCTCTAGTGGCCGATTTTTCCTCAATAATAAGATGCTTATATAGTTATACAATTAGTGAAAACCCTAATTGTCATGACTTTCCATTTCCTTGGATCCATGGGTTCAAATACACCATGGAGCATCCATGTACCATCCTATGGGTTTTAGCCCAACTTGATTATCCATGGAGCATTAGCCCACTATACAAGTATGGATGATTTACACAATCAACCCATATATTTAATTAGTCTTCTTTTGATCACTTAATTAATCCTAGATTAATTCTTGATCAATACTAATTAAATAATCTTATTATTCTTATTATTAATATACTAGAACTTATAATATATTAATAACCATAAGTGTCTTATTTCTCTCATTCAAGTGCATGATGGTATGCAACCCAAATGGACCATGCCGGGTCGGGTCAAGTCTTACCAAATATAGTTATGGACTTAGACATTAATCCAACAGTCTCCCACTTGGATAAGTCTAAAACTATTATTGCGTATGACTTCAGGAACCAACCGGCAATCGTAGCTCTCAAAAAGCTTCTGTCGAACTCTGACCTTGTAGATGAACTCTGACCTTTGTCAGTGACTTGTCCATTAGATAAGGGATCATATATTCCTCCATTCTAGATATCATATGGACTGAGACATGGATTATAATCATTCTCTCTGTCCATTTGTTGTTTCCCGATTTCCGATTTATGACGACTGACTAATTGAACAAATCAAATCAGTCCTGGCCCGGCCGAGCACTTCCATTTGTCATCATCAAATCATCGAGGGGCCCATAGATATCGCTTTTATCCCGAAGGTAAAAGGAATGGATAAACTTCGAATCATATGGCTTGTTCTACTACTTGTTGAATCATACACAAAGGCACGTTTTATAGCACAGAGTTACCAAATGCGGTTTCGTGCAATCAATGTACTATCAACTCATAGTAACAACTCATATCTCTAGGTTTGAAGAATATAAGATATTATCGTCTCATGATCACTCGTGATAAAATCCATGAAGTGATTCCAATGAGCGCGGGTTGAATCCAATACTCAGAACTTATGAGCACTCATGATTGTTGTAGCCTTGTCCAACACCTTAGACCTCTACAACCCATCATGACAGTCTTAATTAATATCTACTTCCAAAATATGACCGACTGTGGATGGTTTGAATAACTTAGTCATTCCGGAAGAATAACCCAGTTTATTCGAGAAGTCAAAACATGCAAAGTGAAACACAATAATAATTGAATCCAATATGGTCTCAGAACTTATGAATATAAATAAAACACCTTTTATTTATCACCATATGATTACACATTATTCATAGTATACTGTTTCAGCTATCAACTTTATTCTTGAATTTAAAACAATAGTTGTCCCATGCTCCAAGCATGTACACTATGTTTTTTTTTCTAAACACTAGTCATGCCACACACGAAGTATGCATACTATGTTTGTCTATGATCTTTACTTTGTGAACTAGATCAATTGAACATTACTTCAATGATTCTCTTTTCACACTCCCAATTCCTTACTGCAAATGCAAGAATTCCAACTTCATGCCATTTACTGAAATCTGTTAGATTCTAAACTTATATGCATTGATCCTCTCGCAATGATTATGCACAAAGTCATAAAGACTTGGCAACAATCATTACAGAGAATTCCAAAGGAGATCAACTCCTTGGAAATATCCTTCTTGCATTAAGTTTCCTAATCTTAAACAGATTGAAAATTCTAACTTTGAAACATTTCCAGATTCCATTTTGACTATCACTTCTGAACAAGAGTTGCCTCCTTACAGATTATGTCAATATGGTCCTTCTAGAATTATCACTATACTTCCAACTGTCCTTGAGCAACCAATCTTTGGTAAACCTTAGATTGTTCTCGACAATTGTTTAATCCTTTTAGTCATATCCAGTTCTAAACCTTTTTCCCTTCTTAATGCCCTAGGCATTTGGAAAATTTTTAGAAAGGATGAATATAGCACATGTAATCGATCCTATATCCGAAGCATATGGGACACGATTCATGATGTCTCACATAAAGACTAAACCAGTCTTTTGCTATAACATTTCCATTTCTATTTGCCAAGTTCTCATATTTCAGATTATGAAAAGGGTTGCCGTAATCATAATCGAATTTTAGAACGCAAATAATGGACCCATATACAGAATTTCCTTATGTTGAGCCATTCCAACATGAAATTCATATATATCCTTGACTAAATGATTAAAACCTCACGATCTAAGCTTATAGATTTGAGATGAAGTATAATTTCCTCTCCCTTAATTATAGCAAAACAACTCTTTCCCAATTGAAACTTTTGTTTTCTATAATTAACATTGCTAACTTGCAATACTTATCATAATTATCATGCTCCCACTAACATGATGATTATTAGCATAACACTTATGCTCCCACTAGCTTTGACATGTACTCAGAAATCAGCTGACTTTCTTACCAAAGTTCATATTTCTGATACTAGATTGTTTTGATAAGTCTTTATCAAAATCATACACCTTCCCTTAGATAGCACACTTGTGTGTCTAAACAATTATGAAGAGGTATGCCGTAATCATAATGGTTAGACCTTTTTGCCACTTCTCACAAGTCCATGTTAGTGTGCCGGTTAACCACACGTGCTCCACTAACGACTTTGAGAATGCAAATATCACAATTGCTATCTAGCTAAAATCTACTTAGTGAAAGTGTTTCCTCACCATCATTTTCATGAATCGGAGAGAAACCTTATGACACTTAGATTTATATGGTGTATGAGTTCCTACCCATATGAATTTGTCAAACCATAATCACAAGACAAAGATAATGACAAATCCAAAACCATATGGATTGAACTCAATCTTAACTTCTTGCCACCTGGCAGCTCAAGGGCCTGCCATTGCTTCCAAGTTGTTATGCAACAAACTGAGAACTCTAAGAACTCATATGCAAAGCCAACTTTAACTGGAATGGGCACAGATATGTCAACACGATAGGTTATAAACCTCAAATTGTGTGCTAGAGAAGAACTTTAGGTTTTATTCTTGATTAGTTCTTGAGACTTTCAAGACCTTTAAGACTCCTACTGTCCTCTTGACCTATAATACTCCCTTGTCAAACATCCAAGAGATAGTGCGGATTCTAATCAAGAAAAACACTTTACCCAATTGGCCTAAGTTGGTCTTTGTTTTATCCAAAACATCACAACTTACCAATTTCAAATGTACAAGAGTAGAAAACTTTTACTCTTACATTTGACAAGTGTTTTAAACCTTCTTTAAGACATGTCACTCAAATGACAATCTTGGAGTATGACTCTAAGACTTGTATTGGAACGAAGTATGACTCATCTTCTTGATTTAACCATTTCAACAATTCAAGTTCCTCTTCTTAGTCATAAGAATGCACTAAGATTTCCTTAGAGAACTAATTTTGATATGGTTTCTTAATCATTAAGATGATCACAAAACTGATACTAAAGTACTCTCCCATCTTTTCAGATTTGAGAAACTTTTATCCTTCTGCCTTATTTGATTCTTCTTATCGATCTTTAGTGGTGGACTTAATCAGTGCACAAGAATGTGTACTCGATCCCTAAGTCCTTTACTTTACTCACACATCCATGTGAACAAGTAATTAGTCTTAATTTTCCAAAACTTGAAAGTTCTCATTCATCATGCTATACAACTTGCATGATTCCAAGTTCCGGTCCAATTGAAACTTGGGTGATGAGAATCTTTCCTTATTTGGTAAATCTAGACATTACCACA
Source organism: Lactuca sativa (assembly GCF_002870075.4). Lineage (NCBI taxonomy): Eukaryota > Viridiplantae > Streptophyta > Magnoliopsida > Asterales > Asteraceae > Lactuca > Lactuca sativa. The sequence goes on along the minus strand of NC_056623.2, from coordinate 248,901,488 downwards.
AATGAAAGAATCAATTTCATACTTCCACTCTTGCTACTAATGGAATCTTATAAGAAACAAAAATTTCCACAGATGCCATTGTAAGGATATTTTAAAATAAATAAAATCAAAAATTTCCTTTTATTTTAAAACTTTGCGGAAAAACTATCCTTACAATCCATATGAAAACTTGTTGTTATCTATTCCTAAGCAATATCTCATAACTCCTAAGAAGTTGCTCAAGAATCCGATCTTCAAACTATGCGATAGAAATCCATCTATGCGATCAGATTCAGCATATTCTTTCTTTAAGTTTCTTCACTTTTCTTTGATTCTTAAAACATCACCATGTGACCCAGTCACATCATGTATCAGGAATCTCAGAATAGAAACTTAACAGAGTTAGATAGTGGTCTTTACCTGAAGTAGAGTCAAACTTATTGACTTTAACATCCTTAGGTAAATTTGGCAGCTTCGCAACCAATGCCCCTTCCCTTGGCAATATAAACATATGGACCCTTTGATAATGGTACACGAGACTATCACAGACTTAGCTTTTCTCTTTACCATTTGGTCAACCGAGTTGACTATGGCCGATCCCTTTCCATTGGGAAGAGAATGCTTTACTGGATATCCAATGTCATCATTGTCAATGTCCATAAAGTTTTAGGAAGTTGATCTTAGCAAATAGATAAGATCATTAAGGGTCTTGTCATAGTCTGTTTCATAGGCGTCCCAAAGGAACTCACTATGTGACTTAGAAAGTGATTGAACCACCAACTTTCTCAAGACTTTGACACCCAACTCTCCCAGCTTGTCAATATGTGAGTACATCTCCAAGATGTGTTCACACCTAGACCTTGCCTTGCCAATAGGGCTTGAGTGACCTTAAACTTTTCAAGAACTTGTGGGTTGGGGAGAATAATTGGAGGAGGTGAAAGAAGTATGATTTCCAAAGGACATCATCTTCATTTAGGAAACCTTGTTTCACTAGATTTGGGAAGATCATAGTGTCTATTACAGACATCTTTTGGGAGATATTCAAGATAGTTGATTTAAAGTCCTTAATATGACACCCAATATGAAATATTAAGGCTAGGACCCAACAAACTATTTTATAACTTAGAAGAGGTATGCCGTAATCCAAGCTATAAAATACTTGAAGGTAGGTGAATGACGATTCACCAATTTCCACCAAGATAAACGAAATGAATTATTAGGTTTTAATTGGTTTTGAAACTCCTAGATCTTTGAGATTCATTGAACTTTTCAAAGGCATGTTTCAATCTCGAGTGTGCCCTTCAGGTTTTGTGACTGGGATGCCGAGGATCACAAAACAAGGTGTGAAGTAACCATGCAAATCACATGGTACCCTTAATAAATTACCCCTCAATCGATGTGCCGGTTAACCACACACGCTCCATCGATACTATGATAAATATTAAGTCACCCTTTACCTACCTTGTTAAGTCCAAGTTAGTGTGCCGGTTAACCACACACGCTCCACTAACGACTTAAACAAAGTGCAAAGTGTAATTTCATTGATTAGCACCTTATTCACATTTTTCCTAAGTAACTAAGATTGGGTATTATTAAGAGTTTAGTTACTTAGTATTATCATTAATACTTTTAATGAAGGGAGAATTCTAGTCCTGTCAAACCCGTTCGGCTAACGACCCTCCACCAGTCAAGCAAGTGGTGGGTGAGAGTGGACACCCATTAAGTTGCCATTTTATAGGCAACAACCTTATACCCACCTTATAGACCGGCTTCGTGAATGAGGCGTACTAGCGGTAAGACTGACTTTACTCTTATACATATATATATTATTAACTTATAATATTATAAAGTATAAGGGTTGAATTTTAACTTTTAAAATTCTAAGGGCTAACTTGGAATTAAAGTATTCATAAGAGAAAACTTTACAAATTCCAAAACTTGAGGGCAAGTTTTGAAACTATTCAAAACTAATTAATTCCATAACTTATGTGTTTAAAGTAGTTTTAATCCAAAAACTCTTCAAGTTCCATAACTTGAGGACAAGTTATGGAAGACTTTAAACTAATAAAAGAATTAACTTTTCTTTATTTTATAACTTATGGAATTAATTAAGGTTACACCTTTATTTTTTATTTAATTAAATGAAGAGACTCTTGGTCCTCCATAACTTGAGGACAAGTTATGGAGTCATAAAACCATTTAATTAGAACTAGACTCTTCATTTTTTGTAACCTTTGCCAATTTTTATGAGTTTTATGATTCTTAAATGTGACTTTTCATATAACTTGAGGACAAGTTACAAAAACACATTTTAGAATCAATTCTTAGATTAATTTGGATTAAAACCAACTATCACATAATTTTATTCATTAATCTAAATTCACTCATAAAACAAGGTAACACAAAAAACTTTTGGTGATCCATAACTTATTCTTAAGTTATGGAATCCTTTAAAACATTAACACCAAATTTTGTAACTCCAAAAAAAACTTTGAATCAATTTTTTTTTTTTTAAAACCTTTTCAAATACATAACTTATGGAGGTTTCAAAAAAATAAAACTTTTTAGATCAAACTTTTAAAACTAATAAAATAATCATATTATTTTATCTTTTATTAAATTTGACCTAATTCAACTCATAAAGCAAATTATTCAAATTTTACAAATAATTAGTTTTTCACAAGAACAAGTAATTATTTTAAAATTTGACAAACTTCATGCTTTTTTTTCCTTTTTTTTTTTCAACTTTGAAAATAAAATATTTGCATCAATATAACAGAAAACAACCCGTGGCTCTGATACCACTGTTGGGTTTTGAGCATTCTAACACTCCTAAGTGTACATGCAACCCTAAATACCTTGGATCTATGTTTTCTCTATTATACATGCAAATAAGAACTTCCAAGGTATTATCCTAATCTAGCATACAAAACAATGACTATAGCAAGATAGAATACATACCTCTTTGATGTAGAAAGTCTTCATGAAGCTTGAGTGCCTAGTGCCCCAAGTGTGACACCTCAAATGGAATCACAATCATCAAAACACTTGGAATGATTTGAGAGAATTCTACACTCTTCAAAATCGGCTAGCCCTTTCTTCACTATCTCTAGTGGCCGATTTTTCCTCAATAATAAGATGCTTATATAGTTATACAATTAGTGAAAACCCTAATTGTCATGACTTTCCATTTCCTTGGATCCATGGGTTCAAATACACCATGGAGCATCCATGGACCATCCTATGGGTTTTAGCCCAACTTGATTATCCATGGAGCATTAGCCCACTATACTGTTGGGTTTTGAGCATTCTAACACTTCCTAAGTGTACATGCAACCCTAAATACCTTGGATCTATGTTTTCTCTATTATACATGCAAATAAGAACTTCCAAGGTATTATCCTAATCTAGCATACAAAACAATAACTATAGCAAGATAGAATACATACCTCTTTGGTGTAGAATGTCTTCATGAAGCTTGAGTGCCTAGTGCCCCAAGTGTGACACCTCAAATGGAATCACAATCATCAAAACACTTAGAATAACTTGAGAGAATTCTACACTCTTCAAAATCGGCTAGCCCTTTCTTCACTATCTCTAGTGGCCGATTTTTCCTCAATAATAAGATGCTTATATAGTTACACAATTAGGGTAAACTCTTAATTGTCATGGCTTTCCATTTCCTTGGATCCATGGGTACAAATACACCATGGAGCATCCATGGACCATCCTATGGGTTTTAGCCCAACTTGATTATCCATGGAGCATTAGCCCACTATACAGGTATGGATGATTTACACAATCAACCCATATATTTAATTAGTCTTCTTTTGATCACTTAATTAATCCTAGATTAATTCTTGATCAATACTAATTAAATAATCTTATTATTCTTATTATTAATATACTAGAACTTATAATATATTAATAACCATAAGTGTCTTATTTCTCTCATTCAAGTGCACGATGGTATGCAACCCAAATGGACCATGCCGGGTCGGGTCAAGTCTTACCAAATATAGTTATGGACTTAGACATTAATCCAACAGTCTCCCACTTGGATAAGTCTAAAACTATTATTGCGTATGACTTCAGGAACCAACCGGCAATCGTAGCTCTCAAAAGCTTCTGTCGAACTCTGACCTTGTAGATGAACTCTGACCTTTGTCAGTGACTTGTCCATTAGATAAGGGATCATATATTCCTCCATTCTAGATATCATATGGACTGAGACATGGATTATAATCATTCTCTCTGTCCATTTGTTGTTTCCCGATTTCCGATTTATGACGACTGACTAATTGAACAAATCAAATCAGTCCTGGCCCGCCCGAGCACTTCCATTTGTCATCATCAAATCATCGAGGGGCCCACAGATATCGCTTTTATCCCGAAGGTAAAAGGAACGGATAAACTTCGACTCATATGGCTTGTTCTACTACTTGTTGAATCATACACAAAAGCACGTTTTATAGCACCGAGTTACCGTATGCATTTTCGCGCAATCAATGTACTACCAACTCATAGTAACAACTCATATCTCTAGGTTTGAAGAATATAAGATATTATCGTCTCATGATCACTCGTGATAAAATCCATGAAGTGATTCCAATGAGCGCGGGTTGAATCCAATACTTAGAACTTATGAGCACTCATGATTGTTGTAGCCCTTTGTCCAACACCTTAGACCTCTACAAGCCAACTCATGACAGTCTTAATTCATATCTACTTCCAACATATGACCGACTGTGGATGGTTTGAATAACTTAGTCATTCCGGAAGAATAACCCAGTTTATTCGGGAAGTCAAAACATGCAAAATGAAACACAATAATAATTGAATCCAATATGGTATCAACCCTTTGAACATAAATAAAACACCTTTTATTTATCACCATATGATTACACATTATTCATTGTATACTGTTTCAGCTATCAACTTTATTCTTGAATTTAAAACAATAGTTGTCCCATGCTCCAAGCATGTACACTATGTTTTCTTAAACACTAGTCATGCCACACACGAAGTATGCATACTATGTTTGTCTATGATCTTTACTTTGTGAACTAGATCAATTGAACATTACTTCAATGATTCTCTTTTCACACTCCCAAATCCTTACTGCAAATGCAAGAATTCCAACTTCATGCCATTTACTGAAATCTGTTAGATTCTAAACTTATATGCATTGATCCTCTCGCAATGATTATGCACAAAGTCATAAAGACTTGGCAACAATCATTACAGAGAATTCCAAAGGAGATCAACTCCTTGGAAATATCCTTCTTGCATTAAGTTTCCTAATCTTAAACAGATTGAAAATTCTAACTTTGAAACATTTCCAGATTCCATTTTGACTATCACTTCTGAACAAGAGTTGCCTCCTTACAGATTATGTCAATATGGTCCTTCTAGAATTATCACTATACTTCCAACTGTCCTTGAGCAACCAATCTTTGGTAAACCTTAGATTGTTCTCGACAATTGTTTAATCCTTTTAGTCATATCCAGTTCTAAACCTTTTTCCCTTCTTAATGCCCTAGGCATTTGGAAAATTTTTAGAAAGGATGAATATAGCACATGTAATCGATCCTATATCCGAAGCATATGGGACACGATTCATGATGTCTCACATAAAGACTAAACCAGTCTTTTGCTATAACATTTCCATTTCTATTTGCCAAGTTCTCATATTTCAGATTATGAAAAGGGTTGCCGTAATCATAATCGAATTTTAGAACGCAAATAATGGACCCATATACAGAATTTCCTTATGTTGAGCCATTCCAACATGAAATTCATATATATCCTTGACTAAATGATTAAAACCTCACGATCTAAGCTTATAGATTTGAGATGAAGTATAATTTCCTCTCCCTTAATTATAGCAAAACAACTCTTTCCCAATTGAAACTTTTGTTTTCTATAATTAACATTGCTAACTTGCAATACTTATCATAATTATCATGCTCCCACTAACATGATGATTATTAGCATAACACTTATGCTCCCACTAGCTTTGACATGTACTCAGAAATCAGCTGACTTTCTTACCAAAGTTCATATTTCTGATACTAGATTGTTTTGATAAGTCTTTATCAAAATCATACACCTTCCCTTAGATAGCACACTTGTGTGTCTAAACAATTATGAAGAGGTATGCCGTAATCATAATGGTTAGACCTTTTTGCCACTTCTCACAAGTCCATGTTAGTGTGCCGGTTAACCACACGTGCTCCACTAACGACTTTGAGAATGCAAATATCACAATTGCTATCTAGCTAAAATCTACTTAGTGAAAGTGTTTCCTCACCATCATTTTCATGAATCGGAGAGAAACCTTATGACACTTAGATTTATATGGTGTATGAGTTCCTACCCATATGAATTTGTCAAACCATAATCACAAGACAAAGATAATGACAAATCCAAAACCATATGGATTGAACTCAATCTTAACTTCTTGCCACCTGGCAGCTCAAGGGCCTGCCATTGCTTCCAAGTTGTTATGCAACAAACTGAGAACTCTAAGAACTCATATGCAAAGCCAACTTTAACTGGAATGGGCACAGATATGTCAACACGATAGGTTATAAACCTCAAATTGTGTGCTAGAGAAGAACTTTAGGTTTTATTCTTGATTAGTTCTTGAGACTTTCAAGACCTTTAAGACTCCTACTGTCCTCTTGACCTATAATACTCCCTTGTCAAACATCCAAGAGATAGTGCGGATTCTAATCAAGAAAAACACTTTACCCAATTGGCCTAAGTTGGTCTTTGTTTTATCCAAAACATCACAACTTACCAATTTCAAATGTACAAGAGTAGAAAACTTTTACTCTTACATTTGACAAGTGTTTTAAACCTTCTTTAAGACATGTCACTCAAATGACAATCTTGGAGTATGACTCTAAGACTTGTATTGGAACGAAGTATGACTCATCTTCTTGATTTAACCATTTCAACAATTCAAGTTCCTCTTCTTAGTCATAAGAATGCACTAAGATTTCCTTAGAGAACTAATTTTGATATGGTTTCTTAATCATTAAGATGATCACAAAACTGATACTAAAGTACTCTCCCATCTTTTCAGATTTGAGAAACTTTTATCCTTCTGCCTTATTTGATTCTTCTTATCGATCTTTAGTGGTGGACTTAATCAGTGCACAAGAATGTGTACTCGATCCCTAAGTCCTTTACTTTACTCACACATCCATGTGAACAAGTAATTAGTCTTAATTTTCCAAAACTTGAAAGTTCTCATTCATCATGCTATACAACTTGCATGATTCCAAGTTCCGGTCCAATTGAAACTTGGGTGATGAGAATCTTTCCTTATTTGGTAAATCTAGACATTACCACAAATGAAAGAATCAATTTCATACTTCCACTCTTGCTACTAATGGAATCTTATAAGAAACAAAAATTTCCACAGATGCCATTGTAAGGATATTTTAAAATAAATAAAATCAAAAATTTCCTTTTATTTTAAAACTTTGCGGAAAAACTATCCTTACAATCCATATGAAAACTTGTTGTTATCTATTCCTAAGCAATATCTCATAACTCCTAAGAAGTTGCTCAAGAATCCGATCTTCAAACTATGCGATAGAAATCCATCTATGCGATCAGATTCAGCATATTCTTTCTTTAAGTTTCTTCACTTTTCTTTGATTCTTAAAACATCACCATGTGACCCAGTCACATCATGTATCAGGAATCTCAGAATAGAAACTTAACAGAGTTAGATAGTGGTCTTTACCTGAAGTAGAGTCAAACTTATTGACTTTAACATCCTTAGGTAAATTTGGCAGCTTCGCAACCAATGCCCCTTCCCTTGGCAATATAAACATATGGACCCTTTGATAATGGTACACGAGACTATCACAGACTTAGCTTTTCTCTTTACCATTTGGTCAACCGAGTTGACTATGGCCGATCCCTTTCCATTGGGAAGAGAATGCTTTACTGGATATCCAATGTCATCATTGTCAATGTCCATAAAGTTTTAGGAAGTTGATCTTAGCAAATAGATAAGATCATTAAGGGTCTTGTCATAGTCTGTTTCATAGGCGTCCCAAAGGAACTCACTATGTGACTTAGAAAGTGATTGAACCACCAACTTTCTCAAGACTTTGACACCCAACTCTCCCAGCTTGTCAATATGTGAGTACATCTCCAAGATGTGTTCACACCTAGACCTTGCCTTGCCAATAGGGCTTGAGTGACCTTAAACTTTTCAAGAACTTGTGGGTTGGGGAGAATAATTGGAGGAGGTGAAAGAAGTATGATTTCCAAAGGACATCATCTTCATTTAGGAAACCTTGTTTCACTAGATTTGGGAAGATCATAGTGTCTATTACAGACATCTTTTGGGAGATATTCAAGATAGTTGATTTAAAGTCCTTAATATGACACCCAATATGAAATATTAAGGCTAGGACCCAACAAACTATTTTATAACTTAGAAGAGGTATGCCGTAATCCAAGCTATAAAATACTTGAAGGTAGGTGAATGACGATTCACCAATTTCCACCAAGATAAACGAAATGAATTATTAGGTTTTAATTGGTTTTGAAACTCCTAGATCTTTGAGATTCATTGAACTTTTCAAAGGCATGTTTCAATCTCGAGTGTGCCCTTCAGGTTTTGTGACTGGGATGCCGAGGATCACAAAACAAGGTGTGAAGTAACCATGCAAATCACATGGTACCCTTAATAAATTACCCCTCAATCGATGTGCCGGTTAACCACACACGCTCCATCGATACTATGATAAATATTAAGTCACCCTTTACCTACCTTGTTAAGTCCAAGTTAGTGTGCCGGTTAACCACACACGCTCCACTAACGACTTAAACAAAGTGCAAAGTGTAATTTCATTGATTAGCACCTTATTCACATTTTTCCTAAGTAACTAAGATTGGGTATTATTAAGAGTTTAGTTACTTAGTATTATCATTAATACTTTTAATGAAGGGAGAATTCTAGTCCTGTCAAACCCGTTCGGCTAACGACCCTCCACCAGTCAAGCAAGCGGTGGGTGAGAGTGGACACCCATTAAGTTGCCATTTTATAGGCAACAACCTTATACCCACCTTATAGACCGGCTTCGTGAATGAGGCGTACTAGCGGTAAGACTGACTTTACTCTTATACATATATATATTATTAACTTATAATATTATAAAGTATAAGGGTTGAATTTTAACTTTTAAAATTCTAAGGGCTAACTTGGAATTAAAGTATTCATAAGAGAAAACTTTACAAATTCCAAAACTTGAGGGCAAGTTTTGAAACTATTCAAAACTAATTAATTCCATAACTTATGTGTTTAAAGTAGTTTTAATCCAAAAACTCTTCAAGTTCCATAACTTGAGGACAAGTTATGGAAGACTTTAAACTAATAAAAGAATTAACTTTTCTTTATTTTATAACTTATGGAATTAATTAAGGTTACACCTTTATTTTTTATTTAATTAAATGAAGAGACTCTTGGTCCTCCATAACTTGAGGACAAGTTATGGAGTCATAAAACCATTTAATTAGAACTAGACTCTTCATTTTTTGTAACCTTTGCCAATTTTTATGAGTTTTATGATTCTTAAATGTGACTTTTCATATAACTTGAGGACAAGTTACAAAAACACATTTTAGAATCAATTCTTAGATTAATTTGGATTAAAACCAACTATCACATAATTTTATTCATTAATCTAAATTCACTCATAAAACAAGGTAACACAAAAAACTTTTGGTGATCCATAACTTATTCTTAAGTTATGGAATCCTTTAAAACATTAACACCAAATTTTGTAACTCCAAAAAAAACTTTGAATCAATTTTTTTTTTTTTAAAACCTTTTCAAATACATAACTTATGGAGGTTTCAAAAAAATAAAACTTTTTAGATCAAACTTTTAAAACTAATAAAATAATCATATTATTTTATCTTTTATTAAATTTGACCTAATTCAACTCATAAAGCAAATTATTCAAATTTTACAAATAATTAGTTTTTCACAAGAACAAGTAATTATTTTAAAATTTGACAAACTTCATGCTTTTTTTTCCTTTTTTTTTTCAACTTTGAAAATAAAATATTTGCATCAATATAACAGAAAACAACCCGTGGCTCTGATACCACTGTTGGGTTTTGAGCATTCTAACACTCCTAAGTGTACATGCAACCCTAAATACCTTGGATCTATGTTTTCTCTATTATACATGCAAATAAGAACTTCCAAGGTATTATCCTAATCTAGCATACAAAACAATGACTATAGCAAGATAGAATACATACCTCTTTGATGTAGAAAGTCTTCATGAAGCTTGAGTGCCTAGTGCCCCAAGTGTGACACCTCAAATGGAATCACAATCATCAAAACACTTGGAATGATTTGAGAGAATTCTACACTCTTCAAAATCGGCTAGCCCTTTCTTCACTATCTCTAGTGGCCGATTTTTCCTCAATAATAAGATGCTTATATAGTTATACAATTAGTGAAAACCCTAATTGTCATGACTTTCCATTTCCTTGGATCCATGGGTTCAAATACACCATGGAGCATCCATGGACCATCCTATGGGTTTTAGCCCAACTTGATTATCCATGGAGCATTAGCCCACTATACTGTTGGGTTTTGAGCATTCTAACACTTCCTAAGTGTACATGCAACCCTAAATACCTTGGATCTATGTTTTCTCTATTATACATGCAAATAAGAACTTCCAAGGTATTATCCTAATCTAGCATACAAAACAATAACTATAGCAAGATAGAATACATACCTCTTTGGTGTAGAATGTCTTCATGAAGCTTGAGTGCCTAGTGCCCCAAGTGTGACACCTCAAATGGAATCACAATCATCAAAACACTTAGAATAACTTGAGAGAATTCTACACTCTTCAAAATCGGCTAGCCCTTTCTTCACTATCTCTAGTGGCCGATTTTTCCTCAATAATAAGATGCTTATATAGTTACACAATTAGGGTAAACTCTTAATTGTCATGGCTTTCCATTTCCTTGGATCCATGGGTACAAATACACCATGGAGCATCCATGGACCATCCTATGGGTTTTAGCCCAACTTGATTATCCATGGAGCATTAGCCCACTATACAAGTATGGATGATTTACACAATCAACCCATATATTTAATTAGTCTTCTTTTGATCACTTAATTAATCCTAGATTAATTCTTGATCAATACTAATTAAATAATCTTATTATTCTTATTATTAATATACTAGAACTTATAATATATTAATAACCATAAGTGTCTTATTTCTCTCATTCAAGTGCACGATGGTATGCAACCCAAATGGACCATGCCGGGTCGGGTCAAGTCTTACCAAATATAGTTATGGACTTAGACATTAATCCAACAGTCTCCCACTTGGATAAGTCTAAAACTATTATTGCGTATGACTTCAGGAACCAACCGGCAATCGTAGCTCTCAAAAGCTTCTGTCGAACTCTGACCTTGTAGATGAACTCTGACCTTTGTCAGTGACTTGTCCATTAGATAAGGGATCATATATTCCTCCATTCTAGATATCATATGGACTGAGACATGGATTATAATCATTCTCTCTGTCCATTTGTTGTTTCCCGATTTCCGATTTATGACGACTGACTAATTGAACAAATCAAATCAGTCCTGGCCCGCCCGAGCACTTCCATTTGTCATCATCAAATCATCGAGGGGCCCACAGATATCGCTTTTATCCCGAAGGTAAAAGGAACGGATAAACTTCGACTCATATGGCTTGTTCTACTACTTGTTGAATCATACACAAAAGCACGTTTTATAGCACCGAGTTACCGTATGCATTTTCGCGCAATCAATGTACTACCAACTCATAGTAACAACTCATATCTCTAGGTTTGAAGAATATAAGATATTATCGTCTCATGATCACTCGTGATAAAATCCATGAAGTGATTCCAATGAGCGCGGGTTGAATCCAATACTTAGAACTTATGAGCACTCATGATTGTTGTAGCCCTTTGTCCAACACCTTAGACCTCTACAAGCCAACTCATGACAGTCTTAATTCATATCTACTTCCAACATATGACCGACTGTGGATGGTTTGAATAACTTAGTCATTCCGGAAGAATAACCCAGTTTATTCGGGAAGTCAAAACATGCAAAATGAAACACAATAATAATTGAATCCAATATGGTATCAACCCTTTGAACATAAATAAAACACCTTTTATTTATCACCATATGATTACACATTATTCATTGTATACTGTTTCAGCTATCAACTTTATTCTTGAATTTAAAACAATAGTTGTCCCATGCTCCAAGCATGTACACTATGTTTTCTTAAACACTAGTCCTGCCACACACCAAGTATGCATACTATGTTTGTCTATGATCTTTACTTAATTTGTGAACTAGATCAATTGAACATAACTTCAATGATTCTCTTTTCACACTCCCAAATCCTTACTGCAAATGCAAGAATTCCAAATTCATGCCATTTACAGAAATCTGTTAGATTCTAAACTTATATGCATTGATCCTCTTGTAACGATTATGCACAAAGTCACAAAGACTTGGCAACAATCATTACAGAGTATTCCAAAGGAGATCAACTCCTTGGAAATATCCTTCTTGCATTAAGTTTCTTTAATCTTACACAGATTGAAAAATTCTAACTTTGAAACATTTCCAGATTCCATTTTGACTATCACTTCTGAACAAGAGTTGCCTCCTTACAGACTATGTCAATATGGTCCTTCCAGAATTATCACTATACTTCCAATTGTCCTTGAGCAACCAATCTTTGGTAAACCTTAGATTGTCCTCGACAATTGTTTAATCCTTTTAGTCATATCCAGTTCTAAACCTTTTCCCTTCTTAATGCCCCAGGCATTTGGAAAATTTTAGAACGGATGAATATAGCACATGTAATCGATCCTATATCCGAAGCATATGGGACACGATTCATGATGTCTCACATAAAGACTAAACCAGTCTTTTGCTATAACATTTCCATTTCTATTTGCCAAGTTCTCATATTTCAGATTATGAAAAGGGATGCCGTAATCATAATCGAATTTTAGAACGCAAATAATGGACCCGTATATAGAATTTCCTTATGTTGAGCCATTCCAACATGAAATTCATATATATCCTTGACTAAATGATTAAAACCTCACGATCTAAGCTTATAGATTTGAGATGAAGTATAATTTCCTCTCCCTTAATTATAGCAAAACAACTCTTTCCCAATTGAAACTTTTTGTTTTCTATAATTAACATTGCTAACTTGCAATACTTATCATAATTATCATGCTCCCACTAACATGATGTTTATTAGCATAACACTTATGCTCCCACTAGCTTTGACATGTACTCAGAAATCAGCTGGACTTCTAGAAATCAATACTTCATTGACTTTCTTACCAAAGTTCAGATTTCTGATGCTAGATTGTGTTGATAAAGTTGTATCAAAATCATACACCTTCCCTTAGATAGCACACTTGTGAGTCTAAACAATTATGAAGAGGTATGCCGTAATCATAATGGTTAGACCTTTTTGCCACTTCTCACAAGTCCAGGTTAGTGTGCCGGTTAACCACACGCGCTCCACTAACGACTTTGAGAATGCAAATATCACAATTGCTATCTAGATAAAATCTACTTAGTGAAAGTGTTTCCTCACCATCATTTTCATGAATCGGAGAGAAACCTTATGACACTTAGATTTATATGGTGTATGTGTTCTTATCCATGTGAATTGTCAAAACCATAATCACAAGACAAAGATAATGACAAATCCAAACTCATATGGACCGAACTCAATCTTAACTTCTTGCCACCTGGCAGCTCAAGGGCCTGCCATTGCTTCCAAGTTGTTGTGCAACAAATTGAGAACTCTAAGAACTCATATGCAAAACCAACTTTAACTGGAATGGGCACAGAATATGTCAACACAATAGATTATAAACCTCAAATTGTGTGCTAGAGAAGAAATTTAGGTTTTATTCTTGATTAGTTCTTGAGACTTTCAAGACCTTTAAGACTCCCACTGTCCTCTTGACCTATAAGACTCCCTTGTCAAATATCCAAGAGATAGTGAGGATTCTAATCAAGACAAGCACTTCACACAATTGGCCTAAGTTGGTCTTTGTTTTATCCAAAACATCACAACTTACCAATTTCAAATGTACAAGAGTAGAAAACTTTTACTCTTACATTTGACAAGTGTTTTAAACCTTCTTTTGAGACATGTCACTCAAGTTACAATCTTGGAGTATGACTCTAAGACTTGTATTGGAACGAAGTATGACTCATCTTCTTGATTTAACCATTTCAACAATTCAAGATCCCTCTTCTTAGTCATAAGAATGCACTAAGATTTCCTTAGAGAACTAATTGTGATATGGTTTCTTAATCATTAAGATGATCACAAAACTGATACTAAAGTACTCTCCTATCTTTTCAGATTTGAGAGACTTTTATCCTTCTACCTAATTTGATTCTTCTTATTCGCTCTGCCTTACATTGGAACCTTTTTTCCAATGTCTCAGAGTTACACTTACGCTTGTAAGTATAATCATATTTACTGAGCTTTAGTAAACTATGACGAATAGTCTTATGAAACTTTTGTGGTGGACTAAATCAGTGAACAAGACTATGTACTCGATCCCTTAGTCCATTACTTGACTCACACATCCATGTGAATAAGTAATTAATCTTAATTTTTCCAAAACTTGAAAGTTCTCATTCATCATGCTATACAACTTGCATGATTCCAAGTTCCGGTCCACTTGAAACTTGGGTGATGAGAATCTTTCCTTATTTGGTAAATTTAGACACTACCACAAATGAAAGAATCAATTTCATATTTCCACTCTTGCTCTTAATGGAATCATATAAGCAACAATTTTTCCTCAAATGCCATTGTAAGGATATTTTAAAATAAATAAAATAAAAAATTTTCTTTTATTTTAAAACTTTGCGGAAAAACTTATCCTTACAATCCATATGAAAACTTGTTGTTATCTATTCCTTAAGCAATATCTCATAACTCCTAAGAAGTAGCTCAAGAATCCGATCTTCAAACTACGCGATAGAAATCCATCTATGCGATCAGATTCAGCATATTCTTCCTTTAAGTTTCTTCACTTTCCTTTGATTCTTAAACCATCACCATGCGATCCAGTCACATCATGTATCAAGAATCTCAGAATAGAAACTTAACAGAGTTTGATAGTGGACTTTACCTGAAGTAGAGTCAAACTTATTGACTTTAACATCCTTAGGTAAATTTGGCAGCTTCGCAACCAATGCCCCTTCCTTTGGCAATATAAACATATGGACCCTTTGATAATGGTACACGGGACTATCACAGACTTAGCTTTTCTCTTTACCATTTGGTCAACCGAGTTGACTATGGCCGATCCCTATCCACTGGGAAGAGAATGCTTTACTGGATAACCAATGTCATCATTATCAATGTCCATAAAGTTTTAGGAAGTTGATCTTAGCAAATAGATAAGATCATTAAGGGTCTTGTCATAGTCTGTTTCATAGGTGTCCCAAAGGAACTCACTATGTGACTTAGAAAGTGATTGAACCACCAACTTTCTCAAGACTTTGACACCCAACTCTCCCGGCTTGTCAATATGTGACTACATCTCCAAGATGTGCTCACACCTAGACCTTGCCTTGCCAATAGGGCTTGAGTGACCTTAAACTTTTCAAGAACTTGTGGTTAGGGAGAATAATTGGAGGAGGAGAAAGAAGTATGATATCCATGGGACATCATCTTCATTAGGAAACCTTGTTTCAAGAGATTTGGGAAGATCATAAGTGTCTAAACCAGACATCTTTTGGGAGATATTCAAGATAGTTGATCTTAAGTCCTTAATATGACACCCAATATGAAATATTAAGGCTAGGACCCAACAAACTATTTTATAACTTAGAAGAGGTATGCCGTAATCCAAGCTATAAAATATTTGAAGGTAGGTGAATGACGATTCACCAATTTCCACCAAGATAAACGAAATGTATTATTAGGTTTTAATTGGTTTTGAAACTCCTAGATCTTTGAGATTCATTGAACTTTTCAAAGGCATGTTTCAATCTCGAGTGTGCCCTTCAGGTTTTGTGACTGGGAAGCCGAGGATCACAAAACAAGGTGTGAAGTAACCATGCAAATCACTTGGTACCCTTAATAAATTACCCCTCAATCGATGTGCCGGTTAACCACACACGCTCCATCGATACTATGACAAATATTAAGTCACCCTTTACCTACCTTGTTAAGTCCAAGTTAGTGTGCCGGTTAACCACACACGCTCCACTAACGACTTAAACAAAGTGCAAAGTGTAATTTCATGGATTAGCACCTTATTCACATTTTCCTAAGTAACTAAGATTGGGTATTATTAAAAGTTTAGTTACTTAGTATTTTCATTAATACTTTTAATGAAGGGAGAATTCTAGTCCTGTCAAACCCGTTCGGCTAACGACCCTCCACCAGTCAAGCAAGCGGTGGGTGAGAGTGGACACCCATTAAGTTGCCATTTTATAGGCAACAACCTTATACCCACCTTATAGACCGGCTTCGTGAATGAGGCGTACTAGCGGTAAGACTGACTTTACTCTTATACATATATATATTATTAACTTATAATATTATAAAGTATAAGGGTTGAATTTTAACTTTTAAAATTCTAAGGGCTAACTTGGAATTAAAGTATTCATAAGAGAAAACTTTACAAATTCCAAAACTTGAGGGCAAGTTTTGAAACTATTCAAAACTAATTAATTCCATAACTTATGTGTTTAAAGTAGTTTTAATCCAAAAACTCTTCAAGTTCCATAACTTGAGGACAAGTTATGGAAGACTTTAAACTAATAAAAGAATTAACTTTTCTTTATTTTATAACTTATGGAATTAATTAAGGTTACACCTTTTTTTATTTTATTTTATTTTATTAAATGAAGAGACTCTTGGTCCTCCATAACTTGAGGACAAGTTATGGAGTCATAAAACCATTTAATTAGAACTAGACTCTTCATTTTTTGTAACCTTTGCCAATTTTTATGAGTTTTATGATTCTTAAATGTGACTTTTCATATAACTTGAGGACAAGTTACAAAAACACATTTTACAATCAATTCTTAGATTAATTTGGATTAAAACCAACTATCACATAATTTTATTCATTAATCTAAATTTACTCATAAAACAAGGTAACACAAAAAACTTTTGGTGATCCATAACTTATTCTTAAGTTATGGAATCCTTTAAAATATTAACACCAAATTTTGTAACTCCAAAAAAAACTTTGAATTAATTTTTTTTTAAAACCTTTTCATATCCATAACTTATGGAGGTTTCAAAAAATAAAACTCTTTAGATCAAACTTTTAAAACTAATAAAATAATCATATTATTTTATGTTTTATTAAATTTTGACCTAATTCAACTCATGAAGCAAATTATTCAAATTTTACAAATAATTAGTTTTTTCACAAGAACAAGTAATTATCTTAAAATTTGACGAACTTCATGTTTTTTTTTTCTTTTTTTTTTTTCAACTTTGAAAATAAAATATTTGCATCAATATAACAGAAAACAACCCGTGGCTCTGATACCACTGTTGGGTTTTGAGCATTCTAACACTTCCTAAGTGTACATGCAACCCTAAATACCTTGGATCTATGTTTTCTCTATTATACATGCAAATAAGAACTTCCAAGGTATTATCCTAATCTAGCATACAAAACAATAACTATAGCAAGATAGAATACATACCTCTTTGGTGTAGAATGTCTTCATGAAGCTTGAGTGCCTAGTGCCCCAAGTGTGACACCTCAAATGGAATCACAATCATCAAAACACTTAGAATAACTTGAGAGAATTCTACACTCTTCAAAATCGGCTAGCCCTTTCTTCACTATCTCTAGTGGCCGATTTTTCCTCAATAATAAGATGCTTATTTAGTTACACAATTAGGGTAAACTCTTAATTGTCATGGCTTTCCATTTCCTTGGATCCATGGGTACAAATACACCATGGAGCATCCATGGACCATCCTATGGGTTTTAGCCCAACTTGATTATCCATGGAGCATTAGCCCACTATACAAGTATGGATGATTTACACAATCAACCCATATATTTAATTAGTCTTCATTTGATCACTTAATTAATCCTAGATTAATTCTTGATCAATACTAATTAAATAATCTTATTATTCTTATTATTAATATACTAGAACTTATAATATATTAATAACCATAAGTGTCTTGTTTCTCTCATTCAAGTGCACGATGGTATGCAACCCAAATGGACCATGCCGGGTCGGGTCAAGTCTTACCAAATATAGTTATGGACTTAGACATTAATCCAACATATACAAGTATGGATGATTTACACAATCAACCCATATATTTAATTAGTCTTCTTTTGATCACTTAATTAATCCTAGATTAATTCTTGATCAATATTAATTAAATAATCTTATTATTCTTATTATTAATATACTAGAACTTATAATATATTAATAACCATAAGTGTCTTATTTCTCTCATTCAAGTGCATGATGGTATGAAACCCAAATGGACCATGCCGGGTCGGGTCAAGTCTTACCAAATATAGTTATGGACTTAGACATTAATCCAACAGGAACGGCCACGTCCAGACACTAACCCTGGTGGTGGCAAACTCCATGGGTTGGGAAAACCTGAAAAGAATGCTCCTTCGAGAATACTGCCCAATAGGCGAGATTCAGAAGCTTGTACAGGAACTGTGGAACCTCTCGATGGTAGGTTCGGATATAGCAGGTTACACCAACAGGTTCAGTGACTTAATAACACTTTGCCCAGGAATGTTAACCCTTGAGAGCCAAAAGGTCGAGAGGTACATCTGGGGACTATCACCCCAACTTCGAGGAAGTGTGCTAGCTTCCAGACCCTTGACTTTCGCCAGTGCCAAGGAACTAGCGCAATCTCTTGTTGATCATGGTGTCTGTCAAGGAGTCGCGGCTATTATGGCTGAACCAACCAAAGGGAACAGCAACAATGAAATAAATGCCAACAACAACAACAAGAAGAAACTTTGGAACAAAAGGAAGGGACAAACTTCGCAAGAACCTTCAAAGAAGCAAATGGTTGCGGTTCATGCTGCTACTACCCCCACCACAACTCCTGCTACCTCTGCGCCAACAAAACCATATGCGGGGATTCTGCCCAAGTGCAGCAAGTGCAACTACCATCACCATGGTATTTGTCGCGAGATGCACTGCAGGAACTGTGACTGGAAAGGGCATACAGCCCATTTCTGTAAAGCACCGGCACGACCCATCACTCAAGTTTTTGGCACTGGAGTAAGTCGGGCGTGTTATGGGTGTGGAGAGATTGGACACTTCAGGAGGGATTGTCCCAAGGAAAGGAATATTGGCGGTGTGGGGAGAGTGTTGGCAGTAGGACAGGGAGAAGCAATAACGGACCCCACGGTGGTTACGGGTATGTTTCTACTCAACAACACTTATGCATGCATACTTTTTGACTGCGGTGCGGAGAGAAGTTTTGTGAGTCATAAATTCAAACACCTACTTAATCAAAAACCCCAACCACTCAATAAAATATTCACTGTAGAAATGGCAAACGGTAAAACAGAACACGCAAACGATTTGTACGTAGGGTGCACACTAAATTTAGACGAGCGTTTGTTTCGAGTCGATCTTATGCCCATTTCCATAAGAAGTTTCGATGTCATCATCGGTATGGACTGGTTGAGCCTTCACCATGCCGATATCCTTTGCCACGAAAGGGCTGTTCGCCTAAATCTGCCAAACGGCGAAACTCTTGTCATTTACGGCGACAAATCTAGTTCAAATTTGCAAATCATTTCCTGTATTAAAGCACAAAAATATCTTCGTAAGGAATATCATGCCTTTCTAGCCCATGTAGTAGACAAGAAACAAGAATCGAAAAACATTAAAGACATTCCGGAAGTCTGCAATTTCCCAGACGTCTTCCCAGAAGAACTTCCAGGAATCCCACCGGAACGTCAAGTCGAGTTCAGAATCGACTTAGTCCCCGGAGCTACCCCGGTAGCAAAGTCACCGTACCGTTTAGCCCCAGCCGAGATGCATGAACTATCCAGTCAATTAAACGAACTGCTGTGCAAGGGATTCATCAGACCAAGCTTCTCACCATGGGGAGCGCCAGTCCTATTCGTGAAAAAGAAGGACGGATCCTTTCGCATGTGCATCTATTATCGGGAAATAAACAAACTCACGATCAAGAACCGATATCCCTTACCGCGCATAGACGATCTATTCGACCAACTTCAGGGAGCAAGCTACTTCTCAAAGATCGATCTAAGATCTGGTTATCACCAACTGCGAGTACTGGAGGGAGACATCCCCAAAACAACTTTCCGAACACATTATGGTCACTACGAATTTGTAGTAATGCCCTTCGGATTGACGAATGCTCCAGCAGTGTTCATGGATTTGATGAACCGAGTATGTCGTCCCTTCCTGGATAAATTCGTGATCGTATTCATAGATGATATACTCATCTATTCAAGAAGCCAGGAAGAACACAGCAAACATCTCCGCCAAGTACTAGAAACATTAAGGGCAGAGAAACTTTACGCAAAATTTTCCAAGTGCGAATTTTGGATTCGGGAAGTGGATTTCCTAGGACATGTTGTAAGCAAAGAAGGAATACACGTGGACCCTTCCAAGATAAAGGCAATAGATAATTGGACTACTCCAAGAACCCCTACAGAAATCCGGCAATTTTTGGGACTCACCGGGTATTACCGAAAATTCATACCGAACTTTTCAAAGATTGCCAAGCCACTTACCGCCCTAACCCAGAAGAATGTGACCTTCGACTGGGGAGAAAAACAAGACAACGCATTTCAGACACTAAAGCAAGCCTTATGTAGTGCGCCCATTCTAACCTTGCCAGAAGGAACGGAGGACTTCGTGGTCTATTGTGATGCATCAAACCAAGGACTTGGGTGTGTCTTAATGCAAAGAGGGAAGGTCATCGCCTACGCCTCAAGGCAACTAAAGACGCACGAAGTAAACTACACAACGCATGATCTTGAGCTAGGAGCAGTCGTATTCGCTCTGAAGATATGGAGACACTATCTCTACGGCACAAAATGTACCATTTTCACTGATCATAAAAGCCTCCAACATATCCTCAATCAGAAGGAACTCAACATGAGACAAAGACGATGGGTAGAACTACTAAGTGATTACGAGTGCGAAATTCGATATCACCCTGGAAAAGCTAATGTAGTGGCTGATGCACTCAGTCGGAAGGAGTACTCAGGTCGCCGAGTGAAGTCCCTAACTATGACAATCCATTCACACCTATTCACGCAAATCAAGGAAGCCCAAATAGAAGCCTTGAAATCCGAAAATGTGACAGGAGAAGCCCTAAGGGGAATGGATAAGAACCTTGAGACCAAGAACAATGGAATTCGTTATTTCATGGATTGAATTTGGATACCGAAGTTTGGTGGATTCAGAGAAATCGTTATGGACGAAGCCCATAAAACACGATACTCCATACATCCCGGCTCCGATAAGATGTATCTCGATCTCAAGAAGTTGTACTGGTGGCAAAACATGAAAGCCGAAATTGCTACCTACGTGAGCAAATGCCTGACATGTGCCAAAGTCAAGGTGGAATATCAGAAGCCCTTGGGTTTATTACAACAACCAGAAATACCCGAATGGAAGTGGGAGCAGATAACCATGGATTTCATAACAAAGTTACCCAAGACAACAAGCGGACTCGACACCATTTGGGTAATTGTCGACAGGTTAACTAAGTCAGCACATTTCCTACCGATCAAAGAGACGGATAATTTAGAGAAGTTAACAAGGACATACTGTTGGATAAGGTGTCTAAGTCCATAACTTATTTGGTATATACTTGACCCGACCGGCATGGTCCATTTGGGTTGCATCTCATCCAAACTATTATGGATAATTTTATGAGAGTTATACACATATGTTTATTAATATATTATGAGTTATAATATATTAATATGAAGTTACGTTATTTAATTAGTTTTAGTCTTAAATTAATTATGGATTAATTTAGAGATTAAAAGGAATACTAATTAAATTATGGGCTATTTGTTTTATATAGTGTGGGCTAATACTCATTTGTTAATGGGCTAGGCTTATGTGGAAGTCCATGGATGATCCATGGAGCTTTTAACCCATGGATCCTTGGAATAGGAAAAGACATGGGTTATTAGGGTTTCACCCTAACCATGCATACTATATAAGCATGCTTATGGAGCATGAAAATAAGCCTAAGATAGCCTAAGAGAAAGCTAGTGTTCTAGTGTGTGTGTGCATGTGTGTGGCCGAAAATACAAGAGTGTGTATACTCTCTCAAAGTTTTCCAAGAGTTTGTGGTGTTTGTGATTCCATTTGAGGCATTCACACTATTGGTGCTTGGCCCTCAAACTCCTAAGAACCCAACACAACAAAAAGGTATGTAATCTCTTCTAACTCTTTTATGTTGAAATGTTCCCCATGCCATGTTAGATAGGTTATAAACCTTGGAAAATTATTATTTTGCATGTATTTAGACAAACATAGATCCAAGGTTTATTAGGGTTGCATGCACACTTAGGAAGTGTTAGATTGCTCAAAACCCAACAGTGGTATCAGAGCCTAGGCTTGCTTGTTTGATACTTGATGCAAAATAGTGAAAAAAGTCGAAATTGTTGCTGTCTGCATGCTAGACTCGCCGAGTCCATTGGGGGGACTCGCCGAGTCCAAGGCAAACTTCAACCTACTCGACGAGTCCGTTCGTGCACTCGGCGAGTAGGATCGAAAGAATGCAGAATCTCGACTTTTGCTGCTGGAAATGGACTGGAAACATTACCCTAAATTGTTTTGGTGTTGTAAAACTTATTTTAGTTGGTGTAATGGTTGTTCTAATCCATTTACAATAGCATATATCAAAAATCCATGATTTTATGTGTTCATATAATTCTTGAATTTTTGATGATCATGTTCATGTTCTTATGAATTTAGAAAATGATAGGAATTATTTGCTGAATTGTTTAGAATTAATTCTTAATCATTTATGTGTTTTAATGGAGTCCATAATTTGTCCTCAAGTTATGGATTACCAAAGGTCACTTTCTTTTAACACACACTTAAAACACATAAGTTACATGAAAATGAAGAGTCTTCATTTTTATGAACCTTTAATTCATAAGTTATGAAATGAAGAGTTTTGCAAAGTTACAAAACTTGTCCTCAAGTTTTGGAATTTGTAAAGTTTCACACACTTTAATAAACTTTAATTCCAAACCTTAGAGTTTTAATAGTTAAAATTCAACCCTTATACTATTTATAACATTAATGGTTAATTATTATATATATGTATAAGAATAAGTCGTTTTACCGTTAGTAGGCCTCATTCACGAAGCCGGTCTATAAGGTGGGTATAAGGTTGTTGCCTATAAAATGGCGACTTAATGGGTGTATACTCACACCCACCGCTTGCTTGATCGGTGGAGGGTCGTTAGCCGAACGGGTAGAACAACGACTTTAAATCCTCATTAAAAGTATAATGAATATTATAAAATAACTAAACTCTTTTAATTCCCAATCTTAGTTATTTTAGGAAAATGTGAACATGGTGCTAATCCATGGAATTCACACTTTGTACCTTACCAAGTCGTTAGTGGAGCGTGTGTGGTTAACCGGCACACTAATTAGACTAGTAAGGATCACGAAGGGTAACTTAATGTTGTCATAGATCAATGGAGCGTGTGTGGTTAACCGGCACATTGATTAGGTGATAATATTAGGAGTACCAAGTGAGTTAGCATGGTTATTCACACCTTGTTTTGTGATCCTCGGCATCCCAGTCACAAAACTTGAAGGGCACAATCGAGATTGAAACATGCCATTGAAAAGTTCAATGAATCTCAAAAGAATCTAGGAATTTCAAATCCAATTAAACCTAATTAATCATTTCGTTTTCATGGTGGAAATTGGTGAATCGTCATTCGCCTACCTTTCAAATATATTATTACTTAGATTACGGCATCCCTCTTCTAAGTGTAATATATTGTGATTGGATCCTAGCCTTAATATTACATTTGGGTGTCTTATTAAGGATCCTGAATATCTAACCTAAACTTACTTTCTTCTTTCAGATGTCTTCCAACACTAATGCTTCAGGCTCTAACCCAACTGGTTCTTTCTCTCTCATGAATCTTTGTGGGAGGGTCATCTTTGATGGTTCCAACTTCATGGATTGGATTAGGAACATCAGGATGGTTACTCGTTACGAGGACAAGGAATATGTCCTCGATAAGGAGTTAAAAGAACTTGATGAGTCTACTGCTACTCCTGAGGAGATCGCTGAATTCAGGACTCATGAGAGAGATGCTACTAAGGTGGCATGTATCATGATGGCCACGATGACAGCCGAGCTCCAAAAGTCATATGAAGATTTCTACCCTTTTGAGATGCACCAAGACTTGATGGAAAGGTACCATCAGAGTGCTCGTCAGGAGCGGTATGAAATAATCTCCTCCATAATAACTACCCGCATGAAGGACGGTGAATCCGTCACGGGCCACATGCAAAAGATGCAAAGGTATGTGGACCGTTTGCTGAAGCTGAATGTTAACATCCCCGAGGAGTTAGCAATTGACATCATTTTGCACTCCTTGCCTTCTTGTTATGATCATTTTCGAATGACATATCATATGAACAAGGAGGAAGTTACCCTTAGCAAGCTTCAAGGGCTCTTGAAGACCGCTGAAACCGGTCTTAAGGGTAAAGCGGTTGTTACCTCTACTACTCCTACTCCAACTTCTACCCCTGTTTTAGCTATTGGGCAAGGCAAAGGGAAAAAGAGGAAGCACCCTTCGAAGGGTACCAAGGGAAAGTCTCTTGAAGGCTCCTCATCCAAGGCTAAGAATGGTTCTGTCACTCCTTCTGCCATTCCAAAGGATGCTGAATGCTTTTATTGCCATGAAAAGGCACACTGGAAGCGAAACTGCCCTAAGTACTTGCAGGATCTAAAGGATGGGAAAGTGAAACCCACCTATGCAGGTATTTACACTATATTGTCTAATTACTCAACATATTCTAACTCTTGGGTGCTTGATACAGGATGTGGTATTCACATATGTTCTGATTTGCAGGGCCTAAGAAAAAGTGAGGATGTGGAGCACGGGAAGATAAACTTAATCATGGGGAATAGGAAGGCTTCACCTGTTTCCAAGATTGGAGTTTATACTTTGTTGCTTAATAATGGGTTAAAATTAGATTTGAATAAATGTGTATACTCGTCTGAAATGGCGAGGAATATTATTTCTTTTCATGCTTTGTACAAACAAGGTTTTACCTTTTCGTTTGATAATGAATGTGGTGGTATTAATGCTTTCTTTAATAATGTGTTTTATTTTAAAGCATTACCTTGTGATGGCGTGTATGAAACTGTGTCGATTGTAGACAACTTAGGAAATAATGTGTTGTATATTGATTCTTCTACTAGCCTAGATAAATCATCATTGTGGCATTGTCGTCTTGGACATGTAAACAAGAAACGCATAGACCAACACCAAAAGAGTGGAGTCTTGGAATCATTTGACCTCAAATCAGATGATAGTTGTGAATCTTGTCTACTTGGAAAAATGACAAAATCACCCTTCACTGGAACTTGTGAGAGGGGTGAAGGTTTGTTGGACCTAATACATACTGATGTATGTGGGCCATTCAAAACCGCCACAAGGGACGCTAATCGGTATTATGTGACTTTTATTGATAATTATAGTAGATATGGGTATGTCTACTTGATCAAACACAAGTCCGAAACCTTTGAAAGGTTTAAGGAATTCAAACAGGAAGTAGAAAATCAATTGGGCAGGAACATTAAGATGCTTCGATCCGATCGAGGTGGTGAGTATCTTAGTACCGAGTTCCTTGACTATCTTAAGGAGTGTGGGATTGTCTCACAATTGACTCCTCCCAGGACACCACAGCTGAATGGTGTAGCTGAGAGGCGTAATCGTACCTTGTTGGACATGGTTCGCTCTATGATGAGTCGAGTTTCGTTACCAATCTCTTTTTGGGGGTATGCCTTAGAGACTGCCGCCCATATCCTTAATCTAGTCCCTACAAAGAAGGTTACCAAAACACCTCATGAAATGTGGACTGGGAAGGTTCCCAATTTGGACCACATCAAAATTTGGGGTTGCGAAGCCTTCGTGAGGCGTGAAACTCATGATAAGCTTGAACCCCGAAGTGAAAGGTGTATTTTCATCGGCTACCCACAGAAATCCTTCGGTTACCTTTTCTACAGACCCAGTGACAATGTGGTCTTTGTAGCACGAAGAGGGATCTTTCGCGAGAAAGAATTTATAAGCCAAGGAGACAGTGGGAGGCAGATTGATCTTGAAGAAATTCAAGAATCAATTGGTGAAGGAACCTCAGACACTAGCAATCAACCTGAGGTAGAAACTCCTGTTGATCCAGCTGACGAGTCTGTACCTCCGAGACGTTCCACACGGGTTAGGAACACACCTTCGTTTTATTATGGTTTTCATATTACTACGGAAGGTGATACGTTTATTAGTGATAGTACACTAGTAAATTTGGATGAACCTAGCAGTGTTAAGGAAGCCATGGCAGGCCCGGAGTCTGCTAAATGGAAGGAGGCTATGGACAGCGAGATACAGTCCATGTATGACAATCAAGTTTGGAACTTGGTTGACAATGTACCAGGCCGTAAAACAGTCGGGTGCAAATGGATCTTCAAAAAGAAGACCGACATGGAAGGAAAAGTGCATACTTATAAGGCTCGACTGGTTGCGAAGGGTTTTACTCAAACTCAAGGTATTGATTATGATGAAACCTTCTCGCCGGTGGCCAAGATTAAGTCTATTAGGGTTATGTTAGCCATTGCAGCATTTCATGATTATGAAATATGGCAAATGGATGTCAAAACCGCTTTCCTTAATGGAAAGTTGGCTGAGGATGTGTACATGAATCAGCCAGAGGGTTTTGTCAATGCAGAGTACCCTAATAGAGTATGCAAGCTTAAGAAATCCATTTATGGATTAAAGCAAGCATCTCGTAGCTGGAATCTTTGTTTTGATGAGAAGGTAAAAGAGTTTGGCTTCTTGAGAAGCGAAGATGAGTCTTGCGTGTATGTCAGAGCTAGTGGGAGTATAGTTAGCTTCTTGGTACTGTATGTGGATGACATACTACTCATAGGAAATGACATCCTAACCTTGCAGGAGGTTAAGTCCTGGCTTGGGAAGTGCTTTGCTATGAAGGACCTAGGGGAGGCTACCTATATCCTAGGGATAAGGATATTAAGAGAAAGGAGTAGAAGACTAATTGGACTTAGTCAGAGTATCTACTTGGATAAGGTGTTGAAAAGGTTCAACATGGAGAATTCCAAGAAAGGAGATTTACCGATCCAAAGCAATACCAAACTGAGTAAGACTCAGAGTCCGAGTACAGAGGCTGAGATAGCTGAGATGAGCCAATTACCATATGCTTCCGCAGTTGGCTCGATCATGTATGCTATGACTTGTACCCGTCCTGATGTGGCATTTGCTTTGAGCATGGTCAGCAGGTATCAGGGGAACCCTGGCAAGGCTCATTGGACCGCGGTAAAGAACATTCTCAAGTACCTGCGGAGGACTAAGGATTGGGTCCTTACCCTTGGTGGCAGTGATGACTTGAGAATATTAGGGTATAGTGATGCTGGTTTTCAGACTGATAGGGATAATTTCCGCTCTCAGTCGGGCTGGATCTTTACCTTAAATGGAGGGGCAATTTCTTGGAAGAGTTCCAAGCAGGAGACGGTGGCTAATTCGACTTGTGAATCAGAGTATATAGCAGCGAGTGAAGCAGCGAAGGAGGCGATATGGCTAAAGAATCCTGCAGATCCCCTTACGAAGGGACTGACGAGGGTTAAGCATTTTCAGCATGCGAGACGCATCGGGCTGAGGGACGATACTAGTTTTACAGATTAGATAGTTTTCCTGAAACTTGTAAAATGTAATCGACGTTTGATGATGAATAAAATTTGTGATTTATTTATGAGTAAAGTGTTACTATCACTGTCAATTATTTACTATTGTTTCAGTTTTGCATGTTTTGACTTCCAGAATAATTAATTTGTTCAAACCTCCACAATCGATCATACGTCGGAAGTAGGTATGAATCAAGATTGTCATGAATTGGGTTTGTAGATGCCTTAAAGGTGTTTAGGCATGGCAATGGTTGCTGCAACATTCATGAGTACTCATAAGTTATGAGTATTGGTATAAACCCACGCTCACTTGTATCACTTCATGGAATTTATCTCGAGTGATCGTGAGACGATAACATCATATAAATCTTTAAACCTAGAGATATGAGTTGTTACCTATGAGTTGGTTGTGCATTGATTGCACGTAAACGCATCAGTAACTTGATGTTATAAAACGTGCCTTTGTGTACAATTCAATAAGTAGTAGAACAAGCATATCAGTCGAAGTTTATCTGTTCCTTCTAGAAATAGAAGCGATATCCGGGCCCCTCGATGATTTTGTGTTGACCCATATACCAGGCCTGGTCAGAACTAAACCGATGTGTTCAGTGAAGTTCTTTGTCAAACAAATCGGATAATCGAGAAACAACTGCTAGACAATAAGCAAGACATAGTTCCATGTGTTTGTCCGGCTGATATCATGAGAACAGAGGATTATGTGATCACTTATCTAAAATGGCGCTTCATAGTTCGACAGAGTCTTCATTGTTCGAGGGAGTTTTCGAGAGCTACGATTGTTGGTTGGTTCCTGAAGTTATAGGCAAATATAGTTATTAGACTTATCCAAGTGGGAGTCTGTTGGATAAGGTGTCTAAGTCCATAACTTATTTGGTATATACTTGACCCGACCGGCATGGTCCATTTGGGTTGCATCTCATCCAAACTATTATGGATAATTTTATGAGAGTTATACACATATGTTTATTAATATATTATGAGTTATAATATATTAATATGAAGTTACGTTATTTAATTAGTTTTAGTCTTAAATTAATTATGGATTAATTTAGAGATTAAAAGGAATACTAATTAAATTATGGGCTATTTGTTTTATATAGTGTGGGCTAATACTCATTTGTTAATGGGCTAGGCTTATGTGGAAGTCCATGGATGATCCATGGAGCTTTTAACCCATGGATCCTTGGAATAGGAAAAGACATGGGTTATTAGGGTTTCACCCTAACCATGCATACTATATAAGCATGCTTATGGAGCATGAAAATGAGCCTAAGATAGCCTAAGAGAAAGCTAGTGTTCTAGTGTGTGTGTGCATGTGTGTGGCCGAAAATACAAGAGTGTGTATACTCTCTCAAAGTTTTCCAAGAGTTTGTGGTGTTTGTGATTCCATTTGAGGCATTCACACTATTGGTGCTTGGCCCTCAAACTCCTAAGAACCCAACACAACAAAAAGGTATGTAATCTCTTCTAACTCTTTTATGTTGAAATGTTCCCCATGCCATGTTAGATAGGTTATAAACCTTGGAAAATTATTATTTTGCATGTATTTAGACAAACATAGATCCAAGGTTTATTAGGGTTGCATGCACACTTAGGAAGTGTTAGATTGCTCAAAACGCAACACATACCTCAGAGAAATTGTACGACTGCATGGTGTGCCCATATCCATTATCTCGGACCGAGATAGTAGATTCACCTCAAGGTTCTGGCAGTCGCTACAAAAAGCTTTGGGGACAAGACTAGACATGAGTACCGCTTATCACCCACAAACCGACGGCCAGAGCGAGAGAACTATACAAACCCTAGAAGACATGCTGAGAGCTTGCGTAATCGATTTTGGCAAAGCATGGGACACACATCTACCATTGGTCGAATTCTCGTACAACAATAGCTACCACACCAGTATCAAGGCTGCCCCGTTCGAAGCCCTCTATGGCCGCAAATGCAGGTCACCTTTGTGCTGGGCCGAAGTGGGGGACACGCAACTAGCAAAAGGACAAGCAACTGACAACACGCTCACTGGACCAGAAATCATAAGGGAGACTACGGAGAAGATTGTTCAAATCCGAGAACGTCTAAAAGCATCAAGGGATAGACAAAAGAGTTACGCGGATAAGAGACGCAAACCCTTGGAATTCCAAGTTGGAGACCATGTCCTACTCAAAGTCTCACCTTGGAAAGGTTTAATACGCTTCGGAAAACATGGGAAACTGAACCTTAGATACATCGGACCATTCGAGATCCTTGCCAGGATCGGTCCAGTGGCTTACAAACTTAGACTACCTCAAGAGCTCCACAACGTACACCCTACCTTTCACGTATCAAATCTAAAGAAGTGCTTATCCGATGAGACCCTTGTCGTCCCTCTAGACGAAATTGCAATAAATGAAAACCTTCAATTTGTGGAGGAACCAGTAGAGATCATGGATCGGGAAATCAAAAGGACTAAACAAAGTCGCATACCCATTGTAAAGGTCCGCTGGAACGCCAAGCGAGGACCTGAATCTTTTTCCTAAAACTATAAACTCTATCTTAGATTAAATTTCGGGATGAAATTCCCTTAACAGGGGGATGATGTGACAACCCTATATTTCCCAAAAGCATTGTAAACACTCGAAAGCCAAAAACAACGAAATTAACCTCGAAAATAAAGTATTCAAGTATCTAAGTTGGGATGCATCAAATAGTAGATATCATGCCAAGGTTTCCAAAAACATAAAGAACGCTCAAAATCGGGTTATATTGAAGAAATTATAGCCACTCATATATTTACGACACGACGTCGAAACATTATTTGACGTAAAAATTAGAATCTCAATAAAATGCATTTTAGCCTTAAGTATCTAAACCAAAGTCGTAGATCTCGTTGAAAGGTGAGCGTACATAACAAAGATCGCCCAAATTGGACCTCGTATGAAGAAGTTACGAATTTTCAAAGTTTTGTAACAGTAGAAGAGGGCTAAAAACTCGGATTGACGATCGAGTGATTATTTAGCTATCGCCACCTAAACGGAAGTTAAAGATCTCCTCAGTAGTAATAAAACGATAAAAAGACAGACGAAAACCGACGTCGAATAAAGAACCTATGAATTTTTAATGAACTTTAGGAGGTTCGGCCTATTAAAATTATATCATTAAAAATAAAGTCAAAACTAGCCAACGGAGTCTAAATGAAAGTTGTAGAACATAATCTCACCTACGCGTGGATATAAAGAACGCGAAAAACAGAGCTCGTACGCGAAAGTTACGGAATTTAGAAGTCGGAAGCAGGGATTACGCCCCGCGTACTCTGGGAGTACGCCCCGCGTACTAGACCCAAAGTCGAGTCCCATCGGCCCGCCCAAGCTACGCTTGGCTAGACCTAGGAGTCCCATCGACCCGCCCAAGCTACGCTTAGCTAGACCCGAGTGGTAAGCCATGACGCCATTTTACGCCCCGCGTACTCCGGGAGTACGCGCCGCGTACGAGGATTTCCAGTCCTATAAATAGAAGGCATAAGCTCGGGTTTTTGCACACCATTCACCATTCCTCAGTCAATCTCCCATACTTCTAAGCTCTAGAGACCATTTCACGACCTCGGTTTCCGCACTCGAGCCCCCGACGAAAGATTTACGCTGCAGAGATCCCCGAAGAGCTCGACGACGCAACCATCCGCGATCGAAGTTCTGCTCAAACCTAGCCTCTCTCTTCAAAACTTAACGATTGAGTTCATACCCCTACTTTTCAATTCTTTTTCATGTTTTAGGGGGGGAATACAAGTACATTACAAATCAAAGTATCATTTTTATAATATCGTTCTTATAAGGTTTTGATACAAAAAAAACCTTATGTTTAAAGGACTGTTATATCACCAAGTTGTTATTATCAAATGGGAAATACTTTTGAAAAACTATAATGAGTGAAGTATTCAAGTGATTCATACGTTTTACATATACATCTCGACAGATGAAATGCTTTCAAAAGAAGTAAAGTCTTTATTATCGTAAATCTGTTTATACCTAGTAATGTGAGACAGCTTCACGTACGTTCGAGTATGCATTATTAAGTCCTATATTATATACCATAATCCCTTGTAGGGGGAGCGTGATACTTGTGTATAGATCTATACGGGATTGACAATCCCACACCTAAGATGTTAGCTACAGCTAGGCCGGAAGGCCTGGGGTGACAAATGTCATAACAGTTCCAACGCCTGAAGAACGTTGTTACAGGCCATCAGTGTCAATAGCATGGTTATAAAACTCACATAAAAGTATAAAAACAAGTTGATTTACGAGATTCATATATGCATTTCAGTTTTCCATTTTATCGTTAACACAAATTTTATCACTATTATTCAAGAATGGAAAACACAAACGCACTCCAACACGGGAAACTTTTCAAATCATTTATAGAAAATATTGGATTTTCTGAAAACCTCGTTCATCGGTTTACTATAAAAAAGGACATATTTTTCAATGCAAAACACTTATGAACTCACCAACTTAATTGTTGACACTTTTTCGAAACCACTTGTATTTCTCAGGGAATCAGTAATACAGGTAACCACCAGCTTTTGGAGAAAGGAACACTAAGGATGTTTTATTATGGAACATTTATCATCTCATTGTAATATTCTTTTGCTATTATGTATAATGCAACAACATACGTTTTCATTATATATGTGATGGTTGTGTTACTTTCTTTACAATATTCAATGGTTGTGATACTACGTGAAGTCATCCACCCCTGAATGTTTCCGCCATTCTGGTTTGGGGGTGTGACAGATAACATGCTGACAATTCAATGGAATGATTAGTCTAGCATTTTGGTTTCTTGATCTCCGATTTATTTGACATAGAACTTAATCGAACACATCAATTCTGTTCTAACCGGGCCCGGCACATAAGTCAAATCAAATCATTGAGCGGCCGAGATATCATTTTTACCTTCTTAGGATAAAAGTTACAGATAAACTTCGACTTATATGCATTTACTTATTCATTAATCAACTAGACACAACAATGCTTTTTATAACATCGAGTTGCTAATGCGTTTTCGCATTATCAATGTACAACCAATTAACAAATAACAAACCATATATCTAGGTTATAAGACTATATGATATTATCGTCTTGTGATCACCCTTTTATATCATATTCCATAAGGTGAATCCAGGAAGCACGAGTTTGTTCGAATGCTCAAATCCTGATCGTAAGCACTCATGAACGTCGCAACAATCTTTTGCCATGTCTAATACCATTTAGACAATCTACGTACCAATTCACGACAATCTTCATTCATACCTACTTCCAACATATGAACGATTGTGGACAATTTGAATAATTCGATTATTCTTAATAAATTCAATTATTCTGGAAATCAAAACATGCAAAATGAAACAATAGTTAAACAATTAACATAAGACAGTAACATTACTCATAAATAATACTCCTTCATTTAATCATCAAATGTTAATTATATTTATCTGTTACGTGTTTCTACTACTATCTAATCTATGGTAATATCATCCTTCAGCCCAATACTCCTAGTATGCTGCAAGTGCTTAACCCTACTCAGTCCCTCCGTAAGCGGATCTGCTGGGTTATCTTCTGATGATATCCTATTCACTACGAGTTGTCCTTATTCAACATGATGTCTAATAAAGTGGTATTTTCTGTCGATGTGTCGTGATCTACCACGATCTCTCAGTTCCTTGGTCAAGGCAACCACTCCTTCATTATCACAGAAAATCTCTATGGGCTCCTTTATGGCAGGTACAACTCCAAGATCACCGATGAAGTTCTTCAGCCATATTGTCTCCTTCCACGCTTCGCTCGCTGCAATGTACTCTGGTTCGCATGTTAAATCAGCTATGGTTTCCTGCTTGGAACTTTTCCAAGTCACTGCTCCTCCATTCAGGGTAAATACCCAGCCCGACTGCGAACGGTAGTTGTCCCTGTCGGTCTGAAAGCTGGCGTCACTATACCCTCGCACGTTCAAGTCATCACTCCCTCCGAGGACTAAGAACCATTCCTTCGTCCTCCGAAGGTACTTAAGGATATTTTTCACCGCAATCCAATGGGCTCTGCCAGGATTCCCTTGATATCTACTAACCATGCTCAAAGCAAAGACTACATCAGGGCGAGTATAAGTCATTGCTTACATGATTGAGCCAACTGCGGAAGCGTATGGTACTCGGCTCATTTCTGCTATTTCAGCTTCGGTACTCGGACATTGAGTCTTACTCAACTTGGCATTACTTTGTATCGGTAATTCTCCCTTCTTCAAGTTTTCCATACTAAAACATTTTAGTACCTTCTCTAAGTAAGTGTTCTGACTAAGTCCTATTAGTCTCTTACTTCTTTCTCTTACTATCCTTATTCCCAAAATGTAAGAAGTCTCTCCGAGGTCCTTCATAGCGAAGCACTTCACGAGCCAGGACATAACCTCCTGCAGAGTCGGGATGTCGTTTCCTATAGTAGGGACTCGATTAAGGATATAGGCGGCAGTCTCTAAGGCATACCCCCAAAAAGAGATTGATAGTGAAGCACGACTCATCATAGAGCGAACCATACCCAATAAGGTTCGATTACGCCTTTCTGCCACACGATTCAACTGTGGTGTTCTAGGAGGCGTCAATTGTGAAACTATTCCACATTCCTTGAGATAATCGTGGAATTCAAGACTTAGGTACTCTCCTCCTCGATCGGATTGAAGCATCTTGATTTTCCTGCCCAACTGATTCTCCACTTCATTCTCGAACTCTTTGAATTTTTCAAAAGTTTCCGACTTTTGCTTGATTAAATAGATATACCCATATCTACTATAGTCATCGGTAAAAGTCACGTAGAAGCGGTTCCCATCCTTCGTGGTTGATCTAAACGGTCTACATACATCGGTATGTATTAGGTCCAATAGACCCTCACCCCTTTACATGTACTTGTGAAGGGTGACTTAGTCATCTTTCCAAGTAAACAAGACTCGCACGTGTCATCTTCCCTAAGGTCGAATGACTCCAACACTCTATCCTTTTGGAGTTGGGTATGCGCTTCTTGTTGACATGTCCAAGACGACAATGCCACAAGGATGCTCTATCCATACTATTGGAAGAATCTATGTTTAGAACATCATTTCCTAAATTGTCAACAATCATAACGGTTTCATAAATTCCATTACATGGTATAGCTTCAAAATAAAAGACACCATTTAGATAAGCCAAAATAGAACCATTCTCATTATTAAAAGAAAATCTAAAACCTTGTCTAAACAAACCATGAAATGAAATGATGTTTCTAGCCATTTCTGGTGAATAGCAACAATTGTTCAAATCTAAACTTAAACCATTCCTAATCACTAAAGAATATACTCCAATCTTGGTCACATGTGACGATCTTCTGTTCCCCTTGATTAGATTAATTCTTCCAGCCTCCACATCCCTATTTCTTCTTAGTCCCTACACATTAGAACAAATGTGGTAACCACAACTGGTATCAAGAGCCCAAGAAATAGCATGAGATGAATCGTTAGATTTAATTGTGTATATACCTGCGAAAGACGGCTTGATCTTTCCTTCCTTGATGGCTTGCAGGTACTCTAGGCAGCTTCTCTTCCAATGTACTATCTTGTAGCAGTGGTGGCACTCTGCCTCCTTTGGGTTAGGGGAGGGTTTCGCAGGATCAACTTTGGTCCCACTAGAAGAGGCACCATCTCGGGCTTTAACCTTACGGTAGTTCTTAGACGAAGCCTTCCTCTTCCTTCCTTTTCCTTGTCCAATAGCCAAGACAGGAGCAACGGGTGGATTGGGAGTTGGTGCAACAGACTTGTCCTTGAAGTTGCTCTCAGCGACCCTCAAGAGACCTTGGAGTTTGCTTAGGGTGACCTCTTCTTTGTTCATGTGGTAGGTCATCCTAACTTGATTGTAGCTTGGAGGCAAATAGTGAAGCACCATGTCGATCGCCAAGTCTTCCCCAAAGTCAACATTCAACTTGCAAAGATGGTCGACATACCTTGGCATCTTTTGCAGGTGTACAGTAAGAGACTCTCCATGACCCATCTTAGCGGAAATCATGTTAGTGAAAATCTCATAACGCTCTTGTCTCGCATTTTGGTGGTATCTCTCCAATAAGTGTTGATGCATCTCGTACGGGTACATGCCCTCATAGGACTTTTGGAGTTCGGAGTTCATAGTGGCTATCATGATGCAATGCACCTTCGTTCCATCGCGCTCATGAGTTTTGAATGCGGTCATTTCATCCGGAGTAGCGATTTCTGGGTTAATTTTCTCGAGCTTCTCATCGAGGACATACTCCTTGTCCTCATAGCGAGCAATAGTGGGAACGTATCTTATCCATTCGCTAAAGTTTGTCCCATCGAAAGTGTCCTTTTGACAAAGGCTTATCAATGTGAAAGAACTAGCAGCAGCGTTGTTTGCGTTCGACATCTACAAATAGAAAGGAAAAAGATATATTAGAATATGAATCCCTAATTATCACCCAATAAGAAAAATTAGGGCTAGGATCCAACAACAATATTTACATATTACAAAAGGGATGCTGTAATCTAACATGCAAATAATATGAAGGTAAGTGAATGACGATTCACTAATTCTCCACCATGAAAACCTAACTATAAGTTCTAAATGAATTTGAGAATTCCTAGGTTTAGATTAGATTCATTAAAACATTTCAATGGCATGTTTAAATCTCGATATGCCCCTCTTGTTTATGACTAGGATACCGAGGATCACAAAAGCGGGTGTGAATTACCATGCAAATTCACATGGTGCCTTCATTATAATGATCACGCATTCGATGTGTCAGTAAACCACACACGCTCCATCAAACTATGATAAATAATGAATCACCCTTTGCCACCTTTTCTTAGAATCAATTACTATGCCGGTAAACCACACATGCTCCACTAACTTCTTAGCAAGGTGCAAAGTGTAATTTCATGGGATTGCATCAATTCACTTTTCCTAAAGTAACTAAGATTGGGAAATTTTTTTTTTCAAAAACATGTAGTTACTTTGTATTTCATATTATACTTTTAATGAGATGATGAGGTTGCCCTATCCTACCCGTTCGGCTAACGACCCTCCATTGATCAAGCAAGCGGTGGGTGTGAGTGTACACCCATTAAGCGCCATTTTATATGTCACACCCCCAAACCTGAACGGCGGAAACGTTCGGGGGCGGATGACTTCATGTGGTAACGTAACAAATGAATACATAGTAAAGAAAGCAATACAACCATCATATATATAATTGAAAGTTTACATTTGTCAAAAGTTACATGTTCAAAACCAATTACAATATGATGTCAAAATACGAGATTAAACTGGCGTCGCAGCATCCCTTCATCAAAAGCAAAATGAATACCTGAAATTTACTGATTTCCTGGGACATACAAGTAATTTTGAAAGAGTAGATCAGCATTTAAGCTGGTGAATTTGATAAGTATTTAAGTGACAATGTTTGAATGAAATGAAATGTTTTTATCTTTGTTTGTTTGTGTTTAGAAAATCCTATATTTTCTACTAGTATAAAAGTAGCCTTCACTCAAGACCAATGTTTGTCTCCAAAATGTATGTAAGTGTAAAATAACCAATGAGTTTGAAAACCTTGTAAATCAATGCATTTTTAATACCCCTTGTGAGTTTTATAACCATACTATTGACTCGGAATGCCTATACACAACGTTCTTCAGGCGTTGGAATGTTATGACGTTTGTCACCCCAAACGGTGGACTGCAGCTAACAGTCAGGGCGCGGGTTTGTCAAGCCCGTATAGATCTATACACAAACACCATGCTCCCCCTCCAAGGGATTCTGGTATATAATACAGGACTTGAAATGTGTACTCGAACGTACATGAAGTTAGTGTCTCACAAAACCGTGGTATAAAAACAGATCTACTTGTTAAAATGTTACGTTTGTTCTTGTATACGAAAGTAAACTTCTTGAAATTCATGTTTGTAGTACATAAGAGATAGAAATTTGTTCGTAAAACTATACCTATTATAGTTTTCTAAAAGTGTGTCTTGTTTGTTTAGAAATACCTAGCAAAAGAATCACTTGTTTATGAAAGCATAGATTTTTGGTGTAGAGTCTAAGATAGACAAGAATAATCTAAGAAAAGTTTAGTTTATACATGCATTATAACAAATTTATATTTCAAAAGATAGAACGCTATTTTAGCATATGTTATATACATATATAAAAGTTCCTTAAAGGTTTATAAATCGCAAGTGATTTGAATATATAACAGCATATAAAAGAGTTTCTTTATGTAACACACGATAATACTCGTGTGTTTTACTTGTAATCCCCCCCTTGAAAGCATATAAAAGCATTTAAAATATTTAAACAGGTTGATTTAGGGGTATGAAACTCACTTGAAAGTTTTGGAGATAGCGAGGTGGAAAACCGGGCAGAGTTTCGTCTCGGGAAACGGATTTTCCTCGGGATTCTCGGGAATCTCAGGAGTAAAATCGACCCTCGGGACTTGAGCCAAAAAGACCAGAGCTTCGGGTTTGAACGGGCACGAAAAACGAGGCAAGGTTGTGAGAGAGAGGAGAGAAATGAGCCCTTTTCTCGGAAGCCCTCGCATCCTATTTATAGGAAGGCTGGTCTGCCTTGGTACGCGGGGCGTACGCTCATACGCAGCGCGTACGCGTACGTCATGCATGACCGAAGCCTCGACTGCCTCGGCTTCGGATGGGACGGGTTGCTGGGTACGCGGGTCGGATGGGACGGCGGGTCGGATGGGACAGCGGGTCGGACGGGTCGGCGCTTCGGACGGGTCGGACGTGTCGGATTCCTCGGATATGGCAACATGGACGATCAGAGGCCAAGTCCTTCGAGTACGCTGGGCGTACAGGGGTACGCAGCGCGTACCCGGATGAGGACGCTGACTCCTCTTCGGATAAGGTCTGAATTTTGAATTAAATAAATATATAATTTATTTAATAAACTTCAAAAATTCATATCTTCTTCATACGAACTCTGTTTTCGATGGTCTTTATATCCACGCGTAGGTGAGACTACGCTCTACAACTTTCGTTTAGACTCCGTCGGCAAATTCCGAAATTATTTTTTTATTATTTATTATAAACTCATCGTGTTTAAGGAATTTCTTTGAAAATTCATAACTTCTTTATCTGATGTCGGTTTTTGCCAGACTTTTAACCGCTGGAATACCATTGTCGAGACCTTCGATTCTCATTTAGGTCATTCCGGCCAAAAGTCGCTCGATCTCCGATTCGAGTTTTTAGCTGTCTGTTGCTAAGTCGAACTTAGGAAAATCATAACTTCACTATATGAAGTCGGATTTGGGCGTTCTTTTTACGTACGATCATGGTTCAAAGACATTTAAACATAGAAGGAAATAAAATAGAACTATTTGCACATTTTATTATGAAAGTAAATTTTATTATTCAAAAGTGGTTACAATACTTGACCCATTTTGGTCATTACAAAGAGTTGAAATATCGGGTTGTCACATCATCCCCCCGTTAGAGAGAATTTCTTCCCAAAATTTAAAGTAGTAAAGATACTAGTGAACATGAAAGAGATGAGGGTATTTTTGTTTCATCTGATCTTCGCGTTCCCATGTGAATTCAGGTCCCCGCTTGGCGTTCCAGCGAACCTTCACGATGGGTATGCGACTTTGTTTTGTTTGTTTGACCTCTCGGTCCATGATTTCTACTGGTTCTTCCACAAAGTTTAGGCTCTCGTTGATCTCGATCTCATCGAGTGGAATAACACGAGTCTCATCGGACAGACACTTTTTCAAGTTTGAGACGTGGAAGGTTGGATGGATGTTACTAAGTTCGCGCGGTAGGTTAAGCTTGTAAGCCACAGGGCCGATTCTGGCAAGAATCTCGAAAGGCCCAATGTATCTTGGATTTAGTTTCCCACGCTTTCCAAATCGTATTAAACCCTTCCACGGTGAGACCTTTAATAAGACGTGGTCTCCTACCTGGAATTCCAAAGGTTTCCTCCTGTGGTCAGCGTAGCTTTTCTGTCGGTCTCTTGAGGCTTTCAATTGTTCGCGAATCTGAACGATCTTCTCTGTCATTTCACGTATGATCTCCGGACCGGTGAGAGTGCTTTCAGGAACTCTTCCTCTAGCTAACTGGGTATCGCCAACTTCAGTCCAGCACAGAGGGGATCTGCACTTTCGACCATAGAGGGCTTCAAACGGAGCAGCCTTTATGCTTGTATGATAACTATTGTTGTATGAAAATTCGACAAGGGGTAAATGAATATCCCATGCCTTTCCAAAGTCAATCACATAGGCTCTCAGCATATCTTCTAAAGTTCGTATTGTTCTCTCACTTTGTCCGTCTGTCTGTGGGTGGTAGGCTGTACTCATGTCTAGCCTAGTTCCCAGGGAACTTTGTAGTGACTGCCAGAATCTTGAAGTGAATCTACTATCTTGATCGGAGATAATGGATATCGGAACACCATGCAGTTGCACTACTTCCCTTAAGTAAGTTCTTGTAAGCTTCTCCATTTTGTCAGTCTCCTTGATGGGTAGCAAATGCGCGGATTTGGTCAATCTGTCGACAATGACCCATATGGTATCGAGTCCACTTGTCGTCTTGGGTAACTTGGTTATGAAGTCCATAGTAATCCGCTCCCATTTCCATTCTGGTACCTCTGGTTGTTGTAGTAATCCTGACGGTTTCTGATACTCGACCTTAACCTTAGCGCAAGTAAGACATTTACTCACGAAGGTAGCAATTTCTGCTTTCATGTTAGGCCACCAGTACAACTTCTTAAGATCCAGATACATTTTATCTGAACCCGGGTGAACAGAATATCTTGAGTTGTGAGCCTCGGTCATGACTACGTTTCTGAAACCACCATGTTTCAGGGTCCAGATTCGGTCCATGAGATAGTAGGCTCCGCCACCCTTGACTTCTAGATTCTTCTCCATTCCACGCAGGGATTCACCTGCCACATATTCAGGTTGCAAAGCTTCCATTTGTGCCTCATTAATTTGTGTGGATAAGTGGGAATGGATAGTCATGGTCAGAGATTTGACCCTCCGACCAGTGTATTCCTTTCGACTGAGGGCGTCAGCTACTACGTTGGCCTTGCCAGGATGATAACGAATTTCGCATTCATAGTCATTCAGTAACTCAACCCATCGTCGTTGTCGCATGCTGAGTTCCTTTTGATCGAAAATGTGTTGAAGGCTCTTGTGATCGGTGAAAATAGTACTCTTTGTTCCGTATAAGTAGTGCCTCCAGATCTTCAGAGCAAATACCACTGCTCCTAACTCGAGATCGTGTGTCGTATAGTTCACTTCGTGTGTCTTAAGCTGTCGGGAGGCATAAGCTATAACCTTCCCTCTCTGCATAAGAACACAACCAAGTCCTTGATTTGACGCATCGCAATACACCACGAAGTCTTCTATCCCTTCGGGGAGGGATAGTATCGGTGCGGTGCACAAGGCCTGCTTTAGTGTCTGGAATGCCTTCTCTTGTTTTGCTTCCCAGTCAAAAGCCACACCTTTTTGGGTTAATGTAGTAAGAGGTTTCGCAATGCTCGAAAAGTTCTTTATGAATCTGCGATAGTAGCCAGCTAGACCTAGAAATTGACGAATTTCTGTAGGTGTCTTTGGTGCCGACCAGTTCTCGTTGGCCTTAATTTTGGAGGGGTCCACGTGTATACCTTTCTCGCTAACAACGTGACCTAAAAATTCGACTCTTCGAATCCAAAATTCGCATTTAGAGAACTTCGCATAGAGTTTCTCCGTTCGCAGTGTTTCTAGGACTTTTCGTAGGTGCTGACTATGCTCTTCCTCACTTCGAGAGTAGATAAGTATATCATCGATAAAGACGATGACGAACTGATCCAAGTAAGGGCGGCATACCCTATTCATTAGGTCCATAAATACTGCTGGTGCATTGGTTAATCCGAACGGCATCACCACGAATTTGTAGTGTCCATAACGAGTTCGGAAAGCTGTCTTTGGAATGTCCCCCTCTAGAACTCGTAATTGGAGATATCCGGATCGTAGATCTATTTTGGAGAAGTAGTTCGCCCCTTGAAGTTGATCGAATAGGTCGTCGATACGGGGTAAAGGATAGCGGTTCTTGACAGTAAGTTTGTTCAGTTCTCTGTAGTCGATGCACATACGGAACGATCCGTCTTTCTTCTTTACAAACAAGACCGGTGCTCCCCAAGGTGAGAAACTTGGTCTTATGAATCCTTTGTGAAGGAGTTCATTAAGTTGACTGGAAAGTTCCTGCATCTCTTCTGGTGCGAGACGGTAAGGCGACTTCGCTACCGGGGTAGCTCCTAGAACTAAGTCGATTCTGAACTCGACTTGGCGTTGCGGTGGTAATCCTGGTAGTTCTTCTGGAAAAATATCAGGAAAGTCGCGTA
Organism: Lactuca sativa; assembly: GCF_002870075.4. NCBI lineage: Eukaryota > Viridiplantae > Streptophyta > Magnoliopsida > Asterales > Asteraceae > Lactuca > Lactuca sativa. The sequence continues at coordinate 248,859,062 of NC_056623.2, read as the reverse complement.
CTACCGAGATGCTCTTGATGTCCTTCAGTTCTTGATTTGTATCAACGATGTGCGCTAGGAATGCTCGACAATCCTTCCGCAAGCACTTTCGAGCTTGGATGCACGAAATGATGCGAAGGTTTGTACTAGATTTGTCGCCGTAGATAACTAAGGTTTCGTTGTTAGGGAGATTAAGACGGAATGCTTTCTCAAAGCACATGATGTCGGCGCGAAGAAGACTCAACCAATCCATGCCGACTATGACGTCGAAACTTTTAATTTGAACCGGCATGAGATTGATTGGGAAAGAATGGCCGTCTAATGTTAACGTACAGCCCATGTATATGCAATTTGTGTTTTCGGTTTTTCCATTGGCCATCTCTACAGTGAATGATTTTTCTAACTTGCTAGGTTTAGGTTTAAGTAAATGAATAAAGTTTTGACTCACGAAGCTCCTCTCCGCTCCACTATCGAATAATATGCATGCGTATGAATTATCGAGAAGGAACGTACCGACAACTACAGTTGGATCAGCTACAGCTTCGTCGTGGCCTATCGCCAAGACTCGTCCCACACCTCCGGTGCCTGCTGCCTTAGGACAGTTCCTCTTGTAGTGGCCCACCTCGCCACAACCGTAGCAAGTCTGCCCCACACCCACACCGGGAACTTGAGTGATCGGCTTTGCGGGTTCCTTGCAGAAACGGGCTGTGTGTCCTTTCCTGTTGCAGTTGGCGCACTGCATTTCTCGGCAAGGTCCATGGTGGTGGTAATTGCATTTGGTGCACTTTGGGAGGTTACCTATATAAGGCTTTGTTGGGTAGGTATTTGTAGGGGCTGTAGTAGGTACAGTGGCAGCATTCACTGAAACCAGTTGTTTCTTTGCGGATTCTTGGGAAGACCCACCCTTCCCTTTAATCCACGCTCTCTTCCTGCCATTGTTGTTGTTGTTGTTGTTGTTGTTGTTGTTGTTGTAGTTGTTGTTTCCTTTCTGTGGTGCTGGTGCAGAAGTGGTTGAGTTCTGATGACCTCCGTAGTCGATCAGAGATTGTGCCAGTTCCTAGCACTTTCAAAGGTGTCAGGTTTAGAAGCTAACACGCTTGATCGCATTTGGGGCGTCAGTCCCCAGATGTACCTTTCTATTTTCTTGCTCTCAGGAGCAATCATATCTGGACAAAGAATTGCTAGTTCGCAGAATCTGTTGGTATAAGTAGCGATGTCGGTACCAACCATTCCGAGAGTCCATAGCTCGTGTTCAAGCTTTTGAATCTCTCCCCGTGGGCAGTATTCTCTCATCATCATGGCTTTCAGGCTCTCCCAGCTTATGGAGTTTGCCACGATTAGGGTAAGTACTTTAACGTGGCCATTCCACCAAGTTAAAGCTTTATCAAGAAGGGTGAAAGTTGCAAATTTGACCTTGCTGTGCTCGGGACAAGAGCAGATTTCAAAGACTGCCTCCGTCATTTCAATCCACTGCCTCAGGGCCATCACACCACCAGTACCATAAAACATTCGTGGCTTGGCATTAGTGAAGTCCTTATAGGTGCATTCTCGAGGTGGTCCATGACTCTCGCCATGGTTGGATAGGTGTGTGCCAGATCCCGAGCCATTAGTACTCGAGTTATTGATCTGTGACATGGCAGCTGCTACCGCTGCGGTGACTGCTGCTTGAAACATTACAACATCAAATTGGGGTGGTGGAGGTGGTGGTACAGGTGCTTCCTCACCGTTGTTTCGCCTTGGATTCCTACGCAGAGGCATCCTTCAACTATAGGTTGAAAAGACAAGGATAAGAATTTCATAGAATAGAAAATGTATGTGTCTCATGAACTAAATTGCCATAATTCAACAACAGATGATAGTATGAGTCTTAAAATAGAAGAATGAAAGTTATTTGTAAGACTAAAGGTATGAAACAAGTATTTGGGTTCACAAAGACCATTCAAGGTTCGAAAGAAATACTTAACATAGTAGTAATAGTGTCACTTATATTAATATAAAAGTTGTTACAACGATCATGAAAATTTGACCCCTATAAGGGTCTCCGATTACAAAGTTCGAGAAATTTAAAGACTTTTAGCCGAGGTCCTAAGCTATAACAAAATTTGAGTCCTTGACAAGCACTACTTGCGACGTAGGTTGCGCTTGGAGCTTGACTACGCATCTGATTGCTTGGACTCCATTAGATGCCTATCAAAAGCGGCTTGTTGTTCCCTCAGTTCGGCGAGGGCTGCAATCATTTGTGCTTGAAATGTTTCGGTTTGGAGTTGAGCATTGTCTTGCATCTTGTCCAGTCTACGGATGTCAGAAGTGTGAACCTGCACTTCCACATTGATATCCCAGAGTCGGCTAGCTTGAACTCCAGACTGATAGGACTGATTGGCTAACTTACCCACCATTACCGGGAGTGCTCGATCAGCCGAACCTCCGCCGTGGACATCATAGAAGTCCCGGCACATGCCGTAGGGAGGGCGTAGGTTTTGCTGTTGGCTCCAATGGTGGAGGTGACTTCCCCAGACGGGAGTCGGTCCTTGAAAGTTCCTTACGAAGACGGGAGGTTGAATGGGTGGTGGATCGATAACTTCCGGCTCTGAGTCGGTACCGGAGTCATCACCCACTTCTATGGGTTCCTCGTCCTCTTCGGGATCATCTTCGATCCATCCCCCTTTGCCTTGGTTGGGAAAGTAGGGGTCTCCAGGGTGGTGAAATCCAGCCATTTGACTGTACGAGAAATAGGGTTATAAGAATTAAATAAAGTCGGAACATGCAAAACATGTAAGTTAAACTAGTTTAGATAGCAAATACTCCTATAGTATTTAAATTCTTGTGTTTGATTCTTGTAATGGTTTGGTAAGTTTTGACTTGTTGCTTACTACGATCATTCCTCGATATACGTTGGTCCAATCTCGGGCAAATATAGTTGATAACGCTATATTTGTTCAAAATCTGATTACATATATCGAGTCTCAATCGTAGTGTCAACTTGTCTAAATACATGTATAGTTGTATAACATGAAAATAGTTTGTGGTATGCATGTAAGTGTACTTAAATGAATTATCAATTTAAGTTGAACGCAAAACTGCTTAAGCGTAAAAAGAAAATTTGTTTTGTCAGAGAGTATTAGTCCCTTAAGCATTTATAGTTTGTATATCTTATGTGGTTCGATATACTTAGTTCACTATAAACATTGCTCTGATACCAATCTGTCACACCCCCAAACCTGAACGGCGGAAACGTTCGGGGGCGGATGACTTCATGTGGTAACGTAACAAATGAATACATAGTAAAGAAAGCAATACAACCATCATATATATAATTGAAAGTTTACATTTGTCAAAAGTTACATGTTCAAAACCAATTACAATATGATGTCAAAATACGAGATTAAACTGGCGCAGCAGCATCCCTTCATCAAAAGCAAAATGAATACCTGAAATTTACTGATTTCCTGCGACATACAAGTAATTTTGAAAGAGTAGATCAGCATTTAAGCTGGTGAATTTCATAAGTATTTAAGTGACAATGTTTGAATGAAATGAAATGTTTTTATCTTTGTTTGTTTGTGTTTAGAAAATCCTATATTTTCTACTAGTATAAAAGTAGCCTTCATTCAAGACCAATGTTTGTCTCCAAAATGTATGTAAGTGTAAAATAACCAATGAGTTTGAAAACCTTGTAAATAATTGCATTTTTAATACCCCTTGTGAGTTTTATAACCATACTATTGACTCGGAATGCCTATACACAACGTTCTTCAGGCGTTGGAATGTTATGACGTTTGTCACCCCAAACGGTGGACTGCAGCTAACAGTCAGGGCGTGGGTTTGTCAAGCCCGTATAGATCTATACACAAACACCATGCTCCCTCTCCAAGGGATTCTGGTATATAATACAGGACTTGAAATGTGTACTCGAACGTACATGAAGTTAGTGTCTCACAAAACCGTGGTATAAAAACAGATCTACTTGTTAAAATTTTACGTTTGTTCTTGTATACGAAAGTAAACTTCTTGAAATTCATGTTTCTAGTACATAAGAGATATAAATTTGTTCGTAAAACTATACCTATTATAGTTTTCTAAAAGTGTGTCTTGTTTGTTTAGAAATACCTAGCAAAAGAATCACTTGTTTATGAAAGCATAGATTTTTGGTGAAGAGTCTAAGATAGACAAGAATAATCTAAGAAAAGTTTAGTTTATACATGCATTATAACAAATTTATATTTCAAAAGATAGAACGCTATTTTAACATATGTTATATATATATAAAAGTTCCTTAAAGGTTTATAAATCGCATGTGATTTGAATATATAACAGCATATAAAAGAGTTTCTTTATGTAACACACGATAAGACTCGTGTGTTTTACTTGTAATCCCCCCCTTGAAAGCATATAAAAGCATTTAGAATATTTAAAGAGGTTGATTTAGGGGTATGAAACTCACTTGAAAGTTTTGGAGATAGCGAGGTGGAAAACCGGGCAGAGTTTCGTCTCGGGAAACGGATTTTCCTCGGGATTCTCGGGAATCTCGGGAGTAAAATCGACCCTCGGGACTTCAGCCAAAAAGACCAGAGCTTCGGGTTTGAACGGGCACGAAAAACGAGGCAAGGTTGTGAGAGAGAGGAGAGAAATGAGCCCTTTTCTTGGAAGCCCTCGCATCCTATTTATAGGAAGGCTGGTCTGCCTTGGTACGCGGGGCGTACGCTCGTACGCAGCGCGTACGCGTACGTCATGCATGACCGAAGCCTCGACTGCCTCGGCTTCGGATGGGACGGGTTGCTGGGTACGCGGGTCGGATGGGACGGCGGGTCGGATGGGACAGCGGGTCGGACGGGTCGGCGCTTCGGACGGGTCGGACAGGTCGGATTCCTCGGATATGGCGACGTGGACGATCAGAGGCCAAGTCCTTCGAGTACGCTGGGCGTACAGGGGTACGCAGCGCGTACCCGGATGAGGACGCTGACTCCTCTTCGAATAAGGTCTGAATTTTGAATTAAATAAATATATAATTTATTTAATAAACTTCAAAAATTCATATCTTCTTCATACGAACTCTGTTTTCGATGGTCTTTATATCCACGCGTAGGTGAGACTACGCTCTACAACTTTCGTTTAGACTCCGTCGGCAAATTCTGAAATTATTTTTTTATTATTTATTATAAACTCATCGTGTTTAAGGAATTTCTTTGAAAATTCATAACTTCTTTATCTGATGTCGGTTTTTGCCAGACTTTTTACCGCTGGAATACCATTGTCGAGACCTTCGATTCTCGTTTAGGTCATTTCGGCCAAAAGTCGCTCGATCTCCGATTCGAGTTTTTAGCTGTCTGTTGCTAAGCCGAACTTGGGAAAATCATAACTTCACTATATGAAGTCGGATTTGGGCGTTCTTTTTACGTACGATCATGGTTCAAAGACATTTAAACATAGAAGGAAATAAAATAGAACTATTTGCATATTTTATTATGAAAGTAAATTTTATTACTCAAAAGTGGTTACAATACTTGACCCATTTTGGTCATTACAAAGAGTTGAAATATCGGGTTGTCACATTATAGGCCGCAACCTTATACCCACCTTATAGATCGACTTCGTGAATGAGGCCTACTAACGGTAAGACTAGCATTTTAGTTATACACACACACACACACACACACATATATATATATATATATATATATATATATATATATATATATATATATATATATATATATATATATATTAATCTTGTAATATTATATTAGTATAGGGTTGTATTTTAAACTTTTAAAATCTAGGGTTTGAAATTTAAATTTTCTAAATTAAAACTTTTAATCACAAAACATAAATTTCAAAACTTGAGGACAAGTTTTAAACATTTAAAACATGGAGGATCAAATAACAAATAATCTTAGTTAACAGTTAATTCCATAATTATCCATATTTGATTTATTTAAAGATTTCTTGCAAGATAATTACCAATTTAATCAAAATAAATTAATTATCACATAAGGAAATTAAATATTTTATTAGTTGATAAATATCTTTAATTAGATCAAGATTATAGTCATATATATCAAAAAATCAGATTAGGGTTGATCTAATATGATAAAGGCAAGTTTCCATAAGATAAATATCAAAAAATTCCGAATTTGGCCCTTCCTGACGCTCGGACTTGCCGAGTACACATTCTAGACTCGCCGAGTCAGGCCAACTCGCCGAGTACGCATTCTAGACTCGCCGAGTCAGGCCAACTCGCCGAGCCCACTATGGGACTCGCCGAGTCCATGACTCAGAAGCACACAAATCGAATTTTGCAAATAAGATTCAAACAAACAAGCAACAATTTAATAGAAACCAATTTAGGCTCTGATACCACTGATGGGTTTTAGCCATAAGAACTTTCCTATGTGCGCATGCAAAACCCTAATGCTTGGATCTAGGCTTTCAAATTAAACATGCTTTGAATCCAAGACGTCTAATGACTAATTAGGTATAAGAACAATACAAAATCAGATCTAGAAGTTTACCTTTGAATCTCTTGTTTGATCTTGTTGCCTTGGGGCTCTAGAGTCACAATTGTTACTCCTCTAATGGCTTACAAACACCAACTAGCAAAGATGATGATTTGAGAGAGAGGTTAGGAAGAAATCGGCTAGGGGTTCTTTTCATTTTGAAGAGATGCCGATTTCCCTTGCTCAAGGGGTCTATTTATACTTGTAGACTCCTAGGGTTTTCACCTTTAAACCCTAGCTGGATAATCTTTCCTTAAAGCAATCCAAATCCTTACCTTAGATAAGCCTTGGACGATTTTGAGCTATCCTAAGCCCTAGAATCCGTCCATCCCTTATCCCTTAAGGATTTACAGTCTAAAGTGTAACTATCAAACAATTGACAGTTTATACCCTCTTATTTTATTAATCTCTTTAAGTCACCAAATTAATAGTATTTAATTTATGACTTATATTAATAAAATAACAATATTATTATTCATTATATTATTCTCATAATATATCAATAATATTTATTCTCTCATAATAAATCATCCTGTCAAGTTGCTATGGTGAAGGCAACCCAAAAGGACCATGTACAATGGGGTCAAATACTTCACTAATATAGTTGCAGCCTTATACACTATTCCAACAGTCATGTCTAGGATCAATATAGCCTGGCCAACTATATTTGTTCGAGACACGGCCAACATGTGCTTGGGAGTGACTGTGGTATGCGGCATACCTAAAACTTACCCAATACCCCAAACAACGAGTCGTCATTGCAGCGAATCATGAAATACTATGGGAGTATTTCTCGAGTCATTCCTTTGTAGAAATCCTCGTATACGCGTTGTTCCTTGATCATTCCTATAGCAATAAAAGTATCTGCCTTCATAACTCTTTCCTGCTTTACCGCTTAATATGATGCTATATTTGTCTTCATGAGATATCCCTTGTTCCATATCTCTTGATTCAATTCAGAGGACTTATGATCCTCACTTTCCTGATCTTTTTAGATCACGATGCCTCCAAGAAAGAGACCCAGCTCGAAGAACACCAAAAACCCTCCGCTACCACCTCCTCCTGAAATTGACCCCGTGGTATTTCAGGCAGCTGTTACCGCCGCGGTGGCAGCTGCTATGTCTCAATTGAACACCGGTGGTTCCTATGGTTCAGGAGGTGATACTCAAACCCAAAACCAAGAGAACAGTCAGGGACACCGAAAAGAGGGTTCCTATAAAGACTTCATGAACGCGAAGCCCACATCCTTTGATGGCACTGGAGGTGTCATTTCCCTCACCCGATGGTTCGAGAAAATCGAATCAATCTTTGAAATATGCGCCTGTTTGGAGTCTGACAAAGTAAAGTTCACCGCCTGCACCTTCCTTGACAAAGCCCTGACTTGGTGGAACGGCCGAGTCAAATCCTTAACTCTACCTGTAGCAAATGCTATGGGTTGGGAAGCTATGAAGGAGCTTCTGCTCGCTGAGTATTGCCCTCGGGGCGAAATACAGAAACTAGAACACGAACTCTGGAACCTAAAGATGAAGGGTTCCGACATAGCCGCTTATACATCAAGATTTGATGACCTGGCGTTACTCTGTCCGAGAATGGTTACCCCGGAGAGTAAAAAGATTGAGAGGTTCATCTGGGGGTTGACCCAGCCAACCAAAGGGAATGTCTTGGCTGCGAAGCCAGGCACCTGTGATAGCGCTAAATGTCTTGCACAAACCCTAATCGATCATGAAGACAACTCTGAAGAGGAGATTACCACTCCCGAGCCAGTCACAAGTGGAGGTGGAAGTAAAAAGAAATTCTGGAACAAGCAGAAGGCCCAAAGTACGTAAGGGTCTTCTAAGAAACAGCAAACAGTAGCAGTCCATGCTGCTACTGCCCCTGTTGCTGTTTCAGCTATCGGGTCTACGGCCCAAACTCCTACCAGTGGATACACTGGTACCCTTCCTTGGTGCGGTAAGTACGGCTACCATCACCATATTTCTGGTCCATGTCGCGAAAGGATCTGTGAAAACTGTGGCAAGAAGGGCCACCTTGCTCGAACCTGCAGAAAACCAGCCAAATCAACAAACCAATCATCCGGAACGGGAATCAGTCCAGCCTGCTACAGTTGTGGCGAAGTAGGGCACTTCAAAAGAAATTGCCCCAAAGCAGCAACTGTTGGATTAATGTCTAAGTCCATAACTATATTTGGTATGTACTTGACCCGACCCGGCATGGTCCATTTGGGTTGCACTTCACCGACACAATTTATATGGATAATCTTTTGAGAATAGTATGTTTATGATTAATATTAATATATTATAAGTTCTAATATATTAATATGGAATCATATTATTTAATTAGTATTGATCAAGAATTAATTTATAATTAATTAAGTGATCAAAAGGAACTAATTAAATATGGACTCTTATATATATGGAATGGGCCAAGTTCATTTAGGTTGGGCTAAGCTTTCATGGATAGTCCATGGAGTGTTTAACCCATGGATCCTAGGAAATGAAAGGTCATGGGTGTTAGGGTTTAACCCTAATCCTCCATACTATATAAAGATGTCTTTGGTTGGTGAAATTGGCCACTAGTGTGGATACACTAAGAGGGCTAGCCGATTTTACTAAGAGAGAACCAAGTATTCATATTCTCTAAAGTCTTCCAAGGTGTCTTGGTGATTTGTGATTCCACTTGAGGCTTCCACACTATTGGGGCTAAGCTCTTAAAGCTTGAAGACATCAAGCTACATCAAAAGGTATGTCCTCTAACTAGTACTTTGTAGATTAAGAACATCATAATATGCTAGTTAGGATTAAAGCCTTGGAAAGTTCTTATTTGCATGTATAATAGAGAAAACATAGATCCAAGGTTTATAGGGTTGCATGTACACCATAGGAGTGTTAGAATGCTCAAAACCCAACAGTGGTATCAGAGCCACGGGTTGTTTTCTGTTATATTGATGCAAATATTTTATTTTCAAAGTTGGAAAAAAAAAACATGAAGTTTGTCAAATTTTAAGATAATTACTTGTTCTTGTGAAAAACTAATTATTTGTAAAATTTGAATAATTTGCTTTATGAGTTGAATTAGGTCAAATTTAATAAAAGATAAAATAATATGATTATTTTATTAGTTTTAAAAGTTTGATCTAAAGAGTTTTATTTTTTGAAACCTCCATAAGTTATGGATATGAAAAGGTTTTAAAAAAAATTGATTCAAAGTTTTTTTGGAGTTACAAAATTTGGTGTTAATGTTTTAAAGGATTCCATAACTTAAGAATAAGTTATGGATCACCAAAAGTTTTTTGTGTTACCTTGTTTTATGAGTGAATTTAGATTAATGAATAAAATTATGTGATAGTTGGTTTTAATCCAAATTAATCTAAGAATTGATTCTAAAATGTGTTTTTGTAACTTGTCCTCAAGTTATATGAAAAGTCACATTTAAGAATCATAAAACTCATAAAAATTGGCAAAGGTTACAAAAATGAAGAGTCTAGTTCTAATTAAATGGTTTTATGACTCCATAACTTGTCCTCAAGTTATGGAGGACCAAGAGTCTCTTCATTTAATAAAATAAAATAAAAAATAAAAAAAAGGTGTAACCTTAATTAATTCCATAAGTTATAAAATAAAGAAAAGTTAATTCTTTTATTAGTTTAAAGTCTTCCATAACTTGTCCTCAAGTTATGGAACTTGAAGAGTTTTTGGATTAAAACTACTTTAAACACATAAGTTATGGAATTAATTAGTTTTGAATAGTTTCAAAACTTGCCCTCAAGTTTTGGAATTTGAAAAGTTTTCAAGTATGAATACTTTAATTCCAAGTTAGCCCTTAGAATTTTAAAAGTTAAAATTCAACCCTTATACTTTATAATATTATAAGTTAATAATATATATATGTATAAGAGTAAAGTCAGTCTTACCGCTAGTACGCCTCATTCACGAAGCCGGTCTATAAGGTGGGTATAAGGTTGTTGCCTATAAAATGGCAACTTAATGGGTGTCCACTCTCACCCACCGCTTGCTTGACTGGTGGAGGGTCGTTAGCCGAACGGGTTTGACAGGACTAGAATTCTCCCTTCATTAAAAGTATTAATGAAAAATACTAAGTAACTAAACTCTTAATAATACCCAATCTTAGTTACTTAGGAAAAATGTGAATAAGGTGCTAATCCATGAAATTACACTTTACACTTTGTCTAAGTCGTTAGTGGAGCGTGTGTGGTTAACCGGCACACTAACTTGGACTTAACAAGGTAGGTAAAGGGTGACTTAATATTTATCATAGTATCGATGGAGCGTGTGTGGTTAACCGGCACATCGATTGAGGGGTAATTTATTAAGGGTACCAAGTGATTTGCATGGTTACTTCACACCTTGTTTTGTGATCCTCGGCATCCCAGTCACAAAACCTGAAGGGCACACTCGAGATTGAAACATGCCATTGAACAGTTCAATGAATCTCAAAGATCTAGGAGTTTCAAAACCAATTAAAACCTAATAATTCATTTCGTTTATCTTGGTGGAAATTGGTGAATCGTCATTCACCTACCTTCAAATATTTTATAGCTTGGATTACGGCATACCTCTTCTAAGTTATAAAATAGTTTGTTGGGTCCTAGCCTTAATATTTCATATTGGGTGTCATATTAAGGACTTTAAATCAACTATCTTGAATATCTCCCAAAAGATGTCTGTAATAGACACCTATGATCTTCCCAAATCTAGTGAAACAAGGTTTCCTAAATGAAGATGATGTCCTTTGGAAATCATACTTCTTTCACCTCCTCTAATTATTCTCCCCAACCCACAAGTTCTTGAAAAGTTAAAGGTCACTCAAGCCCTATTGGCAAGACAAGGTCTAGGTGTGAACACATCTTGGAGATGTAGTCACATATTGACAAGACGGGAGAGTTGGGTGTCAAAGTCTTGAGAAAGTTGGTGGTTCAATCACTTTCTAAGTCACATAGTGAGTTCCTTTGGGACACCTATGAAACAGACTATGACAAGACCCTTAATGATCTTATCTATTTGCTAAGATCAACTTCCTAAAACTTTATGGACATTGACAATGATGACATTGGATATCCAGTAAAGCATTCTCTTCCCAATGGAAAGGGATCGGCCATAGTCAACTCGGTTGACCAAATGGTAAAGAGAAAAGCTAAGTCTATGATAGTCTCGTATACCATTATCAAAGGGTCCATATGTTTATATTGCCAAGGGAAGGGGCATTGGTTGCGAAGCTGCCAAATTTACCTAAGGATGTTAAAGTCAATAAGTTTGACTCTACTTCAGGTAAAGACCACTATCTAACTCTGTTAAGTTTCTATTCTGAGATTCCTGATACATGATGTGACTGGGTCACATGGTGATGTTTTAAGAATCAAAGAAAAGTGAAGAAACTTAAAGAAAGAATATGCTGAATCTGATGGCGTAGATGGATTTCTATCGCATAGTTTGAAGATCGGATTCTTGAGCAACTTCTTAGGAGTTATGAGATATTGCTTAGGAATAGATAACAACAAGTTTTCATATGGATTGTAAGGATAAGTTTTTCCACAAAGTTTTAAAATAAAAGAAAATTTTTTTTTGATTTTATTTATTTTAAAATATCCTTACAATGGCTTTTGAGGAAAAAATGTTGCTTATATGATTCCATTAGTAGCAAGAGTGGAAGTATGAAATTGATTCTTTCATTTGTGGTAATGTCTAAATTTACCAAATAAGGAAAGATTCTCATCACCCAAGTTTCAATTGGACCGGAACTTGGAATCATGCAAGTTGTATAGCATGATGAATGAGAACTTTCAAGTTTTGGAAAAATAAGACTAATTACTTGTTCACATGGATGTGTGAGTCAAGTAAAGGACTTAGGGATCGAGTACACATTCTTGTGCACTGATTAAGTCCACCACTAAAGATCGATAAGAAGAATCAAATAAGGCAGAAGGATAAAAGTTTCTCAAATCTGAAAAGATGGGAGAGTACTTTAGTATCAGTTTTGTGATCATCTTAATGATTAAGAAACCATATCAAAATTAGTTCTCTAAGGAAATCTTAGTGCATTCTTATGACTAAGAAGAGGAACTTGAATTGTTGAAATGGTTAAATCAAGAAGATGAGTCATACTTCGTTCCAATACAAGTCTTAGAGTCATACTCCAAGATTGTCATTTGAGTGACATGTCTTAAAGAAGGTTTAAAACACTTGTCAAATGTAAGAGTAAAAGTTTTCTACTCTTGTACATTTGAAATTGGTAAGTTGTGATGTTTTGGATAAAACAAAGACCAACTTAGGACAATTGTGTGAAGTGTTTGTCTTGATTAGAATCCACACTATCTCTTGGATATTTGACAAGGGAGTCTTATAGGTCAAGAGGTCAGTGGGAGTCTTAAAAGTCTTGAAAGTCTCAAGAACTAATCAAGAATAAAACCTAAAGTTCTTCACTAGCACACAAATTGAGGTTCATAACCTATCGTGTTGACATATTCTGTGCCCATTCCAGTTAAAGTTGGTTTTGCATATGAGTTCTTAGAGTTCTCAATTTGTTGCACAACAACTTGGAAGCAATGGTAGGCCCTTGAGCTGCCAGGTGGCAAGAAATTAAGATTGAGTTCAGTCCATATGAGTTTGGATTTGTCATTATCCTTTTCTTGTGACTATGATTTTGACAATTCACATGGATAAGAACACATACACCATTAAATCTAAGTGTCATAAGGTTTCTCTCTGATTCATGAAAATGATGGTGAGGAAACACTTTCACTAAGTAGATTTTAGCTAGATAGCAATTGTGATATTTGCATTCTCAAAGTCGTTAGTGGAGCGCGTGTGGTTAACCGGCACACTAATTTGGACTTGTGAGAAGTGGCAAAAAGGTCTAAACATTATGATTACGGCATCCCTCTTCATAATTGTTTAGATACACAAGTGTGCTATCTAAGGGAAGGTGTATGATTTTTTGATAAAGTTTTATCAAAACAATCTAGTATCAGAAATCTGAACTTTGGTAAGAAAGTCAATGAAGTATTGATTTCTAGAAGTCCAGCTGATTTCTGAGTACATGTCAAAGCTAGTGGGAGCATAAGTGTTATGCTAATAATCATCATGTTAGTGGGAGCATGATCATTATGATAAGTATTGCAAGTTAGCAATGTTAATTATAGAAAACAAAAAGTTTCAATTCGTGAGGTTGCAGGGGTTGAAAAAGTTGTTTTGCTATAATTAAGGGAGAGAAAATTATACTTCATCTCAAATCTATAAGTTTAGATCGTGCGGTTTTAATCATTTAGTCAAGGATATATATGAATTTCATGTTGGAGTGGCTCAACATAAGGAAATTCTGTATATGGGTCCATTATTTGTGTTCTAAAATTCGATTATGATTACGGCATCCCTTTTCATAATCTGAATTATGAGAACTTGGCAAATTGAAATGGAAATATTATAGCAAAAGACTGGTTTAGTCTTTATGTGAGACATCATGAATCGATTCCCATATACTTCGGATATAGGATCGATTACATGTGCTATATTCATCCTTTCTAAAATTTTCCAAATGCCTGGGGCATTAAGAAGGGAAAAGGTTTAGAACTGGATATGACTAAAAGGATTAAACAATTGTCGAGGACAATCTAAGGTTTACCAAAGATTGGTTACTCAAGGACAATTGGAAGTATAGTGATAATTCTGGAAGGACCATATTGACATAATCTGTAAGGAGGCAACTCTTGTTCAAAAGTGATAGTCAAAATGGAATCTGGAAATGTTTCAAAGTTAGAATTTTCAATCTGTGTAAGATTAAGGAAACTTAATGCAAGAAGAATATTTCCAAGGAGTTGATCTCCTTTGGAATACTCTATAATGATTTTTGCCAAGTCTTTATGACTTTGTGCATAATCATTACGAGAGGATCAATGCATATAAGTTTAGAATCTAACAGATTTCAGTAAATGGCATGAATTTGGAATTCTTGCATTTGCGGTAAGGATTTGGGAGTGTGAAAAGAGAATCATTGAAGTGATGTTCAATTGATCTAGTTCACAAAGTAAGGATCATAGACAAACATAGTATGCATACTTGGTGTGTGGCATGACTAGTGTTTAAGAAAACATAGTGTACATGCTTGGAGCATGGGACAACTATTGTTTTAAATTCAAGAATAAAGTTGATAGCTGAAACAGTATACAATGAATAATGTGTAATCATATGGTGATAAATAAAAGGTGTTTTATTTATGTTCAAAGAGTTGATACCATATTGGATTCAATTATTATTGTGTTTCACTTTGCATGTTTTGACTTCCCGAATAAACTAGGTTATTCTTCCGGAATGACTAAGTTATTCAAACCATCCACAGTCGGTCATATGTTGGAAGTAGATATGAATTAAGACTGTCATGGGTTGGCTTGTAGAGGTCTAAGGTGTTGGACAAAGGGCTACAACACTCATGAGTGCTTATAAGTTCTGAGTATTGGATTCAACCCGCGCTCATTGGAATCACTTCATGGATTTTATCACGAGTGATCATGAGATGATAATATCTTATATTCTTCAAACCTAGAGATATGAGTTGTTACTATGAGTTGATAGTACATTGATTGCACGAAAACGCATTTGGTAACTCGGTGCTATAAAACGTGCCTTTGTGTATGATTCAACAAGTAGTAGAACAAGCCATATGAGTCGAAGTTTATCCGTTCCTTTTACCTTCGGGATAAAAGCGATATCTGTGGGCCCCTCGATGATTTGATGATGACAAATGGAAGTGCTCGGCCGGGCCAGGACTGATTTGATTTGTTCAATTAGTCAGTCGTCATAAATCGGAAATCGGGAAACAACAAATGGACAGAGAGAATGATTATAATCCATGTCTCAGTCCATATGATATCTAGAATGGAGGAATATATGATCCCTTATCTAATGGACAAGTTCGTTGACAAGATCAGAGTTCGACAGCAGCTTTAAGAGCTACGATTGCCAGTTAGGTTTGAAGTCATACGCAATAATAGTTTTAGACTTATCCAAGTGGGAGACTGTTGGATTAATGTCTAAGTCCATAACTATATTTGGTATGTACTTGACCCGACCCGGCATGGTCCATTTGGGTTGCACTTCACCGACACAATTTATATGGATAATCTTTTGAGAATAGTATGTTTATGATTAATATTAATATATTATAAGTTCTAATATATTAATATGGAATCATATTATTTAATTAGTATTGATCAAGAATTAATTTATAATTAATTAAGTGATCAAAAGGAACTAATTAAATATGGACTCTTATATATATGGAATGGGCCAAGTTCATTTAGGTTGGGCTAAGCTTTCATGGATAGTCCATGGAGTGTTTAACCCATGGATCCTAGGAAATGAAAGGTCATGGGTGTTAGGGTTTAACCCTAATCCTCCATACTATATAAAGATGTCTTTGGTTGGTGAAATTGGCCACTAGTGTGGATACACTAAGAGGGCTAGCCGATTTTACTAAGAGAGAACCAAGTATTCATATTCTCTAAAGTCTTCCAAGGTGTCTTGGTGATTTGTGATTCCACTTGAGGCTTCCACACTATTGGGGCTAAGCTCTTAAAGCTTGAAGACATCAAGCTACATCAAAAGGTATGTCCTCTAACTAGTACTTTGTAGATTAAGAACATCATAATATGCTAGTTAGGATTAAAGCCTTGGAAAGTTCTTATTTGCATGTATAATAGAGAAAACATAGATCCAAGGTTTATAGGGTTGCATGTACACCATAGGAGTGTTAGAATGCTCAAAACCCAACAGCAACAACTGGCAACACCGGAAGAGTCCTAGCAATAGGACGAGAGGAGACAACCGCTGATCCTACTGTTGCCATAGGTATACTCCTCTTTGACACCTCTTATACCTGCAACTCTTTTCGATCCTAGTACTAAAAGGGAAACTTGTTATCTATCTATTCGAACACCTTTCTAAGCTTAACCCTTCGTTTGTAATCAAAATTGTGTACCGTCGAGATGGCTAACTAATTAAATAAGAGAACGCTAACTTTGTACCTATAGATTGTATTCTAAGTCCGGAAGATTATTCTGTTCCACTCGATTTAATGGGAAACTTTTCACGAAATACTTTGATGCTATGTTTAACATGTAATGACCGAGTCTCATTCATGTCGTTATTCTTGGTTTCGAAAGGGTCGCCCGTCTAGATCCTTCCTCAACCCAACTCTCGTGATCTTCGGCATCAAACCTTCGCATCACTTCGTGCGTTAAAGCTCAAAAAACTTTTCCCTATAGGAATTGCCATGCATCCCTCATTCCTGTGATCATCGGGAAACGGGAAGTCTGCAGCTCTTTTCCCTAAATTTCTTTCCAAAGGATTCCCGAAAATTCCTTCTGAACATCTAGTCTAGTCTCGCACCGGCCTAATCCCTGGAACTACCTCGTAACCAAACTTCAGTAAGAATGACGTGTCCAAGACGGTGACCAAGGATTGATATGATCACTACGAGTTAGTAGTGGTATCCTTCGGTCAAATCATTTCCCTTGATCATGTAGCTAAGCAAAGCAGTCATACTTGTAAACCTTTCCAAAAGGTAAGGCGATAAGGAATTACTCGGCACCAGAGATACCCATAGAAACCTGTCGATTCTTGGGTCCCATCGACTATTATCGCAGACCTACCCAGAAAATTTCTTCTAGAACCATCAGACCCTTAGCTACTCTGCTCTACGAAGATGTGCCTTCCTGTTGGAGTGTGTGTCCTATTGAAGGCCTATTCCCCGAAAAGCATGATATGCTTTGGGAAGTGTAAAATATTTCCCTCGTGATACATTAGACCCTTCGCGATCCTCGTAGAATCGATTCCGCAACCTTCAAACTCCAGATGCCCTTAGAACTTAGCAACATCCATCCGGTACTTCAGGTTTCGAATCCTTAGAAGTATCTACCCAACGAAACCCTAGTGATTCCTTTGAGGAGACCAAATTCATCAAGCGTTGGAACCTCCATGGGAGAACCAATTGAGATCATGGATTGAGAGAGTCAATGTACGAAACAAAGTCGCGTCCTGATATTGAGGGTTCGCTGGATCGCCAAATGGAGACCCGATTCCACTTGGGAGTGTGAAGATTCGAGGCAGCAAATCCATTCGTATCTCATTCAATTTCATGATCTATATCTTAATCTTTGAAATTCGGGACGAAATTCCCTCTAACGGCGGGATAATGTAACAACCCAAAATTGTCCATCGCCGAAATCCCATTCTACCCGTTAAAATTCGTCGTTTATCAATTCGTTCCGATTTCGTTTTGGGTTAAATTATTTAAACTTATATGTTTATTATAATCTAATGAGTGTCCAAACCCCTTAGGAACTCATGAAATTAGCCCAAAATGTTTACTTCAGAAATTATAGAAACGTCCCCGCCGGTTTAATGCCGGTATCGGGTAGAATTCCACCGTGTCCAAGTTTTGAGACCTATTTAAACGTGTTCAAACTTCCATTTGAAGCTTTTGCTTCCTCTCTCTACTCTCACTCTAACCTCTCTCCTAAAAGCAAGTTTAAGGGTCCAAAATCATCAAATTTAAGCTCCAAATCACCAAGGTAACTACCCTAACTCCTAGTATAACATCTTAGGCCTTCAAATTCGAGTTCAAATCATGGAATAGGACCATATTCATGAGTTTACGGCCCTAGAATAGTCCTACGCCTTGAACTCACATAAATTGGGTTTTAGACCCCAAAAACCCTTCTAATCGACCTTTGGAGCTTAGATATGGCTTAATGGCTTAATAGAATGGACTTAGAATGCCTTAAACATGGATTTTGAAGAGTAAACATGAGTTTACTGCCCAAGAGCATACTTGGGCCGTAAACTCATATAAATGGGGTTTTTATGCCCTTAAATCCTTCCAAAACTCCATTGAAGCTTAGATTTGAATTGTAGAATATTGGTTTTGGCCTTGGAACACCTTCAACATTAATTTAGAGGACCAAACTTGAGTTTACTGCCCAAGAAAATGCTTGGGCCGTAAACTCATTAAAATGGGGAGTAAACTCCTCTAAATGTATTAAGATGCCACTTAAACACACCTTAAGCCATGAGATAAATTCTAGAAGTGTCTACCATCTATTTAGAAGGCTTAAAACATAATAAAACACCCATAAAAGGAGTTCATGGCCATGAGGGGGTTCATGGGCCGTAAACTCCAAAAACCATGCCAAAAGTCCCCTAAAAATCCATTCAAGGCTTGGAAAAATCAATAGAATCACATGTGATTGTTTAAGGACCTAAAACTTTAAGGATTGGGTGTGAGAGGGAGTTTACAGCCGTAAACTCCATATTTACTACCGTAAACTCCAATAAATGGTCTTTAAGTGAGTCTAAATTCATCCTAATGCCCTAGATAAAATCCTAGCTAAATTATCCTTGTGTTATGAAGCCATTTTGCACCCAAAAACACCATCTATGAATTCACGGCCATGAACTCATATGGATGAGGTGTTATGGGGCCGAAAACTCCTCAATGAGCTTACTCTTGAAGAGTAAACACCATATCCAAGCCTTATGTGACTTCAAATGCCACCCGGGTCCTTCCAAACACTTGTAAGGGAGTGTTTCCGCAACTAGAAGTGTTGTCTCTATAAATTAATTAATTAAAGTCCTAATTAGATACAAATATGTATCTTTTCATAATTCATAGGAACCTCGTGCATTTGCAAACCCAGAACCGCCGTTTAGGATCCAAGCGGACACGTTCCACGTCTGGTGAGTTCATACCCCTACCCTTTTTAAATGGTTTTTCAATGTTTTCAGGGGGGAATACAAGCAAACTACAAATGTTTTCAAAACTTAACATTAATGTATTTCAATAAATATCTGGCAAACTTATAAATATTATTACCCCTTATGTATTATGCTGAGCATACGGGATGATTTATCAACTACAACTATATGAATTTCAGTTAAGGAAATAACCAAACTAATCAAATTATTATGGGACTAATTTGGGGTTCTTTAGTTCTTGTTTCATCACGTACTAATATGTATATAAAGTTATTAGATAAATTATGCCTGATTCAGTTTATCTCCGTTTGATTTGAATGTATTGCCAGATAGTTTCATTGTATGTATCTATATTCACTGTATTATGTTTCATAATCTTTTGTATGCTTTATATCGTATGAGAACCCTATGAAAAATTTAGTACTAGCTTGTGAGTTTTGTCATTACCCTTTGGGTTATCAGTAAATCCTCCCCGGAAATGTAACCAGAGTCTCCTGGAGGGAGAGCGTGGAATTTGTGAATAGATCTATTCGGGACTGACAATCCCACACCTTAACTGCTAGCTACAAATAGGCGGGCACGCCTAGGGTGACAAATTCTGGATATCTTCCGATGTCTGACAAGTGTCAAGGAGGTCTCGTTGTCGTATCAGCATGGTTACCCGACTCACAATATGTATTAATATATGTTTATTCACGGTTTCGCTTTAGGTTTGGTTTTGACTTTGTTTCGATTCCATATCTACTTTCTATCTATAGTTTCCATATCTAGTACGGGATGATAGTCCCATGGTTTTCTGTCTATTGATCTTGTATCCAGTGCGAGATGTTATTCCTATGGTTTTCAGTATGTATATATCTTATATCTAGTACGGGGCGATAATCGCATGATTTCAATATATATCTTCTACGGGATGGTAGTCCCATGGTTTTTAACATATATCTAGTACGGGATAATAGTCCCATGATTTCAACCTATATCTTGTACGGGATGGTAGTCCCATGGTTTTGAAACTATATCTTATACGGGATGATAATCCCATGGTTTTGAATCTACGTCTAGTCCGGGATGGTAGTCCCATGGTTTTAAATCTATATTTTCATATATATCAAACTATCTTGTATCTAGTCCGGGATGATAGTCCCATGGTATTCAATCTATATTTTCATGTATATCAAACTATCTTATATGTAGTATGGGATGTTAGTCCCAAGGTTTTCAAACTACTTTCCATCTACAGTTCACGTATATTAAAGTATTTTATATCTAATTCGGGATAGTAATCCCATGATTCTCAATATATAGTTTTGCGTATTAAACTATACTCTGTGATATTCAATCGGTCTTGCATTTAGGAAAATATGGGATTTTCCTGGGGTAACATATAACGCATAATTGAACTGGTAATGAAAGCTAACTAAATTGTTTTACATTAGAAAATATGGGATTTTCTTGGATAACAAACCTTTTAGGAAAACTAAAGGATATTGGTACATTTTTCAGAAAACAAACATCTTATGAACTCACCAGCTTTATGCAGATTTTCAAACCGCTTGTATTCTCAGGTCCACATTAGACAGGTACCCGGCGATCTCTTTTGGTGAAGACGCAATGTGTAGAAGACTCGTCTCATTTTGTACATATATATATATATATTATGTATCACACTTGTACAATTTACTTTTGAAACAAATGTAAACTTTCAAATATATGTAATGTAATGGTTGTTTACTTTGATTACTATGTGCATTGGATTTGATACTCAACGTGGAGTCAACCCCGGAAATGTTTCCGCCTTTGGTTTTCGGGGTGTGACATATATGTTGTCAGGGGTTCCAACTCGTTGAGTGCACGAACCAACTCATCAAGTTGGATGCATTTTGCTTGGACTCGGCGAGTCTGCTGTGCAGACAGCATCAAAACTCGATTTTTTTAGCTTCTTTTGCAAGTATAACAAGAAAACAAGCCTAGGCTCTGATACCACTGTTGGGTTATGAGAATTCTAACACTCCTAAGTGTACATGCAACCCTAAATACCTTGAATCTATGTTTTCTCTATTATACATGCAATTATGAACATCCAAGGTATTATCCTAATCTAGCATACAAAATACTGAATATAACAAGATAGAATACATACCTCTTGATGTAGAATGTCTTCATGAAGCTTGAGTGCCTAGTGCCTCAAGTGTGACACATCAAATGGTTCACACAACACCAAATACACTTGGAATAACATGAGAGAAACTTGAACACTACTAAAATCGGCTAGCCCTTTCTTATTATTCATAGTGGCCGATCTTTCCCAAAAAATATGATCTTATATAGTTGTTACAATTAGGGTAAACCCTAATTGTCATGACCTTCCATTTCCTTGGATCCATGGGTTCAAATACGCCATGGATCATCCATGGACCATCCTATGGGTTTTAGCCCAACTTGATTATCCATGGAGCATTAACCCACTATACAAGTATGGATGATTTACACAATCAACCCATATATTTAATTAGTCTTCTTTTGATCACTTAATTAATTCTAGATTAATTATTGATCAATACTAATTAAATAATCCTATTAATATATTAGATCTTATAATATATTAATCAACCTTAAGTGTTATTTTCTCTCATTATAGTCTATCGAAGTGCATGATGCCATGCAACCCAAATGGACCATTCCAGGCCGGGTCGAGTCTTACCAATTATAGTTATGGACTTAGAAATTAATCCAACATTTTCCTCACACATAGTGGTCGATTTTCTCAAAGAATAACATCATTATATAGTTAGGGTTACACCATGTAAACCCTAATTGGCATTGCCTTTCATTTCCATGATCCATGGGTACAAATACATCATGGAGCATCTTATGGGTTTTCGCCCAACTTGAAAATCCATGGAGCATTAGCCTACTATATAGGTATGGATGATTTACACAATCAACCCGTATATTTATTTAGTCTTCTTTTGATCACTTAATTAATACTAGATTAATTCTTGATCAATACTAATCAAATAATCTTATTGATATATTAGAACTTATAATATATTAACCAACCTTAAGTGATATTTCTCTCATTATAGTCTATCCAAATGCATGATGCGATGCAACCCAAATGGACAATGTCAGGTCGGGTCAAGTCTTACCAACTATAGTTATGGACTTTGATATTAATCCAACAGTCTCCCACTTGGATAAGTCTAAAACTATTATTGCGTATGACTTCAAGAACCGACTTGCAATCGTAGCTCTCAAAAGCCTCTGTCAAACTCTGACCTTGTTGATGATCTCTGACCTTTGTCAATGACTTTTTCATTAGATAAGGGATCATATATTCCTCCGTACTAGATATCATATGGACTGAGACATGGATTATAATCATTCTCTCTGTCCATTTGTTGTGTCTGCTTTTCCAATTTATGACAACTGACTAATTGAACAAATCAAATCAGTCCAGGCCCGACCGAGCACTTACATTTGTCATCACCAAATCATCGAGCGGCCCACATATATCACTTTTATCCTGAAGGTAATAGGAATGGATAAACTTCGACTCGTATGGCTTGTTCTACTACTTGTTGAATCATACACAAAGGCATGTTTTATAACATCGAGTTGCCAATGCGTTTTCGTGCAATCAATGTATAACCAACTCATAGTACCAACTCATATCTCTAGGTTTGAAGAATATAAGATATTATCGTCACATGATCACCCGTGATAAAATCCTTGAAGTGATTCCAATGAGTGCGGGTTGAATCCAATACTCAGAACTTATGAGCACTCATGAGTGTTGTAGCCCTTTGTCCAACATCTTAGACCTCTACAAGCCAACCATGACAGTCTTGATTCATATCTACTTCCAACATGTGACCGACTATGGATGGTTTGAATAACTTAGTCATTCCGGAAGAATAACCTAGTTTACTGGAAGTTAAAACATGCAAAATGAAACACAAGAATAATTGAATCTAATATGGTATCAAAACCTATGAACATAAATAAAACACCTTTTATTTATCACCATATGATTACACGTAATTCATTGTATACAGTTTCAACTATTAACATTATTCTTGAATTAAAACACAAGTTGTCCCATGCTCCGAGCATGTACACTATGTTTTCAAAACACTAGTCATGCGATACACCAAGTATGCATACTATGTTTGTCTATGATCTATACTTTTTGAAAGAGATCGATTGAACATAATTTCATTGATTCTTATTTCACAGTCCCAAATCCTTACTACAAATGTAAGAATTCCAAATTCATGCCACTTACTGAAATCTGTTAGATTCTAAACTTATATGCATTGATCCTCTTGTAATGATTATGCACAAAGTCAAAAAGACTTGACAAGAACCATTACAGAGCATTCCAAAGAAGATCAGCTCCTTGGAAACATCCTTCTTGCATTAAGTTTCCTAATCTTACACAAATTGAATAATTTATAACTTTGAAACATTTCCATATCCCGTTTTGACTATCACTTCTGAACAAGAGTTGCCTCTTTACAGATTATGTCAATATGGTCCTTCCAGAATTATCACTATACTTCCAACTGTCCTTGAGCAACCAATCTTTGGTAAACCTTAGATTGTCCTCGACATTTGTTTAATCCTTTTAGTAATATCCAATACTAGACCTTTTCCCTTCTTAATGCCCTACGCATTTGGAAAATTTTAGAAAGGATGAATACAACACATGCAATCGATCCTATATCTAAAGCATATGGGACACGATTCATGATGTCTCACATAAAGACTAAACCAATCTTATGCTATAATATTTCGATTTCAATTTGCCAAGTTCTCATAATTCAGATTATGAAAAGGAATGCCGTAATCATAATCAAATTTTAAAACGCAAATAATGGACCCATATATTAGAATTTTCTTATTTTGAGCCATTCCAAAATAACATTCATATATATACTTGACTAAATACGATTAAAACCACAATCTAAGTTTTTAGGTTTGAGATGATGTATATATTCCTCTCCCTTAATTATAGCAAAACATCTTTTTCGTAATTGAAACCTTTTGTTTTCTATAATTAACATTTCTAACTTGCAATACTTGTCATAATTATCATGCTCCCACTAACATGATGATTATTAGCATAACACTTATGCTCCCACTAGCTTTGACATGTACTCAGAAATTAGCTTGACTTCTAGAAATCAATACTTTATTGACTTTCTTACCAAAGTTCAGATTTCTGATACTGGATTGCTTTGATAAAATGTTATCAATATCATACACCTTATCTTAGATAGCTCACAGATGTGTCTAAAAAATTTTAAGAACTATGAAAAGGGATGTCGTAATCATAGTCTCGATTGTTTAGACCATTGCCATTTCTCACAAGTCCATGTTAGTGTGCTAGTTAACCACACACGCTCCACTAAGGACTTTGAGAGTGCAAATATCACAATTGCTATCTAGCTAAAATCTGCTTAGTGAAAGTGTTTCCTCACCATCATTTTCATGAATCGGAGACAAACCTAACGACACTTAGATTTAATGGCGTATGTGTTCTAATCCTTGTGAATTGTCAAAACCATAGTCACAAAACAAGGACAATGACAAATCCAAACTCATATGGACTGAACACAATCTTAATTTCTTGCCATCTGGCAGCTCAAGGGTCTGTTATTGCTTCCAAGTTGTTGTGCAACCTATTGAGAACTCTAGGAACTCATATGCAAAACCGACTTTAATTGGAATGGGCACAAAATATGTCAACACGATGGTTATAAACCTCAAGTCGTGTGCTAGTGAAGAACTTTAGGTTTTATTCTTGATTAGTTCTTGAGACTTTCCAAACCTTTAAGACTCCCACTGTCCTCTTGAAATATAAGACTTCCGAGTCAGATATTTAAGAGATATTGTGGATTCTAATCAAGACAAGCACTTCACACAATTGGCCTTAGTTGGTCTTTGTTTTATTCAAAACATCACAACTTACCAATTTAAAATTTACAAGAGTAGAAAACTTTTACCCTTACATTTGACAAGTGTTTTAAACCTTCTTTAAGACATGTCACTCAAGTTAGAATTTTAGAATATAACTCTAAGAATTGTTTTGGAATGAAATATGACTCATTTTCTTGATTTAACCACTTCAACAATTCATAGCTCTTCTTCTTAGCTACCAGAATGCACTTAGAGGATGAATTGTTATAAGGTCTCATAATCATTAAGATGATTATATAACATGAAACTAAAGTACTCTTCCATCTTTTCAGATTTGAGAAACTTTTATCTTTCTGCCTAAGTTGATTCTTCTTATTCGCTCTATCATACATTGGAACCTTTTCCAATGTCTTAGAATTACAGTTAAGCCTTTAAGTATAACCATATTTACTAAAATTTAGTAAATAATGACGAATAGTCTTAACGATCTTTTGTGGTGGACTTAACCAGTACACAAGAATATGTACTCGACCCCTTAGTCCTTTACTTGACTCGCACATCCATGTGAACAAGTAGTTAGTCTTAATTTTTCCAATTCTTGAAAGTTCCCATTCATCATATTATACAACTTGCATGATTCCAAGTTTCAACCCAACTGAAACTTGGGTGATTAGAATCTTTTATTATTTGGTAAATTTAGACACTACCACAAATGAACGAATCAAATTCATATTTCCACTCTTGCTCTTAATGGAATCTTATAAGCAACAAAAATTTTCACAAATGCCATTGTAAGGATTTTTTTAAATAAATAAAATCAAAAATTTTCCTTTTATTTTAAAACTTTGCGGAAAAACTATCCTTACAATGCAAAAGCACATGAAAAACTTGTTGTTATCTATTCCTAAGCGATATATCATAACTCCTAAGAAGTAGCTCAAGAATCTGATCTTCAAAATATGCGATAGAAATCCATCTACGCGATCAGATTAAGCATATTCTTTCTTTACGTTTCTTCAGTTTTCTTTGATTCTTAAAACATCAACATGTGACCCAGTCACATCATGTAATAAGAATCTCAGAATAGAAATTTAGCAGAGTTAGATAGTGGACTTTACCTGAAGTAGAGTAAAACTTATTGACTTTAACATCCTTAGGTAAATTTGGCAGCTTTGCAACCAATGCCCCTTCCTTCGGCAATTTAACATATGGACCCTTTGGTAATGCTACATACGACTATTACAGACTTAGCTTTTCTCTTTACCATTTGGTCAACCAAGTTGACTATGGCCAATCCCTTTCCATTAGGAAGAGAATGTTTTTTCTGGATTTCTAGTGTCACCATTGTCAATGTCCATGAAGCTTTAGGAAGTTGATCTTAGCAAATAGATAAGATCATTAAGGGTCTTGTCATAGTCTGTTTCATAGGAGTCCCAAAGGAGCTCACTATGTGACTTAGAAAGTAGTTGAGCCACCAACTTTCTCAAGACTTTGACACCCAACTCTCCCAGCTTTTCAACATGTGACTACATCCCTAAGATGTGATCACACATAGAACTTTGTTTGCCAGTAGGGCTTGAGTGACCTTAAACTTTTCAAGAACTTGTGGGTTATGGAGAATGATTGGAGGAGGTGAAAGAAGTATGATTTCCATGGGACATCATCTTCATTTAGGAAAGCTTGTTTCAAGAGATTTAGGAAGATCAGAAATCTCTAAACCATACATCTTTTGGGAGACATTCAAGATAGTTGATTTAAAGTCCTTAATATAACACCCAATATGAAATACTAAGGCTAGGACCCAACACAATACTTTTATAACTTGGAAGAGGGATGCCGTAATCCAAGCTATAAAATATTTGAAGGTAGGCAAATGATGACTCACCAATTTTGCACTACGAAAAACGAAATGATTTAATTAGGTTTTACTTGGATTTGGAACTCCTAAATCATTGAGATTCGTTGAACTGTTCAATGGCATGTTTTAGTCTCGAGTGTGCCCTTCAGGTTTTGTGAGTGGGATGTCGAGTGCGCCCTTCAGGTTTTGTGAGCCATGGATCACCTTGGAATAATAGGTTGGACGAATTCTATAGGAAACCCATTAGAAATCGTCCAAGGGATATTCTAAAAGGGTCCATGGGCTGCTTAGGGCTTAAGCAGTCATATTAGGGTTTCCTAGTTGAAAACCCTAATAGCCTACATGTATATATAGTACCCTTAAGCCCCAAAAACGTGGCTAAGAGTTCCTCTAGGGTTTCTGGACGTTTTGGGCAGCCTCCACTCTCCTTATTCTTCATCCTCTTGCTCTTGGTGTTTGTGAGCCATTAGAGGAGTGGCACTTGTGACTCTAAGATTTCTAAAGTCGTTACAAGGAGGATTTGAGATTATTATTGCGATATAACAGTCAAAGGTAATTCTTTAAACCCTAATTTCAGTTTATAATGTGTTAGATCTAAGATTGTAAGTCTTGGATACATTGCATGTACAATAGAGAAACCTAGATCCAAGCATTAGGGTTTACTGAGCACATAGGATGTTCTTAAGGGTAAAACCCATCAGTGGTGTCAGAGCCTTGACTGGTTTCTATTTATGTGATTCTATGTTGAATTATTTACTGAAAAATGATTTTTTGGCCTCTGCCCGACCTGACTCGGTGAGTCAGTGGATGAACTCGGCTAGTCTATCTGACTCGGTGAGTCTAGTCCCTGACACGGCGAGTCCAAGGGTTAGAGAGAGGGAATATCGAGATTTTTGCTGTTTTGCTGAAGGATTAATTACAAAAATGTATTTTTATGATAAAATCCGTTTTTTTATTATATTTGGATGATTATCCTTCATAAAACAAAAGATAATTTCAAATCTTTTGAATAATAGTTTCCTTCTAAGATAAATATGGATTATTTAAATTATTTGGTAATTATCTTATGAGATTTGGTCAAATATAGATAATGACAAAATTAATTGTTTAATTTCTATTATTTGTTATTTGATCCTTGTGTTGTGAAAAAGTTTCAATTGTGCCCATGTAAGTTTTATGGTTTTAATTTGAACATAAATGTTTTGTTTGGAAATTTAAATAGTTAAAACCCTAATGTTTTGAAATGTTTCAAAACATTCCCTCAAGTTTTGGAATTTAAAAGTTGATTAAAAGTTTAATTTAGAAATGTTAAATACTGAAACGCTGGTACTGTTTTGAAAAGTTCAAATCACACCCTTATGGTTTTATTAATTAATTAAAGTGTATAATTAAAGGAGGCTTAATAAATAAAGTTTTGGTTCACAATTTAATTAAATTTGACCACCTAGTATTTTAAAAGTGTAAAATACACCCTATACTATATATAACATTAAAAGTCTAATATTATATATATGTGTTAGTAAAAGTTAGTCTTACCGTTAGTAGGCGTCACTCAGGAAGCTAGTCTATAAGGGATGTTTAAGGAAATTGCCTATAAAATGGCGATTGAATGGGTATCGACTCTTACCCACCGCACTCTTGACTAGTGGAGGGTTGTTAGCCGAATGGGTAGGATAGGTCAGAAACCTTCCATTATAAGTATAATGAAGTACAAAAGTAACTAAATATTTTACAAATTCCCAATCTTAGTTTCTTTAGGAAAAAGTGAATTGATGCAATTCCATTAAATTACACTTTGTACCCTTGTGAAGACGTTAGTGGAGCGTGTGTGGTTAACCGGCACACTCAATGGTTATAAGCAAAGGTAGCAAAGGGTGACTCAATGTTTGTCATAGTTCGGTGGAGCGTGTGTGGTTAACCGGCACTTCGAATAGGTGATTGTAACATGTAGGGGCACCATGTAAGTTTGCATGGTTATTCACACCCTGTTTTGTGATCCTCGGTATCCCAGTCACAAATCGAGGGGCATATCGAGATTTAAACATGCCATTGAAAAGTTCAATGAATCTCAAAGGATCTAAGAGTTTTCAAAACATTTAAAACTCAATCTGTTTTTTCGTTTTTCATGGTGGAAAATTAGTGAATTGTTATTCAGTTACCTTCAAATGTTCTGCAATTCGGGTTACGACATCCCTCTCCCAAGTTGTGGAATATTGTGTTGGGTCCTAGCCTTAGTATCTCATTTGGGTGATTTATTAAGGACTCAATCAATCAAATAACTTGAATTTATTTTCTCCCGTTTTGTAGATGTCAAAGTACGACAACTACGGTCTTCCGAAATCCCGTGGAACAAGCTTTCCACATGAAGATGATATTCCATGATACGATCGAGGAACAAGAGATCATGCATCACTGTCACACCCCGGAAACCGAAGGCGGAAACATTTCTGGGGTTGACTCCACGTTGAGTATCAAATCCAATGTACATAGTAAGTAAAGTAGAACAACCATTACATTACATATAAATGTTTTACAATTGTTTTCAAAAGTAAAGTTGTACATTTGTGTTACATAATATATATGTATATATATATATATATGTATATATATATATATATATATATATGTATATATATATATATATATATATATATATATATATAAACAAAATGAAACGGGTATTCTAAGTACTCCGACTTCAAACAAAAAGGAACTTCAGTACCTGTTCTAACGTTGACCTGAGAACACAAGCGGTTTGAAAATCAGCATAACGCTGGTGAGTTCATAAGTAGTTTTTGTTTTGGAAAATGTTCATGTTTCCTTTCTGTTTTTGAAAATGTAACACACGCCAAGAAAATCCCACATTTTCTTAAAAGTAGATTGTTGTTTCACAATTACAAAGTATAGTAGGTTTGTACACTGAAAACACATTTACTCATATGAAAAATGTATGGTTTGATTATCCAGTTTGTTAAACTGTTCTGTTTGAGTTCCAATGTATCCCCAGGAAACTCCCATACTTTCCTGATTGTGAGTTATCAATTGTAAAAGATGTAATGTTATCTGTTTTGTTACACTTTTCTAGTTATGTATATGTTCCCCAGGAAGGCCCCATGCTTTCCTGAATGTTGGTTTTTATTGTAAAGATGTATTCTGTTAGACCTGGTTATGTACAAGGTTTCCCAGGAATGTCCCATACTTTCCTGAATGTTGGTTATCAATGTAAAAAGATGTATTCCGAAACCTGGTTATCTTGTGAAGTGTATAAATTTGTTCATTATTACTATAAGTAAATCTCTGTTATCCTAATTGCGAGTTCCATAACCATACTATAGACTGAACCCGTGGCAGTAAGTAGTCCACATCCTTATGACTTTCGTCACCCTTGAACCATTTCGGTTCGACTGTAGCTAGCAGCCAGGTGTGGGGTAGTCAGCCCTGTATAGATCTATACACTCAAGTCACGCTCTCTAAATCCCAGAGATTCTGGTTACGGGTAGTCCTCCACTCGCGTATCTCTGTGGAGTGTTCGCCGAGGACGTGTCTCCAATCATACAGGAATAACAAATTTACTAGTAATAATATGATAATCCTCCACTCGCATATCTCTGTGGAGTGTTACCGAGGACAAGACAGTGTACTAATTTCATGTTCATATAGTCTAATGTCATGCTTTTAACTAATAAAATGTGGAAAACATTTGTGAAATATATAAAACATAACCGTTATAAAACCCATTTCACAAATAAATGTTTACGTGTTCTGCATGCTCGAATGGTTACTAGTTGTATCAATCAGTATTAAAAGCATATAAAATGTGAAACACACACACGAAAACAAGTTTTTGAGTACAAGAAACCCTTGTACTTTTCTTGTGTCCCCCCCTGAAAACAGTGAAAAAGGGTAGGGGTATGAACTCAGCAGACTCGGAAATGTGACGGTTTCGGATACTAGACGTTGGTTCGGGGCTTGATTACTCGCGATGTCCCTATGTAAAATGAAATAATGCCCATATCTATCTAATTAGATTTACAATTACTAATTATATGGAACATTACACTCCAACGAGGTTAAACACCTCAAAACGAGCGTTTAGAGTGACCCGGGTGACATCTTCGGACGTGTAATGACACTAGGGACTTGGGATTTGAGTTTACTCCCCAAGAGTAAACATATTAGGGAGTTTACAGCCACAAAACACACACATACATGAGTTTACGGCCGTAAACTCATGTTGGTGTGATTTTGAGGGTTTAATGGCTTGTTTGGACTTGGGGATTGTTGGAATGACTTACTAAAATGCCTTAGAATAATTTGAATGAATTAATACCACTTAAAAGGGAGTTTACGGCTTTAAACTCGGAGTTTATGGCCGTAAACTCTCCTAGAGTCAAGAAAAATCGATTTGACGCACAAGGAGCAATCACATGTGATTCTAATTAATTTTCCAAGGCTTTGTATCACTTTTGGTCATCAAATAACATCAAATTAGGAGTTTACGGCCCAGACATATGTTCTCTGGCCGTAAACTCTCCTATGTTCATGAATAATTAATTTTTGACAATTAAAACAATCACATGTGATTTCTAGAAATTCTTCCAAGCCTTTGGGTAAATTAGGGGCATCATTTGGCATGGTTTCATGAATTTACGGCCAAAGGGTATGTGCCTAGGCCGTAAACTCCTATATGTGGTATTTTGATGTGTTATAAACCCCCAAACTATTTTTAGATGGATCTAGGATTTACCATAAGGCTATTGGTTGAGTTACAAGGCATTTAGACATGATTTAAGGTGTTTAATCCCCATTTTTGAGGAGTTTAAGGCCCAAGAACAAACCTTGGCCGTAAACTCTCTTTTGTCCTTCAAAATTCATGTTTTAAGTGTTTTAAGTCCCAATTTGTAAGCCTCAAAATCGTATCTAAGTCCCAACAATGATTTGGAAGGGTTAATTGGCTTAAAAACCCCATTTTTAAGTGTTTACGACCCAAGGTTGATCCTTGGCCATGAACACATGTTCTAGGTCCTAAAATTCCATTTAAACATCAATTTGAAGGCTAAAGAGGTTAGATAACAAGTTAGGGATGTTACCTCTTTGATTTGGAGCCTTAAATCTTTGTTTTTGGACCTTTGATTATGGATGAGGAGAGAGGTTGGAAGTGTTTATGGAAGAATGGCCAAAGGCTTCAAATGAAAGCTTTGAATCACTTATATAGTGCTCGGGAATTTGACACGACGGAATTCCACCAAATACCGGCGTTAGGCGGGGCTTTTGGTTGCACCCGACCAAGTTGCCGTAACCCGATATGGTCGATTCTAGAATTATTCCGATGACTATTATGGGGTGTTAGAATGATTTCAAATGGCATTAAGACACCCATTAAGTCATTTTAGGTTAATACAAGTTAATGACTTAATTAAATGACGAAATCGGAAACGGATTTGGAAACGGCGTTTGGTTGATCGAATTGGATTGCAATTTGAGTTACAAGAAGTGATATGAAATTTCGGGTTGTTACATTATTCCCCCGTTAGAGGGAATTTCGTCCTGAAATTCAAGAAAAGATATAAGACAAAATACAAATCATGGATCTAGAAAGAGTTGCGGATATTTCTGTTTCATCGAGTCTTCCCGCTCCCAAGTGAACTCCGGTCCCCGCTTGGCATTCCAGCGAACCTTCACTAACGGGATGCGACTTTGCTTCGTACGTTTGACTTCTCAATCCATGATTTCGATCAGTTCCTCCACGAAGTTGAGGTTTTCATCGATCTCGATCTCGTCTAAAGGAATCACTAGGGTTTCATCGGATAGGCACTTCTTGAGATTCGAAACATGGAAGACGGGGTGGATGTTACTGAGCTCGTGAGGTAAACTATGTTTATAGGCTACCTGACCGATCCTGGTGAGGATCTCGACAGGTCCAATGTACCTCGGATTAAGCTTCCCATGCTTACGAAAGCGTACAGTGCCTTTCCAGGGCGAGACCTTCAACAAAACACGGTCTCCAACCTAGAATTCCAATGGTTTCTGACGGTTATCAGCGTAACTCTTCTGGCGATCACGTGAAGTTTTCAGTCGTTCTCGGATTTGGATGATCTTCTCGGTGGCTTCACTGATGATTTCAGGACCGGTGAGAATACTGTCCGGGACCCGACTCTTGGCTAACTGTGTATCCCCTACCTCGACCCAACACAGAGGGGATCTGCACTTGTGACCGTATAGGGCTTCAAACGGAGCAACCCTAATGCTGGTGTGGTAACTGTTGTTGTACGAGAATTCGATTAAAGGTAGATGTGTGTCCCATGACTCTCCAAAGTCAATGACACATGCCCTAAGCATGTCCTCTAGGGTTTGGATTGTTCTCTCACTTTGTCCATCGGTTTGAGGATGATACGCCGTGCTCATATCAAGTTTGGTTCCATGTGCTTTCTAAAGAGACTGCCAAAATCGGGAGGTAAACCTGCTATCTCGATCAGAGATAATGGACGCAGGTACACCGTGCAGTCAGACTACTTCTTTGATGTAAATCCGCGCGAGTCTATCCATCTTGTATGATTCTTTGATCGGAACGAAATGAGCGGACTTTGTCAAACGATCGACAATCATCCAAATGGTATCATACCCACTCGGACACTTGGGTAGTTTGGTGATGAAATCCATGGTGATCATCTCCCATTTCCATTCGGGTATCTCAGGTTGCTGGAGCAGACCCGAGGGTTTCTGGTGCTCAACTTTTACCTTGGCGCAAGTCAGACACTTGCCCACAAATGTAGCTATTTCAGCCTTCATGTTTGGCCACCAATATTGCTTTTTGAGATCTAATTACATCTTGTCAAAGCCCGGGTGAACAGAGTATCTGGTTCTGTGTGCTTCCTCCATAACTATCTCTCTGAATCCTCCGAACTTGGGAATCCAGATCCGATCAATGAAACAATGGACTTCGTCACCTCTGATCTCAAGTTTCTTTTCCATTCCTCTCAAGGCTTCGGTCGACACATTCTCGGGTTTGAGGGCTTCTAACTGGGCTTCTCGGATTTGCATGGGTAGGATGGAATGGATGGTCATCGTCTGGTTCTTCACTTTACATCCTACACTCTCCTTTCGGCTAAGGGCATCTGCTACCACATTGGCCTTGCCGGGATGGTAACGGATTTCACACTCATAATCACTGAGTAGTTCTACCCATCGCCTTTGTCTCATGTTTAAGTCTTTCTGGTCAAAGATGTGTTGCAGGCTCTTGTGATCGCTAAAGATCGTGCACTTGGTTCCGTAGAGATAATGTCTCCAAATCTTCAACGCAAAGACTACGACTCCTAGCTCTAAGTCCTGTGTGGTATAGTTGACCTCGTGTGCTTTCAACTGTCTAGAGGCATAGGCAATTCATTTTCCCCTTTGCATAAGCACACAGCCTAAGCCTTGTTTAGACGCATCACAGTAGACAACGAAGTCCTCTGTCCCTTCGGGTAGGGACAGAACAGGCGCACTGCAAAAGGGTTTCTTTAGCGTCTGGAATGGGGTTTCTTGCTTATCACTCCAACAAAAGGGTACACCTTTCTGTGTTAGAGTGGTTAAGGGTTTGGCGATTCTAGAAAAGTTCTGGATGAATCTTCGATAATAGCCAGCGAGACCCAAGAATTGCCAGATTTTTGTGGGTGTCTTCGGTGCTGACCAATTCTCTATCGCCTTTATCTTGGAAGGATCTACATGAATACCCTCCTCGCTTACTACATGACCGAGGAAAGTTACCTTCCGAATCTAGAACTCGCATTTGGAAAATTTCGCGTACAACTTCTCGGATCGCAGGGTTTCCAACACTAGCCTCAAATGTTGTTTGTGGTCTTCTTCGCTTCGGGAATAGACGAGTATGTCATCAATGAACACAATGACAAACTTTTCCAGGTAAGGACGACACACCTGGTTCATCAGGTCCATGAAAACTGCCGGTGCATTGGTTAGACCAAAGGGCATCACTACGAACTCGTAGTGTCCATATTGAGTACTGAAAGCTGTTTTGGACACATCACTTTCATGAACTCGTAGCTGATGGTACCCTGAACGAAGGTGTATCTTGGAGAAGTAACTGGCTCCCTGGAGTTGATCGAAGAGGTCATCTATTCGCGGAAGAGGATATCGGTTTTTGACCCGGGTGACATCTTCGGACGTCTAATGACACTAGGGACTTGGGATTTGAGTTTACTCCCCAAGAGTAAACATATTAGGGAGTTTACAGCCACAAAAACATACACATACATGAGTTTACAGCCGTAAACTCATGTTGGTGTGATTTTGAGGGTTTAATGGCTTATTTGGACTTGGGGATTGTTGGAATGACTTACTAAAATGCCTTAGAATAATTTGAATGAATTAATACCACTTAAAAGGGAGTTTACAGCTGTAAACTTGGAGTTTATGGCCGTAAACTCTCCTAGAGTCAAGAAAAATTGATTTGAGGCACAAGGAGCAATCACATGTGATTCTAATTAATTTTCCAAGGCTTTGTATCACTTTTGAACATCAAATAACATCAAATTAGGAGTTTACGGCCCAGACATATGTTCTCTGGCCATAAACTCTCCTATGTTCATGAATAATTAATTTTTGACACTTAAAACAATCACATGTGATTTCTAGAAATTTTTCCAAGCCTTTGGGTGAATTAGGGGCATCATTTCGCATGGTTTCATGAGTTTACGGCCAAAGGGTATGTGCCTAGGCCGTAAACTCCTATATGTGGTATTTTGATGTGTTATAAACCCCCAAACTATTTTTAGATGGATCTAGGATTTACCATAAGGCTATTGGTTGAGTTACAAGGCATTTAGACATGATTTAAGGTGTTTAATCCCCATTTTTGAAGAGTTTACAGCCCAAGAATAAACCTTGGCCGTAAAATCTCTTTTATCCTTCAAAATTCATGTTTTAAGTGTTTCAAGTCCCAATTTGTAAGCCTCAAAGTCGTATCTAAGTCCCAAAAATGATTTGGAAGGGTTAATTGGCTTAAAAACCCCATTTTTAAGTGCTTACGGCCCAAGCTTGATCCTTGGCCATAAACACATGTTCTAGGTCCTAAAATTCCATTTAAACATCAATTTGAAGGCTAAAGAGGTTAGATAACAAGTTAGGGATGTTACCTCTTTGATTTGGAGCCTTTAATGTTTGTTTTTGGACCTTTGATTATGGATGAGGAGAGAGGTTGGAAGTGTTTATTGAAGAATGGCCAAAAGCTTCAAATGAAATCTTTGAATTACTTATATAGTGCTCGGGAATTTGACACGACGGAATTCCACCCGATACCTGCGTTAGGCAGGGCTTTTGGTCGCACCCGACCAAGTTGCCGTAACCCGATATGGTCGATTCTAGAATTATTCCGATGACTATTATGGGGTGTTAGAATGATTTCGAATGGCATTAAGACACCCATTAAGTCATTTTAGGTTAATACAAGTTAATGACTTCATTAAATGACGAAATCGGAAACGGATTTGGAAACGGCGTTTGGTTGATCGAATTGGATTACAATTTGAGTTAAAAGAAGTGATATGAAATTTCGGGTTGTTACATTCAATTCCTCTACCTCCTCCAATTATTCTCCCTAAACCCTGGACCAACCCCACCCGAAGTTGACTCCACTGCATTCCAGGCAGCCGTGTCTGCTGCGGTCACCGCAGCTATGGCACAACTCCATCAGGGGAATAACGGAGGAGGCAACGGGCAAGGGGCAGGGAGTTCAAACAACGGAATGAATCAAGGACCTACTAAAACATGTACCTACAAGGACTTTACAAATGCCAAACCACGAACTTTTAACGGCACTGGAGGAGTGATCACTCTGAAGCGATGGATCGAGAAGGTGGAATCGGTATTCGAGATATGCGATTGTCCTGAGTAGATGAAAGTGAAGTTCGCGGCCTGCACTTTTGTCGATCAAGCGCTCACCTGGTGGAACGGACATGTGGAAGCCATGACACTCCCTGTAGCCAACTCCATGCCGTGGGCGGAGATGAAAGAAATGTTGAAGGATGAATACTGCCCACGAGGGGAGATTCAGAAAATGGAGCAAGAGCTGTGGAACCTCGCTGTGCAGAATGCGAATATCGATGCCTACATATCGAGATTTAGTGAACTGTCTCTGTTGTGCCCGGGTATGATCACCTCGGAAGGAAAGAAGATTGAGCGATTCATCTGGGGAATAACATCACCAATTCAAGGAAATGTGATAGCTGCAAACCCCGAAACATTTGACAGTGCAAAAAGATTGGCAAAGAAGTTGTATGACCGTAACAACAAGAAGGGTGAGAAGCCGACGGAGGCTGAAGGAAAGAAGGAAGGTGATGGCAAGAAGGGGAAGAACAATAAGATGAAGGGGCGTCAGGGCCCCGAGACCTCTAAAAAGCAGCAGACAGTGGCGGTTAACGCTGTCACCGCACCGGTTCTAGCCACACCACATGCTCCAGCCTCAGCTGCTTCAAATGCTTCCACACCTTATTCCAGTAATCTTCCCAAATGCAACAAGTGCAGTTTCCATCACAATGGAGAATGCAGGGAGTTACAGTGCACCAGTTGCAACCGAAAGGGACACACGGCGAAGTACTGCAGGGCTTACCCTCCCCAAAACCAACAACAGGGAAACAGCAACCACAACAACAATCGCAACAACAACAACGTCACCACCGGCGGCAACAATGCAGGGCCTAGCCACACCTGCTATGGGTGTGGGAGGACTGGGCATTTCCGCCAAGACTGCCCTAACAATAACAATCCAGGAAACGAAGGAACACGAAGGATGCTGACCATGGGTCAGGGAGAGGCGATTCAGGACCCCGTTATTGTTACCGGTACGTTTCCCCTAAACCACACTTATGCATGCATCCTATTTGACACCGGAGCGGAGCGAAGTTTCGTAAGCAATAAGTTTAAACATTTATTCAAACAACAGCCCCAGAAGCTAAATGAAACCTTTACGGTGGAAATGGCCAATGGGAAAACCGAATCTACCAGGGAAATCTACATCGGATGTACCCTAACCCTCAATCAACACGTCTTTCGAATAGACTTGATGCCTGTATCAATTAGGAGTTTCGATGTGATTATTGGCGTGGACTGGTTAAGCCCCCACCATGCTGAAATCATGTGTCACGAGAAGGCTGTTCGCCTTCGCCTTCCCAATCACGAAACCCTAGTAATTTACGGATACAAACCTAGCATGAACCTCCGCCTCGTCTCGTGCATCAAGGCACAAAAACATTTACGAAAGAACAATTTGGCGTTCCTGGCTCATATAGTGGATAAAACCAAGGAAGAGGTTAACGTCCAAGACATTCCCATAGCATGTGAATTTCCAGACGTGTTTCCTGAAGATCTTCTAGGAGTACCCCCGGAGAGACTAGTGGAATTTCGAATCGACCTCGTTCCAGGAGCAACTCCTCTCGCTAAATCACCCTATCGGTTAGCTCCTGCTGAGATGCAGGAATTATCCAGCCAACTCAGCGAACTCTTGGACAAGGGATTCATCCGCCCTAGTTACTCGCCATGGGGAGCTCCAATCCTCTTTGTCAAAAAGAAGGACAGATCTTTTAGGATGTGCATCGATTACAGAGAGATAAATAAACTCACTGTTAAAAATCGCTACCCACTCCCACGAATCGATGATCTATTTGACCAGCTCCAAGGAGCTAGTTATTTTTCTAAGATAGATCTACGGTTCGGATACCACCAACTCAAAGTCCGGGAAGAGGATATTCCAAAAACCGCTTTCCGAACT
This sequence comes from Lactuca sativa, assembly GCF_002870075.4. Lineage (NCBI taxonomy): Eukaryota > Viridiplantae > Streptophyta > Magnoliopsida > Asterales > Asteraceae > Lactuca > Lactuca sativa. The sequence continues at coordinate 248,820,281 of NC_056623.2, read as the reverse complement.
CGCTACGGACATTATGAATTTGTCGTAATGCCCTTCGGTCTAACAAATGCCCCTGCCGCATTTATGGATCTGATGAACCGAATCTGTCGACCATTCCTTGACAACTATGTCATCGTCTTCATTGACGACATTCTCGTCTATTCCCGAAGTGAAGAAGAGCATGGCCAACATCTCCGACAAGTCCTAAAAACTCTGCGATCGGAAAAGCTATATGCAAAACTTTCCAAGTGTGAGTTCTGGCTCCGGAGTGTGAACTTCCTAGGTCATGTAGTTAGCCAAGAAGGAATTCATGTGGATCCCTCAAAAGTCAAAGTTGTTGAAGGATGGGCAATCCCGACAACACCTACGGAAATCCGTCAGTTCTTGGGTCTAGCAGGCTACTATAGGAGATTCATTCAAAACTTCTATAAGATCGCCAAGCCACTTACCTTGCTGACACAAAAGGGCGTACCATTCAAATGGACGGACAAACAAGAAGCCACATTCCGAACCCTGAAACAAGCTCTCTGTTGCGCCCCGGTACTATCACTACCGGAGGGAACGGAAGATTTCGTGGTCTATTGTGACGCGTCAAATCAGGGCTTAGGTTGCGTTCTCATGCAGCATAGAAGGGTGATAGCTTACACATCTCGCCAACTAAAGACGCACGAAGTAAATTATACGACCCATGACCTGGAATTGGGAGCCGTGGTCTTCGCTCTGAAAATTTGGAGGCACTACCTGTATGGTACGAAGTGCACCATCTTCACGGACCACAAAAGTCTCCAGCACATCTTGAACCAGAAGGAGTTGAACATGAGGCAACGAAGATGGGTTGAATTACTAAACGATTACGAGTGTGAGATCAAGTACCACCCAGGCAAGGCCAACGTGGTAGCTGACGCATTAAGTCGGAAGGAGTACTCTAATCGTCATACGAAAACTCTCTCAATAACCATTCAATCTCACCTAGTCACTCAAATTGCAGTAGCCCAGTCGGAGGCCATGAAAGCAGAAAACAGGGCAAGCGAAGCACTGTGCGGGATGGAGAAGAACCTAGAGGCAAAGGAGAATGGAGTATACTACTTCATGAAACGTATTTGGGTCCCTAAAATCGGAGGATATAGGGAGGTAGTTATGAAGGAAGCCCACAAGACACGATACTCCATTCATCCTGGTTCAGACAAGATGTATTTGGATATTAAACAACACTATTGGTGGCCTCACATGAAGGCGGAAATTGCTACCTATGTTAGTAAGTGCCTTACGTGTGCCAAGGTAAAGGTGGAATACCAGAAGCCCTCAGGGTTATTACAGCAACCGGTAATTCCTGAGTGGAAATGGGAGGGGATTTCGATGGACTTCGTGACCAAGCTACCCAAAACGTCGGATGGACTAGACACCATATGGATAATAATCGACTAACTGACGAAATCTGCCCATTTCCTGCCAATCAAAGAATCCTACAAGATGGAGAGATTGACGCGTTTATACGTTCGAGAAATTGTGAGACTCCATGGAGTGCCAAAATCTATTATCTCGGATAGGGACAGTAGGTTCACTTCACGTTTTTGGCAATCACTCCATAAGGCAATGGGAACTCATCTCGACATGAGCACCGCTTATCATCCGCAAACGGATGGTCAAAGCGAACAAACCATCCAAACGCTCGAAGACATGCTCCGTGCATGTGTGATAGACTTTGGGAAGTCTTGGGATACCCACTTACCTTTAATCGAATTCTCGTATAACAATAGTTATTATTCGAGCATCAAGGTGGCTCCTTTCGAAGCACTGTACGGGCGTAAGTGTAGATCACCGTTATGTTGGGCTGAGGTGGGTGATACCCAACTAGCGAAAACACATACGTCGGACAAAGCACTAACAGGACCGGAGATCATTCGCGAAACCATGGAAAAGATCGTCCAAATCAGGGCTCGATTACAAGCATCACGCGACCGACAAAAGAGCTACGCCGATAAACGGCGAAAGCCCTTAGAGTTTCAGGTTGGTGATCGAGTACTGTTGAAAGTCTCACCCTGGAAAGGGGTTATACGTTTCGGAAAACGGGGAAAACTGAACCCACGATACATCGGGCCTTTCGAGATCGTCGCCCGAATAGGTCCCGTGGCATATAAACTGCAGTTACCCGCAGAGCTAAACAGTGTACACCCAGTGTTCCATGTCTCTAATCTAAAGAAGTGCCTATCTGATGAAACACTCGTCATTCCCCTTGACGAGATCGAAATCAATGAGAATCTCCTGTTCGTTGAAGAGACGGTTGAAATCATGGACAGGGAGGTGAAGCGTACTATGCAAAGTCGCATCCCGATCGTGAAAGTACAGTGGAACGCGAAGTGTGGGCCAGAATTCACGTGGGAACGCGAGGATCAAATGAAGCAAAAGTAACCTCACCTATTTTAGCATTCTTAAATCTAGCTTTCAAACAGAATTTCGGGACGAAATTCCCTCTAACGGGGGGATGATGTCACAACTAGAAATTTTGTGTCTTGTAATCACTACACTCAAGTAAAATGTAGAATCCAAAAACTTAAAAGCATGTATGATACTTACTCTATGACAACAGAATTTTAATCAAATACACCATACAAGTGCTACAAATAGTCAATAAGCAATTGGAAACCCTAGAGGTTCTTGTTAAGTCCACTTTGGACTAGGACTTCCTTATTGGACCCATTAGGCCAATAAGCCTCCAATTTGACTATCATGAGATTAGAACCTTTAAATGGGCTCTAATTGGACCCACATTTATTTATTTCAACATTTTGGGCCATATTGGGCCTAGAATGAAATAAATTAAATATTATGAATCATAATTAACTTAAACTAGCCAAACAATGTGTAAAAATCATATTATATTTTTGTTTGGGGCAAAAATCATCCAAACTGTGACAACCCGAAATTTCCATTTGTACGAACATTATCTTTTCAATAGAAGCTAGTCCAGTTTCAGTGATTTTCACACTTTTCCAAACTAGTTTATGTACGTTAGGGTTTCTGTTTAAGGAGATATCAGGAGAGTGGATGCTCCTGGTTTTGTGAAATTTGAGCATTCCAAGTTTCATAATGTTGCAGTCCAATATCAGGAATAAAAATATTTTCTGCCAAAATATTCCAGGACTATAAATAGTTTTCTGAATTAAATTAATTCATTATTCACAATTCCAATTAGAGAAAAGCCATTTTCTCTCTGACGGATCTTCGGGTTTTCATCCCAGATTGTGAGTCTACTTTACTAAATGTGTTTCAATACTTGTTAGATGCTTTATAACATCAATTGCATGTTTAGATTACAAGATCCGGGAGTTTACCTCCCAAGAACGTTCTTGGGGAGTAAACTCCAAAATGGAGCTTTAAGGCTACCTAGACCCATTTTCTTGTTAAGCAACTTATTAAGGACCTTGTGTATGATCTTTAGAGACTAGAAAGCATCCAAAATCAACAAGTAATAGGAGTTTACGGCCAAGGACTTTTCTTGGGCCGTAAACCCCTTTTCAAGGGCATTTAGTGCCCTAAACTACCCCTAAAGCTTAAGGACCTTAACCCTCAAATGCTTGTACCTATTTTAGACATCAAAACACTTCAAAATCATTAAGTTATAGGATTTTACGGCCAAGAATATCTCTTGGGCCGTAAACCCCTTTTTCTAGGGTAAAAAGCATTTCAAACACCCCTAAGGCCTTAAAAAAATTACCCTTGAACACCTTGGACTTGAATGATGAGTAAAAGACATCAAGAACATCCCTTAAAGGGAGTTTACAGCCAAGGAACATCACTTGGGCCGTAAAATCCAAGTGAAGGCACAAATGTGTTCCTCTTATCCCCATTAGCCTTAGATAAAATTATGGAAGGTATCCTTGATGTGTAAGTGCCTTAAATGAATTAAAATCCCAGACCCCATAGGAATTTGCGGCCGTAAACTCTAGGGTATATGGACTATAGGCCGTAAACTCCCCTATGGAGCATTCTAGGGCCTTAAACTACTTCATGTGTTATTCCAACAAAGCTAGGAGTGTTCTAGGATCAAGAAAACACCTTAAAACACCCAAAACCACCAAGTGAGGAGTTCACGGCCATAAACCCATGAGTTTACGGCCGTAAACTCCAAAGGGTGGGGTTTGTTGGGTGGTGAACTCTTATGCAAGGCCATTTGATGTTTCCAACCCTTTTGCCTTGTCACGTAGCAACTTAGATGCAACCATTAGGACCTATAACACTTATAAAAAGTGTTTACATGTTCCTAAATGTTTTAACTTATTTATTAAGTTATTATTTGTCTAATTAGTTATATATATGCTTATTATATGATAACTAGGCTCGTGCGTGTAAACAAGTCTCCGTTTGCCACCTAGCACGGTATCCGACACTGCAATTCGTACAACTCACCGCAAGTGAGTTCATACCCCTTGAATCAACCTTTGAAATGATTTTAAATGTTTTAAATACTTTATGGGGGGGAATACAAGTCAAATACTTATACTTATTGCTTCAATCACATGTGATTCCATTTAATCACATGTGATTAATAACTAGGAAAGCAACGATTTTTACCACTGTTCAAACTGTTTATCAAACTGCTTTACTTTGAAAGGTTTTACAAACTCTTTTACCATTCAAACCTATTTACAGATTGTGATTCAAACAAATGCTTCTTATACTTAAACTGTTTTATTAACTTATGCCTTGTAATTGTTTTAAAGATTGACATCAAGTCGATCTCTTCTTGAAATAATATTTATGTTTCAAATGTCTTTTCAAAACTTATTTATGCCTTTATATTATCAATTGCATGCCCATATATGTATAAATATATAAATAATGTTTAAAGGGCTTAGGAAGGCCATCCGCCCTATTTCCTTTTTCTCGATTTGGATGTGGTCTGGTGGGATTTCGGGTGACCATCCGAAGGTCGTTTCCATATTACTTATATATCATATATACATGTATAGACATAAAAGTACTTCCATATTCATACTTATCAGTACATCAATAGTTAGTTACCATCGGGGTAATACAAGTACATATACAACTATACTAGAAACAAGTACATATACAGCTGTACTAGAAACAAGTACATATACAGCTATACTAGAAACAAGTACATATACAGCTATACTAGAAACAAGTACATATACATCGATACTAGAAACAAATACATATACAGCGATACTAGAAACAAGTACATATACAGCTATACTAGAAAGATGAACATATACAAGTATACTAGAACAAGAAACATTACATATACATGAATACGTTAACAATTGTGATCCACTGTATCGGTGCATGCCTTAAATGTCATGTCCCGAGTTGTAGCCAGAATTCTCTTGGAGGGAGAGCGTGAGTTTGCGTATAGATCTATACTAGATTGACTATCCTACACCTTGCTGTTAGCTACAGTCGGACTTGCAGGTCTGTGGGTGCCAAACGTCATTTCTTTATTACGACCATTCATTATGTCGTTGTTACTAGTCGATAGCATGGTGCAATTTATCACATTATACCTTAATATAAATCTGGTTTAAGGTAGTAGTTAGTACAACAGTAGTTCTTATTATACAAAACTACAGTACTACAATGATTTACCCATTACATATTTTAGTGATAACCTCACTTAAGCATTAATGTACAAACTATATTTTATTAAATGATAGTTATGCTTGGGTAATTACACACTTTCACAACAAACAAGTACACAAGACAGTTAAGCCTTGGTAGAAGGTTACTTTAACAGAAAATATAGGATTTTCTGAGGGATTCAAACTTTTACAAACACTTGCAAACACTTGCTTACATTTTTACAAACTTATACATTGAGATAGGTTCAAACGTTTTGACAACAAACATTGACATTAAAATACTTATGAACTCACCAGCTTAATGCTGATAAACTCTTTCAAAATAACTTGTATTCTCAGGTCATCAGTAGACAGGTACCGAGGCCAGCTTTTGAGAAGAAGGAGTGCATTCAAGACTCATCTCATATTATTTTGTGTTACATTATTTTTGGTGTCTATAACTGTACAGAACACACTTGTATTAAAATGATATATTTAAGGCAATGGATGATGTTGTTTGCTTATTTACATTTACTGTGTTGTGATACTATACATGACGTCCTCCGCCCCAGAACGTTTCCGCCGTTCTTGGTTTTGGGGTGTGACAGATTGGTATCAGAGCATTGTTTATAGTGAATCAAGTATATCAACCCATAAAAGATATACTAATCTATAAACCCAAAAGGGATTAAAACACTCTGACCAAGAGTCTATACTTTAAATATTAAAATATTTAATTAAGTATACTAGTCTGCATTCATACTAAAATCAGTGTCACAATGACAAGAACAAAAGTATTACGATTGTTGAATATCACAAGTGAGCTCGGGGATGTATGGTCAGTCCTGGGAATGGCATAGCCTGATCAAGTATGCTGGTCCTAGGAGTGATTAGCATATGCCCTAGAATGGTTGTGATATGTTACCAAGTCTAAAAACTTACCAACAATACCACAAGAAGATCAGTAGAACTTAAGCATAAAATACAATAGGTGTATTTTTGTACTACTAGTTACACGTGTACTATATCCTTATACCTCTCTTCTCGCGTAGATCTAAATGGATGGATTCCCTCATGGCGACCCGTACTTTCCAAATGAAGGCAATGTCGGGTGGATCGATGAAGAGCCCAAAGATGAGCATCCAATCCCTTTGGATGATCACCTCGCAGAAGGCTTTTCTGATGGATCCGACTCCGAGCCTGAAGTCAACAACCTACCGCTTGTAGGTCAAGCCCCGAACAATAACCCTCGACCAGCTTTTCTAGGTCCTACTCCCATGTGGGCAAACGACTTAAATCGCTGGAGTGATGAGCAGGGTCAACCCTTACCATACTTTGGGGACCGAACCTTTTACAACATCAGTGATGGTGGCTCTGCTGACAGAGCTCTGCCGGTAATCATCTGCAGAATAGCTCGTAATGTCGAGCAAGGTCGAGCAGCCATCGACCGGGTCATGGAGATTGATGCCAATTCAAGTGTCAACACAGTCCGCATCCGCCGTCTTGAAGAATACATGGAACGGACCCGGAGAAGTAACGAAACTCTGCAGCAACAGCTGGCTGCCTCCCGTGCTGAAGTCTTAGAACTTCGAGCTTGTCAGAGAGCTCAGGATCGACACCTTCAAGAGGTGTTTCGCCAAGTGTCCGACCTCAGGGCTCGCCCGAGGAATTCCCATCGCCATTAGATGATGTCTAGTACATCTCTGTCTTTTGATTAGGGATTATCCTTTAAACATCTGTGCTCTAAGTAGCACTTGTCTGTAAAATATTCCTAACTTTCAGTACTCTAATTAGGAATCAAAGAACTTTCAAACTTATCCTTTTGGTATGATGTAAGACCTAATGCTTGGTCAATTTTTCCTTGAACATATTACATCAGTAATACCCGTGCTATTGAAATCTATCTAATCTGTGGGAGAAATCTGTACACTTGTGTATTCCTACTATTATTTCTTTGTGATTTCAAACACTCATCCAACTATTGGGCTATGGTTAGTTAGTCCATGTGTCACTCTCACGTTGCTTACAAATTGATTCTTACCATGTTTATCATCTTTATAAATTTATAGCTGAAAGATGCCTCCTCGCAAATCTCCTAGGAATAGGAATAATCCTGCACCCCCACCGCCTACACCGCCTCCGGTCATCGATATTGCAGCCCTGAATGCTGCCGTAGTTGCAGCAATGGCAACTGCCATGGCTCAGTATCACTCATCAGATGCCAGCAGAGGTGGAACCCCTGTGGAATCTATTTCGATCGAAATCCCTATGCGCTCAAGAGAGTGCTCCTACAAGGATTTCACAAACTGCAAGCCGAAGCCTTTCTATGGCACCGGCGGAGTCATTGATCTCTCACAATGGTTCGAGAAGACTGAATCAGTCTTCGAAATCTGTTCATGCCCTGCTGCGTGCAAAGTGAAATATGTCGCATGCACCTTTGAGGGAAAAGCCCTAATGTGGTGGAACGGCCACGTTAAATCCCTAACTCTCGTCGTGGCTAACGACATAGGCTGGGAAACGATGAAGGACCTCATGACTGAGGAATACTGCCCGAGAGGCGAAGTCCAGAAGTTGGAACATGAACTCTGGAATCTGACCATGAAGGGCACCAATGTGATCGCTTACACTGCCCAATTTAGCGAACTGGTGGCCCTTTGCCCCAATATGGTTCCCACTGAAGGGAAAAAGATCGAACGGTACGTATGGGGGCTAATGCCTCCGTACCAGGGGAATGTCTTAGCATCGAACCCCGCTACCTTCGACAGTGCCAAGCGTTTGGCACAAAGACTCATTGACCATGGAGTCAAGACCCCTGCAACCACAACCACCCTAGCCATCCCAGAACCCTCAAAACCCGCTGGCACCAAGCGGAAGTTTTGGGATGAGAAGAAGAAGCAGCGAGCTGAAAAGAAACAACAAATCGTGGCAGTGCATGCCGCGGTAACCCCTACTGCAGCTACTGCTCCGGTGAAGTCCAAAAGTTGGAACATGAACTCTGGAATCTGACCATGAAGGGCACCAATGTGATCGCTTACACTACCCAATTTAGCGAACTGGTGGCCCTTTGCCCCAATATGGTTCCCACTGAAGGGAAAAAGATCGAACGGTACGTATGGGGGCTAATGCCTCCGTACCAGGGGAATGTCTTAGCATCGAACCCCGCTACCTTCGACAGTGCCAAGCGTTTGGCACAAAGACTCATTGACCATGGAGTGAAGACCCCTGCAACCACAAGCACCCTAGCCATCCCAGAACCCTCAAAACCCGCTGGCACCAAGCGGAAGTTTTGGGATGAGAAGAAGAAGCAGTGAGCTGCAAAGAAACAACAAATCGTGGCAGTCCATGCCGCGGTAACCCCTACTGCAGCTACTGCTCCGGTGAGTCGGTATGTTGGAAGTTTGCCCAAGTGCAACAAATGCAACTACCACCACAACGGCGCCTGCCATGAAATGCAGTGTTCTAACTGCAACAGAAAAGGACACACTGTCCGTTTCTGTAAGTTCCCGGCCCAACCGATCTCCCAAGTTCCTGGCTCAGGCGCGAGCCCAACTTGCTATGGGTGTGGCGAAGCAGGCCACTTTAAAAGGGACTGCCCCAAAGCGAGGAATGCTAGAGGAGCAGGGAGGGTACTAGCAATAGGCCACAGGGAAGCAGTATCTGACCCGACAGTGGTGACTGGTACGTTCCTCCTCGATAACTCCTATGCATGCATTCTGTTCGACAGTGGAGCGGAGCGAAGCTTCGTAAACCACAAAATTTCTCGCATACTTAAGCATCAACCACACACACTTATTGAACAATTCACAGTAGAAATGGCAAATGGGAAAACTGAAAGTACTAATAGCATATATTTAGGTTGTCTTCTAACCTTAGATAACCATTCATTCCCAATCGACCTTATGCCGGTCTCAATAAAAAGCTTCGACGTTATTATCGGCATGGATTGGTTAAGTCTTCATCGCGCCGACATCATGTGCTACGAGAAAGCAGTCCGTCTAAACCTCCCGTCTAATGAAACTCTTATAGTCTACGGCGACAAACCTGGTGTGAGTCTTCGCATTATATCTAGTATTCAAGCACAGAAATATCTGCGCAAAGAATACCACACATTTCTTGCTCACGTCGTCGACACGAGCCTAGAAACGAAAGAACTAAAGAACATCCCAGTAGTGAGCGACTTCCCCCACATTTTCCCAGAAGAACTACCCGGGTTACCTCCGCAACGACAAGTCGAGTTCAGAATCGACTTAGTCCTAGGAGCTACCCCAGTAGCCAAGTCGCCCTACCGTTTAGCACCAACGGAGATGCAGGAACTCTCTGGTCAACTTAACGAACTGCTCAGCAAATGCTTTATAAGACCAAGTTTCTCACCTTGGGGAGCACCGGTCTTGTTCGTTAAGAAGAAAGACGGATCATTCCGTATGTGTATTGACTACAGAGAACTCAACAAATTGACGATCAAAAATCGTTACCCTTTGCCACGCATAGATGACCTATTCGACCAACTGCAAGGGGCGAACTATTTTTCTTAGATTGATCTGAGATCCGGATATCACCAGTTACGAGTGCTAGAGGAGGATGTGCCGAAGACAGCCTTCCGAACTCGTTACGGACACTACGAGTTCGTGGTGATGCCATTCGGATTGACCAATGCGCCCGCAGTCTTCATGGATCTGATGAATAGAGTATGTCGACCTTACTTAGATCAGTTTGTCATCGTTTTCATTGACGACGTCCTGATCTACTCCTGAAGTAAGAAAGAGCATGGTGATCATCTGCGACAAGTTCTAGAGACATTACGAAAGGAGAAACTTTATGCGAAGTTCTCGAAATGTGAATTTTGGAGCCGAAGAGTTGAATTCTTAGGACACGTGGTAAGCAAAGAGGGAATCCACGTGGACCCATAAAAAATAAAAGCCATTGAGAACTGGTCAGCGCCAAAGACGCCTACAAAAATTCTACAATTTCTAGGTCTCGCTGGCTACTACCGCAGGTTCATTCAGAACTTCTCCCGAATAGCGAAACCTCTTCCAACCCTGACCCAGAAAGGCGTGGCCTTTGACTGGGGAGAAAAGCAAGAAAGAGCGTTCCAAACGCTCAAACGAGCCTTGTGCACCACACCAATACTATCCCTTCCCGAAGGAATAGAATACGTCGTAGTCTATTCCGATGTATCAAATCAAGGACTCGGATGTGTTCTGATGCAGCGAGGTAAGGTCATCGCCTACGCCTCGAGACAGTTGAAGACACACGAGGCTAACTATACGACCCACGATCTTGAACTAGGAGCAGTAGTGTTTGCTCTGAAGATCTAGAGACATTACTTGTATGGAACAAAGAGCACTATCTTTATAGACCACAAGAGTTTACAACATATTTTCGGTCAGAAGGAGCTCAACATGAGACAATGACGGTGGGTCGAGCTACTCAGTGATTACGAATGCGATATTCGTTAACATCCGGGTAAAGCCAACGTGGTAGCAGACGCCCTAAGTCGGAAAGAATATTCTGGTCGCAAAGTCAAGTCATTATCGATAACCATCCATTCACACCTGACTAAACAAATTCAGGCGGCTCAACTTGAGGCCATGAAACCTGAAAATGTGTCGAGTGAATCCCTTAGGGGAATGGACAAGAACTTCGAAGCCAAGGGTGACGGAGCATTATATTTCATGAACCGGATCTAGACCCCGAAACACGGTGGTTTTCGAGACTTGGTCATGACCGAGGCGCACAACACTCGGTATTCCGTCCACCCAGGTTCAGATAAGATGTATCTGGATCTTAAAATGCTATACTGGTGGCCTAATATGAAAACAAAGATTGCTACCTTCATAAGTAAATGCCTTACTTGCGCAAAGGTTAAGGTCGAGTACCAGAAGCCCTCTAGTTTACTGCAACAACCAGAGATTCCAGAGTGGAATTGGGAGCGGATCACTATGGATTTCATAACCAAGTTGCCCAAGACGACGGGTGGACTTGACACCATATGGGTCATCGTTGATAGATTGACCAAGACTGCACACTTCCTGCCTATCAAAGAAACCGACAAGATGGAGAAACTTACGAGAACATACATTAGGGAAATTGTACGGCTGCATGGTGTACCTATTTCCATTATCTCCGATAGAGATAGTAGGTTCACCTCAAGATTTTGGCAATCACTACAACATTCCCTAGGAACAAGGCTGGACATGAGCACAGCCTACCATCCACAGACCGACGGACAGAGTGAGAGGACCATCCAAACACTGGAAGATATGTTGCGAGCCTGTGTCATTGATTTTGGGAAAGCATGGGATACTCATTTACCCCTTGTCGAATTTTCCTATAATAACAGTTATCACACGAGCATCAAGGCTGCTGCATTCGAAGCTCTCTACGGCCGAAAGTGCAGATCCCCTCTGTGCTGGGCTGAGGTTGGTGATACCCAATTAGCAAGAGGGCAAGCTTCCGACAGTACTCTCACTGGTCCAGAAATCATTCGGGAAACGACAGAGAAAATCGTTCAAATCCGTGAACGATTGAAAGCCTCTAGAGACCGACAGAAGAGCTACGCCGACAAACGAAGAAAACCTTTGGAGTTTCAGGTGGGAGACCGAGTCCTTCTCAAAGTCTCACCCTGGAAGGGCTTGACACGCTTCGGCAAGCGTGGGAAGCTTAATCCAAGGTACATAGGGCCTTTCGAGATTCTTGCAAGAGTCGGCCCCGTAGCTTACAAACTCGACCTACCCGACACACTTCGTAACGTACATTCTACATTCCACGTATCTAACTTGAAAAAGTGTCTGTCCGACGAGACTCTCGTAATCCCACTCGACGAGATCGAGATCAACGAGAGCCTCAACTTCGTGGAAGAACCTGTAGAAATCATGGACCGTGAGGTCAAGCAGACGAAACAAAGCCGTATCCCTATCGTGAAGGTTCGCTGGAACGCCAAGCGAGGACCGGAATTCACTTGGGAACGCGAGGATCAGATGAAGTTGAAATACCCTCATCTTTTTGCTTAATTGTTGTAACTTTATATTTGCTTAAATTGTAATTTAGGGACGAAATTCCCTCTAACAGGGGGATGATGTGACAACCCGAAATTTCCATTTGTACAAACATTATCTTTTCAATAGAAGCTAGTCCAGTTTCAGTGATTTTCAGACTTTTCCGAACTAGTTTGTGTACCTTAGGGTTTCTGTTTAAGGAGATATCAGGAGAGTGGATGCTCCTGGTTTTGTGAAATTTGAGCATTCCAAGTTTCATAATGTTGCAGTCCAATATCAGGAATAAAAATATTTTCTGCCAAAATATTCCAGGACTATAAATAGTTTTCTGAATTAAATTAATTCATTATTCACAATTCGAATTAGAGAAAAGCCATTTTCTCTCTGACGGATCTTCGGGTTTTCATCCCAGATTGTGAGTCTACTTTACTAAATGTGTTTCAATACTTGTTAGATGCTTTATAACATCAATTGCATGTTTAGATTACAAGATCCGGGAGTTTACCGCCCAAGAACGTTCTTGGGGAGTAAACTCCAAAATGGAGCTTTAAGGCTACCTAGACCCATTTTCTTGTTAAGCAACTTATTAAGGACCTTGTGTATGATCTTTAGAGACTAGAAAGCATCCAAAATCAACAAGTAATAGGAGTTTACGGCCAAGGACTTTTCTTGGGCCGTAAACCCCTTTTCAAGGGCATTTAGTGCCCTAAACTACCCCTAAAGCTTAAGGACCTTAACCCTCAAATGCTTGTACCTATTTTAGACATCAAAACACTTCAAAATCATTAAGTTATAGGAGTTTACGCCCAAGAATATCTCTTGGGCCGTAAACCCCTTCTTCTAGGGTAAAAAGCATTCCAAACACCCCTAAGGCCTTAAGACAATTACCCTTGAACACCTAGGACATGAATGAGGAGTAAAAGACATCAAGAACATCCCTTAAAGGGAGTTTACGGCCAAGGAACATCACTTGGGCCGTAAAATCCAAGTGAAGGCACAAATGTGTTCCTCTTATCCCCATTAGCCATAGATAAAATCATGGAAGCTATCCTTGATGTGTAAGTGCCTTAAATGAATTAAAATCCCAGACCCCATAGGAGTTTACGACCATAAACTCCAGGGTATATGGACTATAGGCTGTAAACTCCCCTATGGAGCATTCTAGGGCCTTAAACTACTTCATGTGTTATTCCAACAAAGCTAGGAGTCTTCTATGATCAAGATAACACCTTAAAACACCCAAAACCACCAAGTGAGGAGTTCACGGCCATAAACCCATGAGTTTATGGCCGTAAACTCCAAAGGGTGGGGTTTGTTGGGTGGTGAACTCTTATGCAAGGCCATTTGATGTTTCAAACCCTTTTGCCTTGTCCCGTAGCAACTTAGATGCAACCATTAGGACCTATAACACGTATAAAAAGTTTTTACATGTTCCTAAGTGTTTTAACTTATTTATTAAGTTATTATTTGTCTAATTAGTTATATATATGCTTATTATATGATAACTAGGCTCGTGCGTGTAAACAAGTCTCCGTTTGCCACCTAGCACAGTATCCGACACTGCAATTCGTACAACTCACCGCAAGTGAGTCAATACCCCTTGAATCAACCTTTGAAATGATTTTAAATGTTTTAAATACTTTATGGGGGGGGGGGGAATACAAGTCAAATACTTATAATTATTGCTTCAATCACATGTGATTGCATTTAATCACATGTGATTAATAACTAGGAAAACAACGATTTTTACCACTATTCAAACTGTTTATCAAACTGCTTTACTTTGAAAGGTTTTACAAACTCTTTTACCATTCAAACCTATTTACAGACTGTGATTCAAACAAATGCTTCTTATACTTAAACTGTTTTATTAACTTATGCCTTCTAATTGTTTTAAAGATTGACATCAAGTCGATCTCTTCTTGAAATAATATTTATGTTTCAAATGTCTTTTCAAAACTTATTTATGCCTTTATATTATCAATTGCATGCCCATATATGTATAGATATATAAATAATGTTTAAAGGGCTTAGGAAGGCCATCCGCCCTATTTCCTTTTTCTCAATTTGGATGAGGTCTGGTGGGATTTCGGGTGACCATCCGAAGGTCGTTTCCATATTACTTATATATCATATATACATGTATAGACATAAAAGTACTTCCATATTCATACTTATCAGTACATCAATAGTTAGTTACCATCGGGGTAACACAAGTACATATACAGCTATACTAGAAACAAGTACATATACAGCTGTACTAGAAACAAGTACATATACAGCTATACTAGAAACAAGTACATATACAGCTATACTAGAAACAAGTACATATACAGCGATACTAGAAACAAGTACATATACAGCGATACTAGAAACAAGTACATATACAGCTATACTAGAAACAAGTACATATACAGCTATACTAGAAACATGAACATATACAACTATACTAGAACAGGAAACATTACATATACATGAATACGTTAACATTGTGATCCACTGTATCGGTGCATACCTTAAATGTCATGTCCCGAGTTGTAGCCAGAATTCTCTTGGAGGGAGAGCGTGAGTTTGCGTATAGATCTATACTGGATTGACTATCCTACACCTTGCTGCTAGCTACAGCCGGACTTGCAGGTCTGCGGGTGCCAAGCGTCATTTCTTTATTACGACCATTCATTATGTCGTTGTTACCAGTCGATAGCATGGTGCAATTTATCACATTATACCTTAATATAAATCCGGTTTAAGGTAGTAGTTAGTACAATAGTAGTTCTTATTATACAAAACTACAGTACTACAATGATTTACCCATTATATATTTTAGTGATAACCTCACTTAAGCATTAATGTACAAACTATATTTTATTAAATGATAGCTATTCTTGGGTAATTACACACTTTCACAACAAACAAGTACACAAGACAGTTAAGCCTTGGTAGAAGGTTACTTTAATAGAAAATATAGGATTTTCTGAGGGATTCAAACTTTTACAAACACTTTCAAACACTTGCTTACATTTTTACAAACTTATACATTGAGATAGGTTCAAACGTTTTGACAACAAACATTGACACTAAAATACTTATGAACGCACCAGCTTAATGCTGATAAACTCTTTCAAAATAACTTGTATTCTCAGGTCATCAGTAGACAGGTACCGAGGCTAGCTTTTGAGAAGGAGTGCATTCAAGACTCATCTCATATTATTTTGTGTTACATTATTTTTGGTGTCTATAACTGTACAGAACACACTTGTATTAAAATTATATATTTAATGCAATGGATGATGTTGTTTCCTTATTTACATTTACTGTGTTGTCATACTATACATGACGTCCTCCGCCCCAGAAAGTTTCCGCCGTTCTTGGTTTTGGGGTGTGACACAAACTAACTATAATATAGGCTTAGGGGCATTAAAGCCCAATGATCTCCTTCCCTTCCAAATTCTCGGCCCAAATCCGAAATCCAAGAAGAAAGGAGTTGACCTAATCCTTGCCACCTCACTTATATCCCACATATCTCCATGCATGGACCAACATGCATCTAGGATTGTCAACTCACCTCTTTCTCTTCTCTTCTTCTTGACTTCGGTCGAAAGCACCCACACACACAAACTTCATCACTTTTCACACATCAAACACTCTCAAAAACACCTTCACCTCTCTTCACTAAATTTTCGAAGATTCAAGGGCATTTCAAGGAGATTTTTCACAAGAATCACCATCCAAGGTAAGGTTATACTTAAATCTATGATCTAAGTTCCTTGATCTATCAAAAATCTCTTCCGAATCCATGCAAAAATCATGATCTTGCATCCTAGAAACACCTCAAGGCCGAGATCTTCATCAAGGTGTGCTAGCGGCCGAAAATCACATCATTTTCTTCCATCTTTTCTCCAAAACCGAAACCACACCCAAAGGTGAGCTTCATACCCCCTATTTTTCAGTTTTTACAAGTTTTGTGGGGGGGGGGGGAATACAAGCAAATGTGTAGATCTATGAGTATATGTATGCTTTGTATGATTTCTATGCTTATATACATGTTTATATGTGATTATGGTGTTGAAACTAGTCAAAAAGCCCTTAAAAATTGAGATTTGCATTAGGTTGTATGAAACAAGTGTTAAACATATTGCTATACACAAATCATTTCTAGAAAAATAGCCAACTTGGTTAACATGAACTTATTGGGCTAAAAATCCCATTTTTGGACTCAAAATGTTAAAAATAAGAAGTGAAAGGGCTCAAAATGTCAAAATACAAATTCTGACGGATGAAATGATTCAAAACAGTTTCCATAAGTTATTTTTCCGGAAATATTCTCTTGGAAGGATTAAAATGTGAATTTTTAAGCATAATGGGCCAAAAATGAACTTTTCGGCCCAATAAAGCCCAATATGCGAGATTTTCAAATTAAAAGGGTTGAAGCTGTGATTTTCTGTAAAACAGGGGACTACTAGTGCTCCAAGCCCATTTCAAGGGTTAAAAATGCTTTTCATATTTAAAAGGGACCAAAAATGCAAAAATATTCTATTTTGGGCCAAAAGTGTAAAAACTGCGAAATTAAGGGTTCTAGCCGAGAAAAATTTCTTTCGGTGGACTAAAACTGTTTTTCAAATAACTTTGGGCTGAAAAAATAACTTTTCTACAAGTTTTGATACTAAAGTGTCAAGAAAAATAATTTGAGGACTAAAATAGAATTTATTTTATGTAAAGGATTAAATGTGTAAATTATCCAAAAGAAAAGGGGCTGAAATAATGAAACATCCTAAAGTTGTAAATAATAAATCCATCATGATGAAATTCTAACATCTCGATTATCGGCAAATTATAACACACCTTCAACACCAAAATCGTTATCAAACGAATTGATTCGGTCTCGAATCAAAAAGAAATCCGAAACTACTAATGCGACGACACTTCAATACACACATGAAACTCTCAGGAAATCAATACACACGTGGGAATACACCAGACGTCGATACACCATCTTTGGGCCCAAAAGTTTCAAATCATGTTTGTTGGGCCTAGCTAGCCCAATGGCATGATCTTTAGGCCCGAAGGAAACTCGCTTACATGTAGTTGGGTCTTATATGACCTAATTTCGTGTAAAAGGACTTTTACAGGCTTTGTGCTGTTAGACCCCAAGGGCCTTCTGGTGCTGCTAGTAAAGTCGAGAATTCACCAAATGCGAGTCGGACTAAGGGTCCTTCGCATACACGATAGCCTTGAACGACGTAGGAAAATACCGGGGTTTCGCACCCTCTTCTTTTCCCCTCGGTTGTGGGGCTACATGAGTCCGGGTGGTTGGGTTAAGTGAATAGTGCAAACGACGCCTAAGGGATCGTTTGTACGGTTGTCAACTGGTCGTTTTCATTAATGTACGTTTACAACAATTCACAATCCGCAATTAATCCAACGTCTCCGGAGCTCAACGAATACACCTGTAGTAACGAAGAAACAAAACATAAATTATTTAATGCAAAGTAATAGGGAAACGTTGGGTTTTCCTAGGGTTTTCAATTAATACACCTCCGAATTACATACCGAGTCTTACAAATCGTATTCTTACATTTATAGAAACAAACAAGCATACTTACGGATCTTCACACTTTTTATACTAAGTTCTTTTCAGAAAATATCGGATTTTATGGTGATTTTCAAACAATACAAACCACTATATTTCAAACATTACTTATGAACTCACCAACATTTCATATGTTGTCGTTTTTCAAAATACTTGTATTCTCAGGTAACCGGTAAATCGAAGGGAAAAATGTACTCAGTGATGCCTTGTTGTTGTTTAACTAGTATTGAACAATCTACTTTTGAGAATGTAATGTTTTGAGACTATGTACTGAATGTAAACGCTACCAGTTGTAATATTCCAATGCTTGGTATGGTATGATGTTATGTTTCACGTATATTCATTGTGATGGTATTCAATTGAGTCACAACAGCTCCCGGACGTTTCCGCCGTCTGGTTCGGGGGTGTGACAGATTCAGATTCAGACTCTCGAGGACATGCTCAGGGCATGTGTTCTAGACTTTGGTGGCAGTTGGGATACGTATCTTCCGTTAGCGGAATTTTCGTATAACAACAGTTATCATGCGAGCATTGATCGACCTCCCTTTGAGATGCTCTACGGGAGGAAGTGTAGGACCCCGATTTGTTGGGGCGAGGTCGGTCAGCGAGTCGTTAGGAACACAGAGGTGGTGCTCAAGACGACCGAGTTGATTCAGCAGGTCCGTAGTAGACTGCAGACTGTGCAGAGTCGGCAGAAGAGCTACGCCGACAGGAGGCGTTCAGACTTGGAGTTCCGGGTGGGCGATATGGTCCTCCTGAAGGTCTCACCCTGGAAGGGTGTCATCAGGTTTCGGAAGAGGGGCAAGTTGGGCCCCAGGTTCATTGGTCCTTTCAGGGTTTTAGCCCGAGTGGGTCGGGTTGCTTATCTGTTGGATCTTCCTGTAGAGCTTAGCCAGATCCACAACACCTTCCATGTGTCTCAGTTGAGGAAGTGTTTTGTGGATGAGTCAGCAGTTGTTCCCCTAGAGGATATTCAGTTTGATAGCAACCTGAATTATATTGAGAGGCTGGTCGCGATTCTGGACCAGAAGACAAAGACCTTGAGGATCAAGGCAATTCAGTTAGTGAAGGTGCAGTGGCAGCACCGGAAGGGGTCTGAGTGGACGTGGGAGGCTGAGGAAGAAATGAGAGAGCACTACCCAGATTTATTTGCAGATTCAGCCGTAGCAGACTTCGAGGACGAAGTCTGAGACAAGTGGGGGAGAATTGTAACGCCCCATTCCCGGTACGTTGCTTTTGTGGCATTTATTTAGAAGTTTTTGAGAGGTAATCGGCGAGTCTATGGCCCAACTCATCGAGTGGGGACGAGATTTCGAGCACGTGTTAGTCGGCGACTCGGCGAGTCCATATTCGGGACTCGACGAGTCAGCCTGCCAGGTAGAAACCCTAAATCCCCGGGTTTGCACCCTATTTAAACCACCTTATGAGCCCCCAAACTCGTCCCCTTCACCCTCAAAGCATCATTTAGAAAACCCTAATCGTTTCCTTGGTTGTTTGTGCATTTTTGTGTGAATCTTGAAGTTTTGAAGAGAAGAAGGAGGCTAGATCCAAAGGAGAAGAAGAAGATCCAAGGTCTTGCTCCCATTTCAGTGTTCATTGAGGTATTAGCCGAATTCCTTCTGTTTCTATGATTAATTTCTCTTTAGCAAGCATATTTAGCCTCTTTTAGCCATGTTTCAGTTCCAAAATCGTAGATCTATCACCTTTATGGAGCCATTTTGCATGATAACCCTAGATCTACTCTTCTAAGTGCCTTTTTAGCCTTTATCTCCATTTTCATGTGGATGTACACGTAAAGTTGGAAACTTTACGTGGTAAATCAGCCTTAGGAACTCAGATCTATAATTTGTATGCGGTGGTGTTGAGCAGAATCGAGTTTTTAGGATCTGCATGCATGTGACTCGGCAAGTTGTTCTTCGGACTCGGCGAGTCCGGTCGCGAGTCCCCAATCTTTACCCCTCTGAGTGATTCCGAGTGGAGGTCAGTGAGCAGTAGGATGGACTCAGTGAGTCGGAGGGTGGACTCAATAATGGTGGGACTCAACGAGTTGTTCATACAACTCGGCGAGTCCAAGGCAATCTTCTTAGATCGAAGAACAACTCGTCGAGTTGTTCATATGACTCGGCGAGTCGGATGAAGATTGTCTGAGTTCTTGGATCGAGAGGGTACTCGTCGAGTCGATGCCATACTCGACGAGTAGCCACGAGTAGGGTTGAGAAGTGAGACTAGAGACTCGGCGAGTTGGCAGCCCAACTAGGCGAGTCAGGTCAACTGTGGGTTGACTTTGACCAAGAGAGTTGACTTTGACCAAGGGTAAAAGAGTCATTTTACCCCAGTGCAGTGTTTAGCATTTGATTGTGTGTGTTTATGGACTTGTAGCCGGGGAGATACCGGAGCAGCAGCAGTTAGCTTCCAGAGCCTTTCACACAGCAACCAGTTAACGAGGTGAGTTTCCCTTCAGTAGGAACGGGTCTAAGGCCACAATGCCGGCCCTTTCAGTTAGCCGTAGTTTCTGGACTTCGGTCCAATGCAGTAGCTATTATGTTTGACGCCTCCGTGGCTCAAACAGGATTTACGTGTTTATGCTATGTTTAGTCAGCTTCGGATTTCGGTCCGATGTAGGGGACAGAGGTCCCAGTCAGCTTCGGACTGCGGTCCGATGTAGGGGACGGAGGTCCCAGTCAGCTTCAGACTTCGGTCCGATGCAGGGGACGAAGGTCCCAGTCAGCTTCGGACTTCGGTCCGATGTAGGGGACAGAGGTCCCAGTCAGCTTCGGACTTCGGTCCGATGTAGGGGGCAAGGCCCCAGTTAGCCCGAGCTTCGGTCCGATGCAGTGGGCAAGGCCCAGTATGTGCTTATATGTTATTATGTGGTATGTGGTAGTTTGGGGAGCTCACTAAGCTTCGCGCTTACAGTTTCAGTTTTGGTTTCAGGTACTTCTGCAAGCAAAGGGAAGAGCTCCGGATGATGGGATCGCACACACCACAGCTTCAGTTTTGTCCTGGGAGTTGATTTAGTTTTCTTGATATGTTTGGATACAGTTGTGATACAGTTTTTCTCACAATATTTTATTATGGTTTTTGAAACACGAAGCATATGGTTTTATTATGTGATACTCAGTCTCGTGGTTTTTGTTATAATAAAAATCAAAATTTTTGGGTGGTATTTTTGGGTTGTTACAAGATAACAACAAGGTTTTCATGTGGATTGTAAAGATATGTTTTTCCGCGAAGTTTTAAAAAAAAAAAGAAAAAAAAAGGGGGTTTTAATTTTATTTATTTTAAAAAATATCCTTACAATGGCATCTGTGGAAAATTGTTGCTTATATGTTTCCAGTAATAGCAATATTGGAAAGTGGATTTGATTCTTTCCTTTGTGGTAGTGTCTGAATTTACCAAATGAAGAAAGTTTTTCATCACCCAAGTTTCAATTGGACAGAAACTTGGAATCATACAAGTTATATTGTATGATGAATGAGAATTTTCATCATTGAAAATTAAGACTAATTCTTTGATCACATGTATATGTGAGTCAATTGAAGGACTAAGGAATTAGGTACACTGGGTGTGCGCTGGTCAAGGTCCACCACAAAGATTGATTTGTCATGATTAGCTAAAGATTAGCAAATATGATTATACTTATGAGCTCAAGTATAATTCTGTAACATTGGAAAGGTTACAATGTATAACAAAACAAATGAGAAAAATCAAATTAGGCAGAAAGATAAAAGTTTCTCAAATCTGAAAGGATGGGAGAGTACTTTAGTATCATATTTCATGATCATCTTAACGATTATGAAACCATATCACAAATTAATACTCTAAGGACGTCTTAGTGCATTGTTATGGCTAAGAAGAGAGGTCATGAATTGTTGGATTGGTTAAAATCAAGAAGATGAGTCATATTTTGTTCCAAAACAATTCTTGGAGTCATACTCCTAGATTGTAACCTGGAGTGACATAAAGGAATATTTATTAACACTAGTCAAATGTAAGAGTAAAATGTTTTCTACTCTTGTACATTTGAGATTGCTAAGTTGTGATGTCTTGGATGAGATAAAGACCAACTAAGACCAATTGTGTGAAGTGTTAGTCTTGATAAGAATCCGCACTATCCCTTGAATATTTGTTTTGTCAAGGAATGGTTCTTGACTGGGGAAACTTATATGTCAAGGGGACAGTGGGAGCCTTAAAGATCCTGAAAGAGTTTCAAGATTTAATCAAGAGTAAAACCTGTAATTTATCACTAGCACACAACTTAAGGTTTGCAACCTATCGTGTTGACGTAATTCTTGTTTCTGTACCTACTTCAAATAAGTTGAATTTGCATGTGAGTTATCAGAGTTCAACTTGGAAGCATTGGTGGGCCTTGTGCTACCAAGGTGACAAGAAACTAAGATTGAACAAGTTTAATTCATGTAAGGCTGAATTTTGAGCAATCAGAATTTGGAGCTGTTGCTTAAGAGTTATAATATACTGCTTATGAATAGATAACAACTAGGTTTTCATGTGGATTGTAAGGATAAGTTTTTCTGCAAAGTTTTAAAATAAAAGGAAAAAAGGTTTTAATTTTATTTATTTTAAAAATATCCTTACAATGCCATCTGTGGAAAATTGTTGCTTAGATGTTTCCAGTAATAGCAATATTGGAAAGTGGATTTGATTCTTTCATTTGTGGTAGTGTCTGAATTTACCAAATGAAGAAAGTTTTTCATCACCCAAGTTTCAATTGGACAGAAACTTGGAATCATACAAGTTGTATTGTATGATGAATGAGAATTTTCATCTTTGAAAATTAAGACTAATTCTTTGATCACATGTATATGTGAGTCAATTGAAGGACTAAGGAATTAGGTACACTGGGTGTGCGCTGGTCAAGGTCCACCACAAAGATTGATTTGTCATGATTTGTCACACCCCAAAACCAAGAACGGCGGAAACGTTCTGGGGCGGAGGACGTCATGTATAGTATCACAACACAGTAAATGTAAATAAGCAAACAACATCATCCATTGCATTAAATATATAATTTTAATACAAGTGTGTTCTGTACAGTTATAGACACCAAAATAATGAAACACAAAATAATATGAGATGAGTCTTGAATGCACTCCATCTTCTCAAAAGCTAGCCTCGGTACCTGTCTACTGACGACCTGAGAATACAAGTTATTTTGAAAGAGTTTATCAGCATTAAGCTGGTCAGTTCATAAGTATTTTAGTGTCAATGTTTCTTGTAAAAATGTTTGAACCTGTCTCAATGTATAAGTTTGTAAAAATGTAAGCAAATGTTTGAAAGTGTTTGTAAAAGTTTGAATCTCACAAAAAAATCCTATATTTTCTATAAAAGTAACCTTCTACCAAGGCTAAACTGTTTTGTAAACTTGTCTGTTGTAAAAGTGTGTAATTACCCAAGTATAACTATCATTTATTAAAAATATAGTTTGTACACTAATGCTTAAGTGAGATTAACACTAATATATGTAATGGGTAAATCATTGTAGTACTGTAGCTTTGTATAATAAGACTACTGCTGTACTAAATACTACTACCTTAAACCGGATTTATATTAAGGCATAATGTGATAAATTGCACCATGCTATTGACTGGAAATCAACGACATAATGAACGGTCGTAATAAGAAATGACGTTTGGCACCCGCAGACCTGCAGGTCCGGCTGTAGCTAGCAGCAAGGTGTAGGATAGTCAATCCAGTATAGATCTATACGCAAACTCACGCTCTCCCTCCAAGAGAATTCTGGCTACAACTCGGGCCATGACATTTAAGGCATGCCCGATACAGTGGATCACAATTATTACGTATTTATGTATATGTATTGTTTCTCGTATCTCTGTATATGTATTGTTTCTCGTATATCTGTATATGTATTGTTTCTAGTATATCTGTATATGTATTGTTTCTAGTATATCTGTATATGTATTGTTTCTAGTATATCTGTATATGTATTGATCCTGCGTTACCCCGATGGTAACCAGCTAATGATGTACTGATAAATATGAATATGGAAGTACTTTTATGTCTATACACGTATATATGATATATAAGTAATATGGAAATGACCTTCGGATGATCACCCGAAATCCCACCAGACCACATCCAAATCGAGGAAAAGGAAATAGGGTGGATGGCATTCCTAAGCCTTTTGAACATTATTTATATATCTATACATATATGGGCATGCAATTGTATATATAAAGCATAAATAAGTTTTCATAAAACATTTTGAAGCATAAATATAATTTCAAGAGATGATTGACTTGATGTCGATCTATAAATCATTTTTAAGGCATACGTTGGTAAAACAGTTTAAGTAAAAGAAGCATTTGTTTAAATCACAGTCTATAAGTACGTTTGGATAGTAAAATAGTTTGTAAAACATTTCAATAGTAAAGCAGTTGAAAACAGTTTGAACAGTGGTAAAAATCGTTGTTTTTCCTAGTTATTAATCACATGTGATTAAACACAATCACATGTGATTGAAGTAATAACTTATAAGTATTTGACTTGTATTCCCCCCCATAAAGTATTTAAAATACTTAAAATCATTTCAAAGGTTGATTCAAGGGGTATGAACTCACTTGTGGTGAGTTGTCTGAATTGCAGTGTCGGCTACCGTGCTAGGTGACAAACGGAGACTGGTTTACACGCACGAGCCTAGTTATCATATAATAAGCATATATATAACTAATTAGACAAATAATAACTTAAATAAATAAGTTAAGACACTTAGAAAACATTTAAACACTTTTGTGAGTGTTTAGGGTCCAAATGGTTGTATCTAAGTTGCTACGGGACAAGGCAAAAGGGTTTGAAACATCAAATAGCCTTGTATAGGAGTTCACCATCCAACAAACCCCACACCTTGGAGTTTACGGCCGTAAACTCATAGGTTTATGGCCGTGAACTCCTCAAATGGTGTTTTTGGGTGTTTTGTGGTGTTATCTTGCATCTAGAACACTCCTATCTTTATTGGAATAATGCATGAAGTAGTTTTAAGGCTCTAGAACACTCCATAAGGGAGTTTACGGCCTAAGGTCCTTCACCTTAGAGTTTACGGCCGTAAACTCTAGGAAGTAAATTGATTTGAGGCACTTAAACATCAAGAATGGCATCCATGATTTTATCTAAGGCTAATGGGGACAAGAGGCACACTTTGGTGCCTTCACTTGGAGTTTACGACCCAAGCCATGTTCCTTGGCCGTAAACTCCTTTCAAGGAGTGGTTTAGATGTGTTCTACTCTCCATTCTAGTCCCAAAGGTGCAAGGTAATTTGTCTAGAGGCTTAAGGGTAGCTTGGAATGATTTTTGTCCCACAAAATGGGGTTTACGGCCCAAGAAGGGTTCTTGGCCGTAAACTCCTAAAACCTTATGGTTTTTATGGGCTTAGATGTCTTAAATAAGCACAAGTAATTGAGGGTTTAAGTCCTTAAGCATTTGGGGAAGTTTTAGGGCACTAATTGCCCTTTAAAAGGGGTTTACGGCCCAAGGGAGTTCCTTGGCCGTAAACTCCAAGAACTTGTGTTTCTTGGATGCTTTTTGGCCTATAAAGATCATACTCTAACCCCTAAACAAGTTGCCTAACAAGGAATCGGGACTAGGAAGTCATAAAGTTCCATTTTGGAGTTTACTCCCCAAGAACGTTCTGGGGCGGTAAACTCCCGGATCTTGATATTTAGACAAGTAATTGTTGTTAATATGCATTAAACAAGTATTGAAACGCATATAGAAAAGTAGACTCACAATCTGGGATGAAAACCCGAAGATCCGTCAGAGAGAATATGGCTTTTCTCTATTTGGAATTGTGAATAATGAATTAATTTAATTCAGAAAACTATTTATAGTCCTGGAATATTTTGACAGAAAATATTTTCCTTCCTGATGTTGGACTGTAACAGTCTGAAACTTGAAATGCCCAAGTTTCATAAAACCGGGAGTATCCACTCTCCTGATATCATCTAAAACATAAACTCTAATGTACACAAACTTGTTCGGAAAAGCTTGAAAATCACTGAAGCTGAACTAGCTTCTATTGAATAGATGATGTTCGTACAAATGGAAATTTCGGGTTGTCACATCATCCCCCTGTTAGAGGGAATTTCGTCCCGAAATTAGAATTTAAGCAGATAAAAGTTACAAACAATTAAGCGAAAAGATGAGGGTATTTCAACTTCATCTGATCCTCGCGTTCCCAAGTGAATTCCGGTCCTCGCTTAGCGTTCCAGCGAACCTTCACGATAGGGATACGGCTTTGTTTCGTCTGCTTGACCTCACGGTCCATGACCTCTACAGGTTCTTCCACGAAGTTGAGGCTCTCGTTGATCTCGATCTCGTCGAGTGGGATTACGAGAGTCTCGTCAGACAGACACTTTTTCAAGTTAGATACGTGGAATGTAGAATGTACGTTACGCAGTGCTTCAGGTAGATCAAGTTTGTAAGCTACGGGGCCGACTCTGGCAAGAATCTCGAAAGGCCCTATGTACCTCGGATTAAGCTTCCCACGCTTGCCGAAGCGTATCAAGCCTTTCCAGGGTGAGACTTTGAGAAGGACTCGGTCTCCCACCTGAAACTCCAAAGGTTTTCTTCTTTTGTCGGCGTAGCTCTTCTGTCGGTCTTTAGAGGCTTTCAATCGTTCACGGATTTGAACGATTTTCTCTGTCGTTTCCCGAATGATTTCTGGACCAGTGAGAGTACTGTCGGAAGCTTGCCCTCTTGCTAATTGGGTATCACCAACCTCAGCCCAGCACAGAGGGGATCTGCACTTGCGGCCGTAGAGAGCTTCGAATGGAGCAGCCTTGATGCTCGTGTGATAACTGTTATTATAGGAAAATTCGACAAGGGGTAAATGAGTATCCCATGCCTTCCCAAAATCAATCACACAGGCTCGCAACATGTCTTCCAATGTTTGAATGGTTCTCTCACTCTGTCCGTCGGTCTGTGGATGGTAGGCTGTGCTCATGTCCAGCCTTGTTCCTAGGGAACGTTGTAGGGATTGCTAAAATCTTGAAGTGAACCTACTATCTCTATCGGAGATAATGGAAATAGGTACACCATGCAACCGTACAATTTCCCTAATGTATGTTCTCGTAAGTTTCTCCATCTTGTCGGTTTCTTTGATAGGCAGGAAGTGTGCAGACTTGGTCAATCTATCAACGATGACCCATATGGTGTCAAGTCCACCCGTCGTCTTGGGCAACTTGGTTATGAAATCCATAGTGATCCGCTCCCACTTCCATTCCGGGATCTCTGGTTGTTGCAGTAAACCAGAGGGCTTCTGGTACTCGACCTTAACCTTCGCGCAAGTAAGGCATTTACTTACGAAGGTAGCAATCTATGCTTTCATATTAGGCCACCAGTATAGCTTTTTCAGATCCAGATACATCTTATCTGAACCTGGGTGGACGGAATACCGAGTGTTGTGCGCCTCGGTCATGATCAAGTCTCGGAAACCACTGTGTTTCGGTGTCCAGATCCGGTTCCTGAAATATAAAGCTCCGTCACCCTTGGCTTCGAAGTTCTTGTCCATTCCCCTAAGAGCTTCACTCGACACATTTTCAGGTTTTATGGCCTCAAGCTGAGCCGCCTGAATTTGCTTAGTCAGGTGTGAATGGATGGTTATGGATAATGACTTGACCTTGCGACCAAAATATTCTTTCCGACTTAGAGTGTCTGCTACTACGTTGGCTTTACCCGGATGATAACGAATATCGCATTCGTAATCACTGAGTAGCTCGACCCACCGTCGTTGTCTCATGTTGAGCTCCTTCTGATCGAAAATATGTTGTAAGCTCTTGTGGTCGGTAAAGATAGTGCTCTTCGTTCCATACAAGTAATGTCTCCAGATCTTCAGAGCAAACACTACTGCTCCTAGTTCAAGATCGTGGGTCGTGTAGTTAACCTCATGTGTCTTCAACTGTCTCGAGGCGTAGGCGATGACCTTACCTCGCTGCATCAGAACACATCCGAGTCCTTGATTGGATGCATCGCAATAGACAACGAAGTCTTCTATTCCTTCGGGAAGGGATAGTATTGGTGCGGTGCACAAGGCTCGTTTGAGCGTTTGGAACGCTCTTTCTTGCTTCTCTTCCCAGTCAAAGGCCACGCCTTTCTGGGTCAGGGTCGTAAGAGGCTTTGCTATTCGGGAGAAGTTCTGAATGAACCTACGGTAGTAGCCAGCGAGACCTAGAAATTGGCGAATTTCTGTAGGTGTCTTTGGTGCTGACCAGTTCTCAATGGCTTTTATTTTGGAAGGGTCCACGTGGATTCCTTCTTCGCTAACCACGTGTCCTAAGAATTCGACTCTTCGGATCCAAAATTCACATTTCGAGAACTTCGCATAAAGTTTCTCTTTTCATAGTGTCTCTAGAACTTGTCGTAGATGATCACCATGTTCCTTCTTACTTCGGGAGTAGATCAGGATGTCGTCAATGAAAACGATGACGAACTGATCTAAGTAAGGTCGGCATACTCTATTCATCAGATCCATGAAGACTGGGGGCGCATTGGTCAATCCAAATGGCATCACCACGAACTCGTAGTGTCCGTAACGAGTTCGGAAGGCTGTCTTCGGCACATCCTCCTCGAGCACTCGTAACTGGTGATATCCGGATCTCAGATCAATTTTGGAAAAATAGTTCGCCCCTTGCAGTTGATCGAATAGATCATCTATGCGTGGCAGAGGGTAACGATTCTTTATCGTCAATTTGTTGAGTTCTCTGTAGTCAATACACATACGGAATGATCCGTCTTTCTTCTTAACGAACAAGACCGGTGCTCCCCAAGGTGAGAAACTTGGTCTTATAAAGCCCTTGCTGAGCAGTTCGTTAAGTTGACCAGAGAGTTCTTGCATCTCGGCTGGTGCTAAACGGTAGGGCGACTTGGCTACTGGGGTAGCTCCTGGGACTAAGTCTATTCTGAACTCGACTTGTCGTTGCGGAGGTAACTGTTGGATAAGGTGTCTAAGTCCATAACTTATTTGGTATATACTTGACCCGACCGGCATGGTCCATTTGGGTTGCATCTCATCCAAACTATTATGGATAATTTTATGAGAGTTATACACATATGTTTATTAATATATTATGAGTTATAATATATTAATATGAAGTTACGTTATTTAATTAGTTTTAGTCTTAAATTAATCATGAATTAATTTAGAGATTAAATGGAATACTAATTAAATTATGGGCTATTTGTTTTATATAGTGTGGGCTAATACTCATTTGTTAATGGGCTAGGCTTATGTGGAAGTCCATGGATGATCCATGAAGCTTTTAACCCATGGATCCTTGGAAAAGGAAAAGACATGGGTTATTAGGGTTTCACCCTAACCATGCATACTATATAAGCATGCCTATGGAGCATGAAATGAAGCCTAAGATACACTAAGAGAAAGCTAGTGATCTAGTGTGTGTGTGCATGTGTGTGGCCGATTTATACAAGGTGTATATACTCTCTCAAAGTTTTCCAAGAGTTTGTGGTGTTTGTGATTCCATTTGAGGCATTCACACTATTGGTGCTTGGCCCTCAAACTCCTAAGAACCCAACACACCAAAAGGTATGTAATCTCTTCTAACTCTTTTATGTTGAAATGTTCCCCATGCCATGTTAGATAGGTTATAAACCTTGGAAAATTATTATTTTGCATGTATTTAGACAAACATAGATCCAAGGTTTATTAGGGTTGCATGCACACTTAGGAAGTGTTAGATTGCTCAAAACCCAACAGTGGTATCAGAGCCTAGGCTTGCTTGTTTGATACTTGATGCAAAATAGTGATAAAAGTCGAAATCGTTGCTGTCTGCATGCCAGACTCGCCGAGTCCATTGGGGGGACTCGCCGAGTCCAAGGCAAACTTCAACCTACTCGACGAGTCCGTTCGTGCACTCGGCGAGTAGGATCAAAAGAATGCAGAATCTCGACTTTTGCTGCTGGAAATGGACTAGAAACATTACCCTAAATTGTTTTGGTGTTGTAAAACTTATTTAGTTGGTGTAATGGTTGTTCTAATCCATTTACAATAGCATATATCAAAATTCCATGATTTTATGTGTTCATATATTTCTTGAATTTTGATGATCATGTTCATGTTCTTATGAATTTAGAAAATGATAGGAATTATTTGCTGAATTGTTTAGAATTAATTCTTTATCATTTATGTGTTTTAATGGAGTCCATAATTTGTCCTCAAGTTATGGATTACCAAAGGTCACCTTCATTTAACACACACTTAGAACACATAAGTTACATGAAAATGAAGAGTCTTCATTTTTATGAACCTTTAATTCATAAGTTATGAAATGAAGAGTTTTGCAAAGTTACAAAACTTGCCCTCAAGTTTTGGAATTTGTAAAGTTTCACACACTTTAATAAACTTTAATTCCAAACCTTAGAGTTTTAATAGTTAAAATTCAACCCTTATACTATTTATAACATTAATTGTTAATTATTATATATATGTATAAGAATAAGTCGTTTTACCGTTAGTAGGCCTCATTCACGAAGCCGGTCTATAAGGTGGGTATAAGGTTGTTGCCTATAAAATGGCGACTTAATGGGTGTCTACTCTCACCCACCGCTTGCTTGATCGGTGGAGGGTCGTTAGCCGAACGGGTAGGACAATGACTTTAAATTCTCCCTTCATTAAAAGTATTAATGATAAATACTAAAGTAACTAAAATCTTAATAATTCCCAATCTTAGTTACTTTAGGAAAAATGTGAATTTGGTGCTAACCCATGGAATTCACACTTTGTACCTTACCAAGTCGTTGGTGGAGCGTGTGTGGTTAACCGGCACACTAACTTGGACTAGTAAGGACCACGAAGGGTGACTTAATGTTTGTCATAGATCAATGGAGCGTGTGTGGTTAACCGGCACATTGATTAGGTGATAATATTAAGGATACCAAGTGAATTGGTATGGTTATTCACACCTTGTTTTGTGATCCTCGGCATCCCAGTCACAAAATTTGAGAGGGCACACTCGAGATTGAAACATGCCATTGAAAAGTTCAATGAATCTCAAAAGATCTAGGAATTTCAAATCCAATTAAAACCTAATAAATTATTTCGTTTTTCATGGTGGAAATTGGTGAATCGTCATTCGCCTACCTTCAAATATTTTATAGCTTGGATTACGGCATCCCTCTTCTAAGTTATAAAATAGTTTGTTGGGTCCTAGCCTTAATATTTCATATTGGGTGTCATATTAAGGACTTTAAATCAACTATCTTGAATATCTCCCAAAACATGTCTGGTTTAGACATTTATGATCTTCCCAAATCTCTTGAAGATGATGTTCCTCAACATCATGCTTCACTTCCTTTATCTCCTCCAATTATTCTCCCTCACCCACAAGTTCTTGAAAAGTTTAAAGTCACTCAAGCCCTATTGGCAAGTTAAGGTCTTGGTGTGGTCACATCTTGGAGATGTAGTCACATATTGACAAGACGGGAGAGTTGGGTGTCAAAGTCTCGTGAAAGTTGGATGTTCAATCACTTTCTTAGTAACATAGCGGGTCACTTTGGGACTACTATGAGACAGACTATGACATGAGCCTTGATGATCTTATCTATTTGTTTTGTGCTGTGGAATCAGCAATGTTTTGGAACACTAGTAAAGCAAATTTTGTTAGAAGATCAACTTCCCAAACCTTAAATGGACATTGGCAATGGTAGCATTGGATATCTAGAAAAGCATTTCTCTTCCCAATGGAAAGGGATCGGCCATAGTCAACTCGGTTGACCAAATGGTAAAGAGAAAGGCTAAGTCTGAAATAGTCTCATGTGCCATTATCAAAGGGTCTCCATATGTTTATATTGCCAAAGAAAGGGGCATTGGTTGCGAAGCTGCCCTATTTACCTGAAAGGTCATAAGGTTGATCAAGTCAAGAGGTTTGACTCTACTTCGGGTAAAATACACTGTATAACTCTGTTAAGTTCCTATTTGGAGATTCTTATTACATAATGTGAATGGGTCACATGCTGATGTTTTTTAAGAATCAAAGAAAAGATAGGAAGCTTAAAGTAAGTATATGCTGATTCTGATTGCGAAGATGGGTTTCGATCGCATGGTTCGGTAATCAGAATTTTGAGCTGTTGCTTAAGAGTTATAATATATTGCTTGTGAATAGATAACAACAAGGTTTTCATGTGGATTGTAAGGATAAGTTTTTCCGCAAAGTTTTAAAATAAAAAAAAAAGGTTTTAATTTTATTTATTTTAAAAAATATCCTTACAATGGCATCGGTGGAAAATTGTTACTTATATGTTTCCAGTAATAGCAATATTGGAAGTGGATTTGATTCTTTCATTTGTGGTAGTGTCTGAATTTACCAAATGAAGAAAGTTTTTCATCACCCAAGTTTCAATTGGACAGAAACTTGGAATCATACAAGTTGTATTGTATGATGAATGAGAATTTTCATCTTTGAAAAATTAAGACTAATTCTTTGATCACATGTATATGTGAGTCAATTGAAGGACTAAGGAATTAGGTACACTGGGTGTGCGCTGGTCAAGGTCCACCACAAAGATTGATTTGTCATGATTTACTAAAGATTAGTAAATATGATTATACTTATAAGGTTAAGTATAATTTTGTAACATTGGAAAACGAATAAGAAGAATCAAATTAGGCAGAAAGATAAAAGTTTCTCAAATCTGAAAGGACGGGAGAGTACTTTAGTATCAGCTTTGTGATCATCTTAATGATTAAGAAACCATATCAAAATTTGTTCTCTAAGAAAGTCTTAGTGCATTCTTATGACTAAGAAGAAGGGATCTTGAAATTGTTGAAATGGTTAAATCAAGAAGATGAATCATACTTCGTTCCAATACAAGTCTTGGAGTCATACTCCAAGATTGTAATTTGAGTGACATGTCTTAAAGAAGGTTTAAAACACTTATCAAATGTAAGAGTAAAATGTTTTCTACTCTTGTACATTTGAGATTGGTAAGTTGTGATGTCTTGGATGAGACAAAGACCAACTAAGACCAATTGTGTGAAGTGTTAGTCTTGATAAGAATCCGCACTATCCCTTGAATATTTGTTTTGTCAAGGAATGGTTCTTGACTAGGAAAAACTTATATGTCAAGAGGACAGTGGGAGCCTTAAAGATTCTGAAAGAGTTTTAAGATTTAATCAAGAGTAAAACCTGTAATTTATCACTAGCACACGAATTAAGGTTTGCAACCTATCGTGTTGACATAATTCTTATTTCTGTACCTACTTCAAATAAGTTGAATTTACATGTGAGTTATCAGAGTTCAACTTGGAAGCATTGGTGGGCCTTGTGCTACCAAGGTGACAAGAAACTAAGATTGAATAAGTTTAATCCATGTAGGGCTGAATTTGTCACTAACCTTATCTTGTGATTATGGTTTTGACAAATTCGCATGGATAGGAACTCATACACTATCAAATCTAAGTGTCATAAGGTTTCTCTCCGATTCATGAAAATGATGGTGAGGAAATGCTTTCACTAAATAGATTTTAAGTAGATATCAATTGTGTCATTTGCATTTTCAAAAGTCATTAGTGGAGCGCGTGTGGTTAACCGGCACACTAACATGGACTTGTGAGAAATGGCAAATGCCTAAGCAATTGAGACTATGATTACGGCATCCCTTTTCATAGTTCTGAAAATTGTTTAGACACACATGTGAGCTATCTAAGAAAGGGTGTATGAATCTAAATTTCAGAAGTCCAACAGATTTCTGGAAATGTGTCAGAGCTAGTGGGAGCATAAGTGTTATGCTGATAATCATCATGTTAGTGGGAGCATGACTATTATGATTAGTATTGCAAGCTAGCAATGTTAATTATAGAAAACAAAGTTTCAATCCGTGAAGTTGCAGAGGTTGAAAAGTTGTTTTGCTATAATTAAGGGAGAGGAAATTATACTTCATGTCAATTCTAAAGCTTAGATTGAGATTTTAATCATCTTTAGTCAAGAATATATGTGAATTTTGTGTTGGAATGGTTCAACTTGAAGAAATTCTATATATATTGCATTTTCAAAATTCGATTATGATTACGGCATCCCTCTTCATAGTTAAATTTTGAAAACATGGCAAATAAAAAATATTGTAGCAAAAGACTGGTCTAGTATCATGTCTTTATGTCAAACATCATGAATCGTGTCCCATATGCTTCGGATATAGGATCGATTTCACGTGCTATAATATTCATCCTTTCTAAATTTTCCAAATGCTTAAGGCATATAGAAGGGAAAAGTCTAGAACTGGATATGACTAAAGTGACTAAGCAATTGTCGAGGACAATCTAGGTTCGCCAAAGATTGGTTGCTCAGGGACATTTGGAAGTCTAGTGTTAATTTTGGTAGGACCATATTGACATTTTCTGAAAAGAGGTAACTCTTGTTCGGAAGTGATAGTCAAATGGGACTATGGAAATGTCTCCATAGGTGGAAGTTATTCAATCTATGTAAGATTAGGAAACTTAATGCAAGAAGGATGTTCCCAAGGAGCTGATCTCCTTTGGAATGCTCTGTAATGGTTGTTGCCAAGTCTTTCTGACTTCGTGCATAATCGTTACAAGAGGATCAATGCATATAAGTTTAGAATCTAACAGATTTCAGTAAATGACATAAATTTGGAATTCTTGCATTTACAATAAGGATTTGGGATTGTGAAATGAGTATCATTGGAATTATGTTCAATTGATCTACATCACAATGTAAGGATCATAGACAAACATAGTGTGCATACTTGGGGTATGGCATAACTATTGTTTAGAAAAACAAAGTGTACATGCTAGGAGCATGGGACGACTGTTGTTTTATTCAAGTCTTAAGTTGATTATTTGAAACATTGAATAATGTGTAATCAATATGGTGATAAATAAAAGGTGGTTTTATTTATGTTCAAAAGGGTTCTGAGACCATATTAGATTCGATTATTATTGTGTTTCACTTTGCATGTTTTGACTTCCAAAATAGCTAGGTTATTCTTTCCGGATGACTAAGTTATTTAAACACTCCACAGTCGTTCATATGTTGGAAGTAGGTATGAATCAAGACTGTCATGAATCGGGTTTGTAGATGGCTAAATGAGTTTAGTCATGGCAATGGTTGCTACAACATTCATGAGTACTCATAAGTTATGAGTATTGGTATAAACCCACGCTCACTTGTATCACTTCATGGAATTTATCTCGAGTGATCGTGAGACGATAACATCATATAAATCTTTAAACCTAGAGATATGAGTTGTTACCTATGAGTTGGTTGTGCATTGATTGCACGTAAACGCATCAGTAAATTGATGTTATAAAACGTGCCTTTGTGTACAATTCAATAACTAGTAGAACAAGCATATCAGTCGAAGTTTATCTGTTCCTTCTAGAAATAGAAGCGATATCCGGGCCCCTCGATGATTTTGTTGTGACCCATGTACCGGCCGGTCAGAACTGAATTGATGTGTTCGATTAAGTTCTTTGTCAAACAAATCGAAAATCGGGAAACAAACTGCTGGACAATAAGTACGACGTTGTTCCATGTATTTGTCCGGCTGATATCATGAGAACAGAGGATTATGTGATCACTTATCTAAAATGGCGCTTCATAGTTCGACAGAGTCTTCACTGTTCGAGGGAGTTTTCGAGAGCTACGATTGTTGGTTGGTTCCTGAAGTTATAGGCAAATACAGTTATTAGACTTATCCAAGTGGGAGTCTGTTGGATAAGGTGTCTAAGTCCATAACTTATTTGGTATATACTTGACCCGACCGGCATGGTCCATTTGGGTTGCATCTCATCCAAACTATTATGGATAATTTTATGAGAGTTATACACATATGTTTATTAATATATTATGAGTTATAATATATTAATATGAAGTTACGTTATTTAATTAGTTTTAGTCTTAAATTAATCATGAATTAATTTAGAGATTAAATGGAATACTAATTAAATTATGGGCTATTTGTTTTATATAGTGTGGGCTAATACTCATTTGTTAATGGGCTAGGCTTATGTGGAAGTCCATGGATGATCCATGAAGCTTTTAACCCATGGATCCTTGGAAAAGGAAAAGACATGGGTTATTAGGGTTTCACCCTAACCATGCATACTATATAAGCATGCCTATGGAGCATGAAATGAAGCCTAAGATACACTAAGAGAAAGCTAGTGATCTAGTGTGTGTGTGCATGTGTGTGGCCGATTTATACAAGGTGTATATACTCTCTCAAAGTTTTCCAAGAGTTTGTGGTGTTTGTGATTCCATTTGAGGCATTCACACTATTGGTGCTTGGCCCTCAAACTCCTAAGAACCCAACACACCAAAAGGTATGTAATCTCTTCTAACTCTTTTATGTTGAAATGTTCCCCATGCCATGTTAGATAGGTTATAAACCTTGGAAAATTATTATTTTGCATGTATTTAGACAAACATAGATCCAAGGTTTATTAGGGTTGCATGCACACTTAGGAAGTGTTAGATTGCTCAAAACCCAACAGTAACCCGGGTAGTTCTTCTGGGAAAATGTCGGGGAAGTCGCTCACTACTGGGAGGTTCTTTAGTTCTTTCGTTTCTAGGTTCGTGTCGACGACGTCAGCAAGAAATGCGTGGTATTCTTTGCGCAGATATTTCTGAGCCTGAATACTAGAAATTATATGAAGATTCGCACCAGGTTTGTCGCCGTAGACTATAAGAGTTTCGTTAGACGGGAGGTTTAGTCGGACTGCTTTCTCGTAGCACATGATGTCGGCGCGATGAAGACTTAACCAATCCATGCCGATAATAACGTCGAAACTTTTTATTGAGACCGGCATAAGGTCGATTGGGAATGAATGGTTATCTAAGGTTAGAAGACAACCTAAGTATATGCTATTAGAACTTTCAGTTTTCCCATTGGCCATTTCTACTGTGAATTGTTCATTAAGTGCGTGTGGTTGCTGCTTAAGCATGCGAGCAAAATTGTGGTTTACGAAGCTTCGCTCCGCTCCACTATCGAACAGAATGCATGCATAGGAGTTATCAAGGAGGAACGTACCAGTCACCACTGTCGGGTCAGCAACTGCTTCCCCGTGGCCTATTGCTAGTACTCTCCCTGCTCCCCCAGCATTCCTCGCCTTAGGGCAGTCCCTTTTAAAGTGGCCTGTTTCGCCACATCCATAGCAAGTTGGGCTCACACCAGAGCCAGGAACTTGGGAGATCGGTTGCGCTGGGAACTTACAGAATCGGACAGTGTGTCCTTTTCTGTGGCAGTTAGCACACTGCATTTCACGGCAGGCGCCGTTATGGTGGAAGTTGCATTTGTTGCACTTCGGCAAACTTCCTGAATACTGCTTCCCCGGAGCAATGACAGCAGTAGGGGCTACCGCAGCATGTACTGCTACGATTTGCTGTTTCTTTGAAGCATGCTGCTTTTTCCTCTCGTCCCAAAACTTCCGCTTGTTGCCAGCGGGTTTAGAGGGTTCCGGGATGGCTAGGGTGGTTGTTGTTGCAGGGGTCTTGACTCCATGGTCAATAAGTCTTTGTGCCAATCGCTTGGCACTATCGAAGGTAGCAGGGTTGGATGCTAAGACATTCCCCTGGTACGGAGGCACTAGCCCCCATACATACCGCTCAATCTTTTTCCCTTCAGTGGGAACCATGTTAGGGCATAGGGCCACCAGTTCGCTAAAGCGGGCAGTGTAAGCGATCACGTTGGTGCCCTTCATTGTTAGATTCCAGAGTTCATGTTCCAACTTCTGGACTTCGCCCCTAGAGCAGTACTCCTCAGTCATGAGGTCCTTCATCGTTGCCCAGCCCATGTCGTTAGCCACGATGAGAGTTAGGGCGTTGACATGGCCGTTCCACCACGTTAAGGCTTTATCCTCAAAGGTGCATGCGGCATATTTCACCTTGAATGCTGCAGGGCACGAACAGATTTCGAAGACTGATTCAGTCTTCTCGAACCATTGCGAGAGAGCAATGACTCCGCCGGTGCCATAGAAAGGCTTCGGCTTGCAGTTTGTGAAATCCTTGTAAGAGCACTCCCTGGAGCGCACTGGGATTTCAACTGGAATAGATTCAACAGGGATTCCACCTCTGCTAGCATCAGACGAGTGATACTGAGCCATGGCAGTTGCCACTGCTGCAGCTACGGCAGCATTCAGGGCTGCAATATCGATGACTGCAGGTGGTGGAGGCGGTGGAGGTACAGGATTATTCCTATTTCTGGGGGACTTGCGAGGAGGCATCCTTCAGCTATAAGTTTATAAAAACAAGAAGGATGATAAGAATCAATTTGTAATCAAAGTGAGAGTGACCCATGGACTAAATAACCATAGCCCAACCGTTTGAATGAGTGTTCGAAATCACAATAAGGAATATTAGTAGGAATACACAAGTGTACAGATTTTTCCCACACAATAGATTTCAATAGCACAGGTATTACTGATGCAATAAGTTCAAGGAAAATCGACCTAACAGTAGGTCTTACATCATACCATAAGGAAAATACTGACAGTCCTAGATTCCTAATTAGAGTACTGAAAGTTAGGAATATTTTACAGACAAGTGCCACTTAGTGCGCATAAGTTCAAGGCTATCCCTATATCAAAAGACAGAGATGTACTAGACATCATCTAATGGCGATGGGAATTCCTCGGGCGATCTCTGAGGTCGGACACTTGGCGAAACACCTCTTGAAGGTGTCGGTCCTGAGCTCTCTGACGAGCTCGAAGTTCTACGACTTCAGCACGGGAGGCAGCCAGCTGTTGTCGTAGAGTTTCGTTGGTTCTCCGGGTCCGTTCCATGTCTTCTTCG
Organism: Lactuca sativa; assembly: GCF_002870075.4. Classification (NCBI taxonomy): domain Eukaryota; kingdom Viridiplantae; phylum Streptophyta; class Magnoliopsida; order Asterales; family Asteraceae; genus Lactuca; species Lactuca sativa. Next base: position 248,781,343 of record NC_056623.2, on the reverse strand, counting down.
AGACGGTGAATGTGGACTGTATTGACGCCTGAATTGGCATCAATCTCCATGACCCGGTCGATGGCTGCTCGACCTTGCTCGACATTACGAGCTATTCTGCGGATGATTACTGGCAGAGCTCTATCAGCAGAGCCACCATCGCTAACATTGTAAAAGGTTCGGTCCCCAAAGTATGGTAAGGGCTGACCCTGCTCATCACTCCAGCGATTCAGATTGTTTGCCCACATGGGAGTAGGACCTGGAAACGCTGGTCGAGGGTTGTTGTTCGGGGCTTGACCTACTAGCGGTAGGTTGTTGACTTCAGGCTCGGACTCAGATCCATCTGAAAAACCTTCTGCGAGGTGATCATCCAAAGGGATTGGATGATCATCTTCAGGCTCTTCATCGATCCACCCGACATTGCCTTCATCGGGAAAATATGGGTCGCCATGATGGAATCCAGCCATTTAGATCTACGCGAGAAGAGAGGTATAAGAATATAGTATACGTGTAACTAATAGCACAAAATACTCCTATAGTATTTTTAAGGTTAAGTTCTACTGATCTTCTTGTGGTATTGTTGGTAAGTTTTTAGACTTGTTAACATATCACAACCATTCTAGGGCATATTCTAATCACTCCTAGGACCAGCATAGTTGATCAGGCTATGCCATTCCCAAGACTGACCATACATCCCCGAGCTCACTTGTGATATTCAACAATCGTAATACTTTTGTTCTTGTCATTGTGACACTGATTTTAATATGAATGTAGACTAGTATACTTAATTAAATAAGTTATTATTTAAAGTATAGACTCTTGGTCAGAGTGTTTTAGTCCCTTTTTGGGTTTATAGATTAGTATATCTTTTATGGGTTGATATACTTGATTCACTATAAACAATGCTCTGATACCAATCTGTCACACCCCAAAACCAAGAACGGCGGAAACGTTCTGGGGCGGAGGACGTCATGTATAGTATCACAACACAGTAAATGTAAATAAGCAAACAACATCATCCATTGCATTAAATATATAATTTTAATACAAGTGTGTTCTGTACAGTTATAGACACCAAAATAATGAAACACAAAATAATATGAGATGAGTCTTGAATGCACTCCATCTTCTCAAAAGCTGGCCTCGGTACCTGTCTACTGACGACCTGAGAATTCAAGTTATTTTGAAAGAGTTTATCAGCATTAAGCTGGTGAGTTCATAAGTATTTTAGTGTCAATGTTTCTTGTAAAAATGTTTGAACCTGTCTCAATGTATAAATTTGTAAAAATGTAAGCAAATGTTTGAAAGTGTTTGTAAAAGTTTGAATCTCACAAAAAAAATCCTATATTTTCTATAAAAGTAACCTTCTACCAAGGCTAAACTGTTTTGTAAACTTGTCTGTTGTAAAAGTGTGTAATTACCCAAGTATAACTATCATTTATTAAAAATATAGTTTGTACACTAATGCTTAAGTGAGATTAACACTAATATATGTAATGGGTAAATCATTGTAGTACTGTAGCTTTGTATAATAAGACTACTGCTATACTAAATACTACTACCTTAAACCGGATTTATATTAAGGCATAATGTGATAAATTGCACCATGCTATTGACTGGAAATCAACGACATAATGAACGGTCGTAATAAGAAATGACGTTTGGCACCCGCAGACCTGCAGGTCCGGCTGTAGCTAGCAGCAAGGTGTAGGATAGTCAATCCAGTATAGATCTATACGCAAACTCACGCTCTCCCTCCAAGAGAATTCTGGCTACAACTCGGGCCATGACATTTAAGGCATGCCCGATACAGTGGATCACAATTATTACGTATTTATGTATATGTATTGTTTCTCGTATCTCTGTATATGTATTGTTTCTCGTATATCTGTATATGTATTGTTTCTAGTATATCTGTATATGTATTGTTTCTAGTATATCTGTATATGTATTGTTTCTAGTATATCTGTATATGTATTGATCCTGCGTTACCCCGATGGTAACCAGCTAATGATGTACTGATAAATATGAATATGGAAGTACTTTTATGTCTATACACGTATATATGATATATAAGTAATATGGAAATGACCTTCGGATGATAACCCGAAATCCCACCAGACCACATCCAAATCGAGGAAAAGGAAATAGGGTGGATGGCATTCCTAAGCCTTTTGAACATTATTTATATCTCTATACATATATGGGCATGCAATTGTATATATAAAGCATAAATAAGTTTTCATAAAACATTTTGAAGCATAAATATAATTTCAAGAGATGATTGACTTGATGTCGATCTATAAATCATTTTAAGGCATACGTTGGTAAAACAGTTTAAGTAAAAGAAGCATCTGTTTAAATCACAGTCTATAAGTACGTTTGGATAGTAAATATAGTTTGTAAAACATTTCAATAGTAAAGCAGTTGAAAACAGTTTGAACAGTGGTAAAAATCGTTGTTTTTCCTAGTTATTAATCACATGTGATTAAACACAATCACATGTGATTGAAGTAATAACTTATAAGTATTTGACTTGTATTCCCCCCCCCCCATAAAGTATTTAAAACACTTAAAATCATTTCAAAGGTTGATTCAAGGGGTATGAACTCACTTGTGGTGAGTTGTCTGAATTGCAGTGTCGGCTACCGTGCTAGGTGACAAACGGAGACTGGTTTACACGCACGAGCCTAGTTATTATATAATAAGCATATATATAACTAATTAGACAAATAATAACTTAAATAAATAAGTTAAGACACTTAGAAAACATTTAAACACTTTTGTGAGTGTTTAGGGTCCAAATGGTTGTATCTAAGTTGCTACGGGACAAGGCAAAAGGGTTTGAAACATCAAATAGCCTTGTATAGGAGTTCACCATCCAAAAAACCCCACACCTTGGAGTTTACGACCGTAAACTCATAGGTTTATGGCCGTGAACTCCTCAAATGGTGTTTTTGGGTGTTTTGTGGTGTTATCTTGCATCTAGAACACTCCTATCTTTATTGGAATAATGCATGAAGTAGTTTTAAGGCTCTAGAACACTCCATAAGGGAGTTTACGGCCTAAGGTCCTTCACCTTAGAGTTTACGGCCGTAAACTCTAGGAAGTAAATTGATTTGAGGCACTTAAACATCAAGAATGGCATCCATGATTTTATCTAAGGCTAATGGGGACAAGAGGCACACTTTGGTGCCTTCACTTGGAGTTTACGGCCCAAGCCATGTTCCTTGGCCGTAAACTCCTTTCAAGGAGTGGTTTAGATGTGTTCTACTCTCCATTCGAGTCCCAAAGGTGCAAGGTAATTTGTCTAGAGGCTTAAGGGTAGCTTGGAATGATTTTTGTCCCACAAAATGGGGTTTACGGCCCAAGAAGGGTTCTTGGCCGTAAACTCCTAAAACCTTATGGTTTTTATGGGCTTAGATGTCTTAAATAAGCACAAGTAATTGAGGGTTTAAGTCCTTAAGCATTTGGGGAAGTTTTAGGGCACTAATTGCCCTTTAAAAGGGGTTTACGGCCCAAGGGAGTTCCTTGGCCGTAAACTCCAAGAACTTGTGTTTCTTGGATGCTTTTTGGCCTATAAAGATCATACTCTAACCCCTAAACAAGTTGCCTAACAAGGAATCGGGACTAGGAAGTCATAAAGTTCCATTTTGGAGTTTACTCCCCAAGAACGTTCTTGGGCGGTAAACTCCCGGATCTTGATATTTAGACAAGTAATTGTTGTTAATATGCATTAAACAAGTATTGAAACGCATATAGAAAAGTAGACTCACAATCCGGGATGAAAACCCGAAGATCCGTCAGAGAGAATATGGCTTTTCTCTATTTGGAATTGTGAATAATGAATTAATTTAATTCAGAAAACTATTTATAGTCCTGGAATATTTTGACAGAAAATATTTTCCTTCCTGATGTTGGACTGTAACAGTCTGAAACTTGAAATGCCCAAGTTTCATAAAACCAGGAGTATCCACTCTCCTGATATCATCTAAAACATAAACTCTAATGTACACAAACTTGTTCGGAAAAGCTTGAAAATCACTGAAGCTGAACTAGCTTCTATTGAATAGATGATGTTCGTACAAATGGAAATTTCGGGTTGTCACATGATTTGCTAAAGATTAGTAAATATGATTATACTTATGAGGTTAAGTATAATTTTGTAACATTGGAAAGGTTACAATGTATGACAAAACAAATGAGAAGAATCAAATTAGGCAGAAAGATAAAAGTTTCTCAAATCTGAAAGGGTGGGAGAGTACTTTAGTATCATATTTCATGATCATCTTAATGATTATGAAACCATATCACAAATTCATACTCTAAGGCCGTCTTAGTGCATTGTTATGGCTAAGAAGAGAGGTCATGAATTGTTGGATTGGTTAAAATCAAGAAGATGAGTCATATTTTGTTCCAAAACAATTCTTGGAGTCATACTCCTAGATTGTTACCTGGAGTGACATAAAGGAAGATTTATTAACACTAGTCAAATGTAAGAGTAAAATGTTTTCTACTCTTGTACATTTGAGATTGGTAAGTTGTGATGTCTTGAATGAGATAAAGACCAACTAAGACCAATTGTGTGAAGTGTTAGTCTTGATAAGAATCCGTACTATCCCTTGAATATTTGTTTTGTCAAGGAATGGTTCTTGACTGGGGAAACTTATATGTCAAGGGGACAGTGGGAGCCTTAAAGATCCTGAAAGAGTTTCAAGATTTAATCAAGAGTAAAACCTGTAATTTATCACTAGCACACAACTTAAGGTTTGCAACCTATCGTGTTGACGTAATTCTTGTTTCTGTACCTACTTCAAATAAGTTGAATTTGCATGTGAGTTATCAGAGTTCAACTTGGAAGCATTGGTGGGCCTTGTGCTACCAAGGTAACAAGAAACTAAGATTGAACAAGTTTAATTCATGTAAGGCTGAATTTTGAGCAATCAGAATTTGGAGCTGTTGCTTAAGAGTTATAATATATTGCTTATGAATAGATAACAACAAGGTTTTCATGTGGATTGTAAGGATAAGTTTTTCTACAAAGTTTTAAAATAAAAGAAAAAAAAGGTTTTAATTTTATTTATTTTAAAAATATCCTTACAATGGCATCTGTGGAAAATTGTTGCTTAGATGTTTCCAGTAATAGCAATATTGGAAAGTGGATTTGATTCTTTCATTTGTGGTAGTGTCTGAATTTACCAAATGAAGAAAGTTTTTCATCACCCAAGTTTCAATTGGACAGAAACTTGGAATCATACAAGTTGTATTGTATGATGAATGAGAATTTTCATCTTTGAAAATTAAGACTAATTCTTTGATCACATGTATATGTGAGGCAATTGAAGGACTAAGGAATTAGGTACACTGGGTGTGCGCTGGTCAAGGTCCACCACAAAGATTGTTTTGTCATGATTTGCTAAAGAGTAGTAAATATGATTATACTTATGAGGTTAAGTATAATTTTGTAACATTGGAAAGGTTACAATGTATCACAAAACAAATGAGAAGAATCAAATTAGGCAGAAAGATAAAAGTTTCTCAAATATGAAAGGATGGGAGAGTACTTTAGTATCATATTTCATGATCATCTTAATGATTATGAAACCATATCACAAATTCATACTCTAAGGACGTCTTAGTGCATTGTTATGGCTAAGAAGAGAGGTCATGAATTGTTGGATTGGTTAAAATCAAGAAGATGAGTCATATTTTGTTCCAAAACAATTCTTGGAGTCATACTCCTAGATTGTAACCTGTAGTGACGTAAAGGAAGATTTATTAACACTAGTCAAATGTAAGAGTAAAATGTTTTCTACTCTTGTACATTTGAGATTGGTAAGTTGTGATGTCTTGGATGAGACAAAGACCAACTAAGACCAATTATATGAAGTGTTAGTCTTGATAAGAATCCGCACTATCCCTTGACTATTTGTTTTGTCAAGGAATGGTTCTTGACTGGGGAAACTTATATGTCAAGGGGACAGTGGGAGCCTTAAAGATCCTGAAAGAGTTTCAAGATTTACTCAAGAGTAAAACCTGTAATTTATCACTAGCACACAACTTAAGGTTTGCAACCTATCGTGTTGACGTAATTCTTGTTTCTGTACCTACTTCAAATAAGTTGAATTTGCATGTGAGTTATCAGAGTTCAACTTGGAAGCATTGGTGGGCCTTGTGCTACCAAGGTGACAAGAAACTAAGATTGAACAAGCTTAATTCATGTAAGGCTGAATTTTGAGCAATCAGAATTTGGAGCTGTTGCTTAAGAGTTATAATATATTGCTTATGAATAGATAACAACAAGGTTTTCATGTGGATTGTAAGGATAACTTTTTCTGCAAAGTTTTAAAATAAAAGAAAAAAAGGTTTTAATTTCATTTATTTTAAAAATATCCTTACAATGGCATCTGTGGAAAATTGTTGCTTAGATGTTTCCAGTAATAGCAATATTGGAAAGTGGATTTGATTCTTTCATTTGTGGTAGTGTCTGAATTTACCAAATGAAGAAAGTTTTTCATCACCCAAGTTTCAATTGGACAGAAACTTGGAATCATACAAGTTGTATTGTATGATGAATGAGAATTTTCATCTTTGAAAATTAAGACTAATTCTTTGATCACATGTATATGTGAGTCAATTGAAGGACTAAGGAATTAGGTACACTGGGTGTGCGCTGGTCAAGGTCCACCACAAAGATTGATTTGTCATGCTTTGCTAGAGATTAGTAAATATGATTATACTTATGAGGTTAAGTATAATTTTGTAACATTGGAAAGGTTACAATGTATGACAAAACAAATGAGAAGAATCAAATTAGGCAGAAAGATAAAAGTTTCTCAAATATGAAAGGATGGGAGAGTACTTTAGTATCATATTTCATGATCATCTTAATGATTATGAAACCATATCACATATTCATACTCTAAGGACGTCTTAGTGCATTGTTATGGCTAAGAAGAGAGGTCATGAATTGTTGGATTGGTTAAAATCAAGAAGATGAGTCATATTTTGTTCCAAAACAATTCTTGGAGTCATACTCCTAGATTGTAACCTGTAGTGACATAAAGGAAGATTTATTAACACTAGTCAAATGTAAGAGTAAAATGTTTTCTACTCTTGTACATTTGAGATTGGTAAGTTGTGATGTCTTGGATGAGACAAAGACCAACTAAGACCAATTGTATGAAGTGTTAGTCTTGATAAGAATCCGCACTATCCCTTGACTATTTGTTTTGTCAAGGAATGGTTCTTGACTGGGGAAACTTATATGTCAAGGGGACAGTGGGAGCCTTAAAGATCCTGAAAGAGTTTCAAGATTTACTCAAGAGTAAAACCTGTAATTTATCACTAGCACACAACTTAAGGTTTGCAACCTATCGTGTTGACGTAATTCTTGTTTCTGTACCTACTTCAAATAAGTTGAATTTGCATGTGAGTTATCAGAGTTCAACTTGGAAGCATTGGTGGGCCTTGTGCTACCAAGGTGACAAGAAACTAAGATTGAACAAGTTTAATTCATGTAAGGCTGAATTTTGAGCAATCAGAATTTGGAGCTGTTGCTTAAGAGTTATAATATATTGCTTATGAATAGATAACAACAAGGTTTTCATGTGGATTGTAAGGATAAGTTTTTCTGCAAAGTTTTAAAATAAAAGAAAAAAAGGTTTTAATTTCATTTATTTTAAAAATATCCTTACAATGGCATTTGTGGAAAATTGTTGCTTATATGTTTCCAGTAATAGCAATATTGGAAAGTGGATTTGATTCTTTCATTTGTGGTAGTGTCTGAATTTACCAAATGAAGAAAGTTTTTCATCACCCAAGTTTCAATTGGACAGAAACTTGGAATCATACAAGTTGTATTGTATGATGAATGAGAATTTTCATCTTTGAAAATTAAGACTAATTATTTGATCACATGTATATGTGAGTCAATTGAAGGACTAAGGAATTAGGTACACTGGGTGTGCGCTGGTCAAGGTCCACCACAAAGATTGATTTGTCATGATTTGCTAAAGATTAGTAAATATGATTATACTTATGAGGTTAAGTATAATTTTGTAACACTGGAAAGGTTACAATGTATGACAAAACAAATGAGAAGAATCAAATTAGGCAGAAAGATAAAAGTTTCTCAAATTTGAAAGGATGGGAGAGTACTTTAGTATCATATTTCATGATCATCTTAATGATTATGAAACCGTATCACAAATTCATACTCTAAGGACGTCTTAGTGCATTGTTATGGCTAAGAAGAGAGGTCATGAATTGTTGGATTGGTTAAAATCAAGAAGATGAGTCATATTTTGTTCCAAAACAATTCTTGGAGTCATACTCCTAGATTGTAACCTGGAGTGACATAAAGGAAGATTTATTAACACTAGTCAAATGTAAGAGTGAAATGTTTTCTACTCTTGTACATTTGAGATTGGTAAGTTGTGATGTCTTGGATGAGACAAAGACCAACTAAGACCAATTGTGTGAAGTGTTAGTCTTGATAAGAATCCGCACTATCCCTTGAATATTTGTTTTGTCAAGGAATGGTTCTTGACTGGGGAAACTTATATGTCAAGGGGACAGTGGGAGCCTTCAAGATCCTGAAAGAGTTTCAAGATTTAATCAAGAGTAAAACCTGTAATTTATCACTAGCACACAACTTAAGGTTTGCAACCTATCGTGTTGACGTAATTCTTGTTTCTGTACCTACTTCAAATAAGTTGAATTTGCATGTGAGTTATCAGAGTTCAACCTGGAAGCATTGGTGGGCCTTGTCCTACAAAGGTGACAAGAAACTAAGATTGAACAAGTTTAATTCATGTAAGGCTGAATTTTGAGCAATCAGAATTTTGAGCTGTTGCTTAAGAGTTATAATATATTGCTTATTAATAGATAACAACAAGGTTTTCATGTGGATTGTAAGGATAACTTTTTCCGCAAAGTTTTAAAATAAAAGAAAAAAAGGTTTTAATTTTATTTATTTTAAAAATATCCTTACAATGGCATATGTGGAAAATTGTTGCTTATATGTTTCCAGTAATAACAATATTGGAAAGTGGATTTGATTCTTTCATTTGTGGTAGTGTCTGAATTTACCAAATGAAGAAAGTTTTTCATCACCCAAGTTTCAATTGGACAGAAACTTGGAATCATACAAGTTGTATTGTATGATGAATGAGAATTTTCATCTTTGAAAATTAAGACTAATTCTTTGATCACATGTATATGTGAGTCAATTGAAGGACTAAGGAATTAGGTACACTGGGTGTGCGCTTGTCAAGGTCCACCACAAAGATTGATTTGTCATGATTTGCTAAAGATTAGTAAATATGATTATACTTATGAGGTTAAGTATAATTCTGTAACATTGGAAAGGTTACAATGTATGATAAAACAAATGAGAAGAATCAAATTAGGCAGAAAGATAAAAGTTTCTCAAATCTGAAAGGATGGGAGAGTACTTTAGTATCATATTTCATGATCATCTTAATGATTATGAAACCATATCACAAATTCATACTCTAAGGACGTCTTACTGCATTGTTATGGCTAAGAAGAGAGGTCATGAATTGTTGGATTGGTTAAAATCAAGAAGATGAGTCATATTTTGTTCCAAGACAATTCTTGGAGTCAAACTCCTAGATTGTAACCTGGAGTGACATAAAGGAAGATTTATTAACACTAGTCAAATGTGAGAGTAAAACGTTTTCTACTCTTGTACATTTGAGATTGGTAAGTTGAGATGTCTTGGATGAGACAAAGACCAACTAAGACCAATTGTGTGAAGTGTTAGTCTTGATAAGAATCCGCACTATCCCTTGAATATTTGTTTTGTCAAGGAATGGTTCTTGACTGGGGAAACTTATATGTCAAGGGGACAGTGGGAGCCTTAAAGATCCTGAAAGAGTTTCAAGATTTAATCAAGAGTAAAACCTGTAATTTATCACTAGCACACAACTTAAGTTTTGCAACCAATCATGTTGACGTAATTCTTGTTTCTGTACCTACTTCAAATAAGTTGAATTTGCATATGAGTTATCAGAGTTCAACTTGGAAGGATTGGTGTGTTGGGTTTTGAGCATTCTAACACTTCTAAGTGTACATGCAACCCTAAATACCTTGGATCTATGTTTTCTCTATTATACATGTAAATAAGAACTTCCAAGGTATTATCCTAATCTAGCATACAAAACAATTAGTGTAGCAAGATAGAATTCATACCTCTTTGATGTAGAAAGTCTTCATTAAGCTTGAGTGCCTAGCCCCAATAGTGTGGAAGCCTCAAATGGAATCACAATCACCAAAACACTTAGAATAACTTGAGAGAATTCTACAACTCATAAATCGGCTAGCCCTTTCACTTCACACACTAGTGGCCAATTTTGGTCAAGAATAAGATGCTTATATAGTTAGGGTTACACCATGTAAACCCTAATTGACATGGACTTTCATTTCCATGATCCATGGGTACAAATACACCATGGAGCATCCATGGACCATCCTATGGGTTTTAGCCCAACTTGATTATCCATGGAGCATTAGCCCACTATACAAGTATGGATGATTTACACAATCAACCCATATATTTAATTAGTCTTCTTTTGATCACTTAATTAATCCTAGATTAATTCTTGATCAATACTAATTAAATAATCTTATTATTCTTATTATTAATATACTAGAACTTATAATATATTAATAACCATAAGTGTCTTATTTCTCTCATTATAGTCTATCCAAGTGCATGATGGTATGCAACCCAAATGGACCATGCCGGGTCAGGTCAAGTCTTACCAATTATAGTTATGGACTTAGACATTAATCCAACAGTCTCCCACTTGGATAAGTCTAAAACTATTATTGCGTATGACTTCAGGAACCAACTGGCAATCGTAGCTCTCAAAAGCTTCTGTCGAACTCTGACCTTGTAGATGAACTTTGACCTTTGTCAATGACTTGTCCATTAGATAAGGGATCATATATATTCCTCCATTCTAGATATCATATGGACTGAGACATGGATTATAATCATTCTCTCTGTCCATTTGTTGTTTCCCGTTTTTCGATTTATGACGACTGACTAATTGAACAAATCAAATCAGTCCTGGCCCGGCCGAGCACTTCCATTTGTCATCATCAAATCATCGAGGGGCCCACAGATATCGCTTTTATCCCGAAGGTAAAAGGAACGGATAAACTTCGACTCATATGGCTTGTTCTACTACTTGTTGAATCATACACAAAGGCACGTTTTATAACACCGAGTTACCGTATGCGTTTTCGTGCAATCAATGTACAACCAACTCTTAGTAACAACTCATATCTCTAGGTTTGAAGAATATAAGATATTATCGTCTCATGATCACTCGTGATAAAATCCATGAAGTGATTCCAATGAGCGCGGGTTGAATCCAATACTCAAAACTTATGAGCACTCATGAGTGTTGTAGCCCTTTGTCCAACACCCTAGACCTCTACAAGCCAACCCATGACAATCTTGATTCATATCTACTCCCAACATATGACCGACTGTGGATGGTTTGAATAACTTAGTCATTCCGGAAGAATAACCTAGTTTATTCGGGAAGTCAAAACATGCAAAGTGAAACACAATAATAATTGAATCCAATATGGTATCAACCCTTTGAACATAAATAAAACACCTTTTATTTATCACCATATGATTACACATTATTCATTGTATACTGTTTCAGCTATCAACTTTATTCTTGAATTTAAAACAATAGTTGTCCCATGCTCCAAGCATGTACACTATGTTTTCTAAACACTAGTCATGCCATACACCAAGTATGCATACTATGTTTGTCTATGATCTTTACTTTGTGAACTAGATCAATTGAACATAACTTCAATGATTCTCTTTTCACACTCCCAAACCCTTACCGCAAATGCAAGAATTCCAAATTCATGCCATTTACTGAAATCTGTTAGATTCTAAACTTATATGCATTGATCCTCTTGTAATGATTATGCACAAAGTCATAAAGACTTGACAACAACCATTACAGAGTATTCCAAAGGAGATCAGCTCCTTGGAAACATCCTTCTTGCATTAAGTTTCCTAATTTTAAACAGATTGAAAATTCTAACTTTGAAACATTTCCTGATTCCATTTTGACTATCACTTCTGAACAAGAGTTGCCTCCTTACAGACTATGTCAATATGGTCCTTCCAGAATTATCACTATACTTCCAACTGTCCTTGAGCAACCAATCTTTGGTAAACCTTAGATTGCCCTCGACAATTGTTTAATCCTTTTAGTCATATCCAGTTCTAAACCTTTTTCCCTTCTTAATGCCCCAGGCATTTGGAAAATTTTAGAAAGGATGAATATAGCACATGTAATCGATCCTATATCCGAAGCATATGGGACACGATTCATGATGTCTCACATAAAGACTAAACCAGTCTTTTGCTATAACATTTCCATTTCTATTTGCCAAGTTCTCATAATTCAGATTATGAAAAGGGATGCCGTAATCATAATCGAATTTTAGAATGCAAATAATGGACCTGTATACAGAATTTCCTTATGTTGAGCCATTCCAACATGAAATTCATATATATCCTTGACTAAATGATTAAAACCTCACGATCTAAGCTTATAGATTTGAGATGAAGTATAATTTCCTCTCCCTTAATTATAGCAAAACAACTCTTTCCCAATTGAAACTTTTGTTTTCTATAATTAACATTGCTAACTTGCAATACTTATCATAATTATCATGCTCCCACTAACATGATGATTATTAGCATAACACTTATGCTCCCACTAGCTTTGACATGTACCCAGAAATCAGTTGGACTTCTAGAAATCAATACTTCATTGACTTTCTTACCAAAGTTCAGATTTCTGATACTATATTATTTTGATAAGACTTTATCAAAATCATACACCTTCCCTTAGATAGCACACTTGTGGGTCTAAACAATTATGAATAGGTATGCCGTAATCATAATGGCTAGACCTTTTTTGCCACTTCTCACAAGTCCATATTAGTGTGCCGGTTAACCACACGCGCTCCACTAACGACTTTGAGAATGCAAATATCACAATTGCTATCTAGCTAAAATCTACTTAGTGAAAGTGTTTCCTCACCATCATTTTCATGAATCGGAGAGAAACCTTATGACACTTAGATTTATATGGTGTATGAGTTCCTACCCATATGAATTTGTCAAACCATAATCACAAGACAAAGATAATGACAAATCCAAAACCATATGGATTGAACTCAATCTTAACTTCTTGCCACCTGGCAGCTCAAGGGCCTGCCATTGCTTCCAAGTTGTTATGCAACAAACTGAGAACTCTAAGAACTCATATGCAAAGCCAACTTTAACTGGAATGGGCACAGATATGTCAACACGATAGGTTATAAACCTCAAGCCGTGTGCTAGTGAAGAATTTCAGGTTCTATTCTTGATTATTTCTTGAGACTTTCAAGACCTTTAAGACTCCCACTGTCCTCTTGACATATAAGACTCCCTTGTCAAACATCCAAGAGATAGTGCGGATTCTAATCAAGAAAAACACTTTACCCAATTGGCCTAAGTTGGTCTTTGTTTTATCCAAAACATCACAACTTACCAATTTCAAATGTACAAGAGTAGAAAACTTTTACTCTTACATTTGACAAGTGTTTTAAACCTTCTTTAAGACATGTCACTCAAATGACAATCTTGGAGTATGACTCTAAGACTTGTATTGGAACGAAGTATGACTCATCTTCTTGATTTAACCATTTCAACAATTCAAGTTCCTCTTCTTAGTCATAAGAATGCACTAAGATTTCCTTAGAGAACTAATTGTGCTATGGTTTCTTAATCATTAAGATGATCACAAAACTGATACTAAAGTACTCTCCCATCTTTTCAGATATGAGAAACTTTTATCCTTCTGCCTAATTTGATTCTTCTTATTCGCTTTTTTGTGGTGGACTTAATCAGTGCACAAGAATGTGTACTCGATCCCTAAGTCCTTTACTTGACTCACACATCCATGTGAACAAGTAATTAGTCTTAATTTTCCAATACTTGAAAGTTCTCATTCATCATGCTATACAACTTGCATGATTCCAAGTTTCGGTCCAATTGAAACTTGGGTGATGAGAATCTTTCCTTATTTGGTAAATTTAGACATTACCACAAATGAAAGAATCAATTTCATATTTCCACTCTTGCTCTTAATGGAATCTTATAAGCAACAATTTTTCCTCAAATGCCATTGTAAGGATATTTTAAAATAAATAAAATCAAAAATTTTCTATTATTTTAAAACTTTGCGGAAAAACTAATCCTTACAATCCATATGAAAACTTGTTGTTATCTATTCCTAAGCAAAAATATCATAACTCCTAAGAAGTAGCTCAAGAATCCGATTTTTCAAGCTATGCGATAGAAATCCATCTACGCGATCAGATTCAGCATATTCTTTCTTTAAGTTTCTTCACTTTTCTTTGATTCTTAAACATCACCATGTGACCCAGTCACATCATGTATCAAGAATCTCAGAATAGAAACTTAACAGAGTCAGATAGTGGACTTTATCTGAAGTAGAGTCAAACTTATTGACTTTAACATCCTTAGGTAAATTTGGCAGCTTCGTGAGCAGTGCCCCTTCCTTTGGCAATATAAACATATGGAACCTTTGATAATGGTACACGGGACTATCACAGACTTAGCTTTTCTCTTTACCATTTGGTCAACCGAGTTGACTATGGCCGATCCCTTTCCATTGGGAAGAGAATGCTTTTCTGCATTTCCTGTGTCACTATTGTCAATGTCCATAAAGTTTTAGGACGTTGATCTTAGCAAACTGATAAGATCATTAAGGGCCTTGTCATATTCTGTTTCATAGGTGTTCCAAAAGAACTCACTATGTGACTTAGAAAGTGATTGAACCACCGACTTTCTCAAGACTTTGACACCCAACTCTCCCGGCTTGTCAATATGTGACTACATCTCCAAGACGTGACCACACCTAGACCTTGCCTTGCCAATAGGGCCTGAGTGACCTTAAACTTTTCAAGAACTTGTGGGTTGGGGAGAATAATTGGAGGAGGAGAAAGAAGTATGATATCCATGGGACATCATCTTCATTAGGAAACCTTGTTTCAAAAGATTTAGGAAGATCATAGGTGCCTAAACCAGACAACTTTTGGGAGATATTCAAGATAGTTGATTTAAAGTCCTTAATATGACACCCAATATGAAATATTAAGGCTAGGACCCAACAAACTATTTTATAACTTAGAAGAGGTATGCCGTAATCCAAGCTATAAAATATTTGAAGGTAGGTGAATGACGATTCACCAATTTCCACCAAGATAAACGAAATGTATTATTAGGTTTTAATTGGTTTTGAAACTCCTAGATCTATTGAGATTCATTGAACTGTTCAATGGCATGTTTCAATCTCGAGTGTGCCCTTCAGGTTTTATGACTGGGATGCCGAGGATCACAAAACAAGGTGTGAAGTAACCATGCAAATTACTTGGTACCCTTAAGTGTTTACCCCTCAATCGATGTGCCGGTTAACCACACACGCTCCACCGATACTATGATAAACATTAAGTTACTCTTTGCCTACCTTGTTAAATACGAGTTAGTGTGCCGGTTAACCACACACGCTCCACTAACCGACTTAAACAAAGTGCAAAGTGTAATTTCATGGATTAGCACCTTATTCACATTTTTCCTAAGTAACTAAGATTGGGTATTATTAAGAGTTTAGTTACTTAGTATTATCATTAATACTTTTAATGAAGGGAGAATTCTAGTCCTGTCAAACCCGTTCGGCTAACGACCCTCCACCAGTCAAGCAAGCGGTGGGTGAGAGTGGACACCCATTAAGTTGCCATTTTATAGGCAACAACCTTATACCCACCTTATAGACCGGCTTCGTGAATGAGGCGTACTAGCGGTAAGACTGACTTTACTCTTATACATATATATATATATATATATATATATATATATATATATATATATATATATATATATATATATATTATTAACTTATAATATTATAAAGTATAAGGGTTGAATTTTAACTCTTTAAAATTCTAAGGGCTAACTTGGAATTAAAGTATTCATAAGAGAAAACTTTACAAATTCCAAAACTTGAGGGCATGTTTTGAAACTATTCAAAACTAATTAATTCCATGATTTATGTGTTTAAAGTAGTTTTAATCCAAAAACTCTTCAAGTTCCATAACTTGAGGACAAGTTATGGAAGACTTTAAACTAATAAAAGAACTAACCTTTCTTTATTTTATAACTTATGGATTTAATTATGGTTACATATTTATTCTTTAATGAAGTGACTCTTGAACTTCCATAACTTGAGGACAAGTTATGGAGTCATAAAAAAAATTATTCAATGACACAAGACTCTTCATTTTGTAACCATTGCCAACTTTTATGAGTTTTATGAGTCTTTAATGTGACTCTTCATGTAACTTGAGGACAAGTTACACAAACACATTTTATACTCAACTCTTAGATTAAAATGGATTGAAAACAACTATTTCAATTAACTTTTCTATTAATCTAAGCAACTCATAAGTAAAAGATAATTCAAATCAAACTTTTTCATGTAATTAGCCTAATCACTAAACTAATTCAAAACATGAATCTATTGATAATTATCTTTGAAATTGGATTAGCATGAACATTACCACATTAAAAACAAGTTTATAAGTTCAAAAACAACTTAGGGTAATGTTCCTAGTCCATTTCGAGCCAAAAACGTCGAGTTTATGCTGTCTGCGGGTCCAACTCGTCGAGTGCATGAACCAACTCGACGAGTTGGATCGAATTCATCACTTTTAAGGCATGGAATCGCCGAGTCTCCTGATGGACTCGCCGAGTCTGATGATCAGACAGCAAGAAATTCGATTTTTTGAAGCCGTTTTGCAAGTATAACAAGAAAACAAGCCTAGGCTCTGATACCACTGTTGGGTTTTGAGCATTCTAACACTTCTAAGTGTACATGCAACCCTAAATACCTTGGATCTATGTTTTCTCTATTATACATGCAAATAAGAACTTCCAAGGTATTATCCTAATCTAGCATACAAAACAATGAGTGTAACAAGATAGAATTCATACCTCTTTGATGTAGAAAGTCTTCATTAAGCTTGAGTGCCTAGCCCCAATAGTGTGGAAGCCTCAAATGGAATCACAATCACCAGAACACTTAGAATAACTTGAGAGAATTCTACAACTCATGAAATCGGCTAGCCCTTTCACTTCACACACTAGTGGCCAATTTTGGTCAAGAATAAGATGCTTATATAGTTAGGGTTACACCATGTAAACCCTAATTGACATGGCCTTTCATTTCCATGATCCATGGGTACAAATACACCATGGAGCATCCATGGACCATCCTATGGGTTTTAGGCCAACTTGATTATCCATGGAGCATTAGCCCACTATACAAGTATGGATGATTTACACAATCAACCCATATATTTAATTAGTCTTCTTTTGATCACTTAATTAATCCTAGATTAATTCTTGATCAATACTAATTAAATAATCTTATTATTCTTATTATTAATATACTAGAACTTATAATATATTAATAACCATAAGTGTCTTATTTCTCTCATTATAGTCTATCCAAGTGCATGATGGTATGCAACCCAAATGGACCATGCCGGGTCAGGTCAAGTCTTACCAATTATAGTTATGGACTTAGACATTAATCCAACATGGTGGGCCTTGTGCTACCAAGGTGACAAGAAACTAAGATTGAACAAGTTTAACTCATGTAAGGCTGAATTTTGAGCAATCAGAATTTTGAGCTGTTGCTTAAGAGTTATAATATATTGCTTATGAATAGATAACAACAAGGTTTTCATGTGGATTGTAAGGATAAGTTTTTCCGAAAAGTTTTAAAATAAAAGAAAAAAAGGTTTTAATTTTATTTATTTTAAAAATATCCTTACAATGGCATCTGTGGAAAATTGTTGCTTATATGTTTCCAGTAATAGCAATATTGGAAAGTGGATTTGATTCTTTCATTTGTGGTAGTGTCTGAATTTACCAAATGAAGAAAGTTTTTCATCACCCAAGTTTCAATTGGACAGAAACTTGGAATCATACAAGTTGTATTGTATGATGAATGAGAATTTTCATCTTTGAAAATTAAGACTAATTCTTTGATCACATGTATATGTGAGTCAATTGAAGGACTAAGGAATTAGGTACACTGGGTGTGCGCTGGTCAAGGTCCACCACAAAGATTGATTTGTCATGATTTGCTAAAGATTAGTAAATATGATTATACTTATGAGGTTAAGTATAATTCTGTAACATTGGAAAGGTTACAATGTATGACAAAACAAATGAGAAGAATCAAATTAGGCAGAAAGATAAAAGTTTCTCAAATCTAAAAGGATGGGAGAGTACTTTAGTATCATATTTCATGATCATCTTAATGATTATGAAACCATATCACAAATTCATACTCTAAGGACGTCTTAGTGCATTGTTATGGCTAAGAAGAGAGGTCATGAATTGTTGGATTGGTTAAAATCAAGAAGATGAGTCATATTTCGTTCCAAAACAATTCTTGGAGTCATACTCCTAGATTGTAACATGGAGTGACATAAAGGAAGATTTATTAAAACTAGTCAAATGTAAGAGTAAAATGTTTTCTATTGTTGTACATTTGAGATTGGTAAGTTGTGATGTCTTGGATGAGACAAAGCCCAACTAAGACCAATTGTGTGAAGTGTTAGTCTTGATAAGAATCCGCACTATCCCTTGAATATTTGTTTTGTCAAGGAATGGTTCTTGACTGGGGAAACTTATGTCACACCCCCAAACCAGAATGGCGGAAACATTCGGGGGTGGATGATTTCACGTAGTATCACAACCATTGAATATTGTAAAGAAAGTAACACAACCATCACATATATAATGAAAACGTATGTTGTTGCGTTATACATAATAGCAAAAGAATATTACAATGAGATGATAAATGTTCCATAATAAAACATCTTTAGTGTTTCCTTCTCCAAAAGCTAGTGGTTACCTGTATTACTGATTCCCTGAGAAATACAAGTAACCACCAGCTTTTGGAGAAGGAAACACTAAAGATGTTTTATTATGGAACATTTATCATCTCATTGTAATATTCTTTTGCTATTATGTATAACGCAACAACATACGTTTTCATTATATATGTGATGGTTGTGTTACTTTCTTTACAATATTCAATGGTTGTGATACTACGTGAAGTCATCCACCCCCGAATGTTTCCGCCATTCTGGTTTGGGGGTGTGACAGATTGGTATCAGAGCATTGTTTATAGTGAACTAAGTATATCGAACCACATACGATATACAAACTATAAATACAAAGGGGACCAAAAACCCTCTGATAAAACATTTTCATGAACAAAATACTTTCTTTTAAAGATATACATTTTTAAAAGCATGCATTAATCTCGTATCATAACAAGTTTTACTAAAAAGTATTAAGGCAAGTTACGACACTACGATTGAGCCTCGGGGTATGTAATCAGGTCGAGAATAAATATAGCCTGATCAACTATATTTATCCTGGATTTGACCAACGTACGTTGAGGAATGGTCGTAGTAGACAACAAGCCAAGAACTTACCAAATACAAATCAATTTAGTTTCGCCAAATTGTAATATTATAGGAGTATTATTAAAAATAGTTGTACAAATTATAGTTAAAAATAGTAAGTCGTTAAATAGAGTTTTCTTATAAAGTTCTCATACGTCTATCCTAGTACAAACAAATGGCCGGATTCCATTTACCAGGAGATCTCTACTACCCAAACCAAGGCAACGACGGTTGGATAGAAGAAGACCCGGAGGAAGACCCAGAAGAAATCGAAGAAGAGGTCGGGGAAGAATTCGAAGTCGATGTCGGAGAGGAATTCGAAGTCGACGAAGAGATCGTGGAAGTTTCTAGCGGAACAGACTCTGAGCCAGAAGTGTACGACCCTCCCATCCCTCATCAGACCATATCAACCGGGACCCATTCCCATGTGGGGAAGTCACCTCTACTACTGGAGCCGCCAACAAGGTGTACGCCCTCCTTTCGGCATGTGCCGAGATTTTTACTATGTCAGTGGGGGAAGCTCAGCTGACCGAGCACTTCATGTTCTTGTGAACGCTATAGTTACCCAGAACTACGAGACGGACAGGCAAGCAACCAGAGTTCGCGAGGTCAATGCTGCTACCCAAAGTAACGCCGCTGACATCCGCCGTTTGGAAGGACTACACGAGAATACCCAAATCTACACGGGGACACTTCAGAATCAATTGATAACAGCTCTGGCAGAAATAAGAGAGATGAAGGAACAACAAGCAGATCTTGAGAGGCGACTGATGGGAGTCAAACGGTCGGATGCCGAATCTAGCTCCAAACGTCGCAAGTAGAACTTGTTCAAGCCCCAACAATTTTGTTATAGATTAGGATTTCGGATAAAAGTTTTTCCTTTATTTCCCTTGTTTTCCCTGTTGTATCCATAATCGGAGATCTCTAGGAGGATCAAATTTTCCCGAACAAGATATGCAATGTAACACACCTCAGGTGTGACCTATATGTATAAATATGAAGTATTTCTTATTATATACCTCTCAGAAATTTCGAGTTTTAAAATTTCTATGCCTACTTTGAAACCATAAACTAAAGTCAAAACAAATTACTAGATGCAACTAACACACAATTGTCAAAACATTAGAAACTTATAGTATTCATTCTTATTTTTCTCTACCAGAACATGCCTCCTCGTAGATCAACACGCAGAAACTCAGCTTCAACACCACCTCCACCACCCCCTCCAATTATGGACACCGTTATGTTCCAGACTGCTGTAAGCGCTGCTGTAACTCCAGCAATGGCACAAATGAGCAACAACGGATCGGGGGGAGGAACAAACAGTTTTACAAATGGCCAAGGTCAAAGCCGTTCAGGGGTATGCACTTACAAAGACTTCACCAACGGAAAACCTATTCCCTTTTACGGGACTGGGGGAGTATTGGCTCTATCTCAATGGATAGAGAAAACAGAAGCTGTATTCGAAATCTGTGCATGTCCTGAAGAAAGCAAAGTAAAGTTTGCCGCTTTTACATTCTCTGAACGCGCCCGTACATGGTGGAACGGCCACGTCCAGACACTAACCCTGGTGGTGGCAAACTCCATGGTTTGGGAAAACCTGAAAAGAATGCTCCTTCGAGAATACTGCCCAAGAGGCGAGATTCAGAAGCTTGAACAGGAACTGTGGAACCTCTCGATGGTAGGTTCGGATATAGCAGGTTACACCAACAGGTTCAGTGACTTAATAACGCTTTGCCTAGGCATGTTAACCCTGGAGAGCCAAAAGGTCGAGAGATACATCTCGGGACTATCACCCCAACTTCGTGGAAGTGTGCTAGCTTCCAGACCCTTGACTTTCGCCAGCGCCAAGGAACTAGCGCAATCACTTGTTGATCATGGCGTCTGTCAAAGAGTCACGGGTATCATGGTTGAACCAACCAAAGGGAACAGCAGCAATGAAATCAATGCCAACAACAACAACAAGAAGAAACTTTGGAACAAAAGGAAGGGACAAACTTCGCAAGAACCTTCAAAGAAGCAAATGGTTGCTGTTCATGCTGCTACTACCCCCACCACAACTCCTGCTACCTCTGCGCCAACAAAACCATATGCAGGAATTCTGCCCAAGTGCAGCAAGTGCAACTACCATCACCATGGTATTTGTCGCGAGATGCACTGCAAGAACTGCGACAGGAAATGGCACACAACTCGTTTCTGTAAAGCACCGGCACGTCCAATCACTCAAGTTTCTGGCACTGGAGTAAGCCGGGCGTGTTATGGGTGCGGAGAGACTGGACACTTCAGGAGGGATTGTCCCAAGGAAAGAAATATTGGCGGTGTGGGGAGAGTGCTGGCAGTAGGACAGAGAGAAGCAATAGCGGACCCCACGGTGGTTACGGGTACGTTTCTACTCAACAACACTTATGCATGCATACTTTTTGACTGCGGTGCGGAGAGAAGTTTTGTGAGTCATAAATTCAAACACCTACTTAATCAAAAACCCCAACCACTCAATAAAATATTCACTGTAGAAATGGCAAACGGTAAAACAGAACACGCAAACGATTTGTACGTAGGGTGCACACTAAGTTTAAACGAGCGCTTGTTTCGAGTCGATCTTATGCCCATTTCCATAAGAAGTTTCGATGTCATCATCGGTATGGACTGGTTGAGCCTTCACCATGCCGATATCCTTTGCCACGAAAGGGTTGTTCGCCTAAATCTGCCAAACGGCGAATCTCTTGTCATTTATGGCGACAAACCTAGTTCAAGTTTACAAATCATTTCATGTATTAAAGCACAAAAATATCTTCGTAAGGAATATCATGCCTTTCTAGCCCACGTAGTAGACAAGAAACGAGAATCAAAAAACATTAAAGATATTTCGGAAGTCTGCAACTTCCCGGATATTTTCCCAGAAGATCTTCCAGGAATCCCACCGGAACGTCAAGTCGAGTTCAGAATCGACTTAATCCCCGGGGATACCCCTGTAGCAAAGTCGTCGTACCGTTTAGCCCCAACCGAGATGCAGGAACTATCCAGTCAATTAAACGAGCTGCTGAGCAAGGGATTCATCAGACCAAGCTTCTCACCATGGGGAGCGCCAGTCCTATTTGTGAAGAAGAAGGACGGATCCTTTCGCATGTGCATCGATTATCGGGAGCTAAACAAACTCACGATCAAGAACCAATATCCCTTACCGCGCATAGACGATCTATTCGACCAACTTCATGGAGCAAGCTACTTCTCAAAGATAGATCTAAGATCTGGTTATCACCAACTGCGAGTACTGGAAGGAGACATCCCCAAAACGGCTTTCCGAACACGTTATGGTCACTACGAATTTGTAGTAATGCCCTTCGGATTGACGAATGCTCCAGCAATGTTCATGGACTTAATGAACCGAGTATGTCGTCCCTTCCTGGATAAATTCGTGATCGTATTCATAGATGTGTTGGATAAGGTGTCTAAGTCCATAACTTATTTGGTATATACTTGACCCGACCGGCATGGTCCATTTGGGTTGCATCTCATCCAAACTATTATGGATAATTTTATGAGAGTTATACACATATGTTTATTAATATATTATGAGTTATAATATATTAATATGAAGTTACGTTATTTAATTAGTTTTAGTCTTAAATTAATTATGGATTAATTTAGAGATTAAAAGGAATACTAATTAAATTATGGGCTATTTGTTTTATATAGTGTGGGCTAATACTCATTTGTTAATGGGCTAGGCTTATGTGGAAGTCCATGGATGATCCATGGAGCTTTTAACCCATGGATCCTTGGAATAGGAAAAGACATGGGTTATTAGGGTTTCACCCTAACCATGCATACTATATAAGCATGCTTATGGAGCATGAAAGAGAGCCTAAGATAGCCTAAGAGAAAGCTAGTGTTCTAGTGTGTGTGTGCATGTGTGTGGCCGAAAATACAAGAGTGTGTATACTCTCTCAAAGTTTTCCAAGAGTTTGTGGTGTTTGTGATTCCATTTGAGGCATTCACACTATTGGTGCTTGGCCCTCAAACTCCTAAGAACCCAACACAACAAAGGTATGTAATCTCTTCTAACTCTTTTATGTTGAAATGTTCCCCATGCCATGTTAGATAGGTTATAAACCTTGGAAAATTATTATTTTGCATGTATTTAGACAAACATAGATCCAAGGTTTATTAGGGTTGCATGCACACTTAGGAAGTGTTAGATTGCTCAAAACCCAACAGTGGTATCAGAGCCTAGGCTTGCTTGTTTGATACTTGATGCAAAATAGTGAAAAAAGTCGAAATCGTTGTTGTCTGCATGCTAGACTCGCCGAGTCCATTGGGGGGACTCGCCGAGTCCAAGGCAAACTTCAACCTACTCGACGAGTCCGTTCGTGCACTCGGCGAGTAGGATCGAAAGAATGCAGAATCTCGACTTTTGCTGCTGGAAATGGACTGGAAACATTACCCTAAATTGTTTTGGTGTTGTAAAACTTATTTTAGTTGGTGTAATGGTTGTTCTAATCCATTTACAATAGCATATATCAAAAATCCATGATTTTATGTGTTCATATAATTCTTGAATTTTTGATGATCATGTTCATGTTCTTATGAATTTAGAAAATGATAGGAATTATTTGCTGAATTGTTTAGAATTAATTCTTAATCATTTATGTGTTTTAATGGAGTCCATAATTTGTCCTCAAGTTATGGATTACCAAAGGTCACTTTCATTTAACACACACTTAAAACACATAAGTTACATGAAAATGAAGAGTCTTCATTTTTATGAACCTTTAATTCATAAGTTATGAAATGAAGAGTTTTGCAAAGTTACAAAACTTGTCCTCAAGTTTTGGAATTTGTAAAGTTTCACACACTTTAATAAACTTTAATTCCAAACCTTAGAGTTTTAATAGTTAAAATTCAACCCTTATACTATTTATAACATTAATGGTTAATTATTATATATATATGTATAAGAATAAGTCGTTTTACCGTTAGTAGGCCTCATTCACGAAGCCGGTCTATAAGGTGGGTATAAGGTTGTTGCCTATAAAATGGCGACTTAATGGGTGTATACTCTCACCCACCGCTTGCTTGATCGGTGGAGGGTCGTTAGCCGAACGGGTAGAACAACGACTTTAAATCCTCATTAAAAGTATAATGAATATTATAAAATAACTAAACTCTTTTAATTCCCAATCTTAGTTATTTTAGGAAAATGTGAACATGGTGCTAATCCATGGAATTCACACTTTGTACCTTACCAAGTCGTTAGTGGAGCGTGTGTGGTTAACCGGCACACTAATTAGACTAGTAAGGATCACGAAGGGTAACTTAATGTTGTCATAGATCAATGGAGCGTGTGTGGTTAACCGGCACATTGATTAGGTGATAATATTAGGAGTACCAAGTGAGTTAGCATGGTTATTCACACCTTGTTTTGTGATCCTCGGCATCCCAGTCACAAAACTTGAAGGGCACAATCGAGATTGAAACATGCCATTGAAAAGTTCAATGAATCTCAAAAGAATCTAGGAATTTCAAATCCAATTAAACCTAATTAATCATTTCGTTTTCATGGTGGAAATTGGTGAATCGTCATTCGCCTACCTTTCAAATATATTATTACTTAGATTACGACATCCCTCTTCTAAGTGTAATATATTGTGATTGGATCCTAGCCTTAATATTACATTTGGGTGTCTTATTAAGGATCCTAAATATCTAATCTAAACTTACTTTCTTCTTTCAGATGTCTTCCAACACTAATGCTTCAGGCTCTAACCCAACTGGTTCTTTCTCTCTCATGAATCTTTGTGGGAGGGTCATCTTTGATGGTTCCAACTTCATGGATTGGATTAGGAACATCAGGATGGTTACTCGTTACGAGGACAAGGAATATGTCATCGATAAGGAGTTAAAAGAACTTGATGAGTCTACTGCTACTCCTGAGGAGATCGTTGAATTCAGGACTCATGAGAGAGATGCTACTAAGGTGGCATGTATCATGATGGCCACGATGACAGCCGAGCTCCAAAAGTCATATGAAGATTTCTACCCTTTTGAGATGCACCAAGACTTGATGGAAAGGTACCATCAGAGTGCTCGTCAGGAGCAGTATGAAATAATCTCCTCCATAATAACTACCCGCATGAAGGACGGTGAATCCGTCACGGGCCACATGCAAAAAATGCAAAGGTATGTGGACCGTTTGCTGAAGCTGAATGTTAACATCCCCGAGGAGTTAGCAATTGACATCATTTTGCACTCCTTGCCTTCTTGTTATGATCATTTTCGAATGACATATCATATGAACAAGGAGGAAGTTACCCTCAGCAAGCTTCAAGGACTCTTGAAGACCGCTGAAACCGGTCTTAAGGGTAAAGCGGTTGTTATCTCTACTACTCCTACTCCAACTTCTACCCCTGTTTTAGCTATTGGGCAAGGCAAAGGGAAAAAGAGGAAGCACCCTTCGAAGGGTACCAAGGGAAAGTCTCTTGAAGGCTCCTCATCCAAGACTAAGAACGGTTCTGTCACTCCTTCTGCCATTCCAAAGGATGCTGAATGCTTTTATTGCCATGAAAAGGCACACTGGAAGCGAAACTGCCCTAAGTACTTGCAGGATCTAAAGGATGGGAAAGTGAAACCCACCTATGCAGGTATTTACACTATATTGTCTAATTACTCAACATATTCTAACTCTTGGGTGCTTGATACAGGATGTGGTATTCACATATGTTCTTATTTGCAGGGCCTAAGAAGAAGTGAGGATGTGGAGCACGGGAAGATAAACTTAATCATGGGGAATAGGAAGGCTTCACCTGTTTCCAAGATTGGAGTTTATACTTTGTTGCTTAATAATGGGTTAAAATTAGATTTGAATAAATGTGTATACTCGTCTGAAATGGCGAGGAATATTATTTCTTTTCATGCTTTGTACAAACAAGGTTTTACCTTTTCGTTTGATAATGAATGTGGTGGTATTAATGCTTTCTTTAATAATGTGTTTTATTTTAAAGCATTACCTTGTGATGGCGTGTATGAAACTGTGTCGATTGTAGACAACTTAGGAAATAATGTGTTGTATATTGATTCTTCTACTAGCCTAGATAAAGCATCATTGTGGCATTGTCGTCTTGGACATGTAAACAAGAAACGCATAGACCAACTCCAAAAGAGTGGAGTCTTGGAATCATTTGACCTCAAATCAGATGATAGTTGTGAATCTTGTCTACTTGGAAAAATGACAAAATCACCCTTCACTGGAACTTGTGAGAGGGGTGAAGGTTTGTTGGACCTAATACATACTGATGTATGTGGGCCATTCAAAACCGCCACAAGGGACGCTAATCGGTATTATGTGACTTTTATTGATGATTATAGTAGATATGGGTATGTCTACTTGATCAAACACAAGTCCGAAACCTTTGAAAGGTTTAAGGAATTCAAACAGGAAGTAGAAAATCAATTGGGCAGGAACATTAAGATGCTTCGATCCGATCGAGGTGGTGAGTATCTTAGTACCGAGTTCCTTGACTATCTTAAGGAGTGTGGGATTGTCTCACAATTGACTCCTCCCAGGACACCACAGCTGAATGGTGTAGCTGAGAGGCGTAATCGTACCTTGTTGGACATGGTTCGCTCTATGATGAGTCGAGTTTCGTTACCAATCTCTTTTTGGGGGTATGCCTTAGAGACTGCCGCCCATATCCTTAATCTAGTCCCTACAAAGAAGGTTACCAAAACACCTCATGAGATGTGGACTGGGAAGGTTCCCAATTTGGACCACATCAAAATTTGGGGTTGCGAAGCCTTCGTGAGGCGTGAAACTCATGATAAGCTTGAACCCCGAAGTGAAAGGTGTATTTTCATCGGCTACCCACAGAAATCCTTCGGTTACCTTTTCTACAGACCCAGTGAGAATGTGGTCTTTGTAGCACGAAGAGGGATCTTTCGCGAGAAAGAATTTATAAGCCAAGGAGACAGTGGGAGGCAGATTGATCTTGAAGAAATTCAAGAATCAATTGGTGATGGAACCTCAGACACTAGCAATCAACCTGAGGTAGAAACTCCTGTTGATCCAGCTGACGAGTCTGTACCTCCGAGACGTTCCACACGGGTTAGGAACACACCTTCGTTTTATTATGGTTTTCATATTACTACGGAAGGTGATACGTTTATTAGTGATAGTACACTAGTAAATTTGGATGAACCTAGCAGTGTTAAGGAAGCCATGGCAGGCCCGGAGTCTGCTAAATGGAAGGAGGCTATGGACAGCGAGATACAGTCCATGTATGACAATCAAGTTTGGAACTTGGTTGACAATGTACCAGGCCGTAAAACAGTCGGGTGCAAATGGATCTTCAAAAAGAAGACCGACATGGAAGGAAAAGTGCATACTTATAAGGCTCGACTGGTTGCGAAGGGTTTTACTCAAACTCAAGGTATTAATTATGATGAAACCTTCTCGCCGGTGGCCAAGATTAAGTCTATTAGGGTTATGTTAGCCATTGCAGCATTTCATGATTATGAAATATGGCAAATGGATGTCAAAACCGCTTTCCTTAATGGAAAGTTGGCTGAGGATGTGTACATGAATCAGCCAGAGGGTTTTGTCAATGCAGAGCACCCTAATAGAGTATGCAAGCTTAAGAAATCCATTTATGGATTAAAACAAGCATCTCGTAGCTGGAATCTTTGTTTTGATGAGAAGGTAAAAGAGTTTGGCTTCTTGAGAAGCGAAGATGAGTCTTGCGTGTATGTCAGAGCTAGTGGGAGTATAGTTAGCTTCTTGGTACTGTATGTGGATGACATACTACTCATAGGAAATGACATCCCAACCTTGCAGGAGGTTAAGTCCTGGCTTGGGAAGTGCTTTGCTATGAAGGACCTAGGGGAGGCTACCTATATCCTAGGGATAAGGATATTAAGAGAAAGGAGTAGAAGACTAATTGGACTTAGTCAGAGTATCTACTTGGATAAGGTGTTGAAAAGGTTCAACATGGAGAATTCCAAGAAAGGAGATTTACCGATCCAAAGCAATACCAAACTGAGTAAGACTCAGAGTCCGAGTACAGAGGCTGAGATAGCTGAGATGAGCCAATTACCATATGCTTCCGCAGTTGGCTCGATCATGTATGCTATGACTTGTACCCGTCCTGATGTGGCATTTGCTTTGAGCATGGTCAGCAGGTATCAGGGGAACCCTGGCAAGGCTCATTGGACCGCGGTAAAGAACATTCTCAAGTACCTGCGGAGGACTAAGGATTGGGTCCTTACCCTTGGTGGCAGTGATGACTTGAGAATATTAGGGTATAGTGATGCTGGTTTTCAGACTGATAGGGATAATTTCCGCTCTCAGTCGGGCTGGATCTTTACCTTAAATGGAGGGGCAATTTCTTGGAAGAGTTCCAAGCAGGAGACGGTGGCTGATTCGACTTGTGAATCAGAGTATATAGCAGCGAGTGAAGCAGCAAAGGAGGCGATATGGCTAAAGAACTTCATCGGAGACCTTGGAGTTGTACCAGCTATTAAGGAACCTATAGAAATTTTCTGTGACAACAATGCTGCGGTTATCTTAGCCAAGGAACCAAGAGATCATGGCAGATCCCGACACATTGACAGAAAATATCACTTCATAAGGCACAAGATTGAAGAAGGACTCCTTGTGACAAGGAGGATATCGTCAGATGAGAATCCTGCAGATCCCCTTACGAAGGGACTGACGAGGGTTAAGCATTTTCAGCATGCGAGACGCATCGGGCTGAGGGACGATATTAGTTTTACAGATTAGATAGTTTTCCTGAAACTTGTAAAATGTAATCGACGTTTGATGATGAATAAAATTTGTGATTTATTTATGAGTAAAGTGTTACTATCATTGTCAATTATTTACTATTGTTTCAGTTTTGCATGTTTTGACTTCCAGAATAATTAATTTGTTCAAACCTCCACAATCGATCATACGTCGGAAGTAGGTATGAATCAAGATTGTCATGAATTGGGTTTGTAGATGCCTTAAAGATGTTTAGGCATGGCAATGGTTGCTGCAACATTCATGAGTACTCATAAGTTATGAGTATTGGTATAAACCCACGCTCACTTGTATCACTTCATGGAATTTATCTCGAGTGATCGTGAGACGATAACATCATATAAATCTTTAAACCTAGAGATATGAGTTGTTACCTATGAGTTGGTTGTGCATTGATTGCACGTAAACGCATCAGTAACTTGATGTTATAAAACGTGCCTTTGTGTACAATTCAATAAGTAGTGGAACAAGCATATCAGTCGAAGTTTATCTGTTCCTTCTAGAAATAGAAGCGATATCCGGGCCCCTCGATGATTTTGTGTTGACCTATATACCAGGCCTGGCCAGAACTAAACCGATGTGTTCAATGAAGTTCTTCGTCAAACAAATCGGATAATCGAGAAACAACTGCTAGACAATAAGCAAGACATAGTTCCATGTGTTTGTCCGGCTGATATCATGAGAACAGAGGATTATGTGATCACTTATCTAAAATGGCGCTTCATAGTTCGACAGAGTCTTCATTGTTCGAGGGAGTTTTCGAGAGCTACGATTGTTGGTTGGTTCCTGAAGTTATAGGCAAATATAGTTATTAGACTTATCCAAGTGGGAGTCTGTTGGATAAGGTGTCTAAGTCCATAACTTATTTGGTATATACTTGACCCGACCGGCATGGTCCATTTGGGTTGCATCTCATCCAAACTATTATGGATAATTTTATGAGAGTTATACACATATGTTTATTAATATATTATGAGTTATAATATATTAATACGAAGTTACGTTATTTAATTAGTTTTAGTCTTAAATTAATTATGGATTAATTTAGAGATTAAAAGGAATACTAATTAAATTATGGGCTATTTGTTTTATATAGTGTGGGCTAATACTCATTTGTTAATGGGCTAGGCTTATGTGGAAGTCCATGGATGATCCATGGAGCTTTTAACCCATGGATCCTTGGAATAGGAAAAGACATGGGTTATTAGGGTTTCACCCTAACCATGCATACTATATAAGCATGCTTATGGAGCATGAAAGAGAGCCTAAGATAGCCTAAGAGAAAGCTAGTGTTCTAGTGTGTGTGTGCATGTGTGTGGCCGAAAATACAAGAGTGTGTATACTCTCTCAAAGTTTTCCAAGAGTTTGTGGTGTTTGTGATTCCATTTGAGGCATTCACACTATTGGTGCTTGGCCCTCAAACTCCTAAGAACCCAACACAACAAAGGTATGTAATCTCTTCTAACTCTTTTATGTTGAAATGTTCCCCATGCCATGTTAGATAGGTTATAAACCTTGGAAAATTATTATTTTGCATGTATTTAGACAAACATAGATCCAAGGTTTATTAGGGTTGCATGCACACTTAGGAAGTGTTAGATTGCTCAAAACCCAACAAGATGATATACTCATCTATTCAAGAAGCCAGGAAGAACACAACAAACATCTCCGCCAAGTACTGGAAACATTAAGGGCAGAGAAACTTTACGCAAAATTTTCCAAATGTGAATTTTGGATTCGGGAAGTGGATTTCCTAGGACATGTTGTAAGCAAAGAAGGAATACACGTGGACCCCTCCAAGATAAAGGCAATAGGTAGTTGGACTACTCCAAGAACCCCTACAAAAATTCGGCAATTTTTGGGACTCGCCGGGTATTACCGAAGGTTCATACCGAACTTTTCAAGGATTGCCAAGCCACTTACCACCCTAACCCAGAAAAATGTGACCTTCGACTGGGGAGAAAAACAAGACAGCGCATTTCAGACACTAAAACGAGCCTTATGTAGTGCGCCCATCCTAACCTTGCCAGAAGGAACGGAGGACTTCGTGGTCTATTGTGATGCATCAAACCAAGGATTTGGGTGTGTCTTAATGCAAAGAGGGAAGGTCATCGCCTACGCCTCAAGACAACTAAAGACGCACGAAGTGAACTACACAACGCATGATCTTGAGCTAGGAGCAGTCGTTTTCGCTCTGAAGATATGGAGACACTATCTCTACGGCACAAAATGTACCATCTTCACTGATCATAAAAGCCTCCAACATATCCTCAACCAGAAGGAACTCAACATGAGACAGAGGCGATGGGTAGAACTACTTAGTGATTATGAATGCGAAATTCGATATCACCCCGGAAAGGCTAATGTAGTGGCTGATGCGCTCAGTCGGAAGGAGTACTCAGGTCGCCGAGTGATATCCTTAACTATGACAATCCATTCACACCTGTTCACGCAAATCAAGGAAGCCCAAATAGAAGCCTTGAAATCCGAAAATGTGACAGGAGAAGCCCTAAGGGGAATGGATAAGAACCTTGAGACCAAGAACAACGAAATTCGTTATTTCATGGATTGAATTTGGATACCGAAGTTTGGTGGATTCAGAGAAATCGTTATGGACGAAGCCCATAAAACACGATACTCCATACATCCCGGCTCCGATAAGATGTATCTCGGTCTCAAAAAGTTGTACTGGTGGCAAAACATGAAAGCCGAAATTGCCACCTACGTAAGCAAATGCCTGACATGTGCCAAAGTCAAGGTGGAATATCAGAAGCCCTCGGGTTTATTACAACAACCAGAAATACCCGAATGGAAGTGGGAGCAGATAACCATGGATTTCATAACAAAGTTACCCAAGACAACAAGCGGACTCGATACCATTTGGGTAATTGTCGACAGGTTAACTAAGTCAGCACATTTCCTACCGATCAAAGAGACGGATAAATTGGAGAAGTTAACAAGGACATACCTCAGAGAAATTGTACGACTGCATGGTGTGCCCATATCCATTATCTCGGACCGAGATAGTAGATTCACCTCAAGGTTCCGGCAGTCGCTACAGAAAGCTTTGGGGACAAGACTAGACATGAGTACCGCTTATCACCCACAAACCGACGGCCAGAGCGAGAGAACTATACAAACCCTAGAAGACATGCTGAGAGCTTGCGTAATCGATTTTGGCAAAGCATGGGACACACATCTACCATTGGTCGAGTTCTCGTACAACAATAGCTACCACACCAGTATCAAGGCTGCCCCGTTCGAAGCCCTCTATGGCCGCAAATGCAGGTCACCTTTGTGTTGGGCCAAAGTGGGGGACACGCAACTAGCAAAAGGACAAGCAACTGACAACACGCTCACTGGACCAGAAATCATAAGGGAGACTACGGAGAAGATTGTTCAAATCCGAGAACGTCTAAAAGCATCAAGAGATAGACAAAAGAGTTACGCAGATAAGAGACGCAAACCCTTGGAATTCCAAGTTGGAGACCATGTCCTACTCAAAGTCTCACCTTGGAAAGGTTTAATACGCTTCGGAAAACGTGGGAAACTGAACCCTAGATACATCGGACCATTCGAGATCCTTGCCAGGATCGGTCCAGTGGCCTACAAACTTAGACTACCTTGGGAGCTCCACAACGTACACCCTACCTTTCACATATCGAATCTGAAGAAGTGCTTATCCGACGAGACCCTTGTCGTCCCTCTAGACGAAATTGCAATAAATGAAAACCTTCATTTTATGGAGGAACCAGTAGAGATCATGGATCGGGAAATCAAAAGGACTAAACAAAGCCGCATACCCATTGTAAAGGTCCGCTGGAACGCCAAGCGAGGACCTGAATACACCTGGGAACGCGAGGATCAGATGAAACAAAAGTACCCGCATCTTTTTCCTAAAACTGTAAACTCTATCTTAGATTAAATTTCGGGACGAAATTCTCTTAACAGGGGGATGATGTGACAACCCTATTTTTCCCACAAAGCATTGTAAACACTCGAAAGCTAAAAAGCAACGAAATTAACCTTGAAAATAAAGTGTTCAAGTATGTAAGTTGGGATACATCAAATATTAGATATCATGCCAAGGTTTCCAAGAACATAAAGAACGCTCAAAACCGGGTTATATTGAAGAAATTATAACCACTCGTATATTTACGACACGACGTTAAAACATTATTTGACATAAAAAGTAGAATCTCAATAAAATAAATTTTAGCCTTAAGTATCTAAACCAAAGTCGTAGATCTCGTTGAAAGGTGAGCGTACATAAAAAGATCGCCCAAATTGGACCTCGTATGAAGAAGTTACGAATTTTCAAAGTTTCGTAACAGTAGTAGAGGGTTAAAAACTCAGATTGAAGATCGAGTGTTATTTAGCTATCGCCACCTAAATGGAAGTTGAAGATCTCCTCAGTGGTAATAAAACAATAAAAAGACAAACGAAAACCGACGTCGAATAAAGAACCTATGAATTTTTAACGAACTTTAGGAGGCCCGGCCTATTAAAAATATATCATTAAAAATAAAGTCAAAACTAGCCGACGGAGTCTAAATGAAAGTTGTAGAGCATAATCTCACCTACGCATGGATATAAAGAACGCGAAAAACGGAGCTCGTACGCAAAAGTTACGGAATTTAGAAGTCAGAAGCAGGAATTACGCCCCGCGTACTAGACCCAAAGTCGAGTCTCATCGGCCCGCCCAAGCTACGCTCGGCTAGACCCAGGAGTCCCATCGACCCGCCCAAGCTACGCTAGCTAGACCCGATTCGTAAGCCATGACGCCATTTTACGCCCCGCGTACTCCGGAAGTACGCGCCGCGTACGGGGTTTTCCAGCCCTATAAATAGAAGGCATAAGCTTCGAGTTTAGGCACACCTTCACCATTTCTCAGCCATTCTCCCAGCTCCAGAGACCCTTTTTCTTACCTTGGTTTCCGCACTCGAGCCCCCGACGAAAGATTTACGCTGCAGAGACCCCCGAAGAGCCCGACGACGCAACCATCCGCGATCGAAGTTCTACTCAAACCTAGCCTCTCTCTTCAATCTTAACGTGTGAGTTCATACCCCTATTTTTCAATTCTTTTCATGTTTTAGGGGGGAAATACAAGTACATTATGAGTCGAAGTATCGTCTTTATAAACATCTTTATGCTTAAAAGGCTATTATATCACTAAGTTATTCTTACTAAATGAAAACATACTTTTGAGAAGCTATAACGAACATAGCTAACAAGTTATTCATACATTTTACGTATACATCTTGACAAATGAAATACTTTCAAATGAAGTAAAGTCTTTATCATCGTAAATCTGTTTATACCTAGTAATGTGAGACAGCTTCACGTACGTTCGAGTATGCATTATTAAGTCCTGTATTATATACCATAATCCCTTGTAGGGGGAGCGTGATACTTGTGTATAAATCTATACGAGATTGACAATCCCACACCTAAGATGTTAGCTACAGCTAGGCCGACAGGCCTGGGGTGACAAATGTCATAACAGTTCCAACGCCTGAAGAACGTTGTTACAGGCCATCAATGTCAATAGGATGGTTATAAAACTCACATAAAAGTATAAAAATAAGTCAGATTTACGAGATTCATTCATGCATTTCAGTTTTCCATTTTATTGTTAACACAAATTTTATCCCTATTATTCAAGCATGGAAAACACTAATGCACTCCAACACGGGAAACTTTTCAAATCATTTAAAGAAAATATTGGATTTTCTAAAAACCTCGTTCATCGAATTACAATCAAAAAGGACATACTTTTCAATGCAAAACACTTATGAACTCGACAACTTAATTGTTGACACTTTTTCGAAACCACTTGTATTTCTCAAGGAATCAGTAATACAGGTAACCACCAGCTTTTGGAGAAGGAAACACTAAAGATGTTTTATTATGGAACATTTATCATCTCATTGTAAAATTCTTTTGCTATTATGTATAACGCAACAACATACGTTTTCATTATATATGTGACGGTTGTGTTACTTTCTTTACAATATTCAATGGTTGTGATACTACGTGAAGTCATCCACCCCCGAATGTTTCCGCCATTCTGGTTTGGGGGTGTGACAACTTATATGTCAAGGGGACAGTGGGAGCCATAAAGATCCTGAAAGAGTTTCAAGATTTAATCAAGAATAAAACCTGTAATTTATCACTAGCACACAACTTAAGGTTTGCAACCTATCGTGTTGACGTAATTCTTGTTTCTGTACCTACTTCAAATAAGTTGAATTTGCATGTGAGTTATCAGAGTTCAACTTGGATGCATTGCTGGGCCTTGTCCTACAAAGGTGACAAGAAACTAAGATTGAACAAGTTTAATTCATGTAAGGCTGAATTTTGAGCAATCAGAATTTTGAGCTGTTGCTTAAGAGTTATAATATATTGCTTATGAATAGATAACAACAAGGTTTTCATGTGGATTGTAAGGATAAGTTTTTCCGCAAAGTTTTAAAATAAAAGAAAAAAAGGTTTTAATTTTATTTATTTTAAAAATATCCTTACAATGGCATCTGTGGAAAATTGTTGCATATATGTTTCCAGTAATAGCAATATTGGAAAGTGGATTTGATTCTTTCATTTGTGGTAGTGTCTGAATTTACCAAATGAAGAAAGTTTTTCATCACCCAAGTTTCAATTGGACAGAAACTTGGAATCATACAAGTTGTATTGTATGATGAATGAGAATTTTCATCTTTGAAAATTAAGACTAATTCTTTGATCACATGTATATGTGAGTCAATTGAAGGACTAAGGAATTAGGTACACTGGGTGTGCGCTGGTCAAGGTCCACCACAAAGATTGATTTGTCATGATTTGCTAAAGATTAGTAAATATGATTATACTTATGAGGTTAAGTATAATTCTGTAACATTGGAAAGGTTACAATGTATGACAAAACAAATGAGAAGAATCAAATTAGGCAGAAAGATAAAAGTTTCTCAAATCTGAAAGGATGGGAGAGTACTTTAGTATCATATTTCATGATCATCTTAATGATTATGAAACCATATCACAAATTCATACTCTAAGGACGTCTTAGTGCATTGTTATGGCTAAGAAGAGAGGTCATGAATTGTTGGATTGGTTAAAATCAAGAAGATGAGTCATATTTTGTTCCAAAACAATTCTTGGAGTCAAACTCCTAGATTGTAACCTGGAGTGACATAAAGGAAGATTTATTGACACTAGTCAAATGTGAGAGTAAAATGTTTTCTACTCTTGTACATTTGAGATTGGTAAGTTGAGATGTCTTGGATGAGACAAAGACCAACTAAGACCAATTGTGTGAAGTGTTAGTCTTGATAAGAATCCGCACTATCCCTTGAATATTTGTTTTGTCATGGAATGGTTCTTGACTGGGGAAACTTATATGTCAAGGGGACAGTGGGAGCCTTAAAGATCCTGAAAGAGTTTCAAGATTTAATCAAGAGTAAAACCTGTAATTTATCACTAGCACACAACTTAAGGTTTGCAACCTATCGTGTTGACGTAATTCTTGTTTCTATACCTACTTCAAATAAGTTGAATTTGCATATGAGTTATCAGAGTTCAACTTGGAAGGATTGGTGGGCCTTGTGCTACCAAGGTGACAAGAAACTAAGATTGAACAAGTTTAATTCATGTAAGGCTGAATTTTGAGCAATAAGAATTTTGAGCTGTTGCTTAAGAGTTATAATATATTGCTTATGAATAGATAACAACAAGGTTTTCATGTGGATTGTAAGGATAAGTTTTTCCGCAAAGTTCAAAAATAAAAGAAAAAAAGGTTTTAATTTTATTTATTTTAAAAATATCCTTACAATGGCATCTGTGGAAAATTGTTGCTTATATGTTTCCAGTAATAGCAATATTGGAAAGTGGATTTGATTCTTTCATTTGTGGTAGTGTCTGAATTTACCAAATGAAGAAAGTTTTTCATCACCCAAGTTTCAATTGGAAAGAAACTTGGAATCATACAAGTTGTATTGTATGATGAATGAGAATTTTCATCTTTGAAAATTAAGACTAATTCTTTGATCACATGTATATGTGAGTCAATTGAAGGACTAAGGAATTAGGTACACTGGGTGTGCGCTGGTCAAGGTCCACCACAAAGATTGATTTGTCATGATTTGCTAAAGATTAGTAAATATGATTATACTTATGAGGTTAAGTATAATTCTGTAACATTGGAAAGGTTACAATGTATGACAAAACAAATGAGAAGAATCAAATTAGGCAGAAAGATAAAAGTTTCTCAAATCTGAAAGGATGGGAGAGTACTTTAGTATCATATTTCATGATCATCTTAATGATTATGAAACCATATCACAAATTCATACCCTAAGGACGTCTTAGTGCATTGTTATGGCTAAGAAGAGAGGTCATGAATTGTTGGATTGGTTAAAGTCAAGAAGATGAGTCATATTTCGTTCCAAAACAATTCTTGGAGTCATACTCCTAGATTGTTGTCACAACTGGAAATTTTGTGTCATGTAATCTATACACTCAAGTTAATGTGAATCAAAAACTTAAGAGCATGTGTGACACCTATTATTCTGACATCAAAAACTTCAATCAAATACATCATACAAGTACTACAAATAGTCATCAAACAATTGGAAACACTAGAAGTCCTTGTTTAAGACCATTTTGGACTAGGACTCCCTTATTGGATCCAAATGGACCAATAAGCTTCCAATTAGACTATCATGGGCTTAGAACCCTAATTGGGCTCTAATTGGATCCACATTCATTTATTTCAATATTATGGGCCATATTGGGCCTAGAATGAAATAAATTAAAAGCTTTGATCCATGATTAACCTAATCTAGCTTATTATAGCATAAAAATCACAATTTTATTTTATAAGGCCAATAAACACCCAAACTAACTCTAATATTGGTCATAGGGGCAAAAAGCCCAAAAATCCTTTCCTCCCTCTCCCTTCTTGACCCAAGCCCAAGGAAAAAGGGAGAGTTGACCTTGGGTTGCCACCTCACTTTTATTTGTTGGGTTTCCATGCACACAACTCATGTTTCCAAGCAAGCATCACTTCAAAATCACTTCTATCCTCTCCTCTCTCTCATTCTCGGCCACTTCTCAAACACACACACATTTCACAAATTCTCTCAAAGAACATTCAAGAAAACTCTCTCCTTTCCTCCTCATAATTTCAAGATTTTAAGAAGCTTTCAAGAGGATCTTTCAAGCTAATCACCATCTTAGGTAAGTATTTACTTATATATATGATCTAGCTATTTCATTCCATCAAAAACCTCTTCTAAATCTATTCCAACTTGTCATCATACACCTTAGAAGTCACCAAACTCGAGATCTACCAAGGAAGGGTGCTAAGGCCGAAAATCACTCCATTTTTCTTCCATTTTCTTTGCAAAACCGAACCCACACCCAAGGTGAGCTTCATACCCCCTATTTTCTGTTTTTATGAGTTTTGTGGGGGGGGGGGGGGGGAATACAAGTGAAAGTGTAGATCTATATGTGTATTGTATGCTTTGTATGATTTCCATGCTTATATGTGTGCTTTTGTGTGTTATAATGTTGGATCTAGCCATAAAACCCCTCAAAACCGAGATATACCTTATGTTAAATGATTTTAGCAGCAAATATATTTCTACATACAAAGAGTTTCTAGAAAAATAGCTAAATGGCTTAGTAACAATTTCTTTGGGCTAAAAACACAATTTTTGGACCTAAAATGTGAAAAATACATAATTAAGGGCCCAAATTGACATATCACGAATTCTGATGGATGAGGTGTGTCAAAACAGTTTCAATAAAACAATTTCTGGAAATATACTCATTTAGAGGATTAAAAACATAAATTTCAAGCTTAATGGGCTAAAAATGACATTTTCGGCCCAATGAGGCCCATTATGCGAGATTTTCTGTTTTGGAGGGCCAAAACTGTGTTTTTCTGTAAAACAGTGGACTATAAGGGTTCCAAGTCCTTTTCAAAGGTTTAAAATGCTTTCTAAATTTAAAAAGGACCAAAGTTGCAAAAATTTTACAATTTGGGCCAAAATTGTCAAAGTTGCGAAAAAGAAGGGCTATTACCGAGAAAACTGCAATTTCAGAGACAAACTGTTTTCTATGAAAAATATGCTGAAAAATATTAATTTCAATAATTTTTGGTGTTAAAATGTCAAGAAAATTGACTTAAGGACCAAACCGGAA
Source organism: Lactuca sativa (assembly GCF_002870075.4). NCBI lineage: Eukaryota > Viridiplantae > Streptophyta > Magnoliopsida > Asterales > Asteraceae > Lactuca > Lactuca sativa. The sequence continues at coordinate 248,741,739 of NC_056623.2, read as the reverse complement.
AGTATTTAATTAAAGGGTTGAAAAAGTAAATTTTACAAACAATGAGGGGCTGAAAACAGAAAACTTTCAAGGCTAATTCAATACCCGCAATTTGACCAAATGATGGCACCGCGACTATCGACGAAATACAATACATTACAATACCAAAAGTCGTTAAACGAATTGGTTCGGTCTCGAACCAATAAAAATCCGAAACTACTAACACTACGACACTACGACACTACGATTCATACAAGTAACGTTTGGGAATTCAATATACATGCGAGTGTGCACAGACGTCTACGCACCATCTTTGGGCCCCAAAAGTGTAAAATCTTGTTCGTTGAGCCTAGCTAGCCCAATGACCTGATCTTAAGGCCCGAAGACCTCTATCTTACGAAGTGTTGGGTTTTACCGATCTAACACAACGTAAAAGGACGTTCAATGGCTTGTATACTACTGGTCCCCAAGGGTCCTTTGGTATAGCTAGTAAAGTCTACATTTCATGCGAGGCGGGTCGGGGACCCCTCGTACATTTTTTTATCCCCAACCGGTTAATGGAGTCATCGAGGTCTTCGTGCCCTCTTTCTCTTCGGATGTGGGACTACACATAGTCAGGGCGATTGGATAACGTGATTAATACGGACGACGCCTACGGGATCGTTAGTATAGCTATAAACTGGTCGTTTGTGTAATGCGTGTTTGTAGCAAATAATCATGCTCAAAAATAATCCAACGTCGCCTGGGACTGGCACCATGCGCTATGCAATGGTTTCAATGTGACTTCATGGAATTCAAGGAATTAGGAAAACATCGAGTTTTCCTAGGGTTTTCAATACATACAGATTTGAAATGCATACAACTTCAATGAACAATTTTTTTTACAAGTATAGAAACAAACAAGCATACCTATGGATCTTCACAAACGTTTTCAAAAGCTTTTCTTTTCAGAAAATATCGGATTTTCTGGTGGTTTTCAAACGACACGAAACATTGTTTTTCTTCAAATACCGCTTATGAACTCACCAACATTTCATATGTTGACGTTTTTCAAAATACTTGTATTCTCAGGGAACCAGTGAACCAAAGGAAATCATATTCAGTGATGGCTTGCAGTTTATTGTTGTACGAATCGAACAATTTATTTTTGGGAATGTAATGTTTAAACAATGTACTTCATGTAACTCTACTGGTGGTACTATATTAATGCATGGTGACGAATGTTGTTACGTTTCATATATATTCAATGTTATGGCATTCAATTGAGTCACGACAGCCCCCGGACGTTTCCGCCGTCTGGTTCGGGGGTGTGACAGGTTGGTATCAGAGCTTTGTTTATAGTGAACTAGCATGTCGAGCCACACATTGATATGCAACTATAAACCAAAAGAGGGACTAACATAACTCTGAACAAATCAAGTAAATAAAACACACTTGCTTGCATTAGGAATAAGGACCTAACGCTGAATCAAACACAATAATGCTGGTATCTCGGTTAATTCAGGACTGTTCTTAGTGATACCAAGGAGTGAATGTAGCCTGATCAACTACATTCTCTCCAAAGTAAAACTAACACACGTCTTGATGAGATCGGGATGGCTAGGGAACCTAAAACTATACCCTTATCACCAAAAAGAGAACATTCGCTTAGTCTGTACAATAGTCATAGCACCTAGGAATAATGTTAGCATATTTACGTACTCGCGCAGACAGCATGGCTGGCTTTCATCACCCTGGAGACCCCTACTTCCCTAATCAGGGAAACAAAGGATGGCTAGAGGAGGAGGAACCTGAGGAAGAGCAGCAGGGTATCCAGTTTCATCAGGTCCTAGTAGCTCACGGGATGCTTGGGGATGAACCGGGAGAGAATCCAGGGGAAGCACACGACGTCGGACCCGACGAGTATGTAGACACTGACTACGAATTTGGAGAGATCGACGACGACGACGAGGAAGGTCAGGTCGGGGATCAGGACCCCGTCCCGCCATGCGAGAACGAGGCACAGCCAGATCACCCCGCTCCACCAGTGAACCCCCCAAGAGAGAACCGTTCCCTCGAAGCTGAGATCGCCGCACTGCGACAACAGCTGTATGCTATGGAAGCTCGGGCAGTGCAAGCAGAGCATGAGAGGGATGAGGTTATTGGAGACATGGCAGAGATGGCGCAGCTACTGGCGCAACATTTCAACATATGACCTCGGCACCACCTCCACACGCAGCTCATCGCGGTTAGGGATAGACTTATCATAGTAGGTCATTAGGAACTATGCTATGTACTTCGGCTCTATGTTTAAGTGACTACACTACTCATGGAGCCGTTATGCTGTCGGATTAGTGTCACTTATGTATGCTCTTACGAGCAAATTTTCTTGTATTACATGCGGATAATATTAATGAACTTTTGCATGTTTTGCTATGATATTACCAGTTGTTATGTGTTGAGACGTTATGATTGTATGCTCGATGGTAGTAGTGTTTAGGTTCATACCATACACCTAGTTAGTAGGATCACAACCTCACAGAAACCACGTACACTCAACATCTTTCCGTTTCATGACAGAAAGATGCCTCGCCGAGCTACTCGCGGAAATCCCGAACCAACCCCGCCCGAAGTTGACACCACTGCTTTTCAGGCAGTCGTGTCTGCTGCGGTCACAGCAGCCATGGCACAACTTCGCCGAGGGAACAACGGAGGAGGCAACGGGCAAGGATCCGGAAGTTCGAACAACGGGGCGAATCAAGGACCCACTAAAACGTGCACCTACAAGGACTTCACAAACGCTAAACCACGGACTTTCAACGGCACTGGAGGAATGATCACTCTGAAGCGATGGATCGAGAAGGTAGAGTCGGTGTTCGAGATATGCGATTGCCCCGAGCAAATGAAGGTGAAGTTCGCGGCCTGCACTTTTGTGGACCAAGCACTCACTTGGTGGAACGGCCACGTGGAAGCTATGACGCTCCCTGTCGCCAACTCTATTCCATGGGCAGAAATGAAAGAGATGTTAGCGGCTGAGTACTGCCCCCGAGGCGAAATACAAAAGATGGAGCAGGAGCTATGGAACCTCACTGTGCAGAACGCGAACATCGATGCCTACATATCGAGATTTAGCGAACTATCTCTGTTGTGCCCGGGTATGATCACATCAGAAGGAAAGAAGATCGAACGATTCATCTGGGGACTAACACCCCCCATTCAGGGGAATGTGATAGCTGCGAACCCTGAAACGTTTAACAGTACGAAGAGATTGGCAAAGAGGCTATATGATCATAACAACAAGAAGGGCGAGAAGCCAGTGGAGACTGAGAAGAAAAAGGAGGGTGATGGCAAGAAAGGGTGGAACAACAAGAGAAAGGGGCGTCAGGGCCCCGAGACCTCTAAAAAGCAGCAAACGGTGGCAGTTCACGCTGTCACCGCACCGGTTCCAGCCACACCACATGCTCCAGCCTCAGCTGCTTCAAATGCTTCAAGACCCTATTTCGGTAATTTTCCCAAATGCAATAAGTGCGGTTTCCACCATCTTGGCGAGTGCAGGGAATTCCATTGCACCAGTTGCAACCGAAGGGGACACACTGCAAGGTTCTGCAGGACTTATCCTCCTCAGAATCAGAGTCAGGGAAACAATCAGAACAACAACAACAACAACAACAACTACCGCAATAACAACAACACCAATGTCGGCGGCAACAATGCAGGGCCTAGCCACACCTGCTTCGGGTGTGGAAGGACGGGGCACTTCCGTCGAGATTGCCCTAACAACAACAATTCAGGAAACAGAGGAGCAGGAAGAATACTGACTATGGGTCAGAATGATGCAGTTCAGGACCCCGCAGTTGTGACCGGTACGTTCCTCCTAAACCACACTTATGCATGCATCTTATTTGATACCGGAGCGGAGCGAAGTTTCGTAAGCGAAAAGTTTAAACATTTATTAAAACAACAACCCCAGAAGCTAAATGAAACCTATATGGTGGAAATGGCCAACAGGAAAACCGAATCTGCTAGGGAAATCTACATCGGATGTACCCTAACCCTCAACCAACACGTTTTTCGAATAGACCTAATGCCAGTATCAATTAGGAGTTTCGATGTGATTATCGGCATGGATTGGTTAAGCCCCTACCATGCTGAGATTATGTGGCACGAGAAGGCCGTTCGCCTTCATCTCCCGAATCACGAAACCCTAGTAATTTACGGAGACAAACCCAGTACGAATCTTCGTCTCATCTCGTGCATCAAAGCACAAAAACATCTGCGAAAGAACAATTTGGCGTTCTTGGCTCACATAGTGGACAAGACCAAAGAAGAAACTAACATCCAAGATATTCCGGTAGCGTGTGAATTTCTGGACGTGTTTCCTGAAGATCTTCCAGGAGTACCCCCAGAGAGACAGGTTGAGTTCCAAATCGACCTCGTTCCAGGAGCAACTCCTCTCGCTAAATCACCATATCGGTTGGCTCCCGCTGAAATGCAGGAACTGTCCAGCCAACTCAGTGAGCTTCTGGACAAGGGATTTATCCGACCTAGCTACTCGCCCTGGGGAGCTCCGGTGCTCTTTGTCAAAAAGAAGGACGGATCTTTCAGAATGTGTATCGATTACAGAGAGTTAAATAGACTCACTGTTAAAAACCGCTACCCACTCCCACGAATCGATGATCTATTCGACCAGCTCCAAGGAGCTAGTTATTTTTCTAAAACAGATCTACGGTCCGGATACCACCAACTCAAAGTCCGAGAAGAGGATATTCCTAAAACCACTTTCCGAACCCGCTACGGACATTATGAATTCGTCGTAATGCCCTTCGGTCTAACAAATGCACCTGCCGCATTCATGGATCTAATGAATCGAATCTGTCGACCGTTCCTTGACAACTTCGTCATTGTGTTTATCGATGACATCCTCGTCTATTCTCGAAGCAAAGAGGAGCATGGCCAACAAGTCCTAGCCACTCTGCGATCGGAAAAGCTTTATGCCAAACTCTCCAAGTGCGAGTTCTGGCTACGGAGTGTGAATTTCCTAGGCCACGTAGTTAGCCAAGACGAAATTCATGTGGATCCCTCTAAGGTCAAAGCCATGGAAGGATGGGCAACTCCGACTACGCCCACAGAAATTCGTCAGTTCTTAGGCCTAGCAGGCTACTATAGGAGATTCATCCAAAACTTCTGTAAGATCGCCAAGCCGCTTACCTTGCTTACGCAAAAGGGCGTGCCATTCAAATGGACAGACCAACAAGAAATTGTGTTTCGAACCTTGAAGCAAGCCCTCTGTAGTGCTCCTGTACTATCTCTACCTGAAGGAATGGAAGATTTTGTAGTCTACTGTGACGCGTCGAATCAGGGCTTAGGTTGCGTTCTCATGCAACGTGGAAGAGTGATAGCATATGCGTCCCGCCAACTAAAGACGCACGAAGTAAATTACACGACCCATGACCTAGAACTGGGAGCCGTGGTCTTTGCTCTAAAAATTTGGAGGCACTACCTGTACGGTACAAAGTGCACCATCTTCACGGACCACAAGAGCCTCCAGCACATCTTGAATCAGAAGGAGCTGAACATGAGACAACGAAGATGGGTGGAATTACTAAACAACTACGAATGTGAGATCAAGTACCATCCAGCCAAGGCCAACGTGGTAGCTGATGCATTAAGTCGGAAGGATTACTCTAATCACCGTACGAAAACACACTCGATAACCATTCAGTCTCATCTGGCCACTCAATTTGCATCAGTCCAGCCAGAGGCTATGAGAACGGAAAATAGAATTAGCGAGGCATTGCGCGGGATGGAAAAGAACCTTGAAGCAAGGGAGAATGGGGTATACTACTTCATGAACCGTATTTAGTTCCCAAAAATCGGACGATTTAGGGAGACCGTTATGAAGGAAGCCCACAAGACATGATACTCCATTCATCCTGGTTCGGACAATATGTATTTGGACATTAAACAACACTACTGGTGGCCTAACATGAAGGCGGAAATCGCGACCTATGTTGGTAAGTGCCTTACGTGCGCCAAAGTAAAGGTGGAGTACCAGAAACCTTCCGGATTGTTACAGCAACCGGCAATCCCTGAGTGGAAATGGGAGGGGATTTCTATGGATTTCGTGACCAAGCTGCCCAAGACGCCGGACGGACTGGACACCATATGGGTAATAATCGACCGACTGACGAAATCTGCCCATTTCCTGCCAATCAAAGAATCCTACAAGATGGAGAGACTGACACGTTTGTACCTACGAGAAATCGTAAGACTCCATGGAGTGCCAAAATCTATCATCTCGGATAGGGACAGTAGGTTTACATCGCGCTTTTGGCAATCACTCCACAAGGCAATGGGAACTCATCTCGATATGAGCACCGCATATCACCCACAAACGGACGGTCAAAGTGAACGAACCATTCAAACGCTTGAAGACATGCTTCGTGCATGTGTGATAGACTTTGGAAAGTCTTGGGATACCCACCTACTGTTGATCGAGTTCTCATATAACAATAGTTACCATTCGAGCATCAAGGTGGCTCCTTTCGAAGCACTGTACGGGCGTAAATGTAGATCACCGTTATGTTGAGCTGAAGTAAGTGACACCCAGCTAGCAAGAACGCATACGTCGGACAGGGCACTAACAGGACCGGAGATCATTCACGAAACCACAGAATAGATCGTTCAGATCAGAGCTCGATTACAAGCATCGCGTGACCGATAAAAGAGCTACGCCGATAAACGGCGAAAGCCCTTAGAATTCCAGGTCGGTGATCGAGTACTGTTGAAAGTCTCACCCTGGAAAGGGGTTATACGTTTCGGAAGATGGGGAAAGCTGAACCCACGATACATTGGACCTTTCGAAATCGTCGCCCGAATAGGCCCAGTAGCATACAGACTACAACTACCCGCGGAGCTAAACAGTGTACACCCCGTGTTTCATGTCTCTAATCTGAAGAAGTGCCTATCAGATGAAACCCTTGTCATTCCACTTGACGAGATCGAAATCAATGAGAATCTCCTGTTCATCGAAGAACCAATCGAAATCATGGACAGGGAGGTGAAGCGTACTAAGCAGAGTCGCACCCCGATCGTGAAGGTACGGTGGAACGCAAAGCGTGGGCCAGAATTCACATGGGAACACGAAGATCAAATGAAGCAAAAGTACCCTCACCTATTCTAGCAATCTCAAATCTAACTTTCAAACAGAATTTCGAGACGAAATTCCCTCTAACGGGGGGATGATGTCACAACTGGAAATTTTGTGTCATGTAATCTATACACTCAAGTTAATGTGAATCAAAAACTTAAGATCATGTGTGACACCTATTATTATGACATCAAAAACTTCAATCAAATACATCATACAAGTACTACAAATAGCCATCAAACAATTGGAAACCCTAGAAGTCCTTGTTTAAGACCATTTTGGACTAGGACTCCCTTATTGGATCCAAATGGACCAATAAGCTTCCAATTAGACTATCATGGGCTTAGAACCCTAATTGGGCTCTAATTGGACCCACATTCATTTATTTCAATATTATGGGCCATATTGGGCCTAGAATGAAATAAATTAAAAGCTTTGATCCATGATTAACCTAATCTAGCTTATTAAAGCATAAAAATCACAATTTTATTTTATAAGGCCAATAAACACCCAAACTAACTCTAATATTGGGCTTAGGGGCAAAAAGCCCAAAAATCCTTTCCTCCCTCTCCCTTCTCGGCCCAAGCCCAAGGAAAAAGGGAGAGTTGACCTTGGGTTGCCACCTCACTTTTATTTGTTGGGTTTCCATGCACACAACTCATGTTTCCAAGCAAGCATCACTTAAAAATCACTTCTATCCTCTCCTCTCTCTCTCACTCTCGGCCACATCTCAAACACACACACATTTCACAAATTCTCTCAAAGAACATTCAAGAAAACTCTCTCCTTTCCTCCTCATAATTTCAAGATTTTAAGAAGCTTTCAAGAGGATCTTTCAAGCTAATCACCATCTTAGGTAAGTATTTACTTATATATATGATCTAGCTATTTCATTCCATCAAAAACCTCTTCTAAATCTATTCCAACTTGTGATCATACACCTTAGAAGTCACCAAACTCGAGATCTACTAAGGAAGGGTGCTAAGGCCGAAAATCACTCCGTTTTTCTTCCATTTTCTTTGCAAAACCGAACCCACACCCAAGGTGAGCTTCATACCCCCTATTTTCTGTTTTTATGAGTTTTGTGGGGGGGGGGGGAATACAAGTGAAAGTGTAGATCTATATGTGTATTGTATGCTTTGTATGATTTCCATGCTTATATGTGTGCTTTTGTGTGTTATAATGTTGGATCTAGCCATAAAACCCCTCAAAACCGAGATATACCTTATGTTAAATGATTTTAGCATCAAATATATTTCTACATACAAAGAGTTTCTAGAAAAATAGCTAAATGGCTTAGTAACAATTTCTTTGGGCTAAAAACACAGTTTTTGGACCTAAAATGTGAAAAATACAAAATTAAGGGCCCAAATTGACATATCACGAATTCTGATGGATGAGGTGTGTCAAAACAGTTTCAATAAAACAATTTCTGGAAATATACTCATTTAGAGGATTAAAAACATAAATTTCAAGCTTAATGGGCTAAAAATGACATTTTCGGCCCAATGAGGCCCATTATGCGAGATTTTCTGTTTTGGAGGGCCAAAACTGTGTTTTTCTGTAAAACAGTGGACTATAAGGGTTCCAAGTCCTTTTCAAAGGTTTAAAATGCTTTCTAAATTTAAAAAGGACCAAAGTTGCAAAAATTTTACAATTTGGGCCAAAATTGTCAAAGTTGCGAAAAAGAAGGGCTATTACCGAGAAAACTGCAATTTCAGAGACTAAAACTGTTTTCTATGAAAAATATGCTGAAAAATATTAATTTCAATAATTTTTGGTGTTAAAATGTCAAGAAAATTCACTTAAGGACCAAACCGGAAAGTATTTAATTAAAGGGTTGAAAAAGTAAATTTTACAAACAATGAGGGGCTGAAAACAGAAAACTTTCAAGGCTAATTCAATACACGCAATTTGACCAAATGATGGCACTGCGACTATCGACGAAATACAATACATTACAATACCAAAAGTCGTTGTTAAACGAATTGGTTCGGTCTCGAACCAATAAAAATCCGAAACTACTAACACTACGACAGTACGACACTACGATTCATACAAGTAACGTTTGGGAATTGAATATACATGCGAGTGTGCACAGACGTCTACGCACCATCTTTGGGCCCCAAAAGTGTAAAATCTTGTTCGTTGAGCGTAGCTAGCCCAATGACCTAATCTTAAGGCCCGAAGACCTCTATCTTACGAAGTGTTGGGTTTTACCGATCTAACACAACGTAAAAGGACTTTCAATGGCGTGTATACTACTGGTCTCCAAGGGTCCTTTGGTATAGCTAGTAAAGTCTACATTTCATGCGAGGCGGGTCGGGGACCCCTCGTACATTTTTTTATCCCCAACCGGTAAATGGAGTCATCGAGGTCTTTGTGCCCTCTTTCTCTTCGGATGTGGGACTACACATAGTCATGGCGATTGGATAACGTGATTAATACGGACGACGCCTACGGGATCATTAGTATAGCTATAAACTGGTCGTTTGTGTAATGCGTGTTTGTAGCAAATAATCATGCTCAAAAATAATCCAACGTCGCCTGGGACTGGCACTACGCGCTATGCAATGGTTTCAATGTGACTTCATGGAATTCAAGGAATTAGGAAAACATCGGGTTTTCCTAGGGTTTTCAATACATACAGATTTGAAATGCATACAACTTCAATGAACAATTTTTTTTACAAGTATAGAAACAAACAAGCATACCTATGGATCTTCACAAACGTTTTCAAAAGCTTTTCTTTTCAGAAAATATCGGATTTTCTGGTGGTTTTCAAACGACACAAAACATTGTTTTTCTTCAAATACCGCTTATGAACTCACCAACATTTCATATGTTGACGTTTTTCAAAATACTTGTATTCTCAGGGAACCAGTGAACCAAAGGAAATCATATTCAGTGATGGCTTGCAGTTTATTGTTGTACGAATCGAACAATTTATTTTTGGGAATGTAATGTTTAAACAATGTACTTCATGTAACTCTACTGGTGGTACTATATTAATGCATGGTGACGAATGTTGTTACGTTTCATATATATTCAATGTTATGGTATTCAATTGAGTCACGACAGCCCCCGGACGTTTCCGCCGTCTGGTTCGGGGGTGTGACAATTGTAACCTGGAGTGACATAAAGGAAGATTTATTAACACTAGTCAAATGTAAGCCTAAAATGTTTTGTACTCTTGTACATTTGAGATTGGTAAGTTGTGATGTCTTGGATGAGACAAAGCCCAACTAAGACAAATTGTGTGAAGTGTTAATCTTGATAAGAATCCGCACTATCCCTTGAATATTTGTTTTGTCAAGGAATGGTTCTTGACTGGGGAAACTTATATGTCAAGGGGACAGTGGGAGCCATAAAGATCCTGAAAGAGTTTCAAGATTTAATCAAGAGTAAAACCTGTAATTTATCACTAGCACACAACTTAAGGTTTGCAGCCTATCGTGTTGACGTAATTCTTGTTTCTGTACCTACTTCAAATAAGTTGAATTTGCATGTGAGTTATCAGAGTTCAACTTGGAAGCATTGGTGGGTCTTGTGCTACCAAGGTGACAAGAAACTAAGATTGAAAAAGTTTAATTCATGTAAGGCTGAATTTTGAGCAATCAGAATTTTGAGCTGTTGCTTAAGAGTTATAATATATTGCTTATGAATAGATAACAACAAGGTTTTCATGTGGATTGTAAGGATAAGTTTTTCCGCAAAGTTTTAAAATAAAAGAAAAAAAGGTTTTAATTTTATTTATTTTAAAAATATCCTTACAATGGCATCTGTGGAAAATTGTTGCTTATATGTTTCCAGTAATAGCAATATTGGAAAGTGGATTTGATTCTTTCATTTGTGGTAGTGTCTGAATTTACCAAATGAAGAAAGTTTTTCATCACCCAAGTTTCAATTGGATAGAAACTTGGAATCATACAAATTGTATTGTATGATGAATGAGAATTTTCATCTTTGAAAATTAAGACTAATTCTTTGATCACATGTATATGTGAGTCAATTGAAGGACTAAGGAATTAGGTACACTGGGTGTGCGTTGTTCAAGGTCCACCACAAAGATTGATTTGTCATGATTTGCTAAAGATTAGTAAATATGATTATACTTATGAGGTTAAGTATAATTCTGTAACATTGGAAAGGTTACAATGTATGACAAAACAAATGAGAAGAATCAAATTAGGCAGAAAGATAAAAGTTTCTCAAATCTGAAAGGATGGGAGAGTACTTTAGTGTCATATTTCATGATCATCTTAATGATTATGAAACCATATCACAAATTCATACTCTAAGGACGTCTTAGTGCATTGTTATGGCTAAGAAGAGAGGTCATGAATTGTTGGATTGGTTAAAACCAAGAAGATGAGTTATATTTTGTTCCAAAACAATTCTTGGAGTCATACTCCTAGATTGTAACCTGGAGTGACATAAAGGAAGATTTATTAACACTAGTCAAATGTAAGAGTAAAATGTTTTCTACTCTTGTACATTTGAGATTGGTAAGTTGTGATGTCTTGGATGAGACAAAGACCAACTATGACCAATTGTGTGAAGTGTTAGTCTTGATATGAATCCGTACTATCCCTTGAATATTTGTTTTGTCAAGGAATGGTTCTTGACTGGGGAAACTTATATGTCAAGGGGACAGTGGGAGCCTTAAAGATCCTGAAAGAGTTTCAAGATTTAATCAAGAGTAAAACCTGTAATTTATCACTAGCACACAACTTAAGGTTTGCAACCTATCGTGTTGACGTAATTCTTGTTTCTGTACCTACTTCAAATAAGTTGAATTTGCATATGAGTTATCAGAGTTCAACTTGGAAGGATTGGTGGGCCTTGTGCTACCAAGGTGACAAGAAACTAAGATTGAACAAGTTTAATTCATGTAAGGCTGAATTTTGAGCAATCAGAATTTTGAGCTGTTGCTTAAGAGTTATAACATATTGCTTATGAATAGATAACAACAAGGTTTTCATGTGGATTGTAAGGATAAGTTTTTCCGCAAAGTTTTAAAATAAAAGAAAAAAAGGTTTTAATTTTATTTATTTTAAAAATATCCTTACAATGGCATCTGTGGAAAATTGTTGCTTATATGTTTCCAGTAATAGCAATATTGGAAAGTGGATTTGATTCTTTCATTTGTGGTAGTGTCTGAATTTACCAAATGAAGAAAGTTTTTCATCACCCAAGTTTCAATTGGAAAGAAACTTGGAATCTTACAAGTTGTATTGTATGATGAATGAGAATTTTCATCTTTGAAAATTAAGACTAATTCTTTGATCACATGTATATGTGAGTCAATTCATGGACTAAGGAATTAGGTACACTGGGTGTGCGCTGGTCAAGGTCCACCACAAAGATTGATTTGTCATGATTTGCTAAAGATTAGTAAATATGATTATACTTATGAGGTTAAGTATAATTCTGTAACATTGGAAAGGTTACAATGTATGACAAAACAAATGAGAAGAATCAAATTAGGCAGAAAGATAAAAGTTTCTCAAATCTGAAAGGATGGGAGAGTACTTTAGTATCATATTTCATGATCATCTTAATGATTATGAAACCATATCACAAACTCATACTCTAAGGACGTCTTAGTGCATTGTTATGGCTAAGAAGAGAGGTCATGAATTGTTGGATTGGTTAAAACCAAGAAGATGAGTCATATTTTGTTCCAAAACAATTCTTGGAGTCATACTCCTAGATTGTAACCTGGAGTGACATAAAGGAAGATTTATTAACACTAGTCAAATGTAAGAGTAAAATGTTTTCTACTCTTGTACATTTGAGATTGGTAAGTTGTGATGTCTTGGATGAGACAAAGACCAACTAAGACCAATTGTGTGAAGTGTTAGTCTTGATATGAATCCGTACTATCCCTTGAATATTTGTTTTGTCAAGGAATGGTTCTTGACTGGGGAAACTTATATGTCAAGGGGACAGTGGGAGCCTTAAAGATCCTGAAAGAGTTTCAAGATTTAATCAAGAGTAAAACCTGTAATTTATCACTAGCACACAACTTAAGGTTTGCAACCTATCGTGTTGACGTAATTCTTGTTTATGTACCTACTTCAAATAAGTTGAATTTGCATATGAGTTATCAGAGTTCAACTTGGAAGGATTGGTGGGCCTTGTGCTACCAAGGTGACAAGAAACTAAGATTGAACAAGTTTAATTCATGTAAGGCTGGATTTTGAGCAATCAGAATTTTGAGCTGTTGCTTAAGAGTTATAATATATTGCTTATGAATAGATAACAACAAGGTTTTCATGTGGATTGTAAGGATAAGTTTTTCCGCAAAGTTTTAAAATAAAAGAAAAAAAGGTTTTAATTTTATTTATTTTAAAAATATCCTTACAATGTCATCTATGGAAAATTGTTGCTTATATGTTTCCAGTAATAGTAATATTGGAAAGTGGATTTGATTCTTTCATTTGTGGTAGTGTCTGAATTTACCAAATGAAGAAAGTTTTTCATCACCCAAGTTTCAATTGGAAAGAAACTTGGAATCATACAAGTTGTATTGTATGATGAATGAGAATTTTCATCTTTGAAAATTAAGACTAATTCTTTGATCACATGTATATGTGAGTCAATTGAAGGACTAAGGAATTAGGTAGACTGGGTGTGCGCTGGTCAAGGTCCACCACAAAGATTGATTTGTCATGATTTGCTAAAGATTAGTAAATATGATTATACTTATGAGGTTAAGTATAATTCTGTAACATTGGAAAGGTTACAATGTATGACAAAACAAATGAGAAGAATCAAATTAGGCAGAAAGATAAAAGTTTCTCAAATCTGAAAGGATGGGAGAGTACTTTAGTATCATATTTCATGATCATCTTAATGATTATGAAACCATATCACAAATTCATACTCTAAGGACGTCTTAGTGCATTGTTATGGCTAAGAAGAGAGGTCAGGAATTGTTAGATTGGTTAAAATCAAGAAGATGAGTCATATTTTGTTCCAAAACAATTCTTGGAGTCATACTCCTAGATTGTAACCTGGAGTGACATAAAGGAAGATTTATTAACACTAGTCAAATGTAAGAGTAAAATGTTTTCTACTCTTGTACATTTGAGATTAGTAAGTTGTGATGTCTTGGATGAGAGAAAGACCAAATAAGACCAATTGTGTGAAGTGTTAGTCTTGATAAGAATCCGCACTATCCCTTGAATATTTGTTTTGTCAAAGAATGGTTCTTGACTGGGGAAACTTATATATCAAGGGGACAGTGGGAGCTTTAAAGATCCTGAAAGAGTTTCAAGATTTAATCAAGAGTAAAACCTGTAATTTATCACTAGCACACAACTTAAGGTTTGCAACCTATCGTGTTGACGTAATTCTTGTTTCTGTACCTACTTCAAATAAGTTGAATTTGCATATGAGTTATCAGAGTTCAACTTGGAAGGATTGGTGGGCCTTGTGCTACCAAGGTGACAAGAAACTAAGATTGAACAAGTTTAATTCATGTAAGGCTGAATTTTGAGCAATCAGAATTTTGAGCTGTTGCTTAAGAGTTATAATATATTGCTTATGAATAGATAACAACAAGGTTTTCATGTGGATTGTAAGGATAAGTTTTTCCGCAAAGTTTTAAAATAAAAGAAAAAAAGGTTTTAATTTTATTTATTTTAAAAATATCTTTACAATGGCATCTGTGGAAAATTGTTGCTTATATGTTTCCAGTAATAGCAATATTGGAAAGTGGATTTGATTCTTTCATTTGTGGTAGTGTCTGAATTTACCAAATGAAGAAAGTTTTTCATCACCCAAGTTTCAATTGGAAAGAAACTTGGAATCATACAAGTTGTATTGTATGATGAATGAGAATTTTCATCTTTGAAAATTAAGACTAATTCTTTGATCACATGTATATGTGAGTCAATTGAAGGACTAAGGAATTAGGTACACTGGGTGTGCGCTGGTCAAGGTCCACCACAAAGATTGATTTGTCATGATTTGCTAAAGATTAGTAAATATGATTATACTTATGAGGTTAAGTATAATTCTGTAACATTGGAAAGGTTACAATGTATGACAAAACAAATGAGAAGAATCAAATTAGGCAGAAAGATAAAAGTTTCTCAAATCTGAAAGGATGGGAGAGTACTTTAATATCATATTTCATGATCATCTTAATGATTATGAAACTATATCACAAATTCATACTCTAAGGACGTCTTAGTGCATTGTTATGGCTAAGAAGAGAGGTCAGGAATTGTTAGATTGGTTAAAATCAAGAAGATGAGTCATATTTTGTTCCAAAACAATTCTTGGAGTCATACTCCTAGATTGTAACCTGGAGTGACATAAAGGAAGATTTATTAACACTAGTCAAATGTAAGACTAAAATGTTTTCTACTCTTGTACATTTGAGATTGGTAAGTTGTGATGTCTTGGATGAGACAAAGCCCAACTAAGACCAATTGTGTGAAGTGTTAGTCTTGATAAGAATCCGCACTATCCCTTGAATATTTGTTTTGTCAAGGAATGGTTCTTGACTGGGGAAACTTGTATGTCAAGGGGACAGTGGGAGCCATAAAGATCCTGAAGGAGTTTCAACATTTAATCAAGAGTAAAACCTGTAATTTATCACTAGCACACAACTTAAGGTTTGCAACCTATTGTGTTGACGTAATTCTTGTTTCTGTACCTACTTCAAATAAGTTGAATTTGAATGTGAGTTATCAGAGTTCAACTTGGAAGCATTGGTGGGCCTTGTGCTACCAAGGTGACAAGAAACTAAGATTGAAAAAGTTTAATTCATGTAAGGCTGAATTTTGAGCAATCAGAATTTTGAGCTGTTGCTTAAGAGTTATAATATATTGCTTATGAATAGATAACAACAAGGTTTTCATGTGGATTGTAAGGATAAGTTTTTCCGCAAAGTTTTAAAATAAAAGAAAAAAAGGTTTTAATTTTATTTATTTTAAAAATATCCTTACAATGGCATCTGTGGAAAATTGTTGCTTAGATGTCTCCAGTAATAGCAATATGGGAAAGTGGATTTGATTCTTTCATTTGTGGTAGTGTCTGAATTTACCAAATGAAGAAAGTTTTTCATCACCCAAGTTTCAATTGGAAAGAAACTTGGAATCATACAAGTTGTATTGTATGATGAATGAGAATTTTCATCTTTGAAAATTAAGACTAATTCTTTGATCACATGTATATGTGAGTCAATTGAAGGACTAAGGAATTAGGTAGACTGGGTGTGCGCTGGTCAAGGTCCACCACAAAGATTGATTTGTCATGATTTGCTAAAGATTAGTAAATATGATTATACTTATGAGGTTAAGTATAATTCTGTAACATTGGAAAGGTTACAATGTATGACAAAACAAATGAGAAGAATCAAATTAGGCAGAAAGATAAAAGTTTCTCAAATCTGAAAGGATGGGAGAGTACTTTAGTATCATATTTCATGATCATCTTAATGATTATGAAACCATATCACAAATTCATACTCTAAGGACGTCTTAGTGCATTGTTATGGCTAAGAAGAGAGGTCAGGAATTGTTAGATTGGATAAAATCAAGAAGATGAGTCATATTTTGTTCCAAAACAATTCTTGGAGTCATACTCCTAGATTGTAACCTGGAGTGACATAAAGGAAGATTTATTAACACTAGTCAAATGTAAGAGTAAAATGTTTTCTACTCTTGTACATTTGAGATTAGTAAGTTGTGATGTCTTGGATGAGAGAAAGACCAAATAAGACCAATTGTGTGAAGTGTTAGTCTTGATAAGAATCCGCACTATCCCTTGAATATTTGTTTTGTCAAGGAATGGTTCTTGACTGGGGAAACTTATATATCAAGGGGACAGTGGGAGCTTTAAAGATCCTGAAAGAGTTTCAAGATTTAATCAAGAGTAAAACCTGTAATTTATCACTAGCACACAACTTAAGGTTTGCAACCTATCGTGTTGACGTAATTCTTGTTTCTGTACCTACTTCAAATAAGTTGAATTTGCATATGAGTTATCAGAGTTCAACTTGGAAGGATTGGTGGGCCTTGTGCTACCAAGGTGACAAGAAACTAAGATTGAACAAGTTTAATTCATGTAAGGCTGAATTTTGAGCAATCAGAATTTTGAGCTGTTGCTTAAGAGTTATAATATATTGCTTATGAATAGATAACAACAAGGTTTTCATGTGGATTGTAAGGATAAGTTTTTCCGCAAAGTTTTAAAATAAAAGAAAAAAAGGTTTTAATTTTATTTATTTTAAAAACATCCTTACAATGGCATCTGTGGAAAATTGTTGCTTATATGTTTCCAGTAATAGCAATATTGGAAAGTGGATTTGATTCTTTCATTTGTGGTAGTGTCTGAATTTACCAAATGAAGGAAGTTTTTCATCACCCAAGTTTCAATTGGAAAGAAACTTGGAATCATACAAGTTGTATTGTATGATGAATGAGAATTTTCATCTTTGAAAAATTAAGACTAATTCTTTGATCACATGTATATGTGAGTCAATTGAAGGACTAAGGAATTAGGTACACTGGGTGTGCGCTGGTCAAGGTCCACCACAAAGATTGATTTGTCATGATTTGCTAAAGATTAGTAAATATGATTATACTTATGAGGTTAAGTATAATTCTGTAACATTGGAAAGGTTACAATGTATGACAAAACAAATGAGAAGAATCAAATTAGGCAGAAAGATAAAAGTTTCTCAAATCTGAAAGGATGGGAGAGTACTTTAATATCATATTTCATGAGCATCTTAATGATTATGAAACCATATCACAAATTCATACTCTAAGGACGTCTTAGTGCATTGTTATGGCTAAGAAGAGAGGTCAGGAATTGTTAGATTGGTTAAAATCAAGAAGATGAGTCATATTTTGTTCCAAAACAATTCTTGGAGTCATACTCCTAGATTGTAACCTGGAGTGACATAAAGGAAGATTTATTAAAAATAGTCAAATGTAAGACTAAAATGTTTTCTACTCTTGTACATTTGAGATTGGTAAGTTGTGATGTCTTGGATGAGACAAAGCCCAACTAAGACCAATTGTGTGAAGTGTTAGTCTTGATAAGAATCCGCACTATCCCTTGAATATTTGTTTTGTCAAGGAATGGTTCTTGACTGGGGAAACTTGTATGTCAAGGGGACAGTGGGAGCCATAAAGATCCTGAAAGAGTTTCAAGATTTAATCAAGAGTAAAACCTGTAATTTATCACTAGCACACAACTTAAGGTTTGCAGCCTATCGTGTTGACGTAATTCTTGTTTCTGTACCTACTTCAAATAAGTTGAATTTGAATGTGAGTTATCAGAGTTCAACTTGGAAGCATTGGTGGGCCTTGTGCTACCAAGGTGACAAGAAACTAAGATTGAAAAAGTTTAATTCATGTAAGGCTAAATTTTGAGCAATCAGAATTTTGAGCTGTTCCTTAAGAGTTATAATATATTGCTTATGAATAGATAACAACAAGGTTTTCATGTGGATTGTAAGGATAAGTTTTTCCGCAAAGTTTTAAAATAAAAGAAAAAAAGTTTTTAATTTTATTTATTTTAAAAACATCCTTACAATGGCATCTGTGGAAAATTGTTGCTTATATGTTTCCAGTAATAGCAATATTGGAAAGTGGATTTGATTCTTTCATTTGTGGTAGTGTCTGAATTTACCAAATGAAGAAAGTTTTTCATCACCCAAGTTTCAATTGGAAAGAAACTTGGAATCATACAAGTTGTATTGTATGATGAATGAGAATTTTCATCTTTGAAAATTAAGACTAATTCTTTGATCACATGTATATGTGAGTCAATTGAAGGACTAAGGAATTAGGTAGACTGGGTGTGCGCTGGTCAAGGTCCACCACAAAGATTGATTTGTCATGATTTGCTAAAGATTAGTAAATATGATTATACTTATGAGGTTAAGTATAATTCTGTAACATTGGAAAGGTTACAATGTATGACAAAACAAATGAGAAGAATCAAATTAGGCAGAAAGATAAAAGTTTCTCAAATCTGAAAGGATGGGAGAGTACTTTAATATCATATTTCATGATCATCGTAATGATTATGAAACCATATCACAAATTCATACTCTAAGGACGTCTTAGTGCATTGTTATGGCTAAGAAGAGAGGTCAGGAATTGTTAGATTGGTTAAAATCAAGAAGATGAGTCATATTTTGTTCCAAAACAATTCTTGGAGTCATACTCCTAGATTGTAACCTGGAGTGACATAAAGGAAGATTTATTAACACTAGTCAAATGTAAGAGTAAAATGTTTTCTACTCTTGTACATTTGAGATTAGTAAGTTGTGATGTCTTGGATGAGAGAAAGACCAAATAAGACCAATTGTGTGAAGTGTTAGTCTTGATAAGAATCCGCACTATCCCTTGAATATTTGTTTTGTCAAGGAATGGTTCTTGACTGGGGAAACTTATATACCAACGGGACAGTGGGAGCTTTAAAGATCCTGAAAGAGTTTCAAGATTTAATCAAGAGTAAAACCTGTAATTTATCACTAGCACACAACTTAAGGTTTGCAACCTATCGTGTTGACGTAATTCTTGTTTCTGTACCTACTTCAAATAAGTTGAATTTGCATATGAGTTATCAGAGTTCAACTTGGAAGGATTGGTGGGCCTTGTGCTACCAAGGTGACAAGAAACTAAGATTGAAAAAGTTTAATTCATGTAAGGCTGAATTTTGAGCAATCAGAATTTTGAGCTGTTGCTTAAGAGTTATAATATATTGCTTATGAATAGATAACAACAAGGTTTTCATGTGGATTGTAAGGATAAGTTTTTCCGCAAAGTTTTAAAATAAAAGAAAAAAAGGTTTTAATTTTATTTATTTTAAAAACATCCTTACAATGGCATCTGTGGAAAATTGTTGCTTATATGTTTCCAGTAATAGCAATATTGGAAAGTGGATTTGATTCTTTCATTTGTGGTAGTGTCTGAATTTACCAAATGAAGAAAGTTTTTCATCACCCAAGTTTCAATTGGAAAGAAACTTGGAATCATACAAGTTGTATTGTATGATGAATGAGAATTTTCATCTTTGAAAATTAAGACTAATTCTTTGATCACATGTATATGTGAGTCAATTGAAGGACTAAGGAATTAGGTACACTGGGTGTGCGCTGGTCAAGGTCCACCACAAAGATTGATTTGTCATGATTTACTAAAGATTAGTAAATATGATTATACTTATGAGGTTAAGTATAATTCTGTAACATTGGAAAGGTTACAATGTATGACAAAACAAATGAGAAGAATCAAATTAGGCAGAAAGATAAAAGTTTCTCAAATCTGAAAGGATGGGAGAGTACTTTAATATCATATTTCATGATCATCTTAATGATTATGAAACCATATCACAAATTCATACTCTAAGGACGTCTTAGTGCATTGTTATGGCTAAGAAGAGAGGTCAGGAATTGTTAGATTGGTTAAAATCAAGAAGATGAGTCATATTTTGTTCCAAAACAATTCTTGGAGTCATACTCCTAGATTGTAACCTGGAGTGACAAAAAGGAAGATTTATTAACACTAGTCAAATGTAAGACTAAAATGTTTTCTACTCTTGTACATTTGAGATTGGTTAGTTGTGATGTCTTGGATGAGACAAAGCCCAACTAAGACCAATTGTGTGAAGTGTTAGTCTTGATAAGAATCCGCACTATCCCTTGAATATTTGTTTTGTCAAGGAATGGTTCTTGACTGGGGAAACTTGTATGTCAAGGGGACAGTGGGAGCCATAAAGATCCTGAAAGAGTTTCAAGATTTAATCAAGAGTAAAACCTGTAATTTATCACTAGCACACAACTTAAGGTTTGCAGCCTATCGTGTTGACGTAATTCTTGTTTCTGTACCTACTTCAAATAAGTTGAATTTGAATGTGAGTTATCAGAGTTCAACTTGGAAGCATTGGTGGGCCTTGTGCTACCAAGGTGACAAGAAACTAAGATTGAAAAAGTTTAATTCATGTAAGGCTGAATTTTGAGCAATCAGAATTTTGAGCTGTTGCTTAAGAGTTATAATATATTGCTTATGAATAGATAACAACAAGGTTTTCATGTGGATTGTAAGGATAAGTTTTTCCGCAAAGTTTTAAAATAAAAGAAAAAAAGGTTTTAATTTTATTTATTTTAAAAATATCCTTACAATGGCATCTGTGGAAAATTGTTGCTTATATGTTTCCAGTAATAGCAATATTGGAAAGTGGATTTGATTCTTTCATTTGTGGTAGTGTCTGAATTTACCAAATGAAGAAAGTTTTTCATCACCCAAGTTTCAATTGGAAAGAAACTTGGAATCATACAAGTTGTATTGTATGATGAATGAGAATTTTCATCTTTGAAAATTAAGACTAATTCTTTGATCACATGTATATGTGAGTCAATTGAAGGACTAAGGAATTAGGTACACTGGGTGTGCGCTGGTCAAGGTCCACCACAAAGATTGATTTGCCATGATTTGCTAAAGATTAGTAAATATGATTATACTTATGAGGTTAAGTATAATTCTGTAACATTGGAAAGGTTACAATGTATGACAAAACAAATGAGAAGAATCAAATTAGGCAGAAAGATAAAAGTTTCTCAAATCTGAAAGGATGGGAGAGTACTTTAATATCATATTTCATGATCATCTTAATGATTATGAAACCATATCACAAATTCATACTCTAAGGACGTCTTAGTGCATTGTTATGGCTAAGAAGAGAGGTCAGGAATTGTTAGATTGGTTAAAATCAAGAAGATGAGTCATATTTTGTTCCAAAACAATTCTTGGAGTCATACTCCTAGATTGTAACCTGGAGTGACAAAAAGGAAGATTTATTAACACTAGTCAAATGTAAGACTAAAATGTTTTCTACTCTTGTACATTTGAGATTGGTTAGTTGTGATGTCTTGGATGAGACAAAGCCCAACTAAGACCAATTGTGGGAAGTGTTAGTCTTGATAAGAATCCGCACTATCCCTTGAATATTTGTTTTGTCAAGGAATGGTTCTTGACTGGGGAAACTTGTATGTCAAGGGGACAGTGGGAGCCATAAAGATCCTGAAAGAGTTTCAAGATTTAATCAAGAGTAAAACCTGTAATTTATCACTAGCACACAACTTAAGGTTTGCAGCCTATCGTGTTGACGTAATTCTTGTTTCTGTACCTACTTCAAATAAGTTGAATTTGAATGTGAGTTATCAGAGTTCAACTTGGAAGCATTGGTGGGCCTTGTGCTACCAAGGTGACAAGAAACTAAGATTGAAAAAGTTTAATTCATGTAAGGCTGAATTTTGAGCAATCAGAATTTTGAGCTGTTGCTTAAGAGTTATAATATATTGCTTATGAATAGATAACAACAAGGTTTTCATGTGGATTGTAAGGATATGTTTTTCCGCAAAGTTTTAAAATAAAAGAAAAAAAGGTTTTAATTTTATTTATTTTAAAAATATCCTTACAATGGCATCTGTGGAAAATTGTTGCTTATATGTTTTCAGTAATAGCAATATTGGAAAGTGGATTTGATTCTTTCATTTGTGGTAGTGTCTGAATTTACCAAATGGAGAAAGTTTTTCATCACCCAAGTTTCAATTGGACAGAAACTTGGAATCATACAAATTGTATTGTATGATGAATGAGAATTTTCATCTTTGAAAATTAAGACTAATTCTTTGATCACATGTATATGTGAGTCAATTGAAGGACTAAGGAATTAGGTACACTGGGTGTGCGTTGTTCAAGGTCCACCACAAAGATTGATTTGTCATGATTTGCTAAAGATTAGTAAATATGATTATACTTATGAGGTTAAGTATAATTCTGTAACATTGGAAAGGTTACAATGTATGACAAAACAAATGAGAAGAATCAAATTAGGCAGAAAGATAAAAGTTTCTCAAATCTGAAAGGATGGGAGAGTACTTTAGTATCATATTTCATGATCATCTTAATGATTATGAAACCATATCACAAATTCATACTCTAAGGACGTCTTAGTGCATTGTTATGGCTAAGAAGAGAGGTCATGAATTGTTGGATTGGTTAAAACCAAGAAGATGAGTCATATTTTGTTCCAAAACAATTCTTGGAGTCATACTCCTAGATTGTAACCTGGAGTGACATAAAGGAAGATTTATTAACACTAGTCAAATGTAAGAGTAAAATGATTTCTACTCTTGTACATTTGAGATTGGTAAGTTGTGATGTCTTGGATGAGACAAAGACCAACTAAGACCAATTGTGTGAAGTGTTAGTCTTGATATGAATCCGTACTATCCCTTGAATATTTGTTTTGTCAAGGAATGGTTCTTGACTGGGGAAACTTATATGTCAAGGGGACAGTGGGAGCCTTAAAGATCCTGAAAGAGTTTCAAGATTTAATCAAGAGTAAAACCTGTAATTTATCACTAGCACACAACTTAAGGTTTGCAGCCTATCGTGTTGACGTAATTCTTGTTTCTGTACCTACTTCAAATAAGTTGAATTTGAATGTGAGTTATCAGAGTTCAACTTGGAAGCATTGGTGGGCCTTGTGCTACCAAGGTGACAAGAAACTAAGATTGAAAAAGTTTAATTCATGTAAGGCTGAATTTTGAGCAATCAGAATTTTGAGCTGTTGCTTAAGAGTTATAATATATTGCTTATGAATAGATAACAACAAGGTTTTCATGTGGATTGTAAGGATAAGTTTTTCCGCAAAGTTTTAAAATAAAAGAAAAAAAGGTTTTAATTTTATTTATTTTAAAAACATCCTTACAATGGCATCTGTGGAAAATTGTTGCTTATATGTTTCCAGTAATAGCAATATTGGAAAGTGGATTTGATTCTTTCATTTGTGGTAGTGTCTGAATTTACCAAATGAAGAAAGTTTTTCATCACCCAAGTTTCAATTGGAAAGAAACTTGGAATCATACAAGTTGTATTGTATGATGAATGAGAATTTTCATCTTTGAAAATTAAGACTAATTCTTTGATCACATGTATATGTGAGTCAATTGAAGGACTAAGGAATTAGGTACACTGGGTGTGCGCTGGTCAAGGTCCACCACAAAGATTGATTTGTCATGATTTGCTAAAGATTAGTAAATATGATTATACTTATGAGGTTAAGTATAATTCTGTAACATTGGAAAGGTTACAATGTATGACAAAACAAATGAGAAGAATCAAATTAGGCAGAAAGATAAAAGTTTCTCAAATCTGAAAGGATGGGAGAGTACTTTAGTTTCATATTTCTTGATCATCTTAAAGATTATGAAACCATATCACAAATTCATACTCTAAGGACGTCTTAGTGCATTGTTATGGCTAAGAAGAGAGGTCATGAATTCTTGGATTGGTTAAAATCAAGAAGATGAGTCATATTTTATTCCAAAACAATTCTTGGAGTCAAACTCCTAGATAGTAACCTGGAGTGACATAAAGGAAGATTTATTAACACTAGTCAAATGTGTGAGTAAAATGTTTTCTACTCTTGTACATTTTGTTGGATTAATGTCTAAGTCCATAACTATATTTGGTAAGACTTGACCCGACCCGGCATGGTCCATTTGGGTTGCATACCATCATGCACTTGAATGAGAGAAATAAGACACTTATGGTTATTAATATATTATAAGTTCTAGTATATTAATAATAAGAATAATAAGATTATTTAATTAGTATTGATCAAGAATTAATCTAGGATTAATTAAGTGATCAAAAGAAGACTAATTAAATATATGGGTTGATTGTGTAAATCATCCATACTTGTATAGTGGGCTAATGCTCCATGGATAATCAAGTTGGGCTAAAACCCATAGGATGGTCCATGGATGCTCCATGGTGTATTTGTACCCATGGATCCAAGGAAATGGAAAGCCATGACAATTAAGAGTTTACCCTAATTGTGTAACTATATAAGCATCTTATTATTGAGGAAAAATCGGCCACTAGAGATAGTGAAGAAAGGGCTAGCCGATTTTGATGAGTGTAGAATTCTCTCAAGTCATTCCAAGTGTTTTGATGATTGTGATTCCATTTGAGGTGTCACACTTGGGGCACTAAGCACTCAAGCTTCATGAAGACTTACTACACCAAAAAAGGTATGTATTCTATCCTACTATATCCATTGTTTTATATGCTAGATTAGGATAATACCTTGGAAGTTCTTATTTGCATGTATAATAGAGAAAACATAGATCCAAGGTATTTAGGGTTGCATGTACACTTAGGAAGTGTTAGAATGCTCAAAACCCAACAGTGGTATCAGAGCCACGGGTTGTTTTCTGTTATATTGATGCAAATATTTTATTTTCAAAGTTGAAAAAAAAAAAAAGAAAAAAAAAGCATGAAGTTTGTCAAATTTTAAAATAATTACTTGTTCTTGTGAAAAACTAATTATTTGTAAAATTTGAATAATTTGCTTTATGAGTTGAATTAGGTCAAATTTAATAAAAGATAAAATAATATGATTATTTTATTAGTTTTAAAAGTTTGATCTAAAAAGTTTTACTTTTTTTTTTTGAAACCTCCATAAGTTATGGATTTGAAAAGGTTTTAAAAAAAAAAAAAAATTGATTCAAAGTTTTTTTGGAGTTACAAAATTTGGTGTTAATGTTTTAAAGGATTACATAACTTAAGAATAAGTTATGGATCACCAAAAGTTTTTTGTGTTATCTTGTTTTATGAGTGAATTTGGATTAATGATGAAAATTATGTGATAGTTGGTTTTAATCCAAATTAATCTAAGAATTGATTCTAAAATGTGTTTTTGTAACTTGTCCTCAAGTTATATGAAAAGTCACATTTAAGAATCATAAAACTCATAAAAATTGGCAAAGGTTACAAAAATGAAGAGTCTAGTTCTAATTAAATGGTTTTATGACTCCATAACTTGTCCTCAAGTTATGGAGGACCAAGAGTCTCTTCATTTAATAAAATAAAAATAAAATAAAAAAAAGGTGTAACCTTAATTAATTCCATAAGTTATAAAATAAAGAAAAGTTAATTCTTTTATTAGTTTAAAGTCTTCCATAACTTGTCCTCAAGTTATGGAACTTGAAGAGTTTTTGGATTAAAACTACTTTAAACACATAAGTTATGGAATTAATTAGTTTTGAATAGTTTCAAAACTTGCCCTCAAGTTTTGGAATTTGTAAAGTTTTCTCTAATGAATACTTTAATTCCAAGTTAGCCCTTAGAATTTTAAAAGTTAAAATTCAACCCTTATACTTTATAATATTATAAGTTAATAATATATATATGTATAAGAGTAAAGTCAGTCTTACCGCTAGTACGCCTCATTCACGAAGCCGGTCTATAAGGTGGGTATAAGGTTGTTGCCTATAAAATGGCAACTTAATGGGTGTCCACTCTCACCCACCGCTTGCTTGACCGGTGGAGGGTCGTTAGCCGAACGGGTTTGACAGGACTATAATTCTCCCTTCATT
Source organism: Lactuca sativa (assembly GCF_002870075.4). Classification (NCBI taxonomy): domain Eukaryota; kingdom Viridiplantae; phylum Streptophyta; class Magnoliopsida; order Asterales; family Asteraceae; genus Lactuca; species Lactuca sativa. The sequence goes on along the minus strand of NC_056623.2, from coordinate 248,715,202 downwards.
AAAAGTATTAATGAAAATACTAAGTAACTAAACTTTTAATAATACCCAATCTTAGTTACTTAGGAAAAATGTGAATAAGGTGCTAATCCATGAAATTACACTTTACACTTTGTCTAAGTCGTTAGTGGAGCGTGTGTGGTTAACCGACACACTAACTTGGACTTAACAAGGTAGGTAAAGGATGACTTAATATTTATCATAGTATCGATGGAGCGTGTGTGGTTAACCGGCACATCGATTGAGGGGTAATTTATTAAGGGTACCAAGTGATTTGCATGGTTACTTCACACCTTGTTTTGTGATCCTCGGCATCCCAATCACAAAACCTGAAGGGCACACTCGAGATTGAAACATGCCTTTGAAAAGTTCAATGAATCTCAAAGATCTACGAGTTTCAAAACCAATTAAAACCTAATTATACATTTCGTTTATCTTGGTGGAAATTGGTGAATCGTCATTCACCTACCTTCAAATATTCTGTAGCTTGGATTACGGCATACCTCTTCTAAGTTATAAAATAGTTTGTTGGGTTCTAGCCTTAATATTTCATATTGGGTGTTATATTAAGGACTTTAAATCAACTATCTTGAATATCTCCCAAAAGATGTCTGGTTTAGACACCTATGATCTTCCCAAATCTCTTGAAACAAGGTTTCCTAATGAAGATGATGTCCCATGGATATCATACTTCTTTCTCCTCCTCCAACTATTCTCCCTAACCCACAAGTTCTTGAAAAGTTTAAGGTCACTCAAGCCCTATTGGCAAGGCAAGGTCTAGGTGTGATCACATCTTGGAGATGTAGTCACATATTGACAAGCCGGGAGAGTTGGGTGTCAAAGTCTTGAGAAAGTTGGTGGTTCAATCACTTTCTAAGTCACATAGTGAGTTCCTTTAGGACACCTATGAAACAGACTATGACAAGACCCTTAATGATCTTATCTATTTGCTAAGATCAACTTCCTAAAACTTTATGGACATTGACAATGATGACATTGGATATCCAGTAAAGCATTCTCTTCCCAATGGAAAGGGATCGGCTATAGTCATCTCGGTTGACCAAATGGTAAAGAGAAAAGCTAAGTCTGTGATAGTCCTGTGTACCATTATCAAAGGGTCCATATGTTTGTATTGCCAAAGAAAGGGCATTGGTTGCGAAGCTGCCAAATTTACCTAAGGATGTTAAAGTCAATAAGTTTGACTCTACTTCAGGTAAAATCCACTATCTAACTCTGTTAAGTTTCTATTCTGAGATTCTTGATACATGATGTGACCGGGTCGCATGGTGATGGTTTAAGAATCAAAGGAATGTGAAGAAACTTAAAGGAAGAATATGCTGAATCTGATCGCATAGATGGATTTCTATCGCATAGTTTGAAAAATCGGATTCTTGAGCTACTTCTTAGGAGTTATGAGATATTGCTTAGGAATAGATAACAACAAGTTTTCATATGGATTGTAAGGATAGTTTTTCCGCAAAGTTTTAAAATAAAAGAAAATTTTTTGATTTTATTTATTTTAAAATATCCTTACAATGGCATTTGAGGAAAAATTGTTGCTTATATAATTCCGTTAAGAGCAAGAGTGGAAATATGAAATTGATTCTTTCATTTGTGGTAATGTCTAAATTTACCAAATAAGGAAAGATTCTCATCATCCAAGGTTCAATTGGACCGGAACTTGGAATCATGCAAGTTGTATAGCATGATGAATGAGAACTTTCAAGTTTTGGAAAATTAAGACTAATTACTTGTTCACATGGATGTGTGAGTCAAGTAAAGGACTTAGGGATCGAGTACACATTCTTGTGCACTGATTAAGTCCACCACTAAAGATCGTTAAGAAGAATCAAATTAGGCAGAAGGATAAAAGTTTCTCATATCTGAAAAGATGGGAGAGTACTTTAGTATCAGTTTTGAGATCATCTTAATGATTAAGAAACCATATCAAAATTAGTTCTCTAAGGAAATCTTAGTGCATTCTTATGACTAAGAAGAGGAACTTGAATTGTTGAAATGGTTAAATCAAGAAGATGAGTCATACTTCGTTGCAATACAAGTCTTAGAGTCATACTCCAAGATTGTCATTTGAGTGACATGTCTTAAAGAAGGTTTAAAACACTTGTCAAATGTAAGAGTAAAAGTTTTCTACTCTTGTACATTTGAAATTGGTAAGTTGTGATGTTTTGGATAAAACAAAGACCAACTTAGGCCAATTGTGTGAAGTGTTTGTCTTGATTAGAATCCACACTATCTCTTGGATATTTGACAAGGGAGTCTTATAGGTCAAGAGGTCAGTGGGAGTCTTAAAAGTCTTGAAAGTATCAAGAACTAATCAAGAATAAAACCTAAAGTTCTTCACTAGCACACAACTTGAGGTTCATAACCTATCGTGTTGACATATTCTGTGCCCATTCCAGTTAAAGTTGGTTTTGCATATGAGTTCTTAGAGTTCTCAATTTGTTGCACAACAACTTGGAAGCAATGGTAGGCCCTTGAGCTGCCAGGTGGCAAGAAATTAAGATTGAGTTCAGTCCATATGAGTTTGGATTTGTCATTATCCTTTTCTTGTGACTATGATTTTGACAATTCACATGGATAAGAACACATACACCATTAAATCTAAGTGTCATAAGGTTTCTCTCTGATTCATGAAAATGATGGTGAGGAAACACTTTCACTAAGTAGATTTTAGCTAGATAGCAATTGTGATATTTGCATTCTCAAAGTCGTTAGTGGAGCGCGTGTGGTTAACCGGCACACTAATTTGGACTTGTGAGAAGTGGCAAAAAGGTCTAAACATTATGATTACGGCATCCCTCTTCATAATTGTTTAGATACACAAGTGTGCTATCTAAGGGAAGGTGTATGATTTTGGTACAGCTTTATCAAAACAATCTAGCATCAGAAATCTGAACTTTGGTAAGAAAGTCAATGAAGTATTGATTTCTAGAAGTCCAGCTGATTTCTGAGTACATGTCAAAGCTAGTGGGAGCATAAGTGTTAGTGGGAGCATGATAATTATGATAAGTATTGCAAGTTAGCAATGTTAATTATAGTAAACAAAAGTTTCAATTGGGAAAGAGTTGTTTTGCTATAATTAAGGGAGAGGAAATTATACTTCATATCAAATCTATAAGGTTTAGATTTGAGGTTTTAATCATTTAGTCAAGGAAATATATGAATTTCATGTTGGAATGGCTCAACATAAGGAAATTCTGTATATGGGTCCATTATTTGCGTTCTAAAATTCGATTATGATTACGGCATCCCTTTTCATAATCTGAATTATGAGAACTTGGCAAATTGAAATGGAAATGTTATAGCAAAAGACTGGTTTAGTCTTTATGTGAGACATCATGAATCGTGTCCCATATGCTTCGGATATAGGATCGATTACATGTGCTATAATCATCCGTTCTAAAATTTTCAAAAATGCCTGGGGCATTAAGAAGGGAAAAGGTTTAGAACTGGATATGACTAAAAGGATTAAACAATTGTCGAGGACAATCTAAGGTTTACCAAAGATTGGTTGCTCAAGGACAGTTGGAAGTATAGTGATAATTCTGGAAGGACCATATTGACATAATCTGTAAGGAGGCAAATCTTGTTCAGAAGTGATAGTCAAAATGGAATCTGGAAATGGTTCAAAGTTAGAATTTTTCAATCTGTTTAAGATTAGGAAACTTAATGCAAGAAGGATGTTCCCAAGGAGCTGATCTCCTTTGGAATGGTCTGTAATGGTTGTTGTCAAGTCCTTCTGACTTTGTGCATAATCATTACAAGAGGTTCAATGCATATAAGTTTAGAATCTAACAGATTTCAGTAAATGGCATGAATTTGGAATTCTTGCATTTGCAGTAAGGATTTGGGAGTGTGAAAAGAGAATCATTGAAGTTATGTTCAATTGATCTAGTTCACAAAGTAAAGATCATAGACAAACATAGTATGCATACTTGGTGTATGGCATGACTAGTGTTTAAGAAAACATAGTGTACATGCTTGGAGCATGGGACAACTATTGTTTTAAATTCAAGAATAAAGTTGATAGCTGAAACAGTATACAATGAATAATGTGTAATCATATGGTGATAAATAAAAGGTGTTTTATTTATGTTCAAAGGGTTGATACCATATTGGATTCTATTATTATTGTGTTTCACTTTGCATGTTTTGACTTCCCGAATAAACTGGGTTATTCTTCCGGAATGACTAAGTTATTCAAACCATCCACAGTCGGTCATATGTTGGAAGTAGATATGAATTAAGACTGTCATGATGGGTTGTAGAGGTCTAAGGTGTTGGACAAGGCTACAACAATCATGAGTGCTCATAAGTTCTGAGTATTGGATTCAACCCGCGCTCATTGGAATCACTTCATGGATTTTATCACGAGTGATCATGAGACGATAATATCTTATATTCTTCAAACCTAGAGATATGAGTTGTTACTATGAGTTGATAGTACATTGATTGCACGAAACCGCATTTGGTAACTCTGTGCTATAAAACGTGCCTTTGTGTATGATTCAACAAGTAGTAGAACAAGCCATATGAGTCGAAGTTTATCCGTTCCTTTTACCTTCGGGATAAAAGCGATATCTGTGGGCCCCTCGATGATTTGATGATGACAAATGGAAGTGCTCGGCCGGGCCAGGACTGATTTGATTTGTTCAATTAGTCAGTTGTCATAAATCGGAAATCGGGAAACAACAAATGGACAGAGAGAATGATTATAATCCATGTCTCAGTCCATATGATATCTAGAATGGAGGAATATATGATCCCTTATCTAATGGACAAGTCACTGAAAAAGGTCAGAGTTCATCGACAAGGTCAGAGTTCGACAGAAGCTTTTGAGAGCTACGATTGTCGGTTGGTTCCTGAAGTCATACGCAATAATAGTTTTAGACTTATCCAAGTGGGAGACTGTTGGATTAATGTCTAAGTCCATAACTATATTTGGTAAGACTTGACCCGACCCGGCATGGTCCATTTGGGTTGCATACCATCATGCACTTGAATGAGAGAAATAAGACACTTATGGTTATTAATATATTATAAGTTCTAGTATATTAATAATAAGAATAATAAGATTATTTAATTAGTATTGATCAAGAATTAATCTAGGATTAATTAAGTGATCAAAAGAAGACTAATTAAATATATGGGTTGATTGTGTAAATCATCCATACTTGTATAGTGGGCTAATGCTCCATGGATAATCAAGTTGGGCTAAAACCCATAGGATGGTCCATGGATGCTCCATGGTGTATTTGTACCCATGGATCCAAGGAAATGGAAAGCCATGACAATTAAGAGTTTACCCTAATTGTGTAACTATATAAGCATCTTATTATTGAGGAAAAATCGGCCACTAGAGATAGTGAAGAAAGGGCTAGCCGATTTTGATGAGTGTAGAATTCTCTCAAGTCATTCCAAGTGTTTTGATGATTGTGATTCCATTTGAGGTGTCACACTTGGGGCACTAAGCACTCAAGCTTCATGAAGACTTACTACACCAAAAAAGGTATGTATTCTATCCTACTATATCCATTGTTTTATATGCTAGATTAGGATAATACCTTGGAAGTTCTTATTTGCATGTATAATAGAGAAAACATAGATCCAAGGTATTTAGGGTTGCATGTACACTTAGGAAGTGTTAGAATGCTCAAAACCCAACACATTTGAGATTGGTAAGTTGAGATGTCTTGGATGAGAGAAAGACCAAATAAGACCAATTGTGTGAAGTGTTAGTCTTGATAAGAATCCGCACTATCCCTTGAATATTTGTTTTGTCAAGGAATATTTCTTGACTGGGGAAACTTATATGTCAAGGGGACAGTGGGAGCCTTAAAGATCCTGAAAGAGTTTCAAGATTTAATCAAGAGTAAAACCTGTAATTTATCACTAGCACACAACTTAAGGTTTGCAACCTATCGTGTTGACGTAATTCTTGTTTCTGTACCTACTTCAAATAAGTTGAATTTGCATGTGAGTTATCAGAGTTCAATCTGGAAGCATTGGTGGGCCTTGTCCTACAAAGGTGACAAGAAACTAAGATTGAACAAGTTTAATTCATGTAAGGCTGAATTTTGAGCAATCAGAATTTTGAGCTGTTGCTTAAGAGTTATAATATATTGCTTATGAATAGATAACAACAAGGTTTTCATGTGGATTGTAAGGATAAGTTTTTCCGCAAAGTTCAAAAATAAAAGAAAAAAAGGTATTAATTTTATTTATTTTAAAAATATCCTTACAATGGCAACTGTGGAAAATTGTTGCTTATATGTTCAGTAATAGCAATATTGTAAAGTGGATTTGATTCTTTCATTTGTGGTAGTGTCTGAATTTACCAAATGAAGAAAGTTTTTCATCACCCAAGTTTCAATTGGACAGAAACTTGGAATCATACAAGTTGTATTGTATGATGAATGAGAATTTTCATCTTTGAAAATTCAGACTAATTCTTTGATCACATGTATATGTGAGTCAATTGAAGGACTAAGGAATTAGGTACACTGGGTGTGCGCTTGTCAAGGTCCACCACAAAGATTGATTTGTCATGATTTGCTAAAGATTAGTAAATATGATTATACTTATGAGGTTAAGTATAATTCTGTAACATTGGAAAGGTTACAATGTATGACAAAACAAATGAGAAGAATCAAATTAGGCAGAAAGATAAAAGTTTCTCAAATCTGAAAGGATGGGAGAGTACTTTAGTATCATATTTCATGATCATCTTAATGATTATGAAACCATATCACAAATTCATACTCTAAGGACGTCTTAGTGCATTGTTATGGCTAAGAAGAGAGGTCAGGAATTGTTAGATTGGTTAAAATCAAGAAGATGAGTCATATTTTGTTCCAAAACAATTCTTGGATTCATACTCCTAGATTGTAACCTAGAGTGACATAAATGAAGATTTATTAACACTAGTCAAATGTAAGAGTAAAATGTTTTCTACTCTTGTACATTTGAGATTGGTAAGTTGTGATGTCTTGGATGAGACAAATACCAACTAAGACCAATTGTGTGAAGTGTTAGTCTTGATAAGAATCCGCACTATCCCTTGAATATTTGTTTTGTCAAGGAATGGTTCTTGACTGGGGAAACTTATATGTCAAGGGGACAGTGGGAGCCTTAAAGATCCTAAAAGAGTTTCAAGATTTAATCAAGAGTAAAACCTGTAATTTATCACTAGCACACAACTTAAGGTTTGCAACCTATCGTGTTGACGTAATTCTTGTTTCTCTACCTACTTCAAATAAGTTGAATTTGGATATGAGTTATCAGAGTTCAACTTGGAAGGATTGGTGGGCCTTGTGCTACCAAGGTGACAAGAAACTAAGATTGAACAAGTTTAATTCATGTAAGGCTGAATTTTGAGCAATCAGAATTTTGAGCTGTTGCTTAAGAGTTATAATATATTGCTTATGAATAGATAACAACAAGGTTTTCATGTGAATTGTAAGGATAAGTTTTTCCGCAAAGTTTTAAAATAAAAGAAAAAAAGGTTTTAATTTTATTTATTTTAAAAATATCCTTACAATGGCATCTGTGGAAAATTGTTGCTTATATGTTTCCAGTAATAGCAATATTGGAAAGTGGATTCGATTCTTTCATTTGTGGTAGTGTCTGAATTTACCAAATGAAGAAAGTTTTTCATCACCCAAGTTTCAATTGGACAGAAACTTGGAATCATACAAATTGTATTGTATGATGAATGAGAATTTTCATCTTTGAAAATTAAGACTAATTCTTTGATCACATGTATATGTGAGTCAATTGAAGGACTAAGGAATTAGGTACACTGGGTGTGCGCTGTTCAAGGTCCACCACAAAGATTGATTTGTCATGATTTGCTAAAGATTAGTAAATATGATTATACTTATGAGGTTAAGTATAATTCTGTAACATTGGAAAGGTTACAATGTATGACAAAACAAATGAGAAGAATCAAATTAGGCAGAAAGATAAAAGTTTCTCAAATCTGAAAGGATGGGAGAGTACTTTAGTATCATATTTCATGATCATCTTAATGATTATGAAACCATATCACAAATTCATACTCTAAGGACGTCTTAGTGCATTGTTATGGCTAAGAAGAGAGGTCATGAATTGTTGGATTGGTTAAAACCAAGAAGATGAGTCATATTTTGTTCCAAAACAATTCTTGGAGTCATACTCCTAGATTGTAACCTGGAGTGACGTAAAGGAAGATTTATTAACACTAGTCAAATGTAAGAGTAAAATGTTTTCTACTCTTGTACATTTGAGATTGGTAAGTTGTGATGTCTTGGATGAGACAAAGACCAACTAAGACCAATTGTGTGAACTGTTAGTCTTGATATGAATCCGTACTATCCCTTGAATATTTGTTTTGTCAAGGAATGGTTCTTGACTGGGGAAACTTATATGTCAAGGGGACAGTGGGAGCCTTAAAGATCCTGAAAGAGTTTCAAGATTTAATCAAGAGTAAAACCTGTAATTTATCACTAGCACACAACTTAAGGTTTGCAACCTATCGTGTTGACGTAATTCTTGTTTCTGTACCTACTTCAAATAAGTTGAATTTGCATATGAGTTATCAGAGTTCAACTTGGAAGGATTGGTGGGCCTTGTGCTACCAAGGTGACAAGAAACTAAGATTGAACAAGTTTAATTCATGTAAGGCTGAATTTTGAGCAATCAGAATTTTGAGCTGTTGCTTAAGAGTTATAATATATTGCTTATGAATAGATAACAACAAGGTTTTCATGTGGATTGTAAGGATAAGTTTTTCCGCAAAGTTTTAAAATAAAAGAAAAAAAGGTTTTAATTTTATTTATTTTAAAAATATCCTTACAATGGCATCTGTGGAAAATTGTTGCTTATATGTTTCCAGTCATAGCAATATTGGAAAGTGGATTTGATTTTTTCATTTGTGGTAGTGTCTGAATTTACCAAATGAAGAAAGTTTTTCATCACCCAAGTTTCAATTGGAAAGAAACTTGGAATCATACAAGTTGTATTGTATGATGAATGAGAATTTTCATCTTTGAAAATTAAGACTAATTCTTTGATCACATGTATATGTGAGTCAATTGAAGGACTAAGGAATTAGGTACACTGGGTGTGCGCTGGTCAAGGTCCACCACAAAGATTGATTTGTCATGATTTGCTAAAGATTAGTAAATATGATTATACTTATGAGGTTAAGTATAATTCTGTAACATTGGAAAGGTTACAATGTATGACAAAACAAATGAGAAGAATCAAATTAGGCAGAAAGATAAAAGTTTCTCAAATCTGAAAGGATGGGAGAGTACTTTAGTATCATATTTCATGATCATCTTAATGATTATGAAACCATATCACAAATTCATACTCTAAGGACGTCTTAGTGCATTGTTATGGCTAAGAAGAGAGGTCATGAATTGTTAGATTGGTTAAAATCAAGAAGATGAGTCATATTTTGTTCCAAAACAATTCTTGGAGTCATACTCCTAGATTGTAACCTGGAGTGACATAAAGGAAGATTTATTAACACTAGTCAAATGTAAGAGTAAAATGTTTTCTACTCTTGTACATTTGAGATTGGTAAGTTGAGATGTCTTGGATGAGAGAAAGACCAAATAAGACCAATTGTGTGAAGTGTTAGTCTTGATAAGAATCCGCACTATCCCTTGAATATTTGTTTTGTCAAGGAATATTTCTTGACTGGGGAAACTTATATGTCAAGGGGACAGTGGGAGCCTTAAAGATCCTGAAAGAGTTTCAAGATTTAATCAAGAGTAAAACCTGTAATTTATCACTAGCACACAACTTAAGGTTTGCAACCTATCGTGTTGACGTAATTCCTGTTTCTGTACCTACTTCAAATAAGTTGAATTTGCATATGAGTTATCAGAGTTCAACTTGGAAGGATTGGTGGGCCTTGTGCTACCAAGGTGACAAGAAACTAAGATTGAACAAGTTTAATTCATGTAAGGCTGAATTTTGAGCAATTAGAATTTTGACCTGTTGCTTAAGAGTTATAATATATTGTTTATGAATAGATAACAACAAGGTTTTCATGTGGATTATAAGGATAAGTTTTTCCGCAAAGTTTTAAAATAAAAGAAAAAAAGGTTTTAATTTTATTTATTTTAAAAATATCCTTACAATGGCATCTGTGGAAAATTGTTGCTTATATGTTTCCAGTAATAGCAATATTGGAAAGTGGATTTGATTCTTTCATTTGTGGTAGTGTCTGAATTTACCAAATGGAGAAAGTTTTTCATCACCCAAGTTTCAATTGGAAAGAAACTTGGAATCATACAAGTTGTATTGTATGATGAATGAGAATTTTCATCTTTGAAAATTAAGACTAATTCTTTGATCACATGTATATGTGAGTCAATTGAAGGACTAAGGAATTAGGTACACTGGGTGTGCGCTGGTCAAGGTCCACCACAAAGATTGATTTGTCATGATTTGCTAAAGATTAGTAAATATGATTATACTAATGAGGTTAAGTATAATTCTGTAACATTGGAAAGGTTACAATGTATGACAAAACAAATGAGAAGAATCAAATTAGGCAGAAAGATATAAGTTTCTCAAATCTGAAAGGATGGGAGAGTACTTTAGTATCATATTTCATGATCATCTTAATGATTATGAAACCATATCACAAATTCATACTCTAAGGACGTCTTAGTGCATTGTTATGGCTAAGAAGAGAGGTCATGAATTCTTGGATTGGTTAAAATCAAGAAGATGAGTCATATTTTATTCCAAAACAATTCTTGGAGTCAAACTCCGAGATAGTAACCTGGAGTGACATAAAGGAAGATTTATTAACACTAGTCAAATGTGTGAGTAAAATGTTTTCAACTCTTGTACATTTGAGATTGGTAAGTTGAGATGTCTTGGATGAGAGAAAGACCAACTAAGACCAATTGTGTGAAGTGTTAGTCTTGATAAGAATCCGCACTATCCCTTGAATATTTGTTTTGTCAAGGAATGGTTCTTGACTGGGGAAACTTATATGTCAAGGGGACAGTGGGAGCCTTAAAGATCCTGAAAGAGTTTCAAGATTTAATCAAGAGTAAAACCTGTAATTTATCACTAGCACACAACTTAAGGTTTGCAACCTATCGTGTTGACGTAATTCTTGTTTCTGTACCTACTTCAAATAAGTAGAATTTGCATATGAGTTATCAGAGTTCAACTTGGAAGGATTGGTGGGCCTTTTGCTACCAAGGTGACAAGAAACTAAGATTGAACAAGTTTAATTCATGTAAGGCTGAATTTTGAGCAATCAGAATTTTGAGCTGTTGCTTAAGAGTTATAATATATTGCTTATGAATAGATAACAACAAGGTTTACATGTGGATTGTAAGGATAAGTTTTTCCGCAAAGTTTTAAAATAAAAGAAAAAAAGGTTTTAAATTTATTTATTTTAAAAATATCTTTACAATGGCATCTGTGGAAAATTGTTGCTTATATGTTTCCAGTAATAGCAATATTTGAAAGTGGATTTGATTCTTTCATTTTTGGTAGTGTCTGAATTTACCAAATGAAGAAAGTTTTTCATCACCCAAGTTTCAATTGGAAAGAAACTTGGAATCATACAAGTTGTATTGTATGATGAATGAGAATTTTCATCTTTGAAAATTAAGACTAATTCTTTGATCACATGTATATGTGAGTCAATTGAAGGACTAAGGAATTAGGTACACTGGGTGTGCGCTGGTCAAGGTCCATCACAAAGATAGATTTGTCATGATTTGCTAAAGATTAGTAAATTTGATTATACTTATGAGGTTAAGTATAATTCTGTAACATTGGAAAGGTTACAATGTATGACAAAACAAATGAGAAGAATCAAATTAGGCAGAAAGATAAAAGTTTCTCAAATCTGAAAGGATGGGAGAGTACTTTAGTATCATATTTCATGATCATCTTAATGATTATGAAACCATATCACAAATTCATACTCTAAGGACGTCTTAGTGCATTGTTATGGCTAAGAAGAGAGGTCATGAATTGTTAGATTGGTTAAAATCAAGAAGATGAGTCATATTTTGTTCCAAAACAATTCTTGGAGTCATACTCCTAGATTGTAACCTGGAGTGACATAAAGGAAGATTTATTAACACTAGTCAAATGTAAGAGTAAAATGTTTTCTACTCTTGTACATTTGAGATTGGTAAGTTTTGATGTCTTGGATGAGAGAAAGACCAACTAAGACCAATTGTGTGAAGTGTTAGTCTTGATAAGAATCCGCACTATCCCTTGAATATTTGTTTTGTCAAGGAATGGTTCTTGACTGGGGAAACTTATATGTCAAGGGGACAGTGGGAGCCTTAAAGATCCTGAAAGAGTTTCAAGATTTAATCAAGAGTAAAACCTGTAATTTATCACTAGCACACGACTTACGGTTTGCAACCTATCGTGTTGACGTAATTCTTGTTTCTGTACCTACTTCAAATAAGTTGAATTTTCATATGAGTTATCAGAGTTCAACTTGGAAGGATTGGTGGGCCATGTGCTACCAAGGTGACAAGAAACTAAGATTGAACAAGTTTAATTCATGTAAGGCTGAATTTTGAGCAATCAGAATTTTCAGTTGTTGCTTAAGAGTTATAATATATTGCTTATGAATAGATAACAACCAATGTTTTCATGTGGATTGTAAGGATAAGTTTTTCCGCAAAGTTTTAAAATAAAAGAACAAAAGGTTTTAATTTTATTTATTTTAAAAATATCCTTACAATGGCATCTGTGGAAAATTGTTGCTTATATGTTTCCAGTAATAGCAATATTGGAAAGTGGATTTGATTCTTTTATTTGTGGTAGTGTCTGAATTTACCAAATGAAGAAAGTTTTTCATCACCCAAGTTTCAATTGGAAAGAAACTTGGAATCATACAAGTTGTATTGTATGATGAATGAGATTTTTCATCTTTGAAAATTAAGACTAATTCTTTGATCACATGTATATGTGAGTCAATTGAAGGACTAAGGAATTAGGTACACTGGGTGTGCGCTGGTCAAGGTCCACCACAAAGATTGATTTGTCATGACTTGCTAAAGATTAGTAAATATGATTATACTGATGAGGTTAAGTATAATTCTGTAACATTGGAAAGGTTACAATGTATGACAAAACAAATGAGAAGAATCAAATTAGGCAGAAAGATAAAAGTTTCTCAAATCTGAAAGGATGGGAGAGTACTTTAGTATCATATTTCATGATCATCTTAATGATTATTAAACCATATCACAAATTCATACTCTAAGGACGTCTTAGTGCATTGTTATGGCTAAGAAGAGAGGTCATGACTTGTTGGATTGGTTAAAATCAAGAAGATGAGTCATATTTTGTTCCAAAACAATTCTTGGAGTCATACTCCTAGATTGTAACCTGGAGTGACATAAAGGAAGATTTATTAACACTAGTCAAATGTAAGAGTAAAATGTTTTCTACTCTTGTACATTTTAGATTGGTAAGTTGTGATGTCTTGGATGAGACAAATACCAACTAAGACCAATTGTGTGAAGTGTTAGTCTTGATAAGAGTCCGCACTATCGCTTGAATATTTGTTTTGTCAAGGAATGGTTCTTGACTGGGGAAACTTATATGTCAAGGGGATAGTGGGAGCCTTCAAGATCCTGAAAGAGTTTCAAGATTTAATCAAGAGTAAAACCTGTAATTTATCACTAGCACACAACTTAAGGTTTGCAACCTATCATGTTGACGTAATTCTTGTTTCTGTACCTACTTCAAATAAGTTGAATTTGCATATGATTTATCAGAGTTCAACTTGGAAGGATTGGTGGGCCTTGTGCTACCAAGGTGACAAGAAACTAAGATTGAACAAGTTTAATTCATCTAAGGCTGAATTTTGAGCAATCAGAATTTTGAGCTGTTGCTTAAGAGTTATAATATATTGCTTATGAATAGATAACAACAAGGTTTTCATGTGGATTGTAAGGATAAGTTTTTCTGCAAAGTTTTAAAATAAAAGAAAAAAAGGTTTTAATTTTATTTATTTTAAAAATATCCTTACAATGGCATCTGTGGAAAATTGTTGCTTATATGTTTGCAGTAATAGCAATATTGGAAAGTGGATTTGATTCTTTCATTTGTGGTAGTGTCTGAATTTACCAAATGAAGAAAGTTTTTCATCACCCAAGTTTCATATGGAAAGAAACTTGGAATCATACAAGTTGTATTGTATGATGAATGAGAATTTTCGTCTTTGAAAATTAAGACTAATTCTTTGATCACATGTATATGTGAGTCAATTGAAGGACTAAGGAATTAGGTACACTGGGTGTGCGCTGGTCAAGGTCCACCACAAAGTTTGATTTGTCATGATTTGCTAAAGATTAGTAAATATGATTATACTTATGAGGTTAAGTATAATTCTGTAACATTGGAAAGGTTACAATGTATGACAAAACAAATGAGAAGAATCAAATTAGGCAGAAAGATAAATGTTTCTCAAATCTGAAAGGATGGGAGAGTACTTTAGTATCATATTTCATGATCATCTTAATGATTTTGAAACCATATCACAAATTCATACTCTAAGGACGTCTTAGTGCATTGTTATGGCTAAGAAGAGAGGTCATGAATTGTTAGATTGGTTAAAATCAAGAAGATGAGTCATATTTTGTTCCAAAACAATTCTTGGAGTCATACTCCAAGATTGTAACCTGGAGTGACATAAAGGAAGATTTATTAACACTAGTCAAATGTAAGAGTAAAATGTTCTCTACTCTCTTACATTTGAGATTGGTAAGTTTTGATGTCTTGGATGAGAGAAAGACCAACTAAGACCAATTGTGTGAAGTGTTAGTCTTGATAAGAATCCGCACTATCCCTTGAATATTTGTTTTGTCAAGGAATGGTTCTTGACTGGGGAAACTTAAATGTCAAGGGGAAAGTGGGAGCCTTAAAGATCCTGAAAGAGTTTCAAGATTTAATCAAGAGTAAAACCTGTAATTTATCACTAGCACACGACTTACGGTTTGCAACCTATCGTGTTGACGTAATTCTTGTTTCTGTACCTACTTCAAATAAGTTGAATTTTCATATGAGTTATCAGAGTTCAACTTGGAAGGATTGGTGGGCCATGTGCTACCAAGGTGACAAGAAACTAAGATTGAACAAGTTTAATTCATGTAAGGTTGAATTTTGAGCAATCAGAATTTTCAGTTGTTGCTTAAGAGTTATAATATATTGCTTATGAATAGATAACAACCAATGTTTTCATGTGGATTGTAAGGATAAGTTTTTCCGCAAAGTTTTAAAATAAAAGAACAAAAGGTTTTAATTTTATTTATTTTATAAATATCCTTACAATGGCATCTGTGGAAAATTGTTGCTTATATGTTTCCAGTAATAGCAATATTGGAAATTGGATTTGATTCTTTCATTTGTGGTAGTGTCTGAATTTACCAAATGAAGAAAGTTTTTCATCACCCAAGTTTCAATTGGACAGAAACTTGGAATCATACAAGTTGTATTGTATGATGAATGAGAATTTTCATCTTTGAAAATTAAGACTAATTCTTTGATCACATGTATATGTGAGTCAATTGAAGGACTAAGGAATTAGGTACACTGGGTGTGCGCTGGTCAAGGTCCATCACAAAGATTTATTTGTCATGATTTGCTAAATCTTAGTAAATATGATTATACTTATGAGGTTAAGTATAATTCTGTAACATTGGAAAGGTTACAATGTATGACAAAACAAATGAGAAGAATCAAATTAGGCAGAAAGATAAAAGTTTCTCAAATCTGAAAGGATGGGAGGGTACTTTAGTATCATATTTCATGGTCATCTTAATGATTATGAAACCATATCACAAATTTATACTCTAAGGACGTCTTAGTGCATTGTTATGGCTAAGAAGAGAGGTCATGAATTGTTGGATTGGTTAAAATCAAGAAGATGAGTCATATTTTGTTCCAAAACAATTCTTGGAGTCATACTCCTAGATTGTAACCTGGAGTGACATAAAGGAAGATTTATTAACACTAGTCAAATGTAAGAGTAAAATGGTTTCTACTCTTGTACATTTGAGATTGGTAAGTTGTGATGTCTTGTTTGAAGCAAAGACCAACTAAGACCAATTGTGTGAAGTGTTAGTCTTGATAAGAATCCGCACTATCCCTTGAATATTTGTTTTGTCAAGGAATGGTTCTTGACTGGGGAAACTTATATGTCAAGGGGACAGTGGGAGCCTTAAAGATCCTGAAAGAGTTTCAAGATTTAATCAAGAGTAAAACCTGTAATTTATCACTAGCACACAACTTAAGGTTTGTAAACTATCGTGTTGACGTAATTCTTGTTTCTGTACCTACTTCAAATAAGTTGAATTTGCATGTGAGTTATCAGAGTTCAACTTGGAAGCATTGGTGGGCCTTGTGCTACCAAGGTGACAACAAACTAAGATTGAACAAGTTTAACTCATGTAAGGCTGAATTTTGAGCAATTAGAATTTTGACCTGTTGCTTAAGAGTTATAATATATTGTTTATGAATAGATAACAACAAGGTTTTCATGTGAATTATAAGGATAAGTTTTTCCGCAAAGTTTTAAAATAAAAGAAAAAAAGGTTTTAATTTTATTTATTTTAAAAATATCCTTACAATGGCATCTGTGGAAAATTGTTGCTTATATGTTTCCAGTAATAGCAATATTGGAAAGTGGATTTGATTCTTTCATTTGTGGTAGTGTCTGAATTTACCAAATGGAGAAAGTTTTTCATCACCCAAGTTTCAATTGGACAGAAACTTGGAATCATACAAGTTGTATTGTATGATGAATGAGAATTTTCATCTTTGAAAATTAAGACTAATTCTTTGATCACATGTATATGTGAGTCAATTGAAGGACTAAGGAATTAGGTACACTGGGTGTGTGCTGGTCAAGGTCCATCACAAAGATTTATTTGTCATGATTTGCTAAAGATTAGTAAATATGATTATACTTATGAGGTTAAGTATAATTCTGTAACATTGGAAAGGTTACAATGTATGACAAAACAAATGAGAAGAATCAAATTAGGCAGAAAGATAAAAGTTTCTCAAATCTGAAAGGATGGGAGAGTACTTTAGTATCATATTTCATGATCATCTTAATGATTATGAAACCATATCACAAATTCATACTCTAAGGACGTCTTAGTGAATTGTTATGGCTAAGAAGAGAGGTCATGAATTGTTGGATTGGTTAAAATCAAGAAGATGAGTCATATTTTGTTCCAAACCAATTCTTGGAGTCATACTCCTAGATTGTAAGCTGGAGTGACATAAAGGAAGATTTATTAAAACTAGTCAAATGTAAGAGTAAAATGTTTTCTACTCTTGTACATTTGAGATTGGTAAGTTGTGATGTCTTGGATGAGACAAAGACCAACTAAGACCAATTGTGTGAAGTGTTAGTCTTGATAAGAATCCGCACTATCCCTTGAATATTTGTTTTGCCAAGGAATGGTTCTTGAATGGGGAAACTTATATGTCAAGGGGACAGTGGGAGCCTTAAAGATCCTGAGAGAGTTTCAAGATTTAATCAAGAGTAAAACCTGTAATTTATCACTAGCACACAACTTAAGGTTTGTAACCTATCGTGTTGACGTAATTCTTGTTTCTGTACCTACTTCAAATAAGTTGATTTGCATATGAGTTATCAGAGTTCAACTTGGAAGCATTGGTGGGCCTTGTGCTACCAAGGTGACAACAAACTAAGATTGAACAAGTTTAACTCATGTAAGGCTGAATTTTGAGCAATTAGAATTTTGAACTGTTGCTTAAGAGTTATAATATATTGCTTATGAATAGATAACAACCAATGTTTTCATGTGGATTGTAAGGATATGTTTTTCCGCAAAGTTTTAAAATAAAAGAACAACAGGTTTTAATTTTATTTATTTTAAAAATATCCTTACAATGGCATCTGTGGAAAATTGTTGCTTATATGTTTCCAGTAATAGCAATATTGGAAAGTGGATTTGATTCTTTCATTTGTGGTAGTGTCTGAATTTACCAAATGAAGAAAGTTTTTCATCACCCAAGTTTCAATTGGACAGAAACTTGGAATCACACAAGTTGTATTGTATGATGAATGAGAATTTTCATCTTTGAAAATTAAGACTAATTCTTTGATCACATGTATATGTGAGTCAATTGAAGGACTAAGGAATTAGGTACACTGGGTGTGCGCTGGTCAAGGTCCATCACAAAGATTTATTTGTCATGATTTGCTAAAGATTAGTAAATATGATTATACTTATGAGGTTAAGTATAATTCTGTAACATTGGAAAGGTTACAATGTATGACAAAACAAATGAGAAGAATCAAATTAGGCAGAAAGATAAAAGTTTCTCAAATCTGAAAGGATGGGAGAGTACTTTCGTATCATATTTCATGATCATCTTAATGATTATGAAACCATATCACAAATTCATACTCTAAGGACGTCTTAGTGCATTGTTATGGCTAAGAAGAGAGGTCATGAATTGTTAGATTGGTTAAAATCAAGAAGATGAGACATATTTTGTTCCAAAACAATTCTTGCAGTCATACTCCTAGATTGTAACCTGGAGTGACATAAAGGAAGATTTATTAACACTAGTCAAATGTAAGAGTAAAATGTTTTCTACTCTTGTACATTTGAGATTGGTAAGTTTTGATGTCTTGGATGAGAGAAAGACCAACTAAGACCAATTGTGTGAAGTGTTAGTCTTGATAAGAATCCGCACTATCCCTTGAATATTTGTTTTGTCAAGGAATGGTTCTTGACTGGGGAAACTTATATGTCAAGGGGACAGTGGGAGCCTTAAAGATCCTGAAAGAGTTTCAAGATTTAATCAAGAGTAAAACCTGTAATTTATCACTAGCACACGACTTACGGTTTGCAACCTATCGTGTTGACGTAATTCTTGTTTCCGTACCAACTTCAAATAAGTTGAATTTTCATATGAGTTATCAGAGTTCAACTTGGAAGGATTGGTGGGCCATGTGCTACCAAGGTGACAAGAAACTAAGATTGAAAAAAGTTTAATTCATGTAAGGCTGAATTTTGAGCAATAAAAATTTTGAGTTGTTGCTTAAGAGTTATAATATATTGCTTATGAATAGATAACAACCAGGTTTTCATGTGGATTGTAAGGATAAGTTTTTCCGCAAAGTTTTAAAATAAAAGAACAAAAGGTTTTAATTTTATTTATTTTAAAAATATCCATACAATGGCATCTGTGGAAAATTGTTGCTTATATGTTTCCAGTAATAGCAATATTGGAAAGTGGATTTGATTCTTTCATTTGTGGTAGTGTCTGAATTTACCAAATGAAGAAAGTTTTTCATCACCCAAGTTTCAATTGGACAGAAACTTGGAATCATACAAGTTGTATTGTATGATGAATGAGAATTTTCATCTTGGAAAATTAAGACTAATTCTTTGATCACATGTATATGTGAGTCAATAGAAGGACTAAGGAATTAGGTACACTGGGTGTGCGCTGGTCAAGGTCCATCACAAAGATTTATTTGTCATGATTTGCTAAAGATTAGTAAATATGATTATACTTATGAGGTTAAGTATAATTCTGTAACATTGGAAAGGTTACAATGTATGACAAAACAAATGAGAAGAATCAAATTAGGCAGAAAGATAAAAGTTTCTCAAATCTGAAAGGATGCGAGAGTACTTTAGTATCATATTTCATGATCATCTTAATGATTATGAAACCATATCACAAATTCATACTCTAAGGACGTCTTAGTGAATTGTTATGGCTAAGAAGAGAGGTCATGAATTGTTGGATTGGTTAAAATCATGAAGATGAGTCATATTTTGTTCCAAACCAATTCTTGGAGTCATACTCCTAGATTGTAACCTGGAGTGACATAAAGGAAGATTTATTAAAACTAGTCAAATGTAAGAGTAAAATGTTTTCTACTCTTGTACATTTGAGATTGGTAAGTTGTGATGTCTTGGATGAGACAAAGACCAACTAAGACCAATTGTGTGAAGTGTTAGTCTTGATAAGAATCCGCACTATCCCTTGAATATTTGTTTTGCCAAGGAATGGTTCTTGAATGGGGAAACTTATATGTCAAGGGGACAGTGGGAGCCTTAAAGATCCTGAAAGAGTTTCAAGATTTAATCAAGAGTAAAACCTGTAATTTATCACTAGCACACAATTTAAGGTTTGTAACCTATCGTGTTGACGTAATTCTTGTTTCTGTACCTACTTCAAATAAGTTGATTTGCATATGAGTTATCAGAGTTCAACTTGGAAGCATTGGTGGGCCTTGTGCTACCAAGGTGACAACAAACTAAGATTGAACAAGTTTAACTCATGTAAGGCTGAATTTTGAGCAATTAGAATTTTGAGCTGTTGCTTAAGAGTTATAATATATTGCTTATGAATAGATAACAACAAGGTTTTCATGTGGGTTGTAAGGATAAGCTTTTCCGCAAAGTTTTAAAATAACAGAAAAAAAGATTTTAATTTTATTTATTTTAAAAATATCCTTACAATGGCATCTGTGGAAAATTGTTGCTTATATGTTTCCAGTAATAGCAATATTGGAAAGTGGATTTGATTCTTTCATTTGTGGTAGTGTCTGAATTTACCAAATGAAGAAAGTTTTTCATCACCCAAGTTTCAATTGGACAGAAACTTGGAATCATACAAGTTGTATTGTATGATGAATGAGAATTTTTATCTATGAAAATTAAGACTAATTCTTTGATCACATGTATATGTGAGTCAATTGAAGGACTAAGGAATTAGGTACACTGGGTGTTCGCTGGTCAAGGTCCACCACAAAGATTGATTTGTCATGATTTGCTAAAGATTAGTAAATATGATTATACTTATGAGGTTAAGTATAATTCTGTAACATTGGAAAGGTTACAATGTATGACAAAACAAATGAGAAGAATCAAATTAGGCAGAAAGATAAAAGTTTCTCAAATCTGAATGGATGGGAGAGTACTTTAGTATCATATTTCATGATCCTCTTAATGATTATGAAAGCATATCAAAAATTCCTACTCTAAGGACGTCTTAGTGCATTGTTATGGCTAAGAAGAGAGGTCATGAATTGTTGGATTGGTTAAAATCAAGAAGATGAGTCATATTTTGTTCCAAAACAATTCTTGGAGTCATACTCCTAGATTGTAAGCTGGAGTGACATAAAGGAAGATTTATTAACACTAGTCAAATGTGAGAGTAAAATGTTTTCTACTCTTGTACATTTGAGATTGGTAAGTTGAGATGTCTTGGATGAGACAAAGACCAACTAAGAGCAATTGTGTGAAGTGTTAGTCTTGATAAGAATCCGCACTATCCCTTGAATATTTGTTTTGTCAAGGAATGGTTCTTGACTGGGGAAACTTATATGTCAAGGGGACAGTGGGAACCTTAAAGATCCTGAAAGAGTTTCAAGATTTAATCAAGAGTAAAACCTGTAATTTATCACTAGCACACAACTTAAGGTTTGCAACCTAGCATGTTGACGTTATTCTTGTTTCTGTACCTACTTCGAATAAGTTTAATTTGCATGTGAGTTATCAAAGTTCAACTTGGAAGCATTGGTGGGCCTTGTGCTACCAAGGTGACAAGAAACTAAGATTGAACAAGTTTAATTCATGTAAGGCTGAATTTTGAGCAATCAGAATTTTGAGTTGTTGCTTAAGAGTTATAATATATTGCTTATGAATAGATAACAACAAGGTTTTCATGTGGATTGTAAGGATAAGTTTTTCCGCAAAGTTTTAAAATAAAAGAAAAAAAGGTTTTAATTTTATTTATTTTAAAAATATCCTTACAATGGCATCTGTGGAAAATTGTTGCTTATATGTTTCCAGTAATAGCAATATTGGAAAGTGGATTTGATTCTTTCATTTGTGGTAGTGTCTGAATTTACCAAATGAAGAAAGTTTTTCATCACCCAAGTTTCAATTGGACAGAAACGTGGATCATACAAGTTGTATTGTATGATGAATGAGAATTTTTATCTTTGAAAATTAAGACTAATTCTTTGATCACATGTATATGTGAGTCAATTGAAGGACTAAGGAATTAGGTACACTGGGTGTGCGTTGGTCAAGGTCCACCACAAAGATTTATTTGTCATGATTTGCTAAAGATTAGTAAATATGATTATACTTATGAGGTTAAGTATAATTCTATAACATTGGAAAGGTTACAATGTATGACAAAACAAATGAGAAGAATCAAATTAGGCAGAAAGATAAAAGTTTCTCAAATTTGAGAGGATGGGAGAGTACTTTAGTATCATAATTCATGATCATCTTATTGATTATGAAACCATATCACAAATTCATACTCTAAGGACGTCTTAGTGCATTGTTATGGCTAAGAAGAGAGGTCATGAATTGTTGGATTGGTTAAAATCAAGAAGATGAGTCATATTTTGTTCCAAAACAATTCTTGGAGTCATACTCCTAGATTATAAGCTGGAGTGACATAAAGGAAGATTTATTAACACTAGTCAAATGTAAGAGTAAAATGTTTTCTACTCTTGTACATTTGAGATTGGTAAGTTGTGATGTCTTGGATGAGACAAAGACCAACTAAGACCAATTGTGTGAAGTGTTAGTCTTGATAAGAATCCGCACTATCCCTTGAATATTTGTTTTGTCAAGGAATGGTTCTTGACTGGGGAAACTTATATGTTAAGGGGACAGTGGGAGCCTTAAAGATCCTGAAAGAGTTTCAAGATTTAATCAAGAGTAAAACCTGTAATTTATCACTAGCACACAACTTAAGGTTTGCAACCTATCATGTTGACGTAATTCTTGTTTTTGTACCTACTTCAAATAAGTTAAATTTGCGTGTGAGTTATCAGAGTTCAACTTGGAAGCATTGGTGGGCCTTGTGCTACCAAGGTGACAAGAAACTAAGATTGAACAAGTTTAATTCATGTAAGGCTGAATTTTGAGCAATCAGAATTTTGAGTTGTTGCTTAAGAGTTATAATATATTGCTTATGAATAGATAACAACAAGGTTTTCATGTGGATTGTAAGGATAAGTTTTTCCGCAAAGTTTTAAACTAAAAGAAAAAAAGGTTTTAATTTTATTTATTTTAAAAATATCCTAACAATGGCATCTGTGGAAAATTGTTGCTTATATGTTTCCAGTAATAGCAATATTGGAAAGTGGATTTGATTCTTTCATTTGTGGTAGTGTCTGAATTTACCAAATGAAGAAAGTTTTTCATTAGCCAAGTTTCAATTGGACAGAAACTTGGAATCATACAAGTTGTATTGTATGATGAATGAGAATTTTCATCTTTGAAAATTAAGACTAATTCTTTGATCACATGTATTTATGAGTCAATTGAAGGACTAAGGAATTAGGTACACTGGGTGTGCGCTGGTCAAGTTCCACCACAAAGATTGATTTGTCATGATTTTCTAAAGATTAGTAAATATGATTATACTTATGAGGTTAAGTATAATTCTGTAACATTGGAAAGGTTACAATGTACGACAAAACAAATGAGAAGAATCAAATTAGGAAGAAAGATAAAAGTTTCTCAAATCTGAAAGGATGGGAGAGTACTTTAGTATCATATTTCATGATCATCTTAATGATTATGAAACCATATCACAAATTCATACTCTAAGGACGTCTTAGTGCATTGTTATGGCTAGGAAGAGAGGTCATGAATTGTTGGATTGGTTAAAATCAAGAAGATGAGTCATATTTTGTTCCAAAACAATTCTTGGAGTCAAACTCCTAGATTGTAACCTGGAGTGACATAAAGGAAGATTTATTAACACTAGTCAAATGTGAGAGTAAAATGTTTTCTACTCTTGTACATTTGAGATTGGTAAGTTGAGATGTCTTGCATGAGACAAAGACCAACTAAGACCAATTGTGTGAAGTGTTAGTCTTGATAAGAATCCGCACTATCCATTGAATATTTGTTTTGTCAAGGAATGGTTCTTGACTTTGGAAACTTATATGTCAAGGGGACAGTGGGAGCCTTAAAGATCCTGAAAGAGTTTCAAGATTTAATCAAGAGTAAAACCTGTAATTTATCACTAGCACACAACTTAAGGTTTGCAACCTATCGTGTTGACGTAATTCTTGTTTCTGTACCTACTTCAAATAAGTTGAATTTGCATATGAGTTATCAGAGTTCAACTTGGAAGGATTGGTGGGCCTTGTGCTACCAAGGTGACAAGAAACTAAGATTGAACAAGTTTAATTCATGTAAGGCTGAATTTTGAGCAATCAGAATTTTGAGCTGTTGCTTAAGAGTTATAATATATTGCTTATGAATAGATAACAACAAGGTTTTCATGTGCATTGTAAGGATAAGTTTTTCGGCAAAGTTTTAAAATAAAAGAAAAAAAGGTTTTAATTTTATTTATTTTAAAAATATCCTTACAATGGCATCTGTGGAAAATTGTTGCTTATATGTTTCTAGTAATAGCAATATTGGAAAGTGGATTTGATTCTTTCATTTGTGGTAGTGTCTGAATTTACCAAATGAAGAAAGTTTTTCATCACCCAAGTTTCAATTGGACAGAAAATTGGAATCATACAAGTTGTATTGTATGATGAATGAGAATTTTAATCTTTGAAAATTAAGACGAATTCTTTGATCACATGTATATGTGAGTTAATTGAAGGACTAAGGAATTAGGTACACTGGGTGTGAGTTGGTCAAGGTCCACCACAAAGATTGATTCGTCATGATTTGCTAAAGATTAGTAAATATGATTATACTTATGAGGTTAAGTATAAGTCTTTAACATTGGAAAGGTTACAATGTATGACAAAACAAATAAGAAGAATCAAATTAGGCAGAAAGATAAAAGTTTCTCAAATCTAAAAGGATGGGAGAGTACTTTAGTATCATATTTCATGATCATCTTAATGATTATGAAACCAAGAAGATGAGTCATATTTTGTTCCAAAACAATTCTTAGAGTCATACTCCTAGATTGTAAGCTGGAGTGACATAAAGGAAGATTTATTAACACTAGTCAAATGTAAGAGTAAAATGTTTTCTACTCTTGTACATTTGAGATTGGTAAGTTGTGATGTCTTGGATGAGACAAAGACCAACTAAGACCAATTGTGTGAAGTGTTAGTCTTGATAAGAATCCGCACTATCCCTTGAATATTTGTTTTTTCAAGGAATGGTTCTTGACTGGGGAAACTGATATGTCAAGGGGACAGTTGGAGCCTTAAAGATCCTGAAAGAGTTTCAAGATTTAATCAAGAGTAAAACCTGTAATTTATCACTAGCACACAACTTAAGGTTTGCAACCTATCGTGTTGACGTAATTCTTGTTTCTTGTCACACCCCGAAAACCAAAGGCGGAAACGTTCCCGGGGTTGACTCCATGTTGTGTATCAAATCCAATGTACATAGTAATCACAGTAAACAACCATTACATTACATATATATGAAAGTTTACATTTGGTTCGAAAGTAAATTGTACAAAAGTTATACATATATCACATGAACAAAAGAGACGAGTCTTCAGAGCACTCCGTCTTCACCAAAAGATATCGCCGGGTACCTGTCTAACTTGGTCCTGAGAATACAAGCGGTTTGAAAATCAGCATAAAGCTGGTGAGTTCATAAGTGGTTTTGTTTTGTGATAATGTATCGGTTTCCTTTAGTGTTCTGAAAAGATTTGATAACCAAGAAAATCCCATATTTTCTTATGTAAAGTAGTTAAGTTGTCTTTCATTACAGTTCTGTTACAGATATAAGTTAACCCTAGGAAAATCCCATATTTTCCTAATGTAAGATTGATTTGATAACACATAGTATAGTTTAATCTACAAAACTATAATTTAGACGAACTGAAAATAGAAAGTATTTTGAAAACCTTGGGACTACATCCCGAACCAGTTATAAGATAATTCGATAAAAACCATGGGATTACTATCCCGAAAGTAGTTATAAGATAGTTCGATAAACCATGGGATCACTATCCCGAAACTAGTTATATGATAGATTGATAAAATCATGGGATTATCATCCCGTATAAGATTTAGTTTCAAAACCATGGGATTGCCATCCCAAACGAAATATAGACACAAGATCATGGGATTATTATCCCGAACGAGATATAGACATAAAACCATGGGAATACCATCCCGAATGAGATATAGATACAAGACCATGGGATTACCATCCCGAATATGATATAAATTCTAAACAAACCCTAGCTATGAATAAGTTGTATTAATACGTATTGTGAGTCGGGTAACCATGCTGATATGACAACGAGACCTCCTTGGCGTTAGTCAGACGTCGAATGATATCCAGAATTTGTCACCCCAGGCGTGCCCGCCTAACTGTAGCTAGTAGTTAAGGTGTGGGATTGTCAGTCCCGAATAGATCTATTCATAAACTCTTCGCTCTTCCTCCAGGAGACTCTGGTTACACTTCCGGAGAGGATTTACTTGATCATCCATAAAGGGTAGTGACTATCTCACAAACTAGTATTAAACTATTCACAGGATTCTCATACGATAACAAACATACAAAAACTTTAAAACATGATACAGTGAACATAGTTACATACATTGAGACTATCTGGCAAAACATTTAAACGATATAGAGATAAACTGAATCAGACATAGTTTATCTAATAACTTAATACCGATATCAATACTTGATATAAAGAGTAACATAGAACCCCAAATTATTCCCATAATAATTTGATTAGTTTGGTTATTTTCTTAACTAAAATCCATTTAGTTGTAATTGATAAATCATTCCTTATGCTCAACATAATACATAAGGAGTATAAGAGTTTATATATTTGCCAGATATTATTTGAAACACATAAATGTTATGATTTAAAAACAGTTTTGGTTTGCTTGTATTCCCCCCCTGAAAACAGTTAAAAACAGTGAAAAAGGCGTAGGGGTATGAACTCACCGGACGAGAAGTAGGACGATTAGGATGCTAAGAGTTGATCCGGGGCTTGTAAATACACGAGGTTCCTAATTATAATGTAAAGATACACATTTGTATCTAATTAGGACTCAGATTGATTGTTGGATAGGGACAATTGCTTCAAGTCGCGAAAACACTCCGATACGAGTGTTTGGAGGGACCCGGGTGGCGTTTAAAGATGGGAAATGGTACTAGGGACTTGGGACTTGAGTTTACTCCCCATGAGTAAACTTATACAAGAGTTTTAGGTCCAAAACACCCATTCCCCATGAGTTTACGGCCGTAAACTCATGGTGGGTGTGGTTTAAGGTGTTAAATGACTTCATACACTTAGGGAATAATTTCTAGACTTGGTTTAGGGACTTGGAATAGTTTTAAAACATAAAATAGACCCCTTTATATGGGAGTTTACGGCCTAGTATGGCTCATTGGCCGTAAACTCCTATTTTTCCAAGAAAATGGTGTCAAATGTTGCTAGAACAAATCACATGTGATTAATAGAATTATTCCAAGGTCTAACATGAATTTGTATGGGACATATGAGTGATTTATGGAGTTTACGGCCCATGAAACCCCCTTCATGGCCGTAAACTCTTGTGTGTGGTGTTCCAAGGTGTTTCAAGGCCTAAAACTTGCATGAATGGACTTCTAAAATTCATCTAAGGGCCTTAGGGGTGTCTAGATTGCATTCTAACACTAAAATTTTTGGAGTTTACGGCCCAAGAACATGTCTTGGCCGTAAACTCTTATAAACCCCATAAAAT
The DNA here is from genome assembly GCF_002870075.4 of Lactuca sativa. Lineage (NCBI taxonomy): Eukaryota > Viridiplantae > Streptophyta > Magnoliopsida > Asterales > Asteraceae > Lactuca > Lactuca sativa. Next base: position 248,687,469 of record NC_056623.2, on the reverse strand, counting down.
ATGTGTTTAAGGCCTTCAAAGTATTTTTGGTTGGTCCCTTGATTTATTCCAAGGCTTTTGGTGGTGTTGGATGGCTTTCTAACACCTTAGAATTGATTTTATGCTAAGTTTTGGGGAGTTTACGGCCCAAGCACTATCCTTGGCCGTAAAATCATCTATATCCCCCAAAATTCATGTTTCAAGTGTCCAAATGCAAGAATCAAGGTCCTATAATTCATATCTAAGCTGTAGGGGTGATTTGGAAGGGTTTAAGGGCTTGAAAAACCCCATTAACATGAGTTTACGGCGTAAGCTTATGCCTTGTCCGTAAACTCCTTCAAAGTCCATAAAATTATAGTTTTAGGTGTTCTAAGTCCATATCTTGAAGTACCTTAGCCATATCTAAAGTCCAAACAAGTCTAGGAAGGAGTTTAAGGGCTAAAAACCCTTTTAAATGGTGTTTACGGCCTATGCTGCCTCCTGGGCTGTAAACTCACATATATGGTCCATTTTTATGTTTAAGTGACTAATTTGGAAGCTAAACATGCTATAGATTAAGGCTAGGAAGGTACCTTAAGGATTTGAGGCCTTAAAAATTGAGTTTTGGACACTAAATCTTTGGATTTAGGTGAGAGGTTAGAGAGAGAGTAGAGAGAGAAGGAAAAAGCTTCAAATGAGTGTTTAAACACTCTTATATAGTCCCTAAAACTTGGACACGGAGGAATTCTACCCGATACCGGCCTTAAACGATGCTTTGGGTCGCACCCGATTGAGTTTTCGTCACCCGACGAGGATATTTCTAAAACTTAAGAAATAAATGTTTTGGGCTAAATTCATGAGTTCCTAGATGATTTGGACCCTCATTGAATGAAAATAAATATATAATTTTTAGTTAACTCAGCCCAAAAACGATAACGGGACATTTCGATTTCCGACGAGTTATTCGGGTAGAACGGGTTTTCGGCGATGAACAACTTCGGGTTGTTACATTTCTGTACCTACTTCAAATAAGTTGAATTTGCATTTGAGTTATCATAGTTCAACTTGGAAGGATTGGTGGGCCTTGTGCTACCAAGGTGACAAGACACTAAGATTGAACAAGTTTAATTCATGTAAGGCTGAATTTTGAGCAATCAGAATTTTGAGCTGTTGCTTAAGAGTTATAATATATTGCTTATGAATAGATAACAACAAGGTTTTCATGTGGATTGTAAGGATAAGTTTTTCCGCAAAGTTTTAAAATAAAAGAAAAAAAAGGTTTTAATTTTATTTATTTTAAAAATATCATTACAATGGCATCTGTGGAAAATTGTTGCTTATATGTTTCCAGTAATAGCAATATTGGAAAGTGGATTTGATTCTTTCATTTGTGGTAGCGTCTGAATTTACCAAATGAAGAAAGTTTTTCATCACCCAAGTTTCAAGTGGACAGAAACTTGGAATCATACAAGTTGTATTGTATGATGAATGAGAATTTTCATCTTTGAAAATTAAGACTAAATATTTGATCACATGTATATGTGAGTCAATTGAAGGACTAAGGAATTAGGAACACTGGGTGTGCGCTGGTCAAGGTCCACCACAAAGATTGATTTGTCATGATTTCCTAAAGATTAGTAAATATGATTATACTTACGAGGTTAAGTATAATTCTTTAACATTGGAAAGGATACAATGTATGACAAAACAAATAAGAAGAATCAAATTAGGCAGAAAGATAAAAGTTTCTCAAATCTGAAAGGATGGGAGAGTACTTTAGTATCATATTTCATGATCATCTTAATGATTATGAAACCAAGAAGATGAGTCATATTTTGTTCCAAAACAATTCTTGGAGTCATACTCCTAGATTGTAACCTAGAGTGACATAAAGGAAGATTTATTAACACTAGTCAAATGTAAGAGTAAAATGTTTTCTACTCTTGTACATTTGAGATTGGTAGGTTGTGATGTCTTGGATGAGACAAGGACCAACTAAGTCCAATTGTGTGAAGTGTTAGTCTTGATAAGAATCCGCACTATCCATTGAATATTTGTTTTGTCAAGGAATGGTTCTTGACTGGGGAAACTGATATGTCAAGGGGAAAGTGGGAGCCTTAAAGATCCTGAAAGAGTTTCAAGATTTTATCAAGAGTAAAACCTGTAATTTATCACTAGCACACAACCTAAGGTTTGCAACCTATCGTGTTGACGTAATTCTTGTTTCTGTACCTACTTCAAATAAGTTGAATCTGCATATGAGTTATCAGAGTTCAACTTGGAAGGATTGGTGGGCCTTTTGCTACCAAGGTGACAAGAAACTAAGATTGAACAAGTTTAATTCATGTAAGGCTGAATTTTGAGCAATCAGAATTTTGAGCTGTTGCTTAAGAGTTATAATATATTGCTTATGAATAGATAACAACAAGGTTTTCATGTGGATTGTAAGGATAAGTTTTTCCGCAAAGTTTTAAAATAAAAGAAAAAAAAGGTTTTAATTTTATTTATTTTAAAAATATCCTTACAATGGCATCTGTGGAAAATTGTTGCTTATATGTTTCCAGTAATAGCAATATTGGAAAGTGGATTTGATTCTTTCATTTGTGGTAGTGTCTGAATTTACCAAATGAAGAAAGTTTTTCATCACCCAAGTTTCAAGTGGACAGAAACTTGGAATCATACAAGTTGTATTGTATGATGAATGAGAATTTTCATCTTTGAAAATTAAGACTAAATATTTGATCACATGTATATGTGAGTCAATTGAAGGACTAAGGAATTAGGAACCCTGGGTGTGCGCTGGTCAAGGTCCTGTTGGGTTTTGAGCAATCTAACACTTCCTAAGTGTGCATGCAACCCTAATAAACCTTAGATCTATGTTTGTCTAAATACATGCAAAATAATAATTTTCCAAGGTTTATAACCTATCTAACATGGCATGGGGAACATTTCAACATAAAAGAGTTAGAAGAGATTACATACCTTTGTTGTGTTGGGTTCTTAGGAGTTTGAGGGCCAAGCACCAATAGTGTGAATGCCTCAAATGGAATCACAAACACCACAAACTCTTGGAAAACTTTGAGAGAGTATACACACTCTTGTATTTTCGGCCACACACATGCACACACACACTAGAACACTAGCTTTCTCTTAGGCTATCTTAGGCTCTCTTTCATGCTCCATAAGCATGCTTATATAGTATGCATGGTTAGGGTGAAACCCTAATAACCCATGTCTTTTCCTATTCCAAGGATCCATGGGTTAAAAGCTCCATGGATCATCCATGGACTTCCACATAAGCCTAGCCCATTAACAAATGAGTATTAGCCCACACTATATAAAACAAATAGCCCATAATTTAATTAGTATTCCTTTTAATCTCTAAATTAATCCATAATTAATTTAAGACTAAAACTAATTAAATAACGTAACTTCATATTAATATATTATAACTCATAATATATTAATAAACATATGTGTATAAATCTCATAAAATTATCCATAATAGTTTGGATGAGATGCAACCCAAATGGACCATGCCGGTCGGGTCAAGTATATACCAAATAAGTTATGGACTTAGACACCTTATCCAACAGACTCCCACTTGGATAAGTCTAATAACTATATTTGCCTATAACTTCAGGAACCAACCAACAATCGTAGCTCTCGAAAACTCCCTCGAACAATGAAGACTCTGTCGAACTATGAAGCGCCATTTTAGATAAGTGATCGCATAATCCTCTGTTCTCATGATATCAGCCGGACAAACACATGGAACTATGTCTTGCTTATTGTCTATTCGTTGTTTCTCGATTATCCGATTTGTTTGACGAAGAACTTCACTGAACACATCGGTTTAGTTCTGACCAGGCCTGGTATATGGGTCAACACAAAATCATCGAGGGGCCCGGATATCGCTTCTATTTCTAGAAGGAACAGATAAACTTCGACTGATATGCTTGTTCTACTACTTATTGAATTGTACACAAAGGCACGTTTTATAACATCAAGTTACTGATGCGTTTACGTGCAATCAATGCACAACCAACTCATAGGTAACAACTCATATCTCTAGGTTTAAAGATTTATATGATGTTATCGTCTCACGATCACTCGAGATAAATTCCATGAAGTGATACAAGTGAGCGTGGGTTTATACCAATACTCATAACTTATGAGTACTCATGAATGTTGCAGCAACCATTGCCATGCCTAAACACCTTTAAGGCATCTACAAACCCAATTCATGACAATCTTGATTCATACCTACTTCCGACGTATGATCGATTGTGGAGGTTTGAACAAATTAATTATTCTGGAAGTCAAAACATGCAAAACTGAAACAATAGTAAATAATTGACAATGATAGTAACACTTTACTCATAAATAAATCACAAATTTTATTCATCATCAAACGTCGATTACATTTTACAAGTTTCAGGAAAACTATCTAATCTGTAAAACTAATATCGTCCCTTCAGCCCGATGCGTCTCGCATGCTGAAAATGCTTAACCCTCGTCAGTCCCTTCGTAAGGGGATCTGCAGGATTCTCATCTGACGATATCCTCCTTGTCACAAGGAGTCCTTCTTCAATCTTGTGCCTTATGAAGTGATATTTTCTGTCAATGTGTCGGGATCTGCCATGATCTCTTGGTTCCTTGGCTAAGATAACCGCAGCATTGTTGTCACAGAAAATTTCTATGGGTTCCTTAATAGCTGGTACAACTCCAAGGTCTCCGATGAAGTTCTTTAGCCATATCGCCTCCTTCGCTGCTTCACTCGCTGCTATATACTCTGATTCACAAGTCGAATCAGCCACCGTCTCCTGCTTGGAACTCTTCCAAGAAATTGCCCCTCCATTTAAGGTAAAGATCCAGCCCGACTGAGAGCGGAAATTATCCCTATCAGTCTGAAAACCAGCATCACTATACCCTAATATTCTCAAGTCATCACTGCCACCAAGGGTAAGGACCCAATCCTTAGTCCTCCGCAGGTACTTGAGAATGTTCTTTACCGCGGTCCAATGAGCCTTGCCAGGGTTCCCCTGATACCTGCTGACCATGCTCAAAGCAAATGCCACATCAGGACGGGTACAAGTCATAGCATACATGATCGAGCCAACTGCGGAAGCATATGGTAATTGGCTCATCTCAGCTATCTCAACCTCTGTACTCGGACTCTGAGTCTTACTCAGTTTGGTATTGCTTTGGATCGGTAAATCTCCTTTCTTGGAATTCTCCATGTTGAACCTTTTCAACACCTTATCCAAGTAGATACTCTGACTAAGTCCAATTAGTCTTCTACTCCTTTCTCTTAATATCCTTATCCCTAGGATATAGGTAGCCTCCCCTAGGTCCTTCATAGCAAAGCACTTCCCAAGCCAGGACTTAACCTCCTGCAAGGTTGGGATGTCATTTCCTATGAGTAGTATGTCATCCACATACAGTACCAAGAAGCTAACTATACTCCCACTAGCTCTGACATACACGCAAGACTCATCTTCGCTTCTCAAGAAGCCAAACTCTTTTACCTTCTCATCAAAACAAAGATTCCAGCTACGAGATGCTTGTTTTAATCCATAAATGGATTTCTTAAGCTTGCATACTCTATTAGGGTACTCTGCATTGACAAAACCCTCTGGCTGATTCATGTACACATCCTCAGCCAACTTTCCATTAAGGAAAGCGGTTTTGACATCCATTTGCCATATTTCGTAATCATGAAATGCTGCAATGGCTAACATAACCCTAATAGACTTAATCTTGGCCACCGGCGAGAAGGTTTCATCATAATCAATACCTTGAGTTTGAGTAAAACCCTTCGCAACCAGTCGAGCCTTATAAGTATGCACTTTTCCTTCCATGTCGGTCTTCTTTTTGAAGATCCATTTGCACCCGACTGTTTTACGGCCTGGTACATTGTCAACCAAGTTCCAAACTTGATTGTCATACATGGACTGTATCTCGCTGTCCATAGCCTCCTTCCATTTAGCAGACTCCGGGCCTGCCATGGCTTCCTTAACACTGCTAGGTTCATCCAAATTTACTAGTGTACTATCACTAATAAACGTATCACCTTCCGTAGTAATATGAAAACCATAATAAAACGAAGGTGTGTTCCTAACCCGTGTGGAACGTCTCGGAGGTACAGACTCGTCAGCTGGATCAACAGGAGTTTCTACCTCAGGTTGATTGCTAGTGTCTGAGGTTCTTTCACCAATTGATTCTTGAATTTCTTCAAGATCAATCTGCCTCCCACTGTCTCCTTGGCTTATAAATTCTTTCTCGCGAAAGATCCCTCTTCGTGCTACAAAGACCACATTCTCACTGGGTCTGTAGAAAAGGTAACCGAAGGATTTCTGTGGGTAGCCGATGAAAATACACCTTTCACTTCGGGGTTCAAGCTTATCATGAGTTTCACGCCTCACGAAGGCTTCGCAACCCCAAATTTTGATGTGGTCCAAATTGGGAACCTTCCCAGTCCACATCTCATGAGGTGTTTTGGTAACCTTCTTTGTAGGGACTAGATTAAGGATATGGGCGGCAGTCTCTAAGGCATACCCCCAAAAGGAGATTGGTAACGAAACTCGACTCATCATAGAGCGAACCATGTCCAACAAGGTACGATTACGCCTCTCAGCTACACCATTCAGCTGTGGTGTCCTGGGAGGAGTCAATTGTGAGACAATCCCACACTCCTTAAGATAGTCAAGGAACTCGGTACTAAGATACTCACCACCTCGATCGGATCGAAGCATCTTAATGTTCCTGCCCAATTGATTTTCTACTTCCTGTTTGAATTCCTTAAACCTTTCAAAGGTTTCGGACTTGTGTTTGATCAAGTAGACATACCCATATCTACTATAATCATCAATAAAAGTCACATAATACCGATTAGCGTCCCTTGTGGCGGTTTTGAATGGCCCACATACATCAGTATGTATTAGGTCCAACAAACCTTCACCCCTCTCACAAGTTCCAGTGAAGGGTGATTTTGTCATTTTTCCAAGTAGACAAGATTCACAACTATCATCTGATTTGAGGTCAAATGATTCCAAGACTCCACTCTTTTGGAGTTGGTCTATGCGTTTCTTGTTTACATGTCCAAGACGACAATGCCACAATGATGCTTTATTTAGGCTAGTAGAAGAATCAATATACAACACATTATTTCCTAAGTTGTCTACAATCGACACAGTTTCATACACGCCATCACAAGGTAATGCTTTAAAAGAAAACACATTATTAAAGAAAGCATTAATACCACCACATTCATTATCAAACGAAAAGGTAAAACCTTGTTTGTACAAAGCATGAAAAGAAATAATATTCCTCGCCATTTCAGACGAGTATACACATTTATTCAAATCTAATTTTAACCCATTATTAAGCAACAAAGTATAAACTCCAATCTTGGAAACAGGTGAAGCCTTCCTATTCCCCATGATTAAGTTTATCTTCCCGTGCTCCACATCCTCACTTCTTCTTAGGCCCTGCAAATCAGAACATATGTGAATACCACATCCTGTATCAAGCACCCAAGAGTTAGAATATGTTGAGTAATTAGACAATATAGTGTAAATACCTGCATAGGTGGGTTTCACTTTCCCATCCTTTAGATCCTGCAAGTACTTAGGGCAGTTTCGCTTCCAGTGTGCCTTTTCATGGCAATAAAAGCATTCAGCATCCTTTGGAATGGCAGAAGGAGTGACAGAACCGTTCTTAGTCTTGGATGAGGAGCCTTCAAGAGACTTTCCCTTGGTACCCTTCGAAGGGTGTTTCCTCTTTTTCCCTTTGCCTTGCCCAATAGCTAAAACAGGGGTAGAAGTTGGAGTAGGAGTAGTAGAGGTAACAACCGCTTTACCCTTAAGACCGGTTTCAGCGGTCTTCAAGAGTCCTTGAAGCTTGCTGAGGGTAACTTCCTCCTTGTTCATATGATATGTCATTTGAAAATGATCATAACAAGAAGGCAAGGAGTGCAAAATGATGTCAATTGCTAACTCCTCGGGGATGTTAACATTCAGCTTCAGCAAACGGTCCACATACCTTTGCATCTTTTGCATGTGGCCCGTGACGGATTCACCGTCCTTCATGCGGGTAGTTATTATGGAGGAGATTATTTCATACCGCTCCTGACGAGCACTCTGATGGTACCTTTCCATCAAGTCTTGGTGCATCTCAAAAGGGTAGAAATCTTCATATGACTTTTGGAGCTCGGCTGTCATCGTGGCCATCATGATACATGCCACCTTAGTAGCATCTCTCTCATGAGTCCTGAATTCAGCGATCTCCTCAGGAGTAGCAGTAGACTCATCAAGTTCTTTTAACTCCTTATCGAGGACATATTCCTTGTCCTCGTAACGAGTAACCATCCTGATGTTCCTAATCCAATCCATGAAGTTGGAACCATCAAAGATGACCCTCCCACAAAGATTCATGAGAGAGAAAGAACCAGTTGGGTTAGAGCCTGAAGCATTAGTGTTGGAAGACATCTGAAAGAAGAAAGTAAGTTTAGATTAGATATTTAGGATCCTTAATAAGACACCCAAATGTAATATTAAGGCTAGGATCCAATCACAATATATTACACTTAGAAGAGGGATGCCGTAATCTAAGTAATAATATATTTGAAAGGTAGGCGAATGACGATTCACCAATTTCCACCATGAAAACGAAATGCTTAATTAGGTTTAATTGGATTTGAAATTCCTAGATTCTTTTGAGATTCATTGAACTTTTCAATGGCATGTTTCAATCTCGATTGTGCCCTTCAAGTTTTGTGACTGGGATGCCGAGGATCACAAAACAAGGTGTGAATAACCATGCTAACTCACTTGGTACTCCTAATATTATAACCTAATCAATGTGCCGGTTAACCACACACGCTCCATCGATCTATGACAACATTAAGTTACCCTTCGTGATCCTTACTAGTCTAATTAGTGTGACGGTTAACCACACACGCTCCACTAACGACTTGGTAAGGTACAAAGTGTGAATTCCATGGATTAGCACCATGTTCACATTTTCCTAAAATAACTAAGATTGGGAATTAAAAGAGTTTAGTTATTTTATAATATTCATTATACTTTTAATGAGGATTTAAAGTCGTTGTTCTACCCGTTCGGCTAACGACCCTCCACCGATCAAGCAAGCGGTGGGTGAGAGTATACACCCATTAAGTCGCCATTTTATAGGCAACAACCTTATACCCACCTTATAGATCGGCTTCGTGAATGAGGCCTACTAACGGTAAAACGACTTATTCTTATACATATATATAATAATTAACCATTAATGTTATAAATAGTATAAGGGTTGAATTTTAACTATTAAAACTCTAAGGTTTGGAATTAAAGTTTATTAAAGTGTGTGAAACTTTACAAATTCCAAAACTTGAGGACAAGTTTTGTAACTTTGCAAAACTCTTCATTTCATAACTTATGAATTAAAGGTTCATAAAAATGAAGACTCTTCATTTTCATGTAACTTATGTGTTTTAAGTGTGTGTTAAATGAAAGTGACCTTTGGTAATCCATAACTTGAGGACAAATTATGGACTCCATTAAAACACATAAATGATTAAAAATTAATTCTAAACAATTCAGCAAATAATTCCTATCATTTTCTAAATTCATAAGAACATGAACATGATCATCAAAAATTCAAGAATTATATGAACACATAAAATCATGGATTTTTGATATATGCTATTGTAAATGGATTAGAACAACCATTACACCAACTAAAATAAGTTTTACAACACCAAAACAATTTAGGGTAATGTTTCCAGTCCATTTCCAGCAGCAAAAGTCGAGATTCTGCATTCTTTCGATCCTACTCGCCGAGTGCACGAACGGACTCGTCGAGTAGGTTGAAGTTTGCCTTGGACTCGGCGAGTCCCCCCAATGGACTCGGCGAGTCTAGCATGCAGACAGCAACGATTTCGACTTTTTTCACTATTTTGCATCAAGTATCAAACAAGCAAGCCTAGGCTCTGATACCACTGTTGGGTTTTGAGCAATCTAACACTTCCTAAGTGTGCATGCAACCCTAATAAACCTTGGATCTATGTTTGTCTAAATACATGCAAAATAATAATTTTCCAAGGTTTATAACCTATCTAACATGGCATGGGGAACATTTCAACATAAAAGAGTTAGAAGAGATTACATACCTTTGTTGTGTTGGGTTCTTAGGAGTTTGAGGGCCCAGCACCAATAGTGTGAATGCCTCAAATGGAATCACAAACACCACAAACTCTTGGAAAACTTTGAGAGAGTATACACACTCTTGTATTTTCGGCCACACACATGCACACACACACTAGAACACTAGCTTTCTCTTAGGCTATCTTAGGCTCTCTTTCATGCTCCATAAGCATGCTTATATAGTATGCATGGTTAGGGTGAAACCCTAATAACCCATGTCTTTTCCTATTCCAAGGATCCATGGGTTAAAAGCTCCATGGATCATCCATGGACTTCCACATAAGCCTAGCCCATTAACAAATGAGTATTAGCCCACACTATATAAAACAAATAGCCCATAATTTAATTAGTATTCCTTTTAATCTCTAAATTAATCCATAATTAATTTAAGACTAAAACTAATTAAATAACGTAACTTCATATTAATATATTATAACTCATAATATATTAATAAACATATGTGTATAACTCTCATAAAATTATCCATAATAGTTTGGATGAGATGCAACCCAAATGGACCATGCCGGTCGGGTCAAGTATATACCAAATAAGTTATGGACTTAGACACCTTATCCAACAGGTCCACCACAAAGATTGATTTGTCATGATTTCCTAAAGATTAGTAAATATGATTATACTTACGAGGTTAAGTATAATTCTGTAACATTGGAAAGCTTACAATGTATGACAAAACAAATGAGAAGAATCAAATTAGGTAGAAAGATAAAAGTTTCTCAAATCTGAAAGGATGGGAGAGTACTTTAGTAACATATTTCATGATCATCTTAATGATTATGAAACCATATCACAAATTCATACTCTAAGGACGTCTTAGTGCATTGTTATGGCTAAGAAGAGAGGTCATGAATTGTTAGATTGGTCAAAATCAAGAAGATGAGTCATATTATGTTCCAAAACAATTCTTGGAGTCATACTCCTAGATTGTAACCTGGAGTGACATAAAGGAAGATTTATTAACACTAGTCAAATGTAAGAGTAAAATGTTTTCTACTCTTGTACATTTGAGATTGGTAAGTTGTGATGTCTTGGATGAGACAAAGACCAACTAAGACCAATTGTGTGAAGTGTTAGTCTTGATAAGAATCCGCACTATCCCTTGAATATTTGTTTTGTCAAGGAATGGTTCTTGACTGAGGAAACTTATATGCCAAGGGGACAGTGGGAGCCTTAAAGATCCTGAAAGAGTTTCAAGATTTAATCAAGAGTAAAACCTGTAATTTATCACTAGCGCACAACTTAAGGTTTGCAACCTATCGTGTTGACGTAATTCTTGTTTCTGTACCTACTTCAAATAAGTAGAATTTGCATATGAGTTATCAGAGTTCAACTTGGAAGGATTGGTGGGCCTTTTGCTACCAAGGTGACAAGAAACTAAGATTGAACAAGTTTAATTCATGTAAGGCTGAATTTTTAGCAATCAGAATTTTGAGATGTTGCTTAAGAGTTATAATATATTGCTTATGAATAGATAACAACAAGGTTTTCATGTGGATTGTAAGGATAAGTTTTTCTGCAAAGTTTTAAAATAAAAGAAAAAAAAGGTTTTAATTTTATTTATTTTAAAAATATCCTTACAATGGCATCTGTGGAAAATTGTTGCTTATATGTTTCTAGTAATAGCAATATTGGAAAGTGGATTTGATTCTTTCATTTGTGGTAGTGTCTGAATTTACCAAATGAAGAAAGTTTTTCATCACCCAAGTTTCAAGTGGACAGAAACTTGGAATCATACAAGTTGTATTGTATGATGAATGAGAATTTTCATCTTTGAAAATTAAGACTAATTCTTTGATCACATGTATATGTGAGTCAATTGAAGGACTAAGGAATTAGGTACACTGGGTGTGCGTTGGTCAAGGTCCACCACAAAGATTGATTTGTCATGATTTGCTAATGATTAGTAAATATGATTATACTTTTGAGGTTAAGTATAATTCTGTAACATTGGAAAGGTTACAATGTATGACAAAACAAATGAGAAGAATCAAATTAGGCAGAAAGATAAAAGTTTCTCAAATCTGAAAGGATGGGATAGTACTTTAGTATCATATTTCATGATCATCTTAATGATTATGAAACCATATCACAAATTCATACTCTAAGGACGTCTTAGTGCATTGTTATGGCTAAGAAGAGAGGTCATGAATTGTTAGATTGGTTAAAATCAAGAAGATGAGTCATATTTTGTTCCAAAACAATTCTTGGAGTCATACTCCTAGATTGTAACCTGGAGTGACATAAAGGAAGATTTATTAACACTAGTGAAATGTAAGAGTAAAATGTTTTCTACTCTTGTACATTTGAGATTGGTAAGTTGTGATGTCTTGGATGAAACAAAGACCAACTAAGACCAATTGTGTGAAGTGTTAGTCTTGATAAGAATCCGCACTATCCCTTGAATATTTGTTTTGTCAAGGAATGGTTCTTGACTGAGGAAACTTATATGCCAAGGGGACAGTGGGAGCCTTAAAGATCCTGAAAGAGTTTCAAGATTTAATGAAGAGTAAAACCTGTAATTTATCACTAGAACACAACTTAAGGTTTGCAACCTATCGTGTTGACGTAATTCTTGTTTCTGTACCTACTTCAAATAAGTAGAATTTGCATATGAGTTATCAGAGTTCAACTTGGAAGGATTGGTGGGCCTTGTGCTACCAAGGTGACAAGAAACTAAGATTGAACAAGTTTAATTCATGTAAGGCTGAATTTTTAGCAATCAGAATTTTGAGCTGTTGCTTAAGAGTTATAATATATTGCTTATGAATAGATAGCAACAAGGTTTTCAGTTGGATTGTAAGGATAAATTTTTTCGCAAAGTTTTAAAATAAAAGAAAAAAAGGTTTTAACTTTATTTATTTTAAAAATATCCTTACAATGGCATCTGCGGAAAATTGTTGCTTATATGTTTCCAGTAATAGCAATATTGGAAAGTGGATTTGATTCTTTCATTTGTGGTAGTGTCTGAATTTACCAAATGAAGAAAGTTTTTCATCAGCCAAGTTTCAATTGGACAGAAACTTGGAATCATACAAGTTGTATTGTATGATGAATGAGAATTTTCATCTTTGAAAATTAAGACTAATTCTTTGATCACATGTATATGTGAGTCAATTGAAGGACTAAGGAATTAGGTACACTGGGTGTGCGTTGGTCAAGGTCCACCACAAAGATTGATTTGTCATGATTTGCTAATGATTAGTAAATATGATTATACTTTTGAGGTTAAGTATAATTCTGTAACATTGGAAAGGTTACAATGTATGACAAAACAAATGAGAAGAATCAAATTAGGCAGAAAGATAAAAGTTTCTCAAATCTGAAAGGATGGGATAGTACTTTAGTATCATATTTCATGATCATCTTAATGATTATGAAACCATATCACAAATTCATACTCTAAGGACGTCTTAGTGCATTGTTATGGCTAAGAAGAGAGGTCATGAATTGTTAGATTGGTTAAAATCAAGAAGATGAGTCATATTTTGTTCCAAAACAATTCTTGGAGTCATACTCCTAGATTGTAACCTGGAGTGACATAAAGGAAGATTTATTAACACTAGTCAAATGTAAGAGTAAAATGTTTTCTACTCTTGTACATTTGAGATTGGTAAGTTGTGATGTCTTGGATGAGACAAAGACCAACTAAGACCAATTGTGTGAAGTGTTAGTCTTGATAAGAATCCGCACTATCCCTTGAATATTTGTTTTGTCAAGGAATGGTTCTTGACTGAGGAAACTTATATGCCAAGGGGACAGTGGGAGCCTAAAAGATCCTGAGAGAGTTTCAAGATTTAATCAAGAGTAAAACCTGTAATTTATCACTAGCACACAACTTAAGGTTTGCAACCTATCGTGTTGACGTAATTCTTGTTTCTGTACCTACTTCAAATAAGTAGAATTTGCATATGAGTTATCAGAGTTCAACTTGGAAGGATTGGTGGGCCTTGTGCTACCAAGGTGACAAGAAACTAAGATTGAACAAGTTTATTTCATGTAAGGCTGAATTTTTAGCAATCAGAATTTTGAGCTGTTGCTTAAGAGTTATAATATATTGCTTATGAATAGATAACAACAAGGTTTTCATGTGGATTGTAAGGATAAGTTTTTCCGCAAAGTTTTAAAATAAAAGAAAAAAAGGTTTTAACTTTATTTATTTTAAAAATATCCTTACAATAGCATCTGCGGAAAATTGTTGCTTATATGTTTCCAGTAATAGCATTATTGGAAAGTGGATTTGATTCTTTCATTTGTGGTAGTGTCTGAATTTACCAAATGAAGAAAGTTTTTCATCAGCCATGTTTCAATTGGACAGAAACTTGGAATGATACAAGTTGTATTGTATGATGAATTAGAATTTTCATCTTTGAAAATTAAGACTAATTCTTTGATCACATGTATATGTGAGTCAATTGAAGGACTAAGGAATTAGGTACACTGGGTGTGCGTTGGTCAAAGTCCACCACAAAGATTCATTTGTCATGATTTGCTAAAGATTAGTAAATATGATTATACTTATGAGGTTAAGTATAATTCTGTAACATTGGAAAGGTTACAATGTATGACAAAACAAATGAGAAGAATCAAATTAGGCAGAAAGATAAAAGTTTCTCAAATCTGAAAGGATGGGATAGTACTTTAGTATCATATTTCATGATCATCTTAATGATTATGAAACCATATCACATATTCATACTCTAAGGACGTCTTAGTGCATTGTTATGGCTAAGAAGAGAGGTCATGAATTGTTAGATTGGTTAAAATCAAGAAGATGAGTCATATTTTGTTCCAAAACAATTCTTGGAGTCATACTCCTAGATTGTAACCTGGAGTGACATAAAGGAAGATTTATTAACACTAGTCAAATGTAAGAGTAAAATGTTTTCTACTCTTGTACATTTGAGATTGGTAAGTTGTGATGTCTTGGATGAGACAAAGACCAACTAAGACCAATTGTGTGAAGTGTTAGTCTTGATAAGAATCCGCACTATCCCTTGAATATTTGTTTTGTCAAGGAATGGTTCTTGACTGGGGAAACTTATATGCCAAGGGCACAGTGGGAGCCTTAAAGATCCTGAAAGAGTTTCAAGATTTAATCAAGAGTAAAACCTGTAATTTATCACTAGCACACAACTTAAGGTTTGCAACCTATCGTGTTGACGTAATTCTTGTTTCTGTACCTACTTCAAATAAGTTGAATTTGCATATGAGTTATCAGAGTTCAACTTTGAAGGATTGGTAGGCCTTGTGCAACCAAGGTGACAAGAAACTAAGATTGAACAAGTTTAATTCATGTAAGGCTGAATTTTGAGCAATCAGAATTTTGAGCTGTTGCTTAAGAGTTATAATATATTGCTTATGAATAGATAACAACAAGTATTTCATGTGGATTGTAAGGATAAGTTTTTCCGCAAAGTTTTAAAATAAAAGAAAAAAAGGTTTTAACTTTATTTATTTTAAAAATATCCTTACAATGGCATCTGAGGAAAATTGTTGCTTATATGTTTCCAGTAATAGCAATATTGGAAAGTGGATTTGATTCTTTCATTTGTGGTAGTGTCTGAATTTACCAAATGAAGAAAGTTTTTCATCACCCAAGTTTCAATTGGACAGAAACTTGGAATCATACAAGTTGTATTGTATGATGAATGAGAATTTTCATCTTTGAAAATTAAGACTAATTCTTTGATCACATGTATATGTGAGTCAATTGAAGGACTAAGGAATTAGGTACACTGAGTGTGCGCTGGTCAAGGTCCACCACAAAGATTGATTTGTCATGATTTGCTAAAGAATAGTAAATATGATTATACTTATGAGGTTAAGTATAATTCTGTAACATTGGAAAGGTTACAATGTATGACAAAACAAATGAGAAGAATCAAATTAGGCAGAAAGATAAAAGTTTCTCAAATCTGAAAGGATGGGAGAGTACTTTAGTATCATATTTAATGATCATCTTAATGATTATGAAACCATATCACAAATTCATACTCTAAGGACGTCTTAGTGCATTGTTATGGCTAAGAAGAGAGGTCATGAATTGTTGGATTGGTTAAAATCAAGAAGATGAGTCATATTTTGTTCCAAAACAATTCTTGGAGTCATACTCCTAGATTGTAACCTGGAGTGACATAAAGGAAGATTTATTAACCTTAGTCAAATGTAAGAGTAAAATGTTTTCTACTCTTGTACATTTGAGATTGGTAAGTTGTGATGTCTTGGATGAGACAAAGACCAACTAAGACCAATTGTGTGAAGTGTTAGTCTTGATAAGAATCCGCACTATCCCTTGAATATTTGTTTTGTCAAGGAATGGTTCTTGACTGGGGAAACTTATATGCCAAGGGCACAGTGGGAGCCTTAAAGATCCTGAAAGAGTTTCAAGATTTAATCAAGAGTAAAACCTGTAATTTATCACTAGCACACAACTTAAGGTTTGCAACCTATCGTGTTGACGTAATTCTTGTTTCTGTACCTACTTCAAATAAGTTGAATTTGCATATGAGTTATCAGAGTTCAACTTTGAAGGATTGGTAGGCCTTGTGCAACCAAGGTGACAAGAAACTAAGATTGAACAAGTTTAATTCATGTAAGGCTGAATTTTGAGCAATCAGAATTTTGAGCTGTTGCTTAAGAGTTATAATATATTGCTTATGAATAGATAACAACAAGGTTTTCATGTGGATTGTAAGGATAAGTTTTTCCGCAAAGTTTTAAAATAAAAGAAAAAAAGGTTTTAACTTTATTTATTTTAAAAATATCCTTACAATGGCATCTGAGGAAAATTGTTGCTTATATGTTTCCAGTAATAGCAATATTGGAAAGTGGATTTGATTCTTTCATTTGTGGTAGTGTCTGAATTTACCAAATGAAGAAAGTTTTTCATCACCCAAGTTTCAATTGGACAGAAACTTGGAATCATACAAGTTGTATTGTATGATGAATGAGAATTTTCATCTTTGAAAATTAAGACTAATTCTTTGATCACATGTATATGTGAGTCAATTGAAGGACTAAGGAATTAGGTACACTGAGTGTGCGCTGGTCAAGGTCCACCACAAAGATTGATTTGTCATGATTTGCTAAAGAATAGTAAATATGATTATACTTATGAGGTTAAGTATAATTCTGTAACATTGGAAAGGTTACAATGTATGACAAAACAAATGATAAGAATCAAATTAGGCAGAAAGATAAAAGTTTCTCAAATCTGAAAGGATGGGAGAGTACTTTAGTATCATATTTAATGATCATCTTAATGATTATGAAACCATATCACAAATTCATACTCTAAAGACGTCTTAGTGCATTGTTATGGCTAAGAAGAGAGGTCATGAATTGTTGGATTGGTTAAAATCAAGAAGATGAGTCATATTTTGTTCCAAAACAATTCTTGGAGTCATACTCCTAGATTGTAACCTGGAGTGACATAAAGGAAGATTTATTAACACTAGTCAAATGTAAGAGTAAAATGTTTTCTACTCTTGTACATTTGAGATTGGTAAGTTGTGATGTCTTGGATGAGACAAAAGACCAACTAAGACCAATTGTGTGAAGTGTTAGTCTTGATAAGAATCTGCACTATCCCTTGAATATTTGTTTTGTCAAGGAATGGTTCTTGACTGGGGAAACTTATATGTCAAGGGGACAGTGGGAGCCTTAAAGATCCTGAGAGAGCTTCAAGATTTAATCAAGAGTAAAACCTGTAATTTATCACTAGCACACAACTTAAGGTTTGTAACCTATCGTGTTGACATAATTCTTGTTTCTGTACCTACTTCAAATAAGTTGAATTTGCATATGAGTTATCAGAGTTCAACTTGGAAGCATTGGTGGGCCTTGTGATACCAAGCTGACAAGAAACTAAGATTGAACAAGTTTAATTCACGTAAGGTCGAATTTTGAGCAATCAGAATTTTGATTTGTTGCTTAAGAGTTATAATATATTGCTTATGGATAGATAATGTCACACCCCGAAAACCGAAGGCGGAAACATTTCCGGGGTTGACTCCACGTTGAGTATCAAATCCAATGTACATAGTAAGTAAAGTGAAACAAACATTACATTACATATTAAAAGTGTTACAATTTGTTTCAAAAGACACAGTTTATACAGTTGTAATACATAATATAGATATAAACAAAATGAACGAGCCTTACACGCACACGATCCTTAACCAAGTAAGTCTTCGGGTACCTGTACTATCGTTGACCTGAGAACACAAGCAATTTGAAAATCAGCATAACGTTGGTGAGTTCATAAGCAGTTTTGTTTTGTGAAAATGTTTATGTTTCCTTTCTGTTTCTGAAAATGTAACACACACCAAGAAAATCCCATATTTTCTTAAAAGTTGGTTGTTGTTTCATAAGAGTAATGTATGGTTTAGTTATCCGGTACATTGTTTTATGTCTTTAATGTATCAGTGTATTCCCAGGAAAGTCCCATACTTTCCTGAAGTGTAGTTATTGTAAAAGATGTAATGTTATTCAGTTGGTTACTCTTGTCTGATTATGTGTAGGTTACCCAGGAATGCCCCATGTTTTCCTGTATGTTTGTTTTCAATGTAAAAGATGTATTCTGTTAGACCTGGTTGTGTACAAGTGTTCCCAGGAAGGTCCCATACCTTCCTGAAGGTTGGTTATCATATGTAAAAAATGTAAATGGTGTAAAAGATGTAAACTGAATCCTGGTTACCTGTAAAATGTAGTATGTGAATCATTATTACTATTAGTAAATCTCTGTTTTCCTAGTTGCGAGTTCCATAACCATACTAAAGACTGAACCTGTGGCAATAAGTAGTCCACAGCCTTGTGGCAATAAGTAGTCCACAAACCTTATGACTTTCGTCACCCTTGAACCATTTTGGTTCGACTGTAGCTAGCAGCCAGGTGTGGGGTAGTCAGCCCCGTATAGATCTATACACTCAAGTCACGCTCTCTAAATCCCAGAGATTCTGGTTACGGGTGTAGTCCTCCACTCGCGTATCTCTGTGGAGTGTTCGCCAAGGACGTGTCTCCAGTCATACGGAATAACAAATTTACTAGTAATAATAGGATAATCCTCCATTCGCGTATCTCTGTGGAATGTTACCGAGGACAAGACAGTGTACGAATTATATTGTTCATGTGTTATAATGTCATGCTTTTAACTGATAAAATGTGGAAACCATTTGTGAAATATAAAAAACATAACCGTTTATAAAATCCATTTCACAAGTAAATGTTAAATGAACTGTATGATCTACTGGTTATCAGTTACGTATATCAGTATTAAAAGCATAAGAAATGTGAAACACACACACGAAAAATAAGTTTTGAGTACAAGAAAACCCTTGTACTTTGCTTGTGTTCCCCCCCTGAAAACAGTGAAAAACAGTGAAAAAGGTAGGGGTATGAACTCACCAGACTCGGAAAACGTGTCGGTTTTGGATACTAGACGTTGGTTTGGGGTTTGATTACTCGCGATGTCCCTATGTAAAATGAAATAATGTCCATATATATACATTTAGAGATACATTCACTAATCATATGGAACATTACACTCTAATGAGGTTAAACACCTCAAAACAAGCGTTTGGAGTGACCCGGGTGACATCTTCGGACTTGTAATGGCACTAGGGACTTGGGACTTGAGTTTACTCTCCATAAGCAAACATTTAAATGAGTTTACAAACATAAAACACACCCACACATGATTTTACGGCCGTAAACTCATGTTGGTGTGGTTTTGATGATCTAAGGGGTTAAATGGACATGGGGATTGCTAGAATGGATTTTCTAAAATGCATTGGAACACTTGAAATGAATTTAAATCATCAAAATGATTATTTTATGGGAGTTTACGGCCTAGATTAGGCTCCTGGCCGTAAACTCCTTAATCTTCATGAAAATGTTGTTAAATGTTGTTAAAACAAATCACATGTGATTAATAGGATTATTACAAGACCTAGTATGAGTTTTATGGGTCATATGAGGGGTGTTATGGAGTTTACGGCCCATGAGACCCTCCTCATGGCCGTAAACTCTTATATAGGTTGATACAAAGTGATTCAAGGTCTAAAACTTGCATAGAAGGGCTTCTAAAATTCATCTAAAGGCTTTAGGGGTGTTTAGTTTGCATTCTAACACCAAAAATCTTGGAGTTTACGGCCCAAGAACAAGCCTTGGCCGTAAACTCTTAGAAATCCCACAAATGATGTGATTAAGTCCTTTAAACTATTTTTGGTTGGTCCTTTGATTTATTCCAAGGCTTTTGGTGGTGTTGGATGGCTTTCTAACACCTTAGAAATGAAATTATGCCTTGTTTTGCGGAGTTTACGGCCCAAGCACTCACCTTGTCCGTAAACTCACATAAGTCCCTCAAATGTTATGTTTCAAGTGTCCAAATGCTAAAGCCAAGGTCCTATAATTCATATCTAAGCCATAGAAATGATTTGGAAGGGTTTAAGGGCATGAAAAACCCCTTTAACATGAGTTTACGGCCCAAGCTTATGCCTTGGCCGTAAACTCCTTCAAATGGCTCAAAATCAAAGTTTCAAATGTTCTAAGTCCATATCTTGAAGTCCCATAGCCATATCTAAAGTCCAATTGAGTTTAGGAAGGAGTTTAAGGGCTTAAAACCCCATTTAATGGAGTTTACGGCCCAAGCTTGCTCCTTGGCCGTAAACTCATGTTCTTGGTCCTAAAACTCAATTAGCTCATCAATTTGAAGGCTAAAGGTGTTGATTAACATGCTAGGGAGGTTACCTTAGAGATTTGAAGCCTTAAACTTGAGATTTGGACCTTAATTCTAGCTTGAGGAGAGAGGTTGTAAGAGTTTAGTGAGAAATTGGCCAAAGGCTTCAAATGGAGTCTTAAACATGTTTATATAGTGTTCGGGAATTGGACACGATAGAATTCTACCCGATACCGACGTTAAGTGGGGTTTTTGGACGTACCCGATTGAGTTACCGTAACCCGATACGGTAATTTCTAGAAATATTCCGATCACTAAAGTTAGGTGTTTAAAATGATTTCTAATGTATTAAGACACCCATTAAGTCATTTTAGGTCAATATAAACTAATGACTTTAATAAAATGGTGAAATTGGAAACGAAATTGAAAATAACGTTTGGTTGATCGGATCGGATTACAAGTTGTGATACAAGAAGTGATATGAAATTTCGGGTTGTTACTTTATCCCCCCGTTTGAGGGAATTTCGTCCCGAAATTCAAGACAAGAAATAAGATAACATACAATTCATTGACCTAGAAAGAGTTGTGGATATTTTTGTTTAATCGAGTCTTCTCGCTCCCAAGTGAACTCCGGTCCCCGCTTGGCATTCCAGCGAACCTTCACCAACGGGATGCGACTCTGTTTTGTACGTTTGACTTCTCGATCCATGATTTCGATTGGTTCCTCCACAAAGTTGAGGTTTTCATCGACCTCAATCTCGTCTAACGGAATCACTAGGGTTTCATCGGATAGGCACTTCTTGAGGTTTGAAACATGAAAGACGGGGTGGATGTTACTAAGTTCATGAGGTAAATGAAGTTTATAGGCTACCAGACCAACTATGGCGATGATTTCAAATGGTCCAATGTATCTCGATTAAGTTTTCCACGTTTACCAAAGCGTACAGTGCCTTTCCAGGGCGAGACCTTCAACAGAACACGGTCCCCAACCTGGAATTCTAGTGGTTTCCGACGATTATCAGCGTAACTCTTCTGACGATCACGTGAGGCCTTTAGTCGTTCACGGATTTGGATAATTTTTCTCAGTGGTTTCACGGATGATTTCAGGACCGGTAAGTGCACTGTCGGGGACTCGACTCTTGGCTAACTGTGTATCTCCTACCTCGGCCCAGCACAGAGGGGATCTGCACTTGCGACCGTATAGAGCTTCGAACGGGGCAGCCCTAATGCTGGTGTGGTAATTGTTGTTGTATGAGAATTCGATCAATGGTAGATGTGCATCCCACGACTTTCCAAAGTTAATGACACATGCCCTAAGCATGTCCTCCAGAGTTTGGATTGTTCTCTCACTTTGACCATCAGTCTGAGGATGGTATGCCGTGCTCATGTCTAGTTGGGTTCCAAGGGCTTTCTGAAGAGACTGCCAAAAGCGGGAAGTAAACCTGCTATCTCGATCAGAGATAATGGATGTAGGTACGCCGTGCAGTCAGACTACCTCTTGAATATATATCCGTGCGAGTCTTTCCATCTTGTATGATTCTTTAATTGGAACGAAGTGAGCTGATTTTGTCAAACGATCAACAATCACCCAAATTGTATCATACCCATTCGAGCACTTGGGTAGTTTGGTGATGAAATCCATGGTGATCATCTCCCATTTCCATTCAGGTATCTCAGGTTGCTGGAGCAGACCCGAGGGTTTCTGATGTTCAACTTTTACCTTGGCGCAAGTCAAACACTTGCCCACATATGAAGCTATCTCAGCCTTCATATTTGGCCACCAATATTGCTTCTTGAGATCTAAGTACATCTTGTCAGAGCCCGGGTGAACAGAGTATCTGGTTCTATGTGCTTCCTCCATGACTAACTCTCTAAATCTTCGGGACTTGGGAATACAGATTCGATCCATGAAACAATGGACTCCGTCACTTCTGATCTCAAGTTTCTTTTCCATTCCTCTCAAAGCTTCAGTTGTCCTGTTCTCAGGTTTCAGGGCTTCTAACTGAGCTTCTCGGATTTGCACGGGTAGGTTGGAATGGATGGTTATCGACTGACTCTTCACTTTGTTGCTGGTACTCTCCTTTCGACTAAGGGCATCTGCTACCACATTGGCCTTGCCGGGATGGTAGCGGATTTCACACTCATAATCACTGAGTAGTTCTACCCATTGCCTTTGTCTCATGTTCAGGTCTTTTTGGTCAAAGATATGTTGCAGGCTCTTATGATCAGTAAAGATCGTGCACTTGGTTCCGTAAAGGTAATGCCTCCAAATCTGTAATGCAAAAACTACGGCTCCTAGCTCCAAATCGTGTGTGGTATAGTTGACCTTGTGTGTTTTCAACTGCCTAGAGGCATAAGCAATCACTTTTCCTCTCTGCATAAGCACACAACCTAAACCTTGAGTAGACGCATCGCAGTAGACAACAAAGTCCTCTGTCCCTTCGGGTAGGGATAGGACAGGCGCGCTGCACAAAGCTTTCTTCAACGTCTGAAATGCGGTCTCTTGTTTATCACTCCAACAAAAGGGTACACCTTTATGTGTTAGAGTGGTTAGAGGTTTGGCGATTCGGGAAAAGTTTTGGATGAACCTTCGATAATAGCCAGCGAGACCCAAGAATTGTCGGATTTCTGTGGGTGTGTTCGGTGCTGACCAATTCTCTATTGCCTTAATCTTGGAAGGATCAACATGAATACCTTCCTCACTTATCACATGACCAAGGAAGGTTACCTTCCGTATCCAGAACTCACATTTTGAAAACTTTGCGTATAACTTCTCGGATTGTAGGGTCTCCAACACTAACCTCAAGTGTTGTTTGTGGTCTTCTTCACTTCGGGAATAGACGAGTATGTCATCGATGAATACTATCACAAACTTATCCGAATAAGGACGACACACCCGGTTCATCAAATCCATAAACACTGCCAGTGCGTTGGTTAGACCGAAGGGCATCACTACGAACTCGTAGTGTCCATATCGTGTCCTGAAAGCTGTTTTGGGCACATCACTTTCATGAACTCGCAACTGATGGTACCCTGACCGAAGGTCTATCTTAGAGAAGTAACTGGCTCCCTGGAGTTGATCGAAAAGGTCATCTATTCGAGGAAGAGGATATCGGTTTTTGACAGTCAACTTGTTTAGCTCACGATAATCAATACACATACGAAAGGATCCATCCTTCTTCTTGACAAACAAAACCGGAGCTCCCCAGGGTGAGGAACTTGGTCTAATGAATCCTTTGTTAAGCAACTCGTTAAGTTGACTGGATAACTCCTGCATCTCTGCTGGAGCTAAGCGATACGGAGATTTCGCTACAGGTGTAGCCCCAGGAATTAGGTCAATACGGAACTCGACCTGACGTTCGGGAGGAATTGCTGGAAGCTCTTCGGGAAACACATCAGAAAAATTACAGACCTCGGGGATGCTCGCGAGGTCTTTAACTTCTTGTTTCTCATTGATTACATGGGCTAAGAATGCAATACACTTCTTTCGCAGGAGTTTCTGAGCTTTGATGCAGGAAATGATATGAAGGTTGGAACCGAGTTTATCGCCATAGATCACTAAAGTTTGACCTGAAGGAAGGTTAAGACGGATGGCTTTTTCGAAGCAAAGGATATCTGCATGATTGGGACTCAACCAATCCATGCCAATAATAACATCAAAGCTCTTTATGGATACGGGCATAAGATCGATAGGAAATGGATGGTCGTTTAAGGTGAGAATGCAATTTACGAATACCTCACTCGCACTCTCTTTCTCTCCGTTTGCCGTTTCGACGGTAAACATTTCGGTTAGAGGTTGGGAATCATGTTTTAGGTTATGTTTGAATGCATGGCTAATAAAACTTCTTTCAACACCCGAATCAAAAAGAATATTAGCATACGAGTTGTCGAGAAGAAACGTACCCGAGACAACATTGGGATCGGCAACTGCTTCTTCTCGTCCCATAGCAAGGACCCTTCCTGTGTTGCCAGCAACAGTCTTCTTTGGGCAATTCCTTTTAAAGTGCCCAGCTTCACCACAGTTATAAAAGGCCTGACCAATGCCTGTTCCAGAAGATTAATTTGCTGACTGAGTCGGAGCTTTGCAGTATCGAACAGTGTGACCCTTCTTACCACAATTGGTACAGGATAGTTCTCGACAGGGACCCGGGTTGTGGTGATACTTGCATTTTTCACAAAGAGGGAGGTTACCAACATATCGGTTGGTAGGAGTTGGTGCTGTGGATCCCACAACAAAAGCAGCAGCTACGGGGGTAGTAGCAGCATGAACTGCTACTGTTTGTTGTCTTTTGGAGGAGCCTTGGGAAGATTGACCCTTCTTTTTCTTCCAAAATTTTCTTTTCTCGCCACTGCTTTTGGTCGACTCAGGGGTAGCAGTGGTGGCTTCCTCAATATCATCACTGTGATGAATTATAGCTTGGGCTAGAGTTTTAGCACTGTCATAAGTATCTGGGCGAGCAGCTAAAACATGACCTTTGGTCGGATTGGTTAACCCCCAAATAAACCTCTCGATCTTTTTGCTTTCAGGAGTGACTAGTCCAGTGCAGCGAAGGGCAAGATCATCAAATCGGGAAGTGTAAGCAGCAATGTCAGAACCTTTCATCTTCAGGTTCCAGAGCTCGTGCTCTAGTTTCTGCATTTCGCCTCTGGGACAATATTCGGCAAGGAGGAGTTCTTTCATAGTCTCCCAGCCCATGGCATTGGCTACGGGGAGAGTTAAGGATTTGACTCGGCCATTCCACCAAGTCAACGCTTTATCAAGGAAGGTACAAGCTGCGAACTTGACCTTATCGGACTCATCACAGGCACAAATTTCGAAGATGGATTCGATTCTCTCGAACCATCGGGATAAGGAAATGACACCACCAGTGCCATTGAAGAAAGAAGGCTTCGCATTCATGAAATCCTTATAGGAACCCTCCTTACGGCGTTCCTGATTACCATCTTGATTTTGATTACTACCTCCTGAACCACCGGTATTTAGCTGGGACATGGCAGCTGCCACCGCGGCGGTAACAGCTGTTTGAAAAAACACGGGATCGATTTCAGGAGGAGGTGGTGGAGGGTTGTTGGAGTTGGATCTTCTTCTGGGAGGCATCTTGATCTAATAAGATCAATAAAGAGAGAGGATGATAAGTCCTCTGAATCGAGAGATATGACAGGTATTAACTCCAATTAAGTGGTAAAGCAGGAAAGAGTTATTGAAGCAAGTAAACTATCGATAATGGAATGTTCGGGGGTCTAAACATGTACGATGGTTTGAGAAATACTCCCATAGTATTTCATGGTTTGCTACGATACTAGTTCGATGTTTGTGGTATTAGGGTATGTTTTAGGCATGCCGCATATCACAATCACTCTCAGGCACACGTTGGCCGTGTCTCGAATGAATATAGTTGGCCAGGCTATATTGACCCTAGACACGACTACATAACTACCCAGGTTTAACTGCAATACACAACACCCGTTTACTTATGTTTTGTTCTACTTATAGATACGAATCTCGAAGGTTCGGTATACTTGTATATTTTTGAAAATACTTGTAGTCTGAAGATACTTTTATTTCAGAGCAATTAGGCCCTTTTAGTGTTTATAGTTTTATACCATGTAAGGTTTGGTATACTTTATTCACTATAGACAAGGGCTCTGATACCAATCTGTCACACCCCGAAAACCGAAGGCGGAAACATTTCCGGGGTTGACTCCACGTTGAGTATCAAATCCAATGTACATAGTAAGTAAAGTGAAACAAACATTACATTACATATTAAAAGTGTTACAATTTGTTTCAAAAGACACAGTTTATACAGTTGTAATACATAATATAGATATAAACAAAATGAACGAGCCTTGCACGCACACGATCCTTAACCAAGTAAGTCTTCGGGTACCTGTACTATCGTTGACCTGAGAACACAAGCAATTTGAAAATCAGCATAACGCTGGTGAGTTCATAAGCAGTTTTGTTTTGTGAAAATGTTTATGTTTCCTTTCTGTTTCTGAAAATGTAACACACACCAAGAAAATCCCATATTTTCTTAAAAGTTGGTTGTTGTTTCATAAGAGTAATGTATGGTTTAGTTATCCGGTACATTGTTTTATGTCTTTAATGTATCAGTGTATTCCCAGGAAAGTACCATACTTTCCTGAAGTGTAGTTATTGTAAAAGATGTAATGTTATTCAGTTGGTTACTCTTGTCTGATTATGTGTAGGTTACCCAGGAATGCCCCATGCTTTCCTGTATGTTTGTTTTCAATGTAAAAGATGTATTCTGTTAGACCTGGTTGTGTACAAGATTTCCCAGGAAGGTCCCATACCTTCCTGAAGGTTGGTTATCATATGCAAAAAATGTAAATGGTGTAAAAGATGTAAACTGAATCCTGGTTATCTGTAAAATGTAGTATGTGAATCATAATATATTAATAATATTTATTCTCTCATAATAAATCATCCTGTCAAGTTGCTATGGTGAAGGCAACCCAAAAGGACCATGCACAATTGGGTCAAATACTTGCCTAATATATTTGCAACCTTAGACACTATTCCAATAGTCTCCCACTTGGAGAAGTCTATTAACTATATGCACAAGTACAATTCGATTTGCAATCGTAGTTCTCAAAGACGCTGTCAAACTCTGATCTAATCAATCTTGTCCTTTAGATAACGGATCGTACAGTCCTCTGTTAGATATCATGCTGACAATTCTATGGAATGATTAGTCAAGCATTTAGGTTTCTCGATCTCTGATTTATTCCACATAGAACTTAATCGAACACATCAATTCAGTTCTGACCGGGCCCGACACATAAGTCAAATCAAATCATCGAGCGGCCGAGATATCGCTTTTACCTTCTTAGGATAAAAGTTACAGATAAACTTCGACTTATGTGCATTTACTTATTCATTAATCAACTATACACAACAATGCATTTTATAACATCGAGTTACCAATGCGTTTTTGCATTATCAATGTACAATCAATTAACAAATATCTAGGTTTTATGACTATATGATATTATCATCTTGTGATCACCCTTTTATATCATATTCCATAAGGTGATTCCAGCAAGCGCGGGTTTGTTCCAATGCTCAAAACCAGTTCATAAGAACTCATGAACGTCCTAGCAATGTTTTGCTATGTCTAATACCATTTAGACAATCTACGCACCAATTCACGACAATCTTCATTCATATCTACCTCCAACATATGAACGATTGTGGACAATTTGAATAATTCGATTATTCATAATAAACTCAATTATTCTGGAAGTCAAAACATGCAAAATGAAACAATAGTTAAACAATTAACATAAGACAATAACAATACTCATAAATAAAACTCCTTTATTTAATCATCAAATGTTAATTACATTTATCTATTACACGTTTCTAATACTATCTAATATATGCTAATATCATCCTTCAGCCCAATGCTCCTAGCATGCTGCAAGTGCTTAACCCTACTCAATCCCTTCGTAAGCGGATCTGCTGGGTTATCTTCTTATGATATCCTCTTCACTACGAGTTGTCCTTCTTCTACACGATGTCTAATAAAGTGGTATTTTCTGTCGATGTGTCGTGATCTACCATGATCTCTCGGTTCCTTGGTCAAGGCAACCACTCCTTCATTATCACATAAAATCTCCATGGGCTCCTTTATGGCGGGTACAACTCCAAGATCACCGATGAAGTTTTTCAACCATATTGCCTCCTTCGATGCTTCGCTCCCTGCAATGTACTCTGATTCGCACGTTGAATCAGCTACGGTTTCCTGTTTGGAACTTTTCCAAGTCACTGCTCCTCCATTCACGATAAAGACCCAGCCTGACTGCGAACGGTAGTTTTCCCTGTCGGTATGAAAGTTGGCGTCACTATACCCTCGCAACTTCAAGTCATCACTCCCTCCGAGGACTAAAAACCATTCCTTCGTCCTCCGAAAGTACTTAAGGATATTCTTCACCGCAATCCAATGGGCTCTGCCAGGGTTCCCTTGATATCTACTAACCATGCTTAAAGCAAAGGCTACATCAGGGCGAGTACAAGTTATAGCGTACATGATTGAGCCAACTGCGGAAGCGTATGGTACACGGCTAAGTAAGTGTTCTCCCTTCTTTCAGTTTTTCATACTTGGCATTACTTTGTATTGGTAATTCTCCCTTCTTTGAGTTTTTCATACTAAAACGTTTTGGTACCTTCTCTAAGTAAGTGTTCTGACTAAGTCCTATTAGTCTCTTACTTCTCTCTCTTACTATCCTTATTCCCAAAATATAGGAAGTCTCTCCGAGGTCCTTCATAGCGAAGCACTTCCCGAGCCAGGACTTAACCTCCTGCAGAGTCGGGATGTCGTTTCCTATGAGTAATATGTCATTGACATATAGAACGAGGAAGCTTACTATACTCCCACTGGCTTTGACATATACACACGATTCATCTTCACTTCGTACAAATCCAAACTCTTTGATTTTCTCATCGAAGCAAAGATTTCATCTGCGAGACGCTTGCTTAAGTCCATAAATGGACTTCTCAAGCTTACACACTCTATTCGGATGCTTCGGATCCACAAACCCCTCTGGCTGAGTGAAACGACCCAAAAATACGACCCAAAAATTTTTGTTTTTAATATCATCAAAACTGTAGTCAGAGCATCATATAATAAAACCATTCGTGATGTATTCCAAAACATAATAAAATACTGTGCGGAAAACTGTATCATACTACATCAGATCAAAACATCTAAATCAATCTCAGGCTAAAGCTGAGGCGGTGGTGTGTGCGATGCCATCATCCCGAGCTCTTCCCTTTGCTTGCGGAAGTACCTGAAACCAAAACTGAAACTGTAAGCACGAAGCTTAGTGAGCTCCCCCAAAATACCACATACCATACAATAGCATATAACACATATTGGGCCTGGCCCACTGCATCGGGCCGAAACCCGAAAACTGCATCGGACCGAAATCCGGAACTGACTGGGACCTTGTCCCCTGCATCGGACCCAAGTCCGGAACTAACTGCATCGGACCGAAGTCCGGAACTAACTGCATCGGACCGAAGTCCGGAACTAACTGCATCAGACCGAAGTCCGGAACTAACTGGGACCTTGTCCCCTGCATCGGACCGGAGTCCGGAACTAACTGACTGAACATATCATAACATATCAACTAGCATGAACACATATACTGCATACTACATCGAGCCGTAGCCCGGAACACATAACATGTAACACATAAAACATAGCACATAAATCCTGTCTGAGCCACGAAGGCATCAAACATTCCAGCTGCTACATCGGACCGAAGTCCGGAAACTACTGCTAACTGGACGGGCCGGCATTGTGGCCTTAGACCCGTCCCTACTTGAAGGAAACTCACCTCGTAAACTGGCGGCTGAGTGTGTGTCACTGAAAGCTACCGGCTGCTGCTCCTGAATCTCCTCGGCTACAAGCCCATAAACACACTCAATCAAATACTAAACACTGCACTTGGGGTAAAAATGACTCTTTTACCCTTGGTCAAAGTCAACTTACTTTTGGGGCTGACTCGCCGAGTTGGGTCACCCAACTCGCCGAGTCCTACTCTCACTTCTCAGTTCTACCCGCTGCTACTCGTCGAGTGTGGCATCGACTCGACGAGTACCCTCTTGATCCAAGAACTCAGACAATCTTCATCCGACTCGCCGAGCCGTATGAACAAACTCGACGAGTTGTTCATGATCCTAAGAAGATTGTCTTGGACTCGCCGAGTTGTATGAACAACTCGCCGAGTCCCTCCATCACTGAGTCTACCCTCAACTCGCTGAGTCCACTCTCTAACTCACTCGATTCACTCGACACTGGTCAAAATGAAGGGCTCGGGAACTCGCGACCCAACTCGCCGAGTCGTTCTTCCCGACTCGCCGAGTTGCCGCCATGCAACTGATTTTTACTCGATTTTGTTTGAATCCAACGCATACAATTGATAGATCTGAGTCCAATAAGCTGATTTACCACGTAAAGTTTCCAACTTTACGTGCACAACCTCATGAATAAGGGAGATAAGGCTAAAAGATGCATAAAATGGGTAGATCTATGATTAATATGCAAAGTAACTCCAAAAAGACAGAAGATATGGGCTCTACAACACCCCAACATTCAGATCCAAAGGTATTTCGACTTATTAAGACATTCATGCAAACATAAGGCTTGGAACAAACATCAAATAGCTCTTAGAAGAGCTCTAATGGAAGTTTAGGGCATAAAATAAGAAGGGAACTCCGAAAATACCTCAATAAACTCAGATTTGCCCTTGGATCTTTGCAATACAACTCGTTTCCTTGCTTCTTTCTTCTTCTCCTTCTTCACACCTTCACAAAATGGCACCAAATCACTTGTAAGCTCTCAAGGGAGGATTAGGGTTTTCTTACTGAGTTCTCAGGGTGAGGGAGGCAAGAATGGGGCTATAAGGTGGTTTAAATAGTGGGCAACCCGGGGATTTAGGGTTTCACCCAGACGGATGGACTCGCCGAGTCCAGAATATGGACTCGCCGAGTCCCCGGCTCACGCGTGCTCGCAGCCGCGACCCTACTCGGCGAGTCAGGCTATGAACTCCCCGAGTTCCTCTTGCAAAACTCACAACAAAAACCATTAAATTAACATACCGGGAACGGGTCGTTACAATTCTCCCCCACTTGACTCAGACTTCGTCCTCGAAGTCTGCTACGGCTGGATCTGCAAATAACTCTGGGTAGTGCTCTCTCATCTCCTCCTCAGCCTCCCACGTCCACTCAGACCCCTTCCGGTGCTGCCACTGCACCTTTACTAACTGAATTTCCTTGTTCCTCAAGGTCTTGGTCTTCCGGTCCAGAATCGCGACCGGTCTCTCAATATAGTTCAGGCTACTATCAACCTGAATATCCTCTAAGGGAACGACTGCTGATTCATCCACCAAACACTTCCTCAACTGAGACACATGGAAAGTGTTGTGGATCTGACTAAGCTCTTCAGGAAGATCTAACCGATAAGCAACCCGACCCACCCGGGCCAAAACCCTGAAAGGACCAATAAATCTGGGGCCCAACTTGCCCCTCTTCCGGAACCTGATGACACCCTTCCAAGGTGAGACCTTCAGAAGGACCATATCTCCCACCTGGAACTCCAAGTCCGAACGCCTCCTATCGGCGTAGCTCTTCTGCCGACTCTGAGCAGTTTGTAGTCTACTACGGACCTGCTGGATCAACTCAGTCGTCTTGAGCACTACCTCTGTGCTCCCAATGACTCGCTGACCGACCTCGCCCCAACAAATTGGGGTCCTACACTTCCTCCCATACAGCATCTCAAAGGGAGGTCGGTCAATGCTCGCATGGTAACTGTTGTTATACGAGAATTCCGCTAACGGAAGATACGTATCCCAACTGCCACCGAAATCTAGGACACATGCCCTGAGCATATCCTCTAGGGTCTGAATCGTCCTCTCGCTCTGCCCGTCGGTCTGAGGGTGGAAAGCGGTGCTGAAATGGAGACGAGTACCCATCTCGTCGTGGAACCGCTTCCAAAATCTGGATGTGAAACGGACATCTCGGTCAGACACCACTGATACCGGCACTCCATGACGTGCCACGATCTCACGCACATAGATATCGGCTAACTTCTCCGCCGATATACTCTCCTGGATCGGAATAAAATGGGCACTCTTCGTCAACCGATCCACTACTACCCATATCGAGTCCACTCCACGTGCGGTCCGGGGGAGCTTGGTGACAAAATCCATGGTAATGTCCTCCCATTTCCACACGGGAATGTCTAACGGCTGCATCCTGCCGTGAGGTCTCTGGTGCTCCGCCTTGACCTTCCGGCAGGTCAGGCATCTCTCGACGTACCAGGCGACGTCCCGCTTCATGCAGGGCCACCAATAATCGGGTCGAAGATCTCGGTACATCTTTGTCGCTCCTGGGTGGATAGAAAATCGAGACTTATGAGCCTCGTCCATCAATACCTGCCGTACCTCACCCCAGTACGGTACCCATACCCTAGCATGAAGCGTCAATAAACCCCGACTGTCGTACTCAAAAGAAGCTACTCGGCCTACTATCCTTTCACACTTCTGCCTCTCCTCCTTGAGGCCCTCCATCTGAGCCTCCTTGATCCGCTCCAACAGTGGAGTGATCACTGTCATCCTCATACACAGATCTCTGATAGGGGCCGCCGACACCTTGCGGCTTAGGGCGTCGGCCACCACGTTGGCCTTCCCTGGATGATAAAGGATCTCACAGTCATAGTCCTTCAGCACGTCCAACCACCTCCTTTGCCTCATATTCAAACTCGGTTGATCCATAAGATACCTCAAACTCTTATGATCCGTGTATATAGTACAACGGACCCCATAAAGGTAGTGCCTCCAAATCTTGAGGGCAAACACAACTGCCCCCAGCTCCAAATCATGGGTAGGATAGTTAGCCTCGTGAGGCTTCAACTGTCTCGAGGCATAAGCTATCACATGGCCTCGCTGCATCAGAACTGCTCCCAAACCTGTGATCGAGGCATCACAATAGACTACAAAGTCCTCTACTCCCTCTGGCAAGGTAAGGATCGGAGCCTCGCACAATCTCTGCCTGAGGGTCTCGAATGCTGTCTGCTGCTCCGGACCCCAACGAAATACCACTGATTTCTTGGTCAGTCGGGTGAGCGGCACTGCTATCTTGGAGAAATCCTGAATAAATCTCCGATAATACCCTGCCAACCCTAGGAAGCTCCGAATCTCAGATGGAGACTTCGGGACCTCCCACTGCATCACGGCCTCTATCTTGGCCGGATCTACCAGAATACCCTTCTGGTTGACGAGGTGACCAAGGAACTGCACCTCGCGCAACCAGAACTCACATTTGGAGAACTTTGCGAAAAGTCTCTCCCTTCTCAAAACCTCTAGCACCTCTCGCAGGTGCTCCTCGTGCTGCTCCTGCGTGTTGGAATACACCAAGATGTCATCTATGAACACTATCACTGACCGATCCAGCATCGGCCTACACACGCGGTTCATGAGATCCATGAACGCGGCTGGGGCATTGGTGAGCCCAAATGGCATCACCACAAACTCGTAATGACCATACCTGGTCCTGAAAGCAGTCTTCTGCACATCCTCATCTCTAACCCGCATCTGATGATATCCGGAGCGTAGATCGATCTTGGAGAACCAAGACGCTCCCTGAAGCTGATCAAACAAATCATCTATCCTCGGGAGTGGGTAACGGTTCTTCACCGTTACCTTATTCAGCTCCCGATAATCAATACACATACGATGCGACCCATCCTTCTTTCTCACAAACAGGATTGGCGCTCCCCAAGGCGAACTGCTCGGCCGAATGAAACCCTTGTCTAACAGCTCCTGCAGCTGTGTAGACAACTCCTGCATCTCAGGGGGAGCTAGTCGATACGGTGCCTTGGCTATCGGAGCCGCACCAGGGACGAGGTCGATCCGGAACTCGACCTGTCTCTCAGGAGGTATCCCCGGCAAATCCTCAGGAAACACATCCGGGTAGTCTCGAACAATAGGAACATCATCCACTGTCGACTTGCCCTTCTCCCGGGCATCCAAAACGTAGGCTACAAAACCGGCGCAACCCTGCTGAACATAGCGCCTCGCCCTTGCGGCGGAACAAAAGGTCGGTCCTCGCTGTGGCCTCTCGCCCTGAATCACCAACTCTCCCCCACTGGGAGTGCGAACCCTCACTAACTGAAGCTCACAATGAATCACCGCCCCATTGGGGCTTAGCCAATCCATACCCACAATAACCTTATTCCCTCGCAGGGGAATAGGTACCAAATCCACTGAAAACTGCTCATCAAATAACTGAAGAGTACACCCTCTGTGCACTCTGCCGACCCTCACGGTCCTATCATCCGCTATCTCAACCTCTAATGGACAATCCAGCTCCCCTGGAGCTCTACTGAACCTCTTGCTAAGCGCAAGAGATACGAATGATCGGGTAGCCCCCGAATCGAATAATACCAAAGCAGAAATGCCGTTCACAGAGAACGACCCCGTCACCACATCAGGAGTCGCTCGCGCCTCCTCTGCTGTCATCTGAAACGCCCTACTCTTCGCCACTGGCGCATCAGCTCGGCCCTGCCGGCCATCTGTAATCCTCAAGGTAGCAGGGGCAGGTGCAGCCACCTTCCCTGCTGAAGCTAAACTCGGACACTGGGACTTTTTATGTCCCCTCTGATTGCACTGAAAGCAAATCAGATCTGATGCTGCGACGGCAGTAGCAGGGGCCGTACAATCCCTACTCAAATGCCCAATCCGACCGCACTTGTAGCAGCCGGAACTCCCTGCCTTGCACGCTCCCTCGTGTAATCTCCCACACTTGCCACATCGATCGTGGCTCTGCTGACTCCTAGATCTGTGATCCGAAACCTTGGGCTTTTTGCCCGAACTGCCTGAACCCGAAACTGCCTCCGGTTTCCTCTTCTTCTCCATCTCAAGATCAATCTCCCTCTCCCGAGCTCTAGCAATCATATCTTCCAGCGTTTTACAGCTGGATCGGCTCACAAACTGGCGGATATCGCTCCGCAACATCTCATGATAACGGGCCTTCTTCATTTCCTCATCAGCTACATACTGAGGAACGAGAAGAGCCCTCTCCCTGAACTTGGCGGTGATCTCTGCCACTGTCTCTGTAGTCTGGGTGAGGTCCTGAAACTCCCTAGCTAGCTGTTGCACCTCAATGACCGGTGCAAACTCCGCCCTGAACCTGGTAGAGAAATCAGCCCAGGTCATGGCGTCCAATGCTGCATCATCCCCAATGGCATGCCCGACCTCCTCCCACCAATCTCGTGCCCTGTCCTTTAGAAGACAGGACGCCAATCTGACCTTGTCCCCCTCGGGACATCTGCTAGTACGGAAAGCGTTGGCCACATCTGCCAACCATCTGGTGCTCGCTATGGGGTCCCGCGCCCCATGATAGTCCGGGGCTCCACATGCCCTGAACTCCCTGAAGGTAAGGGTGCGCGACCCCATCATGGCCGCCACCTCGGCACGGAAGGTGCCCAGTCTCTCATCCATCAGCTCTAGAATCCCCTCCTTGATCGAACCGAAGATCACAGGAGTCTGCTCTATAATGATGCGCGTAATCTCCGAAGAAAGAAACTCTCGGGTCTGCTCATCCATGCGCTCATCCCCCGAGCCTGAACCTGATCCCTCCCCGGCACCTCCGCTGCCGGCTGCTGGTCTCGAACGCAAAACCACCATTCTGAAACACATCACAATCACATCAGAAAACAGAAATATCTTGAGGGATCATTGATACTACAACTAGCTTCCTGGTCTTGTCTCAGCCTTTCTTGATTCGAGTACGGATCCTCTGCTTCCAGTAGTACGGGCCCATACTACCTTCCACATCTATCCGTACTTTCTTCAAGAACTGCCCTGACTCCACCAAGTCACTTCTACTACTACTAATCTCTGCTACTCTCATCCTAGGCTTGCCCCAGGGAAACCTCAGACTTAACTCAACTAGTCCTCAGCTGCTGCAGGTCTCCTTATAATGCTAATTAACCATCACCTGAACACCATCACATGTGACGAAGATCAGATAATCCTTCAAGTAAAAGACCCGTCCCTATAACGGTTGGACTCAAACAAGAGCTGCGCAATAGGGTCAGTTCCAGCACTCTGGGATTATTCAACCCTGATCACATGTGGTGTATCGTGTTCACCTAATGGCTAACTTCCATCACTCAGAATTCCCACAAAGCACGAAGCAGGCAGCATTCGGATAAAGGAAACATACTCAGGCAGAACTATTCTCAAAATGAGAAACTGATCTAGCATACAGTGCTAAGCTCATACTATCAGGCATAACCTAAACAGGCCATCCTACTGCTGTCTACTCAATACTAGCATGCAATTCTCATAAAGCTGTAACACATAAAGCAGGCACATAAGGCATCCTCCTAGATCCTTAGTCCTATACTAGCATGCTATTCAAGTGAAACTGAAACTGAACAAATAACTTGTATGGATAATTTGGGAGTACTTACTTGAGCTCGGCTGATTGCATGCACCACACCCTTTTCTCTTTTCAAAACTCTTCTTGGTTTTTTTTTTTTTTTTTTTTTTTTTTTTCTAAAACTCTTTTCTTTATACTTTTCTAAAATTGTTTTCTTTTCTCAAAATCCTTTTGTAACCATGATTTTTCTTTTGAAAACTCTATACCACTTCCTTAGTTTGAGTCCAGACACACTCTCACGTGTGTCTGAATCCCTCAAACCAAGGCTCTGATACCAACTTGAAACGACCCAAAAATACGACCCAAAAATTTTTGTTTTTAATATAATCAAAACTGTAGTCAGAGCATCATATAATAAAACCATACGTGATGTATTCCAAAACATAATAAAATACTGTGCGGAAAACTGTATCATACTACATCAGATCAAAACATCTAAATCAATCCCAGGCTAAAGCTGAGGCGGTGGTGTGTGCGATGCCATCATCCCGAGCTCTTCCCTTTGCTTGCGGAAGTACCTGAAACCAAAACTGAAACTGTAAGCACGAAGCTTAGTGAGCTCCCCCAAAATACCACATACCATATAATAGCATATAACACATATTGGGCCTGGCCCACTGCATCGGACCGAAATCCGGAACTGACTGGGACCTTGTCCCCTGCATCGGACCCAAGTCCGGAACTAACTGCATCGGACCGAAGTCCGGAACTAACTGCATCGGACCGAAGTCCGGAACTAACTGCATCGGACCGAAGTCCGGAACTAACTGGGACCTTGTCCCCTGCATCGGACCGGAGTCCGGAACTAACTGACTGAACATATCATAACATATCAACTAGCATGAACACATATACTGCATACTACATCGAGCCGTAGCCCGGAACACATAACACGTAACACATAAAACATAGAACATAAATCCTGTCTGAGCCACGAAGGCATCAAACATTCCAGCTGCTGCATCGGACCGAAGTCCAGAAACTACTGCTAACTGGACGGGCCGGCATTGTGGCCTTAGACCCGTCCCTACTTGAAGGAAACTCACCTCGTAAACTGGCGGCTGAGTGTGTGTCACTGAAAGCTACCGGCTGCTGCTCCTGAATCTCCTCGGCTACAAGCCCATAAACACACTCAATCAAATACTAAACACTGCACTTGGGGTAAAAATGACTCTTTTACCCTTGGTCAAAGTCAACTTACTTTTGGGGCTGACTCGCCGAGTTGGGTCACCCAACTCGCCGAGTCCTACTCTCACTTCTCAATTCTACCCGCTGCTACTCGTCGAGTGTGGCATCGACTCGACGAGTACCCTCTTGATCCAAGAACTCAGACAATCTTCATCCGACTCGCCGAGCCGTATGAACAAACTCGACGAGTTGTTCATGATCCTAAGAAGATTGTCTTGGACTCGCCGAGTTGTATGAACAACTCGCCGAGTCCCTCCATCACTGAGTCTACCCTCAACTCGCTGAGTCCACTCTCTAACTCACTCGATTCACTCGACACTGGTCAAAATGAAGGGCTCGGGAACTCGCGACCCAACTCGCCGAGTCGTTCTTCCCGACTCGCCGAGTTGCCGCCATGCAACTGATTTTTACTCGATTTTGTTTGAATCCAACGCATACAATTGATAGATCTGAGTCCAATAAGCTGATTTACCACGTAAAGTTTCCAACTTTACGTGCACAACCTCATGAATAAGGGAGATAAGGCTAAAAGATGCATAAAATGGGTAGATCTATGATTAATATGCAAAGTAACTCCAAAAAGACAGAAGATATGGGCTCTACAACACCCCAACATTCAGATCCAAAGGTATTTCGACTTATTAAGACATTCATGCAAACATAAGGCTTGGAACAAACATCAAATAGCTCTTAGAAGAGCTCTAATGGAAGTTTAGGGCATAAAATAAGAAGGGAACTCCGAAAATACCTCAATAAACTCAGATTTGCCCTTGGATCTTTGCAATACAACTCGTTTCCTTGCTTCTTTCTTCTTCTCCTTCTTTACACCTTCACAAAATGGCACCAAATCACTTGTAAGCTCTCAAGGGAGGATTAGGGTTTTCTTACTGAGTTCTCAGGGTGAGGGAGGCAAGAATGGGGCTATAAGGTGGTTTAAATAGTGGGCAACCCGGGGATTTAGGGTTTCACCCAGACGGATGGACTCGCCGAGTTCCTCTTGCAAAACTCACAACAAAAACCAATAAATTAACATACCGGGAACGGGTCGTTACACTGAGCCATGTAAACATCTTCAGCCAACTTTCCGTTAAGGAAAGCGGTCTTGACATCCATTTGCCAAATCTCATAATCTTGAAAAGTGGCAATCGCTAGCATCACTCTAATAGATTTTATCTTCACAACTAGTGAGAAGGTCTCGTCATAGTCAACTACGGGAGTTTGAGTAAAGCCCTTCGTGACCAATCGCGCTTTATATGTGTGTACGTTTCCATCCACGTCGGTCTTCTTCTTGAAGATCCATTTGCACCCAACGGTCTTACGTCCGGGCACATTATCAACCAAATTCCAAACTTGGTTATCATACATGGATTGGATCTCGCTATCCATTGCCTCTTTCCATTTTGCAGACTCCGGGCCTGCCATGGCTTCCTTATAGCTATTAGGTTCATCAAGGTTTATTAGTGTACCATCACTAATATACGTGTCCCCTTCGGTAGTAATATGAAAACCATAAAACTGGGGTTGAACTCTAACTCTTTCGGAACGTCTAAGAGGTAAGGACTCGTCAATCGGTTCAACCGGAGTTTCCTCCTCGGGTTGAGTGCCAACGGTAGAGGTTCCTTCATCTATCGATTCTTGAATCTCTTCAAGCTCAATTTGCCTCCCACTGTCTCCTTGGCCTATGAGTTCTTGCTCTCGGAAAACTCCTATCCTCGCAACGAAGACAACATTGTCCTTCGTTCTATAGAAGAGATATCCAAAGGATTTCTACGGGTAGCCGATGAAAATACATCGCTCACAACGAGGTTCGAGCTTGTCGTGAGTATCTCGTCTTACGAAAGCCTCGCAACCCCAAACCTTGATATGTGCCAATGAGGGAGCTTTCCCTGTCCACATCTCGTGAGGTGTTTTGGCAACCTTCTTAGTAGGGACTCGGTTAAGGATATGGGCGGCAGTCTCTAAGGCATACCCCCGAAAAAAGATAGGTAGTGAAGCACGACTCATCATAGAGCGAACCATATCCAATAAGGTTCGATTACGCCTTTCTGCCACACCATTCAACTGCAGTGTCCTAGGAGGCGTCAATTGCGAAACTATTCCACACTCCTTGAGATATTCGTGGAATTCAAGACTTAGGTACTCTCCTCCTCGATCGGATCGAAGTATCTTGATTTTCCTGCCCAATTGATTCTCCACTTCATTCTTGAACTCTTTGAACTTTTAAAAAGTTTCTAACTTTTGCTTGATTAAATAGATATACCCATATCTACTATAGTCATCGGTAAAAGTTACGTAGAAGTGGTTCCCATCCTTCATGGTTGATCTAAACGGTCCACATACATCGGTATGTATTAGGTCCAATAGACCCTCTCTCCTTTCACACGTACTTGTGAAGGGTGACTTGGTCATCTTTCCAAGTAAACAAGATTCGCACGTGTCATCTTCCCTAAGGTCGAATGACTCCAACACTCCATCCTATTGGAGTTGGGCTATGCATTTCTTGTTGACATGTCCAAGACGACAATGCCACAAGGATGCTCTATCCATACTATTGGAAGAATCTATGTTCAAAACATCATTTCCTAAGTTATCAACAATCATAACAGTTTCATAAATTCCATTACATGGTATTGCTTCAAAATAAAAGACACCATTTAGATAAGCTAAAATAGAACCATTCTCATTATTAAAAGAAAATCTAAAACCTTGTCTAAACAAACCATGAAATGAAATGATGTTTCTAGCCATTTCTGACGAATAGCAACAATTGTTCAAATCTAAACTTAAACCATTCCTAAGCACTAAAGAATACACTCCAATCTTGGTCACAGGCGACGATCTTCTGTTCCCCAAGATTAGATTAATACTTCCATGCTCCACATCCCTATTTCTTCTTAGTCCCGGCACATTAGAACAAGTGTAGTAACCACAACCGGTATCAAGAACCCAAAAAATAGCATGAGATGAATCGTTAGATTTGATTGTGTATATACCTGTGAAAGACGGCTAGATCTTGCCTTCCTTGATGGCTTGTAGGTACTCTGGTCAGCTTCTCTTCCAATGTCCTATCTTGTGGCAGTGGTGGCACTCTGCCACCTTTGGGTTAGGGCAAGGTTTAGCAGGATCAGCTTTGGTCCCACTAGAAGAGACACCATCTTGGGCTTTAACCTTGCGATAGTTCTAAGACGAAGCCTTCCTTTTCTTTCCCTTTCCTTGTCCAATAGCCAAGACAGGAGCAGTGGGTGGATTGGGAGTTGGTGCAACAGACTTGTCCTTGAAGTTGCTCTCAGCGACCCTCAAGAGACCTTGGAGTTTGCTTAGGGTGACGTCCTCTTTATTCATGTGGTAGGTCATCCTAAATTTATTGTAGTTTGGAGGCAAAGAGTGAAGCACCATGTCGATTTCCAAGTCTTCCCCAAAGTCAACATTCAACTTGCGAAGACGGTCGACATACCTTTGCATCTTTTGTAGGTGCACGGTAAGAGACTCTCCATGACCCATTTTAGCGGAAATCATGTTAGTGAAAATCTCATAATGCTCTTGTCTCGCGTTTTGGTGGTATCTCTCCAATAAGTCTTGATGCATCTCGTATGGGTACATGGCCTCATAGGACTTTTGGAATTCGGAGTTCATAGTGGCTATCATGATGCAATGTACCTTCGTTGCATCTCGCTCGTGAGTTTCAAAAGCGGTCATTTCAGCCGGAGTAGCGATTTTAGGATTGATTTTCTCGAGCTTCTCATCGAGGACATACTCCTTATCCTCATAGCCAGCAATTGTGCGAATGTATCTTATCCATTCGCTAAAGTTCGGTCCATCGAAGGTGACCTTTTGACAAAGGCTCATCAATGTGAAAGAACTAGCAGCAGCGTTGTTCGCGTTCGACATCTACAAATAGAAAGGACAAAGATAGATTAGAATATGAATCCCTAATTATCACCCAATAAGAAAAATTAGGGCTAGGATCCAACAACAATATTTACATATTAGAAAAGGGATGCCGTAATCTAACATGCAAACAATTTGAAGGTAAGTGAATGAGGATTCACTAATTCTCCACCATGAAAACCTAACTTTAAGTTCTAAATGAATTTGAGAATTCCTAGGTTTAGATGAGATTTATTGAAACATTTCAATGGCATGTTTAAATCTTGATATGCCCCTCTTGTTAGTGACTGGGATACCGAGGATCACAAAGCGGGTATGAATTGCCATGCAAATTCACATGGTGACTTCATTGTAACGATCACCTATTCGATGTGCCAGTAAACCACACACGCTCCATCGAACTATGATAAACAATGAATCACCCTTTGCCACCTTTGCTTAGAACCAATTAGTGTACCGGTAAACCACACACGCTCCACTAACTTCTTAGCAAGGGTGCAAAGTGTAATTTCATGGGATTGCATCAATTCACTTTTCCTAAAGTAACTAAGATTGGGAAATTTTTTAAAAAACATTTAGTTACTTTGTATTTCATATTATACTTTTAATGAGAGGATGAGGTTGCCCTATCCTACCCGTTCGGCTAACGACCCTCCATCGATCAAGCAAGCGGTGGGTGTGAGTGTACACTCATTAAGCGCCATTTTATAGGCCACAACCTTATACCTACCTTATAGATCGACTTCGTGAATGAGGCCTATTAACGGTA
This sequence comes from Lactuca sativa, assembly GCF_002870075.4. Classification (NCBI taxonomy): domain Eukaryota; kingdom Viridiplantae; phylum Streptophyta; class Magnoliopsida; order Asterales; family Asteraceae; genus Lactuca; species Lactuca sativa. Next base: position 248,644,780 of record NC_056623.2, on the reverse strand, counting down.
AGACTAGCATTTTAGTTATACATACATATATATATATATATATATATATATATTAACCTTGTAATATTATATTAGTATAGGGTTGTATTTTAAACTTGTAAAATTCTAGGGTTTGAAATTTAAATTGTCTAAATTAAACTTTTAATCACAAAACATAAATTTCAAAACTTGAGGACAAGTTTTAAACATTTAACACATGGAGGATCAAATAACAAATAATCTTAATTAACAATTAATTCCATAATTATCCATATTTGATTTATTTAAGATTTCTTGCATAATAATTTACCAATTTATTCAAAATAATTAACTAATTGTCACACAAGGAAATTAAATATTTTATTAATTGATAAATCTCTTTAATTAGATCAACATTATAGTCATATATATCAAAAAATCGTATTAGGGTTGATCTAATATGATAAAGGCAAGTTTCCATAAGATAAATATCAAAAAATCCCAAATCTGGCCCTTCCTGACGCTCGGGCTCGCCGAGTGCACCATGGGACTCGCGGAGTCAGGCCAACTCGTCGAGTCCACAATGGGGCTCGCCGAGTCCATGACTCAGAGACACAAATTTCGAATTTTTCAGGTAAGATTCAAACACACAAGCAACAATTTAATAGAATCCAATCTAGGCTCTGATACCACTTGTAACGTCCAAAATTTCAAAACAATTAAAACTTTTCAAAAACCACTCATTTTAATAACGTTGTTACAAAAGGTTTTCAATACATTATTTAACAGAGTATTTTCCCAGGTTCATATCATAAATATCAATGCGAGGAACGGTACGATCACGCCTTTGCCTTGCCACAGACTCTTGAGAACCTGAAACATAAAGCCACAACTGTAAGCCCGAAAGCTTAGTGAGATACCCCCAAAATACCAACCACATATACGCCCTTCCAGGCCACGACCTTCCGGTCCATGTGTCTCAGGGGACTTCCGTCCCTGCTGGGTAAACCTTCCAGTCCTACCCACGCCGACCTTCCGGTCCACAACACAACATATTGCCTTCCGGCCCATAACATATTGCCTTCCGGCCCATAGCATAAAATGCATACATAACAAATCATAGAACGACCCTACATATCGGGTCACACCCCAGATCTAGCAATCATAACACATAATCATATAGCAATTCACAGACAACAATCGATCAACAGCTCACATATCATAGCATTACTCTAAACAAGATACTGGTCTAGCCGGTCACTAGCATAACATTACCCTACGAATCAGTCAACATACTAAATGCATACATACGCCTTTCCAGGCCATGACCTTCCGGTCCACATAGCAATGCCTTCCGGCCCACAACATGTAATAACAACTACCCGAATTTCCATCCGATAAAAGGGTCGGCCTTGGTGCCATAAACCCTAGCGATATAGTGAGGATAACTCACCTCGAAACTGCCGACTGAACAGATAGCTCAAGCTGCTCCGATCACTGATACGATCTCCACCTCTGGACAGCCACCAATGCACTGAACTCAAACAATAAACAGCAATTACCAAAATACCCCTGGAACCACTGGTCAATCCTTGGTCAAAGACAAGGTCAAAGTCAACCCCTAACTGACCCTACTCGCCGAGTCAACCCTATGACTCGCCGAGTCCCCATACTCAGGACTTCACTCAATCCGCGATCTAACTCGCCGAGTCACCCCAAGACTCACCGAGTTCAACAACTCTGAGTCTACTCGCCCTTGACTCACCGATTCTCTAAGATTCCCTTTCTACACGTCGAGTATCCCCCCCTTGACTCGACGAGTTCCTCCTGGACGAATCGCGGGGCCACCCCGACTCAACTCGCCGAGTCTGAAGAACAACTCGACGAGTCCCAGTTAATCTTCAAGCTACTCGCCGAGTCTGTTCATCGGACTCGGCGAGTCCATGCCATGCAACCGCTCAAACTGCTTTCTAAGGTCAGAACTGCTCCGACCATTCATGGGTCTGGCCTTCCTAGACTGATTCATCATGTAAGATCCTCATTTCGATGCTCATAATACACCCTATGACTCATAATTTACATTTTGACCTAAGGCATAAGGATTCCAATCCAAAACCTCCATTGATTCCCGAAATGCTCATGCATGGGACATTCTGGACTTCCAAAGGTCCCAATACAGGGTTCCAACCGCTTGGGGGACTAAGGTAACACTCAATCTAGCCACAAAAGGGTTCAATAAACCCTAAATCCATAAACACATCAACATAGAAGAATGCAACTCGAAATATTACCTGAATAACGTGCTCTCTGTGTCCCCAATCCTCAGAATGTGGCTTCTCTTGTTGTTCCCTTAACCAAGCCTCCTCTTCCTTGCAAAACAACACTTCCAAAATCAACAATGGTCTTCTACCTTGCTCCAGATGCTCACAATCGAATTAGGGCTTCACTCACAGGACTAGGGTGAACATTGACGGCCATAAGGCCCCTTATATATGTCCCCAACCTGGACGGTTAGGGTTTCGCTAAACAGCGTGGACTCGCCGAGTCCATATCCGGACTCGTCGAGTCCAGTCGCGAACCCGCGACCAGATCTGCGATCCTACTCGGCGAGTCTGAGCTCCAACTCGCCGAGTCCCCTCTTAAAACACCCAAAATCATAATTATAGCAATATCTGGAATTCCGGGCTGTTACAACTCTCCCCCACTAGGACTAGACTTCGCCCTCGAAGTCTCACTCTGAAAATAGCTTCGGATGCTACTCCCACATCCCACGCTCCGGCTCCCAGGTCATTTCCGATCTCTTCCGGTGCTGCCACTGAACTAACACCAGAGGTATCTCCTTATTCCTCAGAACCTCGATCTTCCGATCTCTGATGACCACTGGTCTCTCGGCATAATTCAGGCTCGCATCCACCTGAATGTCTTCTAATGGGACCACTGCCGAATCATCGGCTATATACTTTCTCAATTGCGACACATGAAAAATGTCGTGGATTTGTCTCAAATCCGTTGGCAACTCCAAACGGTAGGCCACCCAGCCTACCCTCGCAGCTACATGAAAAGGCCCAATATACCGGGGCCCCAACTTGCCTCTCTTCCTGAATCGAATCACTCCTTTCCAAGGAGAGACCTTCAGGAGTACGAAGTCGCCGACCTGAAACTCAAGCTCGGACCGGCGTCTGTCTGCATAACTTTCCCGTCGGCTCTGGGCGGTCAATAACCTCTGTCTAATCTGCTGAATCTGCTCTGTCGACTGAAGCACGATCTCTGTACTGCCCATCAATCTATGTAACCGAGAATTACCCAAGATGCAACTCTTCTCTAAATCTCAACAATGACTCGACCCATAAGGGCTAGGAAACCATGAACCACCGGATCCCCGATCCAAAGCCCACTTTGTCCATTCCGGACCGACTGAGGGACCCATTCTCACTCTCAGAGCAACTCTCACGAGTTCTCCTCTTGCAATCACATACACCTGCTGAACTAGCCCCCCAACACCCACAGGTTGGAAGACCCGATACACTGATGATATCCTTGAACATCTCCCAGGATGGACCACTAATATCCACCCTATACCCTGATCAGAATCACACTGAGAATTCAAGATTCTCTCTCTCCCTGCATCCCTTCTGAGCCTCAACAGACATCCCAAACCGGATGAGTTCCTACTTCACTGCCGCGGACACGATGCTCAACACCATACTCGAAGTACTCCAACCATAATTCTGCTCTGCAGCTTTCACTTTCGTGAACTTGCACTCCCCTGCGGAGTTACACACCTTTCACTTTTCCTTTTCCAAGGAACCCTCTTGACCATAATGCCACTCCAACCGGCGCCACGGTGCTCGCCCCAAGCGACACCACCCTTTTTGTGTAACCGCTATTCACATACTCTGGTTCTCATTGCAGGGGCTCTCAAGCCCATGCACTCTCTTCATTCCACAAAATCACTACCTCAACTAAACAAAATCGCTAACCCGGGGCCAGACCTTCCAATGTAAGCACACTGCTACATACAAAAGCCGAAATCTCAAACTGATCCAACAATACTATCAGAGTCCCCAGCATGACTGGACCGACTCTCATAACACACACCAGCTAGTCGAGGCTATATCTCGGTGGGTCCGTACACCCAAACTCTATGAACCCTCAGGTTCTAACTCTGGGAACCTTCCGGTTCCAACTCTAGAAACATGCACATCATAAATACCGTGGGATTAATGCAGTACAACCCATCACGTACATCAAGCATACAAATACTCTGATCATATAACCCCGGTTACTTACTCAAACTTGATCCCGGCCTGCTCCCAGGCCTCCACAATCAATTGCCCTAGGTCTGTATCCCGCCCCGCATACCCGACACTCACTCTTGTCAGCCTATACTCTGAGCTGACAGAACACCGCTGAATCCCAATAGCTAAGCACCCTCACATACTCATCGATCTCCCGGAGAATTCTCCAATTCTCCCCCACTTAAAGCACTAACTAACAGCCACCGATCGCCATTAACGACCTTCCAGAACAACCCCGCACAAAGAGAACACTTACACACTGACTGCTTCCCACAAGCATAAGCAACCCTCAGCAAAACGCATCTCCTCCCTGATCAATCCGCTCAAAAGAATCCGGTCTTTCAATTATCCACTCCACGACTGCAGATGCTACCCGACATTCAACCCAGTGTTGCATCTCCACTATCAACCCTCACGAATGATAACCAACGGAATTCCCAAACAATAACTCATAACCAAACCCACAACCTGCAAAATGATGAATACCGCATCGAAAACCGCACAAGGATACCGGCACCAAAACACCAAACTATAACCATACCAAACCATCAGGGAACAACGAATGCCAACGCGAAAACCTGAAGCACCAATCCATAACCATGCCAATCCCGCGAAACAACGAATACCGCATCGAAATCCACACAAGATACGAGCACAAACAATACGCCACAATCAACGCAATATAATCAAGACATCGAGAAAGCATCATACCCGCAACTGCCTCCGGCACTGCTCCGACTCCCTCTACCGCAAGCTGATAAGCACGACCCTGAGCCCTTGGGGCTCCGCTCCATCCTGTCCCCCTCCTGAACTCCTCAAGGCGGACGGTGCTAAAGCCTGCACCGGTCCTGCAGAAAGCTGTGGACAATTGACCCTCAAATGTCCAACCTGCCGACAATGATAACAAATCCTCAAATCCCGAATGGGCACTGACTGCCGACAATCCTGCGCATAATGCCCCTACTTTCCGCACTTGCGGCATGCACCACCGGACCAGCAAACTCTGGTGTGATCCCTCCCACACTTCCCACAAGTGTGGCCGCCCTGATCCCCCACTCTAACATCAACGGTACTGGACCGTTTCGGTGCTGGCTGCGACTGCATCGGAGCCTGCCTCAGCTCACGCAACTGCAACTCAACCTCTAACTCACGCCGCATGGCGGCCTCCTGCAACACCAACAAGGTCTCGCACCTCTGCGCAGACACGAACTGTCTGATATCCCCCTTTAGCATACTCAGATATCGGGACATCTGAGCCTGCTCCGAAGCGAACTCAGGGCAAAACATCGCCCTCTCAGTAAACATCCTGGTGATCTCCGTCACCGACTCCGAATCCTGCTTCAGCTCAAGGGACTCTCGAGCCAATCTCTTCCTCTCATCTCGCGGAACATAGCGAGTACTGAACATCTCTCTGAACTGATCCCGTGAAACCGCAACCCTCTGCGTATCGGAATATGACTCCGTGGTCAATCTCCACCAATCCTTCACCCCGAGCCCCAATAGGTCCAGAGCACACCTCACCCTCTGATCAGCAGGGCATAAACTCGTGAAGAAACACCCATCCACGTCTGATAACCATCTCATGGCAACAATTGGGTCCTGAACTCCATCGAATGTGGGAGGCTTCGTATAATAGAAGTCCCGATACTGAAAACTCCGACTAGCTCCTCCCCTTGCCGCTGCTATAGCCGATGTAGCCACCGCGGCAGCTGTCTCTGCGAGAGCCGCATATCGCTCATCAAAATACTCAATCATGGCGGTCTTGATCGACCCAAACAATTCTGGCAACTCAGCCTGGAACAATGCAGCAACCCCATCACGCAGGATCTTGCGAATCCTCGCATCCAACTCGCTCGTGCTCGCCTGATCGATAACCTCAGACGGCACCGATCCACCCGGGACTTGCTCTCCAGCTCCCGACCTGATCCGGATCCACTATCATCATGCCTCGAAATTTCCATACCGAAGACACCATACCAATCTCAGACACTTCCCACAATCCTGGGATCCAACTCTCGCAACCCTACCCTAGAGATCATGGTTTCCCTGATACGCGTATGGGTCCTGTGCTTTCAGTAGTACGGGCCCATACTACCTTCCACACCTACCCATATTTGTATGAAGTACTACCACAATACCCTAGAGAACACGCATAACAACTATCAACCCTCACCACTAGAGGAACACTGAGAATATCCCACAAGGGACCCTAGGCTACAGGCATCACAAATCAGGCAACGTTATCATCAATTCCTGAAGATCCCTAGCCTAACTCTAGCATGCTGTTCTATCAAGCTCAATAAAACAAATATCATGTATGGTATCTTGGGGTTACTTACTGGCTCTGACTGATCGTACCTCCGCGTCCTCCTCTTACTAAATTTGAAAACCATTTTAATTTCTCTTTTTAAAATCCTCCTCGATTTGAGACTGGAGTCACACGAATGTTCCCCTAATTCACTCAAACCAAGGCTCTGATACCAACTTGTAACGTCCAAAATTTCAAAACAATTAAAACTTTTCAAAAACCACTCATTTTAATAACGTTGTTACAAAAGGTTTTCAATACATTATTTAACAGAGTATTTTCCCAGGTTCATATCATAAACATCAATGCGAGGAACGGTACGATCACGCCTTTGCCTTGCCACAGACTCTTGAGAACCTGAAACATAAAACCACAACTATAAGCCCGAAAGCTTAGTGAGATACCCCCAAAATACCAACGACATATACGCCCTTCCAGGCCACGACCTTCCGGTCCATGTGTCTCAGGGGACTTCCGCCCCTGCTGGGTAAACCTTCCGGTCCTACCCACGCCGACCTTCCGGTCCACAACACAACATATTGCCTTCCGGCCCATAACATATTGCCTTCCGGCCCATAGCATAAAATGCATACATAACAAATCATAGAACGACCCTACATATCGGGTCACACCCCAGATCTAGCAATCATAACACATAATCATATAGCAATTCACAGACAACAATCGATCAACAGCTCACATATCATAGCATTACTCTAAACAAGATACCGGTCTAGCCGGTCACTAGCATAACATTACCCTACGAATCAGTCAACATACTAAATGCATACATATGCCTTTCCAGGCCATGACCTTCCGGTCCACATAGCAATGCCTTCCGGCCCACAACATGTAATGACAACTACCCGGATTTCCATCCGATAAAAGGGTCGGCCTTGGTGCCATAAACCCTAGCGATATAGTGAGGATAACTCACCTCGAAACTGCCAACTGAACAGATAGCTCAAGCTGCTCCGATCACTGATACGATCTCCACCTCTGGACAGCCACCAATGCACTGAACTCAAACAATAAACAACAATTACCAAAATACCCCTGGAACCACTGGTCAATCTTTGGTCAAAGACAAGGTCAAAGTCAACCCCTAACTGACCCTACTCGCCGAGTCCCCATACTCAGGACTTCACTCAATCCGCGATCTAACTCGTCGAGTCACCCCAAGACTCGCCGAGTTCAACAACTCTGAGTCCACTCGCCCTTTACTCACCGATTCTCTAAGATTCCCTTTCTACACGTCGAGTATCCCCCCCTTGACTCGACGAGTTCCTCCTGGACGAATCGCGGGGCCACCCCGACTCAACTCGCCGAGTCTGAAGAACAACTCAACGAGTCCCAGTTAATCTTCAAGCTACTCGCCGAGTCTGTTCATCGGACTCGGCGAGTCCATGCCATGCAACCGCTCAAACTGCTTTCTAAGGTCAGAACTGCTCCGACCATTCATGGGTCTGGCCTTCCTAGACTGATTCATCACGTAAGATCCTCATTTCGGTGCTCATAATACACCCCATGACTCATAATTTACATTTTGACCTAAGGCATAAGGATTCTAATCCAAAACCTCCATTGATTCCCGAAATGCTCAGGCATGGGACATTCTGGACTTCCAAAGGTCCCAATACAGGGTTCCAACCGCTTGGGGGACTAAGGTAACACTCAATCTAGCCACAAAAGGGTTCAATAAACCCTAAATCCATAAACACATCAACATAGAAGAATGCAACTCGAAATATTACCTGAATAACGTGCTCTCTGTGTCCCCAATCCTCAGAATGTGGCTTCTCTTGTTGTTCCCTTAACCAAGCCTCCTCTTCCTTGCAAAACAACACTTCCAAAATCAACAATGGTCTTCTACCTTGCTCCAGATGCTCACAATCGAATTAGGGCTTCACTCACAGGACTAGGGTGAACATTGACGGCCATAAGGCCCCTTATATATGTCGCCAACTTGGACGGTTAGGGTTTCGCTAAACAGCGTGGACTCGCCGAGTCCATATCCGGACTCGTCGAGTCCAGTCGCGAACCCGCGACCAGATCTGCGATCCTACTCGGCGAGTCTGAGCTCCAACTCGCTGAGTCCCCTCTTAAAACACCCAAAATCATAATTATAGCAATATCTGGAATTTCGGGCTGTTACACCACTGATGGGTTTTGGCCATATGAACATTCCTATGCGCACATGCAAACCCTAATGCTTGGATCTAGGTTTCTCTAATTAAACATGTTTTGAATCCAAGACTTCTAATGACTAATTAGATATAAGAACAATACAAAATCAGATCTAGAAGTTTACCTTTGAATCTCTGGTTTTGATCTTGTTGTCTTGGAGCTCTAGAGTCACAATTGTCACTCTTCTAATGGCATACAAACACCAACTAGCAAGGAGGATGATTTGAGAGAGAGAAGAGGGATTAGAAATCGGCCAGGGTTTCTTTGCTTTAGCAGAGGTGCCGATTGCCCTTGCCCTAGGGGCCTATTTATACTTGCAAGGCTCCTAGGGTTTCAACCTTAAACCCTAGTTTGATAATCTTCCCTTAAAGCAATCCAAATCCTTTCAAAAGATAAGCCTTGGACGAATTTGAGGCTATCCCAAGCCCTAGAATTCGTCCAACCTCTATCCAAGAAGGATTTACAACCCAAAGTGTAACTATCAAACAATTGACAGTTTATACCCTCTTATTTAATTAATCTCTTTAAGTCACCAAATTAATACTAATTAATTCATGACTTATATTAATCAAATAACAATATTATTATTCCTTATATTATTCTCATAATACATTAATAATATTTATTCTCTCATAATAAATCATCCTATCAAGTTGCTATGGTGAAGGCAACCCAAAAGGACCATGCACAATCGGGTCAAATACTTGCCTAATATAGTTGCAGCCTTAGACACTATTCCAACAATTACATAGATTCAAAATATCGGGTTGTTACATGATCCCTCATTAGAGGGAATTTCGTCCCGAAATTAATTACTAAATAAGCGCCACTGGACTAGGGAAGAGATGCGGGTACTTTTGTTGCATTTGATCTTCTCGTTCCCAAGTGAATTCAGGTCCTCGCTTAGCGTTCCAGCGAACTTTCACTATTGGTATGCGACTTTGTTTAGTTCGTTTGATTTCCCTATCCATGATCTCGACGGGTTCTTCCATAAAGTCAAGATTTTCGTTAAGTTCGATTTCGTCGAGTGGAATCACAAGAGTTTCGTCGGACAAACACTTTTTCAGGTTCGATACGTGGAATACTGGACGTACTTTGTTAAGCTCGATTGGAAGTTGGAGTTTGTAAGCCACTGGACCAATTTCTGAAATAATTTCGAAGGGTCCAATGTACCAAGGATTTAGCTTTCCAAAGCGTATCATGCCCTTCCTGGGTGAGACCTTCTGTAGTACGCGGTCACTAACCTGGAATTCCAAGGGTTTTCGTCTTTTGTCGGCATAGGTCTTTTGCCTATCCCTTGAGGCTTTCAGTCGTTCTCATTTTTGAACGATCTTTTCAGTCGTTTCTCTGATGATCTCCGGACTAGTGAGAGTGCTATTAGGGACTAGACCTTTTGCCAACTGTGTGTCACCTACTTCCGTCCAGCATAGAGGTGATCTGCACTTACGGCCGTAAAGGACTTCAAATGGAGCAGTCTTGATGCTAGTATGATAATTGTTGTTATAAGAGAACTCTACTAAAGGTAAGTGAACATCCCACACTTTACCAAAGTCGATTACACATGCTCGCAACATGTCTTCTAGGGTTTGGATCGTTCTCTCACTCTATCCGTCAGTTTGTGCGTGATAGGTTGTACTCATATCAACCCATGTTCCCATGGATTTTTGTAATGATTTCCAGAATCTGGAAGTGAATTTGCTATCTCTGTCTGAGATGATAGACATCGGCACTCCATGAAGTCGCACGATCTCTCGGATGTAGGTTCTCGATAGTTTTTCCATTTTATCAGTTTCCTTGATCGGTAAGAAATGAGCAGACTTGGTTAGTCTGTCGACGATCACCCAAATGGTATCTTGGCCACCCTGAGTTTTGGGTAGTTTTGTTATGAAGTCCATGGAAATCTGTTCCCATTTCCACTCATGTATTTCAGGTTGATGGAGTAGACCTGAGGGTTTCTGGTGTTCTATTTTTGTCTTGGCGCAAGTCAAGCACTTGCTCACATAGGTAGCAATTTATGCTTTCATGTTTGGCCACCAGTAGAGTTGCTTGAGATCTAGATACATCTTATCTGACCCTGGGTGCACAGAGTATGGAGTCTTGTGGGCTTCGTTCATAACTACCTCTCTGAACCCACCAAACTTGGGTGTCCAGATTCGGTTCATGAGGTAGCGTACTCCGTCACTCTTGATTTCTAGGTTCTTGTCCATCCCCCTAAGGGTCACATCTGTCACGTTTTCGGGTTTCAAGGCTTCTATTTGAGCTTCCTTAACTTGTGCTGACAGGTGCGAATGGATCGACATGGCTAATGACTTCACTCTTCGACCATAGTACTCCTTACGACTAAGGGCATCAACCACAACGTTTGCCTTTCCTGGATGATAGCGAATCTCACATTCGTAGTCGTTGAGCAATTCGACCCAACGTCGTTGTCTCACGTTTAACTCCTTCTGGTCGAATATGTGTTGAAGGCTCTTGTGGTCTGTAAACATGGTGTACTTGGTACCGTATAGGTAGTGCCTCCAGATTTTCAGAGCGAACACCGCTCCGAGTTCTAAGTCATGAGTGGTGTAGTTGACTTCATGTGTTTTCAGTTGTCGTGAGGCATACGCAATAACTTTTCTCTCTGCATTAGTACACATCCCAACCCTTGTTTCGAAGCATCACAATACACCACAAAATCTTCGATCCCTTCTGGAAGAGAAAGAATGGGCGCACTGCAAAGGGCCTGTTTCAGAGTCTGAAATGTAGCATCTTGTTTTTCTCCCCAGTTGTAGGTCACACCTTTCTGAGTTAGGGAGGTAAGAGGATTTGCAATGCTGGAGAAGTTCTAAATGAACCTTCGATAATAACCAGCAAGACCTAGAAATTGGCGAATCTCTGTTGGTGTAGTTGGTGCAGACCAATTTTTGATAGCCTCGATTTTAGATGGGTCCACGTGGATTCCTTCCTTGCTGACCACGTGACCGAGGAAGTCCACCTTTCTAATCCAAAACTCGCATTTTGAGAACTTCCCATAAAGTCTCTCAGCTCTTAACGTCTCTAAGACTTGTCTCAGATGTTGGCTATGCTCTTCTTTACTCTTTGAATAAATGAGTATGTCGTCTATGAATACTATCACAAATTTATCCAAGAATGGACGACTTACCCGATTCATTAGATCCATGAATATGGCCGGGGCATTGGTTAGTCCGAACGGAATCACTACGAACTCACAATGCTTGTATCTTGTTCAGAAGGCCGTCTTGGGAACATCACTCTCCAGAACTCGTAGCTGGTGATATCCCGATCTCAGATCGATCTTGAAGAAGTAGTTGGCTCCTTGGAGTTGGTCGAATAAGTCGTCGATTTGGGGTAGGGGATATCGGTTCTTGATGGTAAGTTTGTTGAGTTCTCGGTAGTCGATGCACATCCGGAATGATCAATCTTTCTTTTTCACGAATAACACGGGTGCTCCCCAAGGCGAGAAGCTCGGCCTAATGAATCCTTTGCCGAGTAGCTCATTCAGTTTGCTGGATAGCTCATGCATCTCTGCTGGGGCTAATCGATAGGGAGCTTTGGCTACTGGGGTAGCTCCGGGAATCAGATCGATTTTGAACTCGACTTGTCTCACGAGTGGTATTCCTGGAAGATCCTCGGGAAAAACATTGGGAAAATTGCATACGTCAAGCATATTCTTGACGTCCTGGACTTCACGTTTCACATCCACGACATGTGCCAAAAACGCATGACATTCCTTGTGTAGGCACTTCTGAGCTTGGATACTTGAGATGATACGAAGAGTGGTACTGGGTTTCTCGCCCAAGATAATGAAAGTTTTGCCGGTTGGCAGCTTAAGGCGAACAACCTTATCGTAACATAAAATGTCCGCGTGATGAGAACTCAGCCAATCCATGCCTATTATGACATCGAAACTCTTAATCGAGACTGGCATGAGGTTCATTGGAAAGGGATTATCGTTTAGAGTTAGGGTACAGTTTAAGTATATCTCCTTAGTGCCTTCTGTTTTACCGTTGACCATTTCTACTAGAAACGGTTCACTTAATGATTGTGGTGTTGGTTTTAGCAGGCCTTTAAAATCATGACTCACAAAACTGCTCTCTGCTCCACTATCAAACAAAATGCATGCATACGAGTTATCGAGAAGAAACGTACCCGTAACAACAGTGGGGTCCGCAACGGCTTCATCTTGTCCCATTGCGAACACTCGGCCCCTTCCGTCGGTATTCCTGTTGTTTGCCTTCGGGCAGTCCCCGCGATAGTGTTCCATGGCTCCGCACTCAAAGCAGGCGCGACTTACTCCGGTATTAGCATTGGAGCTGGCTTGTTGGTTCGGCTCCTTGCAGAAGCGGACCATATGCCCCTTCTTATTGCACCTAGTGCATTGGAGGTCACTGTAGAGACCGTGGTGGTGGAAGTTGCATTGGTTACATTTCGGAAGTTTCCCATTGTATGAGCTTGTAGGGGCAGTGATGGTAGGTACAGTAATAGTGTTGGTCGCTACCACTTGTTGTTTCTTGGGGTTCTCCTGTAGGGTTTGTCCCCTTCTCTTGTTCCAAGGCCTTCCTTGGCCTTGTACCTACTTAGATGGATTGGCGGTAGCTGCAATGGTACCCTGTTTTACCCCGTGGTCGATGAGTCGCTGAGCCAGGTGTTTAGCGTTGTTGAAAGTGATAGGGTTGGAAGCCAGGACATGACCTTGAATCTGGGGTGACAATCCCCAAATTTACCTTTCAACCTTTTTCGATTCTGGGTTGACCATGGTAGGGCACAATGCAGCGAGGTCGCTGAACCTAGCTGTGTAGGCAACTACATCAGACCCAGTCATCTTCAGATTCCAGAGCTCTTGCTCAACTTTTTGTATTTTGCCCCTTGGGCAGTATTCTTCCAGTAGTAGAACCTTCAGATCCTCCCAACTCATGGCGTTGGCGACAGTGAGAGTCACAGAATTTACATGGCTTTTCCACCAAGTGACGGCTCGATCAATGAAGGTGCAAGCAGCGAACTTGAATTGCTTGCTTCTTGTCATGAGCAGATCTCGAAGACCGTTTCAGTCTTTTTGAACCATTGCATTAGTGCAATGACTCCCCCAGTTCCATTAAAAAATTTTGGCTTTGTGTTGGAGAACTCCTTGTAAGTACATTCCCTTACTTGACCATGACCAGTGCCACGATTGGAATGATTCGTGCTGCTTCCTGTCCCTCCATTTCTGTTAGAGTTTATTTGCAAGAGGGCTGCAGTTACTGCTAAGGTGATAGCAGCCTGGACCATGGCCGGATCATAAGTTGGTGGTGGTCCTGGTGGAGGTGGTGGTGGTCCCGTGCCCGGTCTGGGCCTTAGGTTTGGACGAGGAGGCATCGCGCTGCCAAAAGAAAATGAAAGATTATAAGTTTTGGTGGTTGAGAGTTGAAAGATAATGAGTTAACTCTCTTTAATAGTTCATGAATTTGGTTTGACCTACACAGGGTTTTGAGTTCGATTTACAAATGGAGTTTGAATAGATATACTCATGAATTGAATGAACTGTACATAATTAACATACGAAAGAGATATGCCCTATATATTAAACATATGGTTGTGTTACATCCGAGTTTAGACAAAAAATTTTGACCTTTCTAAAGGTCTCCGATTACATAAAGTTTAAAGAAAATAATACTTTTAGCCGAAGTCCTAACTTATAACAAAATTTGAATGTTGGGCAAGTACTACTTGCGGCGCGGTTTGCGTTTGGAGCTTGACTCCGTGTATGACTGTTTTAACTCCATGAGATGCCTATCAAACGCGTCTTGTTGTTCCCTCATCTCCGTTATTGTTGCGATCGTGGCATTCAGTTGTTCATGGAGGGCATTAGTGCGGTCTAGGCCATACCCTTGCAACTTGTCCAAACGGCGGATGTCGGAAGTGTGCACTTGCACTTCCACATTGACCTCGCGGATTCGGTTGGCTTGAACTCTGGATTGTTAGAACTAGTTGGCTAATTTTCCAATCATGACTGGGAGTTCTCGGTCCGCTGAACCCCCTCCTCTGACATCATAGAAGTCTCGGCACATGTCGTATGGAGGGCATAAGCTTTGTTGTTCGCTCCAATGGTGAAGGTGACTCCCCCATATGGGAGTGGGTCCTTGTAAGTTCCTCACATAGACGGGAGGTTGTGGGGCCGGTGGATTGATTACTTCTGGCTCCGAATCTATACCAGAGTCCTGTCCTTCATCCAACTCCATAGGTTCCTCGTCTTCTTCGGGATCTTATTTGATCCATCCCCCATTACCTTGGTTGGGGTAGTAGGGGTCACCGGGGTGATGGAATCCAGCCATTGAGTCTATACGAGAATAGGGTTAAGCATTGACTATAAGCTAAAGCACATGAAATTTACCCTTAAGTTTAATGGTTGTAGATACTCAAATACTCCCTTAGTATTCTTTAACGATATGCTTTTGGTAAGTTTTAAATTTGTTGTCCACTGCAGACACTCCTTGGCATACGTTAGTCGGCTCTCGGACAAATATAGTTGATCAGGCTATATTCTTCCCAGTTCCGATTACATGTCCTAAGGCGTACCTGCACTGCACAACTTATTTATAATACTTCTATAATGATCTATATATGAAACTGTTATTAGTATGAAATGAGTGCATGCCTACTTTACAAAAACTAAATAAATTTAATTTCAAAAGTATGACTCTTACTCAAAGTGTTTTTGCCCAGTTGTGTTTATAGTTGTATACCAAAAATGGTTTTGATATACTTAATTCCCTATAAACAATGCTCTGATACCAATCTGTCACACCCCCAAACCAGAACGACGGAAACATTCGGGGGCGGAGGACGTGATATACAGTATCATAACATTTCATAGAAAGGAAAGTACACACCACCATATATATATATATATATATATATATATATATATATATATATATATATATATATATATATAAGGTTTATAAAATTTTTACATAATTGTATTCGTTACATGTTCAAAAGATAAATACATAAACATCTTTCAAAAGAAGTAATTAACGTCAGCACGTTAATCCCCAAAAGTTGATTTCCAAACCTGCTTAGCGGTTCCCTGAGAATACAAGTTATTTCAAAGAAAAAGTGTCGACAATTAAGTTGGTAAGTTCATAAGTGGTTTTGAGAAATTGTATGCCATTCCCAAGTTCGTGCGTTTTCCAAGAAAATCCCTAATTTTATTATAAAAGTATGAAATGCATGAGAATATTTGCGTTGTAAGATGTAGATAGTTGAATCAAGTAAATCCCTTATTTTCCTATTAGTTGTTTGTTTTGTATATAGGAAAATCCCTTATTTTCCTAAAGTAACAAGTAGTCTAATGTCCAAGACCAAAAACCGAAAGCAACTGACATGCTTTAAAAGATTGAAGCATAGTTTCATATAATAAAACCTATAAGAAGATCGCAGTTGTTAGATGAAGAGTAGTTTTAATAGCTACTCATTCATAATTCAGAAGTACTATAATAATTGTATATCTGATGAGTTTTATAACCATACTAAACATAATATGCCTGTAGCAACGTTCTTCAGGTGTCGTAGCGTTATGACAAACAGTCACCCCAAAGGATGGACTGTAGCTAATAGTCAGGGCGTGGGATCATGACTTCCCGTATAGATCTATACACATTTGACATGTTCTCCCAACGGGAGACTCTGGTTATAGACAGGACTTGGAGTGGTACCTTTTTTCAAAAAGGTAGTATTTGAAGATGTAAACGTCTCACGGATTCTCAACTAAGTCTGTATTAAAGTAGTAGTTTTGTATGCAAAGTTTATTCTTTTTCACCACGTTTGACAAAACATAAATCATAAATTCTTTTAAATGCATAAAAGAGTTTAACAATGATGGATACTTCGAAATTACTATATACTTTGTATAAATCTAGCACATGCAAAGCATAGCAAGAGTTTTCACATAATAGTTATGAATCACAAATGATTCATTTGATAAAAATGAGGAAAGTGAAACTTAATGTAACACACGATAATGACCGTGTGTTTACTTGTATTCTCCCCGGAAATGTATTAAAAGTACATTATAAAGTATTTGAAAGTGTATGAAAGGGGGTATGAACTGACTTGATAGATTAAAGAAGGTGAGACGAAAACCAAGCAAAACCTTGACTTGAAAAAGCGGATTTTCTCGGGATTCTCGGGAATCTCGGGAGCGTAAAACTTTCTTCGGGGCTTGAGTATGGGAATCGGGACTTCGGGATATTTATTGCACGGAAAACGAGGCAAAAACGCAAGAAAGGTGAGAGGAAATGAGGATTTTCCCCAAAACCCTCGCATCCCTTTTATAGGGGCTGGAACCGCCTCGGTACGTTGGGCGTATGCGGTTACGCTGGGCGTACGCGTGCGTCATGCGTGACCGAGTCCTCGACTACCTTGGAGCCCGGATGGGACGGGGCATAGCCTCGCATAAGGGGCGACGTGGACAATCCTAGGCCTAGTCCTCG
Organism: Lactuca sativa; assembly: GCF_002870075.4. Taxonomy (NCBI): domain Eukaryota; kingdom Viridiplantae; phylum Streptophyta; class Magnoliopsida; order Asterales; family Asteraceae; genus Lactuca; species Lactuca sativa. The sequence continues at coordinate 248,627,555 of NC_056623.2, read as the reverse complement.
AGTACGTTGAGCGTACGAGGGTACGCTGGGTGTAACTCGGATGGACCCCGTGACTCCCCCTTCGGATAATACCAAATTTTTTATTTAAATTTTTATTTTTATTATTTCGCAAACTTCAAAAATTCATATCTTCTTCATACGAACTCCGTTTTCGACGTTCCTTATATCCACTCATAGGTGAGACTGCGCTCTACAACTTTCATTTAGACTCCGTTGACAAATTTCGAAATTATTTTTATTATTTATTATTAAAATTCGGGGTAATAAAAGTTCGTTTAGAAATTCATAACCTCATTATCCAACGTTTGTCTTTGCCAGACATTTTACCGTTGAAAAACCATTTTTGAGACCTTCGATTTTCATTTAGGTTATTCCGGCCAAAAGTCGCTCGATCTCTGTTTCAAGTTTTTAGTTGTCTATCGCTGCGCTGAACTTGGAAAAATCGTAACTTCCTTATACGAAGTCAGATTTAGACGATCTTTTTATGTACGATCACGGTTTAATGATATCTAACTTAGTAGGTAACCAAATAGAGACTTTTGAACATTTTATTTTCGAGGTTAATTTCATTTCATCGAAAGTGGTTACAATACTTGCCCGTTTCAGGTGATTACATAGATTCAAAATATCGGGTTGCTACAAAGATGATCACAATACATGATACTAAAGTACTCTCCCATCTTTTCAGATTTAAGAAAGTTTTATCTTTATGCCTAAGTTGATTCTTCTTATTCACTCTGCCATACATTAGAACCTTTTCCAATGTCTCAGAATTACACTTGAGCTTGTAAGTATAATCATATTTACTGAGCTTTAGTAAATTATGACGAATAGTCTTTTTGATCTTTTGTAGTGCACTTGACCAGTGCACAAGAATGTGTACTCAATCCCTTAGTCTATTACTTGACTCACACATCCATGTGAAGAAGTAGTTAGTCTTAATTTTCCAATGCCTGAAAGTTCTTATTCATCATACTCTACAACTTGCATGATTCCAAGTTTCGGTCCAATTGAAACTTTGGTGATGAGAATCTTTCCTTATTTGGTAAATTTAGAAACTACCAAAAATGAAAGAATCAAATTCATATTTCCACTCTTGCTCTTAATAGAATCTTATAAGCAACAAAAATTTTCACAAATGGCATTGTAAGGATATTTTTTTAAAATAAATAAAATAAAAAATTTTCCTTTTATTTTAAAACTTTGCGGAAAAACTATCCTTACAACGCAAAAGGACATGAGAAACTTGTTGTTATCTATTCCTAAGCGATATATCATAACTCATAAGAAGTAGCTCAAGAATCTGATCTTCAAACTATGCGATAGAAATCCATCTACGCGATCAGATTCAACATATTCTTTCTTTAAGTTTCTTCACTTTTCTTTGATTCTTAAAACATCAACATGTGACCCAGTCACATCATGTATCAAGAATCTCAAAATAGAAAGTCAGCAGAGTTAGACAGTGAACTTTACCTGAAGTAGAGTCAAACTTATTGACTTTATACATTTGGTCAACCGAGTTGACTATGGACGATCTCTTTCCATTGGGAAGAGAGAGCATTACCGGATATCCAATGCTATCATTCTAAATGTCCATAAATTTTTAGGAAGTTGATCATAGAAAATAGATAAGATCATAGGTGTCCCAAAGGAACTCACTATGTGACTTAGAAAGTGATTGATCATCAACCTCCTCTAGACTTTGACACCAAACACTCCCGGCTTGTCAATATGTGACTACATCTCCAAGATGTGATCACACATAGACCTTTGCGTGCCAATAGGGCTTGAGTGACCTTAAGCTTTTCAAGAACTTGTGGGTTAGGGAGAATAATTGGAGGAGTTGAAAGAAGTATGATCTCCATGAGATGTCATCTTTATTTAGAAAAGCTTGTTTCAAGAGATTTGGGAAGATCATAAATGTCTAAACCAGACATGTTTAGGGAGATATTCAAGATAGTTGATTTGAAGTCATTAATATGACACCCAATATGAAATATTAAGGCTAGGACCCAACAAACTATTTTATAACATAGAAGAGGGATGTCGTAATCCAAGCTATAAAATATTTGAAGGTAGGTGAATGATGATTCACCAATTTCCACCAGGATAAACGAAATGTATTATTGGGTTTTAATTGGATTTGAAACTCCTAGATCTTTTGAGATTCATTGAACTGAACAATGGCATGTTTTAATCTCGAGTGTGCCCTTCAGGTTTTGTTACTTGGATGCTAAGGATCACAAAACAAGGTGTGAATAACCATGCAAATATACTTAGTACCCTTAATATTTACCCCTTAATCGATGTGTCGGTTAACCACACACGCTCCATCGATACTATGATAAACATTAATTTACCCTTTGCCTACCTTGTTAAGTCCAGGTTAGTGTGCCGGTTAACCACACACGCTCCACTAACCGACTTAAACAAAGCGTAAAGTGTAATTTCATAAATTAGCACCTTATTCACATTTTCCTAAGTAACTAAGATTGGGTATTAATAAGAGTTTAGTTACTTAGTATTTATCATTAATACTTCTAATGAAGAGAGAATTCTAGTCCTTGTCCTACCCATTCGGCTAACGACCCTCCAGCAGTCAAGAAAGCGGTGGGTCAGAGTGGACACCCATTAAACTGCCATTGTATAGGCAGTAACCTTATACCCCCTTATGGACCGGCTTCGTGAATGAGGCCTACTAACGGTATTACTCTTATACATACATACATACATATATATATATATATATATATATATATATATATATATATATATATATATATATATATATATATATATTATTAACTTATAATATTATAAATTATAAGGGTTGAATTTTAACTTTTAAAATTCTAAGGGCTAACTTGGAATTAAAGTATTCATAAGTGAAAACTTTTCAAATTCCAAAACTTGAGGGGATGTTTTGAAACTATTCAAAAATAATGAATTCCATAACTTATGATTTTAAAGTAGTTTTAATTAAAAAACTCTTCAAGTTCCATAACTTGAGGACAAGTTATGGAAGACTTTAAACTAATAAAAGAATGTAACTTTGTCTTTATTTATAACTTATAGAACTGATTAAGGTTACATATTTTATTACTTAATGAAGTGACTCTTGAACCTCCATAACTTGAGGAGAAGTTATGGAGTCATAAAACTATTCAATGAGACAAGACTCTTCATTTTGTAACGTTTGCCAACTTTTAAGAGTTTTAAGAAACTTAAATGTGACTTTTCATGTAACTTGAGGACAAGTTACATAAACCCATTTTAGAATCAACTCTTAGATTAAAATGAATTGAAAACAACAATTTCACAGAACTTCCCTATGAATCTAAGCAACTCATATAAACAAAGATAATTCACATCAAACTTTTCATGTAATTTGCATAGCTTTTAAACTAATACAAAACATGAATCTATTGACAATTATCTTTGAAATTGGGTTAACAAGAACATTACCACATCAAACAAAAGTTTATAAGTCCAAAAACAGCTTAGGGTAATGTTTCTAGTCCAATTCCAGCCAAAACATCAAACAACAATTTGTCAGCACCCAAAAGTCGTCGAGTTCCTTGAGAAACTCGTCGAGTTCATGCCCAAAATGATGAACTTGTCAAGTTTTTCGCATAAACTCGTCGAGTTTTATGGTCTGGACAGTTTCAGCTTTGGAAAAACAAGTTTGCATCAAGTATAACAAGAAAACAAGACTAGGCTCTGATACCACTGTTGGGTTTTGAGCATTCTAACACTCTTAAGTGTACATGCAACCCTAAACACCTTGGATCTATGTTTTCTCAATTATACATGATAATATGAACTTTCCAACGTATTCATCCTAACTAGCATAATAACATTGATTCATATGAATATATCAAGTTAGAATTACATACCTCTTTGATGTAGAAAGTCTTCATGAAGCTTGAGTGCCTAGTGCCCCAAGTGTGACATCTCAAATGCTTCACACAACACCAAATACACGTGGAATGACTTGAGAGAAATTGGAACACTTCATAAAATCGGCTAGCCCTTTCTCACACACATAGTAGCTGATTTTCTTGAGTCATGGGATTCTTTTATATGGTGGCTATTAGGGTTACACCATGTAACTCACAAATTTACCCATTCCTTATGCTCCATAAATTTTAACGACCATGGAGTATCCATGGGTCACCCCATGGACTTAGTCCAACATAAGGAATCTTGGATCATAAGCGCACATATAAAAGAATGAATGATTTACACAATCAACCCATATATTTAATTAGTCTTCTTTTGATCGCTTAATTAATTCCAAATAAATTCTTGATCAATACTAATTAAATAACTTTATTAATATATTAGAACTTATAATATATTAACAAACCTTAAGTGCTATTTCTCTCATTTTAGTCTATCCAAATGCATGGTGTCATGCAACCCAAATGGACCATGCCGGGTCGAGTCAAGTCTTAACAAATACAGTTATGGACTTAGGCATTAATCCAGCAAATACATCTTAGTGGCCCCGGTATGGATGGAGAACCTCGATCTGTGCACCTCCTCCATCAAAATGGTACGTGCCCCTCCTACAAACAGTACCCAAATCCGACCCTGAAAGGTCATAAGCCCTCGGCTATCGGTAACGAACTCAGATACCTGCCCAATCACCCGCTCTCTCTTGCGGTTCTCCAGTCTCACAGCCTTTTCCGGAGCCTCTCATATGGTATCCAACACAAGAGTCTGTTGGGTTTTGAGCAATCTAGCACTCCTAAGTGTACATGCAACCCTAACTACCTTGGATCTATGTTTTCTCTATTATACATGCAAATATCAACTTTCCAAGGTATTGTTCTATTCTAGCACACAAAACTTTGAATAACACAAGTTAGAATAACATACCTTTTGTTGGTGCTTGTCTTCATGAAGCTTGAGTGCCTAGTGCCCCAAGTGTGACACCTCAAATGGTTCACACAACACCATAAGCACTTGGAATAACTTAGAGAGAAATTAGAACACTTCAAGAATCAGCTTGCCCTCCATGCATATCATAGCCGCCAATTCTCACATCAATAAGATGCTTATATAGTTTTTACAATTAGGGTAAACCCTAATTGTCATGGCTTTCCATTTCCTTGGATCCATGGGTTCAAATATACCATGGAGCATCCAATGGGTTTGAGCCCAACTTGATAATCCATTGAGCATTAGCCCACTATATAAGTATGGATGATTTACACAATCAACCCATATATTTAATTAGTCTTCTTTTGATCACAAAATTATTTCTAAATCAATTATTGATCAGTACTAGTTAATTAATCTTATTAATATATTAGAACTTATAATATATTAAAAAACCTTAAGTGTTATTTCTCTCATTTTAGTCTATCCAAGTGCATGATGACATGCAACCCAAATGGACCATGCCGAGTCGGGTCAAGTCTTACCAATTATAGTTATGGACTTAGATATTAATCCAAAAGAGTCATCACCGTCATCCTCATACAAATGTCTCGTATCGGGGCACTCTTCGCCCTGCAACTAAGTGCATCGGCTTCAACGTTAGCCTTGCCAGGGTGCTACATGATCTCGCAGTCATAATGCTTTACCACATCCAACCATCTCCTCTGGAACATGTTCAGTTTGGGTTGATCCATCAAGTATTTCAAACTCTTGTGCTCCGTGTATATGGTACACCGAACCCCATACAACTAATGACGCCATATCTCGAGGGCGAACACCACTGCCCTTAACTCCAAATTGTAGGTGGGATACCTCGTCTCATGAGGCTTCAGCTGCCTCGATGCATATGCTATCACATGCCCTCTCTGCATAAGCACCACACCCAACCCCGATATCGATGCGTCACAATACACCACAAAATCCTCCATCCCTTCTGGAAGGGCTAACACCGGGTTTTCGCATAATCTTTGGCGAAGCGTCTCAAATGAGGCCTGTTTCTCTGGACCCCATCTAAAAGTCACGCCCTTCCTGGTCAACCCGGTGAAAGGAACAACAATCATGGATAATCCCTGATAAATCTCGAATAATAGCTGGCCAACCCTAGAAAAATCCTAATCTCGGCATCTCTCATCTCATTACAGCCTTAATGTTGGCTGGATCGACCAATATCCCATTCTGGTTGACAAGATTCCTTGAGAACTGGACCTCTCGTAACCAGAAATTACAATTGGAGAATTTGGCGTAAAGCCTCTCCGATCTCAAAACTCCGAGAATCTCTCTCAAATGCTCTGTTGGGTTTTGAGCAATCTAACACTTCCTAAGTGTGCATGCAACCCTAATAAACCTTGGATCTATGTTTGTCTAAATACATGCAAAATAATAATTTTCCAAGGTTCATAACCTATCTAACATGGCATAGGGAACATTTCAACATAAAAGAGTTAGAAGAGATTACATACCTTTTGATGAGTTTGATTCTTGAGGAGTTTGAGGGCCAAGCACCAATAATGTGAATGCCTCAAATGGAATCACAAATCACCACAAACTCTTGGAAAACTTTGAGAGAGTGTATACACAAACTAATTTCGGCCACACACAAGCACACACACTAGTTCACTAGTTGCCATTTCATGCACCATAAGCATGCTTATATAGTGTACATGGTTAGGGTGAAACCCTAATAACCCATGACCTTTCCTTTTCCAAGGATCCATGGGTTAAAAGTGTTGGATAAGGTGTCTAAGTCCATAACTTATTTGGTATATACTTGACCCGACCGGCATGGTCCATTTGGGTTGCATCTCATCCAAACTATTATGGATAATTTTATGAGAGTTATACACATATGTTTATTAATATATTATGAGTTATAATATATTAATATGAAGTTACGTTATTTAATTAGTTTTAGTCTTAAATTAATTATGGATTAATTTAGAGATTAAAAGGAATACTAATTAAATTATGGGCTATTTGTTTTATATAGTGTGGGCTAATACTCATTTGTTAATGGGCTAGGCTTATGTGGAAGTCCATGGATGATCCATGGAGCTTTTAACCCATGGATCCTTGGAATAGGAAAAGACATGGGTTATTAGGGTTTCACCCTAACCATGCATACTATATAAGCATGCTTATGGAGCATGAAAATTAGCCTAAGATAGCCTAAGAGAAAGCTAGTGTTCTAGTGTGTGTGTGCATGTGTGTGGCCGAAAAATACAAGAGTGTGTATACTCTCTCAAAGTTTTCCAAGAGTTTGTGGTGTTTGTGATTCCATTTGAGGCATTCACACTATTGGTGCTTGGCCCTCAAACTCCTAAGAACCCAACACAACAAAAAGGTATGTAATCTCTTCTAACTCTTTTATGTTGAAATGTTCCCCATGCCATGTTAGATAGGTTATAAACCTTGGAAAATTATTATTTTGCATGTATTTAGACAAACATAGATCCAAGGTTTATTAGGGTTGCATGCACACTTAGGAAGTGTTAGATTGCTCAAAACCCAACAGTGGTATCAGAGCCTAGGCTTGCTTGTTTGATACTTGATGCAAAATAGTGAAAAAAGTCGAAATCGTTGCTGTCTGCATGCTAGACTCGCCGAGTCCATTGGGGGGACTCGCCGAGTCCAAGGCAAACTTCAACCTACTCGACGAGTCCGTTCATGCACTCGGCGAGTAGGATCGAAGGAATGCAGAATCTCGACTTTTGCTGCTGGAAATGGACTGAAAACATTACCCTAAGTTGTTTTGGTGTTGTAAAACTTATTTTAGTTGGTGTAATGGTTGTTCTAATCCATTTACAATAGCATATATCAAAAATCCATGATTTTATGTGTTCATATAATTCTTGAATTTTTGATGATCATGTTCATGTTCTTATGAATTTAGAAAATGATAGGAATTATTTGCTGAATTGTTTAGAATTAATTCTTAATCATTTATGTGTTTTAATGGAGTCCATAATTTGTCCTCAAGTTATGGATTACCAAAGGTCACTTTCTTTTAACACACACTTAAAACACATAAGTTACATGAAAATGAAGAGTCTTCATTTTTATGAACCTTTAATTCATAAGTTATGAAATGAAGAGTTTTGCAAAGTTACAAAACTTGTCCTCAAGTTTTGGAATTTGTAAAGTTTCACACACTTTAATAAACTTTAATTCCAAACCTTAGAGTTTTAATAGTTAAAATTCAACCCTTATACTATTTATAACATTAATGGTTAATTATTATATATATGTATAAGAATAAGTCGTTTTACCGTTAGTAGGCCTCATTCACGAAGCCGGTCTATAAGGTGGGTATAAGGTTGTTGCCTATAAAATGGCGACTTAATGGGTGTATACTCTCACCCACCGCTTGCTTGATCGGTGGAGGGTCGTTAGCCGAACGGGTAGAACAACGACTTTAAATCCTCATTAAAAGTATAATGAATATTATAAAATAACTAAACTCTTTTAATTCCCAATCTTAGTTATTTTAGGAAAATGTGAACATGGTGCTAATCCATGGAATTCACACTTTGTACCTTACCAAGTCGTTAGTGGAGTGTGTGTGGTTAACCGGCACACTAATTAGACTAGTAAGGATCACGAAGGGTAACTTAATGTTGTCATAGATCAATGGAGCGTGTGTGGTTAACTGGCACATTGATTAGGTGATAATATTAGGAGTACCAAGTGAGTTAGCATGGTTATTCACACCTTGTTTTGTGATCCTCGGCATCCCAGTCACAAAACTTGAAGGGCACAATCGAGATTGAAACATGCCATTGAAAAGTTCAATGAATCTCAAAAGAATCTAGGAATTTCAAATCCAATTAAACCTAATTAATCATTTCGTTTTCATGGTGGAAATTGGTGAATCGTCATTCGCCTACCTTTCAAATATATTATTACTTAGATTACGGCATCCCTCTTCTAAGTGTAATATATTGTGATTGGATCCTAGCCTTAATATTACATTTGGGTGTCTTATTAAGGATCCTAAATATCTAATCTAAACTTACCTTCTTCTTTCAGATGTCTTCCAACACTAATGCTTCAGGCTCTAACCCAACTGGTTCTTTCTCTCTCATGAATCTTTGTGGGAGGGTCATCTTTGATGGTTCCAACTTCATGGATTGGATTAGGAACATCAGGATGGTTACTCGTTACGAGGACAAGGAATATGTCCTCGATAAGGAGTTAAAAGAACTTGATGAGTCTACTGCTACTCCTGAGGAGATCGCTGAATTCAGGACTCATGAGAGAGATGCTACTAAGGTGGCATGTATCATGATGGCCACGATGACAGCCGAGCTCCAAAAGTCATATGAAGATTTCTACCCTTTTGAGATGCACCAAGACTTGATGGAAAGGTACCATCAGAGTGCTCGTCAGGAGCGGTATGAAATAATCTCCTCCATAATAACTACCCGCATGAAGGACGGTGAATCCGTCACGGGCCACATGCAAAAGATGCAAAGGTATGTGGACCGTTTGCTGAAGCTGAATGTTAACATCCCCGAGGAGTTAGCAATTGACATCATTTTGCACTCCTTGCCTTCTTGTTATGATCATTTTCGAATGACATATCATATGAACAAGGAGGAAGTTACCCTCAGCAAGCTTCAAGGACTCTTGAAGACCGTTGAAACCGGTCTTAAGGGTAAAGCGGTTGTTACCTCTACTACTCCTACTCCAACTTCTACCCCTGTTTTAGCTATTGGGCAAGGTAAAGGGAAAAAGAGGAAGCACCCTTCGAAGGGTACCAAGGGAAAGTCTCTTGAAGGCTCCTCATCCAAGACTAAGAACGGTTATGTCACTCCTTCTGCCATTCCAAAGGATGCTGAATGCTTTTATTGCCATGAAAAGGCACACTGGAAGCGAAACTGCCCTAAGTACTTGCAGGATCTAAAGGATGGGAAAGTGAAACCCACCTATGCAGGTATTTACACTATATTGTCTAATTACTCAACATATTCGAACTCTTGGGTGCTTGATACAGGATGTGGTATTCACATATGTTCTGATTTGCAGGGCCTAAGAAGAAGTGAGGATGTGGAGCATGGGAAGATAAACTTAATCATGGGGAATAGGAAGGCTTCACCTGTTTCCAAGATTGGAGTTTATACTTTGTTGCTTAATAATGGGTTAAAATTAGATTTGAATAAATGTGTATACTCGTCTGAAATGGCGAGGAATATTATTTCTTTTCATGCTTTGTACAAACAAGGTTTTACCTTTTCGTTTGATAATGAATGTGGTGGTATTAATGCTTTCTTTAATAATGTGTTTTATTTTAAAGCATTACCTTGTGATGGCATGTATGAAACTGTGTCGATTGTAGACAACTTAGGAAATAATGTGTTGTATATTGATTCTTCTACTAGCCTAGATAAAGCATCATTGTGGCATTGTCGTCTTGGACATGTAAACAAGAAACGCATAGACCAACTCCAAAAGAGTGGAGTCTTGGAATCATTTGACCTCAAATCAGATGATAGTTGTGAATCTTGTCTACTTGGAAAAATGACAAAATCACCCTTCACTGGAACTTGTGAGAGGGGTGAAGGTTTGTTGGACCTAATACATACTGATGTATGTGGGCCATTCAAAACCGCCACAAGGGACGCTAATCGGTATTATGTGACTTTTATTGATGATTATAGTAGGTATGGGTATGTCTACTTGATCAAACACAAGTCTGAAACCTTTGAAAGGTTTAAGGAATTCAAACAGGAAGTAGAAAATCAATTGGGCAGGAACATTAAGATGCTTCGATCCGATCGAGGTGGTGAGTATCTTAGTACCGAGTTCCTTGACTATCTTAAGGAGTGTGGGATTGTCTCACAATTGACTCCTCCCAGGACACCACAGCTGAATGGTGTAGCTGAGAGGCGTAATCGTACCTTGTTGGACATGGTTCGCTCTATGATGAGTCGAGTTTCGTTACCAATCTCTTTTTGGGGGTATGCCTTAGAGACTGCCGCCCATATCCTTAATCTAGTCCCTACAAAGAAGGTTACCAAAACACCTCATGAAATGTGGACTGGGAAGGTTCCCAATTTGGACCACATCAAAATTTGGGGTTGCGAAGCATTCGTGAGGCGTGAAACTCATGATAAGCTTGAACCTCGAAGTGAAAGGTGTATTTTCATCGGCTACCCACAGAAATCCTTTGGTTACCTTTTCTACAGACCCAGTGAGAATGTGGTCTTTGTAGCACGAAGAGGGATCTTTCGCGAGAAAGAATTTATAAGCCAAGGAGACAGTGGGAGGCAGATTGATCTTGAAGAAATTCAAGAATCAATTGGTGAAGGAACCTCAGACACTAGCAATCAACCTGAGGTAGAAACTCCTGTTGATCCAGCTGACGAGTCTGTACCTCCGAGACGTTCCACACGGGTTAGGAACACACCTTCGTTTTATTATGGTTTTCATATTACTACGGAAGGTGATACGTTTATTAGTGATAGTACACTAGTAAATTTGGATGAACCTAGCAGTGTTAAGGAAGCCATGGCAGGCCCGGAGTCTGCTAAATGGAAGGAGGCTATGGACAGCGAGATACAGTCCATGTATGACAATCAAGTTTGGAACTTGGTTGACAATGTACCAGGCCGTAAAACAGTCGGGTGCAAATGGATCTTCAAAAAGAAGACCGACATGGAAGGAAAAGTGCATACTTATAAGGCTCGACTGGTTGCGAAGGGTTTTACTCAAACTCAAGGTATTGATTATGATGAAACCTTCTCGCCGGTGGCCAAGATTAAGTCTATTAGGGTTATGTTAGCCATTGCAGCATTTCATGATTATGAAATATGGCAAATGGATGTCAAAACCGCTTTCCTTAATGGAAAGTTGGCTGAGGATGTGTACATGAATCAGCCAGAGGGTTTTGTCAATGCAGAGTACCCTAATAGAGTATGCAAGCTTAAGAAATCCATTTATGGATTAAAACAAGCATCTCGTAGCTGGAATCTTTGTTTTGATGAGAAGGTAAAAGAGTTTGGCTTCTTGAGAAGCGAAGATGAGTCTTGCGTGTATGTCAGAGCTAGTGGGAGTATAGTTAGCTTCTTGGTACTGTATGTGGATGACATACTACTCATAGGAAATGACATCCCAACCTTGCAGGAGGTTAAGTCCTGGCTTGGGAAGTGCTTTGCTATGAAGGACCTAGGGGAGGCTACCTATATCCTAGGGATAAGGATATTAAGAGAAAGGAGTAGAAGACTAATTGGACTTAGTCAGAGTATCTACTTGGATAAGGTGTTGAAAAGGTTCAACATGGAGAATTCCAAGAAAGGAGATTTACCGATCCAAAGCAATACCAAACTGAGTAAGACTCAGAGTCCGAGTACAGAGGCTGAGATAGCTGAGATGAGCCAATTACCATATGCTTCCGCAGTTGGCTCGATCATGTATGCTATGACTTGTACCCGTCCTGATGTGGCATTTGCTTTGAGCATGGTCAGCAGGTATCAGGGGAACCCTGGCAAGGCTCATTGGACCGCGGTAAAGAACATTCTCAAGTACCTGCGGAGGACTAAGGATTGGGTCCTTACCCTTGGTGGCAGTGATGACTTGAGAATATTAGGGTATAGTGACGCTGGTTTTCAGACTGATAGGGATAATTTCCGCTCTCAGTCGGGCTGGATCTTTACCTTAAATGGAGGGGCAATTTCTTGGAAGAGTTCCAAGCAGGAGACGGTGGCTGATTCGACTTGTGAATCAGAGTATATAGCAGCGAGTGAAGCAGCGAAGGAGGCGATATGGCTAAAGAACCTATAGAGATTTTCTGTGACAACAATGCTGCGGTTACCTTAGCCAAGGAACCAAGAGATCATGGCAGATCCCGACACATTGACAGAAAATATCACTTCATAAGACACAAGATTGAAGAAGGACTCCTTGTGACAAGGAGGATATCGTCAGATGAGAATCCTGCAGATCCCCTTACGAAGGGACTGACGAGGGTTAAGCATTTTCAGCATGCGAGACGCATCGGGCTGAGGGACGATATTAGTTTTACAGATTAGATAGTTTTCCTGAAACTTGTAAAATGTAATCGACGTTTGATGATGAATAAAATTTGTGATTTATTTATGAGTAAAGTGTTACTATCATTGTCAATTATTTACTATTGTTTCAGTTTTGCATGTTTTGACTTCCAGAATAATTAATTTGTTCAAACCTCCACAATCGATCATACGTCGGAAGTAGGTATGAATCAAGATTGTCATGAATTGGGTTTGTAGATGCCTTAAAGGTGTTTAGGCATGGCAATGGTTGCTGCAACATTCATGAGTACTCATAAGTTATGAGTATTGGTATAAACCCACGCTCACTTGTATCACTTCATGGAATTTATCTCGAGTGATCGTGAGACGATAACATCATATAAATCTTTAAACCTAGAGATATGAGTTGTTACCTATGAGTTGGTTGTGCATTGATTGCACGTAAACGCATCAGTAACTTGATGTTATAAAACGTGCCTTTGTGTACAATTCAATAAGTAGTAGAACAAGCATATCAGTCGAAGTTTATCTGTTCCTTCTAAAAATAGAAGCGATATCCGGGCCCCTCGATGATTTTGTGTTGACCCATATACCAGGCCTGGTCAGAACTAAACCGATGTGTTCAGTGAAGTTCTTCGTCAAACAAATCGGATAATCGAGAAACAACTGCTAGACAATAAGCAAGACATAGTTCCATGTGTTTGTCCGGCTGATATCATGAGAACAGAGGATTATGTGATCACTTATCTAAAATGGCGCTTCATAGTTCGACAGAGTCTTCATTGTTCGAGGGAGTTTTCGAGAGCTACGATTGTTGGTTGGTTCCTGAAGTTATAGGCAAATATAGTTATTAGACTTATCCAAGTGGGAGTCTGTTGGATAAGGTGTCTAAGTCCATAACTTATTTGGTATATACTTGACCCGACCGGCATGGTCCATTTGGGTTGCATCTCATCCAAACTATTATGGATAATTTTATGAGAGTTATACACATATGTTTATTAATATATTATGAGTTATAATATATTAATATGAAGTTACGTTATTTAATTAGTTTTAGTCTTAAATTAATTATGGATTAATTTAGAGATTAAAAGGAATACTAATTAAATTATGGGCTATTTGTTTTATATAGTGTGGGCTAATACTCATTTGTTAATGGGCTAGGCTTATGTGGAAGTCCATGGATGATCCATGGAGCTTTTAACCCATGGATCCTTGGAATAGGAAAAGACATGGGTTATTAGGGTTTCACCCTAACCATGCATACTATATAAGCATGCTTATGGAGCATGAAAATTAGCCTAAGATAGCCTAAGAGAAAGCTAGTGTTCTAGTGTGTGTGTGCATGTGTGTGGCCGAAAAATACAAGAGTGTGTATACTCTCTCAAAGTTTTCCAAGAGTTTGTGGTGTTTGTGATTCCATTTGAGGCATTCACACTATTGGTGCTTGGCCCTCAAACTCCTAAGAACCCAACACAACAAAAAGGTATGTAATCTCTTCTAACTCTTTTATGTTGAAATGTTCCCCATGCCATGTTAGATAGGTTATAAACCTTGGAAAATTATTATTTTGCATGTATTTAGACAAACATAGATCCAAGGTTTATTAGGGTTGCATGCACACTTAGGAAGTGTTAGATTGCTCAAAACCCAACAAAAAGCTCCATGGATCATCCATGGACTTCCATCCAAGCCTAGCCCATTAACAAATGAGTGTTAGCCCACACCATATAAAACCAATAGCCCATAATCTAATTAGTCTTCCTTTTAATCTCTAAATTAATTCATAATTAATTTAAGACTAAGACTAATTAAATAACATAACCTCATATTAATATATTATAACTTATAAAATATTAATAAACATATGTGTATAACTCTCATAAAATTATCCATAAATTGTTCGGGTGAAATGCAACCCAAATGGACCATGCTGGGTCGGGTCAAGTATATACCAAATAAGTTATGGACTTAGACACCTTATCCAACAGACTCCCACTTGGATAAGTCTAATAACTCTATTTGCCTATATAACTTCAGGAACCAACCAGCAATCGTAGCTCTCAAAAACTCTGTTGAACTATGAAGCGCCATTTTAAGACAAGTGATCATATAATCCTCTGTTCTCATGATATCAGCCGGACAAACACATGGAACTATGTCTTGCTTATTGTCTGGCAGTTGTTTCTCGATTTCCGATTTGTTTGACAAAGAACTTTACTGAACACAACAGTTTAGTTCTGACCGGGCCCGGTACATGGGTCAACACAAAATCATCGAGGGGCCTAGATATCGCTTCTATTTCTAGAAGGAATAGATAAACTTCGACTCATATGCTTGTTCTACTACTTGTTGAATTGTACACAAAGGCACGTTTTATAACATCAAGTTACTGATGCGTTTACGTGCAATCAATGCACAACCAACTCATAGGTAACAACTCATATCTCTAGGTTTGAAGACTTATACGATATTATCGTCTCACGATCACTTGAGATAAATTCCATGAAGTGCTACAAGTGAGCGTGGGTTTATACCAATACTCATAACTTATGAGTACTCATGAATGTTGCAGCAACCATTGCCATGTCTAAACACCTTTAGCCATCTACAAACCCAATTCATGACAATCTTGATTCATACCTACTTCCGACGTATGACCGATTGTGGAGGTTTGAATAAATTAATTATTCTGGAAGTCAAAACATGCAAATCTGAAACAATAGTAAATAATTGACAATGATAGTAACACTTTACTCATAAATAAATCACAAATTTTATTCATCATCAAACGTCGATTACATTTTACAAGTTTCAGGAAAACTATCTAATCTGTAAAACTAATATCGTCCCTCAGCCCGATGCGCCTCGCATGCTGAAAATGCTTAACCCTCGTCAGTCCCTTCGTAAGGGGATCTGCAGGATTCTCATCCGACGATATCCTCTTTGCCACGAGGAGTCCTTCTTCAATCTTGTGTCTTATGAAGTGATATTTTCTATCAATGTGTCGGGATCTGCCATGATCTCTTGGTTCCTTGGCTAAGGCAAACACTGTTGTTGTCACAGAAAATCTCCATAGGTTCCTTAATAGTCGGTACAACTCCAAGGTATCTGATGAAGTTCTTTAGCCATATCGCCTCCTTCGTTGCTTCACTCGCTGCTATATACTCTGATTCACAAGTCGAATCAGCCACCGTCTCCTGCTTGGAACTCTTCCAAGAAATTGCCCCTCCATTTAAGGTAAAGACCCAACCCGACTGAGAGCGGAAGTTATCCCTATAAGTCTTAAAACTAGCATCACTATACCCTAATACTCTCAAGTCATCACTCCCACCAAGGGTAAGGATCCAATCCTTAGTCCTCCGCAGATACTTGAGAATGTTCTTTACCGCGGTCCAATGAGCCTTGCCAGGGTTCCCCTGATACCTGCTGACCATGCTTAAAGAAAATGCCACATCAGGGCGGGTACAAGTCATTGCATACATGATCGAGCCAACAGCGGAAGCATACGGTAATTGGCTCATCTCAGCTATCTCTGCCTCTGTACTCAGACTCCGAGTCTTACTTAGTTTGGCATTGCTTTGGATCGGTAAATCTCCTTTCTTGGAGTTCTGCATGTTGAACCTTTTCAACACCTTATCCAAGTAGGTACTCTGACTAAGTCCAATTAGTCTCTTACTCCTTTCTCTTAATATCCTTATCCCTACGATATAGGCAGCCTCCCCTAGGTCCTTCATAGCAAAGCACTTCCCAAGCCATGACTTAACCTCCTGCAAGGTTGGGATGTCATTTCCTATAAGTAGTATGTCATCCACATACAGTACCAAGAAGCTAACTATACTCCCACTAGCTCTGACATACACGCAAGAATCATTTTCACTTCTCGAGAAGCCAAACTCTTTGACCTTCTCATCAAAACAAAGATTCCAGCTACGAGATGCTTGTTTTAATACATAAATGGATTTCTCAAGCTTGCATACTCTATTAGGGTACTCTGCACTGACAAAACCCTCTGGCTGATTCATGTACACATCCTCAGCCAACTTTCCATTAAGGAAAGCGGTTTTGACATCCATTTGCCATATTTCATAATCATGAAATGCTACAATGGCTAGAATAACCCTAATAGACTTAATCTTTGCTACCGGCAAGAAGGTTTCATCATAATCAATACCTTGAGTCTGAGTAAAACCCTTCGCAACCAATCGAGCCTTATAAGTATGCACTTTTCCTTCCATGTCGGTCTTCTTCTTGAAGATCCATTTGCACCCGACTGTTTTACGGCCTGGTACATTGTCAACCAAGTTCCAAACTTGATTGTCATACATGGACTGTATCTCGCTGTCCATAGCCTCCTTCCATTTAGCAGACTCCAGGCCTGCCATGGCTTCCTTAACACTGCTAGGTTCATCCAAATTTATCAGTGTACTATCGCTGATAAATGTATCACCTTCCGTAGTAATATGAAAGCCATAATAAAACGAAGGTGTGTTCCTAACCCGTGTGGAACGCCTCGGAGGTACAGACATGTCAACTTGCTCAACAGGAGTTTCCTCCTCAGGTTGATTGCTAGTGTCTGAGGTTCCTTCACCAATTGCTTCTTGAATTTCTTCAAGATCAATTTGCCTCCCACTGTCTCCTTGGCTTATAAATTCTCTCTCACGAAAGACCCCTCTTCTCGCTACAAAGACCACATTCTCACTGGGTCTGTAGAAGAGGTAACCAAATGATTTCTGTGGGTAGCCGATGAAAATACACCTTTCACTTCGGGGTTCGAGCTTATCATGAGTCTCACGCCTCACGAAAGCCTCGCAACCCCAAATCTTGATGTGGTCCAAATTGGGAACCTTCACAGTCCACATCTCATGAGGTGTTTTGGTAACCTTCTTTGTAGGGATTAGATTAACGATATGGGCGGCAGTCTCTAAGGCATACCCCCAAAAAGAAATTGGTAGCGAAACTCGACTCATCATAGAGCGAACCATGTCCAACAAGGTTCGATTATGCCTCTCAGCTACACCATTCAGCTGTGGTGTCCTGGGAGGAGTCAATTGTGAGACAATCCCACACTCCTTAAGATAGTCAAGGAACTCGGTACTAAGATACGCACCACCTCGATCGGATCGAAGCATATTAATGTTCCTGCCCAATTGATTTTCTACTTCCTGTTTGAATTCCTTAAACCTTTCAAAGGTTTCTGACTTATGTTTGATTAAGTAGACATACCCATATCTACTAAAATCATCAACAAAAGTCACATAATACCGATTAGCATCCCTTGTGGCGGTTTTGAATGGCACACATACATCAGTATGTATTAGGTCCAACAAACCCTCACCCCTTTCACAAGTTCTAGTGAAGGGTGATTTTGTCATCTTTCCAAGTAGACAAGATTCACAACTATCATCCGATTTAAGGTCGAATGATTCCAAAACTCCACTCTTTTGGAGTTGGCCTATGCGTTTCTTGTTTACATGACCAAGACGACAATGCCACAATGATGCTTTATCTAGGCTAGTAGAAGAATCAATATACAACACATTATTTCCTAAGTTGTCTACAATCGACATAGTTTCATACACACCATCACAAGGTAACGCTTTAAAATAAAAAACATTTTTAAAGAAAGCTTTAATACCACCACATTCATTATCAAACGAAAAGGTAAAACCTTGTTTGTACAAAGCATGAAAAGAAATAATATTCCTCGCCATTTCAGACGAGTACACACATTTATTCAAATCTAATTTTAACCCATTATTAAGCAACAAAGTATAAACTCTAATCTTGGAAACAGGTGAAGCCTTCCTATTCCCCATGATCAAGTTTATCTTCCCATGCTCCACATCCTCACTTCTTCTTAGGCCCTGCAAATCAGAACATATGTGAATACCACATCCTGTATCAAGCACGCAAGAGTTAGAATATGTTGAGTAATTAGACAATATAGTGTAAATACCTGCATGGGTGGGTTTCACTTTCCCATCCTTTAGATCCTGCAAGTATTTAGGGCAGTTTCGCTTCCAGTGTGCCTTTTCGTGGCAATAAAAGCATTCAGCATCCTTGGGAATGGCAGAACGAGTGACAGAACCGCTCTTGGTCTTCGATGAGGAGCCTTCAAGAGACTTTCCCTTGGTACCCTTCGAAGGGTGCTTCCTCTTTTTCCCTTTGCCTTGCCCGATAGCCAAAACAGGGGTAGATGTTGGAGTAGGAGTAGTAGAGGTCACAACCACCTTGCCCTTAAAACCGGTTTCCGCAGTCTTCAAGAGTCCTTGAAGCTTGCTGAGGGTAACTTCCTCCTTGTTCATATGATATGTCATACGAAAATGGTCATAACAAGAAGGTAAATTGCCAACTCCTCAGGGATGTTCACATTCAGCTTCAGCAAACGGTCCACATACCTTTGCATCTTTTGCATGTGAGCCGTGACGGAATCACCATCCTTCATGCGGGTAGTTATTATGGAGGAGATTATTTCGTACCGCTCCTGACGAGCACTCTGATGGTACCTTTCCATCAGGTCTTGGTGCATCTCAAAAGGGTAGAAATCTTCATATGACTTTTGGAGCTCGGCTGTCATCGTGGCCATCATGATACATGCCACCTTAGTAGCATCTCTCTCATGTGTCCTAAATTCAGCGATCTCCTCAGGAGTAGCAGTAGACTCATCAAGCTCTTTTAACTCCTTATCGAGGACATATTCATTGTCCTCATAACGAGTAACCATCCTGATGTTCCTAATCCAATCCATGAAGTTGGAACCATCAAAGATGACTCTCCCACAAAGATTCAAGAGAGAGAAAGAACCAGTTGGGTTAGAGCCCGAAGCATTAGTGTTGGAAGACATCTGAAGGAAGAAAGCAAGTTTAGATTAGATATATAGAATCCTTAACAAGACACCCAAATGTAATATTAAGGCTAGGACCGAATCACAATATATTATACTTAGAAGAGGGATGCCGTAATCTAAGTAATAATATATTTGAAAGGTAGGTGAATGACGATTCACCAATTTCCACCATGAAAAACAAAATGAATTATTAGGTTTTAATTGGATTTGAAATTCCTAGATTCTTTTGAGATTCATTGAACTTTTCAATGGCATGTTTCAATCTCGATTGTGCCTTTCAAGTTTTGTGACTAGGATGCCGAGGATCACAAAACACGGTGTGAATAACCATGCTAATTCACTTGGTACCCTTAATATTATCACCTAATCAATGTGTCGGTTAACCACACACGCTCCATTGATCTATGACAATCATTAAGTCACCCTTCGTGATCCTTACTAGTCCAAGTTACTGTGCCGGTTAACCACACACGCTCCACCAACGACTTGGTAAGGTACAAAGTGTGAATTCCATGGACTTGCACCATGTTCACATTTTTCCTAAAATAACTAAGATTGAGAATTAAAAGGTATAGTTACTTTATAATAATCATTATACTTTTAATGAGGATTTAAAGTCATTGTCCTACCCGTTCAGCTAACGACCCTCCACCAGTCAAGCAAGCGGTGGGTGAGAGTGGACACCCATTAAGTTGCCATTTTATACGCAACAACCTTATACCCACCTTATAGACCGGCTTCGTGAATGAGGCCTACTAACGGTAGAACAGCTTATTCTTATACATATATATAATAATTAACCATTAATGTTATAAATAGTATAAGGGTTGAATTTTAACTATTAAAACTCTAAGGGTTGGAATTAAAGTTTATTAAGGTGTGTGAAACTTTACAAATTCCAAAACTTGAGGGCAAGTTTTGTAACTATCCAAAACTTTTCATTTCATAACTTATGAATTAAAGGTTCATAAAAATGAAGACTCTTCATTTTCATGTAACTTATGTGTTTAAATGTGTGTGTTAAAGAAAAGTGACCTTTGGATATCCATAACTTGAGGACAAATTATGGACTCCATTAAAAAACATAAATGATCAAGAATTAATTCTAAACAATTCAGCAAATAATTCCTATCATCTTCTAAATTCATAAGAACATGAACATGATCATCAAAATTTCAAGAATTATATGAACACATAAAAATCATGGAATTTTGATATATGCTATTGTAAATGGATTAGAACAACCATTACACTAACTAAAACAAGTTTTAAAACACCAAAACAGTTTAGGGTAATGTTTCTAGTCCATTTCCAGCAGCAAAAGTCGAAAATCTGCACTTTGTGGCTCCTACTCGTCGAGTGCATGAACCTACTCGGCGAGTAGGTTGAAGATACACATGGACTCGGCGAGTTCATCAGGCAGACAACAAGTTTTTCGACTTTTTCAACTATTTTGCATCAAGTATCAAACAAGCAAGCTGAGGCTCTGATACCACTATTGGGTTTTGAGCAATCTAACACTTCCTAAGTGTGCATGCAACCCTAATAAACCTTGGATCTATGTTTGTCTAAATACATGCAAAATAATAATTTTCCAAGGTTCATAACCTATCTAACATGGCATGGGGAACATTTTAACATAAAAGAGTTAGAAGAGATTACATACCTTTTGATGAGTTTGATTCTTGAGGAGTTTGAGGGCCAAGCACCAATAATGTGAATGCCTCAAATGGAATCACAAATCACCACAAACTCTTGGAAAACTTTGAGAGTGTGTATACACACACTAATTTTGGCCACACACAAGCACACACACTAGTTCACTAGTTGCCATTTCATGCACCATAAGCATGCTTATATAGTGTACATGGTTAGGGTGAAACCCTAATAACCCATGACCTTTCTTTTTCCAAGGATCCATGGGTTAAAAGCTCCATGGATCATCCATGGACTTCCATCCAAACCTAGCACATTAACAAATGAGTGTTAGCCCACACCATATAAAACCAATAGCCCATAATCTAATTAGTCTTCCTTTTAATCTCTAAATTAATTCATAATTAATTTAAGATTAAGACTAATTAAATAAAATAACCTCATATTAATATATTATAACTTATAAAATATTAATAAACATATGTGTATAACTCTCATAAAATTATCCATAAATTGTTCGGGTGAAATGCAACCCAAATGGACAATGTCGGGTCGGGTCAAGTATATACCAAATAAGTTATGGACTTAGACAACTTATCCAACATGCTCCTCATGCTACTCTTTGGATCTTGAGTACACTAGTATATCGTCGATGAACACAATCACCGATCAATCTAACAACGTCATGCATACTCTGTTCATGAGATCCATGAACGCCGCCAGTGCATTGGTGAGCCCAAAAGGCATCACCACGAACTCGTAAGGTCCATAACGAGTCCTAAACGCCGTCTTATGGATATCCTCGTCGCGCACTCTCATCTGATGATATCTAGACCTGAATTCAATCTTGGAGAACCAGGACGCTCCCTGCAACTGATTGAACAGATCGTCGATCCTCGGTAAGGGGTAACGGTTCTTGACCATCAACTTGTTCAACTCTCGGTATTCAATTGTCACACCCCCGAACCAGACTGCGGAAACGTCTGAGAGCTATTGTGACTCAATTGAATACCATCACAATGAATATACATGAATCATAACATCATTCATCACCATGCATTGAAATATTACAACCGTTATTGTTTACATTCAGTACATTGTTTCAAAACATTACATTTCCAAAACATAATCCATTCGATATTAATTAAACAAACATCATGAAATCATTGGATACATTTTTCTTCGATTTACCTGTTACCTGAGAATACAAGTATTTTGGAAAAACGTCAACATATGAAACGTTGGTGAGTTCATCAGTAAGGTTTGAAAAGAAATGATTTGTATAATTTTGAAAACCACAGAAAATCCGATATTTTCTAAAAAAAAGTGTTGTATATGAGAAAAAGTGTGAAGATCCGTAAGTATGCTTGTTGATTATTATAAACGTGAATAATTTGTTAGACATTGTATATATCACATAGTTAAGAGTGCTGAATTCCCCAGGGAAAACCCGATGTTTTCCCAATACATCAAATTACGTGGCTTAGTTAGTATTATTCCGATACGACGTTGTTTTCTATAATTCCAGGTGACATTGGATTAATTATGGGTTATGAGTCGTTATAATCATGCATTAATGAAAATGACTAGTTTACAACTATACAAACGGTCCCTTGGGCATCGTCCGTACTACTCACTTAATCCAACCACCATGACTTCTCATAGCCCCACAACCGAGGAGAAAAAAGGGTGCGAAGCCCCCGTCATTTCCATAAGTCGTTCAAGGCTATCGTGAAAGCGAAAGGCACTTGGCCCGACTCGCATTTGACATCTCGACCTTGCTAGCAGTACCAAAGGACCCTTGGGGCCCAACAGCACAATAAAGCTATTGAAAGTCCTTTTACACAGAATTAGGTCATATAAGGCCCAATAACATGTAAGCGCGTTCCCTTCGGGCCTAAAGATCATGTCATTGGGCTAGCAAGGCCCAACAAGCATGATTTGAAACTTTCAAGCCCAAAGATGGTGTATTGACTTCTCATAAATTTGCGCGTGTGTATTGAAGTATCATTGTTTATTGATTTTTGATTCGTTATTGATTCGATATCGAATCAATTCGTTTGGTAACGATTTTGGTGTTGAAGATGTATTTATTATTACGTTTCGCCGGTAGACGTAGTACTCGGATTTTTATTTTAAGGGATCTATTGTTTTAAGAATGTGTGTTTATCTTCTTAAGCCCTTTTCTCAGATAAAATTTACACTTTTAACCCTTTGTGTATAAAAGAATTTCCGGTTTAGTCCTTAAACTATTTTTCTACACACTTTAGTATTAAAACTTATTGGAAAGACATTTTTAGCACAAATTTACTTGATAAACAGCATAAGTCCTTCAAAAATGAAATTTTCTCGGTTGAAACCTCCATTTTCGCAACTTTTACAATTTTGACCCAAAATGGAAATTTTTTGCATCTTTGGTCCCTTTTTAATTTGAAAAGCATTTTTGACCCTTGAAATAGATTTGGTACACTAGTATACCCCTGTTTTACAGAAATGTGCAGTTTCAGCCCCTCCAACTCAAAAATCTCGCAATTTGGGGCTTTATTGGGCCGAAAAGCCCATTTTGGCCCATTATGTTTAAATTTCACATTTTTAACTCTTCAAAAGTGTTAATATTCAGAAAATACATATTAGAAACTGTTTAGACTCATCTCAACCTTCAGAATCTATATTTTGTCGTTTTGGGCCCCTTAGTTTTGTATTTTTAGCATTTTGAGTCCAAAAATGGGTTTTAAGTCCAAAAATGTTCATATTAACCAACTTGGTTATTTTTCTAGACTTCATTAGTGTGAAATGGTATAAGTTATACTTATTTCATTCATCATATTGTAGATCTCGGTTTTTAGGTTCTTTTGACTAGTATAAACATCACAATCACATAAGACCATACATATAAGCATAAAAATCACACAAGGCATACATATACTCATAGCTCTACACATTTGCTTGTATTCTCCCCCAAAAAACTTATAAAAACCGAAAAAGAGGGGGTATGAACCTCACCTTTGGGTGTGGTTTCGGTTTTTGGAAGAAAATGAGAAGAATTTTGGCCTTAGCAACCTTCCTTGGAAGATTTCGAACTTGGATGCTTCTTAGGTGCTAGATGATGAGTTTGAATGAATTAAGAGGTGATTTTTGGATGAAATGAAGTAGCTAGCTTAGGGATCTAAGAGATTTCTAACCTTAGATGATGATTTTTGTGTAAAAATCCCCTTGATTCCTTTTTAGATCTCGAAATATGGATGAGTTATGAGAGTGTTTCCTTGAGAGAAAAGAGAGTGAAATGTGTGTGTGTGTGCTTGAACTCGGCCGAGAGTAAGAGAGAGAGGGAGAAAAAGATTAGCTAGACTTGGAAGTATGTGAGTGCATGGATATTTGGGTCTTCATGCATGGATGTCCCTTGAACAATTGTGAGGTGTCACTCACAAAGTCAACTCTCCTCTTCTTTTGGGCTTGGGCCAAGAATAGGGAGGGTGAGAGGAGGTTTTTGGGCTTTTTGCCCTTAAGCCCATGTTATAGCTAGGTTGGATGATTTTTGGCCCTAAAAAAATATAAATATGATTTTTATGACCCATTAGGTTATATTAGGTTAATTATGGTCCGAAATGGTTCATATAATTAATCTATCTCATTCTAGGTCCAATATGGCCCAAAATATTGAATTAAATGGAAGTGGGTCCAATCAGAGCCCATTTAAGAGTTCTAAGCCGAAGATAGCCAAATTGGAAGCTTATTGGTCCATTGGGCCCAATAAGGAAGTCCTAGTCCAAAATGGACTTAAACAAGAACTTCTAGGGTTTCCAATTGCTTAATGACTATTTGAATTGCTTGCATGGGGTGTTTGATTGAAATTTTGCTGACATAGAGTATGCATCATACATGCTCTTATATTTTTGATTCATAAATTGGTTTAAGTGTTGGTTACAAGGCACAAAAATTCCTAATTGTGACATCATCCCCCCGTTAGAGGAAATTTCGTCCCGAAATTCTTTTGAAAGCTAGATTTGAGAATGCTAGAATAGGTGAGGGTACTTTTGCTTCATTTGGTCTTCGCGTTCCCACGTGAATTCTGGGCCACGCTTCGCGTTCCATCGTACTTTCACGATCGGGATGCGGCTTTGCTTAGTACGCTTCACCTCCCTATCCATGATTTCAACCGGTTCTTCAACGAACAGGAGATTCTCGTTGATTTCAATCTCGTCAAGGGGAATGACGAGTGTTTCATCTGATAGGCACTTCTTTAGATTGGAGACATGGAACACAGGGTGTACACTGTTTAGCTCCGCGGGTAGCTACAGTTTGTACGCCACTGGACCTATTCGGGCAACGATCTCGAAAGGTCCAATGTATCGTGGGTTCAGTTTTCCCCATTTTCTGAAACGAATGACTCCTTTCCAAGGTGAGACTTTTAACAGCACTCGATCCCTAACTTGAAACTCTAAGGGCTTTCGCCGTTTATCAGCGTAGCTCTTCTATCAGTCGCGCGATGCTTGTAATCGAGCTCTGATTTGAACTATCTTTTACGTGGTTTCACGAATGATCTCCGGTCCCGTTAGTGCCTTGTCCGATGCTAGTGTCTTTGCTAGCTGGGTGTCACCCACCTCAGCCCAACACAACGGTGATCTACACTTACGTCCATATAGTGCTTCGAAAGGAGCGACTTTGATGCTCGAATGGTAACTGTTGTTATAAGAGAATTCAACTAAGCGTAAATGGATGTCCCAAGACTTCCCAAAGTCTATCACACATGCACGAAGCATGTCTTCGAGCGTCTGAATGGTTCGTTCGCTTTGACCGTCCGTTTGTGGGTGATAAGCGGTGCTCATGTTGAGATGGGTTCCTAGTGCTTTCTGAAGTGATTGCCAAAAACGTGAAGTGAATCTACTGTCTCTATCTGAGATGATAGACACTGGTATTCCATGAAGTCCCACGATTTATCGAATGTATAAACGCGTCAGTCTCCCCATCTTGTAGGATTCTTTTATTGGCAGGAAATGGGCGGATTTTGTCAGTCGGTCAACTATTACCCATATAGTGTCTAATCCGTCCGTCGTCTTGGGTAGCTTGGTCACAAAATCCATAGAAATCCCTTCCCACTTCCACTCGGGAATCACCGGTTGCTGTAATAATCCCGAGGGCTTCTGGTACTCCACCTTTACCTTGGCACAAGTAAGACACTTACCGACATAGGTGGCAATTTCTGCCTTCATGTTAGGCCACCAATAGTGTTGTTTAATATCCAAATACATCTTGTCCGAACCGGGATGGATGGAGTATCGTGTCTTGTGGGCTTCCGTCATGACTACCTCCCTAAATCCTTCGAGTTTAGGGACCCAAATACGGTTCATGAAATGGTATACTCCGTCCTCTCTCACCTCTAGGTTCTTTTCCATTCCGCGTAATGCTTCGCTTGCTCTGTTTTCCGTCTTCATGGCATCTGACTGGGCTACCCCAATCTGAGTGGTTAGGTGAGATTGGATGGTTATCGAGAGAGTTTTTGCACGACGATTAGAGTACTCTTTCCGGCTCATTGCATCAGCTACTACATTGGCCTTGCATGGGTGATACTTAATTTCACACTCGTAATCATTTAATAACTCCACCCATCTTCTTTGCCTCATCTTCATCTCTTTCTGATTCAAGATGTGTTGGAGACTGTGACATCCCCAAAATCACGGCCAGAAAAGACCAATTTTGTTTATGCTTTATAAAAATCAGAGTACTTCATTTTATAAAAAGGTTGCGGAATTTGTTCCCAGAAAAACATGGTAAATACGTTATTAAAACATTTTCGAAGAAACATATTTATTTCATTTTAAAATGTTTGGGATGCCATTGTTAATACCGAAACATAAGCATAAACAGACTTACAATGATTTACACTAGTGATCTACATCTCTTTTAAATCTCTCAGTGTAATGTCACTTCACTTCGTCACCTGTGATATACATAAACTGAGTGGGTCAGGTTGGGAAACCTGGTGAGTACATAGGGTTTTCAACCCACAATAATATAATTATTATGTTCAATCAAACAATCAACCCAATTACCCATCCCCATTATCTTCTTTACTCTTTAAGGATTTAACCTAAGAGTCATCTATCCTGCATTCGTTTATTCCGAAGTCCCTTACTTCCAGGGTTATGGGACTGGCACTAAATCCATAGCTGCCAATGTTCATTCATAAAGCACTAATTCCATAGCTGCTATAGTCTATTCATCGGGTACTAAATCCATAGCTACCAGTCTTTATCTAATAGGTACTAAGTTCATAGCTACCAATGTTCAACAGGTACTAAGTCCATAGCTACCAATTCCTACAGGTACTAAATCCATAGCTACCAACGTCTAAAAGGTACTAAGTCCATAGCTACCGGTGTTTGTCCCATAGGCACTAAGTTTGTAGCTGCCAATGTATACTCACGTCATCTTCTATCTCTCATCATTCATCTACCCATCTCATACCCAACATTTTCGTATATATAAAATACGTATACAGTTTAAGTCCTTTAAAACATGTATAAAACGTTCAACCAGCATAGACAGCAAGTATTCAGATAATGTGCACACATAGCACGTAATTTATATAAAATACTTCATATCTATGTGTAAGATGAAAGTAACTATGCACTCACTTGGGAAGGTGGTTACTCGGTACTTTACAGCGCTTCGTTTACTTTAAAATAATTTCCTTCGACGAAACCTAGTATTATTACCACTAGATTTTAGTCTAATATTTACCGTGAGTAATTATTAGTCTTATTATTATTATTATATAAGCTTTTAAACAATACTTTCCAACCACTATGTACAGACAGGGGCCAGACATAAAACACCGGAGGGTAGGACCATTTTGGCATATAGCACTTCTGAAATCCAACAACCCTATGCGGCCCTTTAAACCAGATTCCCCGTACCGCGAGTAGTTAAAAAGATATTATAACGACACTTATATAAGTCATAATAATAATAGCTCAAATATTTATTATAAATTTATAATAACAATACTAATTTTAAGTATAAACTATATTTAAAATAGGGTAAGCATAACTTACTTACAAGGGGATTTTAGCTAGGAGTCGGGCTCTGTAGGGGCAGAACTTCGTCGCTGAATCTTTCTAAGAAAGATTCGTGCAGCGCTTCAGCGCTCACCTTACTATACTAAAACTACAGAAAGATAAGTCGAATCACGAGGGACCGAAATGTTCGGGGGATAAGGAGAGAAAGACTCTTGAATCAAGAGAATGGTGCAAGAAATATGAGAGCCCAAGCCTCTTATTTATAGTAATTGAATTTACAAAAACTACCCCCCATAATTACTTAATGACCTTATAGTTATATATACAACTAAACACCCCTTTATAATACTATTTTAAATAGATTTAAAGATATTTGTACTAAACTAATGTCGAAAGAACTCAACATTAGTCTTATAATGACCGCATCGTCGATACCTTTCTAATGATATATACATATGTATATATTGATGGGTTTTAGTCATAAGACATCCTATGTGCTCATACAAACCCTAATGCTTCGATCTAGGTTTCTCTATTGTACATGCTTTGAATCCAACACTATAAACCCTAATTCTAGCATACAAGTAATCATATTAGATATTAGAATAAGTTTATAATGTTACCTTGATTGTTATGTAGCAATAACAATCCCAATTCCTCCTTGAATTGACTTTGGAAGGCTTAGAGTCACAAGTGTCACTCCTCTAATGGTTCAGAAACACCATAAGCAAGAGGATGAAGAGGAGAGAAGTTAGAGGCTGCCCAAAAACGTGTGAAACCCTAGAAGGTTGCTTGTCCACGTTTTTGAGCCTTAAGGGTTCTATTTATAGTGAGGCTATTAGGGTTATCTAACAAGGAAACCCTAATTTGGTTGCTTAAGCCCTAAGCAACCCATGGAGCCCTTTTCTTAAAGCCTTGGACGACTTCATATGGGCTTCCCCATTAGAACTCGTCCACCTTATAATAAAAGGCAATCCATGGCCCAAATTGCAATTATCTTAAAATTACAATTCCAGTCCCTTAAGTTTAATTAATCTCTTTTAGTCACAAAACTAATTACCAATTAATTATTGACTAATATTAATTAAACAATATGATTTCTCCTTTAATATATTATTCCCATAATATATTAATAAATCATATTTAATCCTTTCTCTCCATAATTCATCCTATCAAGTTGCTTTGGTGAAGGCAACCCAAAAGGACCATGCACCATCGGGTCAAGTACTGTAACAATTGGTAAAAATAGGAACGATCGTACGATGCTATGTTTTGATTATTAAGCAATATGAGTATTTCATCAAGAATGGTTGAAGGAATTACCGCTTTTATTTAAATAAGTTATTGTGAAATATAAAACAAGTAGCTATTGATAAATTTCGTTATGATGTATGGCTACGAACCATCACCGGTTTGTGAAATTAGCATATAACATCATTTGAACGCAACAAACTTAATTTTTGTATCAACATGTATCTATTTGATAATTAAGTTAGGTTCTATGTAAAACGTGTGCTTAATAGTTGTGTAGGATCTAAATTCGACAAATATACGAACCAAAGTGACAAAACGTGTTTAACGATATGGTTAACCGGTTAAATGTCACGAAATTATACATTGGTCAATAAATTTTATATTTAAATAAATTAAAGTATAAAATGAATTATTATAAGGTATAATTAAAATGTATCTAAGTGTTTTTGAATAAAAAGAATAAAACATAAACATTAAAGTTCAAATACACAAAAACTACATTGTTATTTTATACTAAGTATACATGTATGTATTTGTACATATGTATTATTATCTAGTGAATGACTAGTTATGGGTCATTACCTAAAGTGATTTCATGTAAGGAATATGATTTCTAAATCAATTAAGATAAGAGAATTGGTGGAGATAAGTGCCAACTTAACTAATAATTGCTTAATCACTTAAGACATTTTACTAAGAATGCTTCTTAATCCCTCTTCTAATTTTCAAGACTAAGACCTTCCCTCTCCTTACCTAGAACTCCTAACTAACTAAATAACTAGTAGTTAGTTAGTTAACTAACTCTATCTCCAAGCAACCACCCAAGCAAGTGGCTAGACAAGATCACATCACTTAAACTCACATCCCATCACAAGCTAGTGTAGGTTTTGTCCCCTTATCCTCTTCCACTCTTTCCTCCTTCATATCCACGAAATTTACTCTTCATTTTACCCTCATTTGACCAGCCAATACTCCATGGAATTACTCTCAACCTTCATCTCATTTTCAAGAACAAGAACTTCCTTCCAAAGCCATCAAAACCATGAACAAAAGGGTTGCTGTCCCTTTTGTGTTTCAGCCACCATTTCACCCATCTACACCTTCCTTTTTGCTTGATATTTTTACCAAAAAATACCCCTGGAAGTTACTTGTTATGATACTCAAAATTATTGATTCAAAACAGTGAGTAAACAACCCTTTTTCTTGCTCTTTTGCTGTGAAATTTTCGTGACAGCAACATAGCCAAAAGAGTGGCTGTTTTGGAGCATCAAACCAACAATCAAAAGTTCATCTTCAACCTTCCATTCTTCAAGTATTCACATAAGGTGAGTTCATACCCCTACATTTTCATGTTTTATTCAAGTTTTAAGGGGGGGAATACAAGTTAGAACACTAAACATAACTTAAATTTAAATGACAGCTTTCTACAGAAAAGTTGAGTCCTGTTCACGGACTGTTTTGACCATCTTAAACTTAATATCTTTCAAAACTGTACAATATGAAAATAGTTCAAGTTTATACCTTTCTAAGGACTACTTGCACGCGTTCATACGATTTTTCTACAATTTATGGCGCTTTTTATAAAACTGCCTGTCATTTCAGAAGTGTTTTCGGACCAGTCTGTGAGGATGTTCATTTTCGCACTAGTTTGAGACCACTAAAAATCATAATAAAAATTAGGAGCAAAGTAGACTCGTTTTATAAACTCTCAGAGGTGACGGATTCAGTTTTTGACTTACCATGATTTTTCTATGAGTTTTCTAAAAACAGGGACAGTAAAGGGTAAAACTGTCAAAAGTGGTTTATAGATTTATTAACACCTTCTAACATTTTTGAGCAATGTTTATACATTAAGGAAGTTAAAACACAATCATTTAAATATGTTTAATTACCATTTTTACAAAAGTGATAAGTACAAAAAGGTCTTTAGTATCAAACTTAAGGATTATTTCATGCAAAGTTTCTAATAAAAACGTAAGAATATGAACAACAATTACAAAACATACCAAATCATCTTTTAAAACTTATACATATATATAACCATATACATATATATGTTTTGTTTACAAACTTGTCTTCTACATCAAAAATTTCACTTTACTCGTTTTTAACAAATGAATCACTTGTGATTTATTACTACTATGTGAAAACTCTTGTCATACTTCGCATGCACTAGATTTATACAAAGTATTTAGAAATTCCAAAGTATTCTTCGTTGCTAAACCGTTTTATACATTCTAAAAACTTATGATTTATGCTTTGTCAAACATTGTGAAATAGGATAAACATTGCATACAAAACTACTACTTTAATACAGTCTTAGTTGAGAATCCATGAAACGTGTACATCTTCAAACACTGCCTTTTTGATAAAAGGTATCGCTACAAGTCCTGTCTATAACCAGAGTCTCCCGTTCGGAGAACGTGTCAAATGTGTATAGATCTATACGGGAAGTCATGATCACGCGCCCTGACTGTTAGCTACAGTCCGTCTTTTGGGGTGACAGTTGTCATAACGCTACGACGCCTGAAGAACGTCGCTACAGGCATATTATGTTTAGTATGATTATAAAACTCATCGGATATACAATTATTATGGTATTATGCTTTTATGAAAGAGTAGCTATTAAAACTATTCTTCATCTAACAAATGCGATCTTCGTATAGCTTTATTATATAAAACTATGCCACACCTTTCGAGCACGTCGGTTGCTTGCGATTTTCGGTCTTAGAGACTGCCAGTTATGTCAGGAAAATAAGGGTTTTTCCTGTATACAAACCAAACAACTAATAGAAAAATAAGGGATTTTCTCGGTACAATTAGTTGCAACTTATAACACGAACATTCATATGCATTTCATACTTTTATAAGAAAATAAGGGTTTTTCTTCGAAAACACAACAAATCATACCTCAACCATTAGGGGAAAATATGGGATTTTCTGGATCCAATACATTCATTTTCAACACAACAAATCATAACTCCTTACATTTGAAACACTGCGTTTTTTGGACAACATACACGAACTTTCGAATGGCGTACATTTTCTCAAAACACTACTTATGAACTCACCAACTTAATTGTTGACACTTTTTCTTTGAAATAACTTGTATTCTCAGGGAACCGCTAAGCAGGTTTGGAAATCAACTTTTGAGGATTAACGTGCTGACGTTAATTACTTCTTTTGAAAGATGTTTATGTATTTATCTTTTGAACATGTAACGAATACAATTATGTAAACATTTTGGAAACCTTAATATATATGGTGGTGTGTACTTTCCTTTCTATGAACTGTTATGATACTGAATATGACGTCCTCCGCCCCCGAACGTTTCCGCCGTTCTGGTTTGGGGGTGTGACAGATTGGTATCAGAGCATCGTTTATAGTGAATTAAGTATATCAAAACCATTTTTGGTATACAACTATAAACTCAACTGGGCAAAAGCACTCTGAGAAGAGTCATACTTTTGAAATTAAATTTATTCGGTTTTTGTAAAGTAAGCATGCGTTCATTTCGTACTAATAACAGTTTCACATCGGACCATTTTAGAAGTATTATAAATAAGTTGTGCAGTGCAGGTACGCCTTGGGACATGTAATCGGAACTGGGAAGGATATAGCCTGATCAACTATATTTGTCCGAGAGCCGACTAACGTGTGCCGAGGAGTGTCTGCAGTGGACAACAAATTTAAAACTTACCAACAAACCATACAAAGAAAACTTTAACATACAAATTTAAAATACTATAGGAGTATTTTGCGTTACAATAGAACCACACACTTAGATTCTTCATATGCTTCTTACCCTTATTCTCGCATAGGCATATCAGCTAGACTTCATCTCCACATAGACCCCTACTATCCTGCCACCTAAGCCAATAGATGGATCAAGAAGGATCCAAAAGAAGATTTCGAAGAGTACTAATAGATGAAATACGAGGAAGAAGATTTCCGAGAAGGGACCAGATGGAGAAAGGAGTTCGGGAGATACCATCAATAAACCTTACCCTATCAAGAGGAGTGTGTGAGAACCTCCACCTCTCATTTCAGGAGGCAACCCACAATTAACTACCTAGCCACACATATAGACTGCAGAGGACAACCGATGATCCATAACCAACATAAACTCACTACACCGTACTTCGGGCCATAGCACCCATAGACCGGCAAGCAGATCAAGAGAACAATACGGATCACCTACACGCCTTAGAAAAGGAGATAGTCGTTATAGGACAAAGAACCCTTACAGCTACAACCTGGACAGTCATCACAGAAATGAGAGCAGAGGAGGCCACTTGCAAAATAGAATCATGCTGACACATGAAGGTAATCAGCATACTGGTGCAACACTAGTTCTATAAATAGACCCTACAACATTTCAAATTGCGGTAACAGCCGCCGTGACAGCAGTCATGGCACACCTCGGCGCTAACAACACAAACAAAAGCGGGAACGGCGCCGAAAGTTCCAATCGTAATAACAACCAGGGACACCCCGAGTATGTTCCTGCAACGACGCCCCAAATCAAGGACCTACCAAAAAGACAACAAACAATGACATTCCATACCACCACCATCCCTACTACCTCAGTGCCGACAAGACCATATGTTGGAAACCTGCCAAAATGCACCAAGGGTAGCTTTCATCACAAAGGAAAGTGCAGGGAAATGCACTACAAGAACTGTAATGAAAAGGGGCATACCACAAATTTCTGTAGGGTGTCGGCTCAACAGACCACCCAAAACACAAAAGCTGGGATGATTCGGACTTGCTACAGATGTGGAGAAGTAGGGCATTTCATAAAGGATTTCTCGGAGACTAAAAACAAAGATGTCAGGAGCGTCGGAAGTGTTTTAGCAACAGAGTGTGGGAAAGCAGTAATACACCCCGCTGAGATTCCGATACGTTTATT
The DNA here is from genome assembly GCF_002870075.4 of Lactuca sativa. Taxonomy (NCBI): domain Eukaryota; kingdom Viridiplantae; phylum Streptophyta; class Magnoliopsida; order Asterales; family Asteraceae; genus Lactuca; species Lactuca sativa. The sequence goes on along the minus strand of NC_056623.2, from coordinate 248,592,902 downwards.
CCCGATAGCACATATGCATGGATACTATATAATAGCAACGCGGAGAGGAGTATTGTGAGTCGTAGATTTAATCAATTTCTCAACCAAAAACCTCAAAAACTTAAACGAAATATTTATAGTAGAATTGGAATAATCAAAAGCACTAGAGGCGTGTACATAGGGTGCACTCTAACACTAAATCAACCAATTCGTTCAAATCATCCTAACACCGGTCACAATAAAAATTTACTACATTTTCATTTTAACAACGTATTAGTTAGTTTCCTCACCATACCGATATCATATATTAAGAAAAGGACATTTGCCTAAACCCATCGAGTAATAGAACCCTCGTTGTCTATGGCGACAAACCGGACACAATCCCCCGACTCACCTTTTACAACAAGACTCAGAAGTACCTACACAGGAGGTACCACGCCGTCCTAACCCGTGTTGTGGATAAGAAAAAAGAAGAGAAAGACATCATGGATGTTGAAAAAGCCCGTAACCTTCTCGATATATTCCAAGAAGATCTCCTTGGAATACCATCCATACGACAACCCGAGTTCAAAAATCAACCTAAGTGCAGTAGTTGTGGAAAAGGGTTGTTGTAAATGCCATCTCACCCAAGTTAATCACCCCACTCAAGTAAAGGCTATGGACCCATACTAGAGAATCTATGATTACTAAGTGTATATATTGGAGGCCTATATAATTAAAATTCTACGGACTTAGGGTTCGTAATTTCGCTTTAAATCCTTTTCCTTGTTTGGATGTGGGCTTAGAATATAATCACCGATTCAACTGTCTTTTCAATCTTAATTATATACGACTTATAAACACAAATAGATGATAGATGAATCAGTTATGATTCATACCATGAAATCCATGACAAGTTACACAGGACAGTGGATGGACATGCTACCACTTGAGCGATCGTAGACGAATCAACCAAACCCACACACTTTCTACCGACCAAGGCTACAAAGAAAAATAGAAAAGCTGACAGTAGCATATCACAAGAAGATTGCGAGACTGTAGAGTATACCACTATCTATCATTTTGGATAAGGGACAGGTGATTCGCCTCGTGTTTTCGATATTCATTAAAGAAGTCCTTAATATCACCCTCAAACTGTCAGACAAAGCGGAAGAACCATTCATTGAATCGTTATACAACAACTACTATTACATTAATAACAAAGTCGCATGCCCATAGTGAAGGCTCGTTGGAACGCCAAGCTTGGACCGAAATTCACTAAGGAATGCGAGGAAAAAAAATACCCCCAATTGTTTAGTGATATCCCGTCTACAAGTTGAATTTCGGTGCGAAATTCTTTTAACGGGGGGAGAATGTAACAATTGGTAAAAATAGGAACGATCGTACGATGCTATGTTTTGATTATTAAGCAATATGAGTATTTCATCAAGAATGGTTGAAGGAATTTAACCGCTTTTATTTAAATAAGTTATTGTGAAATATAAAACAAGTAGCTATTGATAAATTTCGTTATGATGTATGGCTACGAACCATCACCGATTTGTGAAATTAGCATATAACATCATTTGAACGCAACAAACTTAATTTTTGTATCAACATGTATCTAGTTGATAATTAAGTTAGTTTCTATGTAAAACTTGTGCTTAATAGTTGTGTAGGATCTAAATTCGACAAATATACGAACCAAAGTGACAAAACGTGTTTAACGATATGGTTAACCGGTTAAATGTCACGAAATTATACATTGGTCAATAAATTTTATATTTAAATAAATTAAAGTATAAAATGAATTATTATAAGGTATAATTAAAATGTATCTAAGTGTTTTTGAATAAAAAGAATAAAACATAAACATTAAAGTTCAAATACACAAAAACTACATTGTTATTTTATACTAAGTATACATGTATGTATTTGTACATATGTATTATTATCTAGTGAATGACTAGTTATGGGTCATTACCTAAAGTGATTTCATGTAAGGAATATGATTTCTAAATCAAATAAGATAAGAGAATTGGTGGAGATAAGTGCCAACTTAACTAATAATTGCTTAATCACTTAAGACATTTTACTAAGAATGCTTCTTAATCCCTCTTCTAATTTTCAAGATTAAGACCTTCCCTCTCCTTACCTAGAACTCCTAACTAACTAAATAACTAGTAGTTAGTTAGTTAACTAACTCTATCTCCAAGCAACCACCCAAGCAAGTGGCTAGACAAGATCACATCACTTAAACTCACATCCCATCACAAGCTAGTGTAGATTTTGTCCCCTTATCCTCTTCCACTCTTTCCTCCTTCATATCCACGAAATTTACTCTTCATTTTACCCTCATTTGACCAGCCAATACTCCATGGAATTACTCTCAACCTTCATCTCATTTTCAAGAACAAGAACTTCCTTCCAAAGCCATCAAAACCATGAACAAAAGGGTTGCTGTCCCTTTTGTGTTTCAGCCACCATTTCACCCATCTACACCTTCCTTTTTGCTTGATATTTTTACCACAAAATACCCCTGGAAGTTACTTGTTATGATACTCAAAATTATTGATTCAAAACAGTGAGTAAACAACCCTTTTTCTTGCTCTTTTGCTGTGAAATTTTCGTGATAGCAACATAGCCAAAAGAGTGGCTGTTTTGGAGCATCAAACCAACAACCAAAAGTTCATCTTCAACCTTCCATTCTTCAAGTATTCACATAAGGTGAGTTCATACCCCTACATTTTCATGTTTTATTCATGTTTTAAGGGGGGGAATACAAGTTAGAACACTAAACATAACTTAAATTTAAATGACAGCTTTCTACAGAAAAGTTGAGTCTTGTTCACGGACTGTTTTGACCATATTAAACTTAATATCTTTCAAAACTGTACAATATGCAAATAGTTAAAGTTTATACCTTTCTAAGGACTACTTGCACGTGTTCATACGATTTTTCTACAATTTATGGCGATTTTTATAAAACTGCCTGTCATTTCAGAAGTGTTTTCGGACCAGTCTGTGAGGATGTTCATTTTCACACTAGTTTGAGACCACTAAAAATCATAATAAAAATTAGGAACAAAGTAGACTCATTTTATAAACTCTCAGAGGTGACGGATTCAGTTTTTGACTTACCATGATTTTTCTATGAGTTTTCTAAAAACAGGGACAGTAAAGGGTAAAACTGTCAAAAGTGGTTTATAGATTTATTAACACCTTCTAACATTTTTGAGCAATGTTTATACATTAAGGAAGTTAAAACACAATCATTTAAATATGTTTAATTACCATTTTTACAAAAGTGATAAGTACAAAAAGGTCTTTAGTATCAAACTTAAGGATTATTTCATGCAAAGTTTCTAATAAAAACGTAAGAATATGAACAACAATTACAAAACATACCAAATCATCTTTTAAAACTTATACATATATATAACCATATACATATATATGTTTTGTTTACAAACTTGTCTTCTACATCAAAAATTTCACTTTACTCGTTTTTAACAAATGAATCACTTGTGATTTATTACTACTATGTGAAAACTCTTGTCATACTTCGCATGCACTAGATTTATACAAAGTATTTAGAAATTCCAAAGTATTCTTCGTTGCTAAACCGTTTTATACATTCTAAAAACTTATGATTTATGCTTTGTCAAACATTGTGAAAAAGGATAAACATTGCATACAAAACTACTACTTTAATACAGTCTTAGTTGAGAATCCATGAAACGTGTACATCTTCAAACACTGCCTTTTTGATAAAAGGTATCGCTACAAGTCCTGTCTATAACCAGAGTCTCCCGTTCGGAGAACGTGTCAAATGTGTATAGATCTATACGGGAAGTCATGATCCCGCGCCCTGACTGTTAGCTACAGTCCGTCTTTTGGGGTGACAGTTGTCATAACGCTACGACGCCTGAAGAACGTCGCTACAGGCATATTATGTTTAGTATGGTTATAAAACTCATCGGATATACAATTATTATGGTATTATGCTTTTATGAAAGAGTAGCTATTAAAACTATTCTTCATCTAACAAATGCGATCTTCGTACAGCTTTATTATATAAAACTATGCCACACCTTTCGAGCACGTCGGTTGCTTGCGATTTTCGGTCTTAGAGACTGCCAGTTATGTCAGGAAAATAAGGGTTTTTCCTGTATACAAACCAAACAACTAATAGGAAAATAAGGGATTTTCTCGGTACAATTAGTTGCAACTTATAACATGAACATTCATATGCATTTCATACTTTTATAAGAAAATAAGGGTTTTTCTTGGAAAACACAACAAATCATACCTCAACCATTAGGGGGAAATATGGGATTTTCTGGATCCAATACATTCATTTTCAACACAACAAATCATAACTCCTTACATTTGAAACACTGCGTTTTTTGGAAAACATACACGAACTTTCGAATGGCGTACATTTTCTCAAAACACTACTTATGAACTCACCAACTTAATTGTTGACACTTTTTCTTTGAAATAACTTGTATTCTCAGGGAACCGCTAAGCAGATTTGGAAATCAACTTTTGAGGATGAACGTGCTGACGTTAATTACTTCTTTTGAAAGATGTTTATGTATTTATCTTTTGAACATGTAACGAATACAATTATGTAAACATTTTGGAAACCTTAATATATATGGTGGTGTGTACTTTCCTTTCTATGAACTGTTATGATACTGAATATGACGTCCTCCGCCCCCGAACGTTTCCGCCGTTCTGGTTTGGGGGTGTGACAAGTACATACCAAAATAGTTATGGACTTAGACACTAATCCAACAGTCTCCCACTTGGATAAGTCTAATAACTATTCCGCGTATGACTTTAGATCCTGATCTGCAATCGTAGCCTTCCAAAGCCGCTGTCAACTCTGATCATATCAAATGCGCGTGTCCTTAGATAAGGGATCATATATTCCTCCATTCTAGATATCATATGAGATATGATTTCAAATCATTCTCTTTGTACTATATCTCGATTTCTGATTTACGACGACTGACTAATTAAACAAATCAAATTAGCCCTAGCTCGGCCGAGCATTTACGTTTGTCATCACTAAACCATCGAGGGGCCCAAAGATATCGCTTTTATCCTACCTTGGATAAAAGGAACGGATAAACTTTGATACAATGCTTGCTTGCACTCACTCACCGAATCACACACAACAATATGTTTTATAACACCAAGTTACTAGTGCGTTTACATATTATCAATGTGCAACCGATTTGCAAGATACAACTCACACATCTCGGTTTCAAGAATATAAGATGTTATTGTCTCACTAATCACTCGTGATACAATTCATGAAGTGATCCAAGTGAGCGTGGGTTTAATCCAATGCTCAAATCACATTCATAAGCACTCATGAACGTTGCAGCAAACATTTGCTTATGTCTAATACTCTTTTAGACAATCCACACACCAATTCACGATAGTCTTCATTCATATCTACTTCCAACATATGAACGACTGTGGCCTGTTTAAATAATTCGATTATTCTTAATAAACTCAATTATTCTGGAAGTCAAAACATGCAAAGTGAAACACAAGAATAATACTAATCCCATATGGTCTCAAACCTTTGAGTATAAATAAAACACCTTTTATTTATCACCATATCGATTACTCATTATTTGTCGTTTCGGTTAATCAACTTCTTACTTGAATTCCAACACTTGTCCCATGCTCCTAGCATGCACACAATGTTTACCTATGGTTCTTACTTTGTGAAATAGATCACATTGAACACATTTCCAATCCTTCTCATTTCACAACTCCAAATCCGTTTTTCATAAGTCAAAGAATATCAAATTCTTGCTACTTATAGAATATGCTAGATTCTAACATTCTATGCAACTATCCTTTTGTAATGTCACTGCACCAAAGTCACAAAGACTATTGCCAATGATATTACAAAGTCCTCTATCAGAGATTGTTACAAGACAATTCCATAGACGTGATGTCTCTCACTCAAAGTACATTCTTTGATCATCCTTTTGCATAGAAGTTTCTAATCTAGTCATAGATTTCTCAATATTCAATTCCCAATATGGACACACTTCCATATGTTCCATATGACAACTCATTCTTAATAGAATCTTATCTATTCGTAATGATGTCGATACGGTCCATCCAATATGGAAACATTTCCATATTTTCCAATACTATACTTCCAACTACTCACAAGCGACCAATCCTCGTCGAACTTTGGGTTGTCCTTTGATAGTTGTTTAATTGTTTTAGTCAAAACCAATTCTAGTCCCTTTTCCCTCTAAATGCGCTCGACATTTGGAAAATTTTAGAATGGTCAAACATTAAAGCATTTGCAATCGATCCTATACCCAAAGCGTATGGGACACGACGCATAATGTTTTATTTGCTATGTTCTCAAAATTCGAATTATGAAGAGGGATGCCGTAATCATAATCGAAATTTTAAGAACACACTATGTACCTTTGACTAAATTTATTTACATTTCTCAACCTAATCCTTTAGATTTGAAATGAAGCATAATATTCTCTCCCTTAATTATAGCAAAACAACCTTTCAACTCTTACAACTTTGCAAAGTATGACTCTTGTTTTCTATAATTAATATTGCTAACCTTGCAATACTTTTCTTAATAATCATACAATCATAACTTTTATGCTCCCACTATCATGATAATTATTATAAAACATAACACTTATGCTCCCACTAGCTTCGACATGTATTCATAAACATCTCAACTTCCAGAAAGACAATACTTATTGAATTTCTTAAGTTCATGTTTCTAATACTTAGTGCTTTGATAATCGTTTATCAATGCTTCTTGAACTTATACACCTTTGCCTTCGATAGTTCATATGTCTGTCTAAACAATTAAGACTAATTGCCAAACCTCACAATTCAAATTATGGAAAGGGATGTCGTAACCATAATCGAATTCGAGAATGCAATTTTACAATCACTATCTTCTTAAAATCTCTCTTAGTGAAAGCATTTCTTCACAATCATTTTCATGAAGGAGGAAATCTTATGACACTTAGATTTGAGCGGTGTATGTGTTCTTATCCATGTGAATTTGTCAAAACTAAATTTTACGACAAATTCAAACTCTTATGGATCGAACTTTCTTGATCTCGATTTCTTGCCTTTATGGTAGCACAGCTGCCCACCATGTCTTCCAAGTAGTTAAGCAGTTCACCCTTTCCTATCAATGTACCTTTCATTGATTAAGGTGCTTTGCCTTTTATGCGTTCAAAATGAGAACTCATAGAACTCACATGCATAATTAACTCGATTGGATTGGCACAAAATCAAAATAATGTCAACACGATAGGTTGTAAACCTCAACTCGTGTGCTAGTGATGATCGATAAGGTTTATTTGATTTGTTCTTGAAACCTTTCAAGACCATTAAGACTCCCACTGACTCCTTGACATATACGATTCTCTTGTCAAAACATTTCTTGACAAACAAATATTCAAGAGTTAGTGTAGATTTTATCAAAACTCTTCATAAATTGGTCCTAGTTGGTCTTTGTCTTATCCAAGACATCACAACTTTCCACATTTGATGAATGTTTCAAACCTTCTTAAGACTTTTCACTCAATGTCATAATCTTAACTTTAAGACTTGTTATTGGAACGAAGTATGATTGACTTATTGATTTAACCATTTCTTCAATTCTTTGATTCCTCTTCTTGGACATACAATTGTACTAAGACTCACTTTAAGGATCAATTGAGATATGGTTCTTAATCATTAAGAGCTATCATAAAGCATAAAAGGTACTCTCCCTTCATCTTAGAATGGAGTAACTTTTGTCTTTCTGCCTACTTGATTCTTCTTATTCGTTCTGCTATTGATTTAAACCCTTTAATCAATTCAGAATTACACTTAATCTTGTAAGTATAATCATATTTACTAAACCTTTAGTAAATCATGACGAATATCATTGTTACTCTTATGGTGGACTTTGATCAACACGCAACTTTGTGTATTCGATCTCCTAGTCCTTCACTTGACACTTTGTCAATGAAATAGTCTAATTTCCAAATACGAAATTTATCATTCATCGTGCATCCACGTTGCATGATTCCAAGTTTCTGTCCAGTTGAAACTTGGGTGATGAGAAACTCTCCCTATTTGGTAAATTCTCGACTTTCCATAATATAATAAGAAACAAATCCATTTGTTGTAGAAGTATGCAAACACCAATTTTCATGACGATTTCATTGCAAGGAAATAAACAAATAAATAAATAAGTCAAACGAAAATTTATTTTATTTTTAAAAGCAGCGGAAAACATATGTCCTTACAATGCAAAATCCATTGAAAACTAGGTATTTCAAAAGAAAAATTTCTAACTCTATCATAACTATCTAAGATCAAAATCTAATCTTCAAGTCCATGCGATCAAGATCCATTCCTTGTGATTAGATTCATCTTGCTCTTTCACCAAGCTTCCTTTCTTTTCACCGATCCTGTAAAACATTCAAATGCAATCTTATTACATTATGTATTAAGAATTAATGAATAGGAACTTAATGGAGTTAGATAGTGGATTTTACCTGAAGCGCAGCCATACTATTTGACTCTCCCATCTTCTGGACTCTTCAGGCTCTTTGGGCAGACTTGTATCCAACGCCCTTTCTTTTGGCAGTAAACGCATGTCAGTTCTCCTAGAACGTCCTCGGAAGCATGGTCGGTTGATTTTTCCAACAAATACGCTCCATTGCTTCGCCAAATCATTTATGATTCAGCAGCAATGAGCATGTAAGTTAGGTCAATGAGGTTGTCGTCATGATTCATCATATAATACTTTCTTTTGAACTCATTATATGATTCGGGAAGTGACTGCAAAACCCAATTCACAGCCAACTCATCTGGGAATGACACACCTAACATTATCAACCTATCAATGTGTGATTTCATTCCTAGAACGTGGGCACACACGGATTTACCATCTTCATGTTTCATTTCCAATAGGGCTTTAGTGATATTGAACCTTTCAATTCTTCGATCTTGTGGGTTAGGGAGAACAATAGGAGGAGGAGGAGGAGGAAGTGAAGCATGATTTCTTGTTCCTCGATTGAATCGTGGAATACCATCTTTATGTGGAATGCTTGTTCCACGGGATTTGGGAAGACCATAGTTGTCGAACTTTGACATCTACAAAACGGGAGAAAAAACAAATTCAAGTTAGTTGATTGATTGAGTCCCTGGTAGATCACCCAAATGAAATTCCAAGGCTAGGACCCAACACAATACGCTACAACCTAGAAAAGGGATGCCGTAATCTAGTTGCAGAATATTTGAAGGTAAGTGAATGACGATTCACTAATTTCCACCATGAAAAACGAAAAAGAAATTTAAGTTTTAAATATATGAAAACTCATAGATCCTTTGAGATACATTGAACTTTCAATGACATGTTTATATCTCGATATGCCCCTCTTGTTTGTGACTGGGATGCCGAGGATCACAAAGCGGGTGTGAATAACCATGCAAACTACATGGTGCCCTCACATGTTACAGTCACCTATTCAATGTGCCGGTAAACCACACACGCTCCACCGAACTATGACAAACATTGAGTCACCCTTTGCTACCTTTGCTTAGACCCATTTAGTGTGCCGGTTAACCACACACACTCCACTAACGTCTTCGCAAGGGCACAAAGTGTAATTTCATGGAATTGCATCAATTCACTTTTGCCTAAGTAACTAAGATTGGGAATTTTATGAAAACATTTAGTTACTTTAGTAATTCATTATACTTATAATGGAAGGTTTCGTCCTATCCAACCCGTTCGGCTAACGACCCTCCACTAGTCAAGAGTGCGGTGGGTAAGAGTGGATACCCATTCAATCGCCATTTTATAGGCAATTTCCTTAAACACCCCTTATAGACTAGCTTCGTGAATGAGGCCTACTAACGGTAAGACTGACTTTTACTCATAAATATATATAACGTTAGACTTTTAATGTTATATATATATATATATATATATATATATATATATATATATAGTATAGGGTGTATTTTATACTTTTAAAATATTAGGTGGTCTAATTTAACAATTATACTTTTAATTCAATTAAATTGTAAACCTAAACTTTTATGGATTTATTAAATCTATATTTATTATACACCTTAATTAATTAATAAACCATAAGGGTGTGATTTGAACTTTTTCAAAACTATACTAGAGTTTTAGAATTTAACATTCCTAATTAAACTTTTAATCAACTTTTAAATTCCAAAACTTGAGGAAACCCATTTAAGGAAACCCATTTAAGGATTTAGGAAACCCATTTAAGGATTTGATAGATTGTAGAGTTGTTACAAGTGTTTAAATCCCAGTAATAGTATGTGTAAAGGTCCAGGAAGTTCCATATCTATATATTACGGAATCATGCGAATTACAGGAGGCAGTTGGTTGACTGCATGGCGAGGACTCGCCGAGTCCAATGATCAGACACGGCGAGTAGCTTGAAGATTCACAAGGACTCGCCGAGTTGTTCTTCAGACTCGGCGAGTAGCTTGAAGACTTACTGGAACTCGTCGAGTCGTTCCTCGGACTCGGCGAGTGGTGTCAGGATGTCTATACTCGTCGAGTTACCCTTTGTACTCGACGAGTCCGGTCAAGATTGACCGTTGACCTGTATATATCTTAGAGGGGTCAGTTGTCTTGTTTGATAAGATCATTAACTAGGGCTGTGGTATTATAGGGAACCTGCGGACTAGCGGATTGTGTGCGAGTAGCTCGAGGAGGTTATAGCCTGCGTACTACGAGGTGAGTCTTCTCACTATACTTCACCCGGAAGGGTTTGACTGTTAGACCGGAAGGTCGCGTGTGTTATATTCATGCTATGTCTAGAGAGATAGATGCTTTAAATGCGATGTGTGCTTATATGTGATGTATGGTTATACGGGCCGGAAGGCGAGACTTTATGTGTTAGAAAGAACGGTATGATATATGTGCTTTATGTGTTAGAGTATTTGTATTATGTGTTATATATGTGTATGGGCCGGAAGGCAATTATCTTGTGGATCGAAAGATCCGGGCCAGAAGGCAATGTTATGTGGATCGAAAGATCCGGGCCGGAAGGCAATGTTATGTGGATCGAAAGGTCCGGGCCGGAAGGCAATATTATGTGGACCGAAGGGTCCGGGCCGGAAGGCGTATGTGGGCAAGTCGTATACTGGGGAACTCACTAAGCATTTATGCTTACTAGTTGTGTTTATGTTTTTCAGGTACTAGTGATGACCGTGGGAAGGCGCCGGCGTGACACGTACACACTGCCACTGTTGGAGATCCTGGAGATTTATTATTTTTATTTTGAAATAAACTTGGAATAAACCCTTTTGTCGAATAATGATGTTTTATTTTTAATGAAAAATTTATTTGAAAATTTGAGATGTTACAATTGGTATCAGAGCCTTGGTTTGAGGGATTCGGGTGTACTTTTGGGTGCAACTAAACTCAGACCGGGGATTTGAGGAAAAACTTTTTCTTAAAAATGATAAGGACATAACATTTTATAAAGGGCAAGGCGGTAAAAACAAGGGTGGAACAGTGTGTACGAGCAGCCAGCGTCCGAACGGTAAAGATCCCCAGAATACCTTACGATGTTATGATATGCATTGAATTATGAATTGTTATGCATGCTAGAAGACTAGGTATACATGATAGGAATAGAATTGCCTGTTTTGTGATGCCTTAGTCTAGGGAGATTGCTTATATGAGATATTTGGTAGCGTGCAAGTAAATAGTACATACTAGAAGTAGAGTACCCGTTATTCGGGATTTGGGGAGGAAGATTTGGGACGAATACTGATACGGTGTGGTCGGTAGTATTGGGCCCGTACTACCGAAGGCACCGGATCAGTGGAAGACTCAAATAAGAATCCCTGGAAATCGGAGACTGGGTAGGGCGCGTATTGAGTACAATCGTACTTGGTGGAGTCTCTGATGATTTTATGTTGTATTTCAGAGACATCATGGTTGTCACACGCAATGGGGCGAGTTCGAGCGGTGCGAGTGACGAGGAGATTCGTCAGATTATTCAGGAAGAGGTAGCTGCGGCGGTCCGGGCTGAGATCCCGGAGATGTTTGGGTCTATTAAGACCACGTTGATGGAGGAGTTTGAGGAGCGGTGGCTGCTGCCAGGCCGCAAGGGGGTGATTCATTACCATTCAGGGAATTCAGCAACACGAAACCCCCTGAATTTGATGGGACGCAGGATCCGATTGCAGCCATGAGGTGGATCGCCGACATCGAGGGGTGCTTCTATACTTGCTCATGCCCGGAACACTTGAGGGTACGGTTCGCCTTGAACCAGCTCCGTCTGGGAGCGAAAGATTGGTGGAAGTTCGTGACGGTGAACTTCACTCAGGCTGAGATTTCGGCAGTGACATGGGAGAGGTTTACGGAGATGTTCAGGGATGAGTACGTTCCCCCGGTAGAGAGGGAGCGGTTGATTCAGGAGTTCTTGACCCTTAAGCAGGGTACTGATTCCGTGGCAGTGATCACACGGAAGTTTCATGAGAGGGCAATGTTCTGCCCCGAGCTGGTATCTACGGAGCAGTCGCGGATGAGCCGCTATTTGGGTGTTTTGAAGAGGGAGATTCGGGAGTTTGTGTCAAACTCCACCTATCGCACTTTCACTGAGCTTCAGGCGAACGCCAGGAAGCGCGAGATTGAGTTGGAGACTCAAGCGAGGGAGGAGGCTGAGTCTCGGCAGGTGGATCGACGGCCGGCCCAGTCTCAGCCGGCAGCCAAGCGGATTAAGTTCGCTGATTCGAGGATGGGAGGGTCGAAGGGTCGCACTTGCGCGAAGTGCGGCAAAAGTCACGAGGGGGCATGTCGAACTGGTGGTTGCTACAAGTGTGGCAAGGACGGACATATTGCCAGGGATTGCCCTAAGGGGTTTATGGTTTGTTTTCACTGCAACCAGACAGGCCATCGGAAGGCCGAGTGCCCGCAACTTCGTCAGAGAGCTACACCTACTACCCGGACTACTGAGACCCGACCGGTGAAGGTCGAGGCCCCGAAGGCTCGCGGGAGAGCCTTTCAGCTGACTGCGGAGGAGGTCCGCGCTGCGCCCGATGTTGTGGCAGGTATGTTATCTTTCATGTATTTAATTAAAGGTCGAAATGTTATGCTTATGTTAATGTATGTGTAGGTACTTTCCTTGTGAACTCTATGCCTGCTCTAGTATTATTTGATTCGGGTGCGAGTAGATCGTTTGTATCGTTAGCTTTTAGTCAGCACATCGGCATTAGTCGTGAGCCGTTAAGTCGGCCTTTGAGCGTTTCCATTGCGGCTGAGAGGGTGATTTGTGCTACGGAGGTTTTTCGGGGATGTGTGCTAGAGATCTTCGGGGTCGCATTTCCGATTTACCTAATTCCTATTGCGATGGGTGATGTCTGTGTCATTGTAGGCATGGACTGGTTGATCCGATTCAGCGCTGTCATCGATTGCGAGCGTCAGTTGGTGACTATACGAGACCCTAGTGGGGGAGTTCTTACGGTGTACGGCGAGGGTACCCGTTCGAGATCAGCTTTTTGTTCGGCTGCTAGGGCGAGGCAATGCCTACAGCGGGGATGTAACGGTTTCGTGGCGTATGTGATGGATACGCGGGAGAGTTCCGAGAGACCGAAGACATTGCAGGAGGTTCCAGTGGTGCGCGAGTTTCCAGATGTTTTCCCCGAGGATTTGCCGGGAATACCTCCTGCGAGGCAAGTGGAGTTTGGTATCGACCTAGTTCCAGGGGCGGCGCCTATTGCGAAGGTGCCTTATCGTCTTGCACCTCCGGAGATGCAAGAATTGTCCTCGCAACTTCAAGAGTTGTTGGGGAAGGGATTTATTCGGCCGAGTAGCTCGCCGTGGGGAGCACCGATTTTGTTCGTCAAGAAGAAGGATGGTTCACACCGGATGTGTATCGATTACCGGGAACTGAACAAGGTGACAGTTAAGAACCGCTATCCGTTACCAAGAATCGATGATCTATTCGATCAGTTGCAAGGGGCATCTTGGTTTTCCAAGATTGATTTGAGATCAGGGTACCATCAGGTAAGGGTGCGGGATGAGGACGTCCAGAAGACAGCCTTTAGGACGCGGTATGGGCATTACGAGTTCGTGGTGATGCCTTTTGGGCTCACCAATGCCCCAGCAGTGTTCATGGATCTCATGAACAGGGTATGCAGGCCGATGCTGGATCGGTCTGTGATTGTATTCATCGACGACATTCTGGTGTATTCGCGGTCTAGGGAGCAGCATGAGGGACATTTGAGGGAGGTCCTTGAGGTACTGAGGTCGGAGAAGCTATATGCAAAATTCTCCAAATGTGACTTCTGGTTACGGGAGGTTCAATTTCTGGGGCACGTTGTAAATCAGGCAGGGATATTGGTCGATCCGGCCAAGGTGGAGGCGGTGATGAGATGGGAGGCACCAAAGTCACCTTCGGAGATCAGGAGTTTCCTTGGGTTGGCAGGGTACTATCGAAGGTTCATTAGGGACTTCTCCAAGATCGCAGTGCCACTTACCAAATTGACCCGAAAGGGTGTTACATTCTCATGGGGACCCGAGCAGCAGACTTCCTTCGAGACACTTCGTCAGAGACTGTGTGAAGCACCAGTATTAGCCCTTCCTGAAGGGATGGAGGATTTCGTCGTATATTGCGACGCATCGATTTCAGGACTGGGTGCAGTGTTGATGCAGAGGGGCCATGTGATAGCCTATGCATCGAGGCAGCTGAAGCCTCACGAAGCGAGATATCCCACGCATGACTTAGAGTTGGGGGCAGTAGTGTTCGCCCTCAAAATTTGGCGTCACTACCTGTACGGGGTTCGTTGTACCATATACACGGACCATAAGAGTTTGAAGTATTTGATGGATCAACCCAACCTAAACATGCGCCAGAGGAGATGGTTAGACGTGGTTAAGGATTATGACTGTGAGATCCTATACCACCCAGGCAAGGCTAATGTGGTAGCCGATGCATTGAGTCGTAGGGCGGAGGGTACTCCGTTGCGGGACGTATGTTTGAGATTGACAGTGGTGACTCCGGTGTTAGATACTATTCGTGGGGCACAGGCCGAGGTTGTGAAGTCTGGGATGCAGAAACAGGAGCGGGTCGTCGGGTTAATTTCAGAGTTCGTTACGGATGGGCGGGGACTTCTGACATTTCAGGGTCGGATCTGGGTGCCATTCGTGGGCGGTACGCGTGTCATTTTGATGGAGGAGGCACATAGATCGAAATTCTCGATCCATCCCGGTGCTACGAAAATGTATCTGGATTTGAAAAAGGAGTACTGGTGGCCTTGCATGAAGAGAGACGTTGCGTGGTTCGTGGAGAGGTGTTTGACCTGCCGTAAAGTTAAGGCCGAGCACCAGAGACCGCACGGTAAGTTGCAACCCTTGGAGATCCCTGAGTGGAAGTGGGATCAGATCACGATGGATTTCATCAACAAATTGCCGAAAACTGCCAGGGGAGTCGATGCGATTTGGGTGATTGTGGATAGACTAACAAAGAGTGCACATTTCCTTGCCATTAGTGAAAGTTCATCAGCAGAGAAGTTGGCGGAGTTGTACGTGAGAGAGATAGTATCTCGGCATGGAGTGCCGACCTCGATTGTTTCGGACCACGATGTACGTTTCACTTCCAGGTTCTGGAAGAAATTCCATGAGGAGTTGGGTACTAAACTGCATTTTAGTACCGCATACCATCCCCAGACCGACGGTCAAAGCGAGCGGACGATCCAGACATTGGAAGATATGCTTAGAGCGTGTGTGTTAGACTTCGGGGGTAGCTGGGATGCGCATCTGCCGCTGGCTGAGTTTTCCTACAACAACAACCATCATTCGAGCATTGGTATGCCACCTTTTGAGTTGTTGTATGGTAGGAGGTGTCGGACTCCCATTTGCTGGGGAGAAGTGGGACAGAGAGTGATGGGCAGTACAGAGATCGTACTTCAAACGACTGAACAGATCCAACGGGTGAGGCAGAGGTTATTGACCGCCCAGAGCCGACAGAAGAGTTATGCGGACAGACGCCGGTCCGAGCTCGAATTCCAGGTCGGCGACTTCGTTCTCCTAAAGGTTTCTCCTTGGAAAGGGGTGATACGGTTCAGGAAGAGGGGCAAATTGGGGCCCCGGTTCATAGGTCCATTTCGGGTAATTGCAAGGGTAGGTCGGGTAGCTTATCGGTTGGAGTTGCCAGCGGAGCTGAATCAGATTCACAATACCTTCCACGTATCGCAGCTGAGGAAGTGTATAGCCGATGAGGCAGCAGTGGTTCCGTTAGAAGATATCCAGGTAGATGCGAGTCTGAATTACGCCGAGAGACCAGTAGCTATCAGAGATCGGAAGATCAAGGTTCTTCGGAACAAGGAAATACCTCTGGTGTTAGTTCAGTGGCAACATCGGAAGGGATCGGAGATGACTTGGGAGCCGGAAAGAGAAATGCGGGAGCAACATCCGGAGTTATTCGCAGAATGAGAGACTTCGAGGGCGAAGTCTAGTTCTAGTGGGGGAGAGTTGTAACAGCCCGGAATTTCAGGTATTACTTTAAATTATTTTGGGGAAATATTTAGGGGGGACTCGGCGAGTTGATGCCTGACTCGCCGAGTAGGACCACGGTCTTGGTCACAGATTCGCGACTGGACTCGACGAGTCCATTAGGGACTCGGCGAGTCGACGCTGTTCAAGCTGAAACCCTAGCCGTTTCGATTCTGGATCGTATATAATGTCTTTAGGGCCGTCATGTCTCGTCTTTTGGCCGATTGAAGATAACCTAAACGGCTGTGGGCATCTGGAGCAAGGGTGAAGGCTAGTGGAAGCTTAAAGAGGTTGTTAGGCAAGGAGAGGCAAGGTGGTGATCAAAGGAGGATCAAGGGGTTGAGCTCTGAAGGTTGGGGACGCAGGGATCACGTTTTCCAGGTAATCCTCGGATCATTTCTGTAGTTTGGAGTTGTACACGAATCTAGGGTTTAGGAAACCCATTTAAGGATTTGATAGATTGTAGAGTTGTTACAAGTGTTTAAATCCCAGTAATAGTATGTGTAAAGGTCCAGGAAGTCCCATATCTATATATTACGGAATCATGCGAATTACAGGAGGCAGTTGGTTGACTGCATGGCGAGGACTCGCCGAGTCCAATGATCAGACTCGGCGAGTAGCTTGAAGATTCACAAGGACTCGCCGAGTTGTTCTTCAGACTCGGCGAGTAGCTTGAAGACTTACTGGAACTCGTCGAGTCGTTCCTCGGACTCGGCGAGTGGTGTCAGGATGTCTATACTCGTCGAGTTACCCTTTGTACTCGACGAGTCCGGTCAAGATTGACCGTTGACCTGTATATATCTTAGAGGGGTCAGTTGTCTTGTTTGATAAGATCATTAACTAGGGCTGTGGTATTATAGGGAACCTGCGGACTAGCGGATTGTGTGCGAGTAGCTCGAGGAGGTTATAGCCTGCGTACTACGAGGTGAGTCTTCTCACTATACTTCACCCGGAAGGGTTTGACTGTTAGACCGGAAGGTTGCGTGTGTTATATTCATGCTATGTCTAGAGAGATAGATGCTTTAAATGCGATGTGTGCTTATATGTGATGTATGGTTATACGGGCCGGAAGGCGAGACTTTATGTGTTAGAAAGAACGGTATGATATATGTGCTTTATGTGTTAGAGTATTTGTATTATGTGTTATATATGTGTATGGGCCGGAAGGCAATTATCTTGTGGATCGAAAGATCCGGGCCGGAAGGCAATGTTATGTGGATCGAAAGATCCGGGCCGGAAGGCAATGTTATGTGGATCGAAAGGTCCGGGCCGGAAGGCAATATTATGTGGACCGAAAGGTCCGGGCCGGAAGGCGTATGTGGGCAAGTCGTATACTGGGGAACTCACTAAGCATTTATGCTTACTAGTTGTGTTTATGTTTTTCAGGTACTAGTGATGACCGTGGGAAGGCGCCGGCATGACACGTACACACTGCCACTGTTGGAGATCCTGGAGATTTATTATTTTTATTTTGAAATAAACTTGGAATAAACCCTTTTGTCGAATAATGATGTTTTATTTTTAATGAAAAATTTATTTGAAAATTTGAGATGTTACAAATTGAGATATCGTTCTTAATCTTTAAAAGTTATCATAAAGCATAAAAGGTACTCTCCCTTCATCTTAGAATGGAGTAACTTTTGTCTTTCTGCCTACTTGATTCTTCTTATTCGTTCTGCTATTGATTTAAACCCTTTAATCAATTCAGAATTACACTTAATCTTGTAAGTATAATCATATTTACTAAACCTTTAGTAAATCATGACGAATATCATTGTTACTCTTATGGTGGACTTTGATCAACACGCAACTTTGTGTATTCGATCTCCTAGTCCTTCATTTGACACTTTGTCAATGAATTAGTCTAATTTCCAAATACGAAATTTCTCATTCATCGTGCATCCATGTTGCATGATTCCAAGTTTCTGTCCAATTGAAACTTGGGCGATGAGAAACTCTCCCTATTTGGTAAATTCTCGACTTTCCATAATATAATAAGAAACAAATCCATTTGTTGTAGAAGTATGCAAACACCAATTTTCATGACGATTTCATTGCAAGGAAATAAACAAATAAATAAAAAAGTCGTTTTCGACCCCTATTGCCTCTAAATTGACTAGCCCGGATCTGCGGGCGTTACAATTATCTCCCCCTTTGGATGATTACGTCCCAGAATCATCAACGAAACAGGGTCATATAATGACTCCATACGTCATCTCTTCATCCTAGGTAATAATTATAACTTCTACATTCCTTCAATTCTATCTCTTAAACTCATTGACTGTAAGAGTACTCGATCGTGCACCTGCTCTCTACCTCAGGTTAGACTCCAAATTATGACCTTCAAGTCACAATCTCGATCCTTGCTGGATACAGACTTGAGATAAGTTCTTTTATTACTACTATAGATCGATGTGTCATATTCTAATGACCTATCATCGTATGTTGCAACACTTAGACTTAGGTCTCTTAGAGTTAAATTCTAAAACAGACTATGCCTTCCTTCATGTTCTAATGTGATATAATCACACTTTAACATTAGGCATTTCTAGCCATCAACTTCTTTAACAACGAGTGCGATACTTCTATTGATCGCTTTGATTTCAACCGTTTGGTTTAAGTCGGACGCTACATCAAACTTGGTCCTCTGAGCCACACAACATACTCATCGTAGTCGAACTCGATTCGATATGACCACTAGGGTCGGAATATCAACAATCTTCTTAGTCATTACCGAAACGATGGTAACAACACACTTGAATAAAACGAAATCAATTACTAGCTTCTTGGTAACCTTGTGACTTTCCCTGATCCAAGTGTGATTCCTGTGCTTCCGGTAGTATAGGCCTCTACTACCATTCACACCTACTCATACTCGTCCCAAGTATTGTCTCGCAGTTTCCCAAGTCACCATGCAGCAAATCATACAATCATTCAACACATCAGATAACAAAACGAAGGTTTTATATTAATTCTTGAAACGATTACATAGGTGTTCAAGTTCACCCTAGACTATGCCTCTACTAGGCTACATCATACGAAACTATGGCTACTACATAATCCGATCTTCGGGTAAGAAGTCCTCATTCTTGATTCCTCGCATGGTTCTCTGCTTCGTCGAGGATCATGTGAAATGCCCTTGGCCTTGGTGGCGTTTCTGGTCTTGCTGCTTTATTTTTCCTTGGGCAGTCTCTGGACATGTGCCCCTTGCCTCCACATCCGTAGCATACTTTGTCATTATGTGTGCAGTCTTTGGAATAGTGACCCGTCCTCCCACACTTGTAACAAGTCACTTCTTCGTTGCACTTCCCACCATGCTTCTTCTTGCATTTATCACACCATCTTGTTTCACCTCCATCTGCTCCTCCGAGTTTTGAGAATTTGCTTTCCTTGTTCGACCTCGAAGATCCCTCAAACTTTCGCTTCTCTCCTGCCTTATCTTTTTCTAGACCCTTTTCTCTTATCTGGGCCTCTACGTTCTTAGCTGCCCTAATAGCTGCTTTTAAGGTAGTTGCCATTTTGACCATTGGACCAAAGTCAGTGGGCAGTCCGTTAGCAAACCTATCAATCTTGGAGAGTTCAGTAGGCACCAAGTAGGGAAATAGCTTCATCCTCTCGGTAAATGCGGTGGCATACTCATCAACACTCATCTTCCCTTTCTTCAGGTTCTGAAACTCGTTGTTTAGGTCTATCAGATCTACCTCCGAGCAGTACTGCATTTTCAACTATTCCAAAAACTCTTCCCACGACATCCTTAAGGCTTCTCCTCGTGGCATCATATCTGCCAATAGCTTCCACCAGCTCAAGACTCCAGTTTTCAGCTGTCTTACTGCAAAGACAGTCTTCTGTTTCTCATTACAGCTGCAGCTCTCAAACACCATCTCCATCTCAGAGATCCAATCCATAACCTCAACCGGCTTTGGGCTTACTGAGAGGCTTGGTGGTTTCGCACCCAAGAAGTTCTTGTACATCCGCCCATCCTTGTTGTTTCTCCTTTCTGGGCCATCCCTTTGCTCACCTTGAGTCCCAACTTGACTCACTTAGCGGCTGTAGTTCCCTTCCTCAGATTGCTCGGGAATCAGTTCGGGTTGCTCAATGGGCATAGTAGGTTCGTCCCTATTAAACATCCGTCTCATTTCTTCCCTTTGTTCAGCCAACATAGCCCGAATCATGGCTTGAACTCCAGCCATGGTGACTGGCTCAGGCGCAACTTCTTCTACAACAGGTATTTGCTGAACCACTGGGGGTTGGTTCCTGTTCCCATTTACGTTTACGTTTCCGCTACCGGTCCTTACCATCTCGAACTATACACCGAATAAGGTGAATTTAGACCTTTACTTGACGTTTAAATCATCCTTATCACTCCGAAACATTTACATGCTAGTTCTAATACCGTAGTCGTACGCTTAGAATCCTAAACACATAAGGTTTCCAGATCAGGTCGGCAATAGACCATAGGTCCGAACAATTAACAACATATCATGCACAAAGCATTTAGCACATAAAAGCATTTTAGGCACAATTCCTAAAATAAGCTAGTGCTCACACCTCACAATCATCGCTTAGCATTCTAAGTTTAAGTCTAGAAATAAATCCATATTCCTAGTTCGCTTAAACTAATGCTCTGATACCATTTGTAACATCCCCCTCTGGCACGTATCACAATATTGTCCGCTTTGGGCCACTCGGCACGAGGACTTCCCAGGGGGTCACCCATCCTGGTACTACTCCCGCCCGAGCACGCTTAACTGCAGAGTTCTTATGGGATCTGCTGCCCTCACGGCTTTAAAACGCGTTGTGTTAGGGAAGGTATCCACACCCCTTTATAAGGAAATGTTTCGTTCTCCTTCCAAGCCGACGTGGGATCAGATCTAACCCACTTTCACCCCCCATTATAGGGTTCGACGTCCCCGTCGAACACATCGACCCGTGCCCTGGCTCTGATACCAACTGTGACATCCCCAAAATCACGGCCAGAAAAGACCGATTTTGTTTATGCTTTATAAAAATCAGAGTACTTCATTTTATAAAAAGGTTGCGGAATTTGTTCCCAGAAAAACATGGTAAATATGTTATTAAAACATTTTCGAAGAAACATATTTATTTCATTTTAAAATGTTTGGGATGCCATCGTTAATACCGAAACATAAGCATAAACAGACTTACAATGATTTACACTAGTGATCTACATCTCTTTTAAATCTCTCAGTGTAATGTCACTTCACTTCGTCACCTGTGATATACATAAACTGAGTGGGTCAGGTTGGGAAACCTGGTGAGTACATAGGGTTTTCAACCCACAATAATATAATTATTATGTTCAATCAAACAATCAACCCAATTACCCATCCCCATTATCTTCTTTACTCTTTAAGGATTTAACCTAAGAGTCATCTATCCTGCATTCGTTTATTCCGAAGTCCCTTACTTCCAGGGTTATGGGACTGGCACTAAATCCATAGCTGCCAATGTTCGTTCATAAAGCACTAATTCCATAGCTGCTATAGTCTATTCATCGGGTACTAAATCCATAGCTACCAGTCTTTATCTAATAGGTACTAAGTTCATAGCTACCAATGTTCAACAGGTACTAAGTCCATAGCTACCAATTCCTACAGGTACTAAATCCATAGCTACCAACGTCTAAAAGGTACTAAGTCCATAGCTACCGGTGTTTGTCCCATAGGCACTAAGTTTGTAGCTGCCAATGTATACTCACGTCATCTTCTATCTCTCATCATTCATCTACCCATCTCATACCCAACATTTTCGTATATATAAAATACGTATACAGTTTAAGTCCTTTAAAACATGTATAAAACGTTCAACCAGCATAGACAGCAAGTATTCAGATAATGTGCACACATAGCACGTAGTTTATATAAAATACTTCATATCTATGTGTAAGATGAAAGTAACTATGCACTCACTTGAGAAGGTGGTGACTCGGTACTCGGACAGTGCTTCGTTTACTTTAAAATAATTTTCTTCGACGAAACCTAGTATTATTACCACTAGATTTTAGTCTAATATTTACCGTGACTAATTATTAGTCTTATTATTATTATTATATAAGCATTTAAACAATACTTTCCAACCACTATGTACAGACAGGGGCCAGACATAAAACACCGGAGGGCAGGACCATTTTGGCATATAGCACTTCTGAAATCCAACAACCCTATGCGGCCCTTTAAACCAGATTCCCCGTACTGCGAGTAGTTAAAAAGATATTATGTCACACCCCCAAACCTGAACGGCGGAAACGTTCGGGGGCGGATGACTTCATGTGGTAACGTAACAAATGAATACATAGTAAAGAAAGCAATACAACCATCATATATATAATTGAAAGTTTACATTTGTCAAAAGTTGCATGTTCAAAACTTAATTACAATATGATGTTAAAAACACGAGATTAAACTGGCGCCGCAGCATCCCTTCATCAAAAGCGTAATGAATACCTGAAATTACTGATTTCCTAGGACATACAAGTAATTTTGAAAGAGTAGATCAGCATTTAAGCTGGTGAATTTCATAAGTATTTAAGTGACAATGATCAAATGAAATGAAATGTTTTATCTTTGTTTGTTTGTGGTTAGAAAATCCTATATTTTCTACTAGTATAAAAGTAGCCTTTACTCAAGACCAATGTTTGTCTCCAAAATGTATGTAAGTGTAAAATAACCGATGAGTTTAAAAACCTTGTAAATCAATGCATTTTTAATACCGCTTGTGAGTTTTATAACCATACTATTGACTCGGAATGCCTATACACAACGTTCTTCAGGCGTTGGAATGTTATGACGTTTGTCACCCCAAACGGTGGACTGCAGCTAACAGTCAGGGCGCAGGTTTGTCAAGCCCGTATAGATCTATACACAAACACCATGCTCCCCCTCCAAGGGATTCTGGTATATAATACAGGACTTGAAATGTGTACTCGAACGTACATGAAGTTAGTGTCTCACAAAACCGTAGTATAAAAACAGATCTACTTGTTAAAATGTTATGTTTGTTCTTGCATACGAAAGTAAACTTCTTGAAATTCATGTTTCTAGTACATAAGAGATAGAAATTTGTTCGTAAAACTATACCTATTATAGTTTTCTAAAAGTGTGTCTTGTTTGTTTAGAAATACCTAGAAAAAGAATCACTTGTTTATGAAAGCATACATTTTTGGTGTAGAGTCTAAGATAGACAAGAATAATCTAAGAAAAGTTTAGTTTATACATGCATTATAACAACTTTATATTTCAAAAGATAGAATGCTATTTTAACATATGTTATATATATATATAAAAGTTCCTTAAAGGTTTATAAATCGCATGTGATTTGAATATATAACAGCATATAAAAGAGTTTCTTTATGTAACACACGATAATACTCGTGTGTTTTACTTGTAATCCCCCCCCCCCTTGAAAGCATATAAAAGCATTTAGAATATTTAAAAAGGTTGATTAAGGGGTATGAAACTCACTTGAAAGTTTGAAGATAGCGAGATGGAAAACCGGGCAGAGTTTCGTCTCGGGAAACGGATTTTCCTCGGGATCCTCGGGAATCTCGGGAGTAAAATCGACCCTCGGGACTTGAGCCAAAAAGACCAGAGCTTCGGGTTTGAACGGGCACGGAAAACGAGACAAGATCGTGAGAGAGAGGAGAGAAATGAGCCCTTTTCTCGGAAGCCCTCGCATCCTATTTATAGGAAGGCTGGTCTGCCTCGGTACGCGGGGCGTACGCTCGTACGCATCGCGTACGCGTACGTCATGCATGACCGAAGCCTCGACTGCCTCGGCTTCGGATGGGACGGGTTGCTGGGTATGCGGGTCGGATGGGACGGCGGGTCGGATGGGACAGCGGGTCGGACGGGTCGGCGCTTCGGACGGGTCGGACGGGTCGGATTCCTCGGATATGGCGACGTGGACGATCAGAGGCCAAGTCCTTCGAGTACGCTGGGCGTACAGGGGTACGCAGCGCGTACCCGAATGAGGACGCTGACTCCTCTTCGGATAAGGTCCGAATTTTGAATTAAATAAATATATAATTTATTTAATAAACTTCAAAAATTCATATCTTCTTCATACGAACTCCGTTTTCGATGGTCTTTATATCCACGCGTAGGTGAGACTACGCTCTACAACTTTCGTTTAGACTCCGTTGGCAAATTCCGAAATTTTTTTTTTTTATTATTTATTATAACTCATCGTGTTTAAGGAATTTCTTTGAAAATTCATAACTTCTTTATCTGATGTCGGTTTTTGCCAGACTTTTTACCGCTGGAATACCATTGTCGAGACCTTCGATTCTCGTTTAGGTCATTCCGGCCAAAAGTCGCTCGATCTCCGATTCGAGTTTTTAGCTGTCTGTTGCTAAGCCGAACTTGGGAAAATCATAACTTCGCTATATGAAGTCGGATTTGGGCGTTCTTTTTACGTACGATCATGGTTCAAAGACATTTAAACATAGAAGGAAATAAAATACAACTATTTGTACATTTTATTATGAAAGTAAATTTTATTACTCAAAAGTGGTTACAATACTTGACCCATTTTGGTCATTACAAACAGTTGAAATATCGGGTTGTCACATCATCCCCCCGTTAGAGAGAATTTTGTCCCGAAATTTAAAGTAGTAAAGATACTAGTGAATATGAAAGAGATGAGGGTACTTCTGTTTCATCTGATCTTCACGTTCCCATGTGAATTCAGGTCCCCGCTTGGCGTTCCAGCGAACCTTCACGATGGGTATGCGACTTTGTTTTGTTTGTTTGACCTCTCGGTCCATGATTTCTACTAGTTCTTCCACAAAGTTGAGGCTCTCGCTGATCTCAATCTCGTCGAGTGGAATAACAAGAGTCTCGTCGGACAGACACTTTTTCAAGTTTGAGACGTGGAAGGTTGGATGGATGTTACTAAGTTCGTGCGGTAGGTTAAGCTTGTAAGCCACAGGGCCGATTCTGGCAAGAATCTCGAAAGTGATCCAAGTGAGCGTGATACAATTCATGAAGTGATCCAAGTGAGCGTGATACAATTCATGAAGTGATCCAAGTGTACGTTTTCTTATATGGAAATAATACTTAATCTCCAAGGTACTGGAGAGGAAGAAAGCAGAAACCAATAGGAAGAATAAAAGTAGAACAGGAGACAAACATTTTTCTGGAATAAAGTTGGTTAATTACATACCTTTTTTTTTTTGAAACGGGAATGAAAAAACTTATTTTAAAACATAAAATATTACCCTACTTATACCGAATGAAAAAAAATACTAACCTTACAGAAAAAATTAGGATAGGAAAGTTTTTTTTCCCAAAATACCCCTGGGTCTAAACTGTCCCAGATTTTGAATTAATGCAACAGATCAAACTGTTGAAATATATAAATATATGTATGGGTGAGATAAGGTTCAGTGTAAGCAACAAACAGGGATAGTGGCTTGGTTTTAAAAATTTATACATGAGAAACAACCAAAAAAGTTGCAACACGTGTTTAATATGTTGTATTATACATTCAGAATTTGCTAGAAAGTGTGTCATCTCCTTGTTTTAAAACAAATCTATAGCATCAGATGAGAAAGAACATTTCAAGCTCAGCATCAAAAGGATCAATGGTATGCGGAAAGAAGGTCTGAAATACGTCTGATGCATGGTCGAATTACTAAGTTACTGAAGAATGAGCCACACTTGAAAACGAAGGTTTTTTTCAAATGCAAGGTGTGGATGTTAAAATAATAAATTAAAAGGGTAGAATGTATATTAAAATGAAAAACATGGACTGATAGTAACTTCATATGTATCTGTGTACGTTTTGCTGAGAAGGAAACAAGTTCAAGTATAGAAAGTTTTTGTGTTTTCATCTAAAAACTTTGAAAGGCTATATCTTTTGACTCGGACCTCGGATCGAGGTGACGTTTTTTTTAAAGTTTCGTATTTTTTCGAGATCTACATCGTGGCAAACTGCCGAAGGCGGTTTGGCCAAAAAAATTTTCGAAATTCAGCCTCTAGGGCCTTCAATTTGGGGGTTTTTCACTAATTGAAGGCCCAGGAATGCATAATTTTGCGAAATCGTCCATAACTCGCTCGAATTAATTCGGATTCACACGAAATTTTGTAGGGATGCTTTTTATTATAAATGAAAGGCGTTGAAATAAAAAAATGTCATGTTTGGGGCATAAATGTCGGTGACCTATCCCTGGCCATGCCTTGAAGCGTTCGATTCCCTACTTGTTGATATGCAGCTCAAATCAAGTTGGAATGTCATTGAAACTTTGCGTGGGTCATTGTGAACATAGACTTTGAAATTGAAATATATCGTGTTCGGGTTTTTGTCTCTGTCGCCTACTGATAGGCAGGCAGATAAGGCTTCTAGCTATTCATTAGTCGCTTGGATGATCCCGAAAGAGCACGAGCACTTCGCCTGGTGACTATGTAGTAAGTAGGAACTAATCACTCGTGATACAATTCATGAAGTGATCCAAGTGAGCGTGGGTTTAATCCAATGCTCAAATCACATTCATAAGCACTCATGAACGTTGCAGCAAACATTTGCTTATGTCTAATACTCTTTTAGACAATCCACACACCAATTCACGATAGTCTTCATTCATATCTACTACCAACATATGAGCGACTGTGGCCTGTTTAAATAATTCGATTATTCTTAATAAACTCAATTATTCTGGAAGTCAAAACATGCAAAGTGAAACACAAGAATAATACTAATCCCATATGGCCTCAAACCTTTGAGTATAAATAAAACACCTTTTATTTATCACCATATCGATTACTCATTATTTGTCTTTTCGGTTAATCAACTTCTTACTTGAATTCCAACACTTGTCCCATGCTCCTAGCATGCACACAATGTTTACCTATGGTCCTTACTTTGTGAAATAGATCACATTGAACACATTTCCAATCCTTCTCATTTCACAACTCCAAATCCGTTTTTCATAAGTCAAAGAATATCAAATTCTAGCTACTTATAGAATATGCTAGATTCTAACATTCTATGCAACTATCCTTTCGTAATGTCACTGCACCAAAGTCCCAAAGACTATTGCCAATGATATTACAAAGTCCTCTATCAGAGATTGTTACAAGACAATTCCATAGACGTGATGTCTCTCACTCAAAGTACATTCTTTGATCATCCTTTTGCATAGAAGTTTCTAATCTAGTCATAGATTTCTCAATATTCAATTCCCAATATGGACACACTTCCATATGTTCCATATGACAACTCATTCTTAATAGAATCTTATCTATTCGTAATGATGTCGATACGGTCCATCCAATATGGAAACATTTCCATATTTTCCAATACTATACTTCCAACTACTCACAAGCGACCAATCCTCGTCGAACTTTGGGTTGTCCTTTGATAGTTGTTTAATTGTTTTAGTCAAAACCAATTCTAGTCCCTTTTCCCTCTAAATGCGCTCGACATTTGGAAAATTTTAGAATGGTCAAACATTAAAGCATTTGCAATCGATCCTATACCCAAAGCGTATGGGACACGACGCATAATGTTTTATTTGCTATGTTCTCAAAATTCGAATTATGAAGAGGGATGCCGTAATAATAATCAAAATTTTAAGAACACACTATGTACCTTTGACTAAATTTATTAACATTTCTCAACCTAATCCTTTAGATTTGAAATGAAGCATAATATTCTCTCCCTTAATTATAGCAAAACAACCTTTCAACTCTTACAACTTTGCAAAGTATGACTCTTGTTTTCTATAATTAATATTGCTAACCTTGCAATACTTTTCTTAATAATCATACAATCATAACTTTTATGCTCCCACTATCATGATAATTATTATAAAACATAACACTTATGCTCCCACTAGCTTCGACATGTATTCATAAACATCTCAACTTCCAGAAAGACAATACTTATTGAATTTCTTAAGTTCATGTTTCTAATACTTAGTGCTTTGATAATCCTTTATCAATGCTTCTTGAACTTATACACCTTTGCCTTCGATAGTTCATATGTGTGTCTAAGCAATTAAGACTAATTGCCAAACCTCACAATTCAAATTATGGAAAGGGATGCCGTAACCATAATCGAATTCGAGAATGCAATTTTACAATCACTATCTTCTTAAAATCTCTCTTAGTGAAAGCATTTCTTCACAATCATTTTCATGAAGGAGGAAATCTTATGACACTTAGATTTGAGCGGTGTATGTGTTCTTATCCATGTGAATTTGTCAAAACTTAAGTTTACGACAAATTCAAACTCTTATGGATCGAACTTTCTTGATCTCGATTTCTTGCCTTTATGGTAGCACAGCTGCCCACCATGTCTTCCAAGTAGTTAAGCAGTTCACCCTTTCCTATCAATGTACCTTTCATTGATTAAGGTGCTTTGCCTTTTATGCGTTCAAAATGAGAACTCATAGAACTCACATGCATAATTAACTCGATTGGATTGGCACAAAATCAAAATAATGTCAACACGATAGGTTGTAAACCTCAACTCGTGTGCTAGTGATGATCGATAAGGTTTGTTTGATTTGTTCTTGAAACCTTTCAAGACCATTAAGACTCCCACTGACTCCTTGACATATACGATTCTCTTGTCAAAACATTTCTTGACAAACAAATATTCAAGAGTTAGTGTAGATTTTATCAAAACTCTTCATAAATTGGTCCTAGTTGGTCTTTGTCTTATCCAAGACATCACAACTTTCCACATTTGATGAATGTTTCAAACCTTCTTAAGACTTTTCACTCAATGTCATAATCTTAACTTTAAGACTTGTTATTGGAACGAAGTATGATTGACTTATTGATTTAACCATTTCTTCAATTCTTTGATTCCTCTTCTTGGACATACAATTGTACTAAGACTCACTTTAAGGATCAATTGAGATATGGTTCTTAATCATTAAGAGCTATCATAAAGCATAAAAGGTACTCTCCCTTCATCTTAGAATGGAGTAACTTTTGTCTTTCTGCCTACTTGATTCTTCTTATTCGTTCTGCTATTGATTTAAACCCTTTAATCAATTCAGAATTACACTTAATCTTGTAAGTATAATCATATTTACTAAACCTTTAGTAAATCATGACGAATATCATTGTTACTCTTATGGTGGACTTTGATCAACACGCAACTTTGTGTATTCGATCTCCTAGTCCTTCACTTGACACTTTGTCAATGAAATAGTCTAATTTCCAAATACGAAATTTCTCATTCATCGTGCATCCACGTTGCATGATTCCAAGTTTCTGTCCAGTTGAAACTTGGGTGATGAGAAACTCTCCCTATTTGGTAAATTCTCGACTTTCCATAATATAATAAGAAACAAATCCATTTGTTGTAGAAGTATGCAAACACCAATTTTCATGACGATTTCATTGCAAGGAAATAAACAAATAAATAAATAAGTCAAACGAAAATTTATTTTATTTTTAAAAGCAGCGGAAAACATATGTCCTTACAATGCAAAATCCATTGAAAACTAGGTATTTCAAAAGAAAAATTTCTAACTCTATCATAACTATCTAAGATCAAAATCTAATCTTCAAGTCCATGCGATCAAGATCCATTCCTTGTGATTAGATTCATCTTGCTCTTTCACCAAGCTTCCTTTCTTTTCACCGATCATGTAAAACATTCAAATGCAATCTTATTACATTATGTATTAAGAATTAATGAATAGGAACTTAATGGAGTTAGATAGTGGATTTTACCTGAAGCGCAGCCATACTATTTGACTCTCCCATCTTCTGGACTCTTCAGGCTCTTTGGGCAGACTTGTATCCAACGCCCTTTCTTTTGGCAGTAAACGCATGTCAGTTCTCCTAGAACGTCCTCGGAAGCATGGTCGGTTGATTTTTCCAACAAATACGCTCCATTGCTTCGCCAAATCATTTATGATTCAGCAGCAATGAGCATGTAAGTTAGGTCAATGAGGTTGTCGTCATGATTCATCATATAATACTTTCTTTTGAACTCATTATATGATTCGGGAAGTGACTGCAAAACCCAATTCACAGCCAACTCATCTGGGAATGACACACCTAACATTATCAACCTATCAATGTGTGATTTCATTCCTAGAACGTGGGCACACACGGATTTACCATCTTCATGTTTCATTTCCAATAGGGCTTTAGTGATATTGAACCTTTCAATTCTTCGATCTTGTGGGTTAGGGAGAACAATAGGAGGAGGAGGAGGAGGAAGTGAAGCATGATTTCTTGTTCCTCGATTGAATCGTGGAATACCATCTTTATGTGGAATGCTTGTTCCACGGGATTTGGGAAGACCATAGTTGTCGAACTTTGACATCTACAAAACGGGAGAAAAAACAAATTCAAGTTAGTTGATTGATTGAGTCCCTGGTAGATCACCCAAATGAAATTCCAAGGCTAGGACCCAACACAATACGCTACAACCTAGAAAAGGGATGCCGTAATCTAGTTGCAGAATATTTGAAGGTAAGTGAATGACGATTCACTAATTTCCACCATGAAAAACGAAAAAGAAATTTAAGTTTTAAATATATGAAAACTCATAGATCCTTTGAGATACATTGAACTTTCAATGGCATGTTTATATCTCGATATGCCCCTCTTGTTTGTGACTGGGATGCCGAGGATCACAAAGCGGGTGTGAATAACCATGCAAACTACATGGTGCCCTCACATGTTACAGTCACCTATTCAATGTGCCGGTAAACCACACACGCTCCACCGAACTATGACAAACATTGAGTCACCCTTTGCTACCTTTGCTTAGACCCATTTAGTGTGCCGGTTAACCACACACACTCCACTAACGTCTTCGCAAGGGCACAAAGTGTAATTTCATGGAATTGCATCAATTCACTTTTGCCTAAGTAACTAAGATTGGGAATTTTATGAAAACATTTAGTTACTTTAGTAATTCATTATACTTATAATGGAAGGTTTCGTCCTATCCAACCCGTTCGGCTAACGACCCTCCACTAGTCAAGAGTGCGGTGGGTAAGAGTGGATACCCATTCAATCGCCATTTTATAGGCAATTTCCTTAAACACCCCTTATAGACTAGCTTCGTGAATGAGGCCTACTAACGGTAAGACTGACTTTTACTCATAAATATATATAACGTTAGACTTTTAATGTTATATATATATATATATATATATATATATATATATATATATATATATATAGGGTGTATTTTATACTTTTAAAATATTAGGTGGTCTAATTTAACAATTATACTTTTAATTCAATTAAATTGTAAACCTAAACTTTTATGGATTTATTAAATCTATATTTATTATACACCTTAATTAATTAATAAACCATAAGGGTGTGATTTGAACTTTTTCAAAACTATACTAGAGTTTTAGAATTTAACATTCCTAATTAAACTTTTAATCAACTTTTAAATTCCAAAACTTGAGGGCAAGTTTTGAAACATTTCAACACATTAGGGTGTAGAATTTAAATATACATCAAAATTAAACAATTAATCCAAATTTAAATTCGAAAACTTGAGGGCAAATTTTGAAACCTTTTTCAAAACATTAGGGTTTTAACTATTTAAATTTCAAAACAACAAAACTTTTGGTTCAAATTTAAACTATAAAACCTAAAGGGCAAAATATGAAACTTTTCATAACAACAAGGATCAAATAACAAATAATTCAAATGAACATTTAATCACATAATTATCCATATTTGATTTATTTAATGATTTCTTGCAAAACAATTTATCAATTTACTAAAAATAATTAATCAATTATCTTATAAGGAAACAATTATCTTATTAATTGATAAATATCTTCAATTAGATCAAAATTATAGTCAAATATATCATATAATCGGATTAATATTGATCTAACATGGTAAGGTAACTATCCATAAGCAAAAACAGCAAGAAATCCCGAAGTACCCTCCTTCTGACGAGTTGACTCGTCGAGTCAGGCTTGGACTCGTCGAGTCTGCATGGACTCGGCGAGTCCAGCCTCCAGAATGCAAAAAATCGAATTTTTCAGTTACAACAAGCATCAATACAATAGAAACCAATCTAGGCTCTGATACCACTAATGGGTTTTAGTCATAAGACATCCTATGTGCTCATACAAACCCTAATGCTTGGATCTAGGTTTCTCTATTGTACATGCTTTGACTCCAAGACTATAAACCCTAATTCTAGCATACAAGTAATCATATTAGATATTAGAATAAGTTTATAATGTTACCTTGATTGTTATGTAGCAATAACAATCCCAATTCCTCCTTGAATTGACTTTGGAAGGCTTAGATTCACAAGTGTCACTCCTCTAATGGTTCACAAACACCATAAGCAAGAGGATGAAGAGGAGAGAAGTTAGAGGCTGCCCAAAAACGTGTGAAACCCTAGAAGGTTGCTTGTCCACGTTTTTGAGCCTTAAGGGTTCTATTTATAGTGAGGCTATTAGGGTTATCTAACAAGGAAACCCTAATTTGGTTGCTTAAGCCCTAAGCAACCCATGGAGCCCTTTTCTTAAAGCCTTGGACGACTTCATTTGGGCTTCCCCATTAGAACTCGTCCACCTTATAATAAAAGGCAATCCATGGCCCAAATTGCAATTATCTTAAAATTACAATTCCAGTCCCTTAAGTTTAATTAATCTCTTTTAGTCACAAAACTAATTACCAATTAATTATTGACTAATATTAATTAAACAATATGATTTCTCCTTTAATATATTATTCCCATAATATATTAATAAATCATATTTAATCCTTTCTCTCCATAATTCATCCTATTAAGTTGCTTTGGTGAAGGCAACCCAAAAGGACCATGCACCATCGGGTCAAGTACATACCAAAATAGTTATGGACTTAGACACTAATCCAACATATATATGTGTACGTATATATGATTTATTCTTTATTTTAATACGTAAATATGCTATTATAATTTGTAACTTGTTCATACGAACTCCGTTTTTGATGTTCTTTATATCCATGCGTAGGTGGAGACGCACTCTACAACTTTCGTTTAGACTCCTTCGGCTAATTTTGAATTTATTTTTAAAGTTATATTTTTAACAGGCCGGGACAAGATTGGTCCGTTATAATCTCATAACTTCTTCATCCGATGTCCATTTTCGTCTGTCTTTTTATTGTTACGCTACTAATAATGAGATCTTCAATTCTCGTTTAGGTTGTGTCGGCTAAAAATCGCTCGATCTAATATTCGAATTTCGGACTGTACACTGCTAATCCGAAACTTCGAAAAATCGTAACTTCTTCATACGAAGTCAGATTTGGGCGTTCTTTTTATCGAAGTTCTTAGTTTAACATATTCTACGACTTTCGTTTAGAGCGCTAAATCTAAATCTCGCTCTATCATAAATTTACTATTTACGCTTCCCGGCGCCATGCCGGTTCCGACGCGAAACTTCGACGGGTCATAACTTCTTCGTTATAACTCGGATTTCGGCGTTCTTTATATGTACGGAAACCCTGTGACATCTTCTACAACTTGGTTAAGATTATTTATTCTAAATAATCTTTTTGTCGAAAAGTCGTTTTCGACCCCTATTGCCTCTAAATTGACTAGCCCGGATCTGCGGGCGTTACAGAGACTCTTGTGGTTTGTGAAGATGGTGCACTTTGTACCATAAAGGTAATGCCTCCAATCTTCAGAGCAAATACCACGACTCCCAATTCTAGGTCATGGGTCGTATAATTCACTTCGTGCGTTTTTAGTTGGCGGGATGCGTAAGCTATCACTCTTCCACGCTGCATGAGAACGCAACCTAAACCCTGATTTGACGCGTCACAGTAGACCACGAAATCTTTCGTTCCCTCTGGTAGAGATAGTACCGGGGTGCTGCAGAGCATCTGCTTTAGGGTTCGGAATGCAACTTCTTGTTTGTCCGTCCATTTGAATGGTACGACCTTTTGTGTAGGCGAGGTAAGTGGCTTGGCGATCTTAGAGAAGTTTTGAATGAACCTCCTATAGTAGCCCGCTAGGCCTAAGAATTGACGAATTTATGTGGGTGTTGTAGGGACTGCCCATCCTTCAACGGCTTTGACCTTAGAGGGATCCACATGAATTCCATCTTGGCTAACAACATGACCTAGGA
This sequence comes from Lactuca sativa, assembly GCF_002870075.4. NCBI lineage: Eukaryota > Viridiplantae > Streptophyta > Magnoliopsida > Asterales > Asteraceae > Lactuca > Lactuca sativa. The sequence goes on along the minus strand of NC_056623.2, from coordinate 248,558,271 downwards.
AGATCACGCTAGGGAGCCAGAACTCACACTTGGAGAGTTTTGCGTATAGCTTTTCCGATCGCAGAGTTTCTAGGATTTGTCGGAGATGTTGGCCATGCTCTTCCTCGCTTCGGGAATAAACGAGAATGTCGTCAATGAAGACGATGACAAAGTTGTCAAGGAATGGTCGACATATTCGGTTCATCAGATCCATAAATGTGGCAGGGGCATTTGTTAGACCGAAGGGCATTACGACAAATTCATAATGTCCGTAACGAGTTTTGAAAGCAGTTTTAGGAATATCCTCTTCCCGGACATTGAGTTGATGGTATCCGGACCGTAGATCTATCTTAGAGAAGTAACTAGCTCCTTGGAGCTGGTCAAATAGATCGTCGATTCGTGGGAGTGGATAGCGATTTTTGATAGTGAGTTTATTTAACTCCCTGTAATCGATGCACATTCTAAAAGATTCGTCCTTCTTTTTGATAAAGAGGACTGGAGCTCCCCATGGCAAGTAACTAGGTCGGATGAATCCCTTGCCGAGGAGTTCGCTGAGTTGGCTGGAAAATTCCTGCATTTCAGCAGGAGCTAGCCGGTAGGGCGATTTAGCGAGAGGAGTTGCTCCTGGAACGAGGTCAATTCGGAAATCAACTTGTCTATCTAGGGGTACTCCAGGAAGATCTTCAGGAAATACGTCTGGGAATTCACTTGCTACGGGAATGTCTTGAAAGTTAACCTCTTCCTTGGTTTTATCCACTATGTGAGCCAGGAACGTCAAATCGTTCTTCCGTAGATGCTTCTATGCCTGCATGCACGAGATGAGGCGAAGATTCGTGCTAGGTTTGTCTCCGTAAATAACTAGGGTTTCGTGATTGGGAAGGTGAAGGCGAACGACCTTCTCGTGACACATAATTTCAGCATGGTGGGGGTTTAACCAGTCCATGCCAATAATCACATCGAAACTCCTAATGGAAACAGGCATTAAGTCTATTCGAAAGACGTGTTGATTTAAGGTTAGGGTACATCCGGTGTAGATTTCCCCAGTGGATTCGTTTTTCCTATTGGCCATTTCCACCGTAAAGGTTTCATTGAGCTTCTAGGGTTGCTGTTTTAATAAATGTTTAAACTTATTGCTCATAAAACTACGCTCGGCTCCGGTGTCAAATAAGATGCATGCATAAGTTTGGTTTAGGGGAAACGTACCGGTGACAACAGCGGGATCCTGAATCACCTCCCCCTGACCCATGGTCAGCACACTTCCTGTTCCTCCATTTCCGGGATTGTTGTTGTTAGGGCAATCTCAGCAGAAATTCCCAGTCCTCCCACACCCATAGCAGGTGTGGCTAGGCCCTACATTGTTGCCGCTGGTGTTGTTGTTGTTGTTGTTGCGGTTGTTGTTGTTGCTGTTTCCCTGTTGTTGATTCTGAGGAGGGTAAGTCCTGGAATACCTTGTCGTGTGCCCCTTCCGATTGCAACTGGTGCACTGCAGCTCCTTGCACTCTCCATTGTGATGGAAACCACACTTGTTGCACTTGGGAAGATTATCGGAATAAGGTCTAGGAGCATTCGAAGCAGCTGAGGCTGGAGCATGTGGTATGGCCGGAACTTGTGCGGTGGCAGCATTAACTGCCACTTTCTGCTGCTTCTTAGAAGTCTCGGGGCCTTGACGCCCCTTACTCTTGTTGTTCTTCCCCTACTTGCCATCACCTTCCTTCTTGCCTTCAGCCTCCGCTGGCTTCTCACCCTTCTTGTTGTTATGGTCATACAGCTTCTTTGCCAATCTCTTAGCACTGTCGAAAGTTTCGGGATTTGCAGCTATCACGTTTCCTTGGATCGGAGAGGTTAGTCCCCAGATGAATCGCTCGATCTTCTTTCTTTCCGAGGTGATCATGCCCGGACATAACAGAGATAGTTCACTAAATCTTGATATGTAGGCATCGATATCAACATTCTGTACAGTGAAGTTCCACAACTCTTGCTCCATTTTCTGAATCTCACCACAAGGGCAGTATTTGGCCATCAGCATTTCCTTCATTTCTGTCCATGGCATGGAATTGGCTACGGGGAGTGTCATGGCTTCCACGTGCCCGTTCGACCAAGTGAGCGCTTGGTCGACAAAAGTTCATGCAGCAAACTTTACTTTCATCTCTTCAGGGCAATCGCATATCTCAAACACCGATTCCACCTTCTCGATCCATCGTTTCAGGGTGATCACTCCTCTAGTGCCGTTAAAGGTTCGTGGTTTGGCGTTTGTGAAGTCCTTGTAGGTACATGCTTTGGTGGATCCTTGATTCATTCCGTTGTTCGAACTCCCGGCCCCTTGCCCGTTGCCTCCTTCGTTGTTCCCTTGGTGAATTTGTGCCATAGCTGCGGTGACCACAGCAGATACGGCTGCCTGGAATACAGTGGAGTCAACTTCGGGTGGGGTTGGTCCAGGGTTTCCGCGAGTAGGTCGGCGAGGCATCTTTCTGTCATGAAACGGAAAGATGTTGAATGTTTGTGGGTTCTGTGAGGTTGTGATCCAACTGACTAGGTGCATGTTACAAACTTAAGTACTTCTACAAATTAGCATACAATCATGAATTCGCAACACAGAGCAATTTGTAATGTCATAATAAAGCACGTAAAAGTTCACTAATATTATCCGCATTTGAAACATGAAAATTTTGCTCGAAAGAGCATACATAAGTGATATTAGTTCGGCAGCATAACGGCTCTATGAGTAGTGTAGTCACTTAAACATAGAGTCGGGGTACCAAACATAGATCCTAATGGCCTAGTCAGATAAGCCTATCCCTAACACTCCGTGGTGCGTCCTATATAGTGGCGGGGTCATATGTCGAATTGTTGAGCCAGCAACTGAGCCATCTCAGTCATGTCTCCAATAACCTCATCCCTCTCATGCTCAGCTTGCACTGCACGTGCTTCCATGGCGTACAGCTGTTGTCGTAGGGCGGCGATCTCAGCTTCGGGAGAGCGGTTCTCCCTTGGGGGGTTCACTGGTGGGGCGGGGTGGTCCGGTTGCGCCTCGTCTACAGGTGGTGTGGTGTTATCCCTGCCCGAGTTTTTCCCTTCTTCCATGTCATCATCAATCTCCTCAAACTCGTAGTTGGTGTCTGTGTATTCGTCAGGTCCGACGTCGTGTGCTCCCTCTTGATTCCCTTCTGGTTCATCTTCAAGCATTCTGTGAATCACTAGGACTTGATGAAACTGGATACCCTGCTTCTCTCCCTCCATGAAGACTGGGGGAAGGTATAAACTATCGTTACTCCTATGACTCTACAACTATGGTATAGACTAAACAGACGTTCTCTTTTTGGTGATAAAGGGGTATGCTTTTAGGTTCCCTAGCTATCACGATCTCCTCAGGACATGTGGTAGTGATACCTTGGTAGGAATGTAGTTGATCAGGCTACATCCGCTCCTTGATACAACTAAGAACAGTCCTGGATTAACCGAGATACTAGCGTTATCTTGTTTGATTCGGTGTTAGGTTCTCATTCCTAATACAAGCAAGGGTGTTTTATTGTTATGTACTTGTTTTGTTCAGAGTTGTGTTAGTCCCTCTTTTGGTTTATAGTTGCATATCAATGTGTGGCTAGATATGCTAGTTCACTATAAACAGAGCTCTGATACCAACCTGTCACACCCCCGAACCAGACGGCGGAAACGTCCGAGGGCTATTGTGACTCAATTGAATACCATCACAATGAATATAGATGAATCATAACATCATTCATCATCATGCATTGAAATATTACTACCGGTATTGTTTACATTCAGTACATTGTTTCAAAACATTACATTTCCAAAACATAAGCCATTCGATATTAATTAAACAAACATCATGACTGTTGGATTAATGTCTAAGTCCATAACTATATTTGGTAAGACTTGACCCGACCCGGCATGGTCCATTTGGGTTGCATACCATCATGCACTTGAATGAGAGAAATAAGACACTTATGGTTATTAATATATTATAAGTTCTAGTATATTAATAATAAGAATAATAAGATTATTTAATTAGTATTGATCAAGAATTAATCTAGGATTAATTAAGTGATCAAAAGAAGACTAATTAAATATATGGGTTGATTGTGTAAATCATCCATACTTGTATAGTGGGCTAATGCTCCATGGATAATCAAGTTGGGCTAAAACCCATAGGATGGTCCATGGATGCTCCATGGTGTATTTGTACCCATGGATCCAAGGAAATGGAAAGCCATGACAATTAAGAGTTTACCCTAATTGTGTAACCATATAAGCATCTTATTATTGAGGAAAAATGGGCCACTAGAGATAGTGAAGAAAGGGCTAGCCGATTTTGGTGAGTGTAGAATTCTCTCAAGTCATTCTAAGTGTTTTGATGATTGTGATTCCATTTGAGGTGTCACACTTGGGGCACTGAGCACTCAAGCTTCATGAAGACTTTCTACATCAAGAGGTATGTATTCTATCTTGTTACATTCATTGTTTTGTATGCTAGATTAGGATAATACCTTGGAAGTTCTTATTTGCATGTATAATAGAGAAAACATAGATCCAAGGTATTTAGGGTTGCATGTACACTTAGGAAGTGTTAGAATGCTCAAAACCCAACAGTGGTATCAGAGCCACGGGTTGTTTTCTGTTATATTGATGCAAATATTTTATTTTCCAAGTTGAAAAAAAAGGAAAAAAAACCATGAAGTTTGTCAAATTTTAAGATAATTACTTGTTCTTGTGAAAAACTAATTATTTGTAAAATTTGAATAATTTGCTTTATGAGTTGAATTAGGTCAAATTTAATAAAAGATAAAATAATATGATTATTTTATTAGTTTTAAAAGTTTGATCTAAAGAGTTTTATTTTTTGAAACCTCCATAAGTTATGGATATGAAAAGGTTTTAAAAAAAAAAATTGATTCAAAGTTTTTTGGAGTTACAAAATTTGGTGTTAATGTTTTAAAGGATTACATAACTTAAGAATAAGTTATGGATCACCAAAAGTTTTTTGTGTTATCTTGTTTTATGAGTGAATTTAGATTAATGATGAAAATTATGTGATAGTTGGTTTTAATCCAAATTAATCTAAGAATTGATTCTAAAATGTGTTTTTGTAACTTGTCCTCAAGTTATATGAAAAGTCACATTTAAGAATCATAAAACTCATAAAAATTGGCAAAGGTTACAAAAATGAAGAGTCTAGTTCTAATTAAAAGGTTTTATGACTCCATAACTTGTCCTCAAGTTATGGAGGACCAAGAGTCTCTTCATTTAATAAAATAAAATAAAATAAAAAAAGGTGTAACCTTAATTAATTCCATAAGTTATAATATAAAGAAAAGTTAATTCTTTTATTAGTTTAAAGTCTTCCATAACTTGTCCTCAAGTTATGGAACTTGAAGAGTTTTTGGATTAAAACTACTTTAAACACATAAGTTATGGAATTAATTAGTTTTGAATAGTTTCAAAACTTGCCCTCAAGTTTTGGAATTTGTAAAGTTTTCACTTATGAATACTTTAATTCCAAGTTAGCCCTTAGAATTTTAAAAGTTAAAATTCAACCCTTATACTTTATAATATTATAAGTTAATAATATATATATGTATAAGAGTAAAGTCAGTCTTACCGCTAGTACGCCTCATTCACGAAGTCGGTCTATAAGGTGGGTATAAGGTTGTTGCCTATAAAATGGCAACTTAATGGGTGTCCACTCTCACCCACCGCTTGCTTGACTGGTGGAGGGTCGTTAGCCGAACGGGTTTGACGGGACTAGAATTCTCCCTTCATTAAAAGTATTAATGATAATACTAAGTAACTAAACTCTTAATAATACCCAATCTTAGTTACTTAGGAAAAATGTGAATAAGGTGCTAACCCATGAAATTACACTTTACACTTTGTCTAAGTCGTTAGTGGAGCGTGTGTGGTTAACCGGCACACTAACTTGGACTTAACAAGGTAGGTAAAGGGTGACTTAATATTTATCATAGTATCGATGGAGCGTGTGTGGTTAACCGGCACATCGATTGAGGGGTAATTTATTAAGGGTACCAAGTAATTTGCATGGTTACTTCACACCTTGTTTTGTGATCCTCGGCATCCCAGTCACAAAACCTGAAGGGCACACTCGAGATTGAAACATGCCTTTGAAAAGTTCAATGAATCTCAAAGATCTAGGAGTTTCAAAACCAATTAAAACCTAATAATACATTTCGTTTATCTTGGTGGAAATTGGTGAATCGTCATTCACCTACCTTCAAATATTTTATAGCTTGGATTACGGCATACCTCTTCTAAGTTATAAAATAGTTTGTTGGGTCCTAGCCTTAATATTTCATATTGGGTGTCATATTAAGGACTTTAAATCAACTATCTTGAATATCTCCCAAAAGATGTCTGTAATAGACACCTATGATCTTCCCAAATCTAGTGAAACAAGGTTTCCTAAATGAAGATGATGTCCTTTGGAAATCATACTTCTTTCACCTCCTCCAATTATTCTCCCCAACCCACAAGTTCTTGAAAAGTTTAAGGTCACTCAAGCCCTATTGGCAAGGAAAGGTCTAGGTGTGAACACATCTTGGAGATGTAGTCACATATTGACAAGCCGGGAGAGTTGGGTGTCAAAGTCTTGAGAAAGTTGGTGGTTCAATCACTTTCTGAGTCACATAGTGAGTTCCTTTGGGACACCTATGAAACAGACTATGACAAGACCCTTAATGATCTTATCTGTTTGTTAAGATCAACTTCCCTAAAACTTGATGGACATTGACAATAGTGACACAGGAAATCTAGAAAAGCATTCTCTTCCCAGTGGAAAGGGATCGGCCATAGTCAACTCGGTTGACCAAATGGTAAAGAGAAAAGCTAAGTCTGTGATAGTCCCGTGTACCTTTATCAAAGGGTCCATATGTTTATATTGCCAAAGGAAGGGGCATTGGTTGCGAAGCTGCCAGATTTACCTAAGGATGTTAAAGTCAATAAGTTTGACTCTACTTCAGGTAAATTCCACTATCTAACTCTGTTAAGTTTCTATTCTGAGATTCTTGATACATGATGTGACTGGGTCACATGGTGATGTTTAAGAATCAAAGAAAAGTGAAGAAACTTAAAGAAAGAATATGCTGAATCTGATCGCGTAGATGGATTTCTATCGCGTAGCTTGAAAAATCGGATTCGTGAGCTACTTCTCAGGAGTTATGAGATATTGCTTAGGAATAGATAACAACAAGTTTTCATATGGATTGTAAGGATAAGTTTTTCCGCAAAGTTTTAAAATAAAAAGAAAATTTTTGATTTTATTTATTTTAAAATATCCTTACAATGGCATTTGGAAAGAAAATTGTTGCTTATAAGATTCCATTAACAGCAAGAGTGGAAACATGAAATTGATTCTTTCATTTGTGGTAATGTCTAAATTTACCAAATAAGGAAAGATTCTCATCACCCAAGTTTCAAGTGGACCGGAACTTGGAATCATGCAAGTTGTATAGCATGATGAATGAGAACTTTCAAGTTTTGGAAAAATTAAGACTAATTACTTGTTCACATGGATGTGTGAGTCAAGTAAAGGACTAAGGGATCGAGTACACATTCTTGTGCACTGATTAAGTCCACCACAAAAGATCGATAAGAAGAATCAAATTAGGCAGAAGGATAAAAGTTTCTCAAATCTGAAAAGATGGGAGAGTACTTTAGTATCAGTTTTGTGATCATCTTAATGATTAAGAAACCATATCACAATTAGTTCTCTAAGGAAATCTTAGTGCATTCTTATGACTAAGAAGAGGAACTTGAATTGTTGAAGTGGTTAAATCAAGAAGATGAGTGATACTTCGTTCCAATACAAGTCTTAGAGTCATACTCCAAGATTGTAACTTGAGTGACATGTCTCAAAAGAAGGTTAAAACACTTGTCAAATGTAAGAGTAAAAGTTTTCTACTCTTGTACTTTTGAAATTGGTAAGTTGTGATGTTTTGGATAAAACAAAAGACCAACTTAGGCCAATTGTGTGAAGTGTTTGTCTTGATTAGAATCCACACTATCTCTTGGATATTTGACAAGGGAGTCTTATTGATCAAGAGGACAGTGGGAGTCTTAAAGGTCTTGAAAGTCTCAAGAACTAATCAAGAGTAAAACCTGAAGTTCTTCACTAGCACACGACTTGAGGTTTATAACCTATCGTGTTGACATATTCTGTGCCCATTCCAGTTAAAGTTGGTTTTGCATATGAGTTCTTAGAGTTCTCAATTTGTTGCACAACAACTTGGAAGCAATGGCAGGCCCTTGAGCTGCCAGGTGGCAAGAAGTTAAGATTGAGTTCAATCCATATGAGTTTGGATTTGTCATTATCCTTGTCTTGTGACTATGATTTTGACAATTCACATGGATAAGAACACATACATCATTAAATCTAAGTGTCATAAGGTTTCTCTCCGATTCATGAAAATGATGTTGAGGAAACACTTTCACTAAGTAGATTTTAGCTAGGTAGCAATTGTGATATTTGCATTCTCAAAGTCGTTAGTGGAGCGCGTGTGGTTAACCGGCACACTAATATGGACTTGTGAGAAGTGGCAAAAAAGGTCTAGCCATTATGATTACGGCATACCTCTTCATAATTGTTTAGACCCACAAGTGTGCTATCTAAGGGAAGGTGTATGATTTTGATAAAGTCTTATGAAAGTAATCTAGTATCAGAAATCTGAACTTTGGTAAGAAAGTCAATGAAGTATTGATTTCTAGAAGTCCAGCTGATTTCTGGGTACATGTCAAAGCTAGTGGGAGCATAAGTGTTATGCTAATAATCATCATGTTAGTGGGAGCATGATAATTATGATAAGTATTGCAAGTTAGCAATGTTAATTATAGAAAACAAAAGTTTCAATTGGGAAAGAGTTGTTTTGCTATAATTAAGGGAGAGGAAATTATACTTCATCTCAAATCTATAAGCTTAGATCGTGAGGTTTTAATCATTTAGTCAAGGATATATATGAATTTCATGTTGGAATGGCTCAACATAAGGAAATTCTGTATACGGGTCCATTATTTGCGTTCTAAAATTCAATTATGATTACGGCATCCCTTTTCATAATCTGAAATATGAGAACTTGGCAAATAGAAATGGAAATGTTATAGCAAAAGACTGGTTTAGTCTTTATGTGAGACATCATGAATCGTGTCCCATATGCTTCGGATATAGGATCGATTACATGTGCTATATTCATCCTTTCTAAAAATTTTCCAAATGCCAAGGGCATTAAGAAGGGAAAAAGGTTTAGAACTGGATATGACTAAAAGGATTAAACAATTGTCGAGAACAATCTAAGGTTTACCAAAGATTGGTTGCTCAAGGACAGTTGGAAGTATAGTGATAATTCTAGAAGGACCATATTGACATAATCTGTAAGGAGGCAACTCTTGTTCAGAAGTGATAGTCAAAATGGAATCTGGAAATGTTTCAAAGTTAGAATTTTCAATCTGTTTAAGATTAGGAAACTTAATGCAAGAAGGATGTTTCCAAGGAGCTGATCTCCTTTGGAATACTCTGTAATGATTGTTGTCAAGTCTTTCTGACTTTGTGCATAATCATTACAAGAGGATCAATGCATATAAGTTTAGAATCTAACAGATTTCAGTAAATGGCATGAATTTGGAGTTCTTGCATTTGCAGTAAGGATTTGGGAGTGTGAAAAGAGAATCATTGAAGTTATGTTCAATTGATCTAGTTCACAAAGTAAAGATCATAGACAAACATAGTATGCATACTTGGTGTGTGGCATGACTAGTGTTTAAGAAAACATAGTGTACATGCTTGGAGCATGGGACAACTATTGTTTTAAATTCAAGAATAAAGTTGATAGCTGAAACAATATACAATGAATAATGTGTAATCATATGGTGATAAATAAAAGGTGTTTTATTTATGTTCAAAGGGTTGATACCATATTAGATTCAATTATTATTGTGTTTCACTTTGCATGTTTTGACTTCCCGAATACACTAGGTTATTCTTCCGGAATGACTAAGTTATTCAAACCATCCACAGTCGGTCATATGTTGGAAGTAGATATGAATTAAGACTGTCATGATGGGTTGTAGAGGTCTAAGGTGTTGGACAAGGCTACAACAATCATGAGTGCTCATAAGTTCTGAGTATTGGATTCAACCCGCGCTCATTGGAATCACTTCATGGATTTTATCACGAGTGATCATGAGACGATAATATCTTATATTCTTCAAACCTAGAGATATGAGTTGTTACTATGAGTTGATAGTACATTGATAGCACGAAAACGCATTTGGTAACTCGGTGCTATAAAACGTGCCTTTGTGTATGATTCAACAAGTAGTAGAACAAGCCATATGAGTCGAAGTTTATCCGTTCCTTTTACCTTCGGGATAAAAGCGATATCTGTGGGCCCCTCGATGATTTGATGATGACAAATGGAAGTGCTCGGCCGGGCCAGGACTGATTTGATTTGTTCAATTAGTCAGTTGTCATAAATCGGAAATCGGGAAACAACAAATGGACAGAGAGAATGATTATAATCCATGTCTCAGTCCGTATGATATCTAGAATGGAGGAATATATGATCCCTTATCTAATGGACAAGTCATTGACAAAGGTCAGAGGTCATCGACAAGGTCAAAGTTCGACAGAAGCTTTTGAGAGCTACGATTGTCGGTTGGTTCCTGAAGTCATACGCAATAATAGTTTTAGACTTATCCAAGTGGGAGACTGTTGGATTAATGTCTAAGTCCATAACTATATTTGGTAAGACTTGACCCGACCCGGCATGGTCCATTTGGGTTGCATACCATCATGCACTTGAATGAGAGAAATAAGACACTTATGGTTATTAATATATTATAAGTTCTAGTATATTAATAATAAGAATAATAAGATTATTTAATTAGTATTGATCAAGAATTAATCTAGGATTAATTAAGTGATCAAAAGAAGACTAATTAAATATATGGGTTGATTGTGTAAATCATCCATACTTGTATAGTGGGCTAATGCTCCATGGATAATCAAGTTGGGCTAAAACCCATAGGATGGTCCATGGATGCTCCATGGTGTATTTGTACCCATGGATCCAAGGAAATGGAAAGCCATGACAATTAAGAGTTTACCCTAATTGTGTAACTATATAAGCATCTTATTATTGAGGAAAAATGGGCCACTAGAGATAGTGAAGAAAGGGCTAGCCGATTTTGGTGAGTGTAGAATTCTCTCAAGTCATTCTAAGTGTTTTGATGATTGTGATTCCATTTGAGGTGTCACACTTGGGGCACTAAGCACTCAAGCTTCATGAAGACTTTCTACATCAAGAGGTATGTATTCTATCTTGTTACATTCATTGTTTTGTATGCTAGATTAGGATAATACCTTGGAAGTTCTTATTTGCATGTATAATAGAGAAAACATAGATCCAAGGTATTTAGGGTTGCATGTACACTTAGGAAGTGTTAGAATGCTCAAAACCCAACAATGACATCACTGGATACATTTTTCTTCGATTTACCTGTTACCTGAGAATACAAGTATTTTGGAAAAACGTCAACATATGAAATGTTGGTGAGTTCATAAGTAAGGTTTGAAAAGAAATGATTTGTATAATTTTGAAAACCACAGAAAATCCGATATTTTCTAAAAAAAAGTGTTGTATATGAGAAAAAGTGTGAAGATCCGTAAGTATGCTTGTTGATTATTATAAACGTGAATAATTTGTTAGACTTTGTATATATCACATAGTTAAGAGTGTTGAATTCCCCAGGGAAAACCCGATGTTTTCCCAACACATCAAATTACGTGGCTTAGTTAGTATTATTCCGATACGACGTAGTTTTCTATAATTCCAGGTGACATTGGATTAATTATGGGTTGTGAGTCGTTATAATCACGCATTAATGAAAATGACTAGTTTACAACTATACAAACGATCCCTTAGGCATCGTCCGTACTACTCACTTAATCCAACCACCCTGACTTCTCATAGCCCCACAACCGAGGAGAAAAGAGGGTGCGTCATTTCCATAAGTCATTCAAGGCTATCGTGAATGCGAAAGGCACTTGGCCCGACTCGCATTTGAGTTCTCGACTTTGCTAGAAGTACCAAAGGACCCTTGGGGCCCAACAGCACAATAAAGCTATTGAAAGTCCTTTTACATGAAATTAGGTCATATAAGGCCCAATAACATGTAAGCGCGTTCCCTTCGGGCCTAAAGATCATGTCATTGGGCTAGCTAGGCCCAACAAGCACAATTTGAAACTTTCGAGCCCAAAGATGGTGTATTGACTTCTCGTAAATTTGCGCGTGTGTATTGAAGTATCATTGTTTATTGATTTTTGATTCGTTATTGATTCGATACCGAATCAATTCGTTTGCTAACGATTTTGGTGTTGAAGGTGTATTTATTATTACGTTTCGCCGGTAGACGTAGTACTCGTATTTTTATTTTAAGGGATCTATTGTTTTAAGAATGTGAGTTTATCTTCTTAAGCCCTTTTCTCAGATAAAATTTACACTTTTAACCCTTTGTGTATAAAAGAATTTCCGGTTTAGTCCTTAAACTATTTTTCTTGACACTTTAGTATCAAAACTTATTGGAAAGACATTTTTAGCACAAATTTACTTGATAAACAGCTTAAGTCCTTCAAAAATGAAATTTTCTCGGTTGAAACCTCCATTTTCGCAACTTTTACAATTTTGACCCAAAATGGAAATTTTTTGCATCTTTGGTCCCTTTTTAATTTGAAAAGCATTTTTGACCCTTGAAATAGATTTGGTACACTAGTAATCCCCTGTTTTACATAAATGTGCAATTTCAGCCCCTCCAACTAAAAAATCTCGCAATTTGGGGCTTTATTGGGCCGAAAAGCCCATTTTGACCCATTATGTTTAAATTTCACATTTTTAACCCTTCAAAAGTGTTAATATTCAGAAAATACATATTAGAAACTGTTTAGACTCATCTCAACCTTCAGAATGTCGTTTTGGGCCCCTTAGTTTTGTATTTTTAGCATTTTGAGTCCAAAAATGGGTTTTAAGTCCAAAAATGTTCATATTAACCAACTTGATTATTTTTCTAGACTTGATTAGTGTTAAATGGTATAAGTTATACTTATTTCATTGATCATATTGTAGATCTCGGATTTTAGGTTCTTTTGACTAGTATAAACATCACAATCACACAAGACCATACATATAAGCATAAAAATCACACAAGGCATACATATACTCATAGAACTACACATTTTCTTGTATTCTCCCCCACAAAACTTATAAAAAACGAAAAAGACGGGGTACGAAGCTCACCTTTGGGTGTGGTTTCGGTTTTTGGAAGAAAATGAGAAGAATTTCGGCCTTAGCAACTTTCCTTGGAAGATTTCGAACTTGGATGCTTCTTAGGTGCTAGATCATGAGTTTGAATGAATTAAGAGGTGATTTTTGGTTGAAATGAAGTAGCTAGCTTAAGGATCTAAGAGATTTCTTACCTTAGATGACGATTTTTGTGTAAAAATCCCCTTGATTCCTTCTTAGATCTTGAAATATGGATGAGTTATGAGAGTGTTTCCTTGAGAGAAAAGTGAGTGAAATGTGTGTGTGTGTGTGTGCTTGAACTCGGCCGAGAGTAAGAGAGAGAGGGAGAAAAAGAGTAGCTAGACTTGGAAGTATGTGAGTGCACGGATGTTTGGGTCTTCATGCATGGATGTCCCTTGAAAAATTGTGAGGTGTCACTCACAAAGTCAACTCTCCTCTTCTTTTGGGCTTGGGCCGAGAATAGGGAGGGTGAGAGGAGGTTTTTGGGCTTTTTGCCCTTAAGCCCATGTTATAGCAAGGTTGGATGATTTTTGGCCCTAAAAAAATATAAATATGATTTTTATGACCCATTATGTTAGATTAGGTTAATTATGGTCCAAAATGGTTCATATAATTAATCTATCTCATTCTAGGTCCAATATGGCCCAAAATATTGAATTAAATGGAAGTGGGTCCAATTAGAGCCTATTTAAGAGTTCTAAGCCCAAGATAGCCAAATTGGAAGCTTATTGGTCCATTGGGCCCAATAAGGAAGTCCTAGTCCAAAATGGACTTAAACAAGAACTTCCAGGGTTTCCAATTGCTTAATGACTATTTGAATTGCTTGCATGGGGTGTTTGATTGAAATTTTGCTGACATAGAGTATGCATCATACATGCTCTTATGTTTTTGATTCATAAATTGGTTTAAGTGTTGGTTACAAGGCACATAAATTCCTAATTGTGACATCAATGCACATCCGGTGTGAACCATCCTTTTTCTTGACCAAAATGATCGACACTCTCCACAGCGAGCTACTCGATCGAACAAACGCCTTCCCCAGCAGCTCCTGAAGCTGCGATGATAACTCCTGCATCTCTAATGGCACAAGGGGATTGGGTGCCTTGGCAATGGGCGCCGCTCTCGGAACTAAGCCGATGCGAAACTCCACCTGCCTCTCAGGAGGTAAACCCGACAACTCCTTGGGGAAAACGTTCGTGAACTCTTGTACTATCGGTACATCACTAACCAAACTCGGCCTCTCTGCGGCCACTCGTATATCCATCACATAGGCCACAAACCCTGAATCTGTTGTAGGCTCTGCCTCGCTCTAGTAGCCGAACAAAACACTGACCCAGAATGGGTACCCTCTCCATAAACCGTCAGTACTCCCCCACTAGGGCCTCATATGGCCACCAACAGATGCTCGCCGTCGATAACGGCTCCAAATCGGCTCAACCAGTCAATGCCCACGATGACACAGACCTCCCCCATCGCAATCGGTACCAGATCTATTAGGAACTCAAAGCTAAAGATCTTGAGTACACATCCTCGAATCACCTCAATAGCATATGCCGCTTGCTCATCAGCTATGGAAACTCGAAGAGGTTGACTCAACGCCTCTCGATGGATACTGATGGAAACTCGAAGCAGGTATAGAAATCACAAGAAACATACCTATGCATATCATAATATAAGCACAATATCTCAAACTCAGAATAAATAATGAGAGAATACATACCAGCCACGACATTGGGCGCTGCGTGGACCTCCTCCGCTATCAACTGGAAGGCTCTCTCGCGAGTCTTTAGTGCCTCGGCCTTCGCTACCTGGATCTCGGTAGCTCTGGCAACAAGTGCGAATCCCTGTGTTGATCCCCGCAGCAGCTAGAGCACATATTGTAGGTAATAATTTGTTGCTTGGGCACTTTGGTACCTAGATCTTTTATCATTTGAGATTTGGGGCGTTTTTGGTAAGATTAAGAGCTATTTCGAGTTAGAGGCTTAGATCTGAGGTTGCTTGTAACAGCCCGGATTCCCATGTATTATTTATTTATTTATTTTGGTAATTGGTGAGGGGACTCGTCGAGTTAGAGCCTAGACTCGCCGAGTATGTTCGCGGATTTGGACGCGGGTTCGCGTTCGGACTCGACGAGTCCAAGAGTGGACTCAGCGAGTCCACGCTGTTTAATGAAACCCTAATTTCTCGGGTTTGAGGCGTATTTAAAGGGCCTTATGGCCGTCATTTGCACTCATCAGTCCCCAGAGTGAAACCCTAGAGCGTTTGAGTGATTCAAGTGAGGGAAGGAGCCATTATTGATCTTGGAGTTGTTGTCTAGCAAGGAAAGAGGAGATCTAGCCAAGAGGAAGCAAGAGAGGGGTGGATTCTTGAAGATTTGAGGTCCAGAACATCACATCTGAGGTACAATCTCGAATCATTCTCTGTTATTGTGATGTTCATGTAGATTTAGGGCTTTTGGACCCATTTGTGGCTAGATCTAGTGTCCTCATGGTCCCATAGCGAGTTAAGGTCCTGGATCTGGACCCATAGAGGTCCAGAGCACCTCATTGCCAAAGCTTTATATGCATCCATGGAGGTTTTGGCTTGGGATCAATGTATTTGAGGCTAAAACACCATTCATGAGCTATTCAATGCTTGGTGAGCATCAAGACTTGGACTTTACGTGGTCAATAAGCTTTAGGAGACTGGATCTAGGAGTTAGTGAAGCGGATCTGACCTCAGAAGGTCGTTTGGGGATGTGCATGGAATGCACTCGCCGAGTCCATTTCCCAGACTCAGCGAGTTGGTGCGAGTTGTTCGTCGATTACAAACCAGGGGTTGAGTAACCGAGTCGGGTGAGTGACTCGGTGAGTCGGAAGAGATTCAGAAGGATCGGGTTCCCATAGGAACTCGGCGATTCAGGTTGACCGTTGACCGTTGACTGTTGACCGTTGACCAGTGTTGACTGGTTTGACTTCGTGGTATTAGCCAGCCATAGTCAAGTAGTATTAAGTAGAAATACACTTGTGTTGTAAGAGGACGATAGCTCGGGCGATCGAGCACTAGTGGTTGAGAGCTTTACGAGTTACCGAGACACGCGAGGTGAGTCTTATCACTATACATTACCTTGAGTGGTATTATGAGTTGACCAGAGGGTCTTATCTGCTATGTATGCGATTATGTGCTATTTATGAGATTGTATGCTATGTGTTATTTGTATGCTGTATGACTATATAGACCGGACCGGAGGGTCCAACGATTCAGAACGGGCCAGAGAGCCCAATGAGCTATGACTGGACCAGAGGGTCCGACGAGCTGCAGGACTGGAGGGTTCCGCTGAGACATCTTGACCAGAGGGTCGGGTTAGCCTCTAGTGGCGTATTTGTGGTATGTGGTATTTTGGGGAACTCACTAAGCATTTATGCTTGCAGTTGTTATGTTTGATATCTTAGGTACCATCGAGGACCGTGGGAAGACGACGGCTTGACACGTACACACACACTGATGGAGGTTTTTATGTGTAGAGATCTTGGGATTTGTTTTTGAAAACAGAATTGATTATGGATTTTGATTTGTGATGTGATACATTATGTGGTTTTGAAAATGAAAAATTATTTTGAAAATTTACGGTGTTACATTGCTACTTCAGATCTTGGCTTGTTATGGTCCATAATGTCATAAAGTTTCAGTATTTGAGTTGATGGTGAAGCCCATTTGTCCAAAACCCAAGCCCTAGTGTGTTTTAGGCCCAAATCTCAAAGGTTTCACGTAAAGTTCGCAGCTTTATGTGGGGGTTAGATCGTAGAGGGGTGGTTCTATGGATTTGAGCCCTTGCATGGCTCGAATAGCTTCTGAATGGGTTGAGAACTGGAAAGACTCGGCGAACCACGTGGGTGTAATCGACGAGTTGTATGAACATGTGCATGGACTCGGCGAGTTGGAAGAACAACTCGGTGAGTCTAATGAAGATTGCCTTGGACTCGGCGATTCAGGTCGTAGAACCCCAATCCCTTTCAGTTAAAGCCTTGGATTAGTGATTCGGTTGGGTACTCAGTGAGTTGGTCGAGGTGGAACTCAGAGATCGTTGAACTTGGCGAGTCTTGGGGCGACTCGGCGAGTCGACGGGGTGACTCGGCGAGTAGAGTCAACCAGGAAGGTTGACTTTGACTTGACTAAGAGTTGACCAGTTTGACTTCCAAGGGTATTTTGGTAATATTGGTATTTATGGAATTGGTTCTTTAGTAGTGTTTTTTGGTGAAGATCGTGTCTGTGGTCGGAGCAGCTTGGTTTTATCTTTTCAGTCGGCAGTTGCGAGGTGAGTTATCCTCCCTATATTGACATGGTCTACGGCACCAAGGCCGGCCCTTTATTGGATGGAAACCCGGGTATTGTTGCTATATTATTGATTTTCTAGATCTGCATCCTGGTATTTAGGATGGTATTATGTTAGTTACCCGGTTAAGGTCGGTATCCCGGTATATAGGGTAGTGTTATGCTAGTGACCGGTTAGGTTGGAATCCTGGTTAGGATGTTGATATGCTATGTGATCTGTTAGACTGTCTGTCTGGTTAAGGATTGTTATGTGATTAATTGATTTATGCGCACATGGTTGTTTGATTGGGGTTGGGTTGAGGCTGTGCTGCTTTGTGTTGTAGGCCAACATACCCAGCACGGACCGGATATTCCGAAGGCCCAGCGAGCGGTCCGGATAGGCTGAAGGCCCCAAGAGGGCGGAACAGACGTGCCGAGGCTCGGAGAGTGGACCAGGCCGACTGAAGGCCCGGTGCGGGCGGACTAGTCATACTGTAGACTCAGAGAGTAGACCACGTGGATTGAAGGCCTGGTGCGGGCGGACTAATCACACTGTAGACTCGATGTATATGGCTAGACTCGGAGGGTGGAGCAGGTGGACTGAAGGCCTGGTACGGCGGACCAGTCACACAGTAGACCCGATGCGGGCAGACTAGTCATACTGTAGACTCAGAGAGTGGACCAGGTGGATTGAAGGCCTGGTGCGGGCGGACCAATCACACTGTAGACTCGATGTATATGGCTAGACTCGGAGGGTGGAGCAGGTGGACTGAAGGCCCGGTGCGGCGGACCAGTCACACAGTAGACCCGATGTGCATGGTTGTTCTGTATTGTGATATGTTATGAGTATGGTTATATGCCGTTGGTATTTTAGGGGTAACTCACTAAACTTTTGGGCTGACAGTTCAGTGTTTTGTTTCATGTACTTCAGGAGATCGTGTCAAGGCGAAGGCGTGATCATACCGCTCCTCATGATTTATGATTATTGTGATATGGTTCTGGGAAATACTCTGATGTTTAAACTATTTTGAAAACAAATGTATGAACTTAATGGTTTTGAATGATTTAAAATGTTTAAAATTTGCTCGAATTTTATGGTCGTTACATCTGGTGTCCACCATTGTGGAACGTCTGTATTTTTCGTTTCAACCGCTATCGATTTTCTTTTCGTTTTTCTTTTCCTTTTCCCTCTCATACTACTTCACGCTTCCACTTCACCCGATGGTTTTGGTGTAGGTGGTGGTTGGGTGGTTGTTTGTTGTATCGAAACAAAAGTAGGGAAAATATTTTGTTGCAAATTTGGGTTGTGACCAAATAAATATTGTTGAATGTAAGGTGAGTTGAGAAATTGTAGTGGTGATGAAGCGTGATTGAAAGCGACGCCTTGGTATGAGATTTTTGGTGATCCTTGAGAGGATAAAATGTTGACATAATTTTCATAACCCGCAAATACGAGAGGCAATGTTGTGTTTGGTTGTGTGTTTGTTTTGATGATGGAGTGGGGTGTTTGGGTTTTGCTCTACTTTTTTCAATGAGAAAAAACTATTTATATAAGATATAGAGAGAATGAGAGAAATGTTAAAAAAAAATGAGTTAAAAAGAGTATTTATATAGATAAAAGAGTAAAACTATATATATATATATATATATATATATATATATATATATATATATATATATATATATATATATATATATATATATATATTAAATTTTAGTTTTGACCGTTTGCAACGGTCCAATAAATCAACGTTTAAATTAATCTTGCTTCAATCGGTGGTAACGAGCACGAGGTTCGCCATAACGAAAAACAACGGGAAAAGGGAGTGTGGGGGGGGGGGGGGGGGGGGGGGGGGGGGTTCCGGTTACCATGCCGTTATGGCGTGTCCACGTTACCCATAACGTACAAATGTTGGTCCATACCGTCTTGTCTGAAAATTGATACAAATTGGTAGAATTAAGGGTAAATAGAGAAAACAAATGGTTAATTATTATTTCTATTACCAAAACTGGACTAAAATATGATGTCGTTTGTGTATCAATCCTTAATTCTTTTTCTTTTTCTCTAAAACTAGTTTAAGAAAAGCTGCTTTACGAATAAATTATAAAAAAGTTGACTTAAATATTTTTACATGTATTTAAGAACATTCTTGGAGATAATGTAAGAAATGATGATACTATAGATTGCCATTATTTGTAATAGGACTACAAACCAAAGTGAGATATAAGAAGGGATAAAATTGAGGAATATAGAATTATACTTAACTCCAACCAAACAAATATTATTAAAATATTCTAAGAACCAAACGCCTCCAAATTGAACATCGTTTGCGTTATAAAAGATTGCATGTGAAAATATATTAAAAAAGATACTTGATATCCTTTAATTTTTTAGTTCATATTTATTTTATATTTAAAATATGATAATAAATTGCCCCTCCCTTAATTAGTGTTTAACAACACAAATACACACCAAAAAAGATACCGAGAGCGAGATTTGGCATTCCCGTAATTTGTGCAGAACCAAATCAACATAAAATATATATTATTTCATTAGGTTTAAATCGTAGGAACAACGGAAAACACTATTCATAACTAGATTTTATAATGACTAACTAAATATTTAAATATTTATGAAATGGATATTAATTTACAAATATTGAAAATTGTATGTATGTTTATGACTGTGTTTTAAAATAAATATATACATTATTATGAATATTCTGCAAATCAGCTTCGTTGTGCCTTGCGGATTTACTAATTTATTCACTTGTACAATCGCACACATGTCAAACTCCTAGGTTATAAACTGTATAATAAATGTTGAGAAAAACCGTTTATATAAAATACCAAAAAACACTTTTTAAATGCTTCTAAAACTTGTACACAAACTACAAACACTAGAAATCTAAAGAACAGTGAATTTTTTTGGATCAAAAGCTTTTGGTGTCCAACTTCTCTTGTACAAATAAAAATGTAACTAGTATAAAATTTTGTATGGGAAAAAAGTATATGAAATTTTTGTAGTGTCTAACTGAGATGGTTCCAAAATCTCATAAACCGTCTTTAACTCGTCAATTATAAGAAAATAATATTGTTCATAATATGAAATTGAGAGAAGGATTGTAAATACTATTTAATGAATTATCTAAAAATAAAATAAAGTAAAAAATACCAGAAATTAACTAACATTTTGTTGAAGTCTATGAGTTGATCAATATCATTCTTGATGAAAAAAACGACATTTTCAACAACCATGTCAAAAGGTTTATTTTTGCAAATTACACAACAATTATGATATTTAGATTGTTTGCGGTGTATTGATTTTTAATATGATAATTGATTTAAAATCTGCAATAGATAATCCATAAATAAAGGAAGAAAAGTCATGGCATTTTTGTTACAAGTGTGTTTAAATTGACAAGTTTTTTGAACACTTTGGCTTGGATTTTCCTTCCGTAAGATGAAGAAGAATACATAATTTGTAAAAAAAAACGGAAATCTCCCTATTCTAATAAAAAAATAGGTTAATCTTCTATTGACAAGTGTCATACAATTAAAACACCTCATTAATCTTATATATCTATTATAATGCCACTTGTCAATCTATTAATTAATAATTTCAAATTTCAAATTTTAAAATTTTTCACTCTAATTACATTAGACTAATAATTGATTCTTTTATTTAAATTTCAAATTTTAAATTTTCTCACTCTAATTATATTAGATTAATAACATTAGATTGGAAAATAAAATAAATTTAATACATATTATAAGATGATATAACTTCATGTATTTATTTAAATCAATGATTATAATTTTATATAACTAAAAAACTTTCTCTTAAATAATAATTTATTTAAAATAATTAATTAATAATTTTGACTTTTTATATGAAAATTTAATTAATTTTATAATCGTGGTTCTCACGGGTTATAAACTAGTAATTATATTAAATAAATAAGTACAAAAATAAACAAAGTATATTGTTTCTAAAATACCCCGTCAACAAAAAGTCAAACAAAAGAAAGTCAAAATTATGTCTTTTAAACCTAATCGACTAGATAAACTATTTAATGAATTATCTAAAAATAAAATAAGGTAAAAAATACCAGGAATTAACTAACATTTTGTTGAAGTCTATGAGTTGATCAATATCATTCTTCTTGAAAAAAAAGACATTTTCAACAACCTTGTCAAAAGGTTTATTTTTGCAAATTACAAAACAATTATGATATTTGGATTGTTTGCAATGTATTGATTTTTAATATGATTATCGATTTAAAATTTGCAATAGATAATCCATAAATAAAGAAGAAAAGTCATGGCATTTTTGTTACAAATGTGTTTAAATTGACAAGTTTTTTGAACACTTTGGCTTGGATTTTCCTTCCCTAAGATGAAGAAGAATATATCATTAGTAAAAAAAGGAAATAATCCCCTATCTTAATAAATAAGTAGAATAACGCCACCTGTCATTCTCCCAGCCCCCCAAAATACAGTTTTCCCGCTTCTTTTTTTTCAACTCTAATTACGTAAATGTCATTCAATTAAACTGAGCACAATAAATCCGGAAAAAACTAATATAAAAAAATGCAATCGAATAATTAAAATTAATAAAAGATTTGCAAATAATATGAAAATATTGGTTATTCAAGTTTCAAATTTCAAATACCCCATTTAATATGGAAGTTTGTTTATTATGATTGGAAATTAAATAATTTATAGTGATTAAATCCCAAAAAATCTGCCCCAATTTATGAAATACCAAAATATATACAAGTACATATCATCTATATGCTTCTTTTGTTTTCAGTATTCTGCTTCAGAGAGTTCTTCAATCCTTCCTGTTGGTATCAGGTTTACTGTATAATCATCCTCCGCCCTCTTAATTCTGCAACGCTTCCATAAACACATATCAGGTTAGTCTTTTCATAATAATTTGTAGTAATTATTTAACATTATGTTAAGACCGTTTTATTATTGTTAGAATAGAGAACCAGAAATCAAGATTACCAAAGTTTCTATGTTCTTCGTGATCTGATTTTTCAGTATTTGTCATGTTTTCAGAATATGACCGATCTTCTTCATAGTTTCTTTATTCTTCTTCCTCATCTTCTTCTTCTACCTATTTAGTTAAAAACACCATTTACCAAAACACGATTTAGCAATGTCAGATTTATTATTACAATTATACACCGATTAATGTTAAGATCGTTTTATTATTGTTAGAATAAGGAACCAGAAATCAAGATTACCAAAGTTTCTATGCTCTTCGTGATCTGAATTTTCAGGATTTGTCATGTTTTCAGAATATGAATAAAAAAAAAGATTCCCTTCAAATTCACAAGAAGACAATTTCTTTTGGTCGTATGTTTTGCAATGACTGTTAATAAAAGTCAAGGACAATCGTTATGAAAAGTTGGTTTGTTTCTCAAAGATCCAGTTTTTTCACATGGATAATTGTATGTTGTCTTATCTAGAGTTCAAAGCAGAAAATGATTAAAATTATTAATTTTAGATAAAGATGACAAACTCACGAATAAAACTTTCAATGTTGTTTATAAAGAAGTTTTTCAAAATTTGTAGCCAACTTTTTTGTAGCATATTTTATTCATTTTTAGCAAATCACACTTAATCCATCATATTATTTTATTTATTTATAATTACATATTGTTTTTTTATGTTAATTTCATTACACACATCGGTAATGCACCAAAAATAAGGTTTTTCAAAAATCTCAATTTCTAATTAAATACTTATGATTTAGTTTGTAATTAAATACTTACAAATCAAAAAGTTATTGAAAAATTCAATATTAAAATTCATAAATTATCAAAATTAATGACATTTTATTTTATTAATTAATTAATTTTTAAATTCAATTAAAAATCTACACCGGTGGATACCACGGGTTTTAACCTAGTTATATTAAATAAATAAGTACCATAATAATTAAAGTATATTGTTTCTAAAATACCCAGTCAACAAAAGTCAAACAAAAGAAAGTCAAAATTACATGTCTTTTAAACCTAATCGACTAGATAAACTAAAGATAACCAAGTCCCACGTCTCCTTCCCATTTCTTGCTTACACCAGCTTCTTCCTCGGTTAACTCTCACTCAGCCACACCAGGTGACTCGATTTCTTCAATTCTTGCTACTTATCTTAGTGCCAACTTACACTAAGATTTGGTTAAACCTTAAAAACGAAAATACTGAGCTCTAGTGTTGTTTGAGATTTTTAAGAGTATGTTTTCTTTCAGATTTTTTTGATTATCATAATCTTCAAATTATTAGATTGTTATCAGAACATCTTTACTTTTCACATGGACTTTACAGCAAAAAAAAAAAAAAAAAAAAAATTGGGAACTTGGACTATGAAAAAATCGAATTTTTACTTTTCAAATGGACTTTGAAAATTTGAATTTTTAGAGATAATCAAGAAACTGTCAAAATAGATAAAATATCAAGAAAAATTAACAAAGTTCTTACCTGCTGTTGTTTGATCTTTGTATTTATGTTTCCTGTGGTGGAAGAGATGAAGGAAACGAAAAAGTGACAAGTATAGAAAAGGGACGATGGAGATACTTATAATGAGAGTCAAAACATACACAAACCTTTGTCATACACAACCACAAACAAAAATGTTTGTGTTTATACCAAGAAATATAATAAGAAATTGAAATACGAACAAGAGGTAACAGGAAGAAGAGAACGAATAATTTTATATTTGTAGAATAGCTAACCTGTATCGATTTGAAAAATGTAAACGTATATGTATATAAGAATGGGAAGTCTAAACCCTATTTTTTTTTTTATATATATTTGAAATAGAAACTATCGTAATTTAAGAATGTTTAAATTAAGAACAGATTATACTTAACTTTTTTATTGTTATTAAACCGAATTCGAATTGATTAGCCTGATTTTTTGTGATAGAGTAAAATCATAATCTTAAATGGCGGACGAATCATGTTTCCATTTTAATTGAGTTCGAAATTTTTTTTCCAGATCACGTTCGTGATTTTCCTGCAATGTGAGTTGAAAGGACCAAAGATTTTGAGCGGGAAAAATAGGTTGAGCTCTTTTATTAGTATAGGAGAGGGGATATATATGAGATTGGAGTGTATATAAATAGCTTACATGCTCTAAAGATTTATATTTATTGAATTTCCTTCAAATAAAATGGCTGAAATTCATGATCTTGCTAACACCATAATCCCTTCATCTACAATATCCAACCCCCGAAAGAGGAAGCAATTGACTCGGACATCCAAAAAGGGAGAAGTTGAAGAGGATGACACGGAGTGGGTCCCTAGCCAACGAGAGACGGGTGCTATCACCAAACTTTGGAGTGATAATGATGAAATTTTTCTACTTGAAGCTTTGAGGAATAGCCATGACAAGTCTGATATGATCATGTTACATAGTATTACCATGGGATGTTTTGAAAGACCATTTTCCAAACTTCAGGTGAGTCGTAAGGTCCGAACTCTCAAGACTAAGTTCTTCAACACTTCAGAAGAGGTTTTGCCTGCAAGCACCCATGAAGCCAAGATTCGCGAGCTTTCCAGAGAGATTTGGGGTCAAACTCAAACTACAACTGTAGATGTTGGTCCTTTTTTGACACCAAGAGAGTTGGAGGCACGCTATCCACGTGTCAGTGCTAGTATAGATGATCTGCCCCCATATAACAAGATGACTGTGGAAGCAAAAAACGTGATAAGAGAATGCATGTGCTTTATTTCTCCAGAAGAGCTTCATGAGATCGAATATGAATGGGCTGATTATCGTGAAGGGGAGGTCATGAGTACTGCAAAACAGATGTCTCTCAGCAATAAAGAGTCCAAACTGCTTCAAAAGGGAAGACATGCTTATAACCTAGAGCATAGAGTTGTTTATCATTCTCACTAGCTATATATGTCATTTATTTAGGCTCTAGACAAGTTTTTTTTTTTTTTTTTTTTTTTCCTTTAGAGTATATGTTTGCTACATGATCTTTAGAATGGCAATTTGTGATCATGAGACATCACGCTGCAAGAGTTTGCAAGTGGAAATATTAATGCTTTCCCCTCATATATTAACTAAATATACAATACACTACTACAAAATTGATTATACACTATGGTCATAGAACCGTTTTCTATTTAAAAACTAAACAGAGTACAGCATTATATAAGTACAATGGAGCAAAGTCCGGTATAAAAGAAAAAGAAATTACAAAAATTAAAACATCGTTCATTAGCTTAGACACGATTACTGTGTACGGTGGTTCGGCCATCTGCTTGGAGCTTTTTGCAAGAATGATGCTATATTGTAATTGGTTTACACATTTATGGTTGTTTGTAAAAGCTTTGTAGCATGGGGCTCAGGCCCACAACAGTTGTAGAAAATCATGTTAGCACTGACGGACGCTTTAGTCGATATTCCATCTACCGAAGGTCGTGTCATACGAAAAACGGTAAACATCACCGTTTTGACAAAATTTGTGATGGATTTCTAACGGATGCCGACAGATCTTGTTTGATCAAATTACTGACGATCTTCCAACGGTTAACTGATGGATAAATTCACCTACGAATTTCCGACGGACACTTTTAGTGACAGATTCCGTAAGGATGATAAATAAAATATTTTTTTTAAATAGTAAATTAACTAATTAAACAAATACACATAAAATAATACACATTTATACAGGAAAAACAAATACACGTAAATTAAACATTACAATAAAAATTGTTAAAGATAATACAATACCCTAATCTAATAAATAAAATCAATTTTGCCACGTGCCAATTTCTTAGCCTCTCCCCATCGAATTTTTCCCACTCAAAATTTCTGTATGAATTTCCGAAAATGCCCTTTCTTCATCTTAATACCCCATCCGCCTCATTCCCGCTCTGACATTAGATACACTTAAGAGTTTCCAAGGATAAATCAGCCCCAAAATTCCACAAATCAGGGATGTAATCCCATACAATCTGTAGTGATTCGGTACTCATTTAACCTAGATTTTTTATTCTACGTAACCTAGACCTATCAGCCAACACCTCGATGAAGTTTTTTTTTTCGTTTCACAAGTCAATTTCTTTATCTCTTTCTTTGAATGTGGTAGTTTTGATTTTTAACATATTCGATTTAACAATCTATGGGTATATGGTCTTTAGGGTTTAAATGAGGGTTTGATCTAGATGAAAATGAAGCAGAATAAAGAGGAAGTTTTGATTGTATAATGGTGAGAGAACGTTCAGTCAATGTATGTGGAGAAGACGAAATAAAAGAGTCTCATATAGAGCATGTCTGCAATTGGTCTTCATCAATCGAAGGTTTTAGTTTCTTTCAATCAACTACTATGCCACAATTCTCTTTTGATCAATGTTGAATCAATCGTCAAGTTTAGCTTTTATGCAATAATTTCGATTTATTCCTTTACTTCGTCTGCAGTTGTGTGGTTGGTAATAGTTCATGGTTTAGTGAGATATCATTAAATTGGTATCATGTCTTCCATCCCTTTTTGGTTTTAATTTTTAATGTATAAGATTAAATTATAATTTGATATTATCATCAGTTTCATCAATGCATGCTAAATGTTTGGCAAAATGCCACATTAAATCGATTTCATGTATCATAACCCTATCTCCGTCTTTCAAATATTCTGATTTCTTTTCCACGTTCCCCTATTGCAGGAGGCAAGTTGTGGTTTGGATATATTGTCGTCTTGGGATTCTGGTCTCATCAACTGGTTTAAGTAGATAGAAATGATAACGATGGTGGATTCACTTTGAGAATTTATGGTTCACTTATTGAGGTTCTTAATTCGTGTTACTAAATTTTATTTCTACTATTCTTGTTGGAATAGTGTCTAAGGCTGCAACTATATTAGGCAAGTATTTGACCTGGTTGTGCATGGTCCTTTTGGGTTGCCTTCACCATAGCAACTTGATAGGATGATTTATTAAGAGAGAGTAAATATTATTAATATATTATGTGAATAATATAAATAATAATATATTGATTTGATTAATATAAGTCATAGAATTAATTGGAATTAATTTGGTGACTTAAAGAGATTAATTAAATAAGAGGGTATAAACTGTCAATTGTTTGATAGTTAAACTTTAGACTGTAAATCCATATAGATATACAAGGGACGGATTCTAGAAGCTAGGATAGCTTCAAAATCGTCCAAGGGGTTATCTATGGAATGGATTTGGATAGCCTTAAGAGAAGATTATCCAATTAGGGTTTAGGTTGTAACCCTTAAGGAGTCTACAAGTATAAATAGACCCCATGACTAAGGGAAATAGGCACTTCACCTAAAGTAAGAGAACCCTGGCCGATTTCCTCCCCTCTCCTCTCTCCCAAATCATCTTCCTTGCTATTGGTGTTTGTAAGCCATTAGAGGAGTGACAATTGTGACTCTAGAAGCTCCAAGACATCAAGATCAACAAGGAATTCAAAGGTATGGTTCTAGATCTGTTTCAATGTTGTTATTATACCTAAATAGTCATTAGAAGTCTTGGATTCAAAGCATGTTTAATTAGAAAGCCTAGATCCAAGCATTAGGGTTTTGCATGCGCACATAGGAAAGTTTTTATGGCTAAAACCCATCAGTGGTATCAGAGCCTAGCTTGGTTTTCATTAAATTGTTGCTTAATTATATGAAACTAACCTACAAAATTCGATTTTTGGGTTTCTGAGTCATGGACTCGGCGAGTTCCAAAGTGGACTCGGCGAGTCCCTTTGGGCACTCGGCGAGTCCAAGCGTCAGGAATGGCCAGATTCGGGATTTCTTCATAATTATCTTATGGAAACTTACCTTAATCATATTAGATCAACCCTAATCCGATTTTTTTTATATATATGACTATAATCTTCATCTAATTAAAGATATTTATCAACTAATAAAATATTTAATTTCCTTATATGATAATTAATTAATTATTTTAATTATTTTGGTAATTATCTTAAAAAGAAATCTTGAATAAAATCAAATATAGATAATTAGGATATTAATTGTTAATTGGAATTATTTGTTATTTGATCCTCCATGTTTTAAATGTTTAAACCTTGCCCTCAAGTTTTGAAATTTATATTTTGTGATTAAAAGTTTTAATTTAGACAACTTAAATTTCAAACCCTAGATTTTAAAAGGTTTAAAATACAACCCTATACTAATATAATATTACTAGAATAATATATATATATATATATATATATATATATATATATAACTAAAATGCTAGTCTTACCGTTACTAGGCCTCATTCACGAAGCCGATCTATAAGGTGGATATAAGGTTGCGGCCTACAAAATGGCGCTTAATGGGTGTACACTCACACCCACCGCTTGCTTGATTGGTGGAGGGTCGTTAGCCAAACGGGTAGGATAGGGCAACCTCATCCTCTCATTAAAAGTATAATAAGTAATACAAAGTAACTACACATTTTTTTTTAAAATTTCCCAATCTTAGTTACTTTAGGAAAAGTGAATTGATGCAATCCCATGAAATTACACTTTGCACCCTTGCTAAGAAGTTAGTGGAGCGTGTGTGGTTTACCGGCACACTAATTGGTTCTAAGCAAAGGTGGCAAAGGGTGATTCATTGTTTATCATAGTTCGATGGAGCGTGTGTGGTTTACCGACACATCGAATAGGTGATCGTTACAATGAAGGCACCATGTGAATTTGCATGGTAATTCACACCCGCTTTGTGATCCTCGGTATCCCAGTCACAAACAAGAGGGGCATATAGAGATTTAAACATTCCATTGAATAGTTTCAATGAATCTCATCCGAACCTAGGAATTCTCAATACACTTAGGACTAATAGTTAAGTTTTGTGATGGAGAATTAGTGAATCGTCATTCACTTACCTTCAATTTATTTGCATGTTAGATTACGACATCCCTTTTCTAGTATGTAAATGTTATTGTTGGATCCTAGCCCTAATTTTTCTTATTGGGTGATAATTAGGGAATTCTAATCTATCTTTGTCCTTTCTTCTTTTGTAGATGTCGAACGCAAACAACGTTGCTGCTAGTTCTTTCACGTTGATGAGCCTTTGCCAAAAGGTCACCTTCGATGGAACGAACTTTAGCGAATGGATAAGATACATTCGCACCATTGCTCGCTATGAGGATAAGGAGTATGTCCTCGATGAGAAGCTCGAGAAGATCAACCCTGAAATTGCTACTCCGGCTGAAATCACCGCTTTTGAAACTCATGAGCGAGATGCAACGAAGGTACATTGCATCATGATTGCCACCATGAACTCCGAATTCCAAAAGTCCTACGAGGACATGTACACGTACGAGATGCACCAAGACTTATTGGAGAGATACCACCAGAACGCGAGACAAGAGCGTTATGAGATTTTCACCAACATGATTTCCGCTAAGATGGGTCATGGAGAATCTCTTACCGTGCACCTGCAAAAGATGCAAAGGTATGTCGACCGCCTTCGCAAGTTAAATGTTGACTTTGGGGAAGACTTGGCGATCGACATGGTGCTTCACTCTTTGCCTCCGATGTACAATCAATTTAGGATGACCTACCACATGAACAAAGAAGAGGTCAACCTAAGCAAACTCCAAGGTCTGTTGAGGGTCGCTGAGAGCAACTTCAAAGACAAGTCTGTTGCACCAACTCCCAATCCACCCGCTGCTCCTGTCTTGGCTATTGGTCAAGGAAAGGGAAAGAAGAGGAAGGCCTCATCGAAGAACTATCGCAAGGTCAAAGCCCGAGATGGTGCCTCTTCTAGTGGGACCAATGTTGATCCCGCTAAGCCCTGCCCTAACCCGAAGGAGGCAGAGTGCCACCACTGCCACAAGATAGGACATTGGAAGAGAAGCTGCCCAAAGTACCTGCAAGCAATCAAAGAAGGAAAGATCAAGCCATCTTTCACAGGTATATACACAATTAAATCTAATGATTCTAATCATGCTATTTCTTGGGTTCTTGATACCGGTTGTGGTTACAACATTTTCTCTAATGTGCAGGGATTAAGAAGAAGTAGGGATGTGGAGCAAGGAAGGATCAATCTAATCATGGGGAACAGAAGATCGTCGCCTGTGACCAAGATTGGAGTGTATTCTTTAGTGCTTAGGAATAATTTATGTTTAGATTTGAACAATTGTTGCTATTCGCCAGAAATAATGAGAATGGTTCTATTTTGGCTTATCTAAATGGTGTCTTTTACTTTGAAGCTATACCATGTAATGGAATTTATGAAACTGTTATGATTGTTGATAACTTAGGAAATGATGTTTTGAATATAGATTCTTCCACTAGTATGGATAAAGCATCCTTGTGGCATTGTCGTCTTGGACATGTCAACAAGAAACGCATAGCCCAACTCCAAAAGGATGGAGTGTTGGAGTCATTCGACCTTAGGGAAGATGACACATGCGAGTCTTGTTTACTTGGAAAGATGACTAAGTCACCCTTCACGAGTACGTGTGAAAGGGGTGAAGGTCTATTGGACCTAATACATACCGATGTATGTGGACCGTTTAGATCAACCACGAAGAATGGCAACCGCTTCTACGTGACCTTTACCGATGATTATAGTAGATATGGGTATATCTATTTAATCAAGCAAAAGTCAGAAACCTTTGAAAAGTTCAAAGAGTTCAAGAATGAAGTGGAGAATCAATTGGGCAGGAAAATCAAGATGCTTCGATCCGATCGAGGAGGAGAGTACCTAAGTCTTGAATTCCACGATTATCTCAAGGAGTGTGGAATAGTTTCGCAATTGACGCCTCCTAGGACACCGCAGTTGAATGGTGTGGCAGAAAGGCGTAATCGAACCTTATTGGATATGGTTCGCTCTATGATGAGTCGTGCTTCACTACCTATCTCTTTTTGGGGGTATGCCATACAGACTGCCGCCCATATCCTTAACCGAGTCCCTACTAAGAAGGTTGCCAAAACACCTCACGAGATATCGATAGGGAAAGCTCCCTCGTTGGCACACATCAAGGTTTGGGGTTGCGAGGCTTTCGTAAGACGAGATACTTACGACAAGCTCGAACCTCGAAGTGAGCGATGTATTTTTATCGGTTACCCGCAGAAATCCTTTGGATATCTCTTCTATAGACCGAAGGACAACGTTGTCTTCGTTGCAAGGAGAGGAGTTTTCCGAGAGCGAGAACTCATAAGCCAAGGAGACAGTGGGAGGCAAATCGAACTTGAAGAGATTCAAGAGTCAATAGATGAAGGAACCTCTACCGCTGGCACTCAACCCGAGGAGGAAACTCCGGTTGAACCGATTGACGAGTCCTTACCTCTTAGACGTTCTGATAGAGTTAGAGTTCATCCCCAGTTTTATGGTTTTCATATTACTACCGAAGGGGACACGTATATTAGTGATGGTACACTAGTAAATCTTGATGAACCTAATAGCTATAAGGAAGCCATGGCAGGCCCAGAGTCTGCGAAGTGGAAAGAGGCAATGGATAGCGAGATCCAATCCATGTATGATAACCAAGTTTGGAATTTGGTTGATTATGTGCCCGGACGTAAGACCGTTGGGTGCAAATGGATCTTCAAGAAGAAGACCGACGTGGATGGAAACGTACACACATATAAAGTGCGATTGGTTGCGAAGGGCTTTACTCAAACTCCCGGAGTTGACTATGATGAGACCTTCTCACCAGTTGTGAAGATTAAATCAATTAGAGTGATGCTAGCTATTGCCGCATTTCATGATTATGAGATTTGGCAAATGGATGGCAAGACCGCTTTCCTTAACGGGGAGTTGGCTGAGGATGTTTACATGGCTCAGCCAGAGGGGTTTGTGGATCCGAAGCATCCGAATAGAGTGTGTAAGCTTGAGAAGTCCATTTATGGACTTAAGCAAGCATCTCGCAGATGGAATCTTTGCTTTGATGAGAAAGTCAAAGAGTTTGGATTTGTACGAAGCGAAGACGAATCATGTGTATATGTCAAAGCCAATGGGAGTATAGTAAGCTTCCTCGTTCTATATGTCGATGACATATTACTCATAGGAAACGACATCCCGACTCTGCATGAGGTTAAGTCCTGGCTCGGGAAGTGCTTCGCTATGAAGGACCTCGGAGAGGCTTCTTAAATTTTGGGAATAAGGATAGTAAGAGAAAGAAGTAAGAGACTAATTGGACTTAGTCAGAATACTTACTTAGAGAAGGTACTAAAGCATTTTAGTATGGAATACTCAAAGAAGGGAGAATTACCGATACAAAGTAATGCCAAGTTGAGTAAGACTCAAAGTCTGAGTACCAAAGCTGAGATAGCAGAAATGAGCCGAGTACCATACGCTTCCGCAGTTGGCTCAATCATGTACGCTATGACTTGTACTCGCCCTGATGTGTCACACCCCAAAACCGATAACGGCGGAATACGTTTCGGGGTGGATGACGTAGTGAACAGTATCATCACATTTGCATAATAGTAGAAACAAGAAGCATACAACCATAGTATTACATAGTGAATTTAATTACAAGCGTGTGTAGTAATGCTTAAAAATCACCCAAAAGTAATTCAAAAATAAGAGATGGGTCTTGCGTGCTCCACCTTCTCCAAAAATGCTGCGTCTGTACCTGTCTATCTTTGACCTGAAGATACAAGTTATTTTGAAAACAATTATCAACATAAAGCTGGTGAGTTCATAAGAGTTTAGTGTGAGTTTTTGTATACAAAGCATTAGTGTTAAAAATGTATCCTTTGTGTTCATAAGTAGTAGAAACTTAGAAAATCCCATATTTTCCAGGAAATACATTGTCAGTGACAATCTGTGAAAAGTATGCATTCTTTATCTCTTTGAAAACAATTGATTGTAACAATACTTTAGCAAATCTCCAAATAACAAATGTGACAGGATAAGTTAAGCCCGTGATCCATGATGGAGGTGCGAGCTTCCTTTAGTGATAGATACTTACTTACTTCGGGATGTGGTTTAACATTTAGTGTAGTATTTTAGTGTAGTTGTAGGGTATTCCTTGTATATTACCAATAGTGAGAATAATAGAGGATCCCATGACCTTCCCGGTCATGCACAGTGTAGTGAAGTAGTGGCATCCCTGGGCCGGTGCGGCACGGACTGAGTTAACAGTCGGGATGAATAGCGTCTGCCCCGTATAGATCTATACATGTAGAGTTGTCTCCTGCTGGAACACTCCGGGCGTAGTGAATAGCGAATAGAGTATCTCATAGCGGGTTAGTGTATTATTGTTGTTTAGTGTTTTCTCTGTTGTTATAGTGTAGTAATCTTCTAGTGTTGATCGTAGTGTATTCTCTTACTAGTGTACCGTAGAGTAATAGTGAGTATTATAGTGTAGATAATAATAACTTTAGCGAGTAGTAGCGGTAGCGGCCCTAACCATACCTATTATGGTTATCTTAGTGGGGTTGTTTCTTAGCACGTTAGAGACTTAACATTGAGTAAAAACAGTAATATTCGTATCCCATATTGATATACAGATTATATAAGTAAGAAATCAACGACAGTCGGACGGATAACTACTACCCTAAGCCCACAATCAGACAAGAACAGGAAATAAGGCGAGATATCGGTCCTAAGTCCTCCAAGTCTTATTTATATAAATATATCAGGGTGGTTACATTTTATAAGCAAATTGAATAAATAAAAGTATTTTTCCAAAAGAACATTTAAATTCTGATTCCCTGTTTAAAAATAGTTTGAAAAGGGTAAAACCCGTTTTTAAGGCATAGGGACAAATCACATGTGATTTGAACTAAGAGTAGCGAATCACATGTGATTAATCCTTGAAACTCGGAATTTGTTCTGTAAAACTTTGCATAAACATTTATAAGCAACTTGTATCTCCCCCCTAAAACATTTAAAACATTTGAAAGGTTCATTAAGGGGTATCAACTCACCTGAAATCGCGGAAATCGGGTGAATCGGGTAAATCGGGTAATAGTGTCGATTGAGCGTTTGGTACCAAATAACCACTTGAGCACCTTTTAGGACCCTAATGTCATATGAAATATGTATTTTACAAGAAGTTAATCATCTTTTGCTTTTCATTATAGAATTTGGACATTCTAGTGTCGTTTTCGGGGTTTTAAGGCCTAGAAAGGGTTCCCGGGAGTGGTACAAGGCCATGGATGATCTATGGGAGGGTTCTTGAGTTTATTCTCTTAGAGTTTAAGGCCTAAAAGCCATTCATTGGGAGTTTACGGCCGTAAGCCCCCTAGGCTTGGCCGTAAACTCTTGTGACACTCCAAAATGTGAGTTTAAGGCCTTATTTCACTTCCTTGATTTAGTGGTGTGTGTTTTGGACCAAGAGGGAAGGATTAAACATCATTATTTGTGATATTTTTGGGGATTTTACGGCCAAGACTTGTTCTTGGGCCGTAAACTCCTATAAGTCCTTCTAGATGATGGTTTTACTTGTACAACATGGTCCCAAATGGCTTAGAAAAATCCTAGAAGGCCCTATAGTGAGTTTGGAACAATTTGGCTTAAATTTTTGGGGAGTTTACGGCCCAAGAACATCCTAGGCCATAAACTCTTCATTTGGTGTCAAAATGAGGTGTTTAATGGTACAACACACTTCCAAAGGCCTTAGATTAATTCCTTTCATGCATTAGAGTAGTTTAGGGGCTTGTTTGACACAAAAGTTTGGGTGTTTACGGCCCAAGCTTAGCCTTGGCCGTAAACTCCACTTTTTATGTTCAATTGATAATGTTTAATGCCTTTAAGCCTTCCTTGTTGTCAAGTCTAAATTCCTAAACACCCTAGAAGAGTTTTTGAAGCCTTAAACATGGATTTGTGGGGTGTTTGTGGTGTTTACGGCCTAAGCACATGCTTGGGCCGTAAACTCCTTTTTAAGCACCATTTTCTTGTGTTTTAATGTCCAAACCCTTCTAGTCATAAGCCTTAATTAGTGTACTAGCTTAAGGGAAGGAAAAACATGGCCTTGGGCATGAATTTGGGGGTTTACGGCCTAAGGAGCTTCTTAGGCCGTAAACTCCTTTATGTTCCTTGATTTCTATGGTTCTTGGCCCCTAAATTCAATGAAGCATGTCTAGAATAAGATAGGGGATGAGTACTTACGTTTGGAAGTCGGAAATTAGCGGAATCGGGGTCGTTTTCGAGTCTAGAGAGAGAAAGTAGAGAGAGAGTGAGTGTATAGTGAATGAGTGTTCAAATGACGTGCACACCCATTGCATATGTCTTGGGAATCGCACCTGATACACGGCTACCCGATGTTTAAAGTTAACTGGGTTAAAACTTTTTACCCGGGTGAAATGGTTGAAAAGGTAAAACAACTCTATTAGGTTAAACGGGGTTAACACATACGAGTTACCTTTCTTATAATAATATCAAACCATGCTTAAATTTAGATATTCGGATATTGACGATTTCAAATTTTACGTAAAATAATGTATAGTGACGCTTTCCGTTAGTGAAAATGGAATTTTTAACGGAATTAGATTTGGGGTTGTCACATCATCCCCCCGTTAGGGGAATTTCGTCCCGAAATTTAGAATACAAACAGATACGATATTACAATACTACTAAGCGAAGAGATGAGGGTATTTGAGTTTCATTTGATCCTCGCGCTCCCAAGTGAATTCCGGTCCTCGCTTGGCGTTCCACCGAAGCTTCACAATTGGAATGCGGCTTTGTTTCGTCCGTTTTACTTCACGATCCAAAACCTCAGCAGGTTCTTCCATGAAGTTGAGGCTCTCATTGATCTCGATCTCGTCGAGGGGAATCACGAGAGTCTTGTCAGACAGACATTTCTTCAAGTTTGAGACGTGGAAGGTAGGATGTATGTTACTTAGCTCGCGGGGTAAGTTTAGTTTGTAAGCTACGGGGCCGATTCTAGCAATAATCTCAAAAGGACCTATGTACCTTGGATTCAACTTTCCACGCTTCCCAAAGCGTATCGTGCCTTTCCAGGGCGAGACCTTCAGAAGGACCCGGTCTCCGACCTGGAATTCCAAGGGTTTCCTTCGTTTGTCGACGTAGCTCTTTTGTCGATCCCTAGCGGCTTTTAGTCGTTCACGTATCTGTACAATCTTCTCGGTCGTCTCTCGAATGATCTCTGGACCAGTGAGGGCGCTATCAGGAACTTGTCCCTTAGCTAACTGAGTGTCTCCCACCTCGGCCCAGCACAACGGGGATCTGCACTTTCGGCCGTAGAGGGCTTCGAATGGAGCTGCCTTGATGCTCGTGTGATAACTATTGTTGTAGGAAAACTCCACAAGAGGTAAGTGTGTATCTCACGATTTCCCGAAGTCGATCACACAAGCTCGCAGCATGTCTTCTAATGTTTGGATCGTGCTCTCACTTTGTCCGTCAGTCTGCGGATGGTAGGCTGTACTCATATCCAGCCTCGTCCCTAGTGCCTCTTGTAATGACTGCCAAAATCTAGAGGTGAATCTACTATCTCTGTCTGATATAATAGATATAGGGACGCCATGCAATCGCACTATTTCTTTTACATAAGTCCTAGTGAGCTTTTCCATCTTATCCGTCTCTTTGATGGGTAGGAAGTGGGCGGACTTGGTCAACTTGTCAACGATGACCCAAATGGCATCTAATCCACCTGCTGTCTTGGGCAGCTTGGTGATGAAGTCCATTGTGATTCGCTCCCACTTCCATTCTGGTATTTCTGGTTGTTGGAGGAGTCCTGATGGCTTTTGACATTCTACTTTGACCTTCGCGCAAGTAAGGCACTTACTCACAAAGGTAGCGATCTCTGCCTTCATGTTCGGCCACCAGTACAGCTTTTTGAGATCCAGATACATCTTATCTGAACCCGGGTGGACGGAGTAACGAGTGTTGTGTGCTTCTCTCATAACCAAATCTCTGAAACCTCCATGGCGTGGAGTCCAGATCCGGCCCATGAAGTAATAGGCTCCGTCACCCTTAACCTCCAGATTTTTATCCATTCCACGCAGGAATTCTCCCGTCACGTTTCCAGGCTTTAGAGCTTCCAGCTGAGCCTCTTTGATCTGCGTGGATAGATGTGAGTGTATAGTTATTGACAACGACTTAGTTCTTCGTCCGGAATATTCTTTTCTGCTCAGGGCGTCTGCTACTACGTTGGCTTTCCCGGGATGATATCTAATTTCACAGTCGTAATCGTTAAGTAATTCGACCCATCGACGCTGTCTCATGTTGAGTTCTTTCTGGTTCAGTATATGTTGGAGGCTTTTATGATCCGTGTACACCACGCTCTTCGTCCCATACAAGTAGTGTCTCCAGATTTTTAATGCGAAGACGACCGCTCCTAACTCGAGGTCGTGAGTAGTGTAGTTCACTTCATGGTTCTTTAGCTGTCTCGAGGCATAGGCGATAACCTTGCCTCGTTGCATCAAGACACAACCGAGCCCCTGATTGGATGCATCACAGTATACAACAAAATCTTCAGTTCCTTCGGGAAGGGATAATACTGGTGCGGTGCATAGGGCTCGCTTCAAGGTCTGAAATGCCTTCTCCTGTTTCTCCTCCCAATCGAATGGTACACCCTTCTGTGTTAGCATGGTGAGAGGTTTTGCAATCCGTGACAATTTTTGAATGAACCGACGGTAGTAGCCAGCGAGGCCTAGAAATTGACGAATTTCCGTAGGCGTCTTTGGTGCTGACCAGTTCTCAATCGCCTTAATTTTGGAGGGGTCCACGTGGATTCCTTCCTTACTAACCACGTGCCCTAAGAATTCAACTCTCCGGATCCAAAACTCGCACTTAGAGAACTTCGCATACAATTTCTCGAATCGCAGGGTTTCCAGGATTAATCGCAAATGGTTTCTGTGCTCTTCCTCGCTTCGAGAGTAGACGAGAATGTCGTCAATAAAGACGATAACGAACTGATCTAGATATGGACAACACACCCTATTCATCAAGTCCATGAATACTGCGGGGGCGTTGGTCAGTCCAAAGGGTATCACTACGAACTCGAAATGCCCGTAGCGGGTTCGGAAAGCTGTCTTTGGAACATCTTCCTCAAGCACCCGTAATTGGTGATACCCCGATCTAAGATCAATCTTGGAGAAGTAACTGGCTCCTTGGAGTTGGTCGAATAGGTCGTCGATACGAGGGAGAGGATAGCGATTTTTGATCGTGAGTTTATTGAGTTCCCTATAATCGATGCACATCCGAAACGACCCATCCTTCTTCTTCATGAACAAGACCGGAGCTCCCCAAGGTGAGAAGCTCGGTCTTATAAAACCCTTGCTAAGCAGTTCGTTGAGTTGACCGGATAGTTCTTGCATTTCAGCGGGCGCTAGTCGGTAGGGCGACTTAGCTACAGGGGTAGCTCCTGGGATTAGGTCGATTCTGAATTCAACCTGTCGTTTAGGAGGTAGGCCTGGGAGATCCTCCGGAAAGACATCAGGAAAATCGCATACTACTGGAATGTCTTTTGGATCTTTCGATTTCTGGTTAGTGTCGATGACGTGAGCAAGAAAGGCGCGATATTCCTTGCGCAAGTATTTCTGAGCCTGAATACTAGAGATGATACGAAGGTTTGTACTTGGCTTATCTCCGTATATCAATAGGGCCTCTCGATTCGGAAAGTTCAGGCGAATGGCTTTCTCGGAGCATAGAATGTCGGCGTAGTGAAGGCTTAGCCAATCCATACCAACAATGGCATCGAAATTTTTGATTGAGACTGGTATCAGATCGATTAGAAAGGGGTGATCATCTAACGTGAGAGTACAACCTATATAGATTTCATTAGAGCTTTCTGTCTTCCCATTAGCCATTTCTACAACGAATGTTTCTTTTAGTGGTTGAGGGGTTTGTTTGAGTAAGTGTTTAAAGTTCTGATTTATGAAGCTCCTTTCTGCACCACTATCGAATAAGACACAGGCATAAGAGTTGTTGAGAAGAAACGTACCCGTGACCACCGTGGGATCGGCTACCGCTTCATTGTGACCGATAGCAAGTAACCTTCCAGTCCCCCCAGCATTTGCAGTCTTCGGACAGTTCTCCTTAAAATGGCCCGCTTCGCCGCAGCCATAACACGTCGGGGTCACTCCCGTACCAGGAACTTGTGTAATAGGTTTGGGAGGGGCCTTGCAAAATCGGACAGTATGGCCCTTCCGACCGCAGTTGGAACACTGCAATTCACGGCATGGACCATTGTGGTGAAAAGGGCACTTGGGACACTTAGGCAAGTTCCCACTGTAAGCTTTCGGTGGGGCTGGAGCAGCTGGTACGGCCGGGGTGGTGGCAGCATGAACCGCCACAATTTGCTGATCCCTGGAGGCGGTTTGAGTTTTCTTGCCCTTCTTCTTATCCCACCGTTTCCTTTTTCTGTCAGAGGATCCGGATGGTGCAGTGGTTGTTATGGTTGTTGTTGCTGGAGTGGAGGAGATTTCGTGATTGATCAGACTCTGGGCCAATTCCTTGGCGCTGTCGAAAGTGGTAGGGCGTGAAGCCAGAACATTTCCTCGATACGGGGGCACTAAACCCCAGATGTAACGCTCAATCTTCTTGCTTTTAGAGGGGATCATGTTGGGACACATAGCCGCCAAGTCGCAAAACCTGGCCGTATAAGCTGTTATGTCGGTCCCCTTCATCTTGAGGTTCCAGAGTTCTTCCTCAAGCTTCTGAACTTCGCCCCTAGGGCAGTACTCTCCTCTCATGAGATCTTTTAGAGTGTCCCAGCCCATGGCATTGGCTGTGACCAAGGAGAGTGCGTTGACATGGCCGTTCCACCATGACAATGCCCTGTTAGTGAGGGTAGCGGTAGCGAACTTGATTTTGCTCTCTTCGGGACAAGAGCACATTTCGAATACAGCTTCGGTTCTTTCGAACCATTGGGACAATGCCAGAATTCCTCCGGTCCCATCAAAGAAAGTAGGTTTGCAATTCATGAAGTCTTTATAAGTGCATCCCTGCACTCGTTGGTGGACTTCACCAAATCTAGAATTTCCACCGCTCGCATCACCCGAGTTCATCTGGGCCATGGCTGCTGTTACAGCCGCAGTCACAGCCGCTTGGAACAACACCGGATCGAACTGCAGAGGAGGAGGTGGTGGAGGAGGGGTTTGAGTTTCAGGTCTTCCTCTGCTGGGACGCTTCCGTGGAGGCATCCTTTACTGGAAGATCATAGAAATGATAGCAATAGTAAGAGCCTATTGCGAATATGAATAGTGTGACTCATGGATTAAATCAACATAATCCAAGATCAGGGTGAGAGTTATAGCAATAGAGAAATCATCTGCCAATATACTGGTATTAATGATGCAACAATAGTTCATGAAAATTGACCTAGCAGTAGGTCTTACATCATACCATAGAGAAATGTTGGCAGTTTAGAGGTTCAGCTAGAGTACTTTTAAACTAGGAATGTTTACAGACAAGAGACCTACGGAGCATAGAGATAAAAGGCTAATCCTTTAAACAAAAGAGTGAGGTAACTAGATGTCTTCTACTGGCGACGGCTGCTTGACGGGTGAATCCTCAGATCCTCTAGTTGACGCATGACTTCTTGAAGGTGTCGATCCTGAGCCCTTTGGTGTGCTCGGAGTTCCCTAAATTCAGCTCGGGATGCAGCCAGTTGATGCTGCAAAGCCTCGTTGGTCCTCCTTGTCCTGTCCATGGCTTCTTCGAGTTGGCGGATGCGAACAGTGTTGAGGTTTGAGTTGGCATCCACTTCTACAACTCGGCCAATAGCTGCTTGACCTTGTTCCACATTCCTGGCAATCCTCCGGATCATGATGGGCAGAACCCGATCTGCTGATCCTCCTTCGCTTATGTTGTAGAAACTTCGGTCTCCATTGTAAGGCAAGGGCTGACCCTGCTCCTCGCTCCATCGACGCAAGGATATTGCCCACATAGGAGTGGGGCCCTGAAATGCGGGTCGGGGGTTAGGGTTCGGGGCTTCAGGAGGTTGGTTGTTGACTTCTGGCTCGGAGCTCGAGCTATCCGAGAAGCCTTCAGCATGATGATCATCCAAAGGAATGGGGTGATCGTCGTCTGACTCCTCTTCGAGCCATCCTCCATTGCCCTGGTTCGGGAAGTACGGATCACCGGGTAGGTGGAAGCCAGCCATGCTATCTATGCGAGAAAGGGGGAAAGAAGATTAATAGACATACTGTTCTAAGATACTTATAGGAGGAATCATTACCAGTTGACCCAATACTTGCATAGTGCATACC
This sequence comes from Lactuca sativa, assembly GCF_002870075.4. Classification (NCBI taxonomy): domain Eukaryota; kingdom Viridiplantae; phylum Streptophyta; class Magnoliopsida; order Asterales; family Asteraceae; genus Lactuca; species Lactuca sativa. Next base: position 248,516,549 of record NC_056623.2, on the reverse strand, counting down.
GATTACATGTAACCGAAGCAAGATAGTCCTTCGAATAAACCACCCTAACTTCAGACCCCCAATCAAACAAGAACAAGGAATGAAGCAAAGGCTGCAGATTCTGAGTCTATAGCGCCCCAATCACATGTAATCGTGGTGTATACACTTAGCAACTATTGTCCTACTAGTAACGACCCTTGATGTTAACACATACGTATAATCTAGAGATACAAAATACTCCTATAGTATTCTTACGTTAGCGTTATTGTGGTATTGTTGGTAAGTTTTAGACTTGTTGCAACATCACAATCGAACTTAGGCACATGCTAGTCACTCTCAGGAAAACGTAGTTGATCAGGCTACATCATCCTGAATGTGACTATATGTCTCTAAACCCAATTGCGCTGCCCAACAATCTTAATACTTTTGTTTTGTTCTAGGATGATACTGATTCCTGTGTTTCATAGTGATGTGTGTACATATATACTTAGTTAGATCTTTTAGATACTTAACAGTATATATTTTTGGTCAGAGTGTTTTAGTCCCGAAGTGTTTATAGTTCGTATATCTTTTATAGGTTGATATACTTGATTCACTATAAACAATGCTCTGATACCAATCTGTCACACCCCAAAACCGATAACGGCGGAATACGTTTCGGGGTGGATGACGTAGTGAACAGTATCATCACATTTGCATAATAGTAGAAACAAGAAGCATACAACCATAGTATTACATAGTGAATTTAATTACAAGCGTGTGTAGTAATGCTTAAAAATCACCCAAAAGTAATTCAAAAATAAGAGATGGGTCTTGCGTGCTCCACCTTCTCCAAAAATGCTGCGTCTGTATCTGTCTATCTTTGACCTGAAGATACAAGTTATTTTGAAAACAATTATCAGCATAAAGCTGGTGAGTTCATAAGAGTTTAGTGTGAGTTTTTGTATACAAAGCATTAGTGTTAAAAATGTATCCTTTGTGTTCATAAGTAGTAGAAACTTAGAAAATCCCATATTTTCCAGGAAATACATTGTCAGTGACAATCTGTGAAAAGTATGCATTCTTTATCTCTTTGAAAACAATTGATTGTAACAATACTTTAGCAAATCTCCAAATAACAAATGTGACAGGATAAGTTAAGCCCGTGATCCATGATGGAGGTGCGAGCTTCCTTTAGTGATAGATACTTACTTACTTCGGGATGTGGTTTAACATTTAGTGTAGTATTTTAGTGTAGTTGTAGGGTATTCCTTGTATATTACCAATAGTGAGAATAATAGAGGATCCCATGACCTTCCCGGTCATGCACAGTGTAGTGAAGTAGTGGCATCCCTGGGCCGGTGCGGCACGGACTGAGTTAACAGTCGGGATGAATAGCGTCTGCCCCGTATAGATCTATACATGTAGAGTTGTCTCCTGCTGGAACACTCCGGGCGTAGTGAATAGCGAATAGAGTATCTCATAGCGGGTTAGTGTATTATTGTTGTTTAGTGTTTTCTCTGTTGTTATAGTGTAGTAATCTTCTAGTGTTGATCGTAGTGTATTCTCTTACTAGTGTACCGTAGAGTAATAGTGAGTATTATAGTGTAGATAATAATAACTTTAGCGAGTAGTAGCGGTAGCGGCCCTAACCATACCTATTATGGTTATCTTAGTGGGGTTGTTTCTTAGCACGTTAGAGACTTAACATTGAGTAAAAACAGTAATATTCGTATCCCATATTGATATACAGATTATATAAGTAAGAAATCAACGACAGTCGGACGGATAACTACTACCCTAAGCCCACAATCAGACAAGAACAGGAAATAAGGCGAGATATCGGTCCTAAGTCCTCCAAGTCTTATTTATATAAATATATCAGGGTGGTTACATTTTATAAGCAAATTGAATAAATAAAAGTATTTTTCCAAAAGAACATTTAAATTCTGATTCCCTGTTTAAAAATAGTTTGAAAAGGGTAAAACCCGTTTTTAAGGCATAGGGACAAATCACATGTGATTTGAACTAAGAGTAGCGAATCACATGTGATTAATCCTTGAAACTCGGAATTTGTTCTGTAAAACTTTGCATAAACATTTATAAGCAACTTGTATCTCCCCCCTAAAACATTTAAAACATTTGAAAGGTTCATTAAGGGGTATCAACTCACCTGAAATCGCGGAAATCGGGTGAATCGGGTAAATCGGGTAATAGTGTCGATTGAGCGTTTGGTACCAAATAACCACTTGAGCACCTTTTAGGACCCTAATGTCATATGAAATATGTATTTTACAAGAAGTTAATCATCTTTTGCTTTTCATTATAGAATTTGGACATTCTAGTGTCGTTTTCGGGGTTTTAAGGCCTAGAAAGGGTTCCCGGGAGTGGTACAAGGCCATGGATGATCTATGGGAGGGTTCTTGAGTTTATTCTCTTAGAGTTTAAGGCCTAAAAGCCATTCATTGGGAGTTTACGGCCGTAAGCCCCCTAGGCTTGGCCGTAAACTCTTGTGACACTCCAAAATGTGAGTTTAAGGCCTTATTTCACTTCCTTGATTTAGTGGTGTGTGTTTTGGACCAAGAGGGAAGGATTAAACATCCTTATTTGTGATATTTTTGGGGATTTTACGGCCAAGACTTGTTCTTGGGCCGTAAACTCCTATAAGTCCTTCTAGATGATGGTTTTACTTGTACAACATGGTCCCAAATGGCTTAGAAAAATCCTAGAAGGCCCTATAGTGAGTTTGGAACAATTTGGCTTAAATTTTTGGGGAGTTTACGGCCCAAGAACATCCTAGGCCATAAACTCTTCATTTGGTGTCAAAATGAGGTGTTTAATGGTACAACACACTTCCAAAGGCCTTAGATTAATTCCTTTCATGCATTAGAGTAGTTTAGGGGCTTGTTTGACACAAAAGTTTGGGTGTTTACGGCCCAAGCTTAGCCTTGGCCGTAAACTCCACTTTTTATGTTCAATTGATAATGTTTAATGCCTTTAAGCCTTCCTTGTTGTCAAGTCTAAATTCCTAAACACCCTAGAAGAGTTTTTGAAGCCTTAAACATGGATTTGTGGGGTGTTTGTGGTGTTTACGGCCTAAGCACATGCTTGGGCCGTAAACTCCTTTTTAAGCACCATTTTCTTGTGTTTTAATGTCCAAACCCTTCTAGTCATAAGCCTTAATTAGTGTACTAGCTTAAGGGAAGGAAAAACATGGCCTTGGGCATGAATTTGGGGGTTTACGGCCTAAGGAGCTTCTTAGGCCGTAAACTCCTTTATGTTCCTTGATTTCTATGGTTCTTGGCCCCTAAATTCAATGAAGCATGTCTAGAATAAGATAGGGGATGAGTACTTACGTTTGGAAGTCGGAAATTAGCGGAATCGGGGTCGTTTTCGAGTCTAGAGAGAGAAAGTAGAGAGAGAGTGAGTGTATAGTGAATGAGTGTTCAAATGACGTGCACACCCATTGCATATGTCTTGGGAATCGCACCTGATACACGGCTACCCGATGTTTAAAGTTAACTGGGTTAAAACTTTTTACCCGGGTGAAATGGTTGAAAAGGTAAAACAACTCTATTAGGTTAAACGGGGTTAACACATACGAGTTACCTTTCTTATAATAATATGAAACCATGCTTAAATTTAGATATTCGGATATTGACGATTTCAAATTTTACGTAAAATAATGTATAGTGACGCTTTCCGTTAGTGAAAATGGAATTTTTAACGGAATTAGATTTGGGGTTGTCACATGATGTAGCCTTCGCTTTGAGCATGGTTAGCAGATATCAAGGGAATCCTGGCAGAGCACATTAGATTGCGGTGAAGAATATCCTTAAGTACCTTCGGAGGACAACTATCGTTCGTAGTCAGGCTGGGACTTTACCCTAAATGGAGGAGAAGTGACATGGAAGAGTTCCAAGCAGGAAACCGTAGCTGATTCAACGTGCGAATCAGAGTACATTGCAGCGAGCCAAGCGTCGAAGGAGGCAATATGGCTAAAGAACTTCATCGGTGATCTTGGAGTTGTACCTGTCATAAAGGAGCCCATGGAGATTATCTGTGATAAGCAGTTGCCTTGACCAAGGAACTGAGGGATCATGGTAGATCAAGACATATCGACAGAAAATATCACTTCATTAGACATCGTGTAGAAGAAGGACAACTCGTAGTGAAGAGGATATCATCAGAAGATAACCCAGCAAATCCGCTTACGAAGGGACTGAGTAGGGTTAAGCACTTGCAGCATGCTAGGAGTATTGGGCTGAAGGATGATATTAGCATGGATGAGATAGTATTAGAAACGTGTAATAGATAAATGTAATTAACATTTGATGATTAAATAAAGGAGTTTTATTTATGAGTAATGTTACTATCTTATGTTAATTGTTTAACTATTGTTTCACTTTGCATGTTTTGACTTCCAGAATAATTGAGTTTATTAGGAATAATCGAATTGTTCAAATTGTCCACAATCGTTCATATGTTGGAAGTTGATATGAATGAAGATTGTCATGAATTGGGGTGTAGATTGTCTAAATGGTGTTAAACATAGCAAAGGGTTGTTGCAACGTTCATGAGTGCTTATGAACTAGTTTTGAGCATTGGAACAAACCGACGCTTGCTGGAATCACCTTATGGAATATGATATAAAAGGGTGATCGCAAGATGATAATATCATATAGTCTTAAAACCTAGATATATGGTTTGTTATTTCTTAATTGATTGTACATTGATAATGCGAAAACGCATCAGTAACTCGGTGTTATAAAACGCATTGTTGTGTATAGTTGGTTAATAAATAAGTAAATGCATATAAGTCGAAGTTTATCTGTAACTTTTATCTAAGAAGGTAAAGGCAATATCTCGGCCGCTCGATGATTTGATTTGACTTATGTGCCGGGCCCAGTCAGAACTGAATTGATGTGTTCGATTAAGTTCTATGTCGAATAAATCAGAGATCGAGAAACCTAAATGCTTGACTAACCATTCCATAGGATAGTCAGCATGATATCTAACAGAGGACTGTACGATCCCTTATCTAAAGGACAAGATTGATTAAATCAGAGTTTGACAGCGTCTTGGAGAGCTACGATTGCAAACCGAATTGTACTTGTGCATATAGTTACTAGACTTATCCAAGTGGGAGACTATTGGAATAGTGTCTAAGGCTGCAACTATATTAGACAAGTATTTGACCCGGTTGTGCATGGTCCTCTTGGGTTGCCTTCACCATAGCAACTAGATAGGATGATTTATTAAGAGAGAGTAAATATTATTAATATATTATGAGAATAATATAAAGAATAATATATTGATTTGATTAATATAAGTCATAGAATTAATTCGAATTAATTTGGTGACTTAAAGAGATTAATTAAATAAGAGGGTGTAACAACCCGAAGTTGTTCATCGCCGAAAACCCGTTCTGCCCGAATAACTCGTCGGAAATCGAAATGTCCCGATATCGTTTTCGGGTTTAGTTAACTAAAATTATATGTTTATTATCATTCAATGAGGGTCCAAATCATTTAGGAACTCATGAATTTATCCCAAAACATTTATTTCATAAGTTTTAGAAATATCCTCGTCGGGTGACGGAAACTCAATCGGGTGCGACCCAAAGTTTCGTTTAAGGCCGGTATCGGGTAGAATTCCACCGTGTCCAAGTTTTAGGAACTATATAAACATGTTTAAGCACTCATTTGAAGCTTTTTCCTTATCTCTCTACTCTCTCTCTAACCTCTCTCCTAAATCCAAAAATTAAGTGTCCAAAACTCAATTTTAAGGCCTCAAATCCTTAAGGTACCTTCCTAGCCTTAATCTATAGCATGTTTAGCTTCCAAATTTGACATTTAATCATGAAATTGGACAATATATGTGAGTTTACGTCCCAGGAGGCTGCCTAGGCCGTAAACACCATTTTGAAGAGTTTTAAGCCCTTAAACTCCTTCCTTAACTCAATTGGACTTTAGATATGGCTAAGGGACTTCAAGATATGGACTTAGAACATTTAAAACCTTGATTTTGAGCCATTTGAAGGATTTTACGACCAAGGCATAAGCTTGGGCCGTAAACTCATGTTAATGGGGTTTTTCATGTCCTTAAACCCTTCCAAATCACTTCTATGGCTTAGATATGAATTACAGGACCTTGGTTTTGACATTTGGACACTTGAAACATGATTTTTGGGGAATTTAGATGAGTTTATGGCCAAGGAGAGTGCTTGGGCCGTAAACTCCCCAAAACTTGACATAAATCCAATTCTAAGGTGTTAGAAAGCCATCCAACACCACCAAAAGCCTTGGAATAAATCAAGGGACCAACCAAAAATAGTTTAAGGGCCTTAAACACATCATTTATGGGATTTCTAAGAGTTTACGGCCAAGGCTTGTTCTTGGGCCGTAAACTCCAAAATTTTTGGTGTTAGAATGCAAACTAAACACCCCTAAAGCCTTTAGATGAATTTTAGAAGCCCTTCTATGCTAGTTTTAGACCTTGAAACACATTGTAGCACCATATATTAGAGTTTGCGGCCATGAGAGGGGTCTCATAGGCCGTAAACTCCATAAATCCCTCATATGTTCCATACAAACTCATTTCTAGGCTTGTGGGAATTTTAGAATCACATGTGATTGATTTTAACACCTTAAAAACACTAAATCTTGGAGAATTGAGAGTTTATGGCCAAAGACCCCATGCCTAGGCCGTAAACTCCCTTATGTATTGTAAATGATGTTTCTAATTCAATCCAAGCCTTAAGAAAAATTAATCCAAGCATTTCCAAGTGTCCATATCCATTTATGACCCAAATTTGCACCATAAACCACCCTACCATGAGTTTACGGCCATAAACTCATGGGGAATGGGTGTTTTGGACCAAAAAACTCTTGTATTAGTTTACTCATGGGGAGTAAACTCAAGTCCCAAGTCCCTAATGTCATTTCACGTCCTTAAACGCCACCCGGGTCCTTCCAAACACTTGTATCAGAGTGTTTTCGCGACTAGAAGCAAGTGTCCCTAACATATAAATAAATTAAGGCCTAATTAGATACAAATGTGTATCTTTACATTATAATTAGGAACCTCGTGTATTTACAAGTCCCGGATCAACTCTTAGCATCCAAATCGTCATACTTCTCGTCCGGTGAGTTCATACCCCTACGCCTTTTTCACTGTTTTTAACTGTTTTCAGGGGGGGAATACAAGCAAACCATAACTGTTTTCAAATCATAACATTTATGTGTTTCAAATAATATCTGGCAAACTTATAAACTCTTTTACTCCTTATGTATTATGTTGAGCATAAGGAATGATTTATCGATTTCAACTAAATGGATTTTAGTTAAGAAAATAATCAAACTAATCAAATTATTATGGGAATAATTTGGGGTTCTATGTTTCTCTTTATATCATGTACTGATATCTGTATTAAGTTATTAGATAAACTATGTCTGATTCAGTTTATCTCTATATCATTTGAATGTTTTGCCAGATAGTCTCATAGTATGTAACTATTTTCACTGTATCATGTCTTGAAATATTTGTATGTTTGGTATCGTATGAGAATCCTGTGAATAGTTTAATACTAGCTTGTGAGATAGTCACTACCCTTTATGGATGATCAAGTAAATCCTCTCCGGAAGTGTAACCAGAGTCTCCTGGAGGGAGAGCGAGGAATTTGTGAATAGATCTATTCGGGACTGAGAATCCCACACCTTAACTGCTAGCTACAGTTAGGCGGGCACGCCTGGGGTGACAAATTCTATATATCATTCGACGTCTGACTAATGTCAAGGAGGTCTCGTTGTCGTATCAGCATGGTTTCCCGACTCACAATACGTAATAATATAAACTCATTCACAGTTAGGATTTGTTTAGAATCTATATCTCGTTCGGGATGGTAAATCCCAGGGTTTTATGTCTATATCTCGTTCGGGATGATAATCCCATGGTTTTTAAAATTAAATCTTATACGTGATGATAATCCCATGATTTTATCAAACTATTATATATCTAGTTCCGGGATAGTGATCCCATGGTTTATCAAGCTATCTTATATCTACTTTCGGGATAGTGATCCCATGGTTTTTATCGAATTATCTTATAACTGGTTCGGGATGTTAGTCCCAAGGTTTTCAAATACTAACTGGTTCGGGATATTAGTCCCAAGATTTTCAAATTACCTTCTATCTACAGTTCGTTTAAATTATAGTTTTGTACATTAAACTATACTATGTGTTATTCAATCAATCTTGCATTTAGGAAAATATGGGATTTTCCTGGGGTTAACTTATAACTTGTAGCAGAACTGTAACGAAAGATAACTTAACTACTTTACAAAAGAAAATATGGGATTTTCTTGGATATCAAATCTTTTCAGAAAACTAAAGGAAATCGATACATTTTCACAAAACAAAACCGCTTATGAACTCACCAGCTTTATGTTGATTTTCAAACTGCTTGTATTCTCAGGTTCAAGTTAGTCAGGTACCCGGCGATATCTTTTGGTGAAGATGAAGTGCTCCGAAGACTCGTCTCTTTTGTTCATATGATATATGTATAACTTTGTACAATTTACTTTTGAACCAAATGTAAACTTTCATATATATATATATATATATATATATATATATATATATATATATATATATATATATATATATATATATATATATATGTAATGTAATGGTTGTTTACTGTGATTACTATGTACATTGGATTTGATACACAACATGGAGTCAACCCCGGGAACGTTTCCGCCTTTGGTTTTCGGGGTGTGACAGATTGGTATCAGAGCCCTTGTTTATAGTGAACAGAGTATACCAAACCTTACATGGTATAAAACTATAAACATTAAGGGGCCTAAGTGCTCTGAACTAAAAGTATCCTACAAAATATAAGTATTTTCAAAAGTATTTAAGTATGCCGAGCCGTCGAAATCCGTAACTATAAGTAGAACAAAACATAAATAAATGGGTGTTGTACGCTGCGGTTAAACCTGGGCAGTTATGTAGTCGTGTCTAGGGTCAATATAGCCTGGCCAACTATATTCATTCGAGACACGGCCAACATGTGCTTGGGAGTGACTGTGGCATGCGGCATACCTAAAACTTACCCAATATCCCAAACAACAAATCGACGCTGCAGCGAACCATGAAATACTATGGGAGTATTTCTCGAGCCGATCCTTTGTAGAAATTCTCGTATATGTGTTATTCCTTGATCGTTCCTCTAGCGATAAAAATGTTCTATCTTGATAACTCCTTTCTACTTTATCGCTTTGTATGATGCTATATTTGCCTTGATGAGATATCTCCTGTCCCATATCTCTTGATTCAATTCAGAGGACTTATGATCCTCTCTTTCCTGATCTTTTTAGATCAAGATGCCTCCATGAAAGAGACCCAGCTCAAGGAACAACAACAATCCTCCTCCGCCACCACCTCCTATTTAGATTGATTTGGAAACACTTCAGGCAACCATTTCCGCTACCATATCAGCTCTCTTACCTCAACTGAACTCTAGGGGTTCGGGAGGTGAAACCCAAAACCCAGATGATAGCCAGGGACACCAAAAAGGGGGTTCCTATAAAGACTTCATGAACGCAAAACCGACATTCTTCGATGGCACAGGGGGTGTCATTGCCTTAACCCGATGGTTCGAGAGAATCGAATCAATCTTTGAAATATGTGGCTGTTCGGAGTCTGATAGAGTCAAGTTTGCCGCCTGTACCTTCCTAGACAAAGCCCTGACTTGGTGGAATGGCCGAGTCAAATCTTTAACTTTACCTATAGCCAATGCTATGGGTTGGGAAGCTATGAAGGAGCTTCTTCTCGCAGAGTATTGCCCTCGGGGTGAACTTCAGAAACTAGAACACGAACTTTGGAACCTTAAGATGAAGGGTTTCGACATAGCTGCTTATACCTCAAGATTCGATGATTTGGCATTACTTTGTCCGGGAATGGTTACCCCGGAAAGTAAAAAGATAGAGAGGTTCATCTGGGGTTTGACCCAGCCAACAAAAGGGAATGTCTTGGCTGCGAAGCCAGACACTTATGACAGCGCCAAATGTCTTGCGAAAATCCTGATAGATCACGAAGACAACTCTGATGAGGAAGCTACTACCCCGAGCCAGTCACTAGTGGAGGCGGAAGTAAAAAGAAATCCTGGAACAAGCGGAAGGCCCAGAGTACGCAAGGGTCTTCTAAGAAACAGCAAACGGTAGTAGTCCATGCTGCTACTGCCCCTGTTGCTGTTTCAGCTGTAGGTTCCACAGCCCAAACTCCCGCCAGTGGATACACTGGTACCCTTCCTTGGTGTGGTAAGTGTAACTACCACCACCGCATTCCCAGACCATGTCGCGAAAGGATCTGCGACAACTGTGGCAATAAGGGCCATCTTGCGCGAACCTGTAGAAAACCAGCCAAGCCAACAAACCAATCATCTGGAGTGGGAATCAGTCCGGCCTACTACAATTGTGGTGAAGCTGGGCACTTCAAAAGGAATTGTCCCAAGACAGCTACAACCACAAATCCCTCTGCTGCCGCAGGTATATCTCTCTTTGATAATTCTTATACTTGCAACTCTTTTCGATTTTGGGTGCAAAAGGGAAACCTGTTATCTATCTATTCGAACGTATTCTAAACTCAATCCTTCGCATGTAATTGAAATATATACCGTCAAGACGACTAACTAGTGAGATAGAGAACATTAACTTCGTACCTATAGACTAAATCCTCGGTCCGGAGGACTATTCTATTCCATTCGAGTTATAAAGGGGGAAACTTTCCATAAAAATACTTTGATGCCATGTTTAACTAGAAATGACCGAGTCTCATTCATGTTGTTACCCTTACTTTCGAAAGAGTCGCTCGTCTAGATTTTTCCTCGACCCTGTTCTCGTGATCTTCGGCATCAAACTTTCGTATCATTCTATGCCTTAGAACTCAAAAGTTTTCCCAATGTGAATTACCACGCATCCCTCGTTTCTGTGATTATTGAGAAACGGGAAGTTAGCAACTATTCCCTCTAAATGTCTATCCCGAAGGATTCCCGGAAGTTTCTTTCGAGCATCCAATTTAGTCTCACATCAGACCTTTCGAGATCTTCGTAGAGATCAATTATGTAACCTTCGAGTTTCGGATGCCCTTAAAACTTGGTAATATCTATCTAGACCATCACGTCTCAAATCCTTAGAAGCGTCTGCCCAACGAAACCCTAGTGATTCCTTGAAGAAACCGAAGTCGTTCAGGGTTGGAACTTCCACGAGAAAGCAGATTGATATCATAGATTGAGAGAGAGTCAAGAAGCGAAACCAAGACATGTCCCGATAATGAGAATTCGTTAGAACGCCCAATAGAGACCTGATTCCACTTGAGAAAGTGAAGATCCGAAGCAACAAATCCATTCGTATCTCATTCCAATCCATGATCAGTATCTTATTCCTTGAATTTCAGGACGAAATTCCCTCTAACGGGGGGATAATGTAACAACCCGAAGTTGTTCATCGCCGAAAACCCGTTCTGCCCGAATAACTCGTCGGAAATCGAAATGTCCCGATATCGTTTTCGGGCTTAGTTAACTAAAATTATATGTTTATTATCATTCAATGAGGGTCCAAATCATTTAGGAACTCATGAATTTAGCCCAAAGCATTTATTTCATAAGTTTTAGAAATATCCTCGTCGGGTGACGGAAACTCAATCGGGTGCGACCCAAAGTTTCGTTTATGGCCGGTATCGGGTAGAATTCCACCGTGTCCAAGTTTTAGGAACTATATAAACATGTTTAAGCACTCATTTGAAGCTTTTTCCTTCTCTCTCTACTCTCTCTCTAACCTCTCTCCTAAATCCAAAGATTAAGTGTCCAAAACTCAATTTTAAGGCCTCAAATCCTTAAGGTACCTTCCTAGCCTTAATCTATAGCATGTTTAGCTTCCAAATTTGACATTTAATCATGAAATTGGACAATATATGTGAGTTTACGGCCCAAGAGGCTGCCTAGGCCGTAAACACCATTTTGAAGAGTTTTAAGCCCTTAAACTCCTTCCTTAACTCAATTGGACTTTAGATATGGCTAAGGGACTTCAAGATATGGACTTAGAACATTTAAAACCTTGATTTTGAGCCATTTGAAGGAGTTTACGGCCAAGGCATAAGCTTGGGCCGTAAACTCATGTTAATGGGGTTTTTCATGTCCTTAAACCCTTCCAAATCACTTCTGTGGCTTAGATATGAATTATAGGACCTTGGTTTTGACATTTGGACACTTGAAACATGATTTTTGGGGGATTTAGATGAGTTTACGGCCAAGGAGAGTGCTTGGGCCGTAAACTCCCCAAAACTTGACATAAATCCAATTCTAAGGTGTTAGAAAGCCATCCAACACCACCAAAAGCCTTGGAATAAATCAAGGGACCAACCAAAAATAGTTTAAGGGCCTTAAACACATCATTTATGGGATTTCTAAGAGTTTACGGCCAAGGCTTGTTCTTTGGCCGTAAACTCCAAAATTTTTGGTGTTAGAATGCAAACTAAACACCCCTAAAGCCTTTAGATGAATTTTAGAAGCCCTTCTATGCTAGTTTTAGACCTTGAAACACATTGTAGCACCATATATTAGAGTTTGCGGCCATGAGAGGGGTCTCATGGGCCGTAAACTCCATAAATCCCTCATATGTTCCATACAAACTCATTTCTAGGCTTGTGGGAATTTTTAGAATCACATGTGATTGATTTTAACACCTTAAAAACACTAAATCTTGGAGAATTGAGAGTTTATGGCGAAAGACCCCATGCCTAGGCCGTAAACTCCCTTATGTATTGTAAATGATGTTTCTAATTCAATCCAATCCTTAAGAAAAATTAATCCAAGCATTTCCAAGTGTCCATATCCATTTATGACCCAAATTTGCACCATAAACCACCCTACCATGAGTTTACGGCCATAAACTCATGGGTAATGGGTGTTTTGGACCAAAAAACTCTTGTATTAGTTTACTCATGGGGAGTAAACTCAAGTCCCAAGTCCCTAATGTCATTTCACGTCCTTAAACGCCACCCGGGTCCTTCCAAACACTTGTATCAGAGTGTTTTCGCGACTAGAAGCAAGTGTCCCTAACATATAAATAAACTAAGGCCTAATTAGATACAAATGTGTATCTTTACATTATAATTAGGAACCTCGTGTATTTACAAGCCCCGGATCAACTCTTAGCATCCAAATCGTCATACTTCTCGTCCGGTGAGTTCATACCCCTACGCCTTTTTCACTGTTTTTAACTGTTTTCAGGGGGGAATACAAGCAAACCATAACTGTTTTCAAATCATAACATTTATGTGTTTCAAATAATATCTGGCAAACTTATAAACTCTTTTACTACTTATGTATTATGTTGAGCATAAGGAATGATTTATCGATTTCAACTAAATGGATTTTAGTTAAGAAAATAATCAAACTAATCAAATTATTATGGGAATAATTTGGGGTTCTATGTTTCTCTTTATATCATGTACGGATATATGTATTAAGTTATTAGATAAACTATGTCTGATTCAGTTTATCTCTATATCATTTGAATGTTTTGCCAGATAGTCTCATAGTATGTAACTATTTTCACTGTATCATGTCTTGAAATCTTTGTATGTTTGGTATCGTATGAGAATCCTGTGAATAGTTTAATAATAGCTTGTGAGATAGTCACTACCCTTTATGGATGATCAAGTAAATCCTCTCCGGAAATGTAACCAGAGTCTCCTGGAGGGAGAGCGAGGAATTTGTGAATAGATCTATTCGGGACTGACAATCCCACACCTTAACTGCTAGCTACAGTTAGGCGGGCACGCCTGGGGTGACAAATTCTATATATCATTCGACGTCTGACTAATGTCAAGGAGGTCTCGTTGTCGTATCAGCATGGTTACCCGACTCACAATACGTAATAATATAAACTCATTCACAGTTAGGATTTGTTTAGAATCTATATCTCGTTCGGGATGGTAAATCCCAGGGTTTTATGTCTATATCTCGTTCGGGATGATAATCCCATGGTTTTTAAAACTAAATCTTATACGGGATGATAATCCCATGATTTTATCAAACTATTATATATCTAGTTTCGGGATAGTGATCCCATGGTTTATCAAGCTATCTTATATCTACTTTCGGGATAGTGATCCCATGGTTTTTATCGAATTATCTTATAACTGGTTCGGGATGTTAGTCCCAAGGTTTTCAAATACTAACTGGTTCGGGATATTAGTCCCAAGATTTTCAAATTACCTTCTATCTACAGTTCGTTTAAATTATAGTTTTGTACATTAAACTATACTATGTGTTATTCAATCAATCTTGCATTTAGGAAAATATGGGATTTTCCTGGGGTTAACTTATAACTTGTAGCAGAACTGTAACGAAAGATAACTTAACTACTTTACAAAAGAAAATATGGGATTTTCTTGGATATCAAATCTTTTCAGAAAACTAAAGGAAATCGATACATTTTCACAAAACAAAACCGCTTATGAACTCACCAGCTTTATGCTGATTTTCAAACTGCTTGTATTCTCAGGTTCAAGTTAGCCAGGTACCCGACGATATCTTTTGGTGAAGATGAAGTGCTCCGAAGACTCGTCTCTTTTGTTCATATGATATATGTATAACTTTGTAGAATTTACTTTTGAACCAAATGTAAACTTTCATATATATATATATATATATATATATATGTAATGTAATGGTTGTTTACTGTGATTACTATGTACATTGGATTTGATACACAACATGGAGTCAACCCCGGGAACGTTTCCGCCTTTGGATTTCGGGGTGTGACATTTTTAAAGGGTATAAACTGTCAATTGTTTGATAGTTAAACTTTAGACTGCAAATCCATATAGATATACAAGGGACGGATTCTAGAAGCTAGGATGGCTTCAAATTTTGTCAAAGGGGTTATCTATGGAATGGATTTGGATAGCCTTAAGAGAAGATTATCCAATTAGGGTTTAGGTTGTAACCCTTAAGGAGTCTACAAGTATAAATAGACCCCATGGCTAAGGGAAATCGGCACTTCACCTAAAGTAAGAGAACCCTGGCCGATTTCCTCCCCTCTCCTCTCTCCCAAATCATCTTCCTTGCTATTGGTGTTTGTAAGCCATTAGAGGAGTGACAATTGGGACTCTAGAAGCTCCAAGACATCAAGATCAACAAGGAATTCAAAGGTATGGTTCTAGATTTGTTTCAATGTTGTTATTATACCTAATTAGTCATTAGAAGTCTTGGATTCAAAGCATGTTTAATTAGAAAGCCTAGATCCAAGCATTAGGGTTTTGCATGTGCATATAGGAAAGTTCTTATGGCTAAAACCCATCAATTCTATCTTTCAGATTATTACAAGGTATTTCTATAGAAAATTTGCTCCTTCGTTGTTTGAATTCTTTGGTAAAAGTTAGGGACAAACTCTATTCTAACCTAATTTCTTTCAAAGAGATATCTTCACGACTTTCTCAAAATAAATGATAATTTTTGTATGGAAACATAATAGAATATGTTGCATTCTCCTTTACCTTGCAATAATTGTTGATGAACTTATTTCTCTAAAACTTGAGAGGCTAAGACTAGTACCCCTTCTCAGCATACCAATGAACAAGGTAATCTATATCATCCTTTCATATTCTTTTTGAAAAAACAATTCCAAGCCCTTGTGTATGTTAATTTGTTTTTTTTTATTGAATTCTTTGTTCAAAGATGCATTGGATTCTCTTGGGCTTCCTAATTCAAGTTTTACATGATTCTCTTCATTGGCCAATAGCTAACATGTTTGTTGGTGATTTAACTTTTAAATATTTTTGTACTACTTCAAGTGTATAGGGGTGAGACAATTATTCCTTTTAGCTATGCTTTGGAACATAATCTTTTTGATCTTTCAGAAAATGAAAGCAGCAAAATACTATGATGAGAACAAGATACATAATGTGGTTGTGTTTCTTAATATTTCAAGGATTGATTTTGAGGATGAGAGTTTATTTCTTATATTTTGTAGGAAATGAATTTATGGATCTTAATGATATGGAAAGTGAGTCCATTGTTGAGGTATTATCTTTACTCTATTGTCATATGTCTCAATCATAAGTGAAATTTATAGAAAAAAGTTTAGTTATAATAAATGTAATGTCCTAAAAATACGGTCCGAAAATTTCTTTTCAATTAATTAGTAAAAACCATAATAAACAAATCATATCATTCATAAACAAAAGTTGTTATATCAAATCTGAGTATCATCTCAAAACATGTTCTTTTATCAGAGTAAAAGCCTCCCAGGCTAATGCTTCTTGGTGTGTGCAATATAGTAATCCCGAGCTCCTCCCTCTACTACCTGAAGTACCTGTGTAATGTCACACCCCAAAATCGAGAACGGCGGAAACGTTCTGGGGCGGAGGACGTCATGTAATGTATCATAACAATGCAAAGTAGTAAACAAGCAACAACATCATCCAATGCATTAGTAGTATAATTATAGTTACAAGTGTTCTTTCATAATAAAAGACAACATAATGAATAATCAAAATAAAATAGGAGTCTTGATTTCTCCGTCTTCACAAAACCTGGTCGTCGTACCTGTCTATTTGTGACCTTAGAATACAAGTTATTTTGAAAGCGAGTATCAGGCAAAAAGCTGGTGAATTCATAAGTATTAATGTGTCTTTGATTTGTAAAACTGTAAAGTAATGACTTGTAAACCTTTGGAAAAAGATTGTATAAGTATGAACTGTCTAAAAGCAGTTGAAAGCGTTTGAATACCTTAGCAAATCCCTATGATTCCTATCAGTATAAAAAGTAGCCTTCTACCAAGGCGCAAATGTTTTAAAAGTAGTCTTCTACCAAGACTTGTATGGAAAGTAGTCTTCTACCAAGACTTGTATGTTTTAAAAAGTAGTCTTCTACCAAGACTAGTATGTTTTGAAAGTATTCTTCTACCAAGACTCAAATGTATGGAAAGTAGTCTTCTACCAAGACTCGTATGTTTTGCTATAACAAAGATGGTTTTCCCCTCTATAACTACCATTTAACAAAATAAAGTCTACCTCGTCGTTTATGTGAATATATCACAAAATAAAAGTAATAGGAAAAATATAGCCATGTAAGTGTTATCCTTTTGGATTAGGATCAACACGACATCGTGACTACCGCAATGTATAACCTTTGAACATCCGTAGATTGTTCATTGTCTTCTGTAGCTGGCAGTAGGTTTAAGGAGTGGTTAGTCCCATAAATGTTCTCCTATTATAAGTATTAACCGTAGGCATCTGTAGATGTTCATTTACCTCTGTAGTGAACAACAGGTTAAAGGAATGGTTAGTCCCGTAAAGGTACCCCTAATATAAGTAATAACCGTAAGCATCCGTAGATGTTCATTACCGCTGTTGCTAACAGGTGGGTTCCGGAATGGTTAGTCCCGTCTAGACATCCTGTTGAGCTGGGATAGGCAGAACAAATTTACACGTATAATATGTACTAGTAACTCATCATTTAGAATCTAGATACAAGTATCCATGTAAGCGTACGCAAGTAAATGTACTTATATAAATGTATTCATGTAAGCATATCTATGTAGACGTATTCATGTAACATGTAATGTATAGTATAGAATCATGAATAAACTGACACTGGTGTAATTCCTTTTAACATAAGTTAGGACACTCTAGAACATGGTAACACTTTGATTTAAGTGTTTAAAGATCACAAGGGATGCATCTAAGTGTTTGTAGGGCAAGGCTAGAGTGTTTGGGGTTTAAGGGTAAACTCCCTTGGAGTTTACGGTTTTCATGACCATTACCCATGGAGTTTATGGCAATACTCTCAAGGGTTTACGGTCGTAAAAGCTACACTTTATGACTATATGTTGTTTTGAGGCTTTACAAGTCCTTTGAAGCATTTCTACTTGGTGGTTAGGCCTTTGGAAGATCTAGGGCACCATTTCACTCCTAAATGGAGTTTACGGTCCCTTTACCATTTTCCTTTGAGTTTACTACCTTACACTCATGAGTTTACTACCTTAAACTCATAAGTGTACGGTATTTGGTGGTTTTCAAGTCCTTAGCTCAATCATGGCAATAGTCTAGGTTAGATTTAGACATAAGGAATAACTATGGGACTTTTATGGGACTTTTATGCACCTTTTGGGGTGTTTACGGTTTTGGGAGATCCCCAAACCGTAAACACATAAAAATGTATGGTTTTGGTGTTTTTTGTGTGATAAACTCATCAAGGAAGAATCTAGATAGGTCCCTAAGGCATTGTGAAGCATCTAGGCACCCTAAGGCACCACTTTGCACTTTATTTGGTGTTTACGGTTTTGGGAGCCTCCCAAAACCGTGAACACCTTGTTCTTTGTGTTCTTGTGTCATTTCCTTGGTATTAATATGCATAGCAAGCTTTAAATGACTCATGGATTGAAGTACTTACTTTGTGGAAGCTTGTAATAAACTAAAAGTCCAAGAACACTAGTGTCTGTTCTTGGTGTTTTGGAAAACTTGTCAAAACACATAAATGGATGGATTAAAGGATGTATAATAACTAGATGTTATGTTATATCAACTAATCAAGTCGAGAAACACTTACATTTTCGAGAAATCGGGCGAAGACCGGGATGATACTTGAGAGAGTTTGGAGTTTACTCTTTTAGGGTTAAAATGAGAAATGAATAACTTTGGGGAGTAAACTCATGCGTAAGCATGACTTTGCGGTTTCTGAAGTAAATTTCGGCCCAAACATAAAAGTTTGGCCGGGAATTCCTTAACTACGCGGTACTTGCGGTTTTCAATTTCAAGACTCGAGGCGACACATCCTTTCACCCGTTCGTTTAAAGATTAATTATTAAAATAAACAAACCAACTTTAAATTTGCTAATAATAATTAAAAATGAACTTGACTTATAAATTGGAATGATTGACTTTAGGGTTTGACCGAATGAAAATATCGGGTTGTCACATCATCCCCCCGTTAGAAGAAATTTCGTCCCGAAATTAGAATTTAGGTAAGGAAGTAGGTATGAATGATCGAGTCATGAGGTGGAAACTCCCTAATCGACTGGTTCTCGCGCTCCTAAGTGAATTCGGGTCCTCGGTTGGTATCCAATTGAACGTTCACTAACAGGCGATGACGTTTCTTCGTCTACTTGACCACTCGGTTGAGGGTCATTATGGTTCTTCCACAAAGGTGAGGATCGTGTTAATCTCGATCTCTTCGAGTGGACTTACGAGAGTCCAAATGGAAAGGTACGGTTTCAAGATCGAGACGCGAAGGGTAAATTGTACGTTACTGATTTCGCGGAGTAGGTCTAGTTTGTGAGATACAAGACCGATTCTAGTAAGAATCTCGGAGGTCCTAACTATCTGGGATTTAGCCCTCCATGCTTTACGAAGCGTATTAAGCCATTCCCCGAGTGAGACTTCCTAAAGAAATTAGGTCTCTCTCTTGGAATCCCAAAGGTTATTTCTCTTGCTTAACTTCCCAGTCAAGGGCCACCCTCTGGTGGGTCAAAGTCGTAAGGGTTTCTGTAATTCGTGAGGAGTTCTGAATGGACTACGATAGTAGGTCTGCAAGACCTAGAATTTGGCAAATTTCTGTCGGCGTCTCTGGTGTCGAGAAATTCTCAACGGTTTTGGATAAATTGACAGAGTACTTAAGAATTTCCACATCACTAATAGTGTGTCTTAGAAATTTGACTCTTCAATTCCAAACTCGTGTTCAGAGAACTTTGTGAAAAGTTTCTCCGAGGGTAATGTTTTCGTGGGTTTCTTCTTACTACTAGGGTTGATAAGTAAGTCGTTACATGGAAAATGACAAACTGATCCAAGTAAGAAAGACAGACTTTATTCATTAACTCATGAATGCTTCGGGCGTATTGGTCCTATCCGAAGGGTATCACTACGGACTGAAAGTGTCCGCATCAAGTTCGGCAGGTAGTCTTCCAGACATCCTTCCCTAACACTCAAACTGGTGATATTCTGATCTCAGGTACATTTCTAAAAGTAATTCTTTCCTTGCGTTTGCTCAGCCAATTCATCTATGCGAGGCAGAGGTAACGATTTCAAACAGAATTCTTGACGAAGCCCTCGATAGCCGAGGTACATATTATGCTATCCGTCGACTTTTGGAAGAATATGACCGAGGCTCTCCAGGGTGAGAAGCCTGGTCTTCCAATTCTATTTTTGTGCAATTCGCTAAGTTGTCCGGACTATTCTTGTATCTCCATAGGTGTTTAGACTAAAGGGCAATTTGTTTACAGAAGTCGTACTGGGTTCTAAGTTTCTTCACATGAGGATGCGATTACTCGTACTCTTGGGCAGTTCTCCGTCCTGAAGTTTATTTTAGAATCCACACATGGTTCAACGATCACAATCTCGTGTATACGAGTCGTATATAATTAAGATTGAAAAGATAGCCAAATAATTGATTCTTCTTTAAGCTCACATCCTATCGAGGAAAAAGAAGTTAAAGCGGAATCATCAATTCTAAACCTGTAGAACCTTGATTATATATCGCCCCTATGCATACATTATTCAGCGACAGATAAACCGTATGGATATTTGGATTGAACTTGACGTACTGTACGAGTGGTACTTTGGGGATTTCTTCGGAAATGAAAAGAACTATTAGGTACTCCATGCATGAGTACTTCGGTGTGCTGAGATGACGGCTTTGCTAAAAAGACGTTTACTAAGAAAGAGATGTATGTATGAAACTGGTTTCGTGTGGATCAAAGGATTCTAGTCGTATGATAATGTCGGAATCATGAGGAAACTTAAAGACATTAGATTTGAACATAAGGTGTTACAGACAAAACACAATAGTGTAACACCGAAAATTTCAAAACAATTTTTCATTTAAAATAATCGTTTTATTCTTAGAAACACTTGTTTAAAAATCTCATTCATGATCGAATTACAAAACATAACTCCATTTTCACTTGCATAGAAAACCAGGATCCTCCAAAACATGACTCTTTCTCTGGTGTGTACAATCAAGCCGGTGCCGTCCCGTGATACTGAAAGAAACCTGAAAAACATCACACAAAACACTGTAAGCACGAAGCTTAGTGAGTTCCCCAAAATACCACACACATAACACATATTAGCCGCTCGAGGCTATAACTCTATGGGTACGTGCACCCAAACTCTACGAACCCTCAGGTTCTAACTCTGTGAACCTTCCGGTTCTAACTCTAGGAACCCTCCGGTTCCAACTCTGTAAACATGCACATCATAAATCACATAGAAATAATGCAGTACAACACATAACATACATAGCATACAAATACTCTGTCACATATCTCTGGTTACCTACTCAAGGTAAAGTATGGTGAGAAGACTCACCTGGCAAGCAGAAAGCAGATATCCCCACACTGAAATCTCGAACTTGCCACCGACTAACACGTAAGGCAAATACTCTCATGAATATAACTCTCGAGACTAGAATCAATCCTCTCATGGCACCCTCTTAAGGGTAAAAGACTATTTTACCCCTCACTTGGCCCAAAGGCCACATTGCTGACCAAACCCTAAAAGTCAACGGTCAACTCTTGGTCAAAATCAAAGTCCTCAGTCAAAGTCAACCCTCCTGGTTGACCCTGCTCGCCGAGTCAACCCGTCGAGTCCCCATGCTCGGAACTTCCCCAGTCCGCGACTCAACTCGCTGAGTCACCCCGAGACTCGCCGAGTCCAACAACTCCGAGTCCACTCGCACACAACTCACCGAGTCATCCCTTGACTCACCGATTCTCGACTCAACCAGGGAATATCGGGACTCTTCGACAAGACTCGCCGAGTCTAAGGCTATCATCAACCTACTCGCCGAGTTATTCATACAACTCGCCGAGTTCCAGGCCATCTTCATCCAACTCTCCGAGTTGTTCTTCCAACTCGTCGAGTCCCAGCTCATCTTCAAGCATCTCGTCGAGTACACCCATGTGACTCGCCGAGTACCACCGGTCTGAATCCATTCAGAACCATTCCAGGCCATGCAATTGCTCCAAAACATAGATCTAGCCTCCTACCACACATCCATCACGTAAAGTGGCAAACTTTACATGAATCCAAAGAGATCTAGGCCAATTGCACATTGGTTTAGGGTTTGGTACATGTAAGCTTCACTAAACACTCCAACACAGGGACTTTCATGCTCTCTAATTCTTCTCACTTCCAGATCTGAGGTAGCAACCTCAGATCTAACCTCTAGACTTCCAATTACATCCATATACAAGTTCCCACAAACCCCAAAATGAAGAAACAACATATCAACAGTCCAAGAACGAGATATTACCTCCAAGGGACGCCCCAAATGCAATGTAATTCGAATCCAAGCAAAGCCCCTTGTTCTACACCTTTAAACTCCTAAACTTTCTTCAACAATTACTTCTCCAAGCTCCAATCCACTCAACAATCGTGCTTCTCCGCGATTTAGGGTTTTTTGGGGCTCAAGGGGTGATAAAGAGGCTGGGAGGAAAACATAATGTTCTTTATATAGGGCTCAACCCCGAGAATTAGGGTTTTCTCCACTCAGCGCCTACTTGCCGAGTCCATCTCACTGACTCGCCGAGTCGGCTTCTTAACACGCGACCAAGTCGCGACTCTACTCGCCGAGTCCATCCATGGACTCGCCGAGTCACTCTTTCCCAATTAACACTTTTAGCCCTTCAACCCTACTCTTGATATTTCGGGATGTTACAAATAGTGCGACCTTCAACATAGTTATTGTACTTTAGATTTACTACAAGACTATTGCTGGGAACAAGGTATACTACAAAAGACAAGTATACGCAGCACGAGGACCCCTTAACTGACTGGGTCTCACAAAATATGAGACTCTAGTTGCACTAGTTTTAAATAGTTTATAAGTTTGTTACAACGAAACGCCTTAATTACTTTAACGTGGGTCCAGAGTAGTCTCTCCTATGGTGGTGGTCGGTAGCATACTTCCGTCTGTGCCAGCATTTGCTGCCTCTGGGCAGTTCCTTCTGTAGTGACCCACCTTGCCACAACCATAGCAACCCTGGTTCACACCAGTGTTGGGCACTTGGTTGATCGGCCTTGCAAGGCTCTTGCAGTAACGTATGGTGTGCCCCTTTTTGTTGCAGTTTGAGCACTGTATCCCCCGACAAGGCCCGCGGTGGTGATAGTTGCATTTGCTGCACTTTGGAAGATTTCCAGCATATTGTCTGGCTGGATTAGGGACAATTAGGATACCCGAAGGGATGGTAGTAGGAGGTAACGATGTCATGGCTGTGTAGGTTGTTACTGGTGGTTGTTTCTTGTTCGCCCTTCGGAGCAATTTGTCCTTAGATTTAGCCCAAGACTTCCATTTGTTACTCTTGGTCTCGGGACTCTGGGTGTCATGATAGTTTGTTGCTCGTTGAGGTGCTCGATTGTTACCCGGATTGGAATTGTTGTTAACAATCCCGCTAACATTTGCGTTGTCAGCGTTAAGGTGGTTCAGAATAGCTGACATGGCAGCTGAGACTGCAACTTGAAAGGTTGTTGCATCAATCTGAAGAATTGGTGTTTGGTTGAGGGGTTGATCGTTTTTCTTTGGCGACATGATTCTGTTTCACGGAAAGAAAATGAAATTGTGAGCGAGTATGGTTGAACATAGACGTAGTTCGATCACTCATGTAAAGAATTGAAGTATGTTCTCTAAGGTTTGACCTACATCCCTATGATGCAGTCCTAGCACAGAATGGAAATAAGTTAGTACAATGGTCTCAGGACGTTTGTCATTCAAGTTGAGGTATCTTTGGTTGGTGAATAACATGATCCAACCTCTAAAAGAGACTTGGAACTGTCTCTGGAGTTAAATTACTATAGTCCAAATGACTTGACTAAAGCATTTTCAGATAGACTCCAATGAAAGTATGATGAGAGTATTTGAACAAAACATAACACGGAAGTTAGCCGACTGTCAACATCAACGATGTTTAAGATGAAATAAGTTCAGGGAAAATTCACCTTGAAGCAGGTCTTACCTCATATCCGGAGTATCAAAAGTTTTGGCCGCATAAAGGCCTAACTAAAAGTACCTACAGTACAAGGTAGTTTTATAGAAAATGCCACACAGGGTATAGATAGAAACACGGTTCTTTTAAAACAAGAAGGAAAGTAAATTCTCTCCTACTGGTGACGATCATTCCTCTGGTGAACTCTTAGCTCAGCCAGTTGACGTTCCATATCAAGTAGGTGTCTTTCGTACACCCTCTGGCGTACCCGGAGTTCTATGACTTCAGCTTGTGATTTAGCCAGTGCTTGAAGCAGGGTTTCATGGTCTCTTTCAGATCTCTCACGAGCATCTTCCAGATGAATGGTGCGAAGGGTATGCATTCTCGCATTAGCGACAACTTCTGTAATCTGATGTAGGGCTGTCCTGCCTTGAATCTCATTTCAAGCCACTCTGCGAACCAGGATTGGCAAGATTTTGTCTGCTGGGCCCCCATTGCTCAGATCATAAAAGCTTCAGTCTCCATTAAATGGCATGGGCTGATCCTGTCCTTGGCTCCATGTTTCCAAGCATTCCACCCAAAGAGGCGTCGGGCCGTGAAAAGTCGGACGAGGGTTAGGATTTGGAAATGGAGCTTCCTGTGGTAGGTTCTCAACCTCGGGTTCGGAGTTACCATCATCTGTGAGGTCTTCATCATGGTGATCATTGAAAGGGATTGGATGATCATTTCCTGGTTCTTCTCCAAACCATCCCGCAATGACTTCGTTCGGAAGGTACGGGTAGCCGTGGGGATGGAGTCCAACCTTGTTATCTACGTGAGAATTGGGGTAAGAAAATAATTATTAGACGAATTATCTAGATAATTATTAGAAAAACTTCATTAGTTACATTGCTATTTGTAAAGTGCATACCAGTCATATGTAATCAACACAGGATAGACCTTCGAATAAGTGACCTTAAATCCAAATTCACAAGGAATAGGGGTAAAGCAAAATTTCACAGATTCTAAGTCTATAACATCCTAGTTACATATAGCCTTAGTGTATCCACTTAGCAATTATCAACCTAGTAATGAAGATCCTTTTTAGTTCTCAAGTAAGTAATTATAGTAACACAAAACACCCCTATGGTATTTTAGACTTAGGTTCTGTTATAATGTTCTTATTGTAGTAGTGTTGGTAAGTTTATAGACTTGTTGGCACATCACAACCATTCTTAGGCATGTGCTAATCACTCCTCAGAAGAGTATAGTTGATCAGGCTATGCCACTCCTAAGACTGACCTTACATCCCCGAGCTTACCTGTGATATTCAACAATCGTAATACATTTGTTCTTGTCATTGTGACACGGATTTTAGTATGAATGCAGGCACATATACTTTGTTAATTATTTTATTATGTAAAGTATAAACTCTTAGATAGAGTGTTTTAATCCGAATGTATTTATGGTTAGTATATCTTTTATGGGTTGATGTACTTAATTCACTATAAACAATGCTCTGATACCAATCGGTCACACCCCATAACCGAGAATGGCGGAAACGTTCTAGGGCGGAGGACGTCATGTAATATATCATAACAATGCAAAGTAGTAAACAAGCAACAACATCATCCATTGCATTAATAGTATAATTATAGTTACAAGTGTTCTTTCATAATAAAAGACAACATCATGAATAATCAAAATAAAATAGGAGTCTTGATTTCTCCGTCTTCACAAAACCTGGTCGTCGTACCTGTCTATTTGTGACCTGAGAATACAAGTTATTTTGAAAGCGAGTATCAGCCAAAAAGCTGGTGAATTCATAACTATTAATGTGTCCTTAATTTGTGAAACTGTAAAGTAATGAATTGTAAACCTTTGGAAAAAGATTGTATAAGTATGAACTGTCTGAAAGCAGTTGAAAGCGTTTGAATACCCTACCAAATCCCTATGATTCCTATCAGTATAAAAAGTTGCCTTCTACCAAGGCTCGAATGTTTTAAAAGTAGTCTTCTACCAAGACTTGTATGGAAAGTAGTCTTCTACCAAGACTTCTATGTTTTGAAAGTAGTCTTCTACCAAGACTTGTATGTTTTGAAAGTAGTCTTCTACCAAGACTCAAATGTATGGAAAGTAGTCTTCTACCAAGACTTGTATGTTTTGCTATAACAAAGACAATTTTCCCCTCTATAACTACTATTTAACAAAATAAAGTCTACCTCGTTGCTTATGTGAATATATCACAAAATAAAAGTAATACGAAAAATATATCCATGTAAGTGTTATCCTTTTGGATTAGGATCAACACGACATCGCGACTACCGCAATGTATAACCTTTGAACATCCGTAGATTGTTCATTGTCCTTTGTAGTTGGCAACATGTTTAAGGAATGGTTAGTCCCATAAATGTTCTCCTAATATAATTATTAACCGTAGGCATCCATAGATGTTCCTTTACCTCTGTAGCGAACGGCAGGTTAAAGGAATGGTTAGTCCCGTAAAGGTACCCCTAATATAAGTAATAACCGTAGGCATCCGTAGATGTTCATTATCGCTGTTGATAACAGGTAGGTTCCAGAATGGTTTGTCCCGTCTAGACATCCCGTTGAGCTGGGATAGGCGGAACAAATTTACACGTATAATATGTACTAGTAACTCATCATTTAGAATCTAGGTACAAGTATCCATGTAAGCGTATGCAAGTAAATGTATTTATATAAATGCATTCATGTAAGCGTATCTATGTAGACGTATTCATGTAACATGTAATGTATAGTATAGACTCATGAATGAACTGACTCTAGTGTAATTCCTTGTAATAGGAATAGTAAGTGGTATCTCCTAACTATACCTATAATAGTTACTAGGAATGTACAAGTATCTACGAAAGTATACCTATACATATATGGGCATGCATTTGATTACACAAAAGTATGATAGAAGTTTTGTAAAACCTTTGAAAGTATTTTGATAAGACAGTCTAAGTATAAAGGAAACTTTGTTTGAAAACACATTTGTAACCGAGTTTAAAATGAAACATACTGTGTTTAATAAACAATTTAATAAAGTGTTTTAAACACTTAAAAACGTTCAAGATAAACATTTGAAGAAAACAGATTGGTAAAAAGTTACGTAAAGTAAAGCCATTTGCATCTTTATCATTAATCACATGTGATTGATATAATAACTAAACATGATTAAACTTTTGTTCCTCCCATAAAGCATTTAAAAACATTTGAAAACATTTAAAAGGTTAATTCAAGGGGTATGAACTCACCTGTAGTGAGTGGATTGGATTGAAGTCTAGGATACGATGCTAAGTGACAAGTGGAGACTTGCACACACACAACGAGCCTAGTTATCATATAATCAATATATATATATTTAACTAATTAGGCACTTTATCTTTAGTAACATAAGTTAGGACACTCTAGAACATCGTAACACTTTGATTTAAGTGTTTAAAGGTCACAAGGGTTGCATCCAAGTGTTTGTAGGGCAAGGCTAGAGTGTTTGGGGTTTAAGGGTAAACTCCTTTGGAGTTTACGGTTTTCATGACCATTACCCATGGAGTTTATGGCAGTAAACTCAAGGTATTGCGGTCGTAAACTCTACACTTTATGACCATATGTTGTTTTGAGGCTTTACAAGTCCTTTGAAGCATTTCTACTTGGTGGTTAGGCCTTTGGAAGGATCTAGAGCACCATTTCACTCCTAAATGGATTTTACGGTCCCTTTACCATTTTCCTATGAGTTTACTACCTTAAACTCATAAGTTTATGGTATTTGGTGGTTTTCATGTCCTTAGCTCATTCATGGCAATAGTCTAGGTTAGATTTAAACAAAAGTAATAACTATGGGACTTTTATGCACCTTTTGGGGTGTTTATGTTTTTGGGAGATCCCCAAACCGTAAACACATAAAAATGTAAGGTTTTGGTGTTTTTTGTGTGATAAACTCATCAAGGAAGAATCTAGATAAGTCCCTAAGGCATTGTGAAGCATCTAGGCACCCTAAGGCACCACTTTGCACTTTATTTGGTGTTTATGGTTTTGGGAGCCTCCCAAAACCATGAACACCTTGTTCTTGGTGTTCTTGTGTCATTTCCTTGGTATTAATATGCATAGCAAGCTTTAAATGACTCATGGATGGAAGTACTTACTTTGTGGAAGCTTGTAATGAACTAAAAGTCCAAGAACACTAGTGTGTGTTCTTGGTGTTTTGGAAAACATGTCAAAACACATAAATGGATCGATAAAAGATGTATAATAACTAGATGTTATGTTATATCAACTAATCAAGTCGAGAAACACTTACATTTTCGGGAAATCGGGCGAAGACCGGGATGATACTTGAGAGAGTTTGGAGTTTACTCTTTTAGGGTTAAAATGAGAAATGAATAACTTTGGGGAGTAAACTCATGCTTAAGCATGACTTTGCGGTTTCTGAAGTAAATTTGGGCCCAAACTTAAAAGTTTGGCCGGGAATTCCTTAACTACGCGGTACTTGCGGTTTTCAATTTCAAGACTCGAGGCGACACATCCTTTCACTCGTTCGTTTAAAGATTAATTATTAAAATAAACAAACCAACTTTAAATTTGCTAATAATAATTAAAAATGAACTTGACTTATAAATTGGAATGATTGACTTTAGGGTTTGACCGAATGAAAATATCGGGTTGTCACATCATCCCCCCGTTAGAAGAAATTTCGTCCCGAAATTATAATTTAGGTAAGGAAGTAGGTATGAATGATCGAGTCATGAGGTTGAAACTCCCTAATTGATTGGTTCTCGCGCTCATAAGTGAATTCGGGTCCTCGGTTGGTATCCAACCGAACCTTCACTAACAGGCGATGGCGTTTCTTCGTCTGCTTGACCACTCGGTTGAGGGTCATTATGGTTCTTCCACGAAGGTGAGGATCGTGTTAATCTCGATCTCTTCGAGTGGACTTACGAGAGTCCAAATGGAAAGGTACGGTTTCAAGATCGAGACGCGAAGGGTAAATTGTACGTTACTGAGTTCGCGGAGTAGGTCTAGTTTGTGAGATACAGGACCGATTCTATGGGACTTTTATGCACCTTTTGGGGTGTTTACGGTTTTGGGAGATCCCTAAACCGTAAACACATAAAAATGTAAGGTTTTGGTGGTTTTTGTGTGATAAACTCATCAAGGATGAATCTAGACAAGTCCCTAAGGCATTGTGAAGCATCTAGGCACCTTAAGGCACCACTTTGCTCTTTATTTGGTGTTTACGGTTTTGGGAACCTCCCAAAACCGTGAAAACCTTGTTCTTGGTGTTCTTGGGTCATTTCCTTGGTATTAATATGTATAGCAAGCTTTAAATGACTCATAGATTGAAGTGCTTACTTCGTGGAAGCTTGTAATGAACTAAAAGTCCAAGAACACTAGTGTGTGTTCTTGGTGTTTTGGAAAACTAGTCAAAACACATAAATGGATGGATTAAAGGGTGTATAATCACTAGATGTTATGTTATATCAACTAATCAAGTCGAGAACCACTTACGTTTTCGGGAAATCGGGCGAAGACCGGGATGATACTTGAGAGAGTTTGGAGTTTACTCTTTTAGGGTGAAAATGAGAAATGAATAACTTTAGGGAGTAAACTCATGCTTAAGCATGAATTTGCGGTTTTTGAAGTAAATTTCGGCCCAAACATAGAAGTTGGGCCAGGAATTCCTTAACTACGCGGTACTTCCGGTTTTCAATTTCAAGACTCGAGGCAGCACATCCTTTCACCCGTTCGTTTAAAGAATAATTATTAAAATAAACAAACCAACTTTAAATTTGCTAATAATAATTTAAAATGAACTTGACTTATAAATTGGAATGATTGACTTTAGGGTTTGACCGAATGAAAATATCGGGTTGTCACATGTAACGCCCCGATTCCCAAGTATTGTCTAAATATGAGTTATTGGGTTAAGCCCTACTCGACGAGTCGGTTGATCTACTCGTCGAGTAGCAGCGGGAAGGGTCGCGGGTTAAGTAACCTACTCAACGAGTCCATATTGGGACTCGGCGAGTAGGTGCTGGCAGCTGAAACCCTATATCCCAGGGTTATGCACCCTATTTAAGGGAACACAAACCTCTTTCAGCTTCTTTGTAGTCTCTTAGCAAACCCCAAAACGTGTGTGTGTGCCCATTATGTGTTTGAAGCCTTGGAAGAGGATTTTTGGTGGAAAAGAGCTAGGGAAGCAAGTGTTTTGAAGCAAGGAGCTTGGGGAAAATCCGTATCTACTCCAGTTCTCATCTCTTGGGAAGGTAACAAGCTGTTATCCTCCTTTCTATTTTGTTCTAGACCTCCTTGGTTGGAGATTAGAGTTCTTGGTTGGGTTATCAAGTCATTTCCTGGAGTATGAGTAAAGATCTAAAGTTGTAACTTTACATCTCTACTCTCTATGGATTGAAGAACCATAAAGATCTTAGCCTTGGCAAGTTTGAGCCCCTCCCTAAGTGTAAAACCCCGTTTCAAGCATAGTTTGGGTTTTTTGAGTTATTGTAGCCTTGCATGCACGTAAAGTTTGCAACTTTACGTGATAAGCATGCCTAAGGAAGTTGGATCTACACTTTGGGGCCTTGCCATGGCTTCAAAGTTGTCTGCATGATAAAATGACTGAATGGACTCAACGAGTCGCAAAGTTTACTTGGCGAGTCACATGAAGATGGTTGTGAACTCGACGAGTTGATGAACAACTAGGCGAGTCCGATGAAGATCGCCATAAGACTCAATGAGTTGAAGAACAAATCGGCGAGTCGGATGAGTTTTCTTTTGGATATGTATGAGTGTGTATCCATCGAGTTGCAAGAAGGGAAATCGATGGGTTTCCTTAATGTTTGAAAGAGAATCAAAGGCACTCGACTAGTCACCCCGATGACTCGGCAAGATGGATTGTACTTTAAGGAACTCGGCGAGTAGCCGATGGTACTCGGCGAGTAGGGGTCAACATGAACTGTTGACCTTGACTGAGGGCTTTTACTTTGACTAGTGAGTTATGGGGTACCTTATAAGGTTAAGGACTTATGAGCATATTGTGCTATGATCTTAGGTGGTGGATCCGGTGTCGGGTGATCCGAGAGTTGGAGTGTATCTTCCGAGTCGACATTTGCAAGGTGAGTTATCCTCACTATATCGATAGGGTCTACGGCACCAAGGTCGGCCCTTTAGTAGTTTTTGGTATGGTATGTTGCATGTGGTGGACCAGTCATACCGAAGGCTCGAGATGGATTCAGACAGAGTGTAGGCTCGGTAGGGAGATCCAGTCAGGCCGATGGCCCAGCATGCATGTTGATTGAATTGATTATTACTGTGGTGGTATTGCCAGTGGGGTATTAGTATTTTGGGGGTAGCTCACTAAGCCCTCGGGATTACAGTTTTCAGTTTACTATTTCAGGTACTTCAGGAGATCGTGGAAAGGTGAAGGCGTGACCGTATCGCTCCTCATCCTTATGTTATGATTTTTGGGACACTCTAATGGAAAATGATTTGAAAACATTTTGTAAACAATGCTATGTGGTTTTTATTTATGATTGAAAAAGTTTAAATTTGACGTAAAATTTATGGTTATTATAATTTGGTATCAGAGCCTTGATATGAGTGAATTAGAGGAACACTCGTGTGAATCCAGTCTCAAATCAAGGAGATTTTCGGAAATAAGTTTTAAAATGGTTTTCAAAATAAAGGATGGAGGATGCAGAGGGTACGATCAGCCGGAGCCTGTAAGTAAACCTCAAAATACCATACAGTTATTTGATATTCTGATATGTGAGAACAACATGCTAGTGCTAGGCTAAGGATCTTTAGGAATCACATGATAGATTTGCCTGATTGCATGATGCCTATTAGCCTAGGGTTTCTTGTATGTGGAATTGACATCATAACTGTAGATGTTTAGTGTATGCATCACGACTGTGCATAATAAAGACCTTATAGCCTGAGAATGTTGATTAAGCCTTCGGGTAGGATTGAATATTCGAAAGTCTATTGGGTCCAGCGTTATGTGTAGCTAGCATGCACTAGCGCTGCAGGGGATCATGGAAGTTTCATAGATGTATGAGTCATGAGAAGTGGTGGGATTAGATGCGAGATAGTTGATATTCCTCTAGAAGTGAGCGTTGGGCGCATTTTTTTTTATGTTGATGATATTGTTAGGGCATTGTGGTGATACTTGAGATTGCTAGGATCCGGGAGATCAGATTGAGACCGATGAGTTGGATGCCAGGATCCAGGAGATCATGCACGACGAGATTGTTGTTGCATTACGAGCGCAGCTGCCAGAGATGTTTGGGTCGATTAAGACCGCGATGGTTGAGTACTTTGATGAGCGATATACAGCTCTAACAGAGACAGCTGCCGCTGCAGCCACTTCGGCTGTAACTGCGGCAGGGGTTGGAGGAGGAGCCGACAAGGCTTTCCAGTACCGAGAATTCGATAATACGAAGCCCCCGACATTTGATGGTACATAGGATGCGATCAGGGGTATGCGGTGGTTGTCTGACGTGGAGGGTTGTTTCTTCACGTGCTCATGTTCTAATGACTAGAAGGTTAGGTGTACCTTGAACCTGCTTAGACTCGGGGCAAAGGACTGGTGGAGATTGACGACAGGTTCATATTTTGATGATCAGTGGGCTGCTATTACTTGGGAGCAGTTCCGAGATATGTTTCGCACCTGCTACGTTCCGCGCGTGGAACGGGAGCGGCTTGCTCAGGAGTTCTTGACATTGAGACATGATGGGGAGTCTGCGATGGAGATCACCTGTATGTTCACGGAGATGGCTATGTTTTGCCCGGAGTTCACTTCAGAGTAGTCTCAGATAACTCGTTATCTGAGTATGCTCAAGACTGATATTCGATAGTTCGTTTCTACACAACGATGTGATACCCTCCTGGACCTTCAGGAAGCTACAAGGTGGCGTGAGTTGGAGATAGAGCTGCAGCTGAAGAAGCAGCGTCAGGCACCGGCACAGTCTCAACCAGTGCCTAAGCGGTCTAAGATCGCTGATACACAGTCTGGAGGTCAGGAGAGCCGAACTTGTGGAAGGTGTGGCAGGGTTCATTCGGGAGCTTGTAGAGCAGGAGGTTGGTGCCATAAATATGGCAAGGAGGGGCACTATGCCAGCGACTGCTGTCAGTCTGCCCCTCCCGTAGATATGAGGATTTGTTACCATTGTCATAAGGTTGATCATGTGAAGACCAATTGTCCGCAGCTCGCCGCCAAGCCGGCACAGGGTTCCGCGCCAACTGCTGCGAGGATTGGAGATGGGAGGTCAGTCAAGGTGGAGCCTCCGAAGGCTCAAGGTCGCGCCTTCTATCTCACGGCTGAGGAGGCCAAGTCAGCACCAAATGTGGTTACTGGTACGTTTCTATTCTCAGTCTCAGTTATTGTATTTGTGTAATGCTTATTGATTATACCTGTGATTAGGTACGTTTTTAGTAAATTCATTTCCCTCTTTGGTGTTATTTGACTCGAGGGCGAGTCGGTCGTTTGTATCTCAGACCTTCTGTAGAGGGTTCAGTGTGCCGATAGATGATCTTGAGTGTCGGTTGCGAGTTTCGATCGCCAACAAGTATGGGGTTTATCCTTCTTCGGTCTACCAGGGATGCGAGTTAGAGATTTTCAGGGTGTCCTCCCCGATAGATTTGATTCATATCCACATGGGGGATGTACGCGTGATTGTATAGATAGATTGGCTTAGTTGTTTTGCCGTCATGATCGACTGTGAGGGATAGTGGGTGGTGGCTCGAACCCCAAGTGGGGGAGAACTTGTAGTATATGGTGAGGGCACCAGGTTGGGATTAGGTCTTGTTTGGCAGCCAGAGCTCGACAGTATATTCAGCATGGGTGTGCCAGTTATTTGGCGTATGTGGTAGATACGCGGGTTAAAGAACAGCTCTCAGTTTCTGAGGTCCCGGTGGTGAGGGAATTTGCGGATGTGTTTCCGGAGGAGTTACTCGGAGTGCCTCCGGAGAGGTAGGTTGAGTTCAGGATCGACTTAGTACCAGGTAAGGCCCCTATTACCAAGGTGTCGTATCGACTGGCACTATCTGAGATGTAGGAGCTATCATCTCAGTTGCAGGAGCTGCTGGGCAAGCAATTTATTCGTCCGAGTAGTTCACCCTGGGGAGCACCGATCCTTTTCGTCAGGAAGAAGGACGGTTCGCACATGATGTGCATTGACTATAGGGAGCTGAACAAGTTAACGGTGAAGAACCGTTATCCACTCCCAAGGATAGATGATCTTTTTGATCAGCTGCAGGGTGCGTCCTGGTTTTCCAAGATTGATTTGAGATCTGGATATCACCAGGTCAGGGTGAGGGAGGAGGACGTGGAAAAGACCGCATTTTGGACTCGTTATGGTCATTACAAGTTCGCGGTGATGCCGTTTGGGCTCTCCAATGTGCCAGTGGTGTTCATGGATCTGATGAACCAAGTCTACAGACCAATGCTCGATCGCTCGGTCATTGTGTTCATAGATGATATCTTGGTGTATTCCAAGACTCGAGAGCAGCATGAGGAGCATCTTAGGGAGATTTTGGGGGTTCTGAGATGAGAACGACTGTATGCAAAGTTCTCAAAATGCGAGTTTTGGTTACGAGAGGTCCAGTTCCTCGGAGATCTCGTTAACCAGGAAGGGATTTTTGTCGATCTGGCCAAGGTGGAGGCGGTAATGCAGTGGGAGACTCTGAAATCTCCCTCAGACATCAGGAGTTTCTTAGGTTTAGCAGGATATTATCGGAGATTCATTCGTCATTTCTCCAAGATTTCCGTACCCCTTACTCGCCTAACGAGGAAGGGGGTGGATTTCCAGTGGGTCCCTGAGCAGCAGAGGGCGTTTGAGACCCTCCGGTAGTGTTTATGCAAGGCGCCGGTGTTGACACTCCCCGAGGGAGTGGAGGATTTTGTGGTATTTTGTGATGCATTCATCACAGGCTTGGGGGCAGTCCTCATGCAAAGAGGACGGGTGGTAGCCTACGCGTTGCGACAGTTGAAGCCGCATGAGACGAGATACCCTACACATGATCTTGAGTTGGGATCAGTGGTTTTCACTCTCAAGATTTGGAGGCACTATCTGTACGGGGTCCGTTGTACTATATACATGGATCACAAGAGTTTGAGACACATCATGGATCAGCCGAACCTTAATATGAGGCAGCGTATGTGGCTGGATGTGGTCAAGGACTATGGTTGCGAGATCCTTTACCATCCTGGTAAAGCGAATGTGGTTGCGGATGCTCTGAGCCGCAAGTCAGTTGGGTCCTCAAGCCCATCCAGGTGTATGAGGATAACAGTGGATTCCCCACTGGTGGGTTTGATCAGAGATGCTCAGATTGAGGGCATGAGGCCAGAGAACTGGAAGTTCGAGATGATTAAGGGCGAAAGCGCCCGGTTTGTTCAGGATATCCGTGGATTGTTGACCCATTATGGTCAGGTTTGGGTTTCGATGTCCGGAGGGTTCTGACAGACAGTGATGGAGGAGGCTCACAAGTCTCGTTTTTCGATTCACCTGGGAGCCACCAAGATGTACCGTGATTTGAGTTCGAGTTATTGGTGGCCTGGTATGAAGCGAGATATTGTTTGGTTTGTTGAGAGGTGCTTGACCTTTAGGATGGTCAAGGCCGAGCATCAGAGGCTGCATGGTAAGTGACAGCCTCTGGAGATTCCCATGTGGAAATGGGAAAGGATCGCAATGGATTTCATCACGAAGTTGCCGAAGACAGCAAGGGGGTTCGATGTCATATGGGTCATCGTGGATCGATTGACCAAGAGTGCCCATTTCTTAGCTATACGGGTGAGTTCCTCCGCAGAGAAGTTGGCCGATCTGTATGTCAGAGAGATTGTCTCTCGCCATGGGGTTCCTGTTTCTATCGTTTCTGATCGAGATGTTAGGTTTACTTCCCGTTATTGGCAGAAGGTCCATGAGGAACGGGGTACGAGACTGCATTTTAGCACGGTGTTCCATCCGCAGACCGATGGGCAGAGTGAGCGGACCATTCAGACCCTCGAGGATATGTTGAGGGCGTGCGTTATTGATTTCGGTGGGATTTGGGATTCCCACCTACCGCTTGCAAAATTCGCCTACAACAATAACTATCATTCCAGTATTGGCGCTGCGCCTTTCGAGCTGTTGTATGGGTGGAAATGTAGGAACCTAGTATGCTGGGATGAGGTTGGGCACAGAGTGATGGGTCGGACATAGGTAGTTCTGCAAACTACCGAAATGATACAGCAGACTAGACAACCACTACAGACCGCTCAGAGCCGGCAGAAAAGTTATGCCGACCGATGCCGATTTGAGCCGGAATTCCAGGTGGGTGACATGGTTCTTCTGAAGGTCTCACCCTGGAAGGATGTGATCCGCTTCAGGATGAGGGGAAAATTGGGTCCCCGTTACATTGGGCCATTCAGGATTATCGTCGGGGTTGGCAGGGTGGCTTATAGGCTAGAGCTTCCGGAGGAGCTTAGCCGGATGACATTCAGGTCGATGAGCGCCTGAACTTTGTGGAGAGGCCTATGGCTATTTTGGAAAGGAAGAAGAAGATTCTGCAAAACAAGGAAATACCTTTAGTAAAGGTACAATGGGAACATAGGAAGGGTTCCGAGTGGACATGGGAGCTGGAAGCGGAGATGCGTAAGCATTACCCAACGTTGTTTATTCCAGCGGACTTCGATGACAAAGTCTAGATCAAATGGGGGAGAGTTGTAATGCCCCGATTCCTAGGTATTGTCTAAATATGAGTTATTGGGTTAAGCTCTATGCGACGAGTTGGTTGATCTACTTGTTGAGTAGTAGCGGGAAGGGTCGCGGGTTAAGTAACCTACTCAACGAGTCCATATTGGGACTCGGCGAGTAAGAGCTGGCAGCTGAAACCCTAAATCCCAGGGTTGTGCACCCTATTTAAGGGAACACAAACCTCTTTCAGCTTCTTTGCAGTCTCTTAGCAAACCCCAAAATGTATGTGTGTGCCCATTATGTGTTTGAAGCCTTGGAAGTGGATTTTTGGTGGAAAAGAGCTAGGGAAGCAAGTGGTTTGAAGCAAGGAGTTTGGGGAAAATCCGGATCTACTCCAGTTCACATCTCTTGTGAAGGTATCAAGCTGTTATCCTCCTTTCTATTTCGTTCTAGACCTCGTTGGTTGAAGATTAGGGTTGTTGGTTGATAAAGTCATTTCCTGAAGTATGAGCCAGGATCTGAAGTTGTAACTTCAGATCTCAACTCTCTATGGATTGAAGTACCATAAAGTTCTTAGCCATGGCAAGTTTGAGCCCCTACCTAAGTGTAAAACCCCGTTTCAAGCATAGATTGGGCTTTTTGAGTCATTGGAGCCTTGCATGCACGTAAATTTTGCAACTTTACATGATAAGCAGGCCTA
Organism: Lactuca sativa; assembly: GCF_002870075.4. Taxonomy (NCBI): domain Eukaryota; kingdom Viridiplantae; phylum Streptophyta; class Magnoliopsida; order Asterales; family Asteraceae; genus Lactuca; species Lactuca sativa. Next base: position 248,479,225 of record NC_056623.2, on the reverse strand, counting down.
AGGAAGTTGGATCTACAATTTGGGGCGTTGGAATGGCTTAAAAGTTGACTGCATGATAAAATGACTGAATGGACTCGGCGAGTCGCAAAGTTGACTCGACGAGTCACATGAAGATGGTCGTGAACTCGACGAGTTGATGAACAACTCGGCGAGTCTGATGAAGATCGCCATAAGACTTGACGAGTTGAAGAACAACTCGGCGAGTCGGATGAGTTTTCTCTTGGATATGTATGAGTGTGTATCCGTCGAGTTGCAAGAAGGGAACTCGACGGGTGGCCTTAAAGTTCGAACAAGAATCAAAGGAACTCGACGAGTCACCCCGAAGACTCGACGAGTCACCCCGATGACTCGACGAGTTGGATTGTACTTCAAGGAACTCGGCGAGTAGCAGATGGTACTCGACGAGTAGGGGTCAACATGGACTGTTGACCTTGACTGACGGCTTTGACTTTGACTAGTGGGTTATGGGGTACCTTATAAGGTTAAGGACTTATGAGCATATTATGCTATGATCTTAGGTGGTGGAGCCGGTGTCAGGTGATCCGAGATTTGGAGTGTATCTTCCGAGTCGACATTTTCAAGGTGATTTATCCTCACTATATCGATAGGGTCTACGGCACCAAAGCCGCCCTTTTAGTTATTATTGTTATGGTATGTTGCATGTGGTTATGATTTGTTAGTTCGAAATCGAGGTAAACAGTATGTTATACTTTATGATCCATAGGGATTGATGTGTTAGTGACCTGCTAGGTCGGTACACTAGTTACAGGAGAATTCTATGATTGATGATCAGTGTGACAGATATGTTTGATGTTTATATATGCATGTATATGATAGTATGCACACATGGTTATTTGCTTGTGGCTAGGTTGACGCGGTCCTACTTTGTGCTGTAGGCTAATATACCCTATGAACGGATCGGGGGGACTGTAGGCCCATGTGGCGGACCAGTCATATCGAAGGCTAAGGGCGGATTCAGACAGACTGCAGTCCTGGTAGGGCGGTCCAGTCAGGACGATGGCCCAGCATGCACGTTGATTGATTTGATTATTACTGTGGTGGTATTTTCAGTGGGGTATTGGTATTTTAGGGGTAGCTCACTAAGCCCTCGGGCTTACAGTTTTCAGTTTACTATTTCAGGTACTTCAGGAGATCGTGGAAAGGCGAAGGCGTGACCGTATCGCTCCTGTAACACTTGGTTCCTGGTACATATTTTTAAATTAAGTATTTTGCATTTTGGCCGGAGACTCGGCGAGTTGGTGGCCCAACTCGTCGAGTAGAAGCGGATTGGACATGGGAGTTAAGTGGCTCACTCGGCGAGTTAGAGACCGGACTCGACGAGTCCGTGTTGTCTTGAGAAAAACACTAATATGAGGGTTTGCACCCTATATAAACTCCTTAACTCAGCCTTCCTTGTCCCTAACACTCTCCTAGAGCTGCATATCGAAACCCTAAGCGATTGTGTGTGTGTTAAGGCCATTTTGGTGCTTTTGTTGACTTGTGAAGCTTGGAAGGAAGAAGAGGAGCCTGAGTATTAGACTCGGGGATGGTGGATCCTGAAATCTCATTCAATCTTCAGCTTAATCAAGGTAAAATGCTCCTGTTTTAGTCTTCCATTTGGTTGTTCATCTCTAGATTGTACATCTTGGGTGCATTTAGGGATTTCAAGCCATTTTCAGATTTAAGGGGTGTTATATGGACTCTAGCCTTCAGATCTGGGCCTTAAGAGGGGTCTCATGGCATAAAGGTGCCAACTTTAGGGCCATGAGATCCCCATGCACATTGTAGGACACTTTATATGAATTTTTGAGCTAAAAACCCCATGCATGTGCATCAAGTTTGGAACTTTACGTATAAAATGGACATTAGGAGGCCAGATCTATGGTCTTGGTGTGTTAGACCTCATTTAAATCGACTGTATGGAATTGGGCAAGGTTGGAGTCGGTGAGTTGCTCTTGGCACTTAACGAATCGGTGACCATTGTGAACCCAAACCCTTTTGTAAATGGGTAAGTGTTAGGAAGGAAGTCCCGTATGGTTTTAGACGCGAAAGGGGACCTGGAAGTCATGGGACTTGGCGAGTGGTATGAGCAGACTCGGTGAGTCCATAGCAATCTCCCAATCTTTGAAGATGGACTCGACGAGTTGTTCATACAACTCGGCGAGTCATAGACTGGACAAGTTCTTAAGTTAGAGATGAACTTGACGAGTTCAAGAAGGAACTCAGCGAGTCGGATGAAGATGGTCCCGATGTTATGATTAAAGGAGAACCCGTCGAGTTTTTGCTAGACTCAACGAGTGGAGCCGAGGTTTTGTGTGGGATTAGAGAAGCATGGACTCGACGAGTAAGTAGGCCAACTCGGCGAGTCAGGTCAATTGAATGTTGACTTTGACCAATGTTGACACTGACTGAACTTGGGCTAACCCTGTTTGGGGTTGTATGTGATATGTGTTGACTTGAAGGTTGTCGTGTAGGGATCAAGGAGTCGTTGGGAGTCGACTGGTGCGCCAAGGATAGTTCAGACACTGCACGATATCAAGGTGAGTTACCTTCCAGTAGGGGCGGGTCTAAGGCCACAATGCCTGCCCACCAAAAAGGGGTATGTATAAGATAATGGTCTTTGTGTTATTTATCTTTGTCTAGTTCTGTTTTGGTTATGAGGTTTATCGTGATATTATGTTATGTGTATGGTAGGGGTTAGTTTCCCTAACAGTGGTCCTTAGGACCCAAGGGTAGGTTAGTACCCGGATATGCCTAGCTGTATGCTTATATGTGTTGATTGTATCCAAGTGGTAGAATAGGACTAAGGATCTAGGAGGATGCCTTGTGTGCATGATATATGATTCTGAGAATTGCATGCTAGTTAGGGCTAAGGATCTAGGAAGGATGCTTTATGTGCATGTTGTATGAGTTGTATGCTAGGACTGTTTAGTCAGTAGTAGGATGGCCTGTATAGGTTATGACTGCTTTGGTTACTCAAAGCACGAATGATACTTGCTTTGTGCTATGGGGGTTCTGACCAGCTTCAACTAACTAAGGAGCGGATATGTAACAGTATCCGCAAGCTAGTTAGGGGGAGGTGGTGGGGGCTCCTAGTTCAGCTAATCGCGGAGAGTAGGTCGGAGAGTGCCCTAGGGAAGCCTAGTATGTGGTTAGTGGAAAGGGTATTGTTGAAAAGGGACTTGGTGAAGTTGAAGCAATTATTGAAAAAAGTACGAATAGATGTGGAAGGTAGTATGGGCCCGTACTACTAAAAGAAGAGGATCCGTACTCGAATCAAGGAGCTGGGAAACTTGGAAAGTGTGTGAGACCTCCAAAAAGTATATGTGACCCTGACTTTCATATGTTATTGTTTCAGAATGGTGGTCACGCGACATGGAGCAGGAGGTTCAGGATCCGGGTCAAGATCGGGCTTGGGGGCAGGATCCGAGCATGTGGATGATGGGTTACGTGAGTTCATTGCGTCCGAGATCACGAGGAGTATCCTTCATACGCGAGTTCATTGCGACCAGCCAGTGAGGACTACGCACGCTGTCCTTTATGGACTTTAGAGGGAGTGGTGCGCCAGATTTCCACGGGGCGAAGGACCCCATTGCTGCCAGACGATGGATTGCAGACATTGAGTCTGCACAGCTGACCAGCTTCTGCCCCGAGGGGTCGAAGGTACGATTTGAAGCAGGGTGTTTGAGGGACCGGGCTAGGGATTGGTGGGAGTTGGTTGGTGACTCTCTAGGAGCTTTGGCTGTTGAGGCTATGACATGGATGGATTTTTTGACCCGGTTCAGAGTAGAGTTTGCGCCAGCTGTAGAGCTTCAACAGCTGGCCAGGGTATTCTTGGATATGAGACAGACTACGAAGACTCTGGCGGAGATCACCGCCAAGTTCCGGGAGAGGGCTTTGTTGGTGCCCCAGTATGCGGGTGATGAGGACACGAAGAGGACCCGCTGCCATGACATGCTACGAGCTGATATTCGGGAGCACGTCAGTTTTTCAGCTTGCCCTACCCTGGATTCCATGATTGCCAGGGCTAGGGAGAGGGAGATTGATCTAGAGCACATTCAGAAGAGGAAGGCAGAGGAGGGGCAGACGGCGGGGGATTCAGGGAAGAAGCCTAAGGGATCCGATGGTAAGTCGAAAGGCCAGTTAGGGTGGGACCGCTGTAGGAAATGCGGCCGGTCACACGAGGGAGCTTGTTGCACTGGGCCGGGTTCAGGCTGCTATAAGTGCGACAAGGTTGGGCATTTTGGCAGGGATTGTACTGCCCCTACTCCGGCGATACAGATGTTAGACCTGATTTGCTTTGATTGCAATTAGAAGGGCCATAAAAAGGCCAATTGCCTTAGATTGGCAGCAGCAGCGGCGCCGACAGTGGCGCCGACTCCAGCAACAAGTCGGGTTGCGGATGGCCGGAAGGTCAAGATGGAGGCTCCAGTGGTTCAGAGCCGAGCATTTCAGCTGACAGCTGAGGAGGCATGCAATGCACCCGATGTAGTGACGGGTATGATTTCTTGTCCTTATGCTTTTATAGTATATCGTTGTGATTTTGATATATCATGTGCCTTAGTTAGGATCGTTCCATGTGAACGAAATCCCAGTTCAGGTGATGCTTGATTCGGGTGCCACCCAATCATTTGTCTCTCTTGCGCTTAGCAAGAAGTTTCCGGAGTCTTCGGGCATGTTGGATTGGCCTCTAGAGGTCAAGATTGTAGATGATCGGTCGGTACGAGCATCGGAGGTCTATCGGGACTTTGTTTTGAGGTTGTTTGAGGAGCGTTACCTGGTAGACCTGGTTCCTATTCTGTTGAGGGGGAACAAGGTGATTATAGGCATGGATTGGTTGAGCCCCAATGGGGCGGCGATAGATTGCGCGCATCAGCTAGTTCGGATCAGAACCCCAAGTGGGGGAGAGTTGGTAGTTCAGGGAGAGAGGCCGCAGCGAGGACCAGCGGTATGTTCAACAGTGAGAGCTAGGCGTTACCTTCAGCAGGGTTGCGCAAGATATGTCACCTATGTTATGGACACCCGAGAGGCGGTTAAGGTGACGGTGGGCGATGTGCCCGTGGTGCGGGAGTTTACGGAAGTATTCCCCAAGGAGTTGCATGGGATACCTCCGAAGAGGCAGGTGGAATTCAGGATCGACCTAGTCCCTGGTGCGGCTCTGATAGCCAAGGCACCGTATCGGTTGGCTCCTCCTGAGATGCAGGAGTTGTCTACACAGCTGCAGGAGCTGTCAGACAAGGGATTCATTAGACTGAGTAGTTCTCCCTGAGGAGCCCCGATTCTATTTGTGAACAAGAAGGACGGGTCACATCGGATGTGTATAGATTATCAGGAGCTGAACAAGGTGAAGAACCGTTACCCACTCCGGAGGATTGATGACCTCTTTGACTAGCTACAGGGAGCATCTTGGTTCTCCAATATTGATCTGCATTCAGGATACTATCAGATGAGGGTCAGAGAGGAGGATGTCACTGTTGGGTTTTGAGCATTCTAACACTTCCTAAGTGTACATGCAACCCTAAATACCTTGGATCTATGTTTTCTCTATTATACATGCAAACAAGAACATCCAAGGTATTATCCTAATCTAGCATACAAAAAAAACTATGAATGTAACAAGATAGAATACATACCTCTTGATGTAGCTTGATGTCTTCAAGCTTTAAGAGCTTAGCCCCAATAGTGTGGAAGCCTCAAGTGGAATCACAAATCACCAAGACACCTTGGAATACTTTAGAGAATATGATTAGTTGGTTCTCTCTAGTGAAATTGGCTAGCCCTTCTTTAGTGTATTCACACTAGTGCCAATTTCACCAACCAAAGACATCTTTATATAGTATGGAGGATTAGGGTTAAACCCTAATACCCATGACCTTTCATTTCCTAGGATCCATGGGTTAAACACTCCATGGACTATCCATGAAAGCTTAGCCCAACCTAAATGAACTTGGCCCATTCCATATATATATAAGAGTCCATATTTAATTAGTTCCTTTTGATCACTTAATTAATTATAAATTAATTCTTGATCAATACTAATTAAATAATATGATTCCATATTAATATATTAGAACTTATAACATATTAATATTAATCATAAACATACTATTCTCAAAAGATTATCCATATAAATTGTGTCGGTGAAGTGCAACCCAAATGGACCATGCCGGGTCGGGTCAAGTACATACCAAATATAGTTATGGACTTAGACATTAATCCAACAGTCTCCCACTTGGATAAGTCTAAAACTATTATTGCGTATGACTTCAAACCTAACTGGCAATCGTAGCTCTTAAAGCCGCTGTCGAACTCTGATCTTGTCAACGAACTTGTCCATTAGATAAGGGATCATATATTCCTCCATTCTAGATATCATATGGACTGAGACATGGATTATAATCATTCTCTCTGTCCATTTGTTGTTTCCCGATTTCCGATTTATGACGACTGACTAATTGAACAAATCAAATCAGTCCTGGCCCGGCCGAGCACTTCCATTTGTCATCATCAAATCATCGAGGGGCCCACAGATATCGCTTTTATCCCGAAGGTAAAAGGAATGGATAAACTTCGACTCATATGGCTTGTTCTACTACTTGTTGAATCATACACAAAGGCACGTTTTATAGCACCGAGTTACCAAATGCGTTTTCGTGCAATCAATGTACAACCAACTCATAGTAACAACTCATATCTCTAGGTTTGAAGAATATAAGATATTATCGTCTCATGATCACTCGTGATAAAATCCATGAAGTGATTCCAATGAGCGCGGGTTGAATCCAATACTCAGAACTTATGAGCACTCATGATTGTTGTAGCCTTGTCCAACACCTTAGACCTCTACAACCCATCATGACAGTCTTAATTCATATCTACTTCCAAAATATGACCGACTGTGGATGGTTTGAATAACTTAGTCATTCCGGAAGAATAACCCAGTTTATTCGGGAAGTCAAAACATGCAAAGTGAAACACAATAATAATTGAATCCAATATGGTATCAACCCTTTGAACATAAATAAAACACCTTTTATTTATCACCATATGATTACACATTATTCATTGTACACTGTTTCAGCTATCAACTTTATTCTTGAATTTAAAACAATAGTTGTCCCATGCTCCAAGCATGTACACTATGTTTTTTTTTTTCAAAACACTAGTCATGCCACACACCAAGTATGCATACTATGTTTTTCTATGATCTTTACTTTGTGAACTAGATCAATTGAACATAACTTCAATGATTCTCTTTTCACACCCCCAAATCCTTACTGCAAATGCAAGAATTCCAAATTCATGCCATTTACTGAAATCTGTTAGATTCTAAACTTATGTGCATTGATCCTCTTGTAATGATTATGCACAAAGTCAGAAAGACTTGACAACAATCATTACAGAGTATTCCAAAGGAGATCAAGTCCTTGGAAATATCCTTCTTGCATTAAGTTTCCTTAATCTTACACAGATTGAAAATTCTAACTTTGAAACATTTCCAGATTCCATTTTGACTATCACTTCTGAACAAGAGTTGCCTCCTTACAGATTATGTCAATATGGTCCTTCCAGAATTATCACTATACTTCCAATTGTCCTTGAGTAACCAATCTTTGGTAAACCTTAGATTGTCCTCGACAATTGTTTAATCCTTTTAGTCATATCTAGTTCTAAACCTTTTCCCTTCTCAATGCCCCAGGCATTTGGAAAATTTTAGAACGGATGAATATAGCACATGTAATCGATCCTATATCCGAAGCATATGGGACACGATTCATGATGTCTTACATAAATACTAAACCAGTCTTTTGCTATAATATTTCCATTTCAATTTGCCAAGTTCTCATAATTCAGATTATGAAAAGGGATGCCGTAATCATAATCGAATTTTAGAACGCAAATAATGGACCCATATACAGAATTTCCTTATGTTGAGCCATTCCAACATGAAATTCATATATATCCTTGACTAAATGATTAAAACCTCACGATCTAAGCTTATAGATTTGAGATGAAGCATAATTTCCTCTCCCTTAATTATAGCAAAACAACTTTTTCCCAATTGAAACTTTTGTTTTCTATAATTAACATTGCTAACTTGCAATACTTATCATAATTATCATGCTCCCACTAACATGATGATTATTAGCATAACACTTATGCTCCCACTAGCTTTGACATGTACTCAGAAATCAGCTGGACAGTCTGAAATTTAGATTCATACACCCTTTCCGTAGATAGCTCACCTGTGTGTCTAAGCAATTTCAAGAACCATGAAAAGGGATACCGTAATCATGGTCTCAATTGCTTAGGAATTTGCCATTTCTCACAAGTCCATGTTAGTGTGCCGGTTAACCACACGCGCTCCACTAACGACTTTTGAAAATGCAAATAACACAATTGATATCTTCGTAAAATCTACTTAGTGAAAGCGTTTCCTCACCATCATTTTCATGAATCGGAGAGAAACCTTATGACACTTAGATTTATATGGTGTATGAGTTCCTACCCATATGAATTTGTCAAACCATAATCACAAGACAAAGATAATGACAAATCCAAAACCATATGGATTGAACTCAATCTTAACTTCTTGCCACCTGGCAGCTCAAGGGCCTGCCATTGCTTCCAAGTTGTTATGCAACAAACTGAGAACTCTAAGAACTCATATGCAAAGCCAACTTTAACTGGAATGGGCACAGATATGTCAACACGATAGGTTATAAACCTCAAGTCGTGTGCTAGTGAAGAACTTCAGGTTTTATTCTTGATTATTTCTTGAGACTTTCAAGACCTTTAAGACTCCCACTGTCCTCTTGACATATAAGACTCCCTTGTCAAACATCCAAGAGATAGTGCGGATTCTAATCAAGAAAAACACTTTACCCAATTGGCCTAAGTTGGTCTTTGTTTTATCCAAAACATCACAACTTACCAATTTCAAATGTACAAGAGTAGAAAACTTTTACTCTTACATTTGACAAGTGTTTTAAACCTTCTTTAAGACATGTCACTCAAATGACAATCTTGGAGTATGACTCTAAGACTTGTATTGGAACGAAGTATGACTCATCTTCTTGATTTAACCATTTCAACAATTGAAGTTCCTCTTCTTAGTCATAAGAATGCACTAAGATTTCCTTAGAGAACTAATTTTGATATGGTTTCTTAATCATTAAGATGATCACAAAACTGATACTAAAGTACTCTCCCATCTTTTCAGATATGAGAAACTTTTATCCTTCTGCCTAATTTGATTCTTCTTATTCGCCCTGCCATACATTGGAACCTTTTCCAATGTCTCAGAGTTACACTTAAGCTTGTAAGTATAATCATATTTATTGAGCTTTAGTAAACTATGACGAATAGTCTTATCAATCTTTTGTGGTGGACTTAATCAGTGCACAAGAATGTGTACTCGATCCCTTAGTCCTTTACTTGACTCACACATCCATGTGGCCGAGTAATTAGTCTTAATTTTCCAAAACTTGAAAGTTCTCATTCATCATGCTATACAACTTGCATGATTCCAAGTTCCGGTCCAATTGAAACTTGGGTGATGAGAATCTTTCCTTATTTGGTAAATCTAGACATTACCACAAATGAAAGAATCAATTTCATATTTCCACTCTTGCTCTTAATGGAATCATATAAGCAACAATTTTTCCTCAAAAGCCATTGTAAGGATATTTTAAAATAAATAAAATCAAAAAAATTTTCTTTTATTTTAAAACTTTGCGGAAAAACTTATCCTTACAATCCATATGAAAACTTGTTGTTATCTATTCCTAAGCAATATCTCATAACTCCTAAGAAGTTGCTCAAGAATCCGATCTTCAAACTATGCGATAGAAATCCATCTATGCGATCAGATTCAGCATATTCTTTCTTTAGGTTTCTTCACTTTTCTTTGATTCTTAAAACATCACCATGTGACCCAGTCACATCATGTATCAAGAATTTCAGAATAGAAACTTAACAGAGTTAGATAGTGGACTTTACCTGAAGTAGAGTCAAACTTATTGACTTTAACATCCTTAGGTAAATCTGGCAGCTTCGCAACCAATGCCCCTTCCTTTGGCAATATAAACATATGGACCCTTTGATAAAGGTACACGGGACTATCACAGACTTAGCTTTTCTCTTTACCATTTGGTCAACCGAGTTGACTATGGCCGATCCCTTTCCACTGGGAAGAGAGAGCTTTACTAGATATCCAATGTCATCATTGTCAATGTCCATAAAGATTTAGGAAGTTGATCTTAGCAAATAGATAAGATCATTAAGGGTCTTGTCATAGTCTGTTTCATAGGTGTCCCAAAGGAACTCACTATGTGACTTAGAAAGTGATTGAACCACCAACTTTCTCAAGACTTTGACACCCAACTCTCCCGGCTTGTCAATATGTGACTACATCTCCAAGATGTGATCACACCTAGACCTTGCCTTGCCAATAGGGCTTGAGTGACCTTAAACTTTTCAAGAACTTGTGGGTTAGGGAGAATAGTTGGAGGAGGAGAAAGAAGTATGATATCCATGGGGCATCATCTTCATTAGGAAACCTTGTTTCAAAAGATTTGGGAAGATCATATATGTCTAAACCAGACATCTTTTGGGAGATATTCAAGATAGTTGATTTTAAAGTCCTTAATATGACACCCAATATGAAATATTAAGGCTAGGACCCAACAAACTATTTTATAACTCAGAAGAGGGATGCCGTAATCCAAGCTATAAAATATTTGAAGGTAGGTGAATGACGATTCACCAATTTCCACCAAGATAAACGAAATGTATTATTAGGTTTTAATTGGTTTTGAAACTCCTAGATCTTTGAGATTCATTGAACTGTTCAAAGGCATGTTTCAATCTCGAGTGTGCCCTTCAGGTTTTGTGACTGGGATGCCGAGGATCACAAAACAAGGTGTGAAGTAACCATGCAAATCACTTGGTACCCTTAATAAATTACCCCTCAATCGATGTGCCGGTTAACCACACACGCTCCATCGATACTATGATAAATATTAAGTCACCCTTTACCTACCTTGTTAAGTCCAAGTTAGTGTGCCGGTTAACCACACACGCTCCACTAACGACTTAGACAAAGTGTAAAGTGTAATTTCATGGGTTAGCACCTTATTCACATTTTTCCTAAGTAACTAAGATTGGGTATTATTAAGAGTTTAGTTACTTAGTATTATCATTAATACTTTTAATGAATGAGAATTATAGTCTTGTCAAACCCGTTCGGCTAACGACCCTCCACCGGTCAAGCAAGCGGTGGGTGAGAGTGGACACCCATTAAGTTGCCATTTTATAGGCAACAACCTTATACCCACCTTATAGACCGGCTTCGTGAATGAGGCGTACTAGCGGTAAGACTGACTTTACTCTTATACATATATATATTATTAACTTATAATATTATAAAGTATAAGGGTTGAATTTTAACTTTTAAAATTCTAAGGGCTAACTTGGAATTAAAGTATTCATTAGAGAAAACTTTACAAATTCCAAAACTTGAGGGCAAGTTTTGAAACTATTCAAAACTAATTAATTCCATAACTTATGTGTTTAAAGTAGTTTTAATCCAAAAACTCTTCAAGTTCCATAACTTGAGGACAAGTTATGGAAGACTTTAAACTAATAAAAGAATTAACTTTTCTTTATTTTATAACTTATGGAATTAATTAAGGTTACACCTTTATTTTATTTTATTTTATTTTATTAAATGAAGAGACTCTTGGTCCTCCATAACTTGAGGACAAGTTATGGAGTCATAAAACCATTTAATTAGAACTAGACTCTTCATTTTTGTAACCTTTGCCAATTTTTATGAGTTTTATGATTCTTAAATGTGACTTTTCATATAACTTGAGGACAAGTTACAAAAACACATTTTAGAATCAATTCTTAGATTAATTTGGATTAAAACCAACTATCACATAATTTTATTCATTAATCTAAATTCACTCATAAAACAAAGTAACACAAAAAACTTTTGGTGATCCATAACTTATTCTTATGTTATGGAATCCTTTAAAACATTAACACCAAATTTTTTGTAACTCCATAAAACTTTGAATCAATTTTTTTTTTAAAACCTTTTCATATCCATAACTTATGGAGGTTTCAAAAAATAAAACTCTTTAGATCAAACTTTTAAAACAAATAAAATAATCATATTATTTTATCTTTTATTAAATTTGACCTAATTCAACTCATAAAGCAAATTATTCAAATTTTACAAATAATTAGTTTTTCACAAGAACAAGTAATTATCTTAAAATTTGACAAACTTCATGTTTTTTTTTCTTTTTTTTTCAACTTTGAAAATAAAATATTTGCATCAATATAACAGAAAACAACCCGTGGCTCTGATACCACTGTTGGGTTTTGAGCATTCTAACACTTCCTAAGTGTACATGCAACCCTAAATACCTTGGATCTATGTTTTCTCTATTATACATGCAAACAAGAACATCCAAGGTATTATCCTAATCTAGCATACAAAAAAAACTATGAATGTAACAAGATAGAATACATACCTCTTGATGTAGCTTGATGTCTTCAAGCTTTAAGAGCTTAGCCCCAATAGTGTGGAAGCCTCAAGTGGAATCACAAATCACCAAGACACCTTGGAATACTTTAGAGAATATGATTAGTTGGTTCTCTCTAGTGAAATTGGCTAGCCCTTCTTTAGTGTATTCACACTAGTGCCAATTTCACCAACCAAAGACATCTTTATATAGTATGGAGGATTAGGGTTAAACCCTAATACCCATGACCTTTCATTTCCTAGGATCCATGGGTTAAACACTCCATGGACTATCCATGAAAGCTTAGCCCAACCTAAATGAACTTGGCCCATTCCATATATATATAAGAGTCCATATTTAATTAGTTCCTTTTGATCACTTAATTAATTATAAATTAATTCTTGATCAATACTAATTAAATAATATGATTCCATATTAATATATTAGAACTTATAACATATTAATATTAATCATAAACATACTATTCTCAAAAGATTATCCATATAAATTGTGTCGGTGAAGTGCAACCCAAATGGACCATGCCGGGTCGGGTCAAGTACATACCAAATATAGTTATGGACTTAGACATTAATCCAACAGTCTCCCACTTGGATAAGTCTAAAACTATTATTGCGTATGACTTCAAACCTAACTGGCAATCGTAGCTCTTAAAGCCGCTGTCGAACTCTGATCTTGTCAACGAACTTGTCCATTAGATAAGGGATCATATATTCCTCCATTCTAGATATCATATGGACTGAGACATGGATTATAATCATTCTCTCTGTCCATTTGTTGTTTCCCGATTTCCGATTTATGACGACTGACTAATTGAACAAATCAAATCAGTCCTGGCCCGGCCGAGCACTTCCATTTGTCATCATCAAATCATCGAGGGGCCCACAGATATCGCTTTTATCCCGAAGGTAAAAGGAATGGATAAACTTCGACTCATATGGCTTGTTCTACTACTTGTTGAATCATACACAAAGGCACGTTTTATAGCACCGAGTTACCAAATGCGTTTTCGTGCAATCAATGTACAACCAACTCATAGTAACAACTCATATCTCTAGGTTTGAAGAATATAAGATATTATCGTCTCATGATCACTCGTGATAAAATCCATGAAGTGATTCCAATGAGCGCGGGTTGAATCCAATACTCAGAACTTATGAGCACTCATGATTGTTGTAGCCTTGTCCAACACCTTAGACCTCTACAACCCATCATGACAGTCTTAATTCATATCTACTTCCAAAATATGACCGACTGTGGATGGTTTGAATAACTTAGTCATTCCGGAAGAATAACCCAGTTTATTCGGGAAGTCAAAACATGCAAAGTGAAACACAATAATAATTGAATCCAATATGGTATCAACCCTTTGAACATAAATAAAACACCTTTTATTTATCACCATATGATTACACATTATTCATTGTACACTGTTTCAGCTATCAACTTTATTCTTGAATTTAAAACAATAGTTGTCCCATGCTCCAAGCATGTACACTATGTTTTTTTTTTTCAAAACACTAGTCATGCCACACACCAAGTATGCATACTATGTTTTCTATGATCTTTACTTTGTGAACTAGATCAATTGAACATAACTTCAATGATTCTCTTTTCACACCCCCAAATCCTTACTGCAAATGCAAGAATTCCAAATTCATGCCATTTACTGAAATCTGTTAGATTCTAAACTTATGTGCATTGATCCTCTTGTAATGATTATGCACAAAGTCAGAAAGACTTGACAACAATCATTACAGAGTATTCCAAAGGAGATCAAGTCCTTGGAAATATCCTTCTTGCATTAAGTTTCCTTAATCTTACACAGATTGAAAATTCTAACTTTGAAACATTTCCAGATTCCATTTTGACTATCACTTCTGAACAAGAGTTGCCTCCTTACAGATTATGTCAATATGGTCCTTCCAGAATTATCACTATACTTCCAATTGTCCTTGAGTAACCAATCTTTGGTAAACCTTAGATTGTCCTCGACAATTGTTTAATCCTTTTAGTCATATCTAGTTCTAAACCTTTTCCCTTCTCAATGCCCCAGGCATTTGGAAAATTTTAGAACGGATGAATATAGCACATGTAATCGATCCTATATCCGAAGCATATGGGACACGATTCATGATGTCTTACATAAATACTAAACCAGTCTTTTGCTATAATATTTCCATTTCAATTTGCCAAGTTCTCATAATTCAGATTATGAAAAGGGATGCCGTAATCATAATCGAATTTTAGAACGCAAATAATGGACCCATATACAGAATTTCCTTATGTTGAGCCATTCCAACATGAAATTCATATATATATCCTTGACTAAATGATTAAAACCTCACGATCTAAGCTTATAGATTTGAGATGAAGCATAATTTCCTCTCCCTTAATTATAGCAAAACAACTTTTTCCCAATTGAAACTTTTGTTTTCTATAATTAACATTGCTAACTTGCAATACTTATCATAATTATCATGCTCCCACTAACATGATGATTATTAGCATAACACTTATGCTCCCACTAGCTTTGACATGTACTCAGAAATCAGCTGGACAGTCTGAAATTTAGATTCATACACCCTTTCCGTAGATAGCTCACCTGTGTGTCTAAGCAATTTCAAGAACCATGAAAAGGGATACCGTAATCATGGTCTCAATTGCTTAGGAATTTGCCATTTCTCACAAGTCCATGTTAGTGTGCCGGTTAACCACACACGCTCCACTAACGACTTTTGAAAATGCAAATAACACAATTGATATCTTCGTAAAATCTACTTAGTGAAAGCGTTTCCTCACCATCATTTTCATGAATCGGAGAGAAACCTTATGACACTTAGATTTATATGGTGTATGAGTTCCTACCCATATGAATTTGTCAAACCATAATCACAAGACAAAGATAATGACAAATCCAAAACCATATGGATTGAACTCAATCTTAACTTCTTGCCACCTGGCAGCTCAAGGGCCTGCCATTGCTTCCAAGTTGTTATGCAACAAACTGAGAACTCTAAGAACTCATATGCAAAGCCAACTTTAACTGGAATGGGCACAGATATGTCAACACGATAGGTTATAAACCTCAAGTCGTGTGCTAGTGAAGAACTTCAGGTTTTATTCTTGATTATTTCTTGAGACTTTCAAGACCTTTAAGACTCCCACTGTCCTCTTGACATATAAGACTCCCTTGTCAAACATCCAAGAGATAGTGCGGATTCTAATCAAGAAAAACACTTTACCCAATTGGCCTAAGTTGGTCTTTGTTTTATCCAAAACATCACAACTTACCAATTTCAAATGTACAAGAGTAGAAAACTTTTACTCTTACATTTGACAAGTGTTTTAAACCTTCTTTAAGACATGTCACTCAAATGACAATCTTGGAGTATGACTCTAAGACTTGTATTGGAACGAAGTATGACTCATCTTCTTGATTTAACCATTTCAACAATTCAAGTTCCTCTTCTTAGTCATAAGAATGCACTAAGATTTCCTTAGAGAACTAATTTTGATATGGTTTCTTAATCATTAAGATGATCACAAAACTGATACTAAAGTACTCTCCCATCTTTTCAGATATGAGAAACTTTTATCCTTCTGCCTAATTTGATTCTTCTTATTCGCCCTGCCATACATTGGAACCTTTTCCAATGTCTCAGAGTTACACTTAAGCTTGTAAGTATAATCATATTTATTGAGCTTTAGTAAACTATGACGAATAGTCTTATCAATCTTTTGTGGTGGACTTAATCAGTGCACAAGAATGTGTACTCGATCCCTTAGTCCTTTACTTGACTCACACATCCATGTGGCCGAGTAATTAGTCTTAATTTTCCAAAACTTGAAAGTTCTCATTCATCATGCTATACAACTTGCATGATTCCAAGTTCCGGTCCAATTGAAACTTGGGTGATGAGAATCTTTCCTTATTTGGTAAATCTAGACATTACCACAAATGAAAGAATCAATTTCATATTTCCACTCTTGCTCTTAATGGAATCATATAAGCAACAATTTTTCCTCAAAAGCCATTGTAAGGATATTTTAAAATAAATAAAATCAAAAAAATTTTCTTTTATTTTAAAACTTTGCGGAAAAACTTATCCTTACAATCCATATGAAAACTTGTTGTTATCTATTCCTAAGCAATATCTCATAACTCCTAAGAAGTTGCTCAAGAATCCGATCTTCAAACTATGCGATAGAAATCCATCTATGCGATCAGATTCAGCATATTCTTTCTTTAGGTTTCTTCACTTTTCTTTGATTCTTAAAACATCACCATGTGACCCAGTCACATCATGTATCAAGAATTTCAGAATAGAAACTTAACAGAGTTAGATAGTGGACTTTACCTGAAGTAGAGTCAAACTTATTGACTTTAACATCCTTAGGTAAATCTGGCAGCTTCGCAACCAATGCCCCTTCCTTTGGCAATATAAACATATGGACCCTTTGATAAAGGTACACGGGACTATCACAGACTTAGCTTTTCTCTTTACCATTTGGTCAACCGAGTTGACTATGGCCGATCCCTTTCCACTGGGAAGAGAGAGCTTTACTAGATATCCAATGTCATCATTGTCAATGTCCATAAAGATTTAGGAAGTTGATCTTAGCAAATAGATAAGATCATTAAGGGTCTTGTCATAGTCTGTTTCATAGGTGTCCCAAAGGAACTCACTATGTGACTTAGAAAGTGATTGAACCACCAACTTTCTCAAGACTTTGACACCCAACTCTCCCGGCTTGTCAATATGTGACTACATCTCCAAGATGTGATCACACCTAGACCTTGCCTTGCCAATAGGGCTTGAGTGACCTTAAACTTTTCAAGAACTTGTGGGTTAGGGAGAATAGTTGGAGGAGGAGAAAGAAGTATGATATCCATGGGGCATCATCTTCATTAGGAAACCTTGTTTCAAAAGATTTGGGAAGATCATATATGTCTAAACCAGACATCTTTTGGGAGATATTCAAGATAGTTGATTTTAAAGTCCTTAATATGACACCCAATATGAAATATTAAGGCTAGGACCCAACAAACTATTTTATAACTCAGAAGAGGGATGCCGTAATCCAAGCTATAAAATATTTGAAGGTAGGTGAATGACGATTCACCAATTTCCACCAAGATAAACGAAATGTATTATTAGGTTTTAATTGGTTTTGAAACTCCTAGATCTTTGAGATTCATTGAACTGTTCAAAGGCATGTTTCAATCTCGAGTGTGCCCTTCAGGTTTTGTGACTGGGATGCCGAGGATCACAAAACAAGGTGTGAAGTAACCATGCAAATCACTTGGTACCCTTAATAAATTACCCCTCAATCGATGTGCCGGTTAACCACACACGCTCCATCGATACTATGATAAATATTAAGTCACCCTTTACCTACCTTGTTAAGTCCAAGTTAGTGTGCCGGTTAACCACACACGCTCCACTAACGACTTAGACAAAGTGTAAAGTGTAATTTCATGGGTTAGCACCTTATTCACATTTTTCCTAAGTAACTAAGATTGGGTATTATTAAGAGTTTAGTTACTTAGTATTATCATTAATACTTTTAATGAATGAGAATTATAGTCTTGTCAAACCCGTTCGGCTAACGACCCTCCACCGGTCAAGCAAGCGGTGGGTGAGAGTGGACACCCATTAAGTTGCCATTTTATAGGCAACAACCTTATACCCACCTTATAGACCGGCTTCGTGAATGAGGCGTACTAGCGGTAAGACTGACTTTACTCTTATACATATATATATTATTAACTTATAATATTATAAAGTATAAGGGTTGAATTTTAACTTTTAAAATTCTAAGGGCTAACTTGGAATTAAAGTATTCATTAGAGAAAACTTTACAAATTCCAAAACTTGAGGGCAAGTTTTGAAACTATTCAAAACTAATTAATTCCATAACTTATGTGTTTAAAGTAGTTTTAATCCAAAAACTCTTCAAGTTCCATAACTTGAGGACAAGTTATGGAAGACTTTAAACTAATAAAAGAATTAACTTTTCTTTATTTTATAACTTATGGAATTAATTAAGGTTACACCTTTATTTTATTTTATTTTATTTTATTAAATGAAGAGACTCTTGGTCCTCCATAACTTGAGGACAAGTTATGGAGTCATAAAACCATTTAATTAGAACTAGACTCTTCATTTTTGTAACCTTTGCCAATTTTTATGAGTTTTATGATTCTTAAATGTGACTTTTCATATAACTTGAGGACAAGTTACAAAAACACATTTTAGAATCAATTCTTAGATTAATTTGGATTAAAACCAACTATCACATAATTTTATTCATTAATCTAAATTCACTCATAAAACAAAGTAACACAAAAAACTTTTGGTGATCCATAACTTATTCTTATGTTATGGAATCCTTTAAAACATTAACACCAAATTTTTTGTAACTCCATAAAACTTTGAATCAATTTTTTTTTTAAAACCTTTTCATATCCATAACTTATGGAGGTTTCAAAAAATAAAACTCTTTAGATCAAACTTTTAAAACAAATAAAATAATCATATTATTTTATCTTTTATTAAATTTGACCTAATTCAACTCATAAAGCAAATTATTCAAATTTTACAAATAATTAGTTTTTCACAAGAACAAGTAATTATCTTAAAATTTGACAAACTTCATGTTTTTTTTTCTTTTTTTTTCAACTTTGAAAATAAAATATTTGCATCAATATAACAGAAAACAACCCGTGGCTCTGATACCACTGTTGGGTTTTGAGCATTCTAACACTTCCTAAGTGTACATGCAACCCTAAATACCTTGGATCTATGTTTTCTCTATTATACATGCAAACAAGAACATCCAAGGTATTATCCTAATCTAGCATACAAAAAAAACTATGAATGTAACAAGATAGAATACATACCTCTTGATGTAGCTTGATGTCTTCAAGCTTTAAGAGCTTAGCCCCAATAGTGTGGAAGCCTCAAGTGGAATCACAAATCACCAAGACACCTTGGAATACTTTAGAGAATATGATTAGTTGGTTCTCTCTAGTGAAATTGGCTAGCCCTTCTTTAGTGTATTCACACTAGTGCCAATTTCACCAACCAAAGACATCTTTATATAGTATGGAGGATTAGGGTTAAACCCTAATACCCATGACCTTTCATTTCCTAGGATCCATGGGTTAAACACTCCATGGACTATCCATGAAAGCTTAGCCCAACCTAAATGAACTTGGCCCATTCCATATATATATAAGAGTCCATATTTAATTAGTTCCTTTTGATCACTTAATTAATTATAAATTAATTCTTGATCAATACTAATTAAATAATATGATTCCATATTAATATATTAGAACTTATAACATATTAATATTAATCATAAACATACTATTCTCAAAAGATTATCCATATAAATTGTGTCGGTGAAGTGCAACCCAAATGGACCATGCCGGGTCGGGTCAAGTACATACCAAATATAGTTATGGACTTAGACATTAATCCAACAGTCACAATCGTCAAATTCCAGTCATGTTAAAGTCAAATAAAGTCAACAAGTCAAACCTGTCAACTCAATTAACCCGGGTACATTAGGGTTTACGTTATGTAATCACTATACAATTCACTATTCTAATGAGAAAACATCATTTGGAAAATTTGTATGTTTGAATTTCCTTAGCCTTAATAGTGCTAAACAGTGAACCAAACCGACAAAACAATATTGCATACTCATCGGGAGTGTGTAAGACCCTTAAACATGGCTTAACGAAGCTTACAAACCTTGCGTTGCGAAGCCGGACACTCAAAAAGGTCACAAACGAAACCTCTCCCAATCTCTTTTACTCTATCTCTCTCTATTTAGAATCTCTCCCAAATCTCTCGAAGTATGTGAGATGTCTCCCAAATCTCTCTCAAAAGTTTCTTTAACTGTTTATAGTCTTTCGGGTCATCCCGACCCTTAATCGGGTCAAAAACCGCTTAAAACAGGGTGAAAAAGGATGAAATGGCCTTAAGGAACCGAAACCTCCTCTCAAGAAGCGAACCCTCTTAGAGCCGAAGGTCCCCTAAAGGGCCGAACCCTGTTGGACCGAAACCACAAGGACCAAACCCGAAGGTCCCTTAGGACCGAACCTCCTCTCGGTCTATTTCGCTTCTCGCCTAGGTTCGCTTCTGACAAGCTCGCGTCTGACAAGTTCGCCTTCGGTTCCAGCCTTCTCAGGACTGAAACCTCGCACCTTCGGTCCCATTTGAGAGGCTTCGCAGACTTCGCCTTTTCCTCTCGGATTTCGACTACGACTTCATTTTGGCTTCGTTTTTCACCATTTTAAAGCGGGATTTTCACCCAAAACTTTATTTTAACAAATTAAGACCCATATGTATTAATTAATCACGTTTTTAATGCAAATCTTATCCAAGATTTAGTGGTTGGAGTAATTAATTTGGAGTGTTGACTTTCCTTTAGCTTATGACACAAGCAACCACCCACACCCACTCCTTGACCAGCCACACTCCTTCTACCATGCCTAGGTCATGTCAATGTCATTTTTTCATCATTACCATCCATTTCCCACGTTTTTAGGGCTGGAACATCCCTCTTCTCTCCTTACTTCACTCATTTTCTCTCATCCTCCACCCAAGGACAAACTCCATTTTCTCTCACTTTCTCTCTCAAAAATTTCGAGATTTCAAGGCTGATCATCAAGTGTTCTTCCACATTTGGTATTAATTATCATTTATATAATTATTCCACCTCTTTCTACCCAAATCATAGGTTTCTTATACAAACTTCATCATATTTGTGTTAGGTCTTCGAATCTTCAAACAATCTTCTAAGTGTTCTTGAGTTGAACACCTCCCTTCTCCATCATCCATCCAACAAAATAACACATGGTGAGTTCATACCCCTACATTTTATGTTTTCTTAAGTTTTAAGGGGGGGGGGGGGGGGGGGGAATACAAGTTAAATCACCAAGAACACAACTAAATGCTTCTAACAGCTTTCATCAGAAAAGTTGGACTCCATTCACGGACTGTTTTGGTCAACTAAAACATTTTAGTTTTCAGAACTGTAAAAGGTGCAAGTAGTTCATGTTCTTAGCTTTAAAATGGATACTTGCACATCTCCATATTATTTTTCTACAATTTATGGTGATTTTTACAAAACTGCATACCATTTCAAGAACCAATTCAGACCAGTTTGTGCTTATGGACGTTTTCACCCAAGTTGGGGGTTACTAAAAATCATGATAAAATTTATGAATAAACTACACTAATTTTCCAAGCTCTCATATTTTACGGATTTTGATTTGGACCTTTGATGATTTTTCTACAAATTTTCTAAGAACAGTAACAGAAAACGTTAACAACAAAAAAATGCTATCAATTTCATTTCACCTTGTAACATGTTGAGCAAGGTGTATATCTTCATGTGATGATATGTTATTACCATATATGTCATTTTGTCTTGTTATATAGACATACATCAGAAAACAAATGGATTTTCACTATAATAAGTATGGTGAAATAATAAATTGTCATAAACAAAGTTTACGTCCATCACATACAAACATTCGGAAATCTATGACAAGTAAAGTACTAATTGAAATACATGTGGTTGATATTACATATTCTATACCTTAGCTCGAAAGTAGGAATCTTATACAAGGGCTTACTACCAATACAAATAATTATACTTAGTTATGATAAGTATAAGTAAGTCTATTATGCACCACAAATAAGTATGCTAGACTATAATAGATCTAGTTAGGTTGCATATACATTACAAACATTATGATAAACTATAATACATATAGTTTATGTTACATTACATTTTGAGCTCATTACAAGAGGTTTTAATTACATATAAATGGGGTACGAATAAAAAGTACCAGGTTTTCACGTTAAGCGAGGTACGACCATATGGTACCATGTTATACATTAAGCGAGGTATGACCTTACAGTACCGGGTTTTCACAAAAAGGGTACAAATACAAAGTACTGGGTTTTCATAAAATGGTTTTTTTTGATATTAAAACTACGTACTTAGGTTGCATATACATTACAAGCAATATGATAAACTATAATAAGTATAGTTTATGTTTAATCTGCACTACGAACTTATTACAAGAAGGGATTTCACTATCACCACCACTTTTGATAAGCTATAATATGCATAGTTCATGTTCACTACCACTATTGCATGCTATTTGATGAACTGTGATACATATAGTTTATGTTCACCATCACCATCACAATTGATAAGCTATAATAAGCGTAGTTCATGTTCATTAGCACTATCACTATTTGATGAACTGTGATACATATAGTTTATGTTCACCATCACCATCACAATTGATAAGCTATAATAAGCGTAGTTCATGTTCATTAGCACTATCACTATTCGATGAACTATGATATGTATAGTTTATGTTCACAGGATTTGGTTTCGGTATTTGGGATTAAGACTACATTCTATCTAGAATTGTTAGTTTTTAGCTATAATTTCTAAGTGTATATGCTAGAGCTATATAGAATTTAGTCGTGATCGACTTAGAATTGGTGGGTCCGCTTTATTTCCTGTTCCTTGTTTGGTTGTGGACGGGGCAGACCCATTACATTCGACGGTTTATTTAACATTGATTTTATATAACTTATATACACTTGGAGATTATGGAAGAAAATTATTGGGAATTCTAGGAGGCACAATTTCATAACACGAAAACTTACAACTCACTTTTTAAGGAAAATATTAGATTTTCTGGAATCCCTTTTACCGCTTTTACAAGGGAAACAATTTATTTCTCAATTAAAACTCTTATGAACTCACCAACCTTTGTGTTGACACTTTTTCAAACAACTTGTATTCTCAGGGAATCACTAAACAGGTATTCAACTGCTTTCGAGGACGGGACGCTAAGGCGTTAAATTCAAAACTTCTTTTGTCATCATGATGTAATTGATTTTGAAACATGTAAACTTACTCTATGATGTAACTCTTTCAATTATATTGATGATGGTTGTGTTTGCTTTCTTCACTATTATACTTGCTGTTATGATACTATTCATGAAGTCATCCACCCCCGAACGTTTCCGCCGTTTTGGTTTGGGGGTGTAACAGAGGATGTGTAGAAGACTGCGTTTCAGATGCGCTATGGCCACTACAAGTTTGTGGTGATTCCCTTCGGGCTCACCAATGCTCCTCCTGCGTTCATGGACCTCATGAACCATGTGTGTAGACCGATGTTAGACCACTCTGTGATAGTGTTTATTGATGATATCTTGGTTTACTCCAAGACGCTGGAGGAGCACGAGGAGCATCTACGAGAGGTTCTGGAGACTTTGAGGAGGGAGAACTTGTATGCTAAGTTCTCCAAGTGTGAGTTCTGGTTGTGCGAGGTGCAGTTCCTTGGGCATCTCGTCACCCAGAACGGGATCTCAGTGGACCCGGCCAAAGTGAAGGCCATGATGAGATGGGAGGTTCCGAAGTCTCCATCCGAGATTCGGAGTTTCCTAGGATTAGTCAGCTACTATTAGAGGTTCATCTAGGATTTCTCCAAGATATATGTACCCCTAACCAGGCTAGCATGGAAAATCGTGGTCTTTCTTTGGGGGCCTGAATAGTAGGCCTCATTCGAGACTCTGAGATAGAGATTTTGCGAGGTGCCAATCTTAGCCCTGCCAAAGGGCATGAAGGATTTTGTTGTGTATTGCGATGCGTCCATCTCAGGTTTGTGCGCAGTTCTGATGCAGAGAGGACATGCCATCACCTGTGCGTCGAGGCAGCTGAAGCCTCATGAGGTGAACTACCCAACACATGATTTGGAGTTGGGGGCTGTTGTTTTCGCCCTCAAGATTTAGCGTCATTACCTCTATGAGGTTCGCTGTACTATCTACACGGACCATAAGAGTTTGAGGTACCTCATGGATCAGTCGAATCTAAACATGAGGCAGCGTCGGTGGATGGACGTGGTAAAGGATTACGATTGTGATATCCTTTATCACCCGGGTAAGGCCAATGTGGTGGCCGAAGCACTTAGCCGCAAGGCAGTGCCAATCAGGGATATTTTCCTGAGGATGACGGTGGTGACTCCGCTGTTGGAGCGGATTCGGGAGGCCCAACAGGAGGCCATGAAGGACGAACATCGAAAGAGCGAGCGAATTGTGGGTCAGGTTTCCTCCTTTGACTATGACAGTCGGGGGTTGTTGATTCTGCACCTTAGGATGTGGGTCCCGTATCATGGGGGTATACCCCAGGTATTGACGGAGGAGGCGCAAAAATTTCGATTCTCCATTCACCCCGGGGCGACGAAGATGTATAGGGATGTATGTCTGGACTATTGGTGGCCTTGCATGAAGCAGGATGTGGCATGGTACGTAGAGCGGTGCTTGACCTGCAGGAAGGTCAAGGCCGAGCATCAGAGACCTCACGACAAGATACAGTCGTTGGATATTCCGATGTGGAAATGGGAATACATGACGATGGATGTTATCACTAAGCTTCCAAGGACCGCGCGAGGAGTGGATTCGATCTGGGTCATTGTCGATCGATTGACCAAGAGCACCCATTTTATCCGGATTCAAGAGAGTATTTCGGCAAAAAAGTTGGCCGACATCTATATCAGGGAGGTGGTGGCACGGCACGGGGTGCCAGTATCGGTGATTTCAGACAAGGATGTGTGGTTCACTTCCAGGTTTTGGAGGAAGTTTCATGACGAGTTGGGTACTCGTCTGCATTTTAGCACTGCCTTTCACCCACAGATAGATGGTCAGAGTGAGCGGACCATCCGGACTTTGGAGGATATGTTGTGGGCGTGTGTATTAGACTTCAGATGTAGTTGGGATACTTACCTTCCTTTGGCTGAGTTCTTGTACAAAAACAACTATCACGCGAGTATTGACCATCCTCCCTTCGAGATGTCATACGGGAGGAAGTGCAGGACCCTGATATGTTTGGGAGAGGTTGGTCAGAGGGTTATGGGGAGTACCGAAGTGGTACTCAAGACTACAGAGAGGATTTAGCAGGTCCGCAGCAGGCTTCCGACTGCTCAGATTCGGCAGAAAAGTTATGCCGACAAGCACCGATCTGACTTCGAATTCCAGGTCGGGGATATGGACCTCCTGAAGGTGTCACCTTGGAAGGGTGTCATTCGATTCACGAAGCGGGACAACTTGGGCCCTAGGTATATTAGACCTTTCAAGGTTGTATCCCGGGTGGGCAAGGTGACATATAGGCTAGATCTACCAGCCGAACTCAGTCAGATTCATAGCACCTTTCACGTTTCCCAGTTGCGGAAATGTTTTGTGGATGATTCGGCAGTAGTACCTTTACAGGACATTCAGGTTGACGACAGCCTGAACTACATCGAGCGGCCAGTGGAGATCCTTGACAGGAAGTCAAAGGATCTAAAGAACAAGAGACTGGAGCTGGTAAAGGTGCAGTGGCAGCACCGAAAGGGCTCAGAGCGGACTTGGGAGCCGGTGGATGAGATGATGAAGCTTCCCAGAGCTTTTCCAGGAACAAGCAGCAGACTTTGAGGACGTAGTAAAATAACTGGGGGAGATTTGTAACACCTGGTTCCTGTTACATATTTTAAAATTAAGTATTTTGCATTTTGGCCTGAGACTCGGTGAGTTGGTGCCCCAACTCGTCGACTAGAAGCGGATTAGACACAGGAGTCAAGTGGTTGACTCGGCGAGTTAGAGACCGGACTCAACGAGTCCATGTTGTCTGGACAAAAACCCTAATATGAGGGTTTGCACCCTATATAAACACCTTAACTCAAGCTCCCTTGTCCCTAACACTCTCCTAGAGCTACATATCAAAACCCTAGCCGATTGTGTGTGTGTTAAGGCCATTTTAGTGCTTTTGTTGACTTATGAAACTTGGAAGGAAGAAGATGAGCTTGAGTATTTGACTTGGGGCTTGTGGATCCAGAAATCTCATTCCATCTTCAGCTTAATCAAGGTAAAATGCTCCTGTTTTGGTCTTCCATTTGGTTGTTCATCATTAGATTGTAGATCTTGGGTGCATTTAGAGCTTTCAAGCCATTTTTGGATTTAAGGGGTGTTATGTGGACTCTAGCCTTCAGATTTGGGCCTTAAGATGGGCTCATGGAATAAAGGTGCCAATTTTATGGCCATGAGATCACCATGCACATTGTAGGACACTTTATATGGATTTTTGAGCTGAAAACCCCATGCATGTGCATCATGTTTGGAACTTTACGTATAAAAGGGACATTAGCAGGCTAGATCTATGGTCTTGGTGTGTTAGACCTCATTCAAATCGACAGTATGGAATTGGTCAAGGTTGGACTCCACGAGTTGCTCTTGGCACTCGACGAGTCGGTGACCATTGTGCACCCAAACCCTTTTGGTGAATGGGTAAGTGTTAGGAAGGAAGTCCCTTATGGGTTTATACGCGAAAGGGGACCTGGAAGTCATGGGACTCGGAAAGTGGTATGAGCAGACTCGACTAGTCCATAGCAATCTGCCAATCTTTGAAGATGGACTCGACGAGTTGTTCATACAACTCGGCGAGTCATAGACTGGACAAGTTCTTAAGTTGGAGATGAACTTGACGAGTTCAAGAAGGAACTCAGCTAGTCGGATGAAGATGGTCCCGATGTTATGATTAAAGGAGAACCCGTCGAGTTTTTGCTAGACTCGACGAGTGGAGCCGGGGTTTTGTGTGGGATTAGAGAAGCATGGAATCGATGAGTTGGTAGGCCAACTCGGCGAGTCAGGTCAACTGAATGTTGACTTTAACCAATGTTGACTTTGACTGAACTTGGGCTAACCCTGTTTAGGGTTGTATGTTATATGTGTTGACTTGAAGGTTATCATGTTGGGATCAAGGAGTCATTGGAAGTCGATTTGTGCACCGAGGATAGTTCAGACACCGCACGATATCGAGTTGAGTTACCTTCCAGTAGGGGTGGGTCTAAGGCCACAATGCCGGCCCACCAAAAAGGGGTTTTTAAATGATAATGGTCTTTGTCATAATTATCTTGGTCTGTTTATGTGTTGGTTATGAGGTTTATCTGGATAGTATGTTATGTGTATCATAGGTATTAGTTGTTGGATTAGTGTCTACGTCCATAACTATAATTGGTATATACTTGACCCGACCTGGCATGGTCCATTTGGGTTGCATGGCATCATGCATTTTGATAGACTAAAATGAGAGAAATAACAATTAAGGTTTGTTAATATATTATAAGTTCTAATATATTAATAAGATTATTTAATTAGTATTGATCAAGAATTAATCTAGAATTAATTAAGTGATCAAAAGAAGAATAATTAAATATATGGGTTGATTGTGTAAATCATCCATACTTATATAGTGGGCTAATGCTCCATGGATTATCAAGTTGGGCTAAAACCCATAGGATGCTCCATGGATGCTCCATGGGGTATTTGAACCCATGGATCCAAGGAAATGGAAAGCCATGACAATTAGGGTTTACCCTAATTACGAGTAACTATATAATGATCTTATGATTGAAGAAATCAGCCACTAGGTGAAGAAATGAGGGCATGCCGATTTTGAAGTGTTCTAATTTCTTTCTAAGTTATTCCAAATGGACTTGATGTTGTGTGAACCATTTGAGGTGTGACACTTGGCGCATTAGGCTCTCAAGAGGTATGTAATTCTACTAGAATTTATATTATGTGTACTTTATATTATGCTAGTTAGAACAATACCTTCAAAATTGATATTTGCATGTATAATAGAGAAAACATAGATCCAAGGTATTTAGGGTTGCATGTACACCATAGGAGTGTTAGAATGCTCAAAACCCAACAGTGGTATCAGAGCCTAGGGTTGTTTTCACTTACACTTGATGCAAAATGCTTAAAAATCGAATTTTTGTGCTGTCTGGACAGGGGACTCGACGAGTCCATGAAGGGACTCGACGAGTCCAAGACAAAATGCATCCAACTCGCTGAGTTTGTTCATGCAGTCGACGAGTTGGACCCCCAAACAACATATCTTCGAGTTTTGGTGATGGAATTGGTCTAGACTCATTACCTATGATTGTGTTAGACCTATAAAAGCTCTTTTTAATGTGATAATAATTATGTTAAACCAATTTGAATTCTATAATCGAAGTTTCAAGTTTATACGTGTTTATGTTATTCTTGAAAATTGTTGATTATGAATGTTCATGCTTATGAGTTTTGTTAGGTCATAGGAGTTATGTGCAAATTGTTTCCTAGTATAATTCATGGTCTTGATGAAAATTGTATGGAGTTCATAACTCGTTCTCAAGTTATGAATTTCCAAGAGTTTTATGTTTCCTTGATTTATGAGTTAGTTTAGATTGATGAAAAAAAATTGTGTTTTTGTGTAACAACCCGAAGTTGTTCATCGCCGAAAACCCGTTCTACCCGAATAACTCGTCGGAAATCGAAATGTCCCGTTATCGTTTTTGGGCTTAGTTAACTAAAAATTATATATTCATTTTCATTCAATGAGGGTCCAAATCATCTAGGAACTCATGAATTTAGCCCAAAACATTTATTTCTCAAGTTTTAGAAATATCCTCGTCGGGTGACGAAAACTCAATCGGGTGCGACCCAAAGCATCGTTTAAGACCGGTATTGGGTAGAATTCCTCCGTGTCCAAGTTTTAGGGACTATATAAGAGTGTTTAAACACTCATTTGAAGCTTTTTCCTTCTCTCTCTACTCTCTCTCTAACCACTCTCCTAAATCCAAAGATTAAGTGTCCAAAACTCAATTTTAAGGCCACAAATCCTTAAGGTACCTTCCTAGCCTTAATCTATAGCATGTTTAGCTTCCAAATTTGACATTTAATCAAGAAATTGGACATTTTATGTGAGTTTACGGCCCAGGAGGCAGCCTAGGCCGTAAACACCATTTAGAAGGGTTTTTAGCCCTTAAACTCCTTCCTAGACTTGTTTGGACTTTAGATATGGCTAAGGGACTTCAAGATATGGACTTAGAACACCTAAAACTATAATTTTGTGGACTTTGAAGGAGTTTACGGCCAAGGCATAAGCTTGGGCCGTAAACTCAAGTTAATGGGGTTTTTCATGCCCTTAAACCCTTCCAAATCACCCCTACAGCTTAAATATGAATTATAGGACCTTGGTATTAGCATTTGGACACTTGAAACATGAATTTTGGGGGATATAGATGAGTTTACGGCCAAGAATAGTGCTTGGGCCATAAACTCCCCAAAACTTAGCATAAAATCAATTCTAAGGTGTTAGAAAGCCATCCAACACCACCAAAAGCCTTGGAATAAATCAAGGGACCAACCAAAAATACTTTGAAGGCCTTAAACACATATTTTATGGGGTTTATAAGAGTTTACGGCCAAGACATGTTCTTGGGCCGTAAACTCCAAAAATTTTAGTGTTAGAATGCAATCTACACACCCCTAAGGCCCTTAGATGAATTTTAGAAGTCCATTCATGCATGTTTTAGGCCTTGAAACACCTTGTAGCACCATATAATAGAGTTTACGGCCAAGAGGGGGTTCTCATAGGCCGTAAACTCCATAAATCCCTCATATGTCCCATACAAATTCATGTTAGACCTTGGAATAATTCTATTAATCACATGTGATTTGTTCTAGCAACATTTGACACCATTTTCTTGGAAAAATAGGAGTTTACGGCCAAGGAGCCATGCTAGGCCGTAAACTCCCATATAAAGGGTCTATTTTATGTTTTAAAACTATTCCAAGTCCCTAAACCAAGTCTAGAAATTATTCCCTAAGTGTATGAAGTCATTTAGCACCTTAAACCACACCCACCATGAGTTTACGGCCGTAAACTCATGGGGAATGGGTGTTTTGGACCAAAAACTCTTGTATAAGTTTACTCATGGGGAGTAAAATCAAGTCCCAAGTCCCTAGTGCCATTTCCCATCCTTAAACGCCACCCGGGTCCCTCCAAACACTCGTATCGGAGTGTTTTCGCGACTTGAAGCAATTGTCCCTATCCAACAATTAATCTAAGTCCTAATTAGATACAAATGTGTATCTTTACATTATAATTAGGAACCTCGTGTATTTACAAGCCCCGGATCAACTCTTAGCATCCTAATCGTCCTACTTCTAGTCCGGTGAGTTCATACCCCTACGCCTTCTTCACTGTTTTTAACTGTTTTCAGGGGGGAATACAAGCAAACCAAAACTGTTTTCAAATCATAACTTTTATGTATTCCAAATAATATCTGACAACCTTACAAACTCTTTTACTCCTTATGTATTATGTTGAGCATAAGGAATGATTTTCAATTACAACTAAATGGATTTTAGTTAAGAAAATAAACAATCTAATCAAATTATTATGGGAATAATTTGGGGTTCTATGTTACTCTTTATATCAAGTATTGATACCTGTATTAAGTCATTAGATAAACTATGTCTGGTTCAGTTTATCTCTACACCATTCGAATGTTTTGCCAGATAGTCTCATTGTATGTAACTATTTTCACTGAATCGTGTCTTAAAGTCTTTGTATGTTTGTTATCGTATGAGAATCCTGGGAATAGTTTAATACTAGTTTGTGAGATAGTCACTACCCTTTATGGATGATCAAGTAAATCCTCTCCGGAAGTGTAACCAGAGTCTCCTGGAGGGAGAGCGAAGAGTTTGTGAATAGATCTATTCGGGACTGACAATCCCACACCTTAACTGCTAGCTACAGTTAGGCGGGCACACCTGGGGTGACAAATTCTGGATATCATTCGACGTCTGACTAACGTCAAGGAGGTCTCGTTGTCGTATCAGTATGGTTACCCGACTCACAATACGTATTAATATAACTTATTCACAGCTAGGGTTTGTTTAGAATTTATATCTTGTTCGGGATGGTAATCCCATGGTCTTGTATCTATATCTCATTCAGGATGGTATTCCCATGGTTTTATGTCTATATCTCGTTCGGGATGATAATCCCATGATCTTGTGTCTATATTTCGTTCGGGATGGCAATCCCATGGTTTTGAAACTAAATCTTATACGGGATGATAATCCCATGATTTTATCAATCTATCATATATCTAGTTTCGGGATAGTGATCCCATGGTTATCAAGCTATCTTATATCTACTTTCGGGATAGTAATCCCATGGTTTTATCGAATTATCTTATAACTGGTTCGGGATGTAGTCCCAAGGTTTTCAAAATACTTTCTATTTACAGTTCGTCTAAATTATAGTTTTGTGTATTAAACTATACTATGTGCTATCTAATCAATCTTACAATTAGGAAAATATGGGATTTTCCTGGGGTTAACATTATATCTGTAACAGAACTGTAACGAAAGATAACTTAACTACTTTACATAAGAAAATATGGGATTTTCTTGGATATCAAATCTTTTCAGAAAACTAAAGGAAATCGATACATTTTCACAAAACAAAACCGCTTATGAACTCACCAGCTTTATGCGGATTTTCAAACCGCTTGTATTCTCAGGTCCAAGTTAGACAGGTATCCGGCGATATCTTTTGGTGAAGACGGAGTGCTCTGAAGACTCGTCTCTTTTGTTCATATGATATATGTATAACTTTTGTACAATTTACTTTTGAACCAAATGTAAACTTTCATATATATATGTAATGTAATGGTTGTTTACTATGATTACTATGTACATTGGATTTGATACACAACATGGAGTCAACCCCGGGAACGTTTCCGCCTTTGGTTTTTGGGGTGTGACAGATTGGTATCAGAGCCCTTGTTTATAGTGAACAGAGTATACCAAACCTTACATGGTATAAAACTATAAACATTAAGGGGCCTAAGTGCTCTGAACTAAAAGTATCCTACAATATATAAGTATTTTCAAAAGTATTTAAGTATGCCGAGCCGTTGAAATCCATAACTATAAGTAGAACAAAACATAAGTAAATGGGTGTTGTACGCTGCGGTTAAACCTGAGCAGTTATGTAGTCGTGTCTAGGGTCAATATAGCCTGGCCAACTATATTCATTCGAGACACGGCCAACATGTGTTTGGGAGTGACTGTGGCATGCGGCATACCTAAAACTTACCTAATATTCCAAACAACAAATCGTCGCTGCAGCGAACCATGAAATACTATGGGAGTATTTCTCGAGCCGATCCTTTGTAGAAAATCCTCGTATACGCGTTATTCCTTAACCATTCCTCTAGCATAAAATGTTCTATCTTGGTAACTCCTTCCTGCTTTATCGCTTAGTATGATGCTATATTTGCCATGATAAGATATCTCCTGTCCCATATCTCTTGATTCAATTTAGAGGACTTATGATCCTCTCTTTCCTGATCTTGTTAGATCACGATGCCTCCAAGAAAGAGACCCAGCTCAACGAACAACAACAATCCTCCTTTTCAACTTGATCTTGCATCGCTTCAGACAGTTCTGACTGCTGCAATGGTAGCAGCCATGTCGCAAATGAACTCTAGAAATTCAGGAGGTGATCCCCAAAATCCAGAAGATAGCCAGGGACACCAAAAAGGGGGTTCCTATAAGGACTTCATGAACGCAAAACTGACATTCTTCGATGGCACAGGGGGTGTCATTGCTTTAACCCGATGGTTCGAGAGAATCGAATCAATCTTTGAGATATGTGGCTGTTCGGAGTCTGATAGAGTCAAGTTTGCCGCCTGTACCTTCCTAGACAAAGCCCTGACTTGGTGGAATAGCCGAGTCAAATCCTTAACTTTACCTGTAGCCAATGCTATGGGTTGGGAAGCTATGAAGGAGCTTCTTCTCGCAGAGTATTGCCCTCGGGGCGAACTTCAGAAGCTAGAACATGAACTATGGAACCTTAAGATGAAGGGTTCTGACATAACTGCTTATACCTCAAGATTCGACGATCTGGCCCTACTTTGTCCGGGAATGGTTACCCCGGAAAGTAAAAAGATAGAGAGATTCATCTGGGGGTTGACCCAGCCAACAAAGGGGAATGTCTTGGCTGCGAAGCCAGACACTTATGACAGTGCTAAGTGCCTTGCGAAAATCCTGATAGATCATGAAGACGACTCTGATGAAGAAGCTACTACCCCTGAGCCAGTCACTAGTGGAGGAGGAAGTAAAAAGAAATCCTGGAACAAACGGAAGGCCCAGAGTACGCAAGGGTCTTCTAAGAAACAGCAAACGGTAGCAGTCCATGCTGCTACTGCCCCTGTTGCTGTCTCGGCTGTAGGTTCCACAGCCCAAACTCCCACCAGTGGATATACTGGTACCCTTCCTTGGTGTGGTAAGTGCAACTACCACCATCGCATTCCTGGACCATGTCGCGAAAAGATCTGCGACAACTGTGGCAATAAGGGCCATCTTGCGCGAACCTGTAGAAAACCAGCGAAGCCAACGAACCAATCATCCGGAGCGGGAATCAGTCCGGCCTGCTATAATTGTGGTGAAGCTGGGCACTTCAAAAGGAATTGTCCCAAGACAGCTACAACCACAGATCCCTCTGCTGTCGCAGGTATATCTCTTTGAAAATTCTTATACTTAGAACTCTTTTTGATTTTGGTTGCAAAAGGGAAATCTGTTATCTATCTATTCGAACGTTTTCTAAACTCAATCCTGTTGGATAAGGTGTCTAAGTCCATAACTTATTTGGTATATACTTGACCCGACCGGCATGGTCCATTTGGGTTGCATCTCATCCAAACTATTATGGATAATTTTATGAGAGTTATACACATATGTTTATTAATATATTATGAGTTATAATATATTAATATGAAGTTACGTTATTTAATTAGTTTTTTATGGATTAATTTAGAGATTAAAAGGAATACTAATTAAATTATGGGCTATTTGTTTTATATAGTGTGGGCTAATACTCATTTGTTAATGGGCTAGGCTTATGTGGAAGTCCATGGATGATCCATGGAGCTTTTAACCCATGGATCCTTGGAATAGGAAAAGACATGGGTTATTAGGGTTTCACCCTAACCATGCATACTATATAAGCATGCTTATGGAGCATGAAAATGAGCCTAAGATAGCCTAAGAGAAAGCTAGTGTTCTAGTGTGTGTGTGCATGTGTGTGGCCGAAAATACAAGAGTGTGTATACTCTCTTAAAGTTTTCCAAGAGTTTGTGGTGTTTGTGATTCCATTTGAGGCATTCACACTATTGGTGCTTGGCCCTCAAACTCCTAAGAACCCAACACAACAAAGGTATGTAATCTCTTCTAACTCTTTTATGTTGAAATGTTCCCCATGCCATGTTAGATAGGTTATAAACCTTGGAAAATTATTATTTTGCATGTATTTAGACAAACATAGATCCAAGGTTTATTAGGGTTGCATGCACACTTAGGAAGTGTTAGATTGCTCAAAACCCAACAGTGGTATCAGAGCCTAGGCTTGCTTGTTTGATACTTGATGCAAAATAGTGAAAAAAGTCGAAATCGTTGATGTCTGCATGCTAGACTCGCCGAGTCCATTGGGGGGACTCGCCGAGTCCAAGGCAAACTTCAACCTACTCGACGAGTCCGTTCATGCACTCGGCGAGTAGGATCGAAGGAATGCAGAATCTCGACTTTTGCTGCTGGAAATGGACTGGAAACATTACCCTAAATTGTTTTGGTGTTGTAAAACTTATTTTAGTTGGTGTAATGGTTGTTCTAATCCATTTACAATAGCATATATCAAAAATCCATGATTTTATGTGTTCATATAATTCTTGAATTTTTGATGATCATGTTCATGTTCTTATGAATTTAGAAAATGATAGGAATTATTTGCTGAATTGTTTAGAATTAATTCTTAATCATTTATGTGTTTTAATGGAGTCCATAATTTGTCCTCAAGTTATGGATTACCAAAGGTCACTTTCTTTTAACACACACTTAAAACACATAAGTTACATGAAAATGAAGAGTCTTCATTTTTATGAACCTTTAATTCATAAGTTATGAAATGAAGAGTTTTGCAAAGTTACAAAACTTGTCCTCAAGTTTTGGAATTTGTAAAGTTTCACACACTTTAATAAACTTTAATTCCAAACCTTAGAGTTTTAATAGTTAAAATTCAACCCTTATACTATTTATAACATTAATGGTTAATTATTATATATATGTATAAGAATAAGTCGTTTTACCGTTAGTAGGCCTCATTCACGAAGCCGGTCTATAAGGTGGGTATAAGGTTGTTGCCTATAAAATGGCGACTTAATGGGTGTATACTCTCACCCACCGCTTGCTTGATCGGTGGAGGGTCGTTAGCCGAACGGGTAGAACAACGACTTTAAATCCTCATTAAAAGTATAATGAATATTATAAAATAACTAAACTCTTTTAATTCCCAATCTTAGTTATTTTAGGAAAATGTGAACATGGTGCTAATCCATGGAATTCACACTTTGTACCTTACCAAGTCGTTAGTGGAGCGTGTGTGGTTAACTGGCACACTAATTAGACTAGTAAGGATCACGAAGGGTAACTTAATGTTGTCATAGATCAATGGAGCGTGTGTGGTTAACCGGCACATTGATTAGGTGATAATATTAGGAGTACCAAGTGAGTTAGCATGGTTATTCACACCTTGTTTTGTGATCCTCGGCATCCCAGTCACAAAACTTGAAGGGCACAATCGAGATTGAAACATGCCATTGAAAAGTTCAATGAATCTCAAAAGAATCTAGGAATTTCAAATCCAATTAAACCTAATTAATCATTTCGTTTTCATGGTGGAAATTGGTGAATCGTCATTCGCCTACCTTTCAAATATATTATTACTTAGATTACGGCATCCCTCTTCTAAGTGTAATATATTGTGATTGGATCCTAGCCTTAATATTACATTTGGGTGTCTTATTAAGGATCCTAAATATCTAATCTAAACTTACTTTCTTCTTTCAGATGTCTTCCAACACTAATGCTTCAGGCTCTAACCCAACTGGTTCTTTCTCTCTCATGAATCTTTGTGGGAGGGTCATCTTTGATGGTTCCAACTTCATGGATTGGATTAGGAACATCAGGATGGTTACTCGTTACGAGGACAAGGAATATGTCCTCGATAAGGAGTTAAAAGAACTTGATGAGTCTACTGCTACTCCTGAGGAGATCGCTGAATTCAGGACTCATGAGAGAGATGCTACTAAGGTGGCATGTATCATGATGGCCACGATGACAGCCGAGCTCCAAAAGTCATATGAAGATTTCTACCCTTTTGAGATGCACCAAGACTTGATGGAAAGGTACCATCAGAGTGCTCGTCAGGAGCGGTATGAAATAATCTCCTCCATAATAACTACCCGCATGAAGGACGGTGAATCCGTCACGGGCCACATGCAAAAGATGCAAAGGTATGTGGACCGTTTGTTGAAGCTGAATGTTAACATCCCCGAGGAGTTAGCAATTGACATCATTTTGCACTCCTTGCCTTCTTGTTATGATCATTTTCGAATGACATATCATATGAACAAGGAGGAAGTTACCCTCAGCAAGCTTCAAGGACTCTTGAAGACCGCTGAAACCGGTCTTAAGGGTAAAGCGGTTGTTACCTCTACTACTCCTACTCCAACTT
Organism: Lactuca sativa; assembly: GCF_002870075.4. Classification (NCBI taxonomy): domain Eukaryota; kingdom Viridiplantae; phylum Streptophyta; class Magnoliopsida; order Asterales; family Asteraceae; genus Lactuca; species Lactuca sativa. Next base: position 248,442,167 of record NC_056623.2, on the reverse strand, counting down.
CTACCCCTGTTTTAGCTATTGGGCAAGGCAAAGGGAAAAAGAGGAAGCACCCTTCGAAGGGTACCAAGGGAAAGTCTCTTGAAGGCTCCTCATCCAAGACTAAGAACAGTTCTGTCACTCCTTCTGCCATTCCAAAGGATGCTGAATGCTTTTATTGCCATGAAAAGGCACACTGGAAGCGAAACTGCCCTAAGTACTTGCAGGATCTAAAGGATGGGAAAGTGAAACCCACCTATGCAGGTATTTACACTATATTGTCTAATTACTCAACATATTCTAACTCTTGGGTGCTTGATACAGGATGTGGTATTCACATATGTTCTGATTTGCAGGGCCTAAGAAAAGGTGAGGATGTGGAGCACGGGAAGATAAACTTAATCATGGGGAATAGGAAGGCTTCACCTGTTTCCAAGATTGGAGTTTATACTTTGTTGCTTAATAATGGGTTAAAATTAGATTTGAATAAATGTGTATACTCGTCTGAAATGGCGAGGAATATTATTTCTTTTCATGCTTTGTACAAACAAGGTTTTACCTTTTCGTTTGATAATGAATGTGGTGGTATTAATGCTTTCTTTAATAATGTGTTTTATTTTAAAGCATTACCTTGTGATGGCGTGTATGAAACTATGTCGATTGTAGACAACTTAGGAAATAATGTGTTGTATATTGATTCTTCTACTAGCCTAGATAAAGCATCATTGTGGCATTGTCGTCTTGGACATGTAAACAAGAAACGCATAGACCAACTCCAAAAGAGTGGAGTCTTGGAATCATTTGACCTCAAATCAGATGATAGTTGTGAATCTTGTCTACTTGGAAAAATGACAAAATCACCCTTCACTGGAACTTGTGAGAGGGGTGAAGGTTTGTTGGACCTAATACATACTGATGTATGTGGGCCATTCAAAACCGCCACAAGGGACGCTAATCGGTATTATGTGACTTTTATTGATGATTATAGTAGATATGGGTATGTCTACTTGATCAAACACAAGTCCGAAACCTTTGAAAGGTTTATGGAATTCAAACAGGAAGTAGAAAATCAATTGGGCAGGAACATTAAGATGCTTCGATCCGATCGAGGTGGTGAGTATCTTAGTACCGAGTTCCTTGACTATCTTAAGGAGTGTGGGATTGTCTCACAATTGACTCCTCCCAGGACACCACAGCTGAATGGTGTAGCTGAGAGGCGTAATCGTACCTTGTTGGACATGGTTCGCTCTATGATGAGTCGAGTTTCGTTACCAATCTCTTTTTGGGGGTATGCCTTAGAGACTGCCGCCCATATCCTTAATCTAGTCCCTACAAAGAAGGTTACCAAAACACCTCATGAAATGTGGACTGGGAAGGTTCCCAATTTGGACCACATCAAAATTTGGGGTTGCGAAGCATTCGTGAGGCGTGAAACTCATGATAAGCTTGAACCCCGAAGTGAAAGGTGTATTTTCATCGGCTACCCACAGAAATCCTTCGGTTACCTTTTCTACAGACCCAGTGAGAATGTGGTCTTTGTAGCACGAAGAGGGATCTTTCGCGAGAAAGAATTTATAAGCCAAGGAGACAGTGGGAGGCAGATTGATCTTGAAGAAATTCAAGAATCAATTGGTGAAGGAACCTCAGACACTAGCAATCAACCTGAGGTAGAAACTCCTGTTGATCCAGCTGACGAGTCTGTACCTCCGAGACGTTCCACACGGGTTAGGAACACACCTTCGTTTTATTATGGTTTTCATATTACTACGGAAGGTGATACGTTTATTAGTGATAGTACACTAGTAAATTTGGATGAACCTAGCAGTGTTAAGGAAGCCATGGCAGGCCCGGAGTCTGCTAAATGGAAGGAGGCTATGGACAGCGAGATACAGTCCATGTATGACAATCAAGTTTGGAACTTGGTTGACAATGTACCAGGCCGTAAGACAGTCGGGTGCAAATGGATCTTCAAAAAGAAGACCGACATGGAAGGAAAAGTGCATACTTATAAGGCTCGACTGGTTGCGAAGGGTTTTACTCAAACTCAAGGTATTGATTATGATGAAACCTTCTCGCCGGTGGCCAAGATTAAGTCTATTAGGGTTATGTTAGCCATTGCAGCATTTCATGATTATGAAATATGGCAAATGGATGTCAAAACCGCTTTCCTTAATGGAAAGTTGGCTGAGGATGTGTACATGAATCAGCCAGAGGGTTTTGTCAATGCAGAGTACCCTAATAGAGTATGCAAGCTTAAGAAATCCATGTATGGATTAAAGCAAGCATCTCGTAGCTGGAATCTTTGTTTTGATGAGAAGGTAAAAGAGTTTGGCTTCTTGAGAAGCGAAGATGAGTCTTGCGTGTATGTCAGAGCTAGTGGGAGTATAGTTAGCTTCTTGGTACTGTATGTGGATGACATACTACTCATAGGAAATGACATCCCAACCTTGCAGGAGGTTAAGTCCTGGCTTGGGAAGTGCTTTGCTATGAAGGACCTAGGGGAGGCTACCTATATCCTAGGGATAAGGATATTAAGAGAAAGGAGTAGAAGACTAATTGGACTTAGTCAGAGTATCTACTTGGATAAGGTGTTGAAAAGGTTCAACATGGAGAATTCCAAGAAAGGAGAGTTACCGATCCAAAGCAATACCAAACTGAGTAAGACTCAGAGTCCGAGTACAGAGGCTGAGATAGCTGAGATGAGCCAATTACCATATGCTTCCGCAGTTGGCTCGATCATGTATGCTATGACTTGTACCCGTCCTGATGTGGCATTTGCTTTGAGCATGGTCAGCAGGTATCAGGGGAACCCTGGCAAGGCTCATTGGACCGCGGTAAAGAACATTCTCAAGTACCTGCGGAGGACTAAGGATTGGGTCCTTACCCTTGGTGGCAGTGATGACTTGAGAATATTAGGGTATAGTGATGCTGGTTTTCAGACTGATAGGGATAATTTCCGCTCTCAGTCGGGCTGGATCTTTACCTTAAATGGAGGGGCAATTTCTTGGAAGAGTTCCAAGCAGGAGACGGTGGCTGATTCGACTTGTGAATCAGAGTATATAGCAGCGAGTGAAGCAGCGAAGGAGGCGATATGGCTAAAGAACTTCATCGGAGACCTTGGAGTTGTACCAGCTATTAAGGAACCTATAGAAATTTTCTGTGACAACAATGCTGCGGTTACCTTAGCCAAGGAACCAAGAGATCATGGCAGATCCCGACACATTGACAGAAAATATCACTTCATAAGACACAAGATTGAAGAAGGACTCCTTGTGACAAGGAGGATATCGTCAGATGAGAATCCTGCAGATCCCCTTACGAAGGGACTGACGAGGGTTAAGCATTTTCAGCATGCGAGACACATCGGGCTGAGGGACGATATTAGTTTTACAGATTAGATAGTTTTCCTGAAACTTGTAAAATGTAATCGACGTTTGATGATGAATAAAATTTGTGATTTATTTATGAGTAAAGTGTTACTATCATTGTCAATTATTTACTATTGTTTCAGTTTTGCATGTTTTGACTTCCAGAATAATTAATTTGTTCAAACCTCCACAATCGATCATACGTCGGAAGTAGGTATGAATCAAGATTGTCATGAATTGGGTTTGTAGATGCCTTAAAGGTGTTTAGGCATGGCAATGGTTGCTGCAACATTCATGAGTACTCATAAGTTATGAGTATTGGTATAAACCCACGCTCACTTGTATCACTTCATGGAATTTATCTCGAGTGATCGTGAGACGATAACATCATATAAATCTTTAAACCTAGAGATATGAGTTGTTACCTATGAGTTGGTTGTGCATTGATTGCACGTAAACGCATCAGTAACTTGATGTTATAAAACGTGCCTTTGTGTACAATTCAATAAGTAGTAGAACAAGCATATCAGTCGAAGTTTATCTGTTCCTTCTAGAAATAGAAGCGATATCCGGGCCCCTCGATGATTTTGTGTTGACCCATATACCAGGCCTGGTCAGAACTAAATCGATGTGTTCAGTGAAGTTCTTCGTCAAACAAATCGGATAATCGAGAAACAACTGCTAGACAATAAGCAAGACTTAGTTCCATGTGTTTGTCCGGCTGATATCATGAGAACAGAGGATTATGTGATCACTTATCTAAAATGGCGCTTCATAGTTCGACAGAGTCTTCATTGTTCGAGGGAGTTTTCGAGAGCTACGATTGTTGGTTGGTTCCTGAAGTTATAGGCAAATATAGTTATTAGACTTATCCAAGTGGGAGTCTGTTGGATAAGGTGTCTAAGTCCATAACTTATTTGGTATATACTTGACCCGACCGGCATGGTCCATTTGGGTTGCATCTCATCCAAACTATTATGGATAATTTTATGAGAGTTATACACATATGTTTATTAATATATTATGAGTTATAATATATTAATATGAAGTTACGTTATTTAATTAGTTTTTTATGGATTAATTTAGAGATTAAAAGGAATACTAATTAAATTATGGGCTATTTGTTTTATATAGTGTGGGCTAATACTCATTTGTTAATGGGCTAGGCTTATGTGGAAGTCCATGGATGATCCATGGAGCTTTTAACCCATGGATCCTTGGAATAGGAAAAGACATGGGTTATTAGGGTTTCACCCTAACCATGCATACTATATAAGCATGCTTATGGAGCATGAAAATGAGCCTAAGATAGCCTAAAAGAAAGCTAGTGTTCTAGTGTGTGTGTGCATGTGTGTGGCCGAAAATACAAGAGTGTGTATACTCTCTTAAAGTTTTCCAAGAGTTTGTGGTGTTTGTGATTCCATTTGAGGCATTCACACTATTGGTGCTTGGCCCTCAAACTCCTAAGAACCCAACACAACAAAGGTATGTAATCTCTTCTAACTCTTTTATGTTGAAATGTTCCCCATGCCATGTTAGATAGGTTATAAACCTTGGAAAATTATTATTTTGCATGTATTTAGACAAACATAGATCCAAGGTTTATTAGGGTTGCATGCACACTTAGGAAGTGTTAGATTGCTCAAAACCCAACAAATCCTTCGTATGTAATCGAGACGACTAACTAGTGAGATAGAGAACACTAACTTCATATCTATAGATTGAATCCTTGGTCCGGAGGACTGTTCTGTTCCATTCGATTTATAAAGGGGGAAAAACTTTCCATGAAAATACTTTGATGCCATGTTTAACCAGAAATGACCGAGTTTTCGTTCGCGTTGTTATCTTTACTTTCGAAAGGACCGCTCGTTAGATCTTTTTCTCGACCCGATTCTCGTGATCTTCGGCATCAAACTTTCGTATCATTCTATGCCTTAGAACTCAAAAGTTTTCCCAATGTAAATTATCACGCATCCCTTGTTTCTGTGATTATTGAGAAACGGGAAGTTAGCAACTATTCCCTCTAAATGTCTATCCCGAAGGATTCCCGGGAGTTTCTTCCGAGCACCTAGTTAGTCTCACCTCAAACCTTTCGAGATCTTCGTAGAAGATCGATTCAGCAGCTTTCAGGTTTCGGAAGCCCTTAGAGCTTGGTAATATCTATCTAGACCATCACGTCTCGAATCCTTAGAAACGTCGGCCCAACGAAACCCTAGTGATTCCTTGAGGAAACCGAAGTCGTTCAGGGTTGGAATTTCCACGAGAAAGCAGATTGATATCGTAGATTGAGAGAGAGTCAAGATACGAAACAAGGACACGTCCCAATAGTGAGAATTCACTAGAATGCCCAACAGAGACCAGATTCCACTTGGGAAAGTGAAGATCCGAGGCAACAAATCCATTCGTATTTCATTCCAATCCATGACCTGTATCTTATTCTTTGAATTTCGGGATGAAATTCCCTCTAACGGGGGGATAATGTAACAACCCGAAGTTGTTCATCGCCGAAAACCCGTTCTACCCGAATAACTCGTCGGAAATCGAAATGTCCCGTTATCGTTTTTGGGCTTAGTTAACTAAAAATTATATATTCATTTTCATTCAATGAGGGTCCAAATCATCTAGGAACTCATGAATTTAGCCCAAAACATTTATTTCTCAAGTTTTAGAAATATCCTCGTCGGGTGACGAAAACTCAATCGGGTGCGACCCAAAGCATCGTTTAAGACCGGTATCGGGTAGAATTCCTCCGTGTCCAAGTTTTAGGGACTATATAAGAGTGTTTAAACACTCATTTGAAGCTTTTTCCTTCTCTCTCTACTCTCTCTCTAACCTCTCTCCTAAATCCAAAGATTAAGTGTCCAAAACTCAATTTTAAGGCCGCAAATCCTTAAGGTACCTTCCTAGCCTTAATCTATAGCATGTTTAGCTTCCAAATTTGACATTTAATCAAGAAATTGGACATTTTATGTGAGTTTACGTCCCAGGAGGCAGCCTAGGCCGTAAACACCATTTAGAAGGGTTTTTAGCCCTTAAACTCCTTCCTAGACTTGTTTGGACTTTAGATATGGCTAAGGGACTTCAAGATATGGACTTAGAACACCTAAAACTATAATTTTGTGGACTTTGAAGGAGTTTACGGCCAACGCATAAGCTTGGGCCGTAAACTCAAGTTAATGGGGTTTTTCATGCCCTTAAACCCTTCCAAATCACCCCTACAGCTTAAATATGAATTATAGGACCTTGGTATTAGCATTTGGACACTTGAAACATGAATTTTGGGGGATATAGATGAGTTTACGGCCAAGAATAGTGCTTGGGCCGTAAACTCCCCAAAACTTAGCATAAAATCAATTCTAAGGTGTTAGAAAGCCATCCAACACCACCAAAAGCCTTGGAATAAATCAAGGGACCAACCAAAAATACTTTGAAGGCCTTAAACACATATTTTATGGGGTTTATAAGAGTTTACGGCCAAGACATGTTCTTGGGCCGTAAACTCCAAAAATTTTAGTGTTAGAATGCAATCTACACACCCCTAAGGCCCTTAGATGAATTTTAGAAGTCCATTCATGCATGTTTTAGGCCTTGAAACACCTTGTAGCACCATATAATAGAGTTTACGGCCAAGAGGGGGTTCTCATAGGCCGTAAACTCCATAAATCCCTCATATGTCCCATACAAATTCATGTTAGACCTTGGAATAATTCTATTAATCACATATGATTTGTTCTAGCAACATTTGACACCATTTTCTTGGAAAAATAGGAGTTTACGGCCAAGGAGCCATGCTAGGCCGTAAACTCCCATATAAAGGGTCTATTTTATGTTTTAAAACTATTCCAAGTCCCTAAACCAAGTCTAGAAATTATTCCCTAAGTGTATGAAGTCATTTAGCACCTTAAACCACACCCACCATGAGTTTACGGCCGTAAACTCATGGGGAATGGGTGTTTTGGACCAAAAACTCTTGTATAAGTTTACTCATGGGGAGTAAAATCAAGTCCCAAGTCCCTAGTGCCATTTCCCATCCTTAAACGCCACCCGGGTCCCTCCAAACACTCGTATCGGAGTGTTTTCGCGACTTGAAGCAATTGTCCCTATCCAACAATTAATCTAAGTCCTAATTAGATACAAATGTGTATCTTTACATTATAATTAGGAACCTCGTGTATTTACAAGCCCCAGATCAACTCTTAGCATCCTAATCGTCCTACTTCTAGTCCGGTGAGTTCATACCCCTACGCCTTTTTCACTGTTTTTAACTATTTTCAGGGGGGGAATACAAGCAAACCAAAACTGTTTTCAAATCATAACTTTTATGTATTACAAATAATATCTGGCAACCTTACAAACTCTTTTACTCCTTATGTATTATGTTGAGCATAAGGAATGATTTTCAATTACAACTAAATGGATTTTAGTTAAGAAAATAAACAATCTAATCAAATTATTATGGGAATAATTTGGGGTTCTATGTTACTCTTTATATCAAGTATTGATACCTGTATTAAGTCATTAGATAAACTATGTCTGGTTCAGTTTATCTCTACACCATTCGAATGTTTTGCCAGATAGTCTCATTGTATGTAACTATTTTCACTGAATCGTGTCTTAAAGTCTTTGTATGTTTGTTATCGTATGAGAATCCTGTGAATAGTTTAATACTAGTTTGTGAGATAGTCACTACCCTTTATGGATGATCAAGTAAATCCTCTCCGGAAGTGTAACCAGAGTCTCCTGGAGGGAGAGCGAAGAGTTTGTGAATAGATCTATTCGGGACTGACAATCCTACACCTTAACTGCTAGCTACAGTTAGGCGGGCACGCCTGGGGTGACAAATTCTGGATATCATTCGACGTCTGACTAACGTCAAGGAGGTCTCGTTGTCGTATCAGTATGGTTACCCGACTCACAATACGTATTAATATAACTTATTCACAGCTAGGGTTTGTTTAGAATTTATATCTTGTTCGGGATGGTAATCCCATGGTCTTGTATCTATATCTCATTCAGGATGGTATTCCCATGGTTTTATGTCTATATCTCGTTCGGGATGATAATCCCATGATCTTGTGTCTATATTTCGTTCGGGATGGCAATCCCATGGTTTTGAAACTAAATCTTATACGGGATGATAATCCCATGATTTTATCAATCTATCATATATCTAGTTTCGGGATAGTGATCCCATGGTTATCAAGCTATCTTATATCTACTTTCGGGATAGTAATCCCATGGTTTTATCGAATTATCTTATAACTGGTTCGGGATGTAGTCCCAAGGTTTTCAAAATACTTTCTATTTACAGTTCGTCTAAATTATAGTTTTGTGTATTAAACTATACTATGTGCTATCTAATCAATCTTACAATTAGGAAAATATGGGATTTTCCTGGGGTTAACATTATATCTGTAACAGAACTGTAACGAAAGATAACTTAACTACTTTACATAAGAAAATATGGGATTTTCTTGGATATCAAATCTTTTCAGAAAACTAAAGGAAATCGATACATTTTCATAAAACAAAACTGCTTATGAACTCACCAGCTTTATGCTGATTTTCAAACCGCTTGTATTCTCAGGTCCAAGTTAGACAGGTATCCGGCGATATCTTTTGGTGAAGACGGAGTGCTCTAAAGACTCGTCTCTTTTGTTCATATGATATATGTATAACTTTTGTACAATTTACTTTTGAACCAAATGTAAACTTTCATATATATGTAATGTAATGGTTGTTTACTATGATTACTATGTACATTGGATTTGATACACAACATGGAGTCAACCCCGGGAACGTTTTCGCCTTTGGTTTTCGGGGTGTGACATTTTGTTGATTTCAATCCATATTAATCTAATAGAAGTTCATAAAATATGTTTTTTGTAACTTGTCTTCAATTTATGTGAAAAGTCATATTCATGAATCTTAAAAAACTCATAAAAGTGTTGTAGGTTACATAAAAATGAAGAGTTTTTCCATTAAATTGTTTAATGACTCCATAACTTGTCTTCAAGTTATGGATGTTGAAAAGCCACTTCTTTAAAAGTGTTATTAAAGAATAAGGGGTTACATAAAAATGAAGAGTCTTCATTTTAATGAATCATTAAACTCATAAGTTATGAAATGAAAGGTTTTGAATAGTTTAAAAACTTGCCCTCAAGTTTTGGAATTTGTAATGTCTCACACATTAATGCTATAATTCCAAACTCTACAATTTTAATAGTTAAAATTCAAACTTTATGGACTTCATTAAATTAATTAAAGTGTTTAATTAAAAGAGTTAATAATTCCAAAAAGACATGGTTTAAGTTTAATTAAATTAATAGTATAGTTTAATTAATAGATTAAACCACCAAGTATTATAAATGTTTAAAATACACCCTTATACTATTATTATAATTTCAATTATATAGATATGTATAAGATACATCGGATAAAGAAGTTACGGATTTTTAACGAACCTTTCGTGTCCCGGCCTGTTAAAAATAATATAATTAAAATAAATTCAAAATTAGCCGACAGAGTCTAAATGAAATTTGTAGAGTACATTCTCATCTACGCATGGATATAAAGAACTCGAAAAATGGAGCTCGTACGCAAAAGTTATGTAATTTAGAAGTTGGAAAAATCCATTTACGCCCCGCATAAAGGATTACGCCCAACGTACCAGACGATAGGAGCCTCGTCCCAACGGCCATAGGCTCTCCCATCGGACAGAAGCCCTCCCATCCGAAGTGTGTAAGCAATGACGTCCCACTACGCCCCACGTAACCTCATACACACCAAGGTGGTTCAGCCCCCCTATAAAAGGGATGCGAGGGTTCCAGGCAAAATTGCTCATTTTCTCTCCTTCTCTTGCGTTTTTACTCCGTTTTGCATGCAAGAAATATCCCGAAGCCCCGACTTTCATATCCAAGCCCCGAAGGAAGTTTTATGCTCCCGAGATTCCTGAGAAATCCTCTTTCTTCTGCCAAAGTTCTGTTTGGTTTTCGTCTCACTTTCTTCAATCTATCAGGTGAGTTCGTACCCCTTTAACTACGTTTTCAAATGCTTTGTAAATGATTTTATACACTTTTAAGGGGGGGGGGGGAAATACAAGTAGACACACATTTATCCTCGTGTGAAAAACATCAATCTCTTGCTATACTTTTTGTTATAATCAATCATATGTGATTTATAACTACCATACGAAAACATTCTCATACAACATATCATGATAACACTTTGTCTTTTTGGAATGAAACATGTTGTTATATAAATATCAAACACTTTATTTATATTTTGAGTATAAATGTTCAATAATGTTATACTTTACATACAAATTTGACACAACACTAGGGTTTTCCATACAAACGAAACATACTTTTGGAAAAACTATAATAGGTATAGTTTAGTAGATATCCTGATATTTTACATACTATAAGTACTATATCAAGGAAATAATTTCATATACAAGAACAAATGGACTTTTCATACGTAAATCTATTTGATACTATGTTTTGTGAGACATTCAACTTCACGTACTTTCAAGTATGCAGTTAAAGTATTATATTATATAACATAATCTCTTGTAGGGAGAGAGTGATATTTGTGTATAGATCTATACGAGATTGACAATCCCACACGTAAACTGTTAGCTACAGTTAGACCGGCAGGTCTGGGGTGACAAACGTCATAATATTCCAACGCCTAAAGAAAGTTGTTACAGGCTATCTAGGTTAATAACATGGAAATAAAACTCACATGGAGTATTAGAAACATGATGATTTACGGGCTCATCAAATGTCTTAGTGATTTTATACATACTTAAATTTGTTATTCTAGACATGAAAAACTACTAATGCATTACAGTTTTGGAACTTTTAAACCACCATACACTCATGGAAAAAAATTGGATTTTTCAGAAACAAACTCAGTGATTTTATACCAAACTTACAAATTTTATACATAAACGTTTATGAACTCACCAACTTAATTGTTGACACTCTTTCAAAACTACTTGTATTTCTCATGGATTCAGTAATAAATGTAAACCCCAACTTTTGGAGAAGGGACGCTAAGGCGTTAGTTTAAAACTCATTTTGTCATCATATTGTAATTTGTTTTGAGCAAGTATCATTAAACAATGTAACTTTTAAATTATACATATGATGGTTGTTTTACATTCTTTACTATGTATTCAACTGTTACGATACTACATGAAGTCATCCTCCCTCGAACAATTCCGTCGTTCTGGTTTGGGGGTGTGACAGATTGGTATCAGAGCATTGTTTATAGTGAACTAAGTATATCGAACCACATAAAATATACAAACTATAAATGCATAGGGACTAAAACTCTCTGACAAAACGTTTTTACACCTAAACCACATTTCATTTAGCTTAAGTTATTTGGGTCATAAAAGCACAAATACATGCATACAACGAGTCATTTTCTTAGTTAGAACTAAACAAGAAGTATTAAGACAAGTTGGACACTACGACTAGGCCTCAGAATATGTAATCGGATTTGGGAAGAATATAGTCTGATCAACTATATTTATCCGAGATCGGACTAATGGATGTCGAGGAATGGTCGTAGTGAGCAACAAGTCAAAACTTACCAAAATAACACTAGTATCAAACATACAAACTTAAATACTATAGGAGTATTTGGTAAACACAATCGTTTAACTTACATATTTACATGTACATGTTTTAAATTCAAGACAATTCCCATATCTCTATTCTTGCATAGACACAATGGCTGGTTTCCACCCACCACGAGATCCGTACTACCCGAATCAAGGCAATGGAGGATGGGTAGAGGAGGACCCCGAAGAGGATGAAGAACCCATAGAGTTGGAGGAAGGGGATGACTCTGGGACAGACTCAGAACCAGAAGTAATCAACCCACCAATCGCCCAATCTCCCGCAGTTAGGAGGAACTTTCAGGGGCCAACTGCTATTTGGGGAAGTCACCCTCACCATTGGAGCCAAAAGTAAGGAGTATGTCATCCCTACAGTATGTGTCGCGACTTCAACGACGTCAGGGATGGAGGTTCAGCTGACCGAGCACTCCCAGTCATGGTAGGCAAACTAGCCAACCAGTCCTATCAATCTGGGGTCCAAGAAAACTGGATTCGTGAAGTCAACGTGGAAGTACAAGTTCATACTTTCGACATCCGTCAACTGGACAGGTTGTAGGATGACGCCCAGCTCCGCGGCGACACATTCCAAGCACAACTGATTGCAACCCTCTCTGAGATAAGGGAACAACAAGCCGCCTTTGATAGGCGCCTTATAGAAGTAAAGCAATCAGATACGGAGTCGAGCTCCAAGCTCAGCCTACATCGTAAGTAGAAGTTACCCAAATCCCAAAATTTTGTTATAGAATAGGAACTTGGCTAAAAGTCTTACTTTTCTGTAACTTCTATATTGGAGATCCTTAGAAGGGTCAAAATTTTCCTAACTTCAAATGTAACTCAACGTATGTTTCATATATATGAAGAAATTCCTTTCTGTGTTAATTCTTTGAATACCATTCGGATTCATAAGTTTATCTATCACTATGCAAACTTTTGTTATGAGTCAAGCTCTAAACCTTGGGTAGGACAGTCGAATTTATAAATTGATAACATAACAAATTATTAACACACAACTTCCAATCATTAAAAACTTACGTTCTTCATTCTATTTCTTTAGCAGCACGATGTCGCCCCATAGATCAACACGCCGTGTCAACAACGCAACACCTCCACCACCACCACCTCCATCAATGGATAACGCCACCTTGATAGTTGCTGTAACACCTGCAGTGACAGCAGCAATGGCACAGATGAGTAATAATGGGTCCGGAAGTGCAGTAAATAGCTCTACGAATGGCCAACACCAGGGTCGTTCATCGGATTGCACTTTCAAGGACTTCACCAATAGCAAGCCCATAACTTTTAACGGATCCGGAGGGATAATGGCTCTATCACAATGGATAGAGAAAACAGAAGCGGTTTTCGAGATCTGTGCATGTCTGGAAGTGAGCAAGGTAAAATTTGCCGCTTGTACATTCCCAGAGAGAGCTCTAACGTGGTGGAATGGCCACGTCAAGTCACTAACTCTGGTAGTAGCAAATTCTATGGGCTGGGAGAATCTATAGCAAATGTTAATGCAAGAGTATTGTCCAAGGGGTGAACTATAAAAGCTAGAGTAGGAACTTTGGGGCCTTACTATGGTATGCTTGGACATCACAACCTATACCAATAGGTTTAGTGATTTGGCAATCCTTTTGCCCAGGAATGGTTGCTCTAGAGAGGAAGAAGATCGAAAGATACGTCTGGGGATTGTCACCCCAGATTCAAGGAAGTGTACTAGCTTCCAAACCAGTCACTTTCGATAGCGCCAAATAGTTGGCACAAGCTCTCGTTGACCATGGAATCTTTCAAGGATACGCAACTGCTGTCCCGGAGCAAACCATAGGAAACAACAACAACATCAGTACCAACAACAACAACAAGAAGAAGTTTTGGAATAAGAGGAAGAGTTAGATTTCACAAGAACCTTCTAAGAAGCAACAAATAGTGGCAGTCCATGCCGCTACTACCCCCACTGCTGCTCCTATTACCTCTGCACTAGCAAAGCAATACGCTAGGAACCTACCGAAGTGCAGCAAATGCAATTTCCATCACAACATAAATTGTCAAGAGATGCACTGCAACAACTGAAATAAGAAAGGGCACACTGCTCATTTTATTTACAACATAAATTGTTATCAAATGTATTACTTTTGAAATGTTTATTAAAATGACATCATGTCATTGTTAATTATTGTTCAAAACTCTTAAATGTCTTACAAAACCATTTTCATCTTCTTGATCAAAACTATATCTATACACTTATGTTATTATATATGTATTGATATGATAGCTTTCATCCTTCATTCAGTTCGTACACTCTTGTGTAGCAAGGGTGTATAAACCTTCTTGGACAATCAATTACCTTCCAGCTAACTATTATAAGGATATTTAGGAGATACAAAACATTATTCCTATTACACGGAATTACACCAGAGTCAGTTCATTCATGAGTCTATACTATACATTACATGTTACATGAATACGTCTACATAGATACGCTTACATGAATACATTTACATAAATACATTTACTTGTATACACTTACATGGATACTTGTACCTAGATTCTATATGATGAGTTACTAGTACATATTATACGTGTCAATTTGTTCTACCTATCCTAGTGCTAAAGGATACCTAGCCGGGACTAACCATTCCGGAACCCACCTGTTAGCAACAGAGGTAATGAACATATACAGATGCCTACGGTTGATACTTATATTAGGGGTACCTTTACGGGACTAACCATTCCTTAAACCTGCTGCCAGCTACGAAGGAAAATGAACAATCTATGAATGTTCAAGGTTAATACCTTTTCGGCAGTCGCGATGTCGAGTTGATCCTAATACAAAAGGATAACACTTACATGGCTATACTTTTCCTTTTACTTTTATTTTGCGATACATTCACATATACGACGAGGTAGACTATATATTGTTAATAGTAGTCATAGAGGGAAAAACCATCTTTCTTATAGCAAAACATACGATTCTTGGTAGAAGACTACTTTAAAAACATACAAATCTTCGTAGAAGACTACTTTCAAAACATACAAGTCTTGGTAGAAGACTACTTTCAAAACATTTGGGTTTTGGTAGAAGGCTACTCTTTATACTAATAGAAATCATAGGGATTTGCTAGGGTATTCAAATGCTTTCAACTACTTTCAAACAGTTCATACTTATATAATCTTTTTCCAAAGGTTTACAAGTCATTACTTCACAGTTTTACAAATCAAAGACACATTAATACTTATGAATTCACCAGCTTTTTGGCTGATACCCGCTTTCAAAATAACTTGTATTCTCAGGTCACAAATAGACAGGTATGACGACCAGGTTTTTGTGAAGACGGAGCAGTCCAGACTCGTCTTATATTTTGATTGTTCATTATGTTTTCTTATACTATGAAAGAACACACTTGTAAATAAAATTATACTATTAATGCAATGGATGTTGTTGTTGCTTGTTTACTACTTTGCATTGTTATCATACATTACATGACGTCCTCCGCCCCAGAACGTTTCCGCGGTTCTCGGTTTTGGGGTGTGACAGATTGGTATCAGAGCATTGTTTATAGTGAATTAAGTATATCAACCCATAAAAGATATACATACTATAAATACATTGGGATTAAAAATACTCTGACCAAGAGTATATACTTTTAAATAATAAAATATTGTACCAAGTATACATGCCTGCATTCATACTAAAATCCGTGTCACAATGACAAGAACAAAAGTATTACGATTGTTGAATATCACAGGTAAGCTCGGGGATGTATGGTCAGTCTTGGGAGTGGCATAGCCAGATCAAATATGATGTTCTGAGGAGTGATTAGCACATGCCCAAGAACGGTTGTGATGTGTCAACAAGTCTAGAAACTTACCAACACTGCTACAATATGAACATTATAACAAAGCCTAGGTCTAAAATACCATTGGGGTGTTTTGTGTTACTATAATTACTTACTTGAGAACTAAAAAGGATCTTCATTACTAAGTTGATAGTTGCTAAGTGGATACACTAAGGTCATATGCAACTAGGATGTTATAGACTTAGAATCTGTGAAATTTTTGCTTTACTCCTATTCCTTGTGAATTTGGAGTTAAGGTCACTTATTCGAAGGCCTATCCTATGTTGCTTCCATATGATTGGTATGCACTTTACAATTAGCGATGTAACTAATGAAGATTTCATAATAATTATCTAGATAGTTTGTCTAATAATTATTTTCTTACCTCAATTCTCGCATAGATAACATGGCTGGACTCCATCCCCACGGCAACCCGTACTTTCCGAACGAAGTCATTGCTGGATGGTTTGGAGAATAACCAGAGAATGATCATTCAATCCCTTTGAATGATCACCATGATGAAGACCTTTCGGATGATGCTAACTCCGAACCCGAAGTTGAGAACCTACCCCCGGTAGCTCCCATTCCAAATCCTAACCCTCGTCCGACTTTTCATGGCCCGACGCCCCCTTGGGTAGAATGTTTGGAAGCATGGAGTGAAGATCAATATCAACCTATGCCGTTTAATGGAGACCGAAGCTTCTACAACATAAATGAAGGGAGCTCAGCAGACATAGTTCAACCAATCCTGATCCATAGAGTTGCCCGAAACGAAATTCAGGGCAGGACCGATGTACATTGTATCGCAAAAGTTGACACCAATGGAGGAATGCATATCATTCACACCAATCACCTTGAGCATGCTCGGGAGAGATCTGAAAGAGACCAAGAAACCCTGTTGCAAGCATTAGCTGAAACCCGAGCCGAAGTCATAGAGCTCCGAGTTTGCCAGAGGGTGTACGAAAGACAACTACTCGATGTGGAACGCCAACTGGCTGAACTGAGAGTTCACCAGAGGGATGATCGTCACCAGTAGGAGATAATTTACTTTCCTTCTTGTTTTAGAAGAACCGTGTTCCTGTCTATGTCCTATGTGGCATTTTTTATGAAACTTTCTTGTACTGTAGGTACTTGTAGTTAGGCCTTTATGCGGCCAAAACATTTTCTACTCCGGATTTGATGTAAGACCTTCTTGAAGGTCAAATTTCCCTAAACTTATTACATCTTAAACATCGATGATGTTGATAGTCGGCTAACTTGCGTGACACGTTTTGTTCAAATACTCTCATCATACTTTCATTGTAGTCTATCTGAAACATGCTTTAGTCAAGTCATTGGGCAATACTAATTTAACTCCAGAGACAGTTCCAAGTCTCTTTCAGTGGTTGTATCATATTATCCACCAACCTATAGTACCTCGGCGCGAACGACAAACGTCTTGAGACTAGTCTACGAACTTACTTCTACTCCTTACTAGGGTTGCATCGTAGGGATGTAGGTCAAACCTTCGTGAACATACTTCCATTCCGTACTAGGACTGCATCATAGGGATGTAGGTTAAACCTTAGAGAACATACTTCTATTCTTTACATGAGCGGTCGAACTACGTCTAGGTTCAACCATACTCGCTCACAAATTCATTTTATTTCCATGAAACAGAATCATGTCGCCAAAGAAAAACGATCAACCCATCAACCAAACACTAACTCTTCAAATTGATGCAGCTACCTTACAAGCTGCAGTCTCGGCTGCCGTGTCAGCTATTTTGACCCACCTTAATGCTAATAACGCGAATGTTAGCGGGATTGTTAACAACAATTCCAATCCAGGTAACAATCAAGTACCTCAACGAACAACAAACTACCACGACACCTTGAGTCCCAAGACCAAGAGTAACAAACGGAAGTGTTGGGCTAAATCTAAGGACAAATCGCTTCGAAGGGCAAACAAGAAACAACCATCGATAACGACCTTCACAACCACGACATCGGTACCTCCTACTACCATGCCTTCGGGTATCCCAGTTGTCCCTAACCCAGCCAGACAATATGCTGGAAATCTCCCAAAGTGCAGCTAATGCAACTATCACCACCGCGGACCTTGTCGGGAGATGCAGTGCGTAAACTGCAACAGAAAGGGACACACCATACGTTACTGCAAGAGCCCAGCAAGGCCAAACAACCAAGTGCCCAACACCGGTGTGAACCAGGCTTGCTACGGTTGTGGAAAGGTGGGTCACTACAAAAGGAACTGCCTAGAGGCAGCGAATGCTGGCACAGACGGAAGTATGCTACCGACCACCGCCGCAGGAGAGACTACTTTGGACCCACGTTAAAGTATTTAAGGCGTTCGTTGTAGCAGACTCATAAACTATTTAAGACTAGTGCAACTAGAGTCTTATCTTTTACGAGGTCCCGCTAGTTAATGGATCCTCAAGCTGTGTATACTTGTCTTTTGTAGTATACCTTTTTCGCAGCAATAGTCTTGTAGTAAATCTAAAGTACAATAACTTTGTTAAAGGTTGCACTGTTGTGTTTTGTCTGTAATGCCTTATGTTCATATCTAATGTCATTAGTTTCCGTATGATTCCGACATTATCATACAACTAGAGTAAATTCGATCCTTGCAATATTAGTCTCATGTGCACATCTCTTTCTCTGAAATCATCTTCCTGGCGAAGCTGTCATTCCAGAACACTGAAGTACTCATTCATGGAGTACCTCATTTTTCTAATCCTTTCCGAAGGAAATCTCAGCACATCTTCCTGAAGTACCACTCATACAGTACGTCAAGTTCAATCCAAAGATTCATACGGTTGATCTATCACTAAAGAATGTATACATAGGGATGGTATATAATCAAGGTTCTACAGGTTTAGAACTGATGATTCCACTTTAACCTCTTTTCCTCGTTGGGATGTGAGCTTAAAGAAGAATCCGTTATTCGACTACCTTTTTAATCTTAATTATATACGACTCGTACACACGAGACTGCGATTGATGAACCATGTATGACTTATAATGTGAACTTCAGGATGGAGAACTGCCCAAGAGTACGAGTGATCGCATCGTCATGTGAACAAACTTGGGACCCACTACGACTCCTGTAAACCGATCGCCCTACGGTCTCACACTAACGGAGATATAAGAACTGTTCAGACAGCTTAACGACTACTCAACAATAGAATGATAAGACCAAGCTCCTCACCTTTGAGAGCTCCAGTCTTATTCTTCAAGAAGACAGACTTCAGCGGGTGCGATCATACCGTCACTAATGCACCGGATCCCATCAAAACTCTATAGTTAAATGTGCTTGGGCGAGAGTAATACTAGGATGGGTGATACCCTGGGAAGTCATTGTGGTACGGAACTCGACACGACTTCCATTAGAAATCATTACCTTCTGCTACACATAGATGAATTGGTTGACCCACCGCAAGGAACTATTTACTTTTCAGAAATAGGTATGAGGTCCGAACATCATCAGTTACGAGTTTTAAAGGAGGATGTCCCAAAGACAACCTTCCAAACTCGATGCGGACACTACGAGTCCGTAGTGATACCTCTCGGATAGGACCAATACACCCGTAATATTCATGAACTTCATGAATAGGGTACGCCATTCTTACTTCGATCAGTTCGTCATTGTCTTTTTGAAACGACTTACTTATCTACTCTCGTAATAAGAACGAAATCATAAAGATCATCTACAACAAACCCTAGAAACATTACGATCAGAGAAGATTTGCGCGAAGTTCTCTAAAATGTGAGTTTTTAGATTTGAAGAGTCGAACTCCTAAGACTCATTAGCAGTAATGTGGGAATTCTTGAGGACTCTGCCAAAAATCAAAACCGCTGAGAATTTATCAACACCAAGGATGCCGACAGGAATTCGCCAAATTTTAGGTCTCGCTGACCTACTGTCGAGAGTTCATTAAGAATTCCTCGCGGATTACGAAACCTCTTATGAATTTGACTCAGAAGCGAGTGGCCCTTTACTGGGAAGACAAGCAAGAGGAAGAAAACCTTGGAACTTCAAGTGAGAGGCCAAATCCTTTTGGAAATCTCACTCTGGGAAGGCTTGATACACTTCGGAAAGCGTGGTAAGCCAAATCCAGAATAGTTAGGACCTTCGAGATTCTTGCCAGAATCGCTCCTGTAACTCACAAACCCAACCTACACCATGAACTCAGTAACGTACATTTTAACCTTCACATCTCAAACTTGAAACCGTGCCTTTCCGTTAGGACTCTCGTAAGCCCACTCGACGAGATCGAGATTAACGAGATCCTCGCCTTCGTGGAAGAACCGTAGTGACCCTCGACCAAGTGGTTAAACGGACAAGGCAAACACCGTTGCCCATTAGTGAAGGTTTGTTGGGATACCAACCAAGGACCCAAATTCACTTATGAGCGCGAGAACCAATCGATTAGGAAGTTTCCCCATCTCCTTGCTCGATTATTCATGCCTACTCCTTTACCTAAATTCTAATTTCGGGACGAAAATCCCCCTAACGGGGGGATGATCTGACAACCCGAAATTTCCATTCTGTACAACATACCAAGTCTATAGAAAGTTAAACTCATTCCTACTATCATTTAGCACAATTTAGAGTCCGTTTGAGAGTTCTGAACCTTGTACACTTAAGGAAGAAGTGTTGGGGTTTATCTGCTGAATTTATACCACAAAGACCGAGCCTTAAGCACATTAACCATAAGTTCACGACCACCACATGGGAGTTTATGGCCGTAAAATCGTTGTGGGCCGTAAACTCACGTTATATGGTGAAGATGAAGGCCATTTGTCCATTTCTTTCATTTCCTTGGCCCAAATCCTCTCAAGTACCATCCCGATCTTCGTCCCCGATCTTCAAAACTTGTAAGTTTCTTGCCCTAACTAGTTGATATCTTAGATGATCTAGTGATCTTACATGATTTCATCCATGAAATCATTCCATTATGTAGATTTTCAAGATCCACCAAGAACACCAAGAACACACACTAGTGTTCTTGGCCAGAAACGACCATTTAAGCTCTTAGATTGTAAGTACCCTTGATCCAACTCATTGTACACTAGGTATATCATGTTTAGAGCTTACAAAACATAAGAAATCATGCGATTCAAGGAGTTTATGGCCAAGACATGTTCTTGGGGCGTAAACCCCTTTTGAGGGTGCAAATGACACCCTAACACTTTAGTGAGCCTTAGATATTAGCATAGAACCTTACCCCCTTTGAGTTAAGGACTTCATTTCACGAAAGGGGACTCCTTACGATGAGTTTATGGTGGTAAACTCATGCGGGAGTGGTCCTAGGGCCGTGAACATCAAGCAAGGCCATTTTACGACCTTAAACCCACCCAAACACTTGTTTAAAGCTTTGGAGCACTTAACCAATTAAGCCTTAGAGTTTTAAGCCCCTTTTGGTGACCAATGGAGAGTTTACAGCCAGGAGTAAACTCCCCTGGGCCGTAAACTCTAATAAAGATGGTCATTAGACCATAAGCTCCTGCATGAGGCTTTGCACTCCTTTGTTGCAACCTGATAGCCTCCTAGCAATTGACCAAAGTGCTTTCCTCGCAATAGGTTGTTTATACATGTTTAATTAGTGTTAAAATCACTAATTTGTTATATACATATGTATTCATATGTAATTAGGATCATTGTGTGTGTCTAAGTCTTCACTTGACACCAAGCACTTGTCCAACACTTCCTTCCGATCCGCTCACTGCAGGTGAGTTCATACCCCTTAGTCAATGTTTTAAATGATTTTAAATGCTTTAATTGGGGGGGGGGGAATACAAGTAGAAAACAACATGTTAACGATGATGGGTTTTAGCCATAAGACCTTTCCTATGTGCGCATGCAAAACCCTAATGCTTGGATCTAGGCTTTCTAATAAACATGCTTTGAATCCAAGTCTTCTAATGACTAATTAGGTTAAATAACAACATTGAAATAGATCTAGAACCATACCTTTGAGTTCCTTGTTGATCTTGTGGTCTTGGAGCTTCTAGAGTCACAAATGTCACTCCTCTAATGGCTTACAAACACCAATAGCAAGAAGAATGATTTAGGAAAGAGGAGACGGGAGGAATTCGACCAGAGGTTCCTTACTTTAAGTGAGGTGCCGATTTCCTTGCCCATGGGGTGTATTTATACTTGTAGATTCCTTATGGGTTACAACCTAAACCCTAATTGGATAATCTTCTCTTAAGGCTATCCAAATCCTTTCCTTAGATAAATCAATGGACGATTTTGAAGCTATCCTAGCTTCTAGAATCCATCCCCTATATATCTATAAGGATTTATAGTCTAAAGCTTAACTATCAAACAATTGACAGTTTATACCCCTTTATTTAATTAACCTCTTTAAGCCACCAAATTAATTCCAATTAATTCTATGACTTATATTAATCAAATAACAATATATTATTCTTTATATTATTCCCATAATATATTAATAATATTTACTCTCTCTTATAAAATCATCTTATCAAGTTGCTATGGTGAAGGCAACCCAAAAGGACCATGCACAACCGGATCAAATACTTGCCTAATATAGTTGCAGCCGTAGACACTATTCCAACAGTCTCCCACTTGGATAAGTCTAGTAACTATACAAGTACAACTCGGTTTGCAATCGTAGCTCTCAAAGACGCTGTCAACTCTGATCTAATCAATCTTGTCCTTTAGATAAGGGAACGTACAGTCCTCTGATAGATATCATGCTGACAATCCTATGGAATGGTTAGTCAAGCATTTAGGTTTCTCGATCTCTGATTTATTCGACATAGAACTTAATCGAACACATCAATTCAGTTCTGACCGGGCTCGGCACATAAGTCAAATCAAATCATCGAGCGGCCGAGATATCGCTTTTACCTTCTTAGATAAAAGTTACAGATAAACTTCGACTTATATGCATTTACTTATTCATTAACCAACTATACACAACAATACGTTTTATAACACCAAGTTACTGATGCGTTTTCGCATTATCAATGTACAATTAATTAACAAATAATAAACCATATATCTAGGTTTTATGACTATATGATATTATCGTCTTGCGATCACCTTTTATATCGTATTCCATAAGATGATTCCAGCAAGTGCGAGTTTGTTCCAATGCTCAAAACTAGTTCATAAGCACTCATGAACATTGCAGCAACCCTTTGCTATGTCTTAACACCATTTAGACAATCTACATACTAATTCATGACAATCTTCATTCATATCTACTTCCAACATATGAACGATTGTGGACAATTTGAACAATTCCATTATTCTTAATAATTTCAATTATTCTGGAAGTCAAAACATGCAAAGTGAAACAATAGCTAAACAATTAACATAAGATAGTAACATTACTCATAAATAAAACTCCTTTATTTAATCATCAAATGTTAATTACATTTATCTATTACACGTTTCTAATACTATCTAATCTATGCTAATATCATCCTTCAGCCCAATACTCCTAGCATGATGCAAGTGCTTAACCCTACTCAGTCCCTTCGTAAACGGATCTACTGGGTTATCTTCTGATGATATCCTCTTCACTACGAGTTGTACTTCTTCTACACGATGTCTAATGAAGTGATACTTTCTGTCGATATGTCTTGATCTACCATGATCCCTTGGTTACAGGGTTAAGGCAACCGCTCCTTCGTTATCACAGAAAATCTCCATGGGCTCCTTTATGGCAGGTACAACTCCAAGATCACCGATGAAGTTCTTTAGCCATATTGCCTCCTTCGACGCTTCGCTCGCTGCAATGTACTCTGATTCGCACGTTGAATCAGCTACAGTTTCCTACTTGGAACTCTTCCATGTCACTGCTCCTCCATTTAGGGTAAAGACCCAGCCCGACTGCGAACGGTAGTTGTCCCTGTCGGTCTGAAAGCTGGCGTCACTATACCCTCGCACCTTCAAGTCATCACTCCCTCCGAGGACTAAGAACCATTCCTTCGTCCTCCGAAGGTACTTAAGGATATTCTTCACCGCAATCCAATGTGCCTTGCCAGGATTCCCTTGATATCTGCTAACCATGCTCAAAGCGAAGGCTACATCAGGGCGAGTACAAGTCATAGCGTACATGATTGAGCCAACTGCGGAAGTGTATGGTACTCGGCTCATTTCTGCTATCTCAGCTTCAGTACTCGGACTTTGAGTCTTACTCAATTTGGCATTACTTTGTATCGGTAGTTCTCCCTTCTTCGAGTTTTCCATACTAAAACGTTTTAGTACCTTCTCTAAGTAAGTATTCTGACTAAGTTCAATTAGTCTCTTACTTCTTTCTTTTACTATCCTTATTCCCAAAATGTAAGAAGCCTCTCCGAGGTCCTTCATAGCGAAGCACTTCCCGAGCCAGGACTTAACCTCCTGCAGAGTCGGGATGTCGTTTCCTATGAGTAATATGTCATCGACATATAGAACTAGGAAGCTTACTATACTCCCACTGGCTTTGACATATACACAAGATTCGTCTTCGCTTCGTACAAATCCAAACTCTTTGACTTTCTCATCAAAGCAAAGATTCCATCTGCGAGATGCTTGCTTAAGTCCATAAATGGACTTCTCAAGCTTACACACTCTATCCGGATGCTTCGAATCCACAAACCCCTCTGGCTGAGCCATGTAAACATCCTCAGCGAACTTTTTGTTAAGGAAAGCGGTCTTGACATCCATTTGCCAAATCTCATAATCATGAAATGCGGCAATAGCTAGCATCACTCTAATAGATTTAATCTTCGCAACTGGTGAGAAGGTCTCATCATAGTCAACTCCAGGAGTTTGAGTAAAGCCCTTCGCAACCAATCGCGCTTTATATGTGTGCACGTTTCCATCCACGTCGGTCTTCTTCTTGAAGATCCATTTGCACCCAACGGTCTTACGTCCGGGCACATAATCAACCAAATTCCAAACTTGGTTATCATACATGGATTGGATCTCGCTATCCATTGCCTCTTTCCATTTCACAGACTCCGGGCCTGCCATGGCTTCCTTATAGCTATTAGGTTCATCAAGATTTATTAGTGTACTATCACTAATATACGTGTCCCCTTCGGTGGTAATATGAAGGCCATAAAACTGGGGATGAACTCTAACTCTATCGGAACGTCTAAGAGGTAAGGATTCGTCAATCGGTTCAACCGGAGTTTTCTCCTCGGGTTGAGTGCCAGCGGTAGAGGTTCCTTCATCTATCGACTCTTGAATCTCTTCAAGTTCGATTTGCCTCCCACTATCTCCTTGGCTTATGAGTTCTCGCTCCCGGAAAACTCCTCTCCTCGCAAAGAAGACAACATTGTCCTTCGGTCTATAGAAGAGATATCCAAAGGATGTCTGCGGGTAGCCGATGAAAATACATCGCTCACTTCGAGGTTCGAGCTTGTCGTGAGTATCTCGTCTTACGAAAGCCTCGCAACCCCAAACCTTGATATGTGCCAACGAGGGAGCTTTCCCTATCCACATCTCGTGAGGTGTTTTGGCAACCTTCTTAGTAGGGACTCGGTTAAGGATATGGGCGGCAGTCTCTAAGGCATACCCCCAAAAAGAGATTGGTAGTGAAGCACGATTCATCATAGAGCGAACCGTATCCAATAAGGTTCGATTACGCCTTTCTGCCACACCATTCAACTGCGGTGTCCTAGGAGGCGTCAATTGTGAAACTATTCCACACTCCTTGAGATAATCGTGGAATTCAAGACTTAGGTACTCTCCTCCTCGATCGGATCGAAGCATCTTGATTTTCCTGCCCAATTGATTCTCCACTTCATTCTTGAACTCTTTGAACTTTTCAAAGGTGTATGACTTTTGCTTGATTAAGTAGATATACCCATATCTACTATAGTCATCGGTAAAAGTCACATAGAAGCGGTTCCCATCCTTCGTGGTTGATCTAAATGGTCCACATACATCGGTATGTATTAGGTCCAATAGACCCTCGCCCCTTTCACATGTACTCGTGAAGGGTGACTTAGTCATCTTTCCAAGTAAACAAGACTCGCATGTGTCATCTTCCCTAAGGTCGAATGACTCCAACACTCCATCCTTTTGGAGTTGAGCTATGCGTTTCTTGTTGACATGTCCAAGACGACAATGCCACAAGGATGCTTTATCCATACTAGTGGAAGAATCAATATTTAAAACATCATTTCCTAAGTTATCAACAATCATAACGGTTTCATATATTCCATTACATGGTATAGCTTCAAAGTAAAAAACACCATTTAGATAAGCTAAAATAGAACCATTCTCATTATTAAAAGAAAATCTAAATCCTTGTCTATATAAACCATGAAATGAAATGATGTTTCTAGCCATTTCTGGCGAATAGCAACAATTGTTCAAATCTAAAACCAAACTATTCCTAAGCACTAAAGAATACACTCCAATCTTGGTCACAGGCGACGATCTTCTGTTCCCCATGATTAGATTGATCCTTCCTTGCTCCACATCCTTACTTCTTCTTAGTCCCTGCACATTAGAACAAATGTGGTAACCACAACCGGTATCAAGAACCCAAGAAATAGCATGATTAGAATCGTTAGATTTAATTGTGTATATACCCGCGAAAGATGGCTTGATCTTTCCTTCTTTGATTGCTTGCAGGTACTCTGGGCAGCTTCTCTTCCAATGTCCTATCTTGTGGCAGTGGTGGCACTCTGCCTCCTTCGGGTTAGAGCAGGGCTTAGCGGGATCAACTTTGGTCCCACTAGAAGAGGCACCATCTCGGGCTTTCACCTTGCGATAGTTCTTCGATGAAGCTTTCCTCTTCTTTCCCTTCCCTTGACCAATAGCCAAGACAGGAGCAGCGGACAGATTGGGAGTAGGTGCTACAGACTTGTCCTTGAAGTTGCTCTCAGCGACCCTCAAGAGACCTTGGAGTTTGCTTAGGGTGACCTCTTCTTTGTTCATGTGGTAGGTCATCCTAAATTGGTTGTACATCGGAGGCAAAGAGTGAAGCACCATGTCGATCGCCAAGTCCTCACCGAAGTCAACATTTAACTTGCGAAGGCGGTCGACATACCTTTGCATCTTTTGCAGGTGCACGGTAAGAGATTCTCCATGACCCATCTTTGCGGAAATCATGTTGGTGAAAATCTCATAACACTCTTGTCTCACGTTTTGATGGTATCTCTCCAATAAGTCTTGGTGCATCTCGTACGGGTACATGTCCTCGTAGGACTTTTGGAATTCGGAGTTCATGGTGGCGATCATGATGCAATGTACCTTCGTTGCATCTTGCTCATGAGTTTCAAAGGCGGTGATTTCGGCGGGAGTAGCAACTTCGGGGTTGATTTTCTCGAGCTTCTCATCGAGGACACACTCCTTATCCTCATAGCGAGTAATGGTGCGAATGTATCTTATCCATTCGCTAAAGTTCGTTCCATCGAAGGTGACCTTTTGGCAAAGGCTCATCAACGTGAAAGAACTAGCAGCAGCATACTTTGCGTTTGACATCTACGATTAGAAAAAGGACAAAGATAGATTAGAATAAGAATCCCTAATTATCACCCAATAAGAAAATTAGGGCTAGGATCCAACAATAACATTTACATACTAGAAAAGGGATGTCGTAATCTAACATGCAAATAAATTGAAGGTAAGTGAATGACGATTCACTAATTCTCCATCACAAAACATAAACTATTAGTCCTAAGTGTTTTTGATAATTCCTACGTTCGGATGAGATTCATTGAAACTATTCAATGGCATGTTTAAATCTCGATATGCCCCTCTTGTTTGTGACTGGGATGCCGAGGATCACAAAGCGGGTGTGAATTACCATGCAAATTCACATGGTGCCTTCATTGTAACGATCACCTATTCGATGTGCCGGTAAACCACACACGCTCCTTCGAACTATGATAAACAATGAATCACCCTTTGCCACCTTCGCTTAGAACCAATTAGTGTGCCGGTAAACCACACACGCTCCACTAACATCTTAGCAAGGTGCAAAGTGTAATTTCATGGGATTGCATCAATTCACTTTTCCTAAAGTAACTAGGATTGGGAAATTTTAAAAAATATGTGTAGTTACTTTATATTTCTTATTATACTTTTAGTGTGAGGCTGAGGTTGCCCTATCCTACCCGTTCGGCTAACGACCCTCCACCAATCAAGCAAGCGGTGGATGTGAGTGTACACCCATTAAGCGCCATTTTATAGGCCGCAACCTTATACCCACCTTATAGATTGGCTTCGTGAATGAGGCCTACTAACGGTAAGACTAGCATTTAGTTATACATATATATATTATACTAGTAATATCATATTAGTATAGGGTTGTATTTTAAACCTTTTAAAATCTAGGGTTTTGAAATTTAAGTTGTCTAAATTAAAACTTTTAATCATAAATATAAATTTCAAAACTTGAGGGCAAGTTTTAAACATTTAAAACATGGAGGATCAAATAACAAATAATTCCAATTAACAATTAATATCCTAATTATCTATATTTGATTTATTCAAGATTTCTTTTAAGATAATTACCAAAATAATCAAAATAATTAATTAATTATCTTATAAGGAAATTAAATATTTTATTATATGATAAATATCTTTAATTAGATCAAGTTTGCAGTTATATTTATCAGAAAAACGAATTAACATTGATCTAATTAGTTTACGGAAAGTTTAGATAAGATAATTACAAAGAAATCTCGAATCTGGCCATTCCTGACGCCTGAACTCGCCAAGTGCACAAGGGGACTCGCCGAGTCAGGCCTACTCGCCGAGTCCACCTTGGAACTCGCCGAGTCCATGACTCATAAACCTAAAAATCGAATTTTGCAGGTTTGTTTCAGTTAATCAAGCAACAATTTAAAGAAAACCAAGCTAGGCTCTGATACCACTGATGGGTTTTAGCCATAAGACCTTTCCTATGTGCGCATGCAAAACCCTAATGCTTGGATCTAGGCTTTCTAATAAACATGCTTTGAATCCAAGTCTTCTAATGACTAATTAGGTTAAATAACAACATTGAAATAGATCTAGAACCATACCTTTGAGTTCCTTGTTGATCTTGATGTCTTGGAGCTTCTAGAGTCACAAATGTCACTCCTCTAATGGCTTACAAACACCAATAGCAAGAAGAATGATTTAGGAGAGAGGAGAGGGGAGGAATTCGACCAGAGGTTCCTTACTTTAAGTGAGGTGCCGATTTCCTTTGCCCATGGGGTCTATTTATACTTGTAGATTCCTTAAGGGTTACAACCTAAACCCTAATTGGATAATCTTCTCTTAAGGCTATCCAAATCCTTTCCTTAGATAACTCATTGGACGATTTTGAAGCTATCCTAGCTTCTAGAATCCGTCCCTTATATATCTATAAGGATTTATAGTCTAAAGCTTAACTATCAAACAATTGACAGTTTATACCCCTTTATTTAATTAACCTCTTTAAGCCACCAAATTAATTCCAATTAATTCTATGACTTATATTAATCAAATAACAATATATTATTCTTTATATTATTCCCATAATATATTAATAATATTTACTCTCTCTTATTAAATCATCTTATCAAGTTGCTATTATGAAGGCAACCCAAAAGGACCATGCAGAACCGGATCAAATACTTGCCTAATATAGTTGCAGCCTTAGACACTATTCCAACAAATGAATCAATCATATGTGATTTATAACTGTGTTTTCATCCAGCAGATTTCACATATTTCAAAATGTGATGCATGAAATGGTTTTGTATCTTAAAAATACTTTGTTATCAAATGTATTACTTTTGAGATGTTTATTAAAATGACATCATGTCATTGTTAATTATTGTTCAAAACACTTAAATGTCTTACAAAACCATTTTCATCTTCTTGATCAAAACTATATCTATACACTTATGTTCTTATATATGTATTGATATGATGGCTTTCATCCTTCATTCAGTCCCCACACTCTTGTGTAGCAAGGTTGTATAAACCTTCTTGGACAATCAATTACCTTCCAGTTAACTATTATTGGGATAGTTAGGAGATACAAAACATTATTCCTATTACAAGGAATTACACCAGAGTCAGTTTATTCACGAGTCTATACTATACATTACATGTTACATGAATACGTCTACATAGATACACTTACATGAATACATTTACATAAATACATTTACTTGTATACACTTACATTGATACTTGTACATAGATTCTATATGATGAGCTACTAGTACATATTATACGTGTAAATTTTTTCTACCTATCCTAGTGATAAAGGATAACTAGACGGGACTAACCATTCCGGAACCCACCTGTTAGCAGCAGAGGTAATAAACATCTACGGATGCCTACGGTTAATACTTATATTAGGGGTACCTTTACGGGACTAACCATTCCTTAAACCTGCTGCCAGCTATAGAGGAAAATGAACAATCTACGGATGTTCAAGGTTAATACGTTTTTGGCAGTCGCGATGTCGAGTTAATCCTAATACAAAAGGATAACACTTACATGGCTATATTTTTCCTATTACTTTAATTTTGTGATACATTCACATATACGACAAGGTAGACTATATATTGTTAATAGTAGTCATAGAGGGGAAAACCATCTTTCTTATAGTAAAACATACGAGTCTTGGTAGAAGACTACCTTCAAAACATACAATTCTTGGTAGAAGACTACTTTTAAAACATACAAATCTTGGTAGAAGACTACTTTCAAAACATTCGGATCTTGGTAGAAGGTGTTGGATTAGTGTCTAAGTCCATAACTATTTTGGTATGTACTTGACCCGATTATGAGCATGGTCCTTTTGGGTTGCCTTCACCATAGCAATATGTAGGATGAATTAAGGAGAGAAAGGTTTAAATATGATTTATTAATATATTATGAGAATGATTTATTAAAGGAGAAATCATATTGTTTAATTAATATTAGTCAACAATTAATTAAAAATTAATTTTATGGCTAAAAGAGATTAATTAAACTTAGGGGACTGGACTGCAATTATTGGATAATTGAGTTATTGGGCTAAGGAATGCTAAAGGAACAAGGGGTGAATGAAATTATGATGGAAGCCCATCAGATTTTCGTCCATGGCCTTATCCAGAAGGTTCCATCGGCTGCTTAGAGTTTAAGCTGTCCATTAGGGTTTTAACTGAAACCCTAGCAGCCCGCACAAGTATATAAAGGACCCCTTACGCTCCAAAAAAGGTGGACAACTGATTCTCTAGGGTTTCTAGTCGTTTTTGGGCAGCCTCCTTTCTTTTCCTCTTCATCCAAGTTGCATAAGGTGTTTGTGACTCTATTAGAGGTGCAGCATTTGAGGCACTAAGCTTTTGAAGCCATTCCAAGCAAGGAATTGATTGTTATTGCTATATAACAATCAAAGGTAATTCTCTAAACCCTAATTCAGTTTATAATATGTTAGATCTAAGTTTGCTAGTCTTGGATTCAAAGCATGTACAATAGAAAAACCTAGATCCAAGCATTAGGGTTTGTATGAGCACATAGGATTGTTCTTATGCCTAAAACCCATCAGTGGTATCAGAGCCATGATTGGTTTCAGTTGTATGTGATGCTTAACTATTTTGTTTGCTGAAAAACGATTTTTTGGCCTCTGCCCGACTTGACTCGGCGAGTCAGTGGATGAACTTGGCGAGTCTCTCTGACTCGGCGAGTCTAATCCCTGACTCGGCGAGTCCAGGGGTCAGACAGAGGGAATATTGGGATTTCTTGCTGTTTTGCTGAAGGATTGATACCAAAAACGTATTTTGATGATAAAATCCGATTTTAGTTATATTCGGTGATTATCCTTCATAAAACAAAAGATAATTTCAAATCTTTTAAATAATAGTTTCTTTATATGATAAATATGAATTATTTAAATTTTTTGGTAATTATCTTATGAATAAAATGAGATTAGGTCAAATATATATAATCACCAAATTAATTGTTTAATTTATGTTATTTGTTATTTGATCCCTAATGTTTTGAAATGTTTCAAAACATGCCATCAAGTTTTTGGAATTTAAAAGTTAATTAAAAGTTTTATTTTGAAATGTTAAATTCTAAAACCCTAATATTTTGAAAAGTTCAAATCACACCCTTATGGTTTTATTAATTAATTAAAGTGTATAATTAAAAGTGATTTAATAAACTCATAAAGTTTTGGTTTACATTTAATTAAATTAAAAGTATAATTTTACTAAATTAAACCACCTAGTATTTTAAATGTGTAAAATACACCCTATACTATATATAACATTAAAAGTCTAATATTATATATGTATGAGTAAACAGTCAGTCTTACCGTTAGTAGGCCTCATTCACGAAGCTGGTCTATAAGGGGTGTTTAAGGAAATTGCCTATAAAATTGCGATTGAATGGGTATCCACTCTTATCCACCGCACTCTTGACTAGTGGAGGGTCGTTAGCCGAGCAGGTAGGATAGGACAGAAACCTTCCATTATAAGTATAATGAAGTACAAAGTAACTAAATGCTTTTTCAAATTCCCAAATCATAGTTACTTTAGGCAAAATGTGAAATTGTATGCTAACCCATGGAATTACACTTCGTACCCTTGTCAAACGTTAGTGGAGCGTGTGTGGTTAACCGACACACTAATTTGGGGATGACATTGGTGGTGAAGGGTGGCTTGATGCTTATCATAGATCAATGGAGCGTGTGTGGCTAACCGGCACATTGATTAGGTGATAGTAGCATTAGGCGCACCACGTGATTTGTATGGTTATTCACACCTTATTTGTGATCCTCGGCATCCCAGTCACAAATAGTAGGGCATAATCGAGATTAAACATGCCATTGAAAAGTTCAATGAATCTCAAAAGATCTAGGAGTTTCAATTCATTTAAAACTTAAACTTCTTTTTCGTTTTTCATGTTGGAAATTGGTAAATCGTCATTTACCTACCTTCAAATATTCTGCAACTAGATTACGGCATCCCTCTTCTAGGTTGTAGAGTATTGTGTTGGATCCTAGCTTGATGTTTCATTTGGGTGTTGCATCAAGAATTCTAATCAACTTGACTTGAATTTTCTCCCGTCTTGTAGATGTCTGAATCTTACAATGGTCTTCCCAAATCCTTTGGAACAAGCTTTCCAAATGAAGATGATGTTCCGAGATACGATCAAGGAAATGAGAGTCATGCTTCACTACCTCCACCTCCTCCAATTGTTCTCCCTGACCCACAAGTTCAAAGGCTTGAAAAGTTCAAGCTCACTCAGGCCCTTTTGGCAAGTAAACATGAAGATGGGAAATTTGTGTGTGCACACGTCTTAGAGATGAAGTCAGACATTGATAGGTTAAGCATGTTGGGTGTCGAGATTTCAAGCGAGTTGGCTGTTGACTGGGTTCTTCAGTCACTTCCTGAATCATATAGTGAGTTCGTTAGAGAGTACTATATGATGGACCACGACGTGACCCTAATTGATCTCACCTATTTGCTTATAGCTGCTGAATCAACAATGATTTGGCATGCAGGTCAAGTAAATTTGTCTAGTGAATCAAACTCCGAAACTTCAATGGACACTGGCAACATTGGAAGTCCAGAAAGAACTAAGTCTGTGATTGTCCGCTGTGCTGTACCAAAGGAGTCCATTTGTTTTTATTGCCAAGAGAAAGGGCATTGGAGACGAAGCTGCCCTAACTACCTGAGAGATCTAAGAGATGGGAGAGTCAAGACGTATGGCTCTACTTCAGGTAAAATCCATTATCTAACTCTTTTGAGTTCCTATTCTAGATTCTTAATACATGATGTGATAAGATTACATTTTGATGTTTTGTAGGATCGAAGAAAAGAGAGGAAGCTTGAGAAAAGAAGTGAGCTGAATCTAATCATGAAGAAATGGATTTCGATCGCATTACTTGAAGAATGGATTCTTGAGCTACTACTTGGAGTTAGAATAGATTGTTAAGAAATATGTAATAACATAGTTTTTCAATTGAATTGCATTGTAAGGACAAATTTTTTCCGCAATAAAATGAACTTTGATTTTATCTTATTTATCCTTGCGATGGCATGTATGAAAAATTGATGTTTGAAGGTTTCTATTATTAGCAATAATGGATTTGATTCTTAATTGTATTATTTGTGGAAATATCAAAAGTTTACCAAATAGGGAGAGTTTCTCATCGCCCAAGTTTCAATTGAACAGAAACTTGGAATCATGCAATATGTATTGTATGATGAATGAAAAACTTTCGCATTTGGGAAACATAGATTAATTCTTTGACAAAGTGTCAATTGATGGACTAGGAGATCAAGTACACTAGGTTGTGCGTTGATCAAGTTCACCACAAGAGTGACGAAGATATTCGTCATGATTTACTAAAGTTTAGTAAATATGATTATACTTATAAGATTAAGTGTAATTCTAAGTTGATTGAAAGAGTTTCAATGAATAGTAGAACGAATAAAGAAGAATCAAGTAGGCAGAAAGATAAAAGTTTCTCCTTTCTAAGAAGAAGGGAGAGTACCTTTTATTGTGTTTTATGATAAGTCTTAAAGATTAAGAACCATGTCTCAATAGATCCTCTAAGTGAGTCTTAGTGCAATTGCATGTCTAAGAAGAGGAATCAAGTATTGTAGAAATGGTTAAATCAATAAGTCAACCATACTTCGTTCCAATATCAAGTCTTACAGTCACGATTGTGACATTGAGTGAAAAGTCTTAAGTAGGTTTATAACACTCATCAAATGTGGAATTTGGAAAAGTTTTCTTATTCTTGAACATTTGAAATTGGTAAGTTGTGATGTCTTGGATAAGACAAAGAACAACTAAGACCAATTTGTGAAGTGTTTTGTCTTGATAAATGCTACACTAACTCTTGAATATTTGTTTATCAAGAAATGTTTCTTGATAAGAGAATCTAATATGTCAAGGAGTCAGTGGGAGTTTTAATGTTTTTGAAAAGGTTTCGAAAACAAATCAAGAATAAACCTTGTCGATCATCACTAGGACACGACTTGAGGTTTACAACCTATCGTGCTGACATTATTTTGTTTCTGTGCCATTCCAATTGAGTTAATTATGTATGTGAGTTCTATGAGTTCTCATTTGAATGCATACTAGAGCCTTAGTTGATGGAAAGTACATTGATATGTAAGGACAAGTTACTAAACTACTTGGAAGACATGGTGGGCACTCGTGTTACCATAAGGCAAGAAATCAAGATTAAGAAAGTTCAGTCCATATGAGTTTGGATTTGTCGCAAACTTTGGTTTTGGAAAATTCACATGGATAGGAACGCATACACCATAAAATCTAAGTGTCATAAGATTCCCACCTTCATGAAAATGACTGTAAGGAAATGCTTTCACTAAGAGAGATCTTAAGAAGATAGCAATTGTGAAAATTGTATTCTCAAATTCGATTATGGTTACGGCATCCCTTTCCATAGTTCGAATTGTAAGATTTGGCAATTAGTTTGAACATTTGGAACTTAGTAACATAAGTTCTAAATTGTTTAAGCACACATATGAGCTATCAAAGGCAAAGGTGTATAAGTTTAAGAAGCTTAGATAAAGGCTTATCGAAGCATCTGGTATCAGAAATATGAATTTCAGAAATTCAATAGGCATTGTTTTCTGGAAGTTCATTTGTTTTCTGAATACATGTCAAAGCTAG
Organism: Lactuca sativa; assembly: GCF_002870075.4. NCBI lineage: Eukaryota > Viridiplantae > Streptophyta > Magnoliopsida > Asterales > Asteraceae > Lactuca > Lactuca sativa. Next base: position 248,406,750 of record NC_056623.2, on the reverse strand, counting down.
TGGGAGCGTAAGTGTTATGCTTATATGATAACAATCATCATGATAGTGGGAGCATAAGTGTTATGATTGTATGATTATTATGGCGAGTATTGCAAGTTAGCAATATTAATTATACAAAAAACAAAGATTCAATTTGAAAAGTTGCATGGGTTGAAAAGTTGTTTTGCTATAATTAAGGGAGAGAATATTATACTCCGTTTCAAAATCTAAAGCTTAGATTAAGAAATTTTAATATTTTTTCAGTCAAAGAATACATTGTGTGTTCTTAAAATTCGATTATGATTACAGCATCCCTCTTCATAGTTCGAATTGTGAGAACATGACACATAAAATATAATGGCAAAAGATTGGTAAAGTATCATATCTTTATGTAAGACATTATGCATCGTGTTCCATACGCTTCGGGTAGAGGATCGATTGCAAATGCTATAATATTTACCATTCTAAAATTTTCCAAATGTCTAGCGCATTAAGAGGGAAAAAGGACTAGAATTGGTTTTGACTAAAATAATTAAACAACTATCAAAGGACGATCCAAAGTTCGCTGAGGATTGGTTGCTTGTGAGTAGTTGGGAGTATGGTATTAGATGGACCATATCGACATTATTATGAATAGATAAGATTCTATTTAGAATGAGTTGTCATATGGCAAATGTGGAAATGTTTCCATATTGGGAGTTGGATATTGAGAGTCTATGCCTAGATAGAAACTTTTATGCAAGAAGGATGTTCAAATGAATGTACTTTGAATGTGAGACTTCACGTCTATGGAATTGTCTTGTAACAATTTCCGCTAGAGTACTTTGTAATTTCATTGGTCAAGTCTTGGTGACTTTTGTGCTATGACTTTACGAAAGGATCGTTGCGTAAAATGTTAGAATCTAGCATATTCTAATAGTAGCAAAGAACCTTGTGTTCTTACACTAATGATAAGGATTGGGAATTGTGAAATGAACGTCATTAAAAAGGTTTTTCAATTGATCTATTTTACAAAGTAAGGACCATAGGAAACATAGTGTGCATGCTTTATGCATGGGATAGCTATTGTTGTAATTTGAGTAATAAGTTGATTTTCTGAAACAGTAAACGATAATAATGAGTAATCAATATGGTGGTTAAATAGAAGTGTTTTATTTACTCTCACAAGTTTGAGGCCATATAGGATTAAGTATTATTGTTATGTTTCAATTTGCATGTTTTGACTTCCAGAATAACTAGGTTGTTCAAACATCCACGGTCGGTTATACGTTAGCAGTAGGTATGAAGAAAGACTGTCATGAATCTGTCTGTAGATTGTCTGAAGTGTTTAGACATGGCACAAGTTTGCTGCAGAATTCATGAGTGCTTTGATAAGATTAGAGTATTGGATTAAACCCACGCTCACTTGGATCACTTCATGGTTTTATCACGAGTGATTAGTGAGACGATAATATTGTATATTCTTGAAACCGAGACATGTGAGTTGTTATTTGTTGGTCGGTTGCACATTGATAATAAGTAAACGCACCAGTAACTTGGTGTTATAAAACTTATTGTTGTGTGTGATTTGATCAGTAAATGCAAGCGAGCATATGAGTCAAAGTTTATCCATTCCTTTTACCCAAAGTAGGATAAAAGCGATATATGTGGGCCTCTCGATGATTTAGTGATGACACCTAAGCGCTTGGCCAAGCCGGGACTAAGTTGATGTGTTCAATTGTAGTCTTTTATCAGTCGTCGTAAATCATAAGTCGGGAAACAATATAGAGGGAATGATTAAAATTCATGTCTTGTGTCTATACGATATCTTGAGAATGGAGGAATATATAATCCCTAATCTAGAGGACACGCTATCTGATAAGATCAGAGTTGACAGCGGCTTTTGAAAGCTACGATTGCTGATCAAGTTCTGAAGTCATACGGAAAATAGTTATTAGACTTATCCAAGTGGGAGACTGTTGAATTAGTGTCTAAGTCCATAACTATTTTGGTATGTACTTGACCTGATTACGAGCATGGTCCTTTTGGGTTGCCTTCACCATAGCAATATGTAGGATGAATTAAGGAGAGAAAGGTTTAAATATCATTTATTAATATATTATGAGAATGACATATTAAAGGAGAAATCATATTGTTTAATTAATATTAGTCAAGAATTAATTAAGAATTAATTTTGTAGCTAAAAGAGATTAATTAAACTTAGGGGGCTGGACTGCAATTATTGGATAATTGAGTTATTGGGCTAAGGAATGCTAAAGGGGTGAACGAAATTATGATGGAAGCCCATCATATTTTCGTCCATGGCCTTATCCAGAAGGTTCCATGGGCTGCTTAGAGTTTAAGCTGTCCATTAGGGTTTTGACTGAAACCCTAGCAGCCCGCACAAGTATATAAAGGACCCCTTACGCTCCAAAAAAGGTGGACAACTGATTCTCTAGGGTTTCTAGTCGTTTTTGGGCAGCCTCCTTTCTTTTCCTCTTCATCCAAGTTGCATAAGGTGTTTGTGACTCCATTAGAGGTGCAGCATTTGAGGCACTAAGCTTTTGAAGCCAATCCAAGCAAGGAATTGATTGTTATTGCTATATAACAATCAAAGGTAATTCTCTAAACCCTAATTCAGTTTATAATATGTTAGATCTAAGTTTGTTAGTCTTGGATTCAAAGAATGTACAATAGAGAAACCTAGATCCAAGCATTAGAGTTTGTATGAGCACATAGGATTGTTCTTATGCCTAAAACCCATCAGAAGGCTACTCTTTATACTAATAGAAATCATAGAAACTTGCTAGGGCATTCAAACGCTTTCAACTACTTTCAAGTAGTTCATACTTATACAATCTTTTTCCAAAGGTTTACAAGTCATTACTTCACAGTTTTACAAATCAAAGACACATTAATACTTATGAATTCACCAGCTTTTTGGCTGATACTCCCTTTCAAAATAACTTGTATTCTCAGGTCACAAATAGACAAGTACGACGACCAAGTTTTTGTGAAGACGGAGCAGTCCAGACTCGTCTTATATTTTGATTGTTCATTATGTTGTCTTATACTATGAAAGAAAACACTTGTAAATAAAATTATACTATTGATGCAATGTATGTTGTTGTTGCTTGTTTACTACTTTGCATTGTTATCATACATTACATGATGTCCTCCGCCCCAGAACGTTTCTGCCGTTCTCGGTTTTGGGATGTGACATTCTCTCTGTCCATTTGTTGTTTCCTGATTTCCGATTCATGACGATTGACTGATTGAACAAATCAAATCAGTCCTGGCTTAGCCAAGCACTCACATGTGTCATCATTAAATCATCAAGGGGTCCACATATATCGCTTTTATCCCGAAGGTAAAAGAAATGGATAAAATTCGACTCATATGGCTTGTCTTGCTACTTGTTGAATCATACACAAAGGCACGTTTTATAACATTGAGTTACCAATGCGTTTTCGTGCAATCAACGTACTATCAACTCATAGTAACAACTCATATCTCTAGGTTTGAAGAATATAAGATAATATCATCTCAAGATCACTCGTGATAAAATCCATGAAGTCATTCAAATGAGCGCGGGTTGAATCCAATACTCAGGACTTATGAGCACTCATGAGTGTTGAAGCACAACTTTGTCCACCAACTTGGACCTCTACAAGCCAACCCATGACAGTCTTGATTTATATCTACATCCAACATATGACCGACTGTGGATGGTTTGAATAACTTAGTCATTCCGGAAGAATAACCTAGTTATTATGGAAGTCAAAACATGCAATGTGAAACAGAATAACAAATGAATCTAATATGGTATCAAAACCTATGAATATAAATAAAACACTTTCTATTTATCACCATACTGATTACTCATTATTCATTGTTTCGGTTTTATCAAATTTATACTTGAATTAAAACACTAGTTATCCCATGCTCCAAGCATGTACACTATGTTTTTCTAAACAATAGTTTTGCCATACACCAAGTATGCACTCTATGTTTGTCTATGATCCTTACTTTTGTTAGATAAACCAATTGACCAAACTTTCAATGATTCTAATTTCACACTTCCAAATCGAAATCTGTTAGATTTTTAAACTTAAATGCACTACCCTCTTCCAATGAATGTGTACAATGTCATAAAGACTTGTCAACAACCATTACAGGGTATTCCAATGAAGACCTACTCCATGGACACAAAGCCTTATATTCAAAGTATGCATTTCTTTGAACATGCTTCTTGCACTAAGTTTTTTCTAATCTTACATAGATTGCTTCCATCTATGGACACAACTTTGTATTCCCATTTTGACTACCACTTGTAAACAAGAATTGCCTCTTTTCAGACGATGTCAATATGGTCCTTCCAATATTAACAGTATACTTCCAACTGTCCTTAAGCAACCAATCTTTGGTAAACCTTAGATTTTCCTTGACAATTGCTTAATCACTTTAGTCATGTCCAATTCTAGACATTTTCCTCCTTAATTCCCCATGGCATTTGGAAAATTCAGAAAGGATAAATATTATAGCACATGTAATCGATCTTGTACCCAAAGTAAATGGGACACGATTCATGAGGTTTCATATAAAGACATGGTTCTAAACCAGTCTTTTGCCATAATAATTTTTTTGTTTGCCATATTCTCAAAATTTGACTAGGAAAAGGGATGTCGTAATCATAATCGAATTTTGAGAACGCAATATATATAATTTTTCTTAAGTTGAACCAATCTAACATGAAATTCATATATATATATATATATATATATATATATATATATATATATATATATATATATATATATATATATGTATATATTATTGACTAAAGTTGATTAAAACCTTAATATAAGCTCTTTAGAATGATTATAAACTCAATCTAAGCTTTTCATAATTGAAATGAAGTATAATTTCCTCTCCCCTAATTATAGCAAAACAACTTTTCCAACCTCTGCAACCTCACGAATTGAAACTTTTGTTTTTTATAATTAACATTGCTAACTTGAAATACTTACCCTAATTATCATGCTCCTACTAACATGATGATTATTAGCATAACACTTATGGTCCCTCTAGCTTTGACATGTACCCAGAAATCGACTGAACTTCTAGAAATCAATACTTTACTGACTTTCTTTCCAAAGTTCAGATTTCTGATACTAGATTGCCTTGATAAGACTTTATCAAAAGCATACACCTCTCTTAGATAGCTCACAGGTGTGTCTAAACAATTATGTATAAGGATGTCGTCATCATAATGTTTAGACCATTTGTCATTCCCACAATTGCTATATACTCAAAATCTACTTAGTGAAAGAGTTTCCTTACCATCATTTTCATGAATCGAAGAGAAACCTTATGACACTTAGATTTTATGGTGTAAGTGTTCCTATCCATGTGAATTTGTTAAAACCATAATCACAAGACTAGGTTAGTGACAAATCCTATGTCATATGGATTGAACTTGTGCAATCTTAACTTCTTGCCACCTGGCAGCTCAAGGGCCTGCCATTGCTTCCAAGTAGCTATGCAAATAGTTGATAACATGTAGAACTCAAATGTATAGCCAACTTAACTGGAATGGGCACAGAAATGTCAACATGATAGGTTATAAACCTCTAGTTGTGTGCTAGTGACGAGATAGAAGTTTTTATTCTTGATTACTTCTTGAAACCCTTTCAGGATCTTCTAGACTCCCACTGTCTCCTTGACCAAATATTCAAGAGATAATGTGGATTCTAATCAAGACAGACACTTAACACAATTAGCCTTGGTTGGTCTTTGTTTTATCCAAAACATCACAACTTACCAATTTCAAATGTACAAGAGTAGAAAACTTTTACTCTTACATTTGACAAGTGTTTTAAACCTTATTTAAGACATGTCACTCAACTTACATTCTTAGAGTATAACTCTAAGAATTGTTTCTGGAACGAAGTATGAATCATCTTCTTGATTTAACCACTTAAACAATTCATAGCTCCTCTTCTTAGCTATAAGAATGCACTCAGAGGATGAATTGTGATAAGGTCTCTAAATCATTAAGATGATCATATAATATGATACTAAAGTACTATCCCATCTTTTCAGATTTGAGAAACTTTTATCCTTCTGCCTAGTTTGATTCTTCTTATTCGCTCTGCCATACATTGGAACCTTTTCCAATGTCTTAGAATTACACTTAAGCTTGTAAGTACAACCATATTTACTGAGATTTAGTAAACTATGATGAATAATCTTATCGATCTTTTGTGGTGGACTTGACCAGTGCACAAGAATGTGTACTTGATCCCTTAGTCCTTCACTTGACTCATATGTACATGTGAACAAGGAACTAGTCTTAATTGTCCAAAGATGAAAAATTCTCGTTCATCATGCTATACAACTTGCATGATACCAAGTTTTGTTCCAATTGAAACTTGGGTGATGAGGATCTTTCCTTATTTGGTAAATTTAGACATTACCACAAATGAAAGAATCAAATTCACTTTCCAATATTGCTATCAGTGGAATCTTATAAGCAACAATTTTCCACAAACGCCATTGTAATGATACATAAAATAAATAAAATAAAAAATTTCCTTTTATTTTAAAACTTTGCAGAAAAACTTATCATTACAATCCATATGAAAACTTGTGGTTATCTATTCCTAAGCAATATCTCATAACTCCTAAGAAGTAGCTCAAGAATCTGAGCTTCAAACTATGTGATAGAAATCCATCTACACGATCAGATTCAGCATATTCTTTTTGTATGTTCCTTCACTTTTCTTTGATTCTTAAAACATCACCATGTAACCTAGTCACATCATGTATCAAGAATCTAAGAATAGAAACTTAGCAGAGTTAGATAGTGGACTTGTCACAACTGGAAATTTTGTGTCATGTAATCTATACATTCAAGCTAATGTGAATCAAAAACTTCAATCAAATACATCATGCAAGTACTACAAATAGTCATCAAGCAATTGGAAACCTTAGAAGTCCTTGTTTAAGTCCATTTTGGGCTAGGACTCCCTTATTGGATCCAAATGGACCAATAAGCTTCCAATTTGACTATCAAGGGCTTAGAACCCTAATTGGACTCAAATTGGACCCACATTTATTTAATTCAACATTTTAGGTCATGTTGGACCTAGAATGAAATGAACTAAAAGCCTTGATACATGAATAACCTAAACTAGTCCAATAAAAATATGAAAATCCTACCACATTCTTTTAGGCTTAAAACATACTCAAGATTAACACTAATATTGGGCTAAGGGGCAAAGGCTCAAATTTTTCCTTTTCTTTCCAAATTCTCGGCCCAAATGCACAAGCCCAAGAAGATGGAAGAGTTGACTTGTTGTGCCACATCATTATTGTCCATAGGATTTCCATGCAAGATATCCCATTCTTCCATGCAAGTATCACTTCAAAGATAACCTCACTTTTTCCTCTCTCTCTCTCACTCTCGGCCACAAGCACACACACACCACAAAAATCTATCAAACTCTCTCTAGATCACTTAAGAACACTCCTTCCTCCCCTCTCCAAAAATCTCGAAAATTAGGGGCTTTCAAGAGGATCTTGCAAGTTAATCATCATCTAAGGTAAGATTATGCTTGGATCTATGGTTTAGATTCTTTTTGTTATCCAAATCCTTTCCTAATCTATGCAAAAATCGTGATCTTGCATCCTAGAACCATCTCAAACTCGAGATCTACTAAGGAAAGGTGCTAAGGCCAAAAATCATCAAGTTTTCTTCCATCTTTTCTTCCAAAAAACCGAAACCACACCCAAAGTGAGCTTCATACCCCCTATTTTCTGTTTTTATGAGTTTTGTGGGGGGGGGGGGGGGAATACAAGTGAAAGTGTAGATCTATATGTGTTTTGTATGCCTTGTATGATTTCCATGCTTATATGTATGCATTTGTGTGTTATAATGTTGGATCTAACCATAAAACCCCTCAAAACCGAGATATATCTTGTGTTAAATGATTTTAGCTTCAAACATATTTCTAAATACAAAGTGTTTCAAGAAAAATGGTTAAGTGGTTTAGTAACAATTTTCTTTGGGTTAAAAACACAAATTTTGGGCCTAAAATGTGAAAAATACAAAATTAAGGGTCCAAATTGGCATATCACGAATTCTGATGGATGAGGTGTGCCAAAACAGTTTCAATAAAACAATTTCTGGAAATATACTCATTTAGGGGATTAAAAACATAAATTCCAAGCTTAATGGGCTAAAAATGACATTTTTGGCCCAATGAGGCCCATTATGTGAGATTTTCTGTTTTGGAGGGCCAAAACTGTATTTTTCTGTAAAACAGTGAACCATAAGTGTTCCAAATCCTTTCCAAAGGTTTAAAATGCTTTTTAAATTTAAAAAGGACCAAAATTGCAAAAATATTACAATTTGGGCCAAAATTGTCAAAGTTGCGAAAAGAAGGGTTATAACCGAGAAAACTGAAATTTCAGGGACTTAAACTGTTTTCATTGAAAAATATGCAGAAAAATATTAATTTCAATAACTTTTGGTGTTAAAATGTCAAGAAAATCGATTCAAGGACCAAACCGGAAATTATTTAACAAAAGGGTTGAAAAAGTAAATTTTACAATCAATGAGGGGCTGAAACAGAAAACTTTCAAGGCTATTTCAATACATGCAAACAATGGTACCACGACTATCGACGAAATACAATACATTACAATACCAAAAGTCGTTGTTAAACGAATTGACTCGGTCTCGAACCAATAGAAATCTACAACTACTAACACTACGACACTACGATACTACGATTCATACAAGTAACGTTTGGTAATTCATTATACATGCGAGTGTGCACAGACGTCTACGCACCATCTTTGGGCCCCAAAAGTGTAAAATCTTGTTCGTTGAGCCTAGCTAGCCCAATGACCTGATCTTAAGGCCCGAAGACATTTTTTTTACGGAGTGCTTGGTTTTACCGATCCGACACAACGTAAATGGACTTTCAATGGCTTGTATACTACTGGTCCCCAAGGGTCCTTTGGTATTGCTAGTAAAGTCTACATTTCATGCGAGGCGGGTCGGCGACCCCTCGTACATTTTTATCCCCAACCGGTTAATGGAGTCATCGGGGTCTTCGTGACCTCTCTCTCTTCGGATGTGGGACTACACATAGTCAGGGCGATTGGATAACGTGATTAGTACGGACGACGCCTACGGGATCGTTAGTATAACTACAGACTAGTCGTTTGTGTAACGCGTGTTTGTAGCAAATAATCATGCTCAAAAATAATCCAACGTCGCCTGGGACTGACACTACACGCTATGCAATGTTTTCAATGTGACTTCATGGAATTCAAGGAATTAGGAAAACATCGGGTTTTCCTAGGGTTTTCAATACATACAGATTTGAAATGCCTACAATTTTAAATGAACAATTTTTTTTACAAGCATAGAAACAAACAAGCATACCTATGGATCTTCACAACATTTTCAAAAGCTTTTCTTTTCAGAAAATGTCGGATTTTCTGGTAGTTTTCAAACAATACAAACATTGGATTTCAAACACTACTTATGAACTCACCAACATTTCATATGTTGACGTTTTTCAAAATACTTGTATTCTCAGGGAACCAGTGAACCAAAGGAAAACATATTCGGTGATGGCTTGCAGTTTGATTATGTACGAATCGAACAATTTATTTTTGGGAATGTAATGTTTAAACAATGTATGACATGTAAACGCTACCGGTTGTACGATATTAATGCACGGTGACGAATGTTGTTATGTTTCATATATATTCAATGTTATGGTATTCAATTGAGTCACGACAACCCCCGGACGTTTCCGCCGTCTGGTTCGGGGGTGTGACAGGTTGGTATCAGAGCTTTGTTTATAGTGAACTAGCATGTCGAGCCACACATTGATATGCAACTATAAACCAAAAGAGGGACTAACATAACTCTGAACAAAACAAGTAAATAAAACACACTTGCTTGCATTAGGAATAAGGATCTAACGCCGAATCAAACACAATAATGCTGGTATCTCGGTTAATTCGGGACTGTTCTTAGTGATACCAAGGAGTGAATGTGGCCTGATCAACTACATTCTCTCCAAAGTAAAACTAACACACGTCTTGATGAGATCGGGATAGCTAGGGAACCTAAAACTATACCCCTTATCACCAAAAAGAGAACGTCTGTTTAGTCTGCAATAGTGGAAGAGGCATAGGATAATATTAGTGAACTTTTACGTGTTTTGCTATGTGTTGCGAATCTATGATTGTATGCTAAATGATAGAAGTACTTAAGTTCGTGCCATACACCTAGTCAGTAGGACCACAACCTCACGGAAACCACGTACACCCAACATCTTTCCGTTTCGTGACAAGAAGATGCCTCTCCGACCTACTCGCGGAAACCCAGGACCAACTCCACCCGAGGTTGACTCCACTGCTTTTCAGGCAGCTGTGTCTGCTGCGGTCACAGCAGCTATGGCACAACTTCACCGAGGGAACAACGGAGGAGGTAACGGGCAAGGATCCGGAAGTTCGAACAACGGGACGAATCAATGACCCACTAAAACGTGCACCTACAAGGATTTTGCGAACGCCAAACCCCGAACTTTCAACGGCACTGGAGGAGTGATTACTCTAAAGCGATGGATCGAGAAGGTAGAGTCGGTATTCGAGATATGCGAGTGCCCCGAGCAGATGAAGGTGAAGTTCGCGGCCTGCACTTTTGTGGACCAAGCACTCACTTGGTGGAATGGACACGTAGAAGCTATGACGCTCCCTGTCGCCAACTCTATTCCCTGGGCAGAAATGAAAGAAATGTTAATGGCGGAGTACTGCCCCCGAGGCGAAATACAGAAGATGGAACAGGAACTATGGAATCTCACTGTGCAGAATGGGAACATCGATGCTTACATATCGAGATTCAGCGAACTATCTCTGTTGTGCCCGGGTATGATCACATCAGAAGGAAAGAAGATCGAACGATTCATCTGGGGACTGACACCCCCCATTCAAGGGAATGTGATAGCTGCGAACACTGAAACGTTTGACAGTGCAAAGAGATTGGCAAAGAGGCTATATGATCATAACCACAAAAAGGGCGAGAAGCCAGTGGAGACTGAGAAGAAAAAGGAGGATGATGGCAAGAAAGGGCGGAACAACAAGAGAAAGGGGCGTCAGGGCCCCGAGACCTCTAAAAAGCAGCAAACAGTGGCAGTTAACGCTGTCACTGCGCCGGTTCCAGCCACACCACATGCTCCAGCCTCAGGTGCTTCAAATGCTTCAAGACCCTATTCTGGTAATCTTCCCAAATGCAACAAGTGCGGTTTCCATCACCAAGGAGAATGTAGGGAGTTCCATTGCACCAGTTGCAACCGAAGGGGACACACTGCAAGGTTCTGCAGGACTTATCCTTCTCAGAACCAGAGTCAAGGAAACAACCAGAACAACAACAACCACCGCAATAACAACAACACCAATGCCGGCAACAACAATACAGGGCCTAGCCACACCTGTTTCGGGTGCGGAAGGACGGGACACTTCCGTCGAGAATGCCCTAACAACAACAACTCAGGAAACAGAGGAGCAAGAAGAATGCTGACTATGGGTCAGAGTGATGCAGTTCAGGACCCCGCAGTTGTGACCGGTACGTTCCTCCTAAACCACACTTATGCATGCATCTTATTTGATACCGGAGCGGAGCGAAGTTTCGTAAGTGAGAAGTTTAAACATTTACTAAAACAACAACCCCAGAAGCTAAATGAAACCTATACGGTGGAAATGGCTAATGGGAAAACCGAATCCACTAGGGAGATCTACATCGGATGTACCCTAACCCTCAACCAACACGTCTTACGAATAGATCTGATGCCAGTATCAATTAGGAGTTTCGATGTGATTATCGGCATGGATTGGTTAAGCCCCCACCATGCTGAGATTATGTGCCATGAGAAGGCCATTCGCCTTCGTCTCCCAAATCACGAAACCCTAGTAATTTACGGAGACAAACCCAGTACGAATCTTCGTCTCATCTCGTGTATCAAAGCACAAAAACACTTGCGAAAGAACAATTTGGCGTTCTTGGCTCACATAGTGGACAAGACCAAAGAAGAAACTAACATCCAAGACATTCCAGTAGCGTGTGAATTTCCGGACGTGTTTCCCGAAGATCTTCCAGGAGTACCCCCAGAGAGACAGGTTGAGTTCCGAATCGACCTCGTTCCAGGAGCAACTCCTCTCGCTAAATCACCATATCGATTGGCTCCTGCTGAAATGCAGGAATTGTCCAGCCAACTCAGTGAGCTTCTGGACAAGGGATTTATCCGACCTAGCTACTCGCCATGGGGAGCTCCGGTGCCCTTTGTCAAAAAGAAGGACGGATCTTTCAGAATGTGTATCGATTACAGAGAGCTGAATAAACTCACTGTTAAAAACTGCTACCCACTCCCACGGATCGACGATCTATTTGACCAGCTCCAAGGAGCTAGTTACTTTTCTAAAATAGATTTACGGTCCGGATACCACCAACTCAAAGTCCGAGAAGAGGATATTCCTAAGACCGCTTTCCGAACCCGCTACGGACATTATGAGTTCGTCGTAATACCCTTCGGTCTAACAAATGCACCCGCCGCATTTATGGACCTAATGAATCGAATCTGTCGACCGTTCCTGGACAACTTCGTCATTGTGTTTATCGATGACATCCTCGTCTATTCTCGAAACAAAGAGGAGCATGGCCAACATCTCCGACAGATCTTAGAAACTCTGCGAACGGAAAAGCTGTACGCCAAACTCTCCAAGTGCGAGTTCTGGCTCCAGAGTGTGAATTTCCTAGGCCACGTAGTTAGCCAAGACGGAATTCATGTGGATCCCTCTAAGGTCAAAGCTGTGGAAGGATGGGCAACTCCGACTACGTCCACCGAAATTCGTCAATTCTTAGGCCTAGCAGGCTACTATAGGAGATTCATCCAAAACTTCTCTAAGATCGCCAAGCCGCTTACCTTGCTTACGCAAAAGGGCGTGCCATTCAAATGGACGGACCGACAAGAGGTTGCGTTTCAAACCTTGAAGCAAGCTCTTTGTAGCGCACCTGTACTATCTCTACCCGAAGGAACGGAAGATTTTGTAGTTTACTGTGTCGCGTCAAATCAAGGCTTAGGTTGCGTTCTCATGCAACGTGGAAGAGTGATAGCATATGCGTCCCGTCAACTAAAGACGCACGAAGTAAATTACATGACCCATGACCTAGAACTGGGAGCCGTGGTCTTCGCCCTAAAAATTTGGAGGCACTACCTGTACGGTACAAAGTGCACCATCTTCACGGACCACAAGAGCCTCCAGCACATCTTGAATCAGAAGGAGCTGAACATGAGACAACGAAGATGGGTGGAATTGCTAAATGACTACGAATGCGAGATCAAGTACCATCCAGGCAAGGCCAACGTGGTAGCCGATGCATTAAGTCGGAAGGAGTACTCTAATCGCCGTACGAAAACGCACTCGATAACCATTCAGTCTCATCTGGCCACTCAAATAGCATCAGTCCAGGCAGAGGCTATGAAAGCGGAAAATAGAACTAGCGAGGCATTACGCGGGATGGAGAAGAACCTAGAAGTCAAGGAGAATGGGGTATACTACTTCATGAACCGTATTTGGGTCCCAAAAATCGGAGGATTTAGAGAGACCGTTATGAAGGAAGCCCACAAGACACGATACTCCATTCACCCTGGTTCGGACAAGATGTATTTGGACATTAAGCAACACTATTGGTGGCCTAACATGAAGGCGGAAATCGCGACTTATGTTGGTAAGTGCCTTACGTGCGCCAAAGTAAAAGTGGAGTACCAGAAACCTTCCGGATTGTTACAGCAACCGGCAATCCCTGAGTGGAAATGGGAGGGGATTTCTATGGATTTCGTGACCAAGCTGCCCAAGACGTCGGACGGATTGGACACCATATGGGTAATAATCGACCGACTGACGAAATCTGCCCATTTCCTGCCAATCAAAGAATCCTACAAGATGAAGAGATTGACGCGTTTGTACCTACGAGAAATCGTAAGACTCCATGGAGTGCCAAAATCTATCATCTCGGATAGGGACAGTAGGTTCACATCGTGCTTTTGGCAATCACTCCACAAGGCAATGGGAACTCATCTTGATATGAGCACCGCGTATCACCCACAAACGGACGGTCAAAGCGAACGAACCATTCAGACGCTTGAAGACATGCTTCGTGCATGTGTAATAGACTTTGGAAAGTCTTGGGATACCCACCTGCCGTTGATTGAGTTCTCATATAACAATGGTTACCATTCAAGCATGAAGGTGGCTCCTTTCGAAGCACTGTACGGGCGTAAATGTAGATCACCGTTATGTTGGGCTGAAGTAGGTGCTACCCAGCTAGAAAGAACACATACGTTGGACAGAGCACTAACAGGACCGGAAATCATTCGCGAAACCACAGAAAAGATCGTTCAGATCAGAGCTCGATTACAAGCATCGCGTGACCGACAAAAGAGCTACGCTAATAAACGGCGAAAGCCGTTAGAATTCCAGGTCGGTGATCGAGTACTGTTAAAAGTCTCACCCTAGAAAGGGGTTATACGTTTCGGAAAACGGGGAAAGCTAAACCCACGGTACATTGGACCTTTCGAAATCGTCGCCCGAATAGGTCCGGTAGCATACAGACTACAACTACCCGCGGAGCTAAACGGTGTACACCCCTTGTTTCATGTCTCTAATCTGAAGAAGTGTCTATCAGATGAAACCCTTGTCATTCCTCTTGACGAAATCGAAATCAATGAGAATCTCCTGTTCGTCGAAGAACCAATCGAAATCATGGACAGGGAAGTGAAGCGTACTAAGCAAAGTCGCATCCCGATCGTGAAGGTACGGTGGAACGCAAAGCGTGGGCCAGAATTCACGTGGGAACGCGAGGATCAAATGAAGCAGAAGTACCCTCACCTATTCTAGCATTCTCAAATCTAGCTTTCAAACAGAATTTCGGGACGAAATTCCCTCTAACGGGGGGATGATGTCACAACTGGAAATTTTGTGTCATGTAATCTATACATTCAAGCTAATGTGAATCAAAAACTTCAATCAAATACATCATGCAAGTACTACAAATAGTCGTCAAGCAATTGGAAACCTTAGAAGTCCTTGTATAAGTCCATTTTGGGCTAGGACTCCCTTATTGGATCCAAATGGACCAATAAGCTTCCAATTTGACTATCAAGGGCTTAGAACCCTAATTGGACTCAAATTGGACCCACATATATTTAATTCAACATTTTAGGTCATGTTGGACCTAGAATGAAATGAACTAAAAGCCTTGATACATGAATAACTTAAACTAGTCCAATAAAAATATGAAAATCCTACCACATTCTTTTACGCTTAAAACATACTCAAGATTAACACTAATATTGGGCTAAGGGGCAAAGGCCCAAATTTTTCCTTTTCTTTCCAAATTCTCGGCCCAAATGCACAAGCCCAAGAAGATGGAAGAGTTGACTTGTTGTGCCACATCATTATTGTCCATAGGATTTCCATGCAATATATCCCATTCTTCCATGCAAGTATCACTTCAAAGATCACCTCACTTCTTCCTCTCTCTCACTCTCGGCCACAAGCACACACACACACCACAAAAATCTCTCAAACTCTCTCTAGATCACTTAAGAACACTCCTTCCTCCCCTCTCCAAAAATCTCGAAAATTAGGGGCTTTCAAGAGGATCTTGCAAGTTAATCATCATCTAAGGTAAGATTATGCTTGGATCTATGGTTTGGATTCTTTTTGTTATCAAAATCCTTTCCTAATCTATGCAAAAATCGTGATCTTGCATCCTAGAACCATCTCAAACTCGAGATCTACCAAGGAAAGGTGCTAAGGCCAAAAATCATCAAGTTTTCTTCCATCTTTTCTTCCAAAAAACCAAAACCACACCCAAGGTGAGCTTCATACCCCCTATTTTCTGTTTTTATGAGTTTTGTGGGGGGGGGAATACAAGTGATAGTGTAGATCTATATGTGTTTTGTATGCCTTGTATGATTTCCATGCTTATATGTATGCATTTGTGTGTTATAATGTTGGATCTAGCCATAAAACCCCTCAAAACCGAGATATATCTTGTGTTAAATGATTTTAGCTTCAAACATATTTCTAAATACAAAGTCTTTCAAGAAAAATGGTTAAGTGGTTTAGTAACAATTTTCTTTGGGTTAAAAACACAAATTTTGGGCCTAAAATGTGAAAAATACAAAATTAAGGGTCCAAATTGGCATATCACGAATTCTGATGGATGAGGAGTGCCAAAACAGTTTCAATAAAACAATTTCTGGAAATATACTCATTTAGGGGATTAAAAACATAAATTCCAAGCTTAATGGGCTAAAAATGACATTTTTGGCCCAATGAGGCCCATTATGCGAGATTTTCTGTTTTGGAGGGCCAAAACTGTATTTTTCTGTAAAACAGTGAACCATAAGTGTTCCAAATCCTTTCCAAAGGTTTAAAATGCTTTTTAAATTTAAAAAGGACCAAAATTGCAAAAATATTACAATTTGGGCCAAAATTGTCAAAGTTGCGAAAAGAAGGGTTATAACCGAGAAAACTGAAATTTCAGGGACTTAAACTGTTTTCATTGAAAAATATGCAGAAAAATATTAATTTCAATAACTTTTGGTGTTAAAATGTCAAGAAAATCGATTCAAGGACCAAACCGGAAATTATTTAACAGAAGGGTTGAAAAAGTAAATTTTACAACCAATGAGGGGCTGAAACAGAAAACTTTCAAGGCTATTTCAATACATGCAAACAATGGTACCACGACTATCGACGAAATACAATACATTACAATACCAAAAGTCGTTGTTAAACGAATTGGCTCGGTCTCGAACCAATAGAAATCTACAACTACTAACACTACGACACTACGATACTACGATTCATACAAGTAACGTTTGGTAATTCATTATACATGCGAGTGTGCACAGACGTCTACGCACCATCTTTGGGCCCCAAAAGTGTAAAATCTTGTTCGTTGAGCCTAGCTAGCCCAATGACCTGATCTTAAGGCCCGAAGACATTTTTTTTACGGAGTGTTGGGTTTTACCGATCCGACACAACGTAAATGGACTTTCAATGGCTTGTATACTACTGGTCCCCAAGGGTCCTTTGGTATTGCTAGTAAAGTCTACATTTCATGCGAGGCGGGTCGGGGACCCCTCGTACATTTTTATCCCCAACCGGTTAATGGAGTCATCGGGGTCTTCGTGACCTCTCTCTCTTCGGATGTGGGACTACACATAGTCAGGGCGATTGGATAACGTGATTAGTACGGACGACGCCTACAGGATCGTTAGTATAACTACAGACTAGTCGTTTGTGTAACGCGTGTTTGTAGCAAATAATCATGCTCAAAAATAATCTAACGTCGCCTGGGACTGACACTACACGCTATGCAATGTTTTCAATGTGACTTCATGGAATTCAAGGAATTAGGAAAACATCGGGTTTTCCTAGGGTTTTCAATACATACAGATTTGAAATGCATACAATTTTAAATGAACAATTTTTTTTACAAGCATAGAAACAAGCAAGCATACCTATGGATCTTCACAACATTTTCAAAAGCTTTTCTTTTCAGAAAATGTCGGATTTTCTGGTAGTTTTCAAACAATACAAACATTGGATTTCAAACACTACTTATGAACTCACCAACATTTCATATGTTGACGTTTTTCAAAATACTTGTATTCTCAGGGAACCAGTGAACCAAAGGAAAACATATTCGGTGATGGCTTGCAGTTTGATTATGTACAAATCGAACAATTTATTTTTGGGAATGTAATGTTTAAACAATGTATGACATGTAAATGCTACCGGTTGTACTATATTAATGCACGGTGACGAATGTTGTTATGTTTCATATATATTCAATGTTATGGTATTCAATTGAGTCACGACAGCCCCCGGACGTTTCCGCCGTCTGGTTCGGGGGTGTGACAGGACTTTACCTGAAGTAGAGTCAAACTTATTGACTTTAACACCCTTAGGTAAATTGGCAGCTTCGCAACCAATGCCCCTTCCTTTGGCAATTAAACATATGGACGCTTTGGTAATGGAACATGGGACTATCACAGACTCAGGGGTTGACTATGGCCGATCCCTTTCCATTGTGAAGAGAATGCTTTTTCTGGATTTTGTCACACCCCGAAAACCAAAGGCGGAAACATTTTCGGGGTTGACTCCACGTTGAGTATCAAATCCAGTGTACATAGTAAAGCAGTAATCACAAAACATTACATTACATAATATTGTTTACATCTGTTTGAAAGTAAAGTTGTACAAGTATTTTACATATGTAATATAAACAAAAGTAAAGACGAGTCTTCGGGACGCTCCGTCTTCTCCAAAAGGGTTGCGATGTACCTGTCTAACGTTGACCTGAGAATACAAGCAGTTTGAAAATCAGCATAAAGCTGGTGAGTTCATAAGCGGTTTACTTTTGAAAAGACGAGTTCCTTTATGTTCGGGAAAAAGTTGTTGATGAAGAAAATCCCATATTTTCTTATGAAAACAGTTTGGTTATCCTTTGTTATAATTTCGAAAACGGTTGGTTATGACATTCCAGGAAAATCCCATATTTTCCTTATAGTTTTAGTTATTCGTTTGTTTCTTTATTCGTTTATGTGTTGTTGTGTTACCCAGCAAAATCCCATATTTTCCTATGTGTTGAGTTATCTGTTAGTATCTAAGTTCGTTACTGATTTTAATGTTATCCTAACAAAAATCCCATATCTTCCTATGTGTGGTGTTTTGTTCTTAAGTCTAATTTCGAAGTACCAGTAATTACTATGTGAGTAGTATTAGTTATTCTACAATCGGATGACTATAATCTACTAACTTAGTTGTAACTTCGAAGCTCTATTGACATTCTGAGGTGGATAAATTCGAAACTCAGTAGAGGTCCAAAGGTGTATTTTCGTAATAAATTCGAAACTCTGGTGACACTCAAGGAGTACAATAATTGTATATTCGAAGTCTTAGTGTCAACCAAAGGCGTTATTTCGTATTCGTAGTCGTATTCTTATTTGTAAACGTATTCGTATTCGTAGATGTATTCGTATTCGTATTCGTATTCCTAATTAGTATTCGTTCTAGATTACATTCGTATTCGTATTAGTATTCGTATTCGTATTCCTATTAGTATTCAAATTCGTTATTCGTACTTAGTTATATTCGTATTCGCATTCGTTCTATCCTATTAGTTATATTTGTTATAATTAGTATGATTTCTTTTACAAAAGACAATATAGATCAAAACACTTTTCGAAAGAAATCTATAATTAACCTGCAATTCGAAACATCAGTTATCATAATCTTTGGAAATCATGACATTTAGAAACTAAAATCATTAAGTTGTAAATCAGTTTAAGTACAAGATACACTTGTACTTTTTGCTTGTATTCCCCCCTGAAAACAGTTAAAAACAGTGAAAAAGGGTACGGGTATGAACTCACCGGACGAGATACGTGACGATTTCGGATGCTAAACGTTGGTCCGGGGCTTGTAAATGCGCGAGGTTCCTAAGTATAATTTAAAGATACACATTTGTATCTAATTAGGACTTAGATTAATTATTTGTTAGGGACAATTGCTTCTAGTCGCGAAAACACCTCGATATAAGTGTTTGGAGGGACCCGGGTGGCGTTTAAGGACGTGAAATGACACTAGGGACTTGGGACTTGAGTTTATTCCCCATGAATAAACTCATACAAGAGTTTAAGGTCTAAAACACCCATTCCCCATGAGTTTACGGCCGTAAACTCATGGTGGGGTGGTTTATGGGCAAAAATGACTTCATACACTTAGGGGAATTTTTCTAGGCTTGGATTAAAGTATTGGAATGGATTTTTAACATCAAAATGATTAATTTATGGGAGTTTACGGCCTAGCATAGGCTCCTGGCCGTAAACTCCTTAATACTCATGAAAATGGTGTTAAATGATGATTGTTTGTGAGAACTTCTAAAATTCATTCCAAGGCTTTAGGGGGCTTTACAACATTCTTGAATGAGTTTTCTTCCCAAAATGAAGAGTTTACGGCCCAAGCATGAGGCTTGGCCGTAAACTCTCTTTTGTCCATCAAAAAATGTGTTTAAGGTGCTCAAAATGCTAAAGCTAATATCCTAAAATTCATATCTAAGCCTTACAAGTGAATTGGAGGGGTTTAAGGTCAATAAAGTCCCAATTATATGAGTTTACGGCCTAAGCATGAGGCTTGGCCGTAAACTCCTTAAAACCCTTCAAAATGCATGAATAAAATGTTATAAGTCCATTCCTTGAAGTCATTTAACCATATCTAGGTTCCAAACATTGTCTAGGAGGGGTTTAAGGGCTCAAAAACCCTATATTTATGAGTTTACGGCCTAAACACCCTCTTTGGCCGTAAACTCCTATTCAAGTCTCCAAATTATATTTTAAGGCATTCTAAGTCTATTCCATAAAGCCTTCTAGCCATATCTAAGGTCCAATTGTGATTAGGAAGGGTTTTATGGCTTAAAAACCCACTTATTATGAGTTTACGGCCTAAGCTCCTTCCATGGCCGTAAACTCATATACAAGGTCTTAAATCATGATTAAATCCCTAATTTGGAAGCCAAATATGCTATACATTAAGGTTAGGAAGGTACCTTAGGGATTTGAGGCCTTAAAATTGAGTTTTGGACCCTTAAACTTGGATTTTTGGAGAGAGGTTAGAGAGAGAGTAGAGAGAGAAGGGAAAAGCTTCAAATGAAAGGTTTAACACGTTTATATAGTTCCCAAAACTTGGACACGGTGGAATTCTACCCAATACCGACCTTAAACGGGGCTTTAGGTCGCACTCGATTAAGTTTTCGTCACCCGGCGGGGACGTTTCTAACTTTTTGAAATAAACATTTTTGGGCTAAATTCATAAGTTCCTAAAGGGTTTGGACACTCATTGGATTATAATAAACGTATAAATCTATTTACTTTAACTCAAAACGGAAATGAAACGAATTGATTAACGGCGAATTTTACGGGTAGAACGGGTTTTTCGACGATGGAAAACTTCGGGTTGTTACAGATTCCCCTTTTAGAGGGAATTTCGTCCCGAAATTCAAAGAATAAGATATAGATTCATGAATTTGGAATGAGACACGAATATATTTGTTGTCTCGGATCTTCACTTTCTCAAGTGGAATCAGGTTTCTACTGGGCGTTCTAGCGAATTCTTACTATCGGGACGTGTCCTTGTCTTGCACATTGACTCTCTCTCAATCTATGATATCAATCGGTTTTCTAATGGAAGTTCCAACCCTGGACGACTTCGAATTCCTCAAGGAATCACTAGGGTTTCGTCGAGTAGGTGCTTCTAAAGATTTGAGATGTGATGGACTGAATAGATGTTATCAAGCTCTAAGGGCATCCAAAATCTAAGGGTTGCAGAATCGATTTCTACAAAGATCTCGGAGGGTCAGATGTGAGACTAAACTAGACGTTCGAAAGAAACTCCCGGGAATCCTTCGGGATAGACATTTAGAGGAAAGAGCTGTTAACTTCCCGTTTCTCTATAACCACAGAAACGAGAGATGTGTGGTAATTTATATTGGGAAAACTTTTGAGTTCTAAGGTATGGAATGATACGAAGGTTTGATGCCGAAGGTCACAAGAGTCGGGTCGAGGAAAAGATCTAAACGGGCGACGCTTTCAAATCTAAGGATATCGACATGAATGAGACTCGGTCATTTCATGTCAATCATAGCATCAAAATGTTTTGCGAAAAGTTTCCCATTTGGATCGAATGGAACAGGATAATCCTCCGAACTGCTGAATCAATCTACGGGTACGAAGTTATTGTTCTCTATCTCACTGGTTAGTTATCTTGACGGTGCACGTTTCGATTATTGACAAAGGATTTAGTCTAGATAGATATTTGAATGAATGATTAGCAAATTTTTACCACATTAAAATCGAGAAGGATCACAGGCACAAGATTTATCAATGAGAAGTATACCTGTAGCAACCGTGGGATCGGC
Organism: Lactuca sativa; assembly: GCF_002870075.4. Classification (NCBI taxonomy): domain Eukaryota; kingdom Viridiplantae; phylum Streptophyta; class Magnoliopsida; order Asterales; family Asteraceae; genus Lactuca; species Lactuca sativa. The sequence continues at coordinate 248,384,714 of NC_056623.2, read as the reverse complement.
GGCTGTCCTTTCTTGTCCCATGGTTAGGACTCCCCCGGTGTTGCCAGATGTTACTGTCTTCGGACAGTTTCGCTTATAGTGTCCGACCTCTCCACAACTGTAGCAGGTTTGACCGATACCTGCTCCGGAAGCCTGACTAGTTGACGGGGTTGGGGTTTTGCAGGTTCGTGCGAGGTGACCTTCCTGGCCACAGCTTCTACAAAACTTTGCATGACAAGGGCCAGGGATGCGATGGTGGTAGCTGTAATGGTTATACCATGGGAGGATACCGGCATATCCGGTGACAGGTGCTTGAGATGTGAAATTGACAATAGAAACAGCAGCAGGGATAGTGGCAGCGTGAACTGCCACTATTTGCTGTTTCTTTGAGAGTTCTAGGGAAGACTGACTCTTCTTCTTCTTCTTCCAAAACTTTCTTTTCTCGCCACTCTTTTTTGTGGACTCGGGAGTGGCATCTGCTTCTTCTGGCCAATAAAGTCCCAATTATATCAAAAAATGTGTTTAAGGTGCTCAAAATGCTAAATCTAGGCCGTAAACTCTCTTTTGTCCATCAAAAAATGTGTTTAAGGTGCTCAAAATGCTAAAGCTAATATCCTAAAATTCATATCTAAGCCTTACAAGTGAATTGGAGGGGTTTAAGGTCAATAAAGTCCCAATTATATGAGTTTACGGCCTAAGCATGAGGCTTGGCCGTAAACTCCTTAAAACCCTTCAAAATGCATGAATAAAATGTTATAAGTCCATTCCTTGAAGTCATTTAACCATATCTAGGTTCCAAACATTGTCTAGGAGGGGTTTAAGGGCTCAAAAACCCTATATTTATGAGTTTACGGCCTAAACACCCTCTTTGGCCGTAAACTCCTATTCAAGTCTCCAAATTATATTTTAAGGCATTCTAAGTCTATTCCGTAAAGCCTTCTAGCCATATCTAAGGTCCAATTGTGATTAGGAAGGCTTTTATGGCTTAAAAACCCACTTATTATGAGTTTACGGCCTAAGCTCCTTCCATGGCCGTAAACTCATATACAAGGTCTTAAATCATGATTAAATCCCTAATTTAGAAGACAAATATGCTATACATTAAGGTTAGGAAGGTACCTTAGGGATTTGAGGCCTTAAAATTGAGTTTTGGACCCTTAAACATGGATTTTTGGAGAGAGGTTAGAGAGAGAGTAGAGAGAGAAGGAAAAAGCTTCAAATGAAAGGTTTAACACGTTTATATAGTTCCCAAAACTTGGACACGGTGGAATTCTACCCGATACCGACCTTAAACGGGGCTTTAGGTCGCACCCGATTAAGTTTCCGTCACCCGGCGGGGACGTTTCTAACTTTTTGAAATAAACATTTTTGGGCTAAATTCATGAGTTCCTAAAGGGTTTGGGCACTCATTGGATTATAATAAACGTATAAATCTATTTACTTTAACTCAAAACGGAAACGAAACGAATTGATTAACGGCGAATTCTACGGGTAGAACGGGTTTTTCGACGATGGAAAACTTCGGGTTGTTACATCATCCCCCCGTTAGAGGGAATTTTGTCCCGAAATTCAAAGAATAAGATATAGATTCATGAATTTGGAATGAGACACGAATATATTTGTTGTCTCGGATCTTCACTTTCTCAAGTGGAATCAGGTTTCTACTGGGCGTTCTAGCGAATTCTTACTATCGGGACGTGTCCTTGTCTTGCACATTGACTCTCTCTCAATCTATGATATCAATCGGTTTTCTAATGGAAGTTCCAACCCTGGAGGACTTCGAATTCCTCAAGGAATCACTAGGGTTTCGTCGAGTAGGTGCTTCTAAATATTTGAGATGTGATGGACTGAATAGATGTTATCAAGCTCTAAGGGCATCCGAAATCTAAGGGTTGCAGAATCGATTTCTACAAAGATCTCGGAGGGTCAGATGTGAGACTAAACTAGACGTTCGAAAGAAACTCCCGGGAATCCTTCGGGATAGACATTTAGAGGAAAGAGCTGTTAACTTCCCGTTTCTCTATAACCACAGAAACGAGAGATGTGTGGTAATTTATATCGGGAAAACTTTTGAGTTCTAAGGTATGGAATGATACGAAGGTTTGATGCCGAAGGTCACAAGAGTCGGGTCGAGGAAAAGATCTAAACGGGCGACGCTTTCAAATCTAAGGATATCGACATGAATGAGACTCGGTCATTTCATGTCAATCATAGCATCAAAATGTTTTGCGAAAAGTTTCCCATTTGGATCGAATGGAACAGGATAATCCTCCGAACTGCTGAATCAATCTACGGGTACGAAGTTATTGTTCTCTATCTCACTGGTTAGTTATCTTGACGGTGCACGTTTCGATTATTGACAAAGGATTTAGTCTAGATGGATATTTGAATGAATGATTAGCAAATTTTTACCACATGAAAATCGAGAAGGATCACAGGCACAAGATTTATCAAAGAGAAGTATACCTGTAGCAATGGTGGGATCGGCGGTTGTCCTTTCTTGTCCCATGGTTAGTACTCCCCCGGTGTTGCCAGATGTTACTGTCTTCGGACAGTTTCGCTTATAGTGTCCGACCTCTCCACAACTGTAGCAGGTTTGACTGATACCTGCTCCGGAAGCCTGACTAGTTGACGGGGTTGGGGTTTTGCAGGTTCGTGCGAGGTGACCTTCCTGGCCACAGCTTCTACAAAACTTTGCACGAAAAGGGCCAGGGATGCGATGGTGGTAGCTGTAATGGTTACACCATGGGAGGATACCGGCATATCCGGTGACAGGTGCTTGAGATGTGGAATTGACAATAGAAACAACAGCTGGGATAGTGGCAGCGTGAACTGCCACTATTTGCTGTTTCTTTGAGAGTTCTGGGGAAGACTGACTCTTCTTCTTCTTCTTCCAAAACTTTCTTTTCTCGCCACTCTTTTCTGTGGGCTCGGGAGTGGCATCTGCTTCTTCTGGGTTTTCGCTGTTGTCGATCAGGGTTTGCGCTAGACATTTAGCGTTGTCATAGGTATCTAGCTTTGCTGCTATAACGTTCCCTTTTGTTGGTTGGGTTAATCCCCAAATGAACCTTTCTACCTTTTTGCTTTCCGGGGTAACCATTCCCGGACAAAGGAGTGCCAGGTCATCAAACCTTGAAGTGTAAGAGGCGATATCGGAACCCTTCATCTTCAGGTTCCATAGCTCGTTTTCTAGCTTCTGGATTTCACCCCGAGGGCAATACTCCGCACGTAGGAGTTCCTTCATTACTTCCCATCCCATAGCATTAGCTACAGATAAGGTCAGGGATTTGACTCGGCCGTTCCACCAAGTCAAAGCTTTATCGAGGAGAGTACAGGCGGCAAACTTTACTTTGTCGGAATCCGAACAGGCACAGATCTCGAAAACAGATTCGATTTTCTCTAACCACCGAGTTAGAGCAATGACACCCCCTGTGCCATCGAAGAATTTGGGTTTTGCGTTCATAAAGTCTTTATAGGAACACTCCTTCTGGTGTCCTTGATTACCTTCTTGGTGTTGGGAACCACTTCCTGGACCATTGGGGTTAAATTGAGGTAGGAGGGCTGATATTGTGGCAGAAATGGTTGCCTGAAAAGTTTCCAGATCGATTTGAAGAGGAGGTGGTGGCGGAGGGTTGTTGGTCTTAGAGCTGGGTCTCTTTCTTGGAGGCATATTGATCTAATAAGATCAAGGAATAGAGGATGATAAGTCCTCTGAATTGAATCAGGAGATACGACAGATATATGCTAACAAGCGATAAAGCAGGAAAGAGTTATCAAAGCGGGAAAAATTATCGCTAAGGGAATGATCAAAGAACAATGCATGAACGAGGATTTCTACCAAGGATTGGCTCGAGAAATACTCCCATAATATTTCATGATTCGTTACGATGCTGATTCGATGTTTTTGGCATTAGGGTAAGTTTTAGGCATGCCGCACACCACAGTCACTCCCGGGCACATGTTGGCCGTGTCTCGAATGAATATAGTTGGCCAAGCTATATTCATCCTAGACAGACTACATAACTGCCCAGGTTTAACCGCAACATACAACACCCATTTACTTATGTTTTGTTCTACTTGTAGTTACGGATTTCGACGGTCGGTATACTTGTATACTTTTAGAAAATACTTATACTTGTAGGGTATACTTTTAGTTCAGAGCACTTAGGCCCTTTAATGTTTATAGTCTTATACCATGTAAGCTTTGGTATACCAGTTCACTATAAACAAGGGCTCTGATACCAATCTGTCACACCCCGAAAACCAAAGGCGGAAACATTTTCGGGGTTGACTCCACGTTGAGTATCAAATCCAGTGTACATAGTAAAGCAGTAATCACAAAACATTACATTACATAATATTGTTTACATCTGTTTGAAAGTAAAGTTGTACAAGTATTTTACACATGTAATATAAACAAAAGTAAAGACGAGTCTTTGGGACGCTCCGTCTTCTCCAAAAGGGTTGCGATGTACCTGTCTAACGCTGACCTGAGAATACAAGCAGTTTGAAAATCAGCATAAAGTTGGTGAGTTCATAAGCGGTTTAGTTTTGAAAAGACGAGTTCCTTTACGTTCGGGAAAAGTTGTTGATGAAGAAAATCCCATATTTTCTTATGAAAACAGTTTGGTTATCCTTTGTTACAATTTCGAAAACGGTTGGTTATGACATTCCAGGAAAATCCCATATTTTCCTTATAGTTTTAGTTATTCGTTTGTTTCTTTATTCGTTTATGTGTTGTTGTGTTACCCAGGAAAATCCCATATTTTCCTATGTGTTGAGTTATCTATTAGTATCTAAGGTCGTTACTAATTTTAATGTTATCCCAGGAAAATCCCATATTTTCCTATGTGTGGTGTTTTGTTCTTAAGTCTAATTTCGAAGTACCAGTAATTACTATGTGAGTAGTATTAGTTATGTGTTCCACTTCCTTAGTTATTCTACAATCGGATGACTATAATCTACTAACTTAGTTGTAACTTCGAAGCTCTATCGAGATTCTGAGGTAGATAAAATCGAAACTCAGTAGAGGTCCAGCGGTGTATTTTCGTAATAAATTCAAAACTCTGGTGACACTCAAGGAGTACACTAACTGTATATTCGAAGTCTTAGTGTCAACCAAAGGGGTTATTTCATATTCCTAGTCGTATTCTTATTTGTAAACGTATTCGTATTCGTAGACGTATTTGTATTCGTAGACGCATTCGTATTCGTATTCCTAATTAGTATTCGTTCTAGATTACATTCGTATTCGTATTAGTATTCGTATTCGTATTCCTATTAGTATTCGAATTTGTTATTCGTATTCGTACTTAGTTATATTTGTATTCTTATTCGTTCTATCCTATTTGTTATATTTGTTATAATTAGTATGATTTCTTTTACAAAAGACAATATAGATCAAAACGCTTTTCGAAAGAAATCTATAATTAACCTGCAATTCGAAACATCAGTTATCATAATCTTTGGAAATCATGACATTTAGAAACTAAAATCATTAAGTTGTAAATCAGTTTAAGTACAAGATACACTTGTACTTTTTGCTTGTATTCCCCCCTGAAAACAGTTAAAAAACAGTGAAAAAGGGGAGGGGTATGAACTCACCGGACGAGATACGTGATGATTTCGGATGCTAAACGTTGGTCTGGGGCTTGTAAATGCGCGAGGTTCCTAAGTATAATTTAAAGATACACATTTGTATCTAATTAGGACTTAGATTAATTATTTGTTAGGGACAATTGCTTCTAGTCGCGAAAACACCCCGATACAAGTGTTTGGAGGGACCCGGGTGGCGTTTAAGGACATGAAATGACACTAGGGACTTGGGACTTGACTTTATTCTCCATGAATAAACTCATACAAGAGTTTAAGGTCTAAAACACCCATTCCCCATGAGTTTACGGCCGTAAACTCATGGTGGGGTGGTTTATGGGCAAAAATGACTTCATACACTTAGGGGAATTTTTCTAGGCTTGGATTAAAGTATTGGAATGGATTTTTAACATCAAAATGATTAATTTATGGGATTTTACGGCCTAGCATAGGCTCCTGGCCGTAAACTCCTTAATACTCATGAAAATGGTGTTAAATGATGCTAAAACAAATCACATGTGATTGATAAAATTGTTCCAAGGCCTTACATGCATTTACTTGATGATTTGATTGGGTTTTTGGGGTTTACGGCCTATGAGACCCCCCTCATGGCCGTAAAATCTCTTAGAGAGTGATTCCATGTGTTTTAAGGCCAAGAACTTGTTTGTGAGAACTTCTAAAATTCATTCCAAGGCTTTAGGGGGCTTTACAACATTTTTGAATGAGTTTTCTTCCCAAAATGAAGAGTTTATGGCCCAAGCATGAGGCTTGGCCGTAAACTCTCTTTTGTCCATCAAAAAATGTGTTTAAGGTGCTCAAAATGCTAAAGCTAATATCCTAAAATTCATATCTAAGCCTTACAGGTGAATTGGAGGGGTTTAAGGTCAATAAAGTCCCAATTATATGAGTTTACGGCCTAAGCATGAGGCTTGGCAATAAACTCCTTAAAACCCTTCAAAATGCATGAATAAAATGTTATAAGTCCATTCCTTGAAGTCATTTAACCATATCTAGGTTCCAAACATTGTCTAGGAGGGGTTTAAGGGCTCAAAAACCCTATATTTATGAGTTTACGGCCTAAACACCCTCTTTGGCCGTAAACTCCTATTCAAGTCTCCAAATTATATTTTAAGGCATTCTAAGTCTATTCCATAAAGCCTTCTAGCCTTATCTAAGGTCCAATTGTGATTAGGAAGGGTTTTATGGCTTAAAAACCCACTTATTATGAGTTTACGGCCTAAGCTCCTTCCATGGCCGTAAACTCATATACAAGGTCTTAAATCATGATTAAATCCCTAATTTGGAAGCCAAATATGCTATACATTAAGGTTAGGAAGGTACCTTAGGGATTTGAGGCCTTAAAATTGAGTTTTGGACCCTTAAACTTGGATTTTTGGAGAGAGGTTAGAGAGAGAGTAGAGACAGAAGGAAAAAGCTTCAAATGAAAGTTTTAACATGTTTATATAGTTCACAAAACTTGGACACGGTGGAATTCTACCCAATACCGACCTTAAACGGGGCTTTAGGTCGCACCCGATTAAGTTTTCGACACCCGGCAGGGACGTTTCTAACTTTTTGAAATAAACATTTTCGGGATAAATTCATAAGTTTCTAAAGGGTTTGGACACTCATTGGATTATAATAAACGTATAAATCTATTTACTTTAACTCAAAACGGAAACAAAACGAATTGATTAACGGCGAATTTTACGGGTAGAACGGGTTTTTCGACGATGGAAAACTTCGGGTTGTTACAGATTTCCAGTGTCATCATTGTCAATGTCCATAAAGTTTTTGGGAACTCGATCTTCTAATCAAATTTGCTTTACTAGCCTTCCGAATCTTTATTGATTCAGCAGCACCAAGCAAATAGATAAGATCATTAAGGATCTTGTCATAGTCTGTTTCATAGGAGTCCCAAAGGGACTCACTATGTGACTTAGAAAGTGACTGCACCACCAACTTTCTCAAGACTTTGACACCCAACTCTCCCGGCTTGTCAATATGTGACTTCATCTCCAATATGCGACCACACATAGACCTTGGTTGCCAATAGGGCTAGAGTGACCTTGAACTTGTGGGATTGGGAGAATAATTGGAGGAGGTGGAGGAAGTGAAGTTCCAATAGATTTGGGTAGATCATAGATGTCTGAACTAGACATCTTTTTGGGATATATTGAAGATAGTTTATTTAAAGTACTTAATATAACACCCAATATGAAATATTAAGGCTAGGACCCAACGCAATATTTTATAACTTGGAAGAGGGAGTTCGTAATACAAGCTATATCATATTTGAAGTTAGGTGAATGACGATTCACCAATTTCCACCATGAAAAACGAAATAAATTATTAGGTTTTTTAATTGGATTTGAAACTCGTAGATCTTTTGAGATTCATTGAACTATTCAATGCCATGTTTCCATCTCGAGTGTGACCTTCAGGTTTTGTGACTGGGATGCCGAGGATCACAAAACAAGGTGTGAAGTAACCATGTAAATTACATGGTACCCTTAAGTGTTTACCCCTCAATCGATTTGTCGGTTAACCACACATGCTCCATCGATACTATGATATACATTAAGTTACCCTTTGCCTACCTTGTTAAATACGAGTTAGTGTGCCAGTTAACCACACACGCTCCACTAACCGACTTAAACAAAGTGCAAAGTGTAATTTCATGGATTAGCACCTTATTCACATTTTCCTAAGTAACTAAGATTGGGTATTTATAAAAGGTTTAGTTAATTAGTATTTATCATTAATACTTTTAATGAAGGGAGAATTTATAGTCTTTGTCCTACCCATTCGGCTAACGACCCTCCACCAGTCAAGGAAGCGGTGGGTGAGAGTGGACACCCATTAAACTGCCATTTTATAAGCAGTAACCTTATACCCTCTTTTAGATCGGCTTCGTGAATGAGGCCTACTAACGGTAAGACTGACTTGCTCTTATACATATATTATTATTAACTTATAATATTATAAAGTATAAGGGTTGAATTTTGAACTTTTAAAATTCTAAGGGCTGACTTGGAATTAAAGTATTCACAAGAGAAAAAATTTCAAATTCCAAAACTTGAGGGCAAGTTTTGAAACTATTCAAAACTAATTAATTTCATAACTTATGTGTTTAAAGTAGTTTTAATTAAAAAACTCTTCAAGTTCCATAACTTGAGGACAAGTTATGGAAGACTTTAAACTAATAAAAGAATGTAACTTTTCTTTATTTTGTAACTTATGGATTTAGTTAAGGTTACACATTATATTACTTAATGAAGTGACTCTTGAACCTCCATAACTCGAGGACAAGTTATGGAGTCATAAAACCATTTAATGAGAACAAGACTCTTCATTTTGTAACCCTTGCCATCTTTTATGAGTTTTAAGAATCTTTAATGTGACTTTTCATGTAACTTGAGGACAAGTTACACAATCACATTTTAGAATCAATTCTTAGATTCAAATGGATCAAAGACACATAATCAATCAACCTTTCTATTAATCTAAGCAACTCATACACATCAAACTTTTCCATGTAATTAGCATAACTTTTAAACTAATACAAAACATGAATCTATTGAAAATTATCTTTGAAATTGGATTAGCATGAACATTACCACATCAAAAACAAGTTTATAAGTCCAAAAACATCTTAGGGTAATGTTCCTAGTCCAATTCCAGCCAAAAAAGTCGAATATATGCTGTCTGGGGGTCCAACTCGTCGAGTGCACGAACAAACTCGGCAAGTTGGATGCTTTTTGCCTTGGACTCGACGATTCCATCAGTGGACTCGGCGAGTCTGCTTTGCAGACAGCACCAAAACTCAATTTTTAAGCAGTTTAAGCAAGTATAACAAGAAAACAAACCTAGGCTCTGATACCACTATTGGTTTTTCAGCATTCTAACACTCCTATGGTGTACATGCAACCCTATAAACCTTGGATCTATGTTTTCTCTATTATACATGCAAATAAGAACTTTCCAATGCTTTAATCCTAACTAGCATACTGTGAGGCAAATATACTACAAAGACTATTTAGATTACATACTTTTTGGTGTAGCTTGATGTCTTCAAGCTTTAAGAGCTTAGCCCCAATAGTGTAGAAGCCTCAAGTGGAATCACAAATCACCAAAACACCTTGGAAGACTTTGAGAATAAGAGTACTTTGGTTCTCTCTAGTGAAATCGGCTAGCCCTCTTAGTGTACCCATACTAGTTCTAATTTCCCCAACCAATGACATCTTTATATTATGGAGACTAGGGTTAAACCCATGACCTTTCATTTCATATGATCCATGGGTTAAACACTCCATGGACTATCCATGAAAGCTTAGCCCAACCTAAATGAAATTGGCCCATTCCATATATATAAGAGTCCATATTTAGTTAGTATATTTTGATCACTTAATTAATTCTAAATTAATTCTTGATCAATACTGATTAAATAATATGATTCCATATTAATATATTAGAACTTATAATATATTACTATAATCATAATCAAGGTCAAAGTCCTCAGTCAAGGTCAGCAGTCCATGTTGACCTCAACTCGCCGAGTACACCCGGCTACTCGCCGAGTCCTTGAAGCACATTCCAACTCGCCGAGTTCCTTCGAATCCCGATCAAACCTTAAGGCCACCCGTCGAGTTTCCTCCTTGCAACTCGACGGGTATACACGCAAACATATCTTTGGCTAAAACCTATACGACTCACCGAGTTGTTCTTCAACTCGTCGAGTTTCATGACCATCTTCATCCAACTCGCTGAGTTGTTCAACCAACTCGTCGAGTTCACGGCTTCCTTCACCTGACTGCCGAGTTTTTCATCCAACTTGCCAAGTTTAATGCACATCTTCATATGACTCGCCCAGTAGGCTTTGCGACTCGCTGAGTCCCTTCATTCATTTTAACGTGCAGACGTCTTTAAGGCATTACAAGGCCCCAAATGGCAGATCTAACTTCCTTAAGCCTGCTTATCACGTAAAGTTGCAAACTTTACGTGCATGCATTGCTTTACAAGCTCTTAATGTCAAAACCAAACGTTTAATGGGTGTTCATGGACCAAGGGGACCTTAATCTTAACTTAAGCTGGAACTTTATGCATGAATAATTGGAAAAGGGTCCAGATCTGAAGTTATAACTTCAAATCTAGTCCATGGATTGACATACCAACTTGATAACCTTATAAAACCCTAAAACTCATTCAAAGATGATGTCTTAAACTTAAATAACTGAGGGTAATGGTTAAATGCCTTCCCAAGAGATGTCCACAGAAGTAGAATTCGAATCTCCTCTCAGCTCCTTGCCTCAATCAATTGTTTTCCCCAACCTCGTACACCAAAATTCTTCTTTCAAAGCTTCAACACACAATGGCACACACACACGAGTTAGAGATGGAAAAGGGGCTGCAAAGGAACTAAGAGAGGCTTGAGCTTCTTTAAATAGGGGCGCAAAGCCCGTGAATTAGGGTTTTACATTCCAACTCCTACTCGCCGAGTCCCATAAAGGACTCGCCGAGTAGATAACTTAATTCGCGATCCCACCTGCTGCTACTCGACGAGTAGGGCAACCAACTCATCGAGTAGGGCCAAAATCCAAAAATACTTTATTTAAAGTATTACCTGAGAGTCGGGGCGTTACAACTCTCCCCAATTTGAAATAGACTTCATCCTCGAAGTCCGCTGGGGCAAACAATGCCGGATAATGCTCGCGCGTCTCCGCCTATGGCTCCCACGTCTACTCGGATCCCTTCTGATATTCCCATTGTACCTTTACCAAGAGTATTTCCTTGTTCTATAGAATCTTCTTCTTCCTTTCCAAAATTGCCACAGGCCTTTCCACATAGTTCAGTCGCTCATCGACCTGAATGTCATCCAACGACACTATTGCCTCCTGGTCCATCACGCACTTTCGCAATTGTGAAACATGAAACGTGTTATGGATCCGGTTAAGCTCTTCCGGGAGCTCTAACCTATAAGCCACCTTGCCCACCATGGAAACAACTCTGAACGACCCAATATAGCGGGGACCCAGCTTTCCCCTCTTCCTGAAACGGATCACACCCTTCCAGGGTGAGACCTTCAGGAGAACCATGTCACCCTCCTGAAATTCCAGCTTAGATCAGCGCCGGTCCGCATAACTTTTGTACCGGCTCTGAGAGGTATGCAGTCGCTGTCTAATCTGATGTATCATCTCGGTAGTTTGCAGAACTACCTCTGTCCGACCCATCACCCTGTGCCCAACCTCTCCCCAATAGACTGGGGTACTGCACTTCCACCCATACAACAGCTCGAAAGGCTGGGCGCCAATACTGGAATGGTAGCTGTTGTTGTAGGCGAACTCCACAAGCGGTAGGTGGGAATCCCAAATCCCACCGAAGTAAATGACACATGCCCTCAACATATCCTCGAGGGTCTGGATGGTCCGCTCATTCGGCCCATCCGCCTGCGGATGGAACGTCGTACTGAAATGCAGCCTCGTACCCAGTTCCTCGTGGCTAGGAAGTGAGCACTTTTGGTCAATCGATCCACGATGACCCATATGGTGTCGAATCCCTTTGCCGTTCTTCGCAACTTTGTGACGAAATCCATCACGATCCGTTCCTATTTCCACATGGGAATCTCCAGACGCTGCAGCTTACCATGCGGCCTCTGGTGCTCAACCTTGACCATCCTACAGGTCAAGCACCTCTCAACGTACCAAGCGATATCTCGCTTCATAGCAGGCCACCAATCACGATACATCTTGGTGACCCCCGGGAGAATATTAAAACGAGACTTATGAGCCTCCTCCATTACTGTTTGCCTAACTCCTCCAGTCATCGGAACCCAAACCCGACCATGTTGGGTCAATAGCCTGCGGTTATCCTGAACAAACCGGGCGCTTTCGCCCTTAATCCTCTCCAACTTCCAGTTCTCCGGTTTCATACCATCGATCTGAGCATCTCTGACCAAACCTACCAGCGGGGAATCCACCGCTATCCTCATACATCTGGCTAAGGCAGAAGACCCCGCATACTTGCGGCTCCAAGCATCCGCAACCACATTTGCTTTACCAGGATAGTAAAGGATATCGCAATCATAGTCCTTGATCACATCCAGCCACATGTGCTGTCTCATGTTCAGGTTTGGCTGGTCCGTGATGTGCCTTAAACTCTTGTGATCCGTGTATACCGTACAACGGACTACGTACAGATAGTGCCTCCAAATCTTGAGGGCGAAGACCACCGCTCCCAACTGAAGATCGTGTGTGGGGTATCTCGTCTCATTTGGCTTCAACTGCCTTGATGCATAAGTTATCACTCGTCCCCTCTGTATGAGGACCGCCCCCAATCCTGTGATGGACGCATCACAAAATACCACAAAATGCTCAACTCCCTCGGGAAGTGTCAACACTGGCGCGTCGCATAAACACTGCCGCAGGGTCTCAAACGCCCTCTGCTGCTCCGGGCCCCACTGGAAATCCACTGCTTTCCTCGTTAGACGAGTAAGGGGTACGAAAATCTTGGAGAAATTACGAATGAATCTCCGGTAATACCCTGCTAAACCCAAGAAATTCCTGATGTCTGAGGGAGATTTCGGAACCTCCCACTGCATAACCGCCTCTACCTTGACCGGATCGACCAGAATCCCCTCCGGGTTAACGAGATGTCCGAGGAACTGGACCTCTTGTAACCAAAACTCGCATTTCGAGAACTTGGCATACAACCGTTCTCGCCTCAAAACCTCTAGCAGCTCCCTGAGATGCTCCTCATGCTGCTCCTGGGTCTTGGAATATACCAATATGTCATCTATGAATACTATAACCGAGCGATCGAGCATCGGTCTGCAGACTCGGTTCATCAAATCCATGAACACAGCCGGTACGTTGGTGAGCTCAAACGGCATCACCACGAACTTGTTATAACCAGAACGAGTTCGAAATGCGGTCTTCTCCATGACTTCCTCCCTCACCCTGACCTGGTGATATCCTGATCTCAAGTCAATCTTGGAAAACCAAGATGCACCCTTAAATTGATTGAACAGATCGTCTATCCTCGAGAGCAGATAACAGTTCTTCACCGTTAACTTGTTCAGCTCCCTATAGTAATGCACATCCTGTGCGCACCGTTCCGCTTCCTGATGAAAAGGATCGGCGCTCCCCAGGGCGAACTACTCGAACGAATAAACTGCTTACCCAACAGTTCCTACAACTAAGATGACAACTCCTGCATCTCAGGCGATGCTAAACGGTACGGCGCCTTGGCGATAGGGGCTGCACCTGGCACTAGATCAACCCTAAACTCAACCTGCCTCTCCCGAGGCACTCCGGGTAAATCTTCCGAAAACACATCAGCAAACTCTCTCACCACCGGGACCTCTGAAACTGAGAGTTGCTCCCTTTCCTGCGTATCTCTCACATATGCCAAATAACCAACACCCCAGTGATGTATATACTGTCGGGCCCTAGCTGCGGAACAGAACCCATATCCCAACCTGGTGCCCTCTCCATACACTACAAGTTCTCCCCCACTTGGGATTCGAACTACCACCCACTGCCTCTCACAGTCAATCATGGCACCAAAACGGCTGAGCCAATCCATCCCTATAATCACGCATACATCCCCAATGGGAATAGGAATCAAATCTATCAGGAAGGACACCCCAAAAATCTCCAAATCGCATCCCCAGTAGACCGAAGAAGCGGAAACTCTGTGCTCGCTGGCGATCGAGACTAGCAACGGGCACTTGAGATCATCCATCGGCACCCTGAACCCTTTACTAAAATTCTGAGATACGAATGACCGACTCGCCCCCAAGTTAAATAGAACCAAAGAAAGCAAAGAATTTACTAACAATGTACCTAAACACAGGTACAATCAATAAGCACAACACAATACAATAATTGCGGCATAGAAAAGAAACGTACCAGCAACCACATCTGGTGCGGTCTTGGCCTCCTCGTCCATAAGCTGGAAGGCGCGTCCCTAAGCCTTCGGAGGCTCCACCTTAACTGGCCTCCCATCACCAATCTTCCCAGCAACTAGAGTAGACCCCTGCACTGACTTAGCGGCGACCTGCAGACAATTGGTCTTCACATGACCAACCTGATGACAATGGTAACAAATCCTCATGCCTGGTAGAGGGGCGGACTGATGGCAGTCCCTGGCATAGTGTCCCTCCTTGCCACATTTGTGGCATCCTCCTCCTGCTTGACAAACCCCTGAATGAACCCTGACGCACTTTCCATAAGTGCGGCTATGCTGACCCCCAGATCGTGTATCAGCGGTCTTAGACCGCTTAGCCGCCAACTGCAGCTAGGCCGGTGCCTGACGCTACTCCTTTAGCTGCATCTCTATCTCTAACTCACGCCGCCTCGCAGCTTCCTGCAGATCCAGGAGGCTAGCACCACGCTGTGTAGCCACAAACTGTCATATATCCGTCTTGAGCATACTCAGATAACGGGTCATCTGAGATTGCTCCGACGCAAACTCCGGGCAGAACATAGCCCTCTCCGTGAACATCCGGGTAATCTCCATGACTGACTCTCCATCTTGTCTCAAAGTCAAGAACTCCTGAGCAAGCCGCTCCTGCTCAACACGAGGAACGTAGCGTGTGCGAAGCATATACCTGAACTGCTCCCAGGTAATAGCAGTCCGCTGATCATCCGAATATGAAACTGTCGTCAGTCTCCACCAGTCCTTCGCCCCAAGCCTCAACAGGTTCAGGGCACATCTGACCATCTGGTCAGCAGGACAAGAGCACATGAAGAAACATCCCTCCACGTCAGACAACCACCTCATGGCCCAAATAGCATCCTGTGAACCATCAAATGTCGGAGGCTTCATATTATCGAAGTCCCGTTACTAGAAAGCCCTGCCGGCTCCTCCTCCAACCCCTGATGCAGTTACAACCGAAGTGGCTGCAGTGGCAGCTGTCTCTGCTAGAGCTGCATATCACTCATCAAATTACTCAACCATCGCGATTTAATCGACCCAAACATCTCTGGCAGCTGTGCTCGAAAAGCCGTAACGACCTCGTCGTGCAGGATCTCCCGGATCCTGGCATCCAGCTCCTCAGTCCCAATCTGAACTATGGGCTCAAGTGGTATCGGCACCTCTGACCCTCCATCTCCCGTCCCCGATCCTGACCCAGATCCCGACCGGGATCCATCAGCAAAGCGTCTCGTCACCACCATGCTCACAAACATACCCAAAATATCAGATAAACAATATAATATCGGGAGACCAAAACCCAAAACTCTAAAGGTTGTGACTTCCTTGCTATGTGTATGGGTCATGTGCTTTCAGTTGTACGGGCCCATACTGCCTTCCACACCTACCGATATTTGTCTTAAGTATCATCAGAACACCCTTATACTATACTCAACATACTATGCGCTCAACCCTCACTAATAGGGGACATCGCCTATCTCGCAACTGATCCTGCAGCTCCGTACCACTCACACATCCATGAAACTTCCATCAATCCCTGAAGCGCTAGTGTATACTTGTAACACCAAGATTTTCAGAAATAAAATTTTATTTAATTAATCACTTTAATATTAAAAAAACACTTGTTTAAAATCTTATTCATATTCAAATTACAAAACGTAGTTTCATTTCCGTTATAAAAGTAGACCAGGATCCTCCAAAACACAATTCTTTCTTCGGTGTGTACAATCGAACCGTTGCCATCCCGCGTTACTATGAGAACCTGAAACAACGTAACATAAACAACGTAAGCACGAAGCTTAGTGAGTTCCCCAATATACCTTACGCACATACGCCATCCGGCCCGGACCGTTCGGTCCACATAACATTGCCTTC
This sequence comes from Lactuca sativa, assembly GCF_002870075.4. Taxonomy (NCBI): domain Eukaryota; kingdom Viridiplantae; phylum Streptophyta; class Magnoliopsida; order Asterales; family Asteraceae; genus Lactuca; species Lactuca sativa. The sequence goes on along the minus strand of NC_056623.2, from coordinate 248,368,334 downwards.
CGGCCCGGATCTTTCGATCCACATAATATCGCCTTCCGGCCCGGATCTTTCGATCCACATAATATCGCCTTCCGGCCCAGACTCTTCGGTCCACAAGATAATTGCCTTCCGGCCCATACACATATAACACATAATACAAATACTCTAACACATAAAGCACATATGTCATATTTCATACCTGACCTTCCTGTCACATAACAGCTTGCCTTCCGGCCCATATATAAACATGTATATCATGCGTAGCAGCTAACTTTCCATTTATAGCATATAAACACAACACATAACGTACTTGACCTTCCGGTCACACAATCAAACCCTTCCGGGTGAGGTATAGTGACAAGACTCACCTCGCAGACACTGGAAGATAGCAACTCCTGAAATCTCTTGCACTTGATCCTCCGAGCTACAAGCTCCCTGTCTCATCATATATCTCTTATTAATACTTCTATCCTCCACGTTAACTGACCCTAAGAAATTACACCAGTCAACTCTGGTCAACAGTCCATTGTCAGCTCGACTGGACTCGGCGAGTTCCCTGGCGACTCGGCGAGTCCGGTCGTCCTTCACTCCTCTGAGATTCCCCTTCTACTCGTCGAGTATCCTCTTTGACTCGACGAGCCACTCCTGGAAGAATCGCGGGGCCACCCCGACTCCACTCGCCGAGTCTGAAGAACAACTCGGCGAGTCCCAGTGAATCTTCAAGCTACTCGCCGAGTCTGATCATCCGACTCGGCGAGTCCACGCCATGCAGTCGATCCAACTGCTTCCTGAGATACGTTTTTCCCCGAAATACACACTCATGGGACTTCTGGACCTCTAATCATCCTATTACTAGGGTATAAACTTTTGTACAACAACATAATAATCCACCAAATCACCAAATGGGTTTCATAAACCCTAATTCCATAACACATCAACATAGCAGAGGATAATTCGAAATATTACTTGAATAACACCCTCTCTGTGTCTCCAAACCTCAGAACTCGATCCTCTTGATATTCCTTTGGCCAAAACTCTTCCTCTTCTTGCCTAACAACTTCTTCAAGGTCAATAATGGTCTTCAAGCTTGTTCTAGATGCCACAGACGTCTAGGGATCTCCACAATCGGCCAAAAGACGTGAAATGACGACATAACAACCCTTAAATACGACCCAATACGAAACGGCTAGGGTTTCTGCTGAACAGCGTCGACTCGCCGAGTCCATACCTGGACTCGTCGAGTCCAGTCGCGAACCCGCGACCCACTCTGCGACCCTACTCGGCGAGTCTGGCTCCAACTCGCCGAGTCCCCCTTTTAAAACACCCCAAAATGCAATTTAACAATACTTAAGATTTTGGGCTGTTACAATTCTCCCCCACTAGAATTAGACTTCGCCCTCGAAGTCTCACCCTGAAAATAGTTCTGGATGCTGCTCCCGCATCACACGTTTCGGCTTCCCTAAACACTTCCGATATCTTACAAGGTCGCTACTGAACCAATACCTGAGGTACCTCCTTGTTCCTCAGAACCTTGATCTTCCAATCTCCGACGGCCACTGGCCTCTCGACGTAACACAGGCGCGCATCCACCTAATCGTTCTCTAGCAGAACCACTGCTGACCCATCCGCTATACCCCTCGTCAACTGCGACACATGAAAAGAATATATCATGGATTTGTCTCAAATCCATGGGCAACTCCAACCGTTAGGCCACCCGGCCTACCCCCGCAATCACATGAAAAGGCCCAATGTACCGGAACCCCAACTTGCCCCACTTCTTGAATCGAATCACTCCTCTCCAAAGAGAGGCCTTCAGGAGTACTAAGTCATCGACCTGAAACTCAAGCTCGAACCGGCGTCTGCCTGCATAACTTTCCTGTTAACTCTAGACGATCACTAACTCTCTTTAACCTGCCGAGTCTGCTTTGCCAACTAAAGTACGAACTCTGAACTGCTCATCACTCTCTGTATTCGGAAATTACCCAAGATGCACCCTGCTCCAAATCTCAACGATCACTCGACCCGTAAGGGTTAGGAAACCCTGAACCACCGGATCCCCGATCCAAAGCCCACTTTGCCCATTCCGGACCGACTGAGAGATCCGTTCTCCCTCTCAGATCAACTCTCACAAGTTCCCTCTTGACATCACATACACATACTGAACTAGTCTCAATACCCGCAGGCGGAACGACCCGATACACTGATGATATCCTCGAACATCTCCCAAGATGAACCACTACATCCACTCTACACTCTGATCAGATTCACACTGAGAATTTAAAATTTTCTCTCTCCCTGCATCCCTTCTGAGCCTCAACAGACATTCCAACCGAATGGGTTCCTACTCCACTGCAGCGAACACAACGCTCAAAACCATACTCGAAACACTCTAACCAAAACTCTGCCCTGCAGCTTTCACTTTCGTGAACTTGCACCCCCTTCGGAGTTACATACCCCCCTCTTTTCCTTTTCCACGGAACTCTCTTGAACATAATGCCACTCCAACCGGTGCCACGGTGCTTGTCCCTAACGACACCACCCTTTTTGCATAACCGCTATTCACATACTCTGGTTCTCATTGCAGGGGCTCTCAATCCCATGCACTCTCTCCACTCATCGAAATCACTGCCTCCGCTAAACAAAATCAATAACCCAGGGCCAGACCTTCCAATGCAATCACACTGCAACATTCGTGATCCGCAAATCTCAAACTAATCCAGCAATACCAACAGAGTCTCCAGTATGACTGGACCGACTCGCATAACACATACTAGCCACTCGAGGCTATATCTCTGTGGGTCCGTACACCCAACTCTGCAAACCCTCAGGTTCTAACTCTGGGAACCTTCCGGTTCCAGCTCTAGAAACATGCACAACATAATCCCGATTACTTTCTCAAGCTTGATCCCGGCCTGCACTCAGGCCTCCAAAATCGAATGCCCTAGGTCTGTATCCCGCCCTGCATATCCGACACTCGCTCCCGTCGGCCTATACTTTGCGCTGACAAACACTGCTGAATCCCGGCAGCTAAGCACCCTCACATACTCATCGATCTCCCGGAGAATTTTCTAATTCTCCCCCACTAAAGCACTGACTAACTGCCACCGATCGTCATTAACGACCTTTCAGAACAATCCTGCACAAAAAGAACATTTACCCACTGACTGCTTCCCACAAGCATAAGCAACCCTCAGCAAAACACATCTCCTCCCTGATCGATCCACTCAAAAGAATCCGATCTTTCAATTATCCACTCCACAACTGCAGATGCTTCCCGTCATTCAACCCAGTGCCGCACCTCCACTATCAACCCTCACGAACGATGACCAACGGAATTCCCAAGCAATAACCCATAACCAAACCCACAACCTGCCAAAGGTTGAATATCGCATCGAAAACCACACTACCAGCACAAACAATACGCCACAATCAACGCAAGCTAATCAAGACATCAAGACAGCATCATACCCGCAGCTGCCCCCCCCCGGCACTGCTCCGTCTCCCTCTGCCGCAAGCCGATAAGCACAACCCTGAGCCCTTGGGCTCTACTCCATCCTGTCCTCCTCCTGAACTCCTCAAGGTGGCCGGTGCTAGAGCCTGCACCGATCCTGCAAAAGCTGTGGACATTTGACCCTCAAATGTCCAACCTGCCGACACTGATAACAAATCCTGGAATCCCGAATTGGCACTGACTGCCGACAATCCCGTGCACCATGCCCCTCCTTTCCGCACTCGCGGCATGCACCATTGGCCAACAAGCTCCGGTGCCATCTCTCTCACACTTCCCACAAGTGTGACCGCTCCGATCCCCCACTCCAACATCTACGGTTCTGAACCGTTTCGGCGCCGACTGCGACTGCATCGGGGCCTGTCCCCGCTCACGCAACTGCAACTTAACTTCTAACTCACGCCACATGGCGGCCTTCTGCAACTCCAACAGGGTCTCGCACCTCCGCGCAGACACGAACTGTCTGATACCCCCTTGAGCTTACTCGAATATCAGGCATCTGAGCCTGCTCCGAAGCGAACTCAGGGCAAAACATCGCCCTCTCAACAAACATCCCGGTGCTCTCAGTCACCGACTCCAAATCCTGCCTCAGCTTAACGAACTTCCGAGCCAATTTCTCCTGTTCATCCCGCGGAACATAGCGAGTACTGAACATCCCCCTGAATTGATCCCATGAAACCGCAGCCCTCTGCGCTTCGGAGAATGACCTCGTGGTCAATCTCCACCAATCCTTCGCCCCGAGCCTCAACAGGTTCAGAGCACACCCCACCCTCTGATCAGCAGGGCATAAACTCGTGGAGAAACACCCCTCCATGTCTGATAACCATCTCATAGCAACAATCGAGTCCTGAACTCCATCGAATGTGGGAGGCTTCGCATAATAGAAGTCCCGATACTGAAAAACCCCGACTATCCTTCACCAGCGAAATCGTATCTGCTCCAGAAAAGTGTTGTGCAACACCCGATAATCCCTCCCCTTATGGAGTCAAACAATCCCCTATACTCTGAACCTCTAGCTAACTCTCCAAGAACTTCTCATCACGGCTGCCTCTAATCGTTCCAAATCCCATACAGATCTAATACTAAGCACCTGCACTGCTCGATAACATATCTGGCTAGAAGAATGCACTGCAGCATCATCGTTCCTCTCATCTCAACTCATCAATCCGCATCCAATGTCGGATTTGTCCCAAGAACAGGGACTTACTCTCAACCTAGACGACGACTCCCCGCACTGCAAAACTCTTTTGAACTCTTCACTGCTACCACTATAACCCAACCTATTATTCTCAAATAGGTGTGGTGTGGTTCTCGACTACCTCAGCCCCAACTGACTGTCTGTTCACGATAAATCCCTGTCTCGCGGTACACCCGCTACCTGATGCTCTGAGGGAAGTCATTATCGATAACTACCAGCAGGGTGTACTCCCAAATCCAGCACTGAAACACCAGACCTCTCGCGTCTGGCACACGAGCATAAATGACACTACTCACCCAAAAGGTGACCTCTCCTCTGTCGTCCGATTGCTCAACTCAACTGAAATTTTCCCCTGTTTTTGACTCTTACCCAAAATGCTCTGATAGGCACTCGCCTTTCCCCTCGAGGAACGCCTCCCCGTACTCAATCATGGTCTACAGGCTTGAAACCCATAGCGTCAAATCTCCACCTCATCGGTCATAACCGGATAACAAGATAGCCACGAACATCATCCCCCACGAACCATGGTACTCATCCCATGACATCCTTCCTCAACATGCTTCGGTGTATGGTACCTGAACCATAGCACCATTCCTCAACCTGCTCCAGTGTATAGCACTCGAACCACAACATCTATCTCAATCTGTTCCGATGTATGGTGCCCTGACCATAACATCACTCTGTATCCGCTCCGATGTATGGTATCCGAACCATAACATCACCCCTCAATCTGTTACTTAGGACCTTTAGAATGCCCCCTGTATCAAGTATGGGTCCTCTGCTTTCAGTAGTACGGGCCCATACTACCTGCCACATCTACCCATACTTTCCACACGGACCATTCCAGAGTTCCTAAGTAGCTGATAAACCTGCTCTTTCACCAATCTCATCGCGCGTGCTCGCTTTCCAGCGAAATCCTCTACTCTACCAGCGCACTCATCTGGCTAGGCTTACTCCCTAGTCCCTTCCGCCGTCCTCCCACTTCTTTGCTATCAGCTGCTGAAGAGTTCCCGATGATGCCAGCCCTCTACCTCCTGAGTATCGTCATACTCACTTGGTAGCTGACTCCCATCATCGATAACTCCACAAAGCACAAAGCAAGCAGCATTCGAGCATTGAAGCATACATAGGACTCCCCATCTGTGGTAGCTCCACCTTCTCGACTCATCCTCGGAAGTACCTCTGTACTCCGTAGCTTTACCCCTTGAGCGTCCTAACTAGATGCTCTCACTCATCACATACACACAAAAGCATAACGTAAATATAACGGCAAACCCTAGACTAAGGCATCACAAATCAGGCCACTCTAGTCCTAAGATATGAAATACCTAGTCTGCCTCTTGCATGCAATAATGTCTCATAAAGTGCATTATAGATATTTCATAATACAAAGTAAGAGTATTTTGGGAAATCACCGTTTGGCTCTGGCTGATTGTACACACTGCTCTTTCTTGCTTTCTCTTTGAACTCTTATTCACTTTTAGAAAACCATTTATTTGGAAAACTTTCCTTACTTCCTCAGTTTGAGTCCAGATTTACCCGTAGGCGCGTCCGAATCCCTCAAACCAAGGCTCTGATACCAATTTGTAACACCAAGATTTTCAGAAATAAAATTTTATTTAATTAATCACTTTAATATTAAAAAAACACTTGTTTAAAATCTTATTCATATTCAAATTACAAAACGTAGTTTCATTTCCGTTATAAAAGTAGACCAGGATCCTCCAAAACACAATTCTTTCTTCGGTGTGTACAATCGAACCGTTGCCATCCCGCGTTACTATGAGAACCTGAAACAACGTAACATAAACAACGTAAGCACGAAGCTTAGTGAGTTCCCCAATATACCTTACGCACATACGCCATCCGGCCCGGACCGTTCGGTCCACATAACATTGCCTTCCGGCCCGGATCTTTCGATCCACATAATATCGCCTTCCGGCCCGGATCTTTCGATCCACATAATATCGCCTTCCGGCCCAGACTCTTCGGTCCACAAGATAATTGCCTTCCGGCCCATACACATATAACACATAATACAAATACTCTAACACATAAAGCACATATGTCATATTTCATACCTGACCTTCCTGTCACATAACAGCTTGCCTTCCGGCCCATATATAAACATGTATATCATGCGTAGCAGCTAACTTTCCATTTATAGCATATAAACACAACACATAACGTACTTGACCTTCCGGTCACACAATCAAACCCTTCCGGGTGAGGTATAGTGAGAAGACTCACCTCGCGGACACTGGAAGATAGCAACTCCTGAAATCTCTTGCACTTGATCCTCCGAGCTACAAGCTCCCTGTCTCATCATATATCTCTTATTAATACTTCTATCCTCCACGTTAACTGACCCTAAGAAATTACACCAGTCAACTCTGGTCAACAGTCCATTGTCAGCTCGACTGGACTCGGCGAGTTCCCTGGCGACTCGGCGAGTCCGGTCGTCCTTCACTCCTCTGAGATTCCCCTTCTACTCGTCGAGTATCCTCTTTGACTCGACGAGCCACTCCTGGAAGAATCGCGGGGCCACCCCGACTCCACTCGCCGAGTCTGAAGAACAACTCGGCGAGTCCCAGTGAATCTTCAAGCTACTCGCCGAGTCTGATCATCCGACTCGGCGAGTCCACGCCATGCAGTCGATCCAACTGCTTCCTGAGATACGTTTTTCCCCGAAATACACACTCATGGGACTTCTGGACCTCTAATCATCCTATTACTAGGGTATAAACTTTTTTACAACAACATAATAATCCACCAAATCACCAAATGGGTTTCATAAACCCTAATTCCATAACACATCAACATAGCAGAGGATAATTCGAAATATTACTTGAATAACACCCTCTCTGTGTCTCCAAACCTCAGAACTCGATCCTCTTGATATTCCTTTGGCCAAAACTCTTCCTCTTCTTGCCTAACAACTTCTTCAAGGTCAATAATGGTCTTCAAGCTTGTTCTAGATGCCACAGACGTCTAGGGATCTCCACAATCGGCCAAAAGACGTGAAATGACGACATAACAACCCTTAAATACGACCCAATACAAAACGGCTAGGGTTTCTGCTGAACAGCGTCGACTCGCCGAGTCCATACCTGGACTCGTCGAGTCCAGTCGCGAACCCGCGACCCACTCTGCGACCCTACTCGGCGAGTCTGGCTCCAACTCGCCGAGTCCCCCTTTTAAAACACCCCAAAATGCAATTTAACAATACTTAAGATTTTGGGCTGTTACAATTCTCCCCCACTAGAATTAGACTTCGCCCTCGAAGTCTCACCCTGAAAATAGTTCTGGATGCTGCTCCCGCATCACACGTTTCGGCTTCCCTAAACACTTCCGATATCTTACAAGGTCGCTACTGAACCAATACCTGAGGTACCTCCTTGTTCCTCAGAACCTTGATCTTCCAATCTCCGACGGCCACTGGCCTCTCGACGTAACACAGGCGCGCATCCACCTAATCGTTCTCTAGCAGAACCACTGCTGACCCATCCGCTATACCCCTCGTCAACTGCGACACATGAAAAGAATATATCATGGATTTGTCTCAAATCCATGGGCAACTCCAACCGTTAGGCCACCCGGCCTACCCCCGCAATCACATGAAAAGGCCCAATGTACCGGAACCCCAACTTGCCCCACTTCTTGAATCGAATCACTCCTCTCCAAAGAGAGGCCTTCAGGAGTACTAAGTCATCGACCTGAAACTCAAGCTCGAACCGGCGTCTGCCTGCATAACTTTCCTGTTAACTCTAGACAATCACTAACTCTCTTTAACCTGCCGAGTCTGCTTTGCCAACTAAAGTACGAACTCTGAACTGCTCATCACTCTCTGTATTCGGAAATTACCCAAGATGCACCCTGCTCCAAATCTCAACGATCACTCGACCCGTAAGGGTTAGGAAACCCTGAACCACCGGATCCCCGATCCAAAGCCCACTTTGCCCATTCCGGACCGACTGAGAGATCCGTTCTCCCTCTCAGATCAACTCTCACAAGTTCCCTCTTGACATCACATACACATACTGAACTAGTCTCAATACCCGCAGGCGGAACGACCCGATACACTGATGATATCCTCGAACATCTCCCAAGATGAACCACTACATCCACTCTACACTCTGATCAGATTCACACTGAGAATTTAAAATTTTCTCTCTCCCTGCATCCCTTCTGAGCCTCAACAGACATTCCAACCGAATGGGTTCCTACTCCACTGCAGCGAACACAACGCTCAAAACCATACTCGAAACACTCTAACCAAAACTCTGCCCTGCAGCTTTCACTTTCGTGAACTTGCACCCCCTTCGGAGTTACATACCCCCCTCTTTTCCTTTTCCACGGAACTCTCTTGAACATAATGCCACTCCAACCGGTGCCACGGTGCTTGTCCCTAACGACACCACCCTTTTTGCATAACCGCTATTCACATACTCTTGTTCTCATTGCAGGGGCTCTCAATCCCATGCACTCTCTCCACTCATCGAAATCACTGCCTCCGCTAAACAAAATCAATAACCCAGGGCCAGACCTTCCAATGCAATCACACTGCAACATTCGTGATCCGCAAATCTCAAACTAATCCAGCAATACCAACAGAGTCTCCAGTATGACTGGACCGACTCGCATAACACATACTAGCCACTCGAGGCTATATCTCTGTGGGTCCGTACACCCAACTCTGCAAACCCTCAGGTTCTAACTCTGGGAACCTTCCGGTTCCAGCTCTAGAAACATGCACAACATAATCCCGATTACTTTCTCAAGCTTGATCCCGGCCTGCACTCAGGCCTCCAAAATCGAATGCCCTAGGTCTGTATCCCGCCCTGCATATCCGACACTCGCTCCCGTCGGCCTATACTTTGCGCTGACAAACACTGCTGAATCCCGGCAGCTAAGCACCCTCACATACTCATCGATCTCCCGGAGAATTTTCTAATTCTCCCCCACTAAAGCACTGACTAACTGCCACCGATCGTCATTAACGACCTTTCAGAACAATCCTGCACAAAAAGGACATTTACCCACTGACTGCTTCCCACAAGCATAAGCAACCCTCAGCAAAACACATCTCCTCCCTGATCGATCCACTCAAAAGAATCCGATCTTTCAATTATCCACTCCACAACTGCAGATGCTTCCCGTCATTCAACCCAGTGCCGCACCTCCACTATCAACCCTCACGAACGATGACCAACGGAATTCCCAAGCAATAACCCATAACCAAACCCACAACCTGCCAAAGGTTGAATATCGCATCGAAAACCACACTACCAGCACAAACAATACGCCACAATCAACGCAAGCTAATCAAGACATCAAGACAGCATCATACCCGCAGCTGCCCCCCCCCCCGGCACTGCTCCGTCTCCCTCTGCCGCAAGCCGATAAGCACAACCCTGAGCCCTTGGGCTCTACTCCATCCTGTCCTCCTCCTGAACTCCTCAAGGTGGCCGGTGCTAGAGCCTGCACCGATCCTGCAAAAGCTGTGGACATTTGACCCTCAAATGTCCAACCTGCCGACACTGATAACAAATCCTGGAATCCCGAATTGGCACTGACTGCCGACAATCCCGTGCACCATGCCCCTCCTTTCCGCACTCGCGGCATGCACCATTGGCCAACAAGCTCCGGTGCCATCTCTCTCACACTTCCCACAAGTGTGACCGCTCCGATCCCCCACTCCAACATCTACGGTTCTGAACCGTTTCGGCGCCGACTGCGACTGCATCGGGGCCTGTCCCCGCTCACGCAACTGCAACTTAACTTCTAACTCACGCCACATGGCGGCCTTCTGCAACTCCAACAGGGTCTCGCACCTCCGCGCAGACACGAACTGTCTGATACCCCCTTGAGCTTACTCGAATATCAGGCATCTGAGCCTGCTCCGAAGCGAACTCAGGGCAAAACATCGCCCTCTCAACAAACATCCCGGTGCTCTCAGTCACCGACTCCAAATCCTGCCTCAGCTTAACGAACTTCCGAGCCAATTTCTCCTGTTCATCCCGCGGAACATAGCGAGTACTGAACATCCCCCTGAATTGATCCCATGAAACCGCAGCCCTCTGCGCTTCGGAGAATGACCTCGTGGTCAATCTCCACCAATCCTTCGCCCCGAGCCTCAACAGGTTCAGAGCACACCCCACCCTCTGATCAGCAGGGCATAAACTCGTGGAGAAACACCCCTCCATGTCTGATAACCATCTCATAGCAACAATCGAGTCCTGAACTCCATCGAATGTGGGAGGCTTCGCATAATAAAAGTCCCGATACTGAAAAACCCCGACTATCCTTCACCAGCAAAATCGTATCTGCTCCAGAAAAGTGTTGTGCAACACCCGATAATCCCTCCCCTTATGGAGTCAAACAATCCCCTATACTCTGAACCTCTAGCTAACTCTCCAAGAACTTCTCATCACGGCTGCCTCTAATCGTTCCAAATCCCATACAGATCTAATACTAAGCACCTGCACTGCTCGATAACATATCTGGCTAGAAGAATGCACTGCAGCATCATCGTTCCTCTCATCTCAACTCATCAATCCGCATCCAATGTCGGATTTGTCCCAAGAACAGGGACTTACTCTCAACCTAGACGACGACTCCCCGCACTGCAAAACTCGTTTGAACTCTTCACTGCTACCACTATAACCCAACCTATTATTCTCAAATAGGTGTGGTGTGGTTCTCGACTACCTCAGCCCCAACTGACTGTCTGTTCACGATAAATCCCTGTCTCGCAGTACACCCGCTACCTGATGCTCTGAGGGAAGTCATTATCGATAACTACCAGCAGGGTGTACTCCCAAATCCAGCACTGAAACACCAGACCTCTCGCGTCTGGCACACGAGCATAAATGACACTACTCACCCAAAAGGTGACCTCTCCTCTGTCGTCCGATTGCTCAACTCAACTGAAATTTTCCCCTGTTTTTGACTCTTACCCAAAATGCTCTGATAGGCACTCGCCTTTCCCCTCGAGGAACGCCTCCCCGTACTCAATCATGGTCTACAGGCTTGAAACCCATAGCGTCAAATCTCCACCTCATCGGTCATAACCGGATAACAAGATAGCCACGAACATCATCCCCCACGAACCATGGTACTCATCCCATGACATCCTTCCTCAACATGCTTCGGTGTATGGTACCTGAACCATAGCACCATTCCTCAACCTGCTCCAGTGTATAGCACTCGAACCACAACATCTATCTCAATCTGTTCCGATGTATGGTGCCCTGACCATAACATCACTCTGTATCCGCTCCGATGTATGGTATCCGAACCATAACATCACCCCTCAATCTGTTACTTAGGACCTTTAGAATGCCCCCTGTATCAAGTATGGGTCCTCTGCTTTCAGTAGTACGGGCCCATACTACCTGCCACATCTACCCATACTTTCCACACGGACCATTCCAGAGTTCCTAAGTAGCTGATAAACCTGCTCTTTCACCAATCTCATCGCGCGTGCTCGCTTTCCAGCGAAATCCTCTACTCTACCAGCGCACTCATCTGGCTAGGCTTACTCCCTAGTCCCTTCCGCCGTCCTCCCACTTCTTTGCTATCAGCTGCTGAAGAGTTCCCGATGATGCCAGCCCTCTACCTCCTGAGTATCGTCATACTCACTTGGTAGCTGACTCCCATCATCGATAACTCCACAAAGCACAAAGCAAGCAGCATTCGAGCATTGAAGCATACATAGGACTCCCCATCTGTGGTAGCTCCACCTTCTCGACTCATCCTCGGAAGTACCTCTGTACTCCGTAGCTTTACCCCTTGAGCGTCCTAACTAGATGCTCTCACTCATCACATACACACAAAAGCATAACGTAAATATAACGGCAAACCCTAGACTAAGGCATCACAAATCAGGCCACTCTAGTCCTAAGATATGAAATACCTAGTCTGCCTCTTGCATGCAATAATGTCTCATAAAGTGCATTATAGATATTTCATAATACAAAGTAAGAGTATTTTGGGAAATCACCGTTTGGCTCTGGCTGATTGTACACACTGCTCTTTCTTGCTTTCTCTTTGAACTCTTATTCACTTTTAGAAAACCATTTATTTGGAAAACTTTCCTTACTTCCTCAGTTTGAGTCCAGATTTACCCGTAGGCGCGTCCGAATCCCTCAAACCAAGGCTCTGATACCAATTTGTAACACCAAGATTTTCAGAAATAAAATTTTATTTAATTAATCACTTTAATATTAAAAAAACACTTGTTTAAAATCTTATTCATATTCAAATTACAAAACGTAGTTTCATTTCCGTTATAAAAGTAGACCAGGATCCTCCAAAACACAATTCTTTCTTCGGTGTGTACAATCGAACCGTTGCCATCCCGCGTTACTATGAGAACCTGAAACAACGTAACATAAACAACGTAAGCACGAAGCTTAGTGAGTTCCCCAATATACCTTACGCACATACGCCATCCGGCCCGGACCGTTCGGTCCACATAACATTGCCTTCCGGCCCGGATCTTTCGATCCACATAATATCGCCTTCCGGCCCGGATCTTTCGATCCACATAATATCGCCTTCCGGCCCAGACTCTTCGGTCCACAAGATAATTGCCTTCCGGCCCATACACATATAACACATAATACAAATACTCTAACACATAAAGCACATATGTCATATTTCATACCTGACCTTCCTGTCACATAACAGCTTGCCTTCCGGCCCATATATAAACATGTATATCATGTGTAGCAGCTAACTTTCCATTTATAGCATATAAACACAACACATAACGTACTTGACCTTCCGGTCACACAATCAAACCCTTCCGGGTGAGGTATAGTGAGAAGACTCACCTCGCGGACACTGGAAGATAGCAACTCCTGAAATCTCTTGCACTTGATCCTCCGAGCTACAAGCTCCCTGTCTCATCATATATCTCTTATTAATACTTCTATCCTCCACGTTAACTGACCCTAAGAAATTACACCAGTCAACTCTGGTCAACAGTCCATTGTCAGCTCGACTGGACTCGGCGAGTTCCCTGGCGACTCGGCGAGTCCGGTCGTCCTTCACTCCTCTGAGATTCCCCTTCTACTCGTCGAGTATCCTCTTTGACTCGACGAGCCACTCCTGGAAGAATCGCGGGGCCACCCCGACTCCACTCGCCGAGTCTGAAGAACAACTCGGCGAGTCCCAGTGAATCTTCAAGCTACTCGCCGAGTCTGATCATCCGACTCGGCGAGTCCACGCCATGCAGTCGATCCAACTGCTTCCTGAGATACGTTTTTCCCCGAAATACACACTCATGGGACTTCTGGACCTCTAATCATCCTATTACTAGGGTATAAACTTTTGTACAACAACATAATAATCCACCAAATCACCAAATGGGTTTCATAAACCCTAATTCCATAACACATCAACATAGCAGAGGATAATTCGAAATATTACCTGAATAACACCCTCTCTGTGTCTCCAAACCTCAGAACTCGATCCTCTTGATATTCCTTTGGCCAAAACTCTTCCTCTTCTTGCCTAACAACTTCTTCAAGGTCAATAATGGTCTTCAAGCTTGTTCTAGATGCCACAGACGTCTAGGGATCTCCACAATCGGCCAAAAGACGTGAAATGACGACATAACAACCCTTAAATACGACCCAATACGAAACGGCTAGGGTTTCTGCTGAACAGCGTCGACTCGCCGAGTCCATACCTGGACTCGTCGAGTCCAGTCGCGAACCCGCGACCCACTCTGCGACCCTACTCGGCGAGTCTGGCTCCAACTCGCCGAGTCCCCCTTTTAAAACACCCCAAAATGCAATTTAACAATACTTAAGATTTTGGGCTGTTACAATACTGGCTGCACATAACGCAGGACCCGATAGTCTTTTGAATATCTGATCCTACATTAAGGTCGAATCAAACATTCTCAGGCTATAAGATCTTGACTACACACAGCCGTGGTCCATACACTAAACATCTACAGTTATGATGTCAATTCCATATACATGAACCCTAGGCTAATAGGCATCATATAATCAGGCAAATTTATCATGCGATTCCTGAAGATGCCTAGCCAAGCACTAGCATGCTGTTCTAATCATATCAGGATATCAAATAACTTTATGGTATTTTGGGGCTTAATTACAGGCTCTGGCGGATCATACTCTCTGCATCCTCCATCCTTATCTTGAAAATCATTTTAAAATTTTGCTTTCCGAAAATCTCCTTGATTTGAGACTGGATTCACACAAGTGTTCCTCCAATTCGCTCAAACCAAGGCTCTGATACCAACTTGTAACATCCATCAAATTTACACCAAATTTAAACTTTTAATTTTAACAAAAGAAACAAATAGTAATCGTTTTTACAAAACATTTCCAAATCATTTATCAACAGAGTGTCCCAAAACAGATCATAAGGATGAGGAGCGGCACAGTCACGCCTTTTCCTTCCCCCGATCTCTTGAAGTACCTGAAACAATAAACTAAAAACTGTAAGCCCGAGAGCTTAGTGAGCTACACCCAAAATACCAATACCGAACTGTCAGAAACCATGTCAATAATGATCAATCGATCAACATGCATACTGGGCCATCGGCCTGAATGGTCCGCCCTACTGGGACTACAGTCTATCTGAATCTATTCCGAGCCTTTGGCATGACTGGTCCACCACGTGGCCTACAGTCTCTTCGGACCGCTCATAGGGTATGTTGTCCTTCAGCACAAAGTAGGACCGCCTCAACCCAAACCACAAGCAAATAACCATGTGCGCATACTTTCTTAAACAGGCATATACAAACATCAAGCATATCTATTTCACTGATCATCAATCATTGAATTCTCTCGTAACTAGAGCACCAACCTAGCAGGTCACTAACATACAAAACCCTACGGATCATATCACAGGTAGCATATTGTAAAAATAACAACTAAAGGGCCGGCCTTGGTGCCGCAGAACCTATCGATATAGTGAGGATAACTCACCTCGCAGATGTCGACTCGGAAGGTAGCTCCGACTATCGGATCACTTGTCACAGGCTCCACCACCTATAACCATGGCACAATATACTCATAAGTCCTTAGCCCTATAAGGAACTCCATAACCCACTACTCAAATCCTGATCAAGGTTAAAGTCCTCGGTCAAGGTCAGCAGTCCATGTTGACCTCAACTCGCCAAGTACACCCGGCTACTCGCCGAGTCCTTGAAGCACATTCCAACTCGCCGAGTCATCGGGGTGAATCGTCGAGTTCCTTCGAATCCCGATCAAACCTTAAGGCCACCCGTCGAGTTTCCTCCTTGCAACTCCACGGGTATACACGCAAACATATCTTTGGCTAAAACCCATACGACTCGCCGAGTTGTTCTTCAACTCATTGAGTTTCATGAGCATCTTCATCCAACTCCCCAAGTTGTTTAACCAACTCGTCGAGTTCACGACTTCCATCATGTAACTCGCCGAGTTGTTCATCCAACACGCCGAGTTTAATGCACATCTTCATATGACTTGCCGAGTCGGCTTTGCGACTCGCCAAGTCCCTTCAGTCATTTTAACATGCAGACGTCTTTAAACCATGAAAAGGCCCTAAATGGCAGATCTAATTTCCTTAAGCCTACTTATCACATAATGTTGCAAACTTTACGTGCATGCATTGATGGGTTTTGAGCATTCTAACACTTCCTAAGTGTACAGGCAACCCTAATAAACCTTGGATCTATGTTTGTCTAAGATACAGGCAAATAATTATTTTTCCAAGGTTCATATCCTAACTAGCATGGCATGGGGAACATGAATCAAATAAAGCTAGTAGAAATGCTTACCTTGAAGTTGTAGTTGATTGCTTGGAGTTTTAGAGCCTAGCACCAATAGTGTGGATGCCTCAAGTGGAAATCACAAATCACCACAAACTTGGAACTTTGAGAGAATAGATACTACTATCTTGAAATCGGCCTCACCTCAACAAGTGTCAACTAGTATGATTTCAAGAACCAAAGCCTCCTTTATATAGTGTGGTGGATTAGGGTTACATCCATGTAAACCCTAATACCCATGTCTCTTCATTTCCATGAGATCCATGGGTCAAAGCTCCATGGAGTATCCATGGACTTTTCCATGCAAGCCTAGCCCATTCCAAATAAGCACTAGCCCACACTATATAAATATAGAAGCCCATATTTAATTAGTAATATCTTTGATCACTAAATTAATCCTAGATTAATTATAGATCACTACTAATTAAATAATATGATCTTATATTAATATATTAGAACTTATAATATATTAATAAATCATAACCTGTACTATTCTCAAATATTATCCAATAATTCTTCGGGTGAAGTGCAACCCAAATGGACCATGCCGGGTCGGGTCAAGTACATACCAAATATAGTTATGAACTTAGACACTATATCCAAAAGTCTCACACTTGGATAAGTCTAATAACTATAGTTGCAAGTATGACTTCAGGAACCGATCAGCAATCGTAGCTCTTTAAACTATGTTGAACTAGAACGCGCCATTTAGATAAGTGACCATATAATCCTCTGTTCTAGATATCAGCCGGAAAAATACATGGAACATTGTCTTGCTTATTGTCCAACATTTGTTTCCCGATTTCCGATTTGTTTGACATAGAACTCAACTGAACACATCAATTTAGTTCTGACCGGGCCCGGTACATAGGTCAAAACAAAATCATCGAGGGGCCCAGATATCAGCTTCTAATCCAAGAAGGAACAGATAAAATTCGACTCATATGTTTGTTCTACCACTCATTGAACTACACACAAAGGCACGTTTTATAACATCGAGTTACCAATGCGTTTTCGTACAATCAATGCATAACCAACTCGTAAGTAACAAATCATATCTCTAGGTTTGAAGACTTATATGATATTACCGTCTCACGATCACTCGAGATAAAATTCCATGAAGTGATTCCAGTGAGCGTGGGTTGAGTCCAATGCTCAGAACTTGTGAGCACTCATGATTGTTGTAGCCATGTCCAACACCTTAGACCTCTGCAACCAATCATGACAGTCTTGATTCATGCCTACTTCCGACATATGACCGACTGTGGAGGTTTGAATAATATGATATACCAAACATAATTATTCTGGAAGTCAAAACATGCAAAAGAAATATAGTAAACGATCGACAAAAGATAGAAACACTTTACTCATAAATAAAACACCTTTTATTCATCATCAAATGTCAATTACATTTTACAAATTTCATAATTTATCTAACTACTAAAACTTATATCATCCTTTAGCCCTATGCTCCGAGCATGCTGGAGATGCTTAACCCTACTCAGTCCCTTCGTGAGGGGATCTGCTGGGTTCTCATCTGATGATACCCTCTTTGCCACAAGGATCCCTTCGTCTATTTGATGTCTGATAAAATGGTATTTTCTGTCGATGTGTCTGGATCTCCCGTGATCCCTTGGTTCCTTGGCTAAGGCAACCGCACTATTGCTATCACAGAAAATCTCCATTGGCTCTTTTATAGCTGGTACAACTCCAAGGTCTCCGATGAAGTTCTTTAGCCATATCGCCTCCTTTGCTGCCTCGCTTGCTGCTATATACTCTGACTCACAAGTGGAATCAACCACTGTCTCCTGCTTGGAACTCATCCAAGAAATTGCTCCTCCGTTTAAGGTAAAGACCCAGCCCGACTGAGAGCGGAAATTATCCCTATCAGTCTGGAAGCTAGCATCACTATACCCTACAGCTCTAAAGTCATCACTCCCACCGAAGGTAAGGACCCAGTCCTTAGTCCTTCGCAGGTACTTGAGGATATTCTTTACTGCAGTCCAGTGTTCCTTGCCAGGGTTCTCCTGATACCTACTAACGATGCTCAAAGCAAAGGCTACATCAGGTCGAGTACACGTCATAGCATACATGATCGATCCTACAGCTGAAGCATAAAGAAGTCGACTCATTTCTGCTATCTCAGCCTCAGTACTAGGGCTTTGTGACTTACTCAACCTGGCGTTACACTGAATGGGTAACTCACCTTTCTTGGAGTTATGCATGTTGAATCTTTTCAACACTTTGTCCAAGTAGGTACTTTGACTAAGTCCAATTAGTCTTTTACTCCTATTTCTCAAAATCTTTATCCCTAGGATATAGGCAGCTTCACCAAGGTCCTTCATAGCGAAACACTTCCCAAGCCAGGACTTTACTTCCTGCAGGGTTGGGATGTCATTTCCTATGAGTAGTATGTCATCCACATACAGTACCAAAAAACTGACTATGCTCCCACTAGCCTTGATATAGACGCAAGATTCATCTTCACTCCTTGAAAAGCCAAATTCCTTGACTTTCTCATCAAATCAAAGATTCCACCTGCGAGGTGCCTGTTTCAATCCATAAATGGATTTCTCGAGTTTATACACTCTATTGGGGTACTCTGTACTGACAAAACCCTCTGGCTGAACCATGTAAGCATCCGCAGCCAACTTTCCATTAAGGAAAGCGGTTTTGACATCCATTTGCCATATTTCATATTCATGAAATGCAGCTATGGCTAACAGAACCCTAATAGACTTTATCTTGGACACTGGTGAAAAGGTTTCATCATAATCAACTCCCGGAGTTTGAGAATAACCTTTTGCAACCAGTCGTGCCTTATAAGTGTGTACATTACCATCCATGTCGGTCTTCTTCTTGAAGATCCATTTGCACCCTACAGTCTTACGACCAGGTACATTCTCAACCAAGTTCCAAACTTGATTGTCATACATGGATTGTATCTCGCTATCCATAGCCTCTTTCCATTTAGCAGCCTCAGGGCCTGCCATGGCTTCCGTGTAGCTGTTAGGTTCATCCAGAGCTACTAGTGTCTCATCACTAATAAGTGTCTCACCTTCCGCAATAATATGGAAGCCATAAAAATGCTCAGGTGCATTCCTAACTCTCGTGGAATGTGTCAGAGGCACAGGCACATCAGCTGGCTCAACAGGAGTTTCCTCCTCAAGTTGAGGGCTAGGGTTTGAAGTTCCTTCACCACTTGACTCTTGAATTTCTTCAAGATCAATTTGCCTCCCACTGTTTCCTTGGCTTATAAATTCTCTCTCTCGAAAAACTCCTCTTCTTGCTACAAAGACCACATTATCACTAGGTCTGTAGAAGAGGTAACCAAAGGATTGTTATGGGTAGCCGATGAAAATACACCTCTCGCTTCGGGGTTCGAGCTTATCATGAGTCTCGCGTCTCACGAAAGCCTCACAACCCCAAATTTTGATGTGGTCTAGCTTAGCTACTTTACCAGTCCACATCTCGTGAGGAGTTTAGGCAACTTTCTTTGTAGGGACTAGATTAAGAATATGGGCGGCAGTCTCTAAGGCATACCCCCAGAATGAGATTGGTAGCGTAGCTCGACTCATCATGGAACGAACCATATCCAACAAGGTTCGATTACGCCTCTCAGCCACACCATTCAACTGTGGTGTCCCGGGAGGTGTCAATTGTGAGACAATCCCACATTCCCTAAGATAGTCGAGGAACTCTGAACTAAGATACTCACCTCCTCGATCGGATCGGAGCATCTTAATGTTCCTGCCCAATTGATTCTCGACTTCCTGTTTAAATTCCTTAAACCTCTCGAAAGTCTCTGACTTATGCTTGATTAAGTAGACATATCCACATCTACTGTAATCATCAGTAAAAGTCAAATAATAACGATTAGCATCCCTTGTGGCATGTTTGAATGGTCCACACACATCCGTGTGTACAAGATCCAACAAACCTTCACCCCTCCCACACGAGCCTGTGAAGCGTGACTTTGTCATTTTTCCAAGTAAGCATGATTCGCAACTATCAACTGACTTTAGGTCAAACGACTCCAAGACTCCATCCTTTTGGAGTTGGCCTATGCGTTTCTTGCTTTAATGTCCAAGGCGACAATGCCATAATGATGCTTTGTCCAAGTTATTATGATTAGTAGAATCAATACACAAAACATTATTTCCTAAGTTATCTACAACAGATACAGCTTCATACACACCATCACAAGGTAATGCTTTAAAATAAAAAACATTATTAAAGAAAACATCAATAGAACCAACTTCATTATTAAATGAAAAGGTAAACCCTTGTTTGTACAAAGCATGAAAGGAAATAATATTTCTTGCCATTCCTGGCGAATAACAACATTTATTCAAATCTAAATTAAACCCACTACTTAGCGATAAAGTAAAAACTCCAATCTTGGTGACAGGTGAAGCTTTCCGATTCCCCATGATCAAGTTTATTCTTCCTTGCTCCACATTCTCACTTCTTCTTAGTCCCTGCAAGTCACAACAAATATGATGTAACAGCCCAAAATCTTAAGTATTGTTAAATTGCATTTTGGGGTGTTTTAAAAGGGGGACTCGGCGAGTTGGAGCCAGACTCGCCGAGTAGGGTCGCAGAGTGGGTCGCGGGTTCGCGACTGGACTCGACGAGTCCAGGTATGGACTCGGCGAGTCGACGCTGTTCAGCAGAAACCCTAGCCGTTTCGTATTGGGTCGTATTTAAGGGTTGTTATGTCGTCATTTCACGTCTTTTGGCCGATTGTGGAGATCCCTAGACGTCTGTGGCATCTAGAACAAGCTTGAAGACCATTATTGACCTTGAAGAAGTTGTTAGGCAATAAGAGGAAGAGTTTTGGCCAAAGGAATATCAAGAGGATCGAGTTCTGAGGTTTGGAGACACAGAGAGGGTGTTATTCAGGTAATATTTCGAATTATCCTCTGCTATGTTGATGTGTTATGGAATTAGGGTTTATGAAACCCATTTGGTGATTTGGTGGATTATTATGTTGTTGTACAAAAGTTTATACCCTAGTAATAGGATGATTAGAGGTCCAGAAGTCCCATGAGTGTGTATTTCGGGGAAAAACGTATCTCAGGAAGCAGTTGGATCGACTGCATGGCGTGGACTCGCCGAGTCGGATGATCAGACTCGGCGAGTAGCTTGAAGATTCACTGGGACTCGCCGAGTTGTTCTTCAGACTCGGCGAGTGGAGTCGGGGTGGCCCCGCGATTCTTCCAGGAGTGGCTCGTCGAGTCAAAGAGGATACTCGACGAGTAGAAGGGGAATCTCAGAGGAGTGAAGGACGACCGGACTCGCCGAGTCGCCAGGGAACTCGCCGAGTCCAGTCGAGCTGACAATGGACTGTTGACCAGAGTTGACTGGTGTAATTTCTTAGGGTCAGTTAACGTGGAGGATAGAAGTATTAATAAGAGATATATGATGAGACAGGGAGCTTGTAGCTCGGAGGATCAAGTGCAAGAGATTTCAGGAGTTGCTATCTTCCAGTGTCCGTGAGGTGAGTCTTCTCACTATACCTCACCCGGAAGGGTTTGATTGTGTGACCGGAAGGTCAAGTACGTTATGTGTTGTGTTTATATGCTATAAATGGAAAGTTAGCTGCTACGCATGATATACATGTTTATATATGGGCCGGAAGGCAAGCTGTTATGTGACAGGAAGGTCAGGTATGAAATATGACATATGTGCTTTATGTGTTAGAGTATTTGTATTATGTGTTATATGTGTATGGGCCGGAAGGCAATTATCTTGTGGACCGAAGAGTCTGGGCCGGAAGGCGATATTATGTGGATCGAAAGATCCGGGCCGGAAGGCGATATTATGTGGATCGAAAGATCCGGGCCGGAAGGCAATGTTATGTGGACCGAACGGTCCGGGCCGGATGGCGTATGTGCGTAAGGTATATTGGGGAACTCACTAAGCTTCGTGCTTACGTTGTTTATGTTACGTTGTTTCAGGTTCTCATAGTAACGCGGGATGGCAACGGTTCGATTGTACACACCGAAGAAAGAATTGTGTTTTGGAGGATCCTGGTCTACTTTTATAACGGAAATGAAACTACGTTTTGTAATTTGAATATGAATAAGATTTTAAACAAGTGTTTTTTTTAATATTAAAGTGATTAATTAAATAAAATTTTATTTCTGAAAATCTTGGTGTTACAAATTGGTATCAGAGCCTTGGTTTGAGGGATTCGGACGCGCCTACGGGTAAATCTGGACTCAAACTGAGGAAGTAAGGAAAGTTTTCCAAATAAATGGTTTTCTAAAAGTGAATAAGAGTTCAAAGAGAAAGCAAGAAAGAGCAGTGTGTACAATCAGCCAGAGCCAAACGATGATTTCCCAAAATACTCTTACTTTGTATTATGAAATATCTATAATGCACTTTATGAGACATTATTGCATGCAAGAGGCAGACTAGGTATTTCATATCTTAGGACTAGAGTGGCCTGATTTGTGATGCCTTAGTCTAGGGTTTGCCGTTATATGTACGTTATGCTTTTGTGTGTATGTGATGAGTGAGAGCATCTAGTTAGGACGCTCAAGGGGTAAAGCTACGGAGTACAGAGGTACTTCCGAGGATGAGTCGAGAAGGTGGAGCTACCACAGATGGGGAGTCCTATGTATGCTTCAATGCTCGAATGCTGCTTGCTTTGTGCTTTGTGGAGTTATCGATGATGGGAGTCAGCTACCAAGTGAGTATGACGATACTCAGGAGGTAGAGGGCTGGCATCATCGGGAACTCTTCAGCAGCTGATAGCAAAGAAGTGGGAGGACGGCGGAAGGGACTAGGGAGTAAGCCTAGCCAGATGAGTGCGCTGGTAGAGTAGAGGATTTCGCTGGAAAGCGAGCACGCGCGATGAGATTGGTGAAAGAGCAGGTTTATCAGCTACTTAGGAACTCTGGAATGGTCCGTGTGGAAAGTATGGGTAGATGTGGCAGGTAGTATGGGCCCGTACTACTGAAAGCAGAGGACCCATACTTGATACAGGGGGCATTCTAAAGGTCCTAAGTAACAGATTGAGGGGTGATGTTATGGTTCGGATACCATACATCGGAGCGGATACAGAGTGATGTTATGGTCAGGGCACCATACATCGGAACAGATTGAGATAGATGTTGTGGTTCGAGTGCTATACACTGGAGCAGGTTGAGGAATGGTGCTATGGTTCAGGTACCATACACCGAAGCATGTTGAGGAAGGATGTCATGGGATGAGTACCATGGTTCGTGGGGGATGATGTTCGTGGCTATCTTGTTATCCGGTTATGACCGATGAGGTGGAGATTTGACGCTATGGGTTTCAAGCCTGTAGACCATGATTGAGTACGGGGAGGCGTTCCTCGAGGGGAAAGGCGAGTGCCTATCAGAGCATTTTGGGTAAGAGTCAAAAACAGGGGAAAATTTCAGTTGAGTTGAGCAATCGGACGACAGAGGAGAGGTCACCTTTTGGGTGAGTAGTGTCATTTATGCTCGTGTGCCAGACGCGAGAGGTCTGGTGTTTCAGTGCTGGATTTGGGAGTACACCCTGCTGGTAGTTATCGATAATGACTTCCCTCAGAGCATCAGGTAGCGGGTGTACCGCGAGACAGGGATTTATCGTGAACAGACAATCAGTTGGGGCTGAGGTAGTCGAGAACCACACCACACCTATTTGAGAATAATAGGTTGGGTTATAGTGGTAGCAGTGAAGAGTTCAAATGAGTTTTGCAGTGCGGGGAGTCGTCGTCTAGGTTGAGAGTAAGTCCCTGTTCTTGGGACAAATCCGACATTGGATGCGGATTGATGAGTTGAGATGAGAGGAACGATGATGCTGCAGTGCATTCTTCTAGCCAGATATGTTATCGAGCAGTGCAGGTGCTTAGTATTAGATCTGTATGGGATTTGGAACGATTAGAGGCAGCCGTGATGAGAAGTTCTTGGAGATTTAGCTAGAGGTTCAGAGTATAGGGGATTGTTTGACTCCATAAGGGGAGGGATTATCGGGTGTTGCACAACACTTTTCTGGAGCAGATACGATTTCGCTGGTGAAGGATAGTCGGGGTTTTTCAGTATCGGGACTTCTATTATGCGAAGCCTCCCACATTCGATGGAGTTCAGGACTCGATTGTTGCTATGAGATGGTTATCAGACATGGAGGGGTGTTTCTCCACGAGTTTATGCCCTGCTGATCAGAGGGTGGGGTGTGCTCTGAACCTGTTGAGGCTCGGGGCGAAGGATTGGTGGAGATTGACCACGAGGTCATTCTCCGAAGCGCAGAGGGCTGCGGTTTCATGGGATCAATTCAGGGGGATGTTCAGTACTCGCTATGTTCCGCGGGATGAACAGGAGAAATTGGCTCGGAAGTTCGTTAAGCTGAGGCAGGATTTGGAGTCGGTGACTGAGAGCACCGGGATGTTTGTTGAGAGGGCGATGTTTTGCCCTGAGTTCGCTTCGGAGCAGGCTCAGATGCCTGATATTCGAGTAAGCTCAAGGGGGTATCAGACAGTTCGTGTCTGCGCGGAGGTGCGAGACCCTGTTGGAGTTGCAGAAGGCCGCCATGTGGCGTGAGTTAGAAGTTAAGTTGCAGTTGCGTGAGCGGGGACAGGCCCCGATGCAGTCGCAGTCGGCGCCGAAACGGTTCAGAACCGTAGATGTTGGAGTGGGGGATCGGAGCGGTCACACTTGTGGGAAGTGTGAGAGAGATGGCACCGGAGCTTGTTGGCCAATGGTGCATGCCGCGAGTGCGGAAAGGAGGGGCATGGTGCACGGGATTGTCGGCAGTCAGTGCCAATTCGGGATTCCAGGATTTGTTATCAGTGTCGGCAGGTTGGACATTTGAGGGTCAAATGTCCACAGCTTTTGCAGGATCGGTGCAGGCTCTAGCACCGGCCACCTTGAGGAGTTCAGGAGGAGGACAGGATGGAGTAGAGCCCAAGGGCTCAGGGTTGTGCTTATCGGCTTGCGGCAGAGGGAGACGGAGCAGTGCCGGGGGGGGGGGGGGGGGGGGGGGGCAGCTGCGGGTATGATGCTGTCTTGATGTCTTGATTAGCTTGCGTTGATTGTGGCGTATTGTTTGTGCTGGTAGTGTGGTTTTCGATGCGATATTCAACCTTTGGCAGGTTGTGGGTTTGGTTATGGGTTATTGCTTGGGAATTCCGTTGGTCATCGTTCGTGAGGGTTGATAGTGGAGGTGCGGCACTGGGTTGAATGACGGGAAGCATCTGCAGTTGTGGAGTGGATAATTGAAAGATCGGATTCTTTTGAGTGGATCGATCAGGGAGGAGATGTGTTTTGCTGAGGGTTGCTTATGCTTGTGGGAAGCAGTCAGTGGGTAAATGTCCTTTTTGTGCAGGATTGTTCTGAAAGGTCGTTAATGACGATCGGTGGCAGTTAGTCAGTGCTTTAGTGGGGGAGAATTAGAAAATTCTCCGGGAGATCGATGAGTATGTGAGGGTGCTTAGCTGCCGGGATTCAGCAGTGTTTGTCAGCGCAAAGTATAGGCCGACGGGAGCGAGTGTCGGATATGCAGGGCGGGATACAGACCTAGGGCATTCGATTTTGGAGGCCTGAGTGCAGGCCGGGATCAAGCTTGAGAAAGTAATCGGGATTATGTTGTGCATGTTTCTAGAGCTGGAACCGGAAGGTTCCCAGAGTTAGAACCTGAGGGTTTGCAGAGTTGGGTGTACGGACCCACAGAGATATAGCCTCGAGTGGCTAGTATGTGTTATGCGAGTCGGTCCAGTCATACTGGAGACTCTGTTGGTATTGCTGGATTAGTTTGAGATTTGCGGATCACGAATGTTGCAGTGTGATTGCATTGGAAGGTCTGGCCCTGGGTTATTGATTTTGTTTAGCGGAGGCAGTGATTTCGATGAGTGGAGAGAGTGCATGGGATTGAGAGCCCCTGCAATGAGAACCAGAGTATGTGAATAGCGGTTACGCAAAAAGGGTGGTGTCGTTAGGGACAAGCACCGTGGCACCGGTTGGAGTGGCATTATGTTCAAGAGAGTTCCGTGGAAAAGGAAAAGAGGGGGGTATGTAACTCCGAAGGGGGTGCAAGTTCACGAAAGTGAAAGCTGCAGGGCAGAGTTTTGGTTAGAGTGTTTCGAGTATGGTTTTGAGCGTTGTGTTCGCTGCAGTGGAGTAGGAACCCATTCGGTTGGAATGTCTGTTGAGGCTCAGAAGGGATGCAGGGAGAGAGAAAATTTTAAATTCTCAGTGTGAATCTGATCAGAGTGTAGAGTGGATGTAGTGGTTCATCTTGGGAGATGTTCGAGGATATCATCAGTGTATCGGGTCGTTCCGCCTGCGGGTATTGAGACTAGTTCAGTATGTGTATGTGATGTCAAGAGGGAACTTGTGAGAGTTGATCTGAGAGGGAGAACGGATCTCTCAGTCGGTCCGGAATGGGCAAAGTGGGCTTTGGATCGGGGATCCGGTGGTTCAGGGTTTCCTAACCCTTACGGGTCGAGTGATCGTTGAGATTTGGAGCAGGGTGCATCTTGGGTAATTTCCGAATACAGAGAGTGATGAGCAGTTCAGAGTTCGTACTTTAGTTGGCAAAGCAGACTCGGCAGGTTAAAGAGAGTTAGTGATCGTCTAGAGTTAACAGGAAAGTTATGCAGGCAGACGCCGGTTCGAGCTTGAGTTTCAGGTCGATGACTTAGTACTCCTGAAGGCCTCTCTTTGGAGAGGAGTGATTCGATTCAAGAAGTGGGGCAAGTTGGGGTTCCGGTACATTGGGCCTTTTCATGTGATTGCGGGGGTAGGCCGGGTGGCCTAACGGTTGGAGTTGCCCATGGATTTGAGACAAATCCATGATATATTCTTTTCATGTGTCGCAGTTGACGAGGGGTATAGCGGATGGGTCAGCAGTGGTTCTGCTAGAGAACGATTAGGTGGATGCGCGCCTGTGTTACGTCGAGAGGCCAGTGGCCGTCGGAGATTGGAAGATCAAGGTTCTGAGGAACAAGGAGGTACCTCAGGTATTGGTTCAGTAGCGACCTTGGAAGATATCGGAAGTGTTTAGGGAAGCCGAAACGTGTGATGCGGGAGCAGCATCCAGAACTATTTTCAGGGTGAGACTTCGAGGGCGAAGTCTAATTCTAGTGGGGGAGAATTGTAACAGCCCAAAATCTTAAGTATTGTTAAATTGCATTTTGGGGTGTTTTAAAAGGGGGACTCGGCGAGTTGGAGCCAGACTCACCGAGTAGGGTCGCAGAGTGGGTCGCGGGTTCGCGACTGGACTCGACGAGTCCAGGTATGGACTCGGCGAGTCGACGCTGTTCAGCAGAAACCCTAGCCGTTTCGTATTGGGTCGTATTTAAGGGTTGTTATGTCGTCATTTCACGTCTTTTGGCCGATTGTGGAGATCCCTAGACGTCTGTGGCATCTAGAACAAGCTTGAAGACCATTATTGACCTTGAAGAAGTTGTTAGGCAAGAAGAGGAAGAGTTTTGGCCAAAGGAATATCAAGAGGATCGAGTTCTGAGGTTTGGAGACACAGAGAGGGTGTTATTCAGGTAATATTTCGAATTATCCTCTGCTATGTTGATGTGTTATGGAATTAGGGTTTATGAAACCCATTTGGTGATTTGGTGGATTATTATGTTGTTGTACAAAAGTTTATACCCTAGTAATAGGATGATTAGAGGTCCAGAAGTCCCATGAGTGTGTATTTCGGGGAAAAACGTATCTCAGGAAGCAGTTGGATCGACTGCATGGCGTGGACTCGCCGAGTCGGATGATCAGACTCGGCGAGTAGCTTGAAGATTCACTGGGACTCGCCGAGTTGTTCTTCAGACTCGGCGAGTGGAGTCGGGGTGGCCCCGCGATTCTTCCAGGAGTGGCTCATCGAGTCAAAGAGGATACTCGACGAGTAGAAGGGGAATCTCAGAGGAGTGAAGGACGACCGGACTCGCCGAGTCGCCAGGGAACTCGCCGAGTCCAGTCGAGCTGACAATGGACTGTTGACCAGAGTTGACTGGTGTAATTTCTTAGGGTCAGTTAACGTGGAGGATAGAAGTATTAATAAGAGATATATGATGAGACAGGGAGCTTGTAGCTCGGAGGATCAAGTGCAAGAGATTTCAGGAGTTGCTATCTTCCAGTGTCTGCGAGGTGAGTCTTGTCACTATACCTCACCCGGAAGGGTTTGATTGTGTGACCGGAAGGTCAAGTACGTTATGTGTTGTGTTTATATGCTATAAATGGAAAGTTAGCTGCTACGCATGATATACATGTTTATATATGGGCCGGAAGGCAAGCTGTTATGTGACAGGAAGGTCAGGTATGAAATATGACATATGTGCTTTATGTGTTAGAGTATTTGTATTATGTGTTATATGTGTATGGGCCGGAAGGCAATTATCTTGTGGACCGAAGAGTCTGGGCCGGAAGGCGATATTATGTGGATCGAAAGATCCGGGCCGGAAGGCGATATTATGTGGATCGAAAGATCCGGGCCGGAAGGCAATGTTATGTGGACCGAACGGTCCGGGCCGGATGGCGTATGTGCGTAAGGTATATTGGGGAACTCACTAAGCTTCGTGCTTACGTTGTTTATGTTACGTTGTTTCAGGTTCTCATAGTAACGCGGGATGGCAACGGTTCGATTGTACACACCGAAGAAAGAATTGTGTTTTGGAGGATCCTGGTCTACTTTTATAACGGAAATGAAACTACGTTTTGTAATTTGAATATGAATAAGATTTTAAACAAGTGTTTTTTTTAATATTAAAGTGATTAATTAAATAAAATTTTATTTCTGAAAATCTTGGTGTTACATATGAATACCACAACCGGTATCAAGGACCCAAGATTTAGAATGGGGTGAGTTATTAGATAAGATAGTGTAAATACCTGCATGGTTGGGTTTGACTTTCCCATCCTTCACATCCTGCTGGTACTTTGGGCAGTTCCGCTTCCAATGAGCCTTTTCATGGAAATAGAAGCATTCAGCCTCTTTTGGGTCAGAAGAAGGAGTGACGAAACCTTTCTTGGTTCCACTTGAAGAAGAGCCATCAAGGGTCCGAACCTTGGTGATGATCTCTTTCTCTTCCTCCCTCGACTTTTCCCAATTGCCAAAACCGGAGTTGAGTTTGGAGTAGGAGTGATAGCAACCGACTTCCCCTTAAGACCTGATTCTGCGGTCTTGAGAAGTCCCTGAAGTTTGCTGAGGGTGACTTCTTCCTTATTCATGTGATATGTCATGCGGAATTGATCATAGCATGATGGTAAGGAGTGAAAAATGATATCTATTGCAAGATCCTCAGGGAAGTTCACATTAAGCTTCAGCAAACGATCCACATACCTTTGCATTTTCTGCATGTGGCTCGTGACGGATTCCCCGTCCTTCATCATGGTTGTTATCATGGAGCAGATGATTTCATACCTCTCTTGTCTTGCACTTTGATGGTATCTTTCCATCAAATCTTGGTGCATTTCATAAGGGTAGAAATCCTCATAAGACTTTTGGAGTTCCGCTATCATCGTGGCCATCATGATGCAAGCCACTTTCGTAGCATCCCTTTCATGTGCCCGAAAGTTAGCGATCTCCTGAGGAGTTGCAGTGGTCTCATCATTCTCCTTAAGCTCCTTGCCAAGGACATATTCTTTGTCCTCGTAGCGGGTAATCATCCTGATGTTTCTGATCCACTCATTGAAGTTGGATCCATCAAAGGTGACTTTCCCACACAAGTTCATAAGGGTAAAGGAGCCATTAGGATTAGAGCCAGAAGTAGCATTGTTTGAAGACATCTGAAAAGAAGAGAACAAGATTAGTTTAGATATAAGAGAGTCCTTAATAAAACACCCAAACCTAATATTAAGGCTAGGATCCAATCACAATATAATATAACTTAGAAGAGGTATGCCGTAATCTAAGCTATACCATATTTGAAAGGTAGGTGAATGACGATTCACCAATTTCCACCACGGAAAACCGAAATGTTTAAATATTAGGTTTTTGATTGGTTCTTAGAAATTCCTAGATTCTTTTAGATTCAATGAACTTTTCAAAGGCATGTTTCAATCTCGAGTGTGCCCTCCAAGTTTTGTGACTGGGATGCCGAGGATCACAAAACGAGGTGTGAAGTAACCTTGCAAATCACTTGGTACCCTTAAGGTTTATCACTCAATCGATGTGCCGGTAAACCACACACGCTCCATCGATACTACAATAAACCCTAAGTCACCCTTTGCCTACCTTGTTAAGTCTAAGTTAGTGTGCCGGTTAACCACACACGCTCCACCAACGACTTAATCAAAGTGTAAAGTGTGATTTCATGGATTAGCACCTTATTCACATTTTTCCTAAAGTAACTAAGATTGAGAATTTAATAAAACATTTAGTTACTTTATAATATTCATCATACTTTTAATGAGAATTTATAAGTCCTTGTCTTACCCGTTCGGCTAACGACCCTCCACCAGTCAAGCAAGCGGTGGGTGAGAGTGGACACCCATTAAGTCACCATTTTATAGGCAACAACCTTATACCCACCTTATAGACCGGCTTTGTGAATGAGGCATACTAGCGGTACGACGACTTTGCTCTTATACATATATATATATATATATATATATATATATATATATATATATATATATATATATATATATATTAAATCATAATAATATAAGTATAAGGGTTGAATTTTAACTTTTAAAATTCTAAGGGTTGGAACTAAAGTTTTAACTTGGCTTGACTTGTTCCAAAACGTGAGGGCAAGTTTTGTAAACTTTCAAAACTTTTCATTTCTTGTAACTTATGAGTTTAATAGAGTAATAAAATGAAGACTCTTCATTTTTCTAACTCTTGTGTTCTTTTAATGGTTTTTAAATTCAAGTGACTTTTGGTTTTCCATAACTTGAGGACAAGTTATGGACTCCATTAAAACACATTATGATCAAGAATTAAACTACCACATAGGTTACAAATAATTCCTATGATCATCTAAACATCATAAGATCAAGAACATGAATATGAACACTTTCATGAATCAAAAAATTACACATAAAACTTTGTAATTTTGATAACAAGTTGTTGTAAATGGATTAGCAAAGACATTACACCATCTAAAACAAGTTTTCAAGTACCAAAACAGTTTAGGGTAATGTTTCTAGTCCATTTTCAAATTTTTCAACTATTTTGCATCAAGTATCAAACAACCAAGCCTAGGCTCTGATACCACTAATTGGTTTTGAGCATTCTAACACTTCCTAAGTGTACATGCAACCCTAATAAACCTTGGATCTATGTTTGTCTAAGATACATGCAAATAATTATTATTCCAAGGTTCATATCCTAACTAGCATGGCATGGGGAACATGAATCAAATAAAGCTAGTAGAAATGCTTACCTTGAAGTTGTAGTTGATTGCTTGGAGTTTTAGAGCCTAGCACCAATAGTGTGGATGCCTCAAGTGGAAATCACAAATCACCACAAACTTGGAACTTTGAGAGAATATATACTACTATCTTGAAATCGGCCTCACCTCAACAAGTGTCAACTAGTATGATTTCAAGAACCAAAGCCTCCTTTATATAGTGTGGTGGATTAGGGTTACATCCATGTAAACCCTAATACCCATGTCTCTTCATTTCCATGAGATCCATGGGTCAAAGCTCCATGGAGTATCCATGGACTTTTCCATGCAAGCCTAGCCCATTCCAAATAAGCACTAGCCCACACTAAATAAATATAGAAGCCCATATTTAATTAGTAATATCTTTGATCACTAAATTAATCCTAGATTAATTATAGATCACTACTAATTAAATAATATGATCTTATATTAATATATTAGAACTTATAATATATTAATAAATCATAACCTGTACTATTCTCAAATATTATCCAATAATTGTTCGGGTGAAGTGCAACCCAAATGGACCATGCCGGGTCGGGTCAAGTACATACCAAATATAGTTATGAACATAGACACTATTGTTGGATTAATGTCTAAGTCCATAACTATATTTGGTAAGACTTGACCCGACCCGGCATGGTCCATTTGGGTTGCATACCATCATGCACTTGAATGAGAGAAATAAGACACTTATGGTTATTAATATATTATAAGTTCTAGTATATTAATGATAAGAATAATAAGATTATTTAATTAGTATTGATCAAGAATTAATCTAGGATTAATTAAGTGATCAAAAGAAGACTAATTAAATATATGGGTTGATTGTGTAAATCATCCATACTTGTATAGTGGGCTAATGCTCCATGGATAATCAAGTTGGGCTAAAACCCATAGGATAGTCCATGGATGCTCCATGGTATATTTGTACCCATGGATCCAAGGAAATGGAAAGCCATGACAATTAAGAGTTTACCCTAATTGTGTAACTATATAAGCATCTTATTATTGAGGAAAAATCGGCCACTAGTAGTATTCAAGAAAGGGCTAGCCGATTTTGGTGAGTGTAGAATTCTCTCAAGTCATTCTAAGTGTTTTGATGATTGTGATTCCATTTGAGGTGTCACACTTGGGGCACTAAGCACTCAAGCTTCATGAAGACTTTCTACATCAAGAGGTATGTATTCTATCTTGTTACATTATTGTTTTGTATGCTAGATTAGGATAATACCTTGGAAGTTCTTATTTGCATGTATAATAGAGAAAACATAGATCCAAGGTATTTAGGGTTGCATGTACACTTAGGAAGTGTTAGAATGCTCAAAACCCAACAGTGGTATCAGAGCCACGGGTTGTTTTCTGTTATATTGATGCAAATATTTTATTTTCAAAGTTGAACAAAAAAAAAAAAACATGAAGTTCGTCAAATTTTAAGATAATTACTTGTTCTTGTGAAAAACTAATTATTTGTAAAATTTGAATAATTTGCTTTATGAGTTGAATTAGGTCAAATTTAATAAAAGATAAAATAATATGATTATTTTATTAGTTTTAAAAGTTTGATCTAAAGAGTTTTATTTTTTGAAACCTCCATAAGTTATGGATATGAAAAGGTTTTAAAAAAAAAATTGATTCAAAGTTTTATGGAGTTACAAAAAATTTGGTGTTAATGTTTTAAAGGATTCCATAACTTAAGAATAAGTTATGGATCACCAAAAGTTTTTTGTGTTACTTTGTTTTATGAGTGAATTTAGATTAATGAATAAAATTATGTGATAGTTGGTTTTAATCCAAATTAATCTAAGAATTGATTCTAAAATGTGTTTTTGTAACTTGTCCTTAAGTTATATGAAAAGTCACATTTAAGAATCATAAAACTCATAAAAATTGGCAAAGGTTACAAAAATGAAGAGTCTAGTTCTAATTAAATGGTTTTATGACTCCATAACTTGTCCTCAAGTTATGGAGGACCAAGAGTCTCTTCATTTAATAAAATAAAATAAAATAAAAAAAAAAGGTGTAACCTTAAATAATTCCATAAGTTATAAAATAAAGAAAAGTTAATTCTTTTATTAGTTTAAAGTCTTCCATAACTTGTCCTCAAGTTATGGAACTTGAAGAGTTTTTGGATTAAAACTACTTTAAACACATAAGTTATGGAATTAATTAGTTTTGAATAGTTTCAAAACTTGCCCTCAAGTTTTGGAATTTGTAAAGTTTTCATTTATGAATACTTTAATTCCAAGTTAGCCCTTAGAATTTTAAAAGTTAAAATTCAACCCTTATACTTTATAATATTATAAGTTAATAATATATATATGTATAAGAGTAAAGTCAGTCTTACCGCTAGTACGCCTCATTCACGAAGCCGGTCTATAAGGTGGGTATAAGGTTGTTGCCTATAAAATGGCAACTTAATGGGTGTCCACTCTCACCCACCGCTTGCTTGACTGGTGGAGGGTCGTTAGCCGAACGGGTTTGACAGGACTAGAATTCTCCCTTCATTAAAAGTATTAATGATAATACTAAGTAACTAAACTCTTAATAATACCCAATCTTAGTTACTTAGGAAAAATGTGAATAAGGTGCTAATCCATGAAATTACACTTTGCACTTTGTTTAAGTCGGTTAGTGGAGCGTGTGTGGTTAACCGGCACACTAACTCGTATTTAACAAGGTAGGTAAAGGGTGACTTAATATTTATCATAGTATCGATGGAGCGTGTGTGGTTAACCAGCACATCGATTGAGGGGTAATTTATTAAGGGTACCAAGTGATTTGCATGGTTACTTCACACCTTGTTTTGTGATCCTCGGCATCCCAGTCACAAAACCTGAAGGGCACACTCGAGATTGAAACATGCCTTTGAACAGTTCAATGAATCTCAAAGATCTAGGAGTTTCAAAACCAATTAAAACTTAATAATACATTTCGTTTATCTTGGTGGAAATTGGTGAATCGTCATTCACCTACCTTCAAATATTTTATAGCTTGGATTACGGCATACCTCTTCTAAGTTATAAAATAGTTTGTTGGGTCCTAGCCTTAATATTGCATATTGGGTGTCATATTAAGGACTTTAAATCAACTATCTTGAATATCTCCCAAAAGATGTCTGGTTTAGACACTTATGATCTTCCCAAATCTAGTGAAACAAGGTTTCCTAATGAAGATGATGTCCCATGGATATCATACTTCTTTCTCCTCCTCCAATTATTCTCCCTAACCCACAAGTTCTTGAAAAGTTTAAGGTCACTCAAGCCCTATTGGCAAGGCAAGGTCTAGGTGTGGTCACATCTTGGAGATGTAGTCACATATTGACAAGCCAGGAGAGTTGGGTGTCAAAGTCTTGAGAAAGTTGGTGGTTCAATCACTTTCTAAGTCACATAGTGAGTTCCTTTGGGACACCTATGAAACAGACTATGACAAGACCCTTAATGATCTTATCTATTTGTTAAGATCAACTTCCTTAAAACTTGATGGACATTGACAATAGTGACACAGGAAATCCAGAAAAGCATTCTCTTCCCAATGGAAAGGGATCGGCCATAGTCAACTCGGTTGACTAAATGGTAAAGAGAAAAGCTAAGTCTGTGATAGTCCTGTGTATCTTTATCAAAGGGTCCATATGTTTATATTGCCAAAGAAAGGGGCATTGGTTACGAAGCTGCCAAATTTACCTAAGGATGTTAAAGTCAATAAGTTTGACTCTACTTCAGGTAAATTCCACTATCTAACTCTGTTAAGTTTCTATTCTGAGATTCTTGATACATGATGTGACTGGGTCACATGGTGATGTTTTAAGAATGAAAGACAGGTGAAGAAACTTAAAGAAAGAATATGCTGAATCTGATCGCATAGATGGATTTCTATCGCGTAGTTTGAAAAATCGGATTCTTGAGCTACTTCTTAGGAGTTATGAGATATTGCTTAAGGAATAGATAACAACAAGTTTTCATATGGATTGTAAGGATAAGTTTTTCCGCAAAGTTTTAAAATAAAAGAAAAATTTTTGATTTTATTTATTTTAAAATATCCTTACAATGGCATTTGAGGAAAAATTGTTGCTTATATGATTCCATTAAGAGCAAGAGTGGAAATATGAAATTGATTCTTTCATTTGTGGTAATGTCTAAATTTACCAAATAAGGAAAGATTCTCATCACCCAAGTTTCAAGTGGACCGGAACTTGGAATCATGCAAGTTGTATAGCATGATGAATGAGAACTTTCAAGTTTTGGAAAAATTAAGATTAATTACTTATTCACATGGATGTGTGAGTCAAGTAATGGACTAAGGGATCGAGTACATAGTCGTGTTCACTGATTTAGTCCACCACAAAAGTTTGATAAGACTATTCGTCATAGTTTACTAAAGCTCAGTAAATATGATTATACTTACAAGCTTAAGTGTAACTCTGAGACATTGGAAAAAAGGTTCCAATGTAAGGCAGAGCGAATAAGAAGAATCAAATTAGGCAGAAGGATAAAAGTTTCTCAAATCTGAAAAGATGGGAGAGTACTTTAGTATCAGTTTTTGTGATCATCTTAATGATTAAGAAACCATAGCACAATTAGTTCTCTAAGGAAATCTTAGTGCATTCTTATGACTAAGAAGAGGGATCTTGAATTGTTGAAATGGTTAAATCAAGAAGATGAGTCATAATTCGTTCCAATACAAGTCTTAGAGTCATACTGCAAGATTGTCATTTGAGTGACATGTCTTTAAGAAGGTTTAAAACACTTGTCAAATGTAAGAGTAAAAGTTTTCTACTCTTGTACATTTGAAATTGGTAAGTTGTGATGTCTTGGATAAAACAAAGACCAACTTAGGCCAAATGTGTGAAGTGTTTGTCTTGATTAGAATCCACACTGTCTCTTGGATGTTTGACAAGGGAGTCTTATAGGTCAAGAGGACAGTGGGAGTCTTAAAGGTCTTGAAAGTCTCAAGAACTAATCAAGAATAAAACCTAAAGTTCTTCTCTAGCATATGACTTGAGGTTTATAACCTATCGTGTTGACATATTCTGTGCCCATTCCAGTTAAAGTTGGCTTTGCATATGAGTTCTTAGAGTTCTCAGTTTGTTGCATAACAGCCTGGAAGCAATGGCAGGCCCTTAAGCTGCCAGGTGGCAAGAAGTTAAGATTGAGTTCAATCCATATGGTTTTGGATTTGTCATTATCTTTGTCTTGTGATTATGGTTTTGACGAATTCATATGGGTAGGAACTCATACACCATTAAATCTAAGTGTCATAAGGTTTCTCTCCGATTCATGAAAATGATGGTGAGGAAACACTTTCACTAAGTAGATTTTATCTAGATAGCAATTGTGATATTTGCATTCTCAAAGTCGTTAGTGGAGCGCGTGTGGTTAACCGGCACACTAATATGGACTTGTGAGAAGTGGCAAAAAGGTCTAACCATTATGATTACGACATACCTCTTCATAACTGTTTAGACACACAAGTGTGCTATCTAAGGGAAGGTGTATGATTTTGATAAAGTCTTATCAAAACAATCTAGTATCAGAAATCTGAACTTTGGTAAGAAAGTCAATGAAGTATTGATTTCTAGAAGTCCAGCTGATTTCTGGGTACATGTCAAAGCCAGTGGGAGCATAAATGTTATGCTAATAATCATCATGTTAGTGGGAGCATGATAATTATGATAAGTATTGCAAGTTAGCAATGTTAATTATAGAAAACAAAAGTTTCAATTGGGAAAAAGTTGTTTTGCTATAATTAAGGGAGAGGAAATTATACTTCATCTCAAATCTATAAGCTTAGATCGTGAGGTTTTAATCATTTAGTCAAGGATATATATGAATTTCATGTTGGAATGGCTCAACATAAGGAAATTATGTATATGGGTCCATTATTTGCGTTCTAAAATTTGATTATGATTACGGCACCCCTTTTCATAATCTGAATTATGAGAACTTGGCAAATAGAAATGGAAATATTATAGCAAAAGACTAGTTTAGTCTTTATGTGAGACATCATGAATCGTGTCCCATATGCTTCGGATATAGGACCGATTACATGTGCTATAATCATCCGTTCTAAAATTTTCCAAATGCCTGGGGCATTAAGAAGGGAAAAGGTTTAGAACTGGATATGACTAAAAGGATTAAACAATTGTCGAGAACAATCTGAGGTTTACCAAAGATTGGTTGCTCAAGGACAATTGGAAGTATAGTGATAATTCTGGAAGGACCATATTGACATAATCTGTAAGGAGGAAACTCTTGTTCAGAAGTGATAGTCAAAATGGAATCTGGAAATGTTTCAAAGTTAGAATTTTCAATCTGTGTAAGATTAAGGAAACTTACTGCAAGAAGGATATTTCCAAGGAGTTGATCTCCTTTGGAATACTCTGTAAGATTGTTGCCAAGTCTTTGTGAGTTTGTGCATAATCATTACAAGAGGATCAATGCATATAAGTTTAGAATCTGACAGATTCCAGTAAATGGCATGAATTTGGAATTCTTGCATTTGCAGTAAGGATTTGGGAGTGTGAAAAGAGAATCATTGAAGTTATGTTCAATGGATCTAGTTCAAAAAGTAAAGATCATAGACAAACATAGTATGCATACTTGGTGTGTGGCATGACTAGTGTTTAGAAAACATAGTGTACATGCTTGGAGCATGGGACAACTATTGTTCTAAATTCAAGAATAAAGTTGATAGTTGAAACAGTATACAATGAATAATGTGTAATCATATGGTGATAAATAAAAGGTGTTTTATTTATATTCATAAGTTCTGAGACCATATTGGATTCAATTATTCTTGTGTTTCATTTTGCATGTTTTGACTTCCCGAATAAACTAGGTTATTCTTTCGGAATGACTAAGTTATTCAAACTATCCACAGTCGGTCATATGTTGGAAGTAGATATGAATTAAGACTGTCATGATGGGTTGTAGAGGTCTAAGGTGTTGGACAAGGCTACAACAATCATGAGTGCTCATAAGTTCTGAGTATTGGATTCAACCCGCGCTCATTGGAATCACTTCATGGATTTTATCACGAGTGATCATGAGACGATAATATCTTATATTCTTCAAACCTAGAGATATGAGTTGTTACTATGAGTTGATAGTACATTGATTGCACGAAACCGCATTTGGTAACTCTGTGCTATAAAACGTGCCTTTGTGTGTGATTCAACAAGTAGTAGAACAAGCCATATGAGTCGAAGTTTATCCGTTCCTTTTACCTTCGGGATAAAAGCGATATCTGTGGGCCCCTCGATGATTTGATGATGACAAATGGAAGTGCTCGGCCGGGCCAGGACTGATTTGATTTGTTCAATTAGTCAGTCGTCATAAATCGGAAATCGGGAAACAACAAATGGACAGAGAGAATGATTATAATCCATGTCTCAGTTCATATGATATCTAGAATGGAGGAATATATGATCCCTTATCTAATGGACAAGTCACTGACAAAGGTCAGAGTTCATCTACAAGGTCAGAGTTCGACAGAAGCTTTTGAGAGCTACGATTGCCAGTTGGTTCCTGAAGTCATACGTAATAATAGTTTTAGACTTATCCAAGTGGGAGACTGTTGGATTAATGTCTAAGTCCATAACTATATTTGGTAAGACTTGACCCGACCCGGCATGGTCCATTTGGGTTGCATACCATCATGCACTTGAATGAGAGAAATAAGACACTTATGGTTATTAATATATTATAAGTTCTAGTATATTAATGATAAGAATAATAAGATTATTTAATTAGTATTGATCAAGAATTAATCTAGGATTAATTAAGTGATCAAAAGAAGACTAATTAAATATATGGGTTGATTGTGTAAATCATCCATACTTGTATAGTGGGCTAATGCTCCATGGATAATCAAGTTGGGCTAAAACCCATAGGATAGTCCATGGATGCTCCATGGTATATTTGTACCCATGGATCCAAGGAAATGGAAAGCCATGACAATTAAGAGTTTACCCTAATTGTGTAACTATATAAGCATCTTATTATTGAGGAAAAATCGGCCACTAGTAGTATTCAAGAAAGGGCTAGCCGATTTTGGTGAGTGTAGAATTCTCTCAAGTCATTCTAAGTGTTTTGATGATTGTGATTCCA
The DNA here is from genome assembly GCF_002870075.4 of Lactuca sativa. Classification (NCBI taxonomy): domain Eukaryota; kingdom Viridiplantae; phylum Streptophyta; class Magnoliopsida; order Asterales; family Asteraceae; genus Lactuca; species Lactuca sativa. The sequence goes on along the minus strand of NC_056623.2, from coordinate 248,328,386 downwards.
TTTGAGGTGTCACACTTGGGGCACTAAGCACTCAAGCTTCATGAAGACTTTCTACATCAAGAGGTATGTATTCTATCTTGTTACATTATTGTTTTGTATGCTAGATTAGGATAATACCTTGGAAGTTCTTATTTGCATGTATAATAGAGAAAACATAGATCCAAGGTATTTAGGGTTGCATGTACACTTAGGAAGTGTTAGAATGCTCAAAACCCAACAACTATATCCAACATGCATTGCTTTACAAGCTCTTGCTATCAAAACCAAAATTTTAATGGGTGTTCATGGAACAAGGGGACCTTAATCTTAAATTAAGCTAGAACTTTATGCTTGAATAATTCAAAAAGGGTCCAGATCTGAAGTTACAACTTCAGATCTAGTCCATGGATTGCCATACCAACTTGATACCCTTATAAAACCCTAAAACTCATTCAAAGATGAGGACTTAAATTGAAATAATTGAGGTTAATGGTTAAATACCTTCCTAAGAGATGTCCATAGAAGTAGAATTCGGATATCCTCTCAGCTCCTTGCCTCAATCACTTGTTTTGCCCAATCTCCTACACCAAAATTCTTATGTCAAAGCTACAACACACAATGGCACACACACACACGAGTTAGAGATGCAAAAGGGGTTGTAAAGGAACTAAGAGAGGCTTGAGCTTCTTTAGATAAGGGTGAAAACCATGGGAATTAGGTTTTTACTTTCCAGCTCCTACTCGTCGAGTCCCATAAAGGACTCGCCGAGTAGATCACTTAATTCGCGATTCCACCCGCTGCTACTCGACGAGTAGGGCAACCAACTCGTCGAGTAGGGCCAAAATCCAAAGATACTTTATTTAAAGTATTACCTGAGAGTTGGGGCATAAGTCCTTAATGGATTAAGTTCTTAATGGGTTAAGTAAGAAACACTTAACGCTAATTATCATTTTATGTGAAACGCTAATGTCACATGGGCCTTAAGTTGGGCTCTTCAATTGGGTGTTGGTAATTGGGCCAATAATAGGCCATCCAAGAATGATTATGGACTAGAATATTTAGTTGGGCTTTTGGGTAAGGTCCATATGAAGAATTGGGCCCAATTTGGAAAATTGGGCCATAGATGGGCCATAGTTTGGGCCTAGATGGTTGTACGATATTGAGCCCTTAAAATGAGACCAATTGGAGTAGACTAAACAATTAGGCCTTAAGGGAAGTTCATGTAGAGGTTTGGGCCCAACTTTCCATATGTTGGGCTTTGATCCCTAGTTGACCTTGGGCCTATGAATTGGGCCTTAGGATTGGGTAAGCTATGCTTGGGGTAATGTTTTAATTATCCAAAGTATGTATTTATAGTTATGTAGTGGAACCCAATTATTAATTGGGTGTTATTTTGATATTGACAGATCGTAAATCTGTCATCCAGCAACTATGGTTTTTGTCAGCAAGAATTCAGCAGTGTGAGGTGAGTCTTTCTTCCAGTAGGAACGAGTCTACAACTACAATGCCGGCCTGTTTAGTCAGCAATAGTTCTGGAATTTGATCTAATGTAGTAGTTCATTGTGCTTGAGTTCTTTGTGATTCAAGCATGTCTTTGTGTTATGTGTTCTGGATTTCGGTCTGATGCAGTATGCAGTATATGTGTTTATGCTAGTAATTATGATTATGCTATGCTATGTTCAGTCAGTTTCCGGACTTCGGTCTGATGCAGTATGGCGTATATGTGTTTATGCTAGTAGTTATGATTATGCTATGATTTGTTCAGTCAGTTTCCAAACTTCTGTCTGATGCAGAGGGCAAGGCCCTGATTAGTTTTGGACATCGGTCTGATCCAGTTTCCGGCCTACAGTACGATGCAGAGGGCAAGGCCTTGGTTAGTTCTGGACTTCGGTCCGGTGTAGTTTTCGTACTACAGTCTGATGCAGAGGGCAAGGCCCTAGTTAGTTCCGGACTAAGCTTCGTGGTTATAGCTTCAGTTTTGGTTTCAGGTACTCAGTTTCAAAAGAGGTGCTCGGGAATATTGCAATGCACACACCATTTGTTCAACGTGGGTTGTTTATACTCTGATATACTTGACAATTGTTATAATACTTTGAGATATATTGCCTATGAGTTTTATATGAGGTTTATCGACTATGGTTTTTATTATTAAAATAAACAAAATTTTCAGATTGTGTTTTTGGGATGTTTCAAGTTGGTATCAGAGCCTTGGTTTGAGGGATTCGGGCACACTTTCGGGTGTGTCTGAACTCAAACTAAGGAATTGGTATAGAAATTTTCAAAAGGAAAACCAATTTTTTTATAAAAAGGGAGTTTTGAGAAAAGAAAAGAGTTTTAGAAAAAGCGAAAAGAAATTTTAGAAAAAAAAGAACTTTGATAAGAAAAACGGGTGTTGTGCATGCAATCAGCCGAGCTCAAGTAAGTACTCTCAAATTACCCATGCAAGTTTATGTTATGAGTATTAGTTTTAGTTTCAGTAGAACAACAAGCTAGAATAGGACTAAGGATATAGGAGGATACCTTATATGCCTGCTATATGTGTTCCAGCTTTATGAGAATTGCATGCTAGTATTGAGTAGATAGTAGTAGGATAGCTTGTTTAGGGTATGCCTGATAGTATGAGCTTAACATTGTATGCTAGTACAATTTCTTGTTATGAGGATAGATTTTCCTGAGTAGTTTCCCGTGTTTGAATGTTGCATGCTTTGTGCTTTGTGGGACTCTAAGTGATGGGAGTTAGCCATTAGGTGAATACGTCACGTCACATGTGATCAGGGTTGAATAATCTCTTGCTGGATTTGGCTCTATTGCGCAGCTCTCGTCTGAGCCTGTGGCAGAGATCACTACCAAGCCTCGAGAAAGAGCTTATATAGTACCACAGTATACAACAGATGAGGAAATGAAGAAGGTAAGTTATCGGAACAAAATGTAGAATGATAGCAGGGGGGTCATGAGTATCTCGGGGTGCAAGACCCTCAATGACATGACTTCCAGAGCTTGAGAGCGAGATATGGAGTTGGAGCACATTGGTAAAAAGGAATCAAATCAGTTGCTTATATTGAGGGGTCTCGGTAGGAGACCTTAGATTTTGGATCAGCTTTTGAGAGACCAGTAGGGCAAGATTTAGTACAGCACATCCGGGAAACTGCACGATAAAGCCTTTCATTCCAAGGGTTGAGTAAGTGTGACTCAGGGTTATCCTCAGTGTGTGTCTAAATTAGATTTTGAAGAGATGCTATATGCTAATTTTATACCAAAAATTAGTAGTGGGTAGCGAAGGTTATTTCCCTAATTGTGAAGTCGGGAAATGCTTATCGAGTTCTTAGAAGTTGTGTAACCTTCTTGACAGACTAGAATTGAATCACTAGCAATGGTAAGAGTGGTTTCTAGCAGATTGGTCATGAGCTGTGTACGGATAGATTTCAGTGGTGCTGCGAGGTTCAAAGTGGGAATGAGGACTCGCCAGCCAAATTGAAGATTAGTGCCTCTAGTTTTCAACATGGGAGGTGGATTGAGGTGTCAGACTGGACCAGATTTCAAGAGCACTCATCAAGAATTTTGATTATGGCCGATCTTAAGGTTTAACCAATGATAAATTTCTAGCATTTGCAAGCACAGGTTGTCATCACTGGGATACTAGAGAGCGAGAAAGATTGGGAACCCTTTAATTCTCATATACAACGAACACTTACTTGAATATAAGTGGGGAGAGACTTGTCGTAAAGTTCTCCAAATGTGAGTTCTTGTTGCATGAGGTGCAATCTCTTGGGCACCTTGTCAACCAGAAGGGCATTCTGGTCGATCTAGCCAAGATAGAGGCCGTGATGTAGTGGGAAATTCCAAGGTCTCCAACCGAGAATCAGAGATTCCTGGGTCTAGCAGGTTATTATCATAAATTTATATGGGACTTCTCCGAGATTGAGGTTCCTTTGACCCAAATGACCATGAAATTGGTGGCCTTTCATTGGAGGCTTGAGTAGTAGATAGTCTTCGAGACTCTCATGTAGTGGTTGTGTCAGGCACCGATTCTCACCCTGCCAGAGGGTGTAGATGATTTTGTGGTTTACTGTGACGATTTGATCACGAGCATGGGTGCGATACTAATACAGTGGGGTCACATAATAGCAGGTTTTGGGAACCAGGTTAGAGTTCTGGTTACGACTCGAGTTCAGTTAGGTGTTAGGTCGAGTGTGTGTTCGACCGGTATGGAAAGTGTTGTAAGACTACTGGGGTAGCCGTAGCATTCACTAGCAGTCAGTTAGTATGGAAAGTGTTGTAAGACTATGGGGGTGGCCATAGCATTCAATAGCATTCATATAGTATGGAAAGTGTTGTAAGACTACGAGGGTAGCCGTGACATTCACTAGCAGTTAGTAGCATAGAATTGTTGTAAGTGTGTGGGCCTAGCCGCATCATTCACAAGGTTAGCAGATAGTGTTGGATTAATGTCTAAGTCCATAACTATAATTGGTAAGACTTGACCCGACCCGGCATGGTCCATTTGGGTTGCATACCATCATGCACTTGGATGAGAGAAATAAGACACTTATGGTTATTAATATATTATAAGTTCTAGTATATTAATAATAAGAATGATAAGATTATTTAATTAGTATTGATCAAGAATTAATCTAGGATTAATTAAGTGATCAAAAGAAGACTAATTAAATATATGGGTTGATTGTGTAAATCATCCATACTTGTATAGTGGGCTAATGCTCCATGGATAATCAAGTTGGGCTAAAACCCATAGGATGGTTCATGGATGCTCCATGGTGTATTTGTACCCATGGATCCAAGGAAATGGAAAGTCATGACAATTAGGGTTTGCCCTAATTGTAACACTATATAAAGATATTATTCTTGGCAAAATGGGCGACTAGTATTATTCTAGAGAGGGCTAGCCGATTTCATGAAGTGTAGAATTCTCTCAAGCTATTCTAAGTGTTTTGATGATTGTGATTCCATTTGAGGTGTCACACTTGGGGCACTAGGCACTCAAGCTTCATGAAGACTTACTACACCAAAAAGGTATGTATTCTATCCTACTATATCCATTGTTTTATATGCTAGATTAGGATAATACCTTGGAAGTTCTTATTTGCATGTATAATAGAGAAAACATAGATCCAAGGTATTTAGGGTTGCATGTACACTTAGGAGTGTTAGAATGCTCAAAACCCAACAGTGGTATCAGAGCCACGGGTTGTTTTCTGTTATATTGATGCAAATATTTTATTTTCAAAGTTGAAAAAAAAACATGAAGTTTGTCAAATTTTAAGATAATTACTTGTTCTTGTGAAAAACTAATTATTTGTAAAATTTGAATAATTTGCTTTATGAGTTGAATTAGGTCAAATTTAATAAAAGATAAAATAATATGATTATTTTATTAGTTTTAAAAGTTTGATCTAAAGAGTTTTATTTTTTTTTGAAACCTCCATAAGTTATGGATATGAAAAGGTTTTATAAAAAAAATTGATTCAAAGTTTTTTTGGAGTTACAAAATTTGGTGTTAATGTTTTAAAGGATTCCATAACTTAAGAATAAGTTATGGATCACCAAAAGTTTTTTGTGTTACCTTGTTTTATGAGTAAATTTAGATTAATGAATAAAATTATGTGATAGTTGGTTTTAATCCAAATTAATCTAAGAATTGATTCTAAAATGTGTTTTTGTAACTTGTCCTCAAGTTATATGAAAAGTCACATTTAAGAATCATAAAACTCATAAAAATTGGCAAAGGTTACAAAAATGAAGAGTCTAGTTCTAATTAAATGATTTTATGACTCCATAACTTGTCCTCAAGTTATGGAGGACCAAGAGTCTCTTCATTTAATAAAATAAAATAAAATAAAAAAAAAAGGTGTAACCTTAATTAATTCCATAAGTTATAAAATAAAGAAAAGTTAATTCTTTTATTAGTTTAAAGTCTTCCATAACTTGTCCTCAAGTTATGGAACTTGAAGAGTTTTTGGATTAAAACTACTTTAAACACATAAGTTATGGAATTAATTAGTTTTGAATAGTTTCAAAACTTGCCCTCAAGTTTTGGAATTTGTAAAGTTTTCACTTATGAATACTTTAATTCCAAGTTAGCCCTTAGAATTTTAAAAGTTAAAATTCAACCCTTATACTTTATAATATTATAAGTTAATAATATATATATGTATAAGAGTAAAGTCAGTCTTACCGCTAGTACGCCTCATTCACGAAGCCGGTCTATAAGGTGGGTATAAGGTTGTTGCCTATAAAATGGCAACTTAATGGGTGTCCACTCTCACCCACCGCTTGCTTGACTGGTGGAGGGTCGTTAGCCGAACGGGTTTGACAGGACTAGAATTCTCCCTTCATTAAAAGTATTAATGATAATACTAAGTAACTAAACTCTTAATAATACCCAATCTTAGTTACTTAGGAAAAATGTGAATAAGGTGCTAATCCATGAAATTACACTTTACACTTTGTCTAAGTCGTTAGTGGAGCGTGTGTGGTTAACCGGCACACTAACTTGGACTTAACAAGGTAGGTAAAGGGTGACTTAATATTTATCATAGTATCGATGGAGCGTGTGTGGTTAACCGGCACATCGATTGAGGGGTAATTTATTAAGGGTACCAAGTGATTTGCATGGTTACTTCACACCTTGTTTTGTGATCCTCGGCATCCCAGTCACAAAACCTGAAGGGCACACTCGAGATTGAAACATGCCTTTGAAAAGTTCAATGAATCTCAAAGATCTAGGAGTTTCAAAACCAATTAAAACCTAATAATACATTTCGTTTATCTTGGTGGAAATTGGTGAATCGTCATTCACCTACCTTCAAATATTTTATAGCTTGGATTACGGCATACCTCTTCTAGGTTATAAAATAGTTTGTTGGGTCCTAGCCTTAATATTTCATATTGGGTGTCATATTAAGCACTTTAAATCAACTATCTTGAATATCTCCCAAAAGATGTCTGGTTTAGACACCTATGATCTTCCCAAATCTCTTGAAACAAGGTTTCCTAATGAAGATGATGTCCCATGGATATGATACTTCTTCACCTCTTCAAATTATTCTCCCTAACCCACAAGTTCTTGAAAAGTTTAAGGTCACTCAGGCCCTATTGGCAAGACAAGGTCTAGGTGTGGTCACATCTTGGAGATGTAGTCACATATTGACAAGCCGGGAGAGTTGGGTGTCAAAGTCTTGAGAAAGTTGGTGGTTCAATCACTTTCTAAGTCACATAGTGAGTTCCTTTGGGACACCTATGAAACAGACTAGGACAAGACCCTTAATGATCTTATCTATTTGCTAAGATCAACTTCCTAAAACTTTATGGACATTGATAATGATGACATTGGTTATCCAGTAAAGCATTCTCTTCCCAGTGGATAGGGATCGGCCATAGTCAACTCGGTTGACCAAATGGTAAAGAGAAAAGCTAAGTCTGTGATAGTCCCGTGTACCATTATCAAAGGGTCCATATGTTTATATTGCCAAAGGAAGGGGCATTGGTTGCGAAGCTGCCAAATTTACCTAAGGATGTTAAAGTCAATAAGTTTGACTCTACTTCAGGTAAAGTCCACTATCTAACTCTGTTAAGTTTCTATTATGAGATTCTTGATACATGATGTGACTGGGTCACATGGTGATGTTTAAGAATCAAAGAAAAGTGAAGAAACTTAAAGAAAGAATATGCTGAATCTGATCGCGTAGATGGATTTCTATCGCGTAGCTTGAAAAATCGGATTCGTGAGCTACTTCTCAGGAGTTATGAGATATTGCTTAGGAATAGATAACAACAAGTTTTCATATGGATTGTAAGGATAAGTTTTTCCGCAAAGTTTTAAAATAAAAAGAAAATTTTTGATTTTATTTATTTTAAAATATCCTTACAATGGCATTTGGAAAGAAAATTGTTGCTTATAAGATTTCATTAACAGCAAGAGTGGAAACATGAAATTGATTGTTTCATTTGTGGTAATGTCTAAATTTACCAAATAAGGAAAGATTCTCATCACCCAAGTTTCAAGTGGACCGGAACTTGGAATCATGCAAGTTGTATAGCATGATGAATGAGAACTTTCAAGTTTTGGAAAAATTAAGACTAATTACTTGTTCACATGGATGTGTGAGTCAAGTAAAGAGCTAAGGGATCGAGTACACATTCTTGTGCACTGATTAAGTCCACCACAAAAGATCGATAAGAAGAATCAAATTAGGCAGAAGGATAAAAGTTTCTCAAATCTGAAAAGATGGGAGAGTACTTTAGTATCAGTTTTGTGATCATCTTAATGATTAAGAAACCATATCACAATTAGTTCTCTAAGGAAATCTTAGTGCATTCTTATGACTAAGAAGAGGAACTTGAATTGTTGAAGTGGTTAAATCAAGAAGATGAGTCATACTTCGTTCCAATACAAGTCTTAGAGTCATACTCCAAGATTGTAACTTGAGTGACATGTCTCAAAAGAAGGTTTAAAACACTTGTCAAATGTAAGAGTAAAAGTTTTCTACTCTTGTACATTTGAAATTGGTAAGTTGTGATGTTTTGGATAAAACAAATACCAACTTAGGCCAATTGGGTAAAGTGTTTTTCTTGATTAGAATCCGCACTATCTCTTGGATGTTTGACAAGGGAGTCTTATATGTCAAGAGGACAGTGGGAGTCTTAAAGGTCTTGAAAGTCTCAAGAAATAATCAAGAGTAAAACCTGAAGTTCTTCACTAGCACACGACTTGAGGTTTATAACCTATCGTGTTGACATATCTGTGCCCATTCCAGTTAAAGTTGGCTTTGCATATGAGTTCTTAGAGTTCTCAATTTGTTGCACAACAACTTGGAAGCAATGGTAGGCCCTTGAGCTGCCAGGTGGCAAGAAGTTAAGATTGAGTTCAATCCATATGGTTTTGGATTTGTCATTATCTTTGTCTTATGACTATGATTTTGACAATTCACATGGATAAGAACACATACACTAGTAAATCTGAGTGTCATAAAGTTTCTCTCCGATTCATGAAAAATGATGGTGAGGAAACACTTTCACTAAGTAGATTTTAGCTAGATAGCAATTGTGATATTTGCATTCTCAAAGTCGTTAGTGGAGCGCGTGTGGTTAACCGGCACACTAATATGGACTTGTGAGAAGTGGCAAAAAGGTCTAACCATTATGATTACGGCATACCTCTTCATAATTGTTTAGACTCACAAGTGTGCTATCTAAGGGAAGGTGTATGATTTTGATACAGCTTTATCAAAACAATCTAGCATCAGAAATCTGAACTTTGGTACGAAAGTCAATGAAGTATTGATTTCTAGAAGTGCAGCTGATTTCTGAGTAGATGTCAAAGCTAGTGGGAGCATAAGTGTTATGCTAATAATCATCATGTTAGTGGGAGCATGATAATTATGATAAGTATTGCAAGATTAGCAATGTTAATTAGAGAAAACAAAAGGTTTCAATTTGGAAAAGTTGTTTTGCTCTAATTAAGGGAGAGGAAATTATACTTCATCTCAAATCTATAAGCTTAGATCGTGAGGTTTTAGTCATTTAGTCAAGGATATATATATGAATTTCCTGTTGGAATGGCTCAACATAAGGAAATTATGTATATGGGTCCATTATTTGCGTTCTAAAATTCGGTTATGATTACGACATCCCTTTTCATAATCTGAATTATGAGAACTTGGCAAATTGAAATGGAAATGTTATAGCAAAAGACTAGTTTAGTCTTTATGTGATACATCATGAACCGTGTCCTATATGCTTCGGATATAGGATCGATTACATGTGCTATAATCATCTGTTCTAAAATTTTCCAAATGTCTGGGGCATTAAGAAGGGAAAAGGTTTAGAACTGGATATGACTAAAAGGATTAAACAATTGTCGAGGACAATCTAAGGTTTACCAAAGATTGGTTGCTCAAGGACAGTTGGAAGTATAGTGATAATTCTGGAAGGACCATATTGACATAATCTGTAAGGAGGCAACTCTTGTTCAGAAGTGATAGTCAAAATGGAATCTGGAAATGTTTCAAAGTTAGAATTTTCAATCTGTGTAAGATTAAGGAAACTTAATGCAAGAAGGATGTTTCCAAGGAGTTGATCTCCTTTGGAATACTCTGTAATGGTTGTTGTCAAGTCTTTATGACTTTGTACATAATCATTACAAGAGGATCAATGCATATAAGTTTAGAATCTAACAGATTTCAGTAAATGGCATGAATTTGGAATTCTTGCATTTGCGGTAAGGATTTGGGAGTGTGAAAAGAGAATCATTGAAGTTATGTTCAATTGATCTAGTTCACAAAGTAAGGATCATAGACAAACATAGTATGCATACTTGGTGTGTGGCATGACTAGTGTTTAAGAAAACATAGTGTACATGCTTGGAGCATGGGACAACTATTGTTTTAAATTCAAGAATAAAGTTGATAGTTGAAACAGTATACAATGAATAATGTGTAATCATATGGTGATAAATAAAAGGTGTTTTATTTATGTTCAAAGGGTTGATACCATATTGGATTCAATTATTATTGTGTTTCACTTTGCATGTTTTGACTTCCCGAATAAACTGGGTTATTCTTCCGGAATGACTAAGTTATTCAAACCATCCACAGTCGGTCATATTTTGGAAGTAGATATGAATTAAGACTGTCATGATGGGTTGTAGAGGTCTAAGGTGTTGGACAAGGCTACAACAATCATGAGTGCTCATAAGTTCTGAGTATTGGATTCAACCCGCGCTCATTGGAATCACTTCATGGATTTTATCACGAGTGATCATGAGACGATAATATCTTATATTCTTCAAACCTAGAGATATGAGTTGTTACTATGAGTTGATAGTACATTGATTGCACGAAACCGCATTTGGTAACTCTGTGCTATAAAACGTGCCTTTGTGTATGATTCAACAAGTAGTAGAACAAACCATATGAGTCGAAGTTTATCCGTTCCTTTTACCTTCGGGATAAAAGCGATATCTGTGGGCCCCTCGATGATTTGATGATGACAAATGGAAGTGCTCGGCCGGGCCAGGACTGATTTGATTTGTTCAATTAGTCAGTTGTCATAAATCGGAAATCGGGAAACAACAAATGGAAAGAGAGAATGATTATAATCCATGTCTCAGTCCATATGATATCTAGAATGGAGGAATATATGATCCCTTATCTAATGGACAAGTCACTGACAAAGGTCGGAGTTCATCTACAAGGTCAGAGTTCGACAGAAGCTTTTGAGAGCTACGATTGCCGGTCGGTTCTTGAAGTCATTCGCAATAATAGTTTTAGACTTATCCAAGTGGGAGACTGTTGGATTAATGTCTAAGTCCATAACTATAATTGGTAAGACTTGACCCGACCCGGCATGGTCCATTTGGGTTGCATACCATCATGCACTTGGATGAGAGAAATAAGACACTTATGGTTATTAATATATTATAAGTTCTAGTATATTAATAATAAGAATGATAAGATTATTTAATTAGTATTGATCAAGAATTAATCTAGGATTAATTAAGTGATCAAAAGAAGACTAATTAAATATATGGGTTGATTGTGTAAATCATCCATACTTGTATAGTGGGCTAATGCTCCATGGATAATCAAGTTGGGCTAAAACCCATAGGATGGTTCATGGATGCTCCATGGTGTATTTGTACCCATGGATCCAAGGAAATGGAAAGTCATGACAATTAGGGTTTGCCCTAATTGTAACACTATATAAAGATATTATTCTTGGCAAAATGGGCGACTAGTATTATTCTAGAGAGGGCTAGCCGATTTCATGAAGTGTAGAATTCTCTCAAGCTATTCTAAGTGTTTTGATGATTGTGATTCCATTTGAGGTGTCACACTTGGGGCACTAGGCACTCAAGCTTCATGAAGACTTACTACACCAAAAAGGTATGTATTCTATCCTACTATATCCATTGTTTTATATGCTAGATTAGGATAATACCTTGGAAGTTCTTATTTGCATGTATAATAGAGAAAACATAGATCCAAGGTATTTAGGGTTGCATGTACACTTAGGAGTGTTAGAATGCTCAAAACCCAACAGATAGTACTAGGGTTATGTAAGACTATGTGCCTAGCCGCAACATTCACTAGGTTGGTAGATAGCATGAGCGTGTTGTTAGGACGCGGGAAGAACCGGAGTACCCACCAGTTCGGGTGTAATGGTGAGGATATGGAAATTCACATATTAGATTATGGATTTCCCGAGAGGAGTTAGATATTGTTAAGCCAGTGATAAGACTTTGGGAATGTCACTACATTTATGAGATCAGAGATTCAACGGACTGCTTAATGACATGTGAGATAAGGCTACCATTGGTCAGGTAGCAATCACTTTCAGCCTTGGATTCGATGATGATAGGATTCGACGTATGGACCCAATTAGTTAGATCAGGAGGTTGTTAGAACAACAGTGGCATGATAAGTAGTCGTAACTAGTTCCGGGGAAGGATTTCGTTGAGAAGTCGTGTGGGGCGACTAAGTGGGGGTCCTTTGGCTCCACAGCCGAGCCAGAACCCGATATTTCAGATGATTGGCTAGGGAATTGAGACCCAGGAGGTCTCGCTAGCTTTTTGGAAGTAGCCATGTGGCTTCATACTACTTCAGGTAGTTCAGTGTTCGGGCAGTTTCAGCGTCTGGTCAGTATTAGTATTTGTGTTTGGGGTTGCAAGTTCGGACGGAATAACAGATTGTTTGGGGTATGCCAAGTCACCTGCAACTGAATTAGTTGAGCTTCGGCTGAGTCTAAGTGTTATTGAAGGATAATTGGGTCTGTGGCCCTGTTTTATAGTGGAACCGCGAGTGATCAGAAGTTGATTAGTCAGTTGTGAGATAAAAATATTGGATTCAACGATAATGATTATGTATGAGTGGTCTGTCAAGGAATCAGACTATCTCAAGGCAGCAGATTTCAGACGAAGTGGACGTGATCTTGTGGTGAGGAATTCGTTCACATGCGGATTTTAGGGCTTTATGAGGATGGGTCATGGCTACCCTAGGAAGGATAGGGCGTGCCATGGTTGGTGACCATGCTACTAGAGTGGTTGGGTGAGTAAGGAACAGTAAGGAATGATTTTTAGGACGAAATCTAATTTAAGTGGGGGAGAGTTGTAACACCCGTTTAATTTAAGTGGGGGAGAGTTGTAACACCCATTTATTTATTAAATAAATAAATAAATAAATAAGAGAAGGACTCGTAGCCCTAAAATAAATAATTATGTATAAAAGGATGGTCTCGAAGAGCTAATTGTCACCATTTTAGAAGTCGAGGGTTAAAAGAGTAAGTTCCAGACTCAATTTGTAAGTAATATTGAAGGCAAGGACTACTTGGTAATTAGTGGTACTTAATTTGAAAAGATTTCATGGAGTCAGGGGCTAAAAGGTAAGTTTGAGGATTAATTTGAAAGGATCTTGTAGGGAGGGGCCGGGCTTGTAAAGATGTCAAAGATTTAGAATGGTTGGGGTTTAAAACCCGCCACTGGAACACCCCGATTATCAGGTATTGTCTAATTTTGAGTTATTGGGTTAAGCCCTACTCAACAGGTTGGTTGACCTACTTGTCGAATAGCAGTATGAAGGATCGTGAGTTAAGTAATCTACTCGATGAGTCCATATTGGGAATCGGCGAGTAGGTACTGGCAGCTGAAACCCTAAATCCTAGGGTTGTGCACCCTATTTAAGGGAACATAAACCTCTTCTAGCCTCTTTGCAGCCTCTTAACAAACCCTAAAACATGTGTGTGTGCCCATTGTGTGTTTGAAGCCTTGGAAGAGGATTTTTGTGGAAAGGTGCTTGGGATTTAGGTGGTTTGAAGCAAGGAGCTTGGTGAAAATTCGGATCTACTCCATTTGTCATCTCTTGGGAAGGTATCAAGTTGTTATCCTCCTTTCTATTTCGTTCTAGACCTCCTTGGTTGGAGATTAGGGTTCTTAGTTAGGTTATAAAGTTATTCCTGGAGTATGAGCCAAGATCTGAAGTTGTAACTTCAGATCTGAACTCTTTATGGATTGAAGAACCATAAAGTTCTTGGCTTTGGCATGTTTGAGCCCCTCCCTAAGTGTAAAACCCCATTTCAAGCATAGTTTGGGCTTTTTGAGTCATTCAAGTCTTCCATACACGTAAAGTTTGCAACTTTACGTGATAAGCAGGCCTAAGGAAGTTGGATCTACAAATTGGGGCCTTGCCATGGCTTAAAACTTGTCTGCATGATAAAATGGATGCATGGACTTGGCGAGTCGCAAAGTTGACTCGGCGAGTCACATGAAGATGGTCGTGAACTCGACGAGTTGATGAACAACTCAGCGAGTTCGATGAAGATCGCCATAAGACTCGACGAGTTGAAGAACAACTTGGCGAGTCGGATGAGTTCTCTCTTAGATATGTATGAGTGCGTACCCATCGAGTTGCAAGGAGGGAACTCTACAGGTGGCCTTAGAGTTCGAACGAGAATCAAAGGAACTCGACGAGTCACCCCCGATGACACGGCGAGTTGGATTATACATCAGAGAACTCGGCGAGTACCCAAGGGTACTCGCCGAGTTAATGTCAATATGGACTGTTAACTTTGACTCAGAACTTTGACTTTGACCAAGGGTTGACTAGTGGGCTGTGGGGTATCTTATGAGGCTAAGGACTCATGAGAATATTTTACTATGATGGTAGGTATTGGATCCCATGTTAACTGATCGAGAGTTGGAGATTACCCTCCGTGTCGACATCTACGAGGTGAGTTATCCTCACTATATCGATAGGGTCTACGACACCAAGGCCGACCCTCTAGTTGTTATTCTTATGATATGTTGCATGTGGTTATGATCTATTAGTTCGGAATCGAGGTAGACAGTATGTTATGCTCTTATGATCCATAGGGATTGGTATGTTAGTGACCTGCTAGGTTGGTACTCTAGTTACGAGAGATATTCTATGATTAATGATTAGTGAGACAGTTATGTTGACATTTGTATATGCCAGTATATGATAGTATGCGCACATGATTATTTGTTTATGGTTGGGTTGAGGCGGTCTTGCTTTGTGTTGAAGGCCAACATACCCTACGAGCGGTCGGGGGAGATTGTAGGCCCATGTGGCAGACCAGTCATGCCGAAGGCTCGGGATAGATTCAGTTAGACTGTAGGCCCGGTAGGGCGGTCCAGTTAGGCCGATGGCCCTATATGCATGTTGATTGATTGATTAATACTGTTATGGTATTGCTAGTGTGGTATTGATATTTTGGGGGTAGCTCACTCAGCCCTCGGGCTTACGGTTTTCAGTTTATTGTTTCAGGTACTTCAGGAGATCATGGAAAGGCGAAGGCGTGACTGTACTTCTCATCACCCTTGTGTTATGGTTTTTGGGACAATCTGATGGAAAATGATTTGAAAACATTTTTTTAAACAATGCTATTTAGTTTTTATTTATGATTGAAAAAGTTTAAATTTGGTGTAAAATTTATGGTTGTTACAAGTTGGTGTTAGAGCCTTGGTTTGAGTGAATTGAAGGAACACTCGTGTGAATCCAACTCAAATCAAGGAGATTTTCGGAAATAATTTTTAAAAGGGTTTTCAAAATAAAGGACGGAGGATGCAGAGGGTACGATCAGCCGGAGCCTGTAAGTAAACCCCAAAATACCATGCAGTTTTTTGATATTCTGATATGTTAGAACTACATGCTAGTGTTAGGCTAGGGATCTTCAGGAGTCACATGATAGATTTGCCTGATTGCATGGTGCCTATTAGCCTAGGGTTTCTTGTATGTGGAATTGACATTATAACTGTAGATGTTTAGTGTAAGCATCACGGTTGTGCATAATAAAGACCTTATAGCCTGAGAATGTTGATTCGGCCTTCGAGTTGGATTGAATAATCAAAAGTCTATTGGATCCAGCGTTATTTGCAGCAAGCATGCACTAGCGCTGCAGGGGATGATGGAAGTTTCATGGATGTATGAGTCATGAGAAGTGGTGGGATTAGATGCGAGATAGTTGATATTCCTATAGAAGTGAGGGTTGGGTACATTTTTTTATGTTGATAATATTGTTAGGGCGTTGTGGTGATACTTGAGACAAATATGGGTAGGTATGGAAGGTAGTATGGGCCCGTACTACTGAAAGCACATGACCCATACGCGTAGCAAGGAAATCACAACCCCTAGGGTTTTTGGGTTTTGGTCCCCCGACATTATGTTATTTATCTGATGGCATGTATATATATATATATATATATATATATATATATATATATATATATATATATATATATATCAGTATGGTGGTGACGAGATGTGTTGCTTCGGGATCCGGATCAGGATCAGGATCAGGATTGGGGTTGGGAGACGGAGGATTGGAGGTGCCGGTAGCACCTAAGCCTATCGTTTAGATAGGGACCGAAGAGTTGGATGCCAGGTTCCGGGAGATCATGCACGACGAGATTGCTACTGCATTTCGAACGCAGCTGCCAGAGATGTTTGGGTCGATTAAGACCGCGATTGTTGAGTACTTTGATGAGTGATATGCAGCTCTAGCAAAGACAGCTGCCACTGCAGCCACTTTGGCTGTAATTGCAATAGGGATTGGAGGAGGAGCCGGCAGGGCTTTCCAGTACTGGGACTTCGATAATACAAAGCCCTCGACATTTGATGGTACACAGGATGCGATGAGGGTATACGGTGGTTGTCTGACGTGGAGGGCTGTTTCTTCACGTGCTCATGTCCTGCTGACCAAAAGGTCAGGTGTGCCCTAAACCTGCTCAGACTCGGGGAAAAGGACTGGTGGAGATTGACGATAGGTTCATATTCTCATGATTAGCGGGCTGCTATTTCTTGGGAGTAGTTCCAAGATATGTTTCGCACCCGCTACGTCCCGCGCATGGAACGGGAGCGGCTTGCTCAGGAGTTTTTTGACTTTGAGACAGGATGGGGAGTATGTGATGGAGATCACATGTATGTTCATAGAGAGAGCTATGTTTTGCCCGGAGTTTGCTTCAGAGCAGTCTCAGATGACTCGTTATCTGAGTATGCTCAAGATTGATATTCAATAGTTTGTATCTACACAGCGATGTGATATCCTCCTGGACCTTCAGGAAGCCGCAAGGCGACATGAGTTAGAGATAGAGTTACAGTTGAAGGAGTAGCGTCAGACACCGGCACAGTCTCAGCCGGCGCCTAAGCGGTATAAGACCGCTAATAGACAGTCTGGAGGTCAGCAGAGCCGCACTTGTCGAAGGTGCGACAAGGTTCATTCGGGATTTTGTAGAGCAGGAGGTGGGTGCCACAAATTTGGCAAGGAGGGGCACTATGCCAGGGACTTCCGTCAGTATGCCACTCCTGCAAATATGAGGATTTGTTACCATTGTCATCAGGTTGGTCATGTGAAGACCAACTGTCCACAGCTCGCCGCCAAGCCGGCACAGGGTTCCGCGCCAGCTGCTGCGAGGATTGGAGATGTGAGGCCAGTCAAGGTGGAACCTCTGAAGGCTCAGGGTCGCGCCTTCTAGCTCACGGCCGAGGAGGCCAAGTCAGCACCAGACGTGGTTGCTGGTATGTTTCTATTCTCTGTCTCAGTTATTGAAATTGTGTTATTCTTATTGATTGTACTTGTGATTAGGTACATTTTTAGTAAACTCTTTGCCCGCTTTGGTATTATTTGACTCGGGGGCAAGTTGGTTGTTTGTATCTCAGACCTTCTCTAGAGGGTTCAGTGTGCCAATAGATGATCTTGAGTGTCTGGTGCGAGTTTCGACCGCCAAGGAGCATGGGGTTTCTACTTCTTCGGTCTACTGGGGATGCGAGGTAGAGATTTGCGGGGTGTCCTTCCAGACAGATTTGATTCCTTTCCCCATGGGGATGTATGCGTGATTGTAGGGATGGATTGGCTTAGCCGTTTTGGCGCAATGAGTGACTGTGAGGGACAGCTGGTGGTGGTTCGAACCCCAAGTGGGGGAGAACTTGTAGTATATGGTGAGGGCACCAGGTTGGGATCAAGGTTTTGTTTCGCAGCCAGGCCTCGACAGTATATTTAGCACGGGTGTACCGGTTATTTGGCGTATCTGATAGATACGTGGGTTAGAGAACAACTCTCAATTTCTGAGGTCCCGGTGGTGAAGGAATTTGCTGGTGTGTTTCCGAAAGAGTTACCCAGAGTGCCTCCGGAGAGGCAGGTTGAGTTCAGGATCGACTTAGTGCCAGGAGCGGCCCCTATCGCCAAGGCGTCGTACCGACTGGCACCGCCATAGATGCAGGAGCTATCATCTCAGTTGTAGGAGCTGCAGGGTGCGTCTTGGTTTTCTAAGATTGATTTGAGCTTAGGATATCACCAGGTCAGGGTGAGGGAGGAGGACGTGGAGAAAATCGTGTTTTGGACTCGTTATCGCCATTACGACTTCATGGTGATGCCGTTTGGGCTCACCAACGCGCCAGCGGTGTTCATGGATCTAATGAACCGAGTCTGCAGATCGATGCTCAATCGCTCGGTCATTGTGTTCATAGATGATATCTTGGTGTATTCCAAGACTCGAGAGCAGCATGAGGAACATTTTAAGAAGCTGTTGCGGGTTTTGAGGAGAGAACAGATGTATGCTAAGTTCTCGAAATGCGATTTTTGGTTACGAGAGATCCAGTTCCTCGGACATCTTGTTAAGCAGGAGGGGATTTTTGTCGATCTGGCAAAGGTGGAGGTGGTAATATAGTGGGAGAGTCCAAAATCTCCCTCAGACATCAGGAGTTTCTTGGACTTAGCAGGGTATTATCGGAGATTCATTCGTGATTTCTCAAGATTATGGTACCCCTCACTCGTCTAACGAGGAAGGGGGTGGATTTCAGGTGGGGCCCTGAGCAGAAGACGACGTTTGAGACCCTCTGACACTGTTTATGCGAGGTGCCCATGTTGACACTCCCCAAGGGAGTGGAGGATTTCGTAGTATTTTGTGATGCATCCATCACAGGCTTGAGGGAAGTCCTCATGCATAGGGGACGAGTGGTAGGTTACGCATCACGACAGCTGAGGCCGCATGAAACGAGATACCGTATGCATGATCTTGAGTTGGGAGCGGTGGTTTTCGCTCTCAAGATTTGGAGGCACTATCTGTACGGGGTCCGTTGTACTATATACACGAAGCACAAGAGTTTGAGACACATCATGGATCAGCCAAACCTGAACATGAGGCAGCGTAGGTGGCTGGATGTGGTCAAGGACTATGATTGCGAGATCCTTTACCATCCTAGTAAAGCGAATGTGGTTGCGAATACTCTGAGTGGCAAGTCAGCTGACCCCAGGCAGGTGTTTGAGGATAGTAGTGGATTCCCCACTGGTGAGTTTGATCAGAGATGCTCAGACTGAGGGCATGAGGCCAGAGAACTGGAAGTTGGAGAGGATTAAGGGTGAAAGCGCCCAGTTTGTTCAGGATAGTTGCAGATAGTTGACTCGTTACGGTCGGGTTGGGGTTCTAATGTTCGGAGGGGTCCGGCAGACAGTGATGGATGAGCCTCATAAGTCACGTTTTTCGATTCACTCGGGAGCCAGCAACATGTACCATGATTTGAGTTCGAGTTATTGGTGGCCTGGTATGAAACGAGATATTGCTTGGTTTGTTGAGAGGTGCTTGACCTGTACGATGGTCAAGGTCGAGCATCAGAGGCCGCATGGTAAGTTACAGCCTCTGGTTATTCCCATGTGGAAATGGGAAATGATCGTAATTGATTTCATCACGAAGTTGCCGAAGACGGCAAGGGGGTTCGATGCTATATGGGTCATCGTGGATCGATTGACGAAGAGTGCCCATTTCCTAGCCATACGGGAGAGTTTGTCGGCAGAGAAGTTGGCCGACTTGTACGTCAGAGAGATTGTCTCTCGCCATAGGGTTCCAGTTTCTATCGTTTCTGATCGAGATGTCAGGTTCACTTCCCATTTTTGGTAGAAGTTCCATGAGGAACTGGGTACACGACTGCATTTTAGCATGGCGTTCCATCCACAGACGGATGGTCAGAGTGAGCGGACCATTTAGAACCTCGAAGATATGTTGAGGGAGAGCGTTATTGATTTCGGTGGGAAGTGGGAATCCCACCTACCGCTTGCAGAGTTCGTCTACAACAACAACTATAATTCCAGTATTGCCGCGCCGCCTTTCCAGCTGTTGTATGGGCGGAATTATAGGACCCCAGTCTACTGGGGCGAGGTTGGGCACAGAGTGATGGGTCGGACAGAGGTAGTTCTGCAAACTACCAAAATGATACAGCAGATTAGACAGTGACTGCAGACCACTCAGAGCCGGCAAAAAAGTTATGTCGACCGACGCCGATCTAAGCTGGAATTTCAGGTGGGTGAAATGGTTCTTCTAAAGGTCTCACCCTGGAAGGGTGTGATCCGCTTCAAGAAGAGGGGAAACTTGGGTCCCCGTTACATTGGGCTACTCAGGATTATCGCCAGGGTTTGTAGGGTAGCTTATAGGCTTGAGCTTCCAGAGGCGCTTAGCCGAATCCACATCACATTTCATGTTTCGCAATTGCAGAAATGCATTTTGGACCAGGAGGCAGTGGTATCGTTGGATGACATTCAGGTTGATGAGCGCCTGAACTATGTGGAGAGGCCTGTGGCTATTTTGGAAAGGAAGAAGAAGATTCTACAGAACAAGGAAATACCTTTAGTAAAGGTAAAGTGGGAACATCGGAAGGGATCCGAGTGGACATGGGGGCCGCAGGAGGAGATGCACGAGCATTACCCGGTGTTGTTTATTTTAGCAGACTTCGAGGGCGAAGTCTAGATCAAGTGGGGGACAGTTGTAACGCCCCAATTCATAGGTATTGTCTAATTTTGAGTTATTGGGTTAATCCCTACTCGACGAGTTGGTTGACCTACTCGTCGAGTAGCAGCGTGAAGGATTGTGAGTTAAGTAAGCTACTTGAGGAGTCCATATTGGGGCTCGGCGCGTAGGAGCTGGCAGTGGAAACCTTAAATCCTAGGATTGTGCACCCTATTTAAGGGAACACATACCTCTTCCGGCCACTTTGCAGCCTCTTAACAAACCCTAAAACGTGTGTGTGTGTGCCCATTGTGTGTTTGAAGCCTTCGAAGAGGATTTTGGTGGAAAGGAGCTTGGGAAGCAAGTGGTTTGAAGCAAGGAGCTTGGGGAAAATTCGGATCTACTCCAATTTTCATCTCTTAGGAAGGTATCAATTTGTTATCCTCGTTTCTATTTCGTTCTAGACCTCCTTAGTTGGAGATTACAGTTCTTGGTTGGGTTATAAAGTCATTCCTGGAGTATGAGCAAAGATATGAAGTTGTAACTTCAGATCCGAACTCTCTATGGATTGAAGGACCATAAAGTTCTTGGCTTTCGCATGTTTGAGCCCCTCCCTAAGTTTAAAACTCCAGTTGTCATCTCTTGGGAAGGTATCAAGCTGTTATCCTCCTTTCTATTTCGTTCTAGACCTCCTTAGTTGGGGATTACGGTTCTTCGTTTGGTTATAAAGTCATTCCTGGAGTATGAGCCAAGATCTGAAGTTGTAACTTCAGATCTAAACTCTCTATGGATTGAAGGACCATAAGGTTCTTGGTTTTGGCAAGTTTGAGCCCCTCCCTATGTTTAAAACTCCATTTCAAGCTTAGTTTGGGATTTTTGAGTCATTAGAGCCTTGCATGCACGTAAAGTTTGCAACTTTACGTGATAAGCAGGCCTAACGAATTTGGATCTGCAATTTGGGGCCTTGTTATGGCTTAAGAGTTGTCTGTATGATAAAATGACTGAATGGACTCGGCGAGTCGCATGAATATGGTCGTGAACTCGACGATTTGATGAACAACTCAGCGAGTTCGAAGAAGATCGCCATAAGACTCGACGAGTTGAAGAACAACTTAGATATGTATGAGTGTGTACCCATCGAGTTGCAAGGAGGGAACTCTACAGGTGGCCTTAGAGTTCGAACGAGAATCAAAGGAACTCGGCGAGTCACCCCCGATGACAAGGCGAGTTGGATTATACATCAGAGAACTCGGCGAGTACCCAAGGGTACTCGGCGAGTTAAGGTCAACATGGATTGTTGAATTTGACTAAGAACTTTGACTTTGACCAGGGGTTGAGTAGTGGGTTGTGGGGTACCTTATGAGGTTAAGGACTCAAGAGTATATTGTACTATGATGGTAGGTGGTGGAGCCCGTGTTAAGTGATTCGAGAGTTGGAGATTACCCTTCGTGTCGACATCTGCGAGGTGAGTTATCCTCACTATATCGATAGGGTCTACGACACCAAGGCCGACCCTCTAGTTGTTATTGTTATGATATGTTGCATGTGGATATGATCTATTAGTACGGAATCGAGGTAGACAGTATGTTATGCTCTTATGATCCATAGGGATTGGTATGTTAGTGACCTGCTAGGTCGGTACTCTAGTTACGAGAGATATTCTATGATTAATGATCGGTGAGACAGTTATGTTGACATTTGTATATGCCAGTATATGATAGTATGCGCTCATGATTATTTGTTTATGGTTGGGTTGAGGCGGTCCTGCTTTTTGCTGAAGGCCAACATACCCTACGAGCGGTACGGGGAGACTGTAGGCCCATGTGGCCGACCAGTCAGGCTGATGGCCCTATATGCATGTTGATTGATTGATTAATACTATTATGGTATTGCCAGTGTAGTATTGGTATTTTGGGGGTAGCTCACTAAGCCCTCGGGCTTACAGTTTTGAATTTATCATTTCAGGTACTTCAGGAGATCATGGAAAGGCGAAGGCGTGATCGTACCTGTGACAACCTGAAATTTCCAATTGTATGAACCTCACCTATTCAATAGAAGCTAATTCACTTTCAGTGATTTTCAAGCTTTTCCGAACAAATTTGTGTACATTAGGGTTTATGTTTTAGACGATATCAGGAGAGTGGATACTCCTGGTTTTGTGAAACTTGGGCATTTCAAGTTTCATCATGTTGCAGTCCAACATCAGGAATAAAAATATTTTCTGCCAAAATATTCCAGGACTATAAATAGTTTTCTGAATTAAATTAATTCATTATTCACAATTCCAAATAGAGAAAAGCCATATTCTCTCTGACGGATCTTCGGGTTTTCATCCCAGATTGTGAGTCTACTTTTCTATATGTGTTTCAATACTTGTTTAATGCTTATTAACAACAATAACATGTCTAGATATCAAGATCCGGGAGTTTACCGCCCAAGAACGTTCTTGGGGAGTAAACTCCAAAATAGAACATAAATGCTTCCTAGTCCCGATTCCTTGTTAGACAACTTGTTTAGGGGTTAGTGTATGATCTTTGTAGCCTAGAAATCATCCAAGAAACATAAGTTCTAGGAGTTTACGGCCAAGGAACTCCCTTGGGCCGTAAACCCCTTGTCAAGGGCTTAAAGTGCCCCAAATCTTCCCCAAATGCTTAAGGACTTTAACTACTAGTACTTGTGCTTGTTTAGAACATCAAAAGCCCATAAAAACCATAAGTTTTTAGGAGTTTACGGCCAAGAACCCTCTTGGGCCGTAAACCCCTTTTTGTGGGACAAAAATCATTCCAAGCAACCCTTAAGCCTTTAGACAATTTAACTTGCACCCTTGGGACTAGAATGGGGAGTAGAACACATCTAAACCACTCCTTGAAAGGAGTTTACGGCCAAGGAACATGACTTGGGCCGTAAACTCGAAGTGAAGGCACCAAAGTGTGTCTCTTGTCCCCATTAGCCTTAGATAAATTCATGAAAGCAATCCTTGATGTCTAAGTGCCTCAAATCAATTAAATTCCTAGAGTTTACGGCCGTAAACTCTAAGGTGAAGGACCTTAGGCCGTAAACTCCCATATGGGGTGTTCTAAAGCCTTAAACTACTTCATGTGTTATTCCAATAAAGCTAGGAGTGTTCTAGGATCAAGATAGCACCACAAAACACCCAAAAACACCATTTGAGGAGTTCACGGCCATAAACCTATGAGTTGACGGCCGCAAACTCCAAGGTGTGGGGTTTGTTGGGTGGTGAACTCCTATACAAGGCCCTTTGATGTTTCAAACCCTTTTGCCTTGTCCCGTAGCAACTTAGATGCAACCATTTGGACCTTAAACACTCATAAAAGTGTTTAAATGTTTTCTAAGTGTCTTAACTTATTTATTTAAGTTATTATTTGTCTAATTAGTTATTTATATGCTTATTATATGATAACTAGGCTCGTGCGTGTAAACCAGTCTCCGTTTGTCACCTAGCGCGGTAGCCGACACTGCAATTCAAACGACTCACCACAAGTGAGTTCATACCCCTTGAATCAACCTTTGAACTGATTTTAAATGTTTTATAACACTTTATGGGGGGGAATACAAGTCAAATACTTATAAGTTATTGCTTCAATGACATGTGATTGCATTTAATCACATGTGATTAATAACTAGGAAAACAACGATTTTTACCGCTGTTCAAACTGTTTTTCAAACTACTTCACTTTGAAATGTTTTACAAACTGTTTTACTATCCAAACTTACTTATAGATTGTGATTCAATCAAATGCTTCTTATATAATTAAACTGTTTTATCAACTTATGCTTTCAAAATGATTTATAGCTCGACATCAAGCCAATCTTCTCTTGAAATTATAATATGCTTCAAAATGTTTTATGAAAACTTATTTATGCTTTATATAAACAATTACATGCCCATATATTTATAGATATACAAATAATGTTCAAAAGTCTTAGGAATGCCATCCGCCCTATTTCCTTTTCCTCGATTTGGATGTGGTCTGGTGGGATTTCGGGTGACCATCCGAAGGTCGTTTCCATATTACTTATATATCATATATACATGTATAGACATAAAAGTACTTCCATATTCATGCTCATCAGTACATCATTAGTTGGTTACCATCGGGGTAACGCAGGATCATACATATACAGATATACTAGAAACAATACATATACAGATATACTAGAAACAATACATATACAGATATACTAGAAACAATACATATACAGATATACTAGAAACAATACATATACAGATATACTAGAAACAATACATATACAGATATACTAGAAACAATACAGATACAGATATACTAGAAACAATACATATACAGATATACGAGAAACAATACATATACAGATATACGAGAAACAACACATATACAGACATACGAGAAACAATACATATACATAAATACGTAATAATTGTGATCCACTGTATCGGGCATGCCTTAATTGTCATGGCCCGAGTTGTAGCCAGAATTCTCCTGGAGGGAGAGCGTGAGTTTGCGTATAGATCTATATTGGATTGACTATCCTACACCTTGCTGCTAGCTACAGCCGGACCTGCAGGTCTGCGGGTGCCAAACGTCATTTATTATTTTGACCGTTCATTATGTCGTTGATTTTCAGTCGATAGCATGGTGCAATTAATCACAATATACCTTAATATAAATCCGGTTTAAGGTAGTAGTATTTAGTACAACAGTAGTCTTATTATACAAAGCTACAGTACTATAATGATTTACCCATTACATATTTTAGTGATAATCTCACTTAAGCATTAGTGTACAAACTATATTTTTAACAAATGATAGTTATACTTGGGTAATTACATACTTTTACAACAGACAAGTTTACAAAGCAGTTTAGCCTTGGTAGAAGGTTACTTTTATAGAAAATATAGGATTTTCTGAGAGATTCAAACTTTTACAAACACTTTCAAACATTTGCTTACATTTTTACAAACTTATACATTGAGACAGGTTCAAACGTTTTTACAAGAAACATTGACACTAAAACACTTATGAACTCACCAGCTTAATGCTGATAAACTCTTTCAAAATAACTTGTATTCTCAGGTCATCAGTAGATAGGTACCGAGGCCAGCTTTTGAGAAGATGGAGTGCTTTCAAGACTCATCTCATATTATTTTGTGTTTCATTATTTTTGGTGTCTATAACTGTATAGAACACTTGTATTGAAATTACATATTTAATGCAATGGATGATGTTGTTTGCTTATTTACATTTACTGTGTTGTGATACTATACATGACGTCCTCCGCCCCAGAACGTTTCCGCCGTTCTTGGTTTTGGGGTGTGACAGATTGGTATCAGAGCATTGTTTATAGTGAATCAAGTATATCAACCCATAAAAGATATACTAATCTATAAACCCAAAAGGGACTAAAACACTCTGACCAAGAGTCTATACTTTAAATAATAAAATATTTAATTAAGTATACTAGTCTGCATTCATACTAAAATCAGTGTCACAATGACAAGAACAAAAGTATTACGATTGTTGAATATCACAAGTGAGCTCGGGGATGTATGGTCAGTCCTGGGAATGGCATAGCCTGATCAACTATGCTGGTCCTAGGAGTGATTAGAATATGCCCTACAATGGTTGTGATATGTTAACAAGTCTAAAAACTTACCAACAATACCACAAGAAGATCAGTAGAACTTAACCTTAAAATACTATAGGAGTATTTTGTGCTATTAGTTACACGTATACTATATTCTTATACCTCTCTTCTCGCGTAGATCTAAATGGCTGGATTCCATCATGGCGACCCGTACTTTCCCAATGAAGGCAATGCCGGGTGGATCGATGAAGAGCCCGAAGATGATCATCCAATCCCTTTGGATGATCACCTCGCAGAAGGTTTTTCAGATGGATCTGACTCCGAGCCTGAAGTCAACAACCTACCGCTAGTAGGTCAAGCCCCGAACAACAACCCTCGACCAGCGTTTCCAGGTCCTACACCCATGTGGGCAAACAATCTGAATCGCTGGAGTGATGAGCAGGGTCAGCCCTTACCATACTTTGGGGACCGAACCTATTACAATGTTAGCGATGGTGGATCTGCTGATAGAGCTCTGCTGGTAATCATCCGCAGAATAGCTCGTAATGTCGAGCAGGGTCGAGCGGCCATCGACCGGGTCATGGAGATTGATGCCAATTCAGGTGTCAATACAGTCCGCATTCGCCGTCTCGAAGAGGACATGGAACGGACCCGGAGAACCAACGAAACTCTACAACAACAGCTGGCTGCCTCCTGAACTGAGGTCGTGGAACTTAGAGCTCGTCAGAGAGCTCAGGACCGACACCTTCAAGAGGTGTTTCGCCAAGTGTCCGACCTCAGGGATCGCCCGAGGAATTCCCATCGCCATTAGATGATGTCTAGTACATCTCTGTCTTTTGATTTAGGGATAGCCTTGAACTTATGTGCTCTACGTAGCACTTGTCTGTAAAATATTCCTAACTTTCGGTACTCTAATTAGGAATCTAGGACTGTCAGTATTGTCCTTATGGTATGATGTAAGACCTACTGTTAGGTCGATTTTTCCTTGAACTTATTACATCAGTAATACCCGTACTATTGAAATCTACCTAATCTGTGGGAAAAATTGGTACACTTGTGTATTCCTACTGATATTTCTAATTGTGATTTCTAACACTCATTCAAGTGTTGGGCTATGGGTAATTAGTCCATGGGCCACTCTCACATTGCTTACAAATTGATTCTTATCATCCTTCTTGTTTTTATAAACTTATAGCTGAAGGATGCCTCCTCGCAAATCTCCCAGGAATAGGAATAATCCTGTACCTCCACCGCCTCCACCACCTGCAGTCATCGATACTGCAGCCCTGAATGCTGCCGTAGCTGCAGCAGTGGCAACTGCCATGGCTCAGTATCACTCATCGGATGCTAGCAGAGGTGGAACCCCTGTTGAATCTATCCCAGTTGAAATCCCTGTGCGCTCGAGAGAGTGCTCTTACAAGGATTTTACAAACTGCAAGCCGAAGTCTTTCTATGGCACCGGCGGAGTCATTGCTCTATCGCAATGGTTCGGGAAGACTGAATCAGTCTTCGAAATTTGTTCGTGCCCTGCAGCATTCAAGGTGAAATATGCCGCATGCACCTTCGAGGATAAAGCCCTAACGTGGTGGAACGGCCACGTCAAAGCCCTAACTCTCGTCGTGGCTAACGACATGGGCTGGGCAACGATGAAGGACCTCATGACTGAGGAGTATTGCCCGAGGGGCGAAGTCCAGAAGTTAGAACATGAACTCTGGAATCTGACAATGAAGGGCACCAACGTGATCGCTTACACTGCCCGCTTTAGCGAACTGGTGGCCCTATGCCCCAATATGGTTCCCACCGAAGGGAAGAAGATTGAGCGGTATGTATGGGGGCTAGTGCCTCCGTACCAGGGGAACGTATTAGCATCCAACCCTGCTACTTTTGACAGTGCCAAGCGATTGGCACAAAGACTTATTGACCATGGAGTCAAGACCCCTGCAACTACAACCACTCTAGCCATCCCAGAACCCTCCAAACCCGCTGGCACCAAGCGGAAGTTTTGGGATGAGAAGAAGAAGCAGCATGCTTCGAAGAAACAGCAAATCGTAGCAGTACATGCTGCGGTAGCCCCTACTGCTGTTACTGCTTCGGGGAAGCAGTATTCTGGAAGTTTGTCGAAGTGCAACAAATGCAACTTCCACCACAACGGTGCCTGCCGTGAAATGCAGTGTACTAACTGCCACAGGAAAGGACACACCGTCCGATTCTGTAGGTTCCCGGCACAACCGATCTCCCAAGTTCCTAGCTCTGGCGTGAGCCCAACTTGCTATGGATGTGGCGAAACAGGCCACTTTAAAAGGGACTGCCCTAAGGCGAGGAATACTGGAGGAGCAGGGAGGGTACTAGCAATAGGCCACGGGGAAGCAGTCGCTGACCCGACAGTGGTGACTGGTACGTTCCTCCTTGATAACTCCTATGCATGCATTTTGTTCGATAGTGGAGCGGAGCGAAGCTTCGTAAACCACAAATTTGCTCGCATGCTTAAGCAACAACCACATGCACTTAATGAACAATTCACAATAGAAATGGCCAATGGGAAAACTGAAAGTACAAATAGCATATACTTAGGTTGTCTTCTAACCTTAGATAACCATTCATTCCCAATCGACCTCATGCCGGTCTCAATAAAAAGTTTTGACGTTATTATCGGCATGGATTGGTTAAGTCTTCATCGCGCCGACATCATGTGCTACGAGAAAGCAGTCCGTCTAAACCTCCCGTCAAACGAAACCCTTATAGTCTACGGCGACAAACCTGGTGCGAGTCTTCGCATTATATCTAGTATTCAAGCACAGAAATATCTGCGCAAAGAATACCACGCATTCCTTGCTCACGTCGTCGACACGAACCTAGAAAAGAAAGAACTAAAGAACCTCCCAGTAGTGAGCGACTTTCCCGACATTTTCCCAGAAGAACTACCCGGGTTACCTCCGCAACGACAAGTCGAGTTCAGAATCGACTTAGTCCCAGGAGCTACCCCAGTAGCCAAGTCGCCCTACCGTTTAGCACCAGCCGAGATGCAAGAACTCTTTGGTCAACTTAACGAACTGCTCAGCAAGGGCTTTATAAGACCAAGTTTCTCACCTTGGGGAGTACCGGTCTTGTTCGTTAAGAAGAAAGACGGATCATTCCGTATGTGTATTGACTACGGAGAACTCAACAAGTTGACGATCAAAAATCGTTACCCTCTGCCACGCATAGATGATCTATTTGACCAACTGCAAGGGGCGAACTATTTTTCCAAGATTGATCTGAGATCCGGATATCACCAGTTACGAGTGCTCGAGGAGGATGTGCCGAAGACAGCCTTCCGAACTCGTTACGGACACTACGAGTTCGTGGTGATGCCATTCGGATTGACCAATGCGCCCGCAGTCTTCATGGATCTGATGAATAGAGTATGCCGACCTTACTTAGATCAGTTCGTCATCGTTTTCATTGATGACATTCTGATCTACTCCAGAAGTAAGAAGGAGCATAGCGATCGTCTGCGACAAGTTCTAGAGACACTACGAAAGGAGAAACTTTATGCAAAGTTCTCGAAATGTGAATTTTGGATCCGAAGAGTCGAATTCTTAGGACACGTGGTTAGCGAAGAAGGAATCCATGTGGACCCATCCAAAATAAAAGCCATTGAGAACTGGTCAGCACCAAAGACACCTACAGAAATTTGCCAATTTCTAGGTCTCGCTGGCTACTACCGCGGATTCATTCAGAACTTCTCACGAGTAGCAAAGCCTCTTACGACCCTGACCCAGAAAGGCGTGGCCTTTGACTGGGAAGAGAAGCAAGAAAGAGCGTTCCAAACACTCAAACGAGCCTTGTGCACCGCACCAAACTATATTTTTAACAAATGATAGTTATACTTGGGTAATTACACACTTTTACAACAGACAAGTTTACAAAGCAGTTTAGCCTTGGTAGAAGGTTACTTTTATAGAAAATATAGGATTTTCTGAGAGATTCAAACTTTTACAAACACTTTCAAACATTTGCTTACATTTTTACAAACTTATACATTGAGACAGGTTCAAACGTTTTTACAAGAAACATTGACACTAAAATACTTATGAACTCACCAGCTTGATGCTGATAAACTCTTTCAAAATAACTTGTATTCTCAGGTCATCAGTAGATAGGTACCGAGGCCAGCTTTTGAGAAGATGGAGTGCTTTCAAGACTCATCTCATATTATTTTGTGTTTCATTATTTTTGGTGTCTATAACTGTATAGAACACTTGTATTGAAATTACATATTTAATGCAATGGATGATGTTGTTTGCTTATTTACATTTACTGTGTTGTGATACTATACATGACGTCCTCCGCCCCAGAACGTTTCCGCCGTTCTTGGTTTTGGGGTGTGACAGATTGGTATCAGAGCATTGTTTATAGTGAATCAAGTATATCAACCCATAAAAGATATACTAATCTATAAACCCAAAAGGGACTAAAACACTCTGACCAAGAGTCTATACTTTAAATAATAAAATATTTAATTAAGTATACTAGTCTGCATTCATACTAAAATCAGTGTCACAATGACAAGAACAAAAGTATTACGATTGTTGAATATCACAAGTGAGCTCGGGGATGTATGGTCAGTCCTGGGAATGGCATAGCCTGATCAACTATGCTGGTCCTAGGAGTGATTAGAATATGCCCTACAATGGTTGTGATATGTTAACAAGTCTAAAAACTTACCAACAATACCACAAGAAGATCAGTAGAACTTAACCTTAAAATACTATAGGAGTATTTTGTGCTATTAGTTACACGTATACTATATTCTTATACCTCTCTTCTCGCGTAGATCTAAATGGCTGGATTCCATCATGGCGACCCGTACTTTCCCAATGAAGGCAATGCCGGGTGGATCGATGAAGAGCCCGAAGATGATCATCCAATCCCTTTGGATGATCACCTCGCAGAAGGTTTTTCAGATGGATCTGACTCCGAGCCTGAAGTCAACAACCTACCGCTAGTAGGTCAAGCCCCGAACAACAACCCTCGACCAGCGTTTCCAGGTCCTACACCCATGTGGGCAAACAATCTGAATCGCTGGAGTGATGAGCAGGGTCAGCCCTTACCATACTTTGGGGACCGAACCTATTACAATGTTAGCGATGGTGGATCTGCTGATAGAGCTCTGCCGGTAATCATCCGCAGAATAGCTCGTAATGTCGAGCAGGGTCGAGCGGCCATCGACCGGGTCATGGAGATTGATGCCAATTCAGGTGTCAATATAGTCCGCATTCGCCGTCTCGAAGAGGACATGGAACGGACCCGGAGAACCAACGAAACTCTACAACAACAGCTGGCTGCCTCCTGAACTGAGGTCGTGGAACTTAGAGCTCGTCAGAGAGCTCAGGACCGACACCTTCAAGAGGTGCTTCACCAAGTGTCCGACCTCAGGGATCGCCCGAGGAATTCCCATCGCCATTAGATGATGTCTAGTACATCTCTGTCTTTTGAATTAGGGATAGCCTTGAACTTATATGCTCTAAGTAGCACTTGTCTGTAAAATATTCCTAACTTTCAATACTCTAATTAGGAATCTAGGACTGTCAGTATTGTCCTTATGGTATGATGTAAGACCTACTGTTAGGTCGATTTTCCTTGAACTTACTACATCAGTAATACCCGTACTATTGAAATCTACCTAATCTGTGGGGAAAAAAAAATTCGTACACTTGTGTATTCCTACTGATATTTCTTATTGTGATTTCTAACACTCATTCAACTATTGGGCAATGGGTAATTAGTCCATGGGTCACTCTCACATTGCTTACAAATTGATTCTTATCATCCATCTTGTTTTTATAAACTTATAGCTGAAGGATGCCTCCTTGCAAGTCTCCCAGAAATAGGAATAATCCTGTACCTCCACCGTCTCCACCATCTGCAGTCATCGATACTGCAGCCCTGAATGCTGCCGTAGCTGCAGCAGTGGCAACTGCCATGGCTCAGTATCACTCATCGGATGCTAGCAAAGGTGGAACCCCTGTTGAATCTATCCCAGCTGAAATCCCTGTGCGCTCGAGAGAGTGCTCTTACAAGGATTTTACAAACTGCAAGCCGAAGCCTTTCTATGGCACCGGCGGAGTCATTGCTCTCTCGCAATGGTTCGAGAAGACTGAATCAGTCTTCGAAATATGTTCGTGCCCGGCTGCATTTAAAGTGAAATATGCCGCGTGCACCTTCGAGGATAAAGCCCTAACGTGGTGGAACGGCCACGTCAAAGCCCTAACTCTCGTCGTGGCTAACGACATGAGCTGGGCAACGATGAAGGACCTCATGACTGAGGAGTACTGCCCTAGGGGCGAAGTCCAGAAGTTGGAACATGAACTCTGGAATCTGACAATGAAGGGCACCAACGTGATCGCTTACACTGCCCGCTTTAGCGAACTGGTGGCCCTATGCCCCAACATGGTTCCTACTGAAGGGAAAAAGATTGAACGGTGTGTATAGGGGCTAGTACCTCCGTACCAGGGGAATGTCTTAGCATCCAACCCTGCTACCTTCGACAGTGCCAAGCGATTGGCACAAAGACTTATTGACCATGGAGTCAAGACCCCTGCAACAACAACCACCCTAGCCATCCCGGAACCCTCTAAACCCGCTGGCACCAAGCGGAAGTTTTGGGAAGAGAAGAAGAAGCAGCGTGCTTCAAAGAAACAACAAATCGTAGCGGTACATGCTGCGGTAGCCCCTACTGCTGTTACTGCTCCTGGGAAGCAGTAATCTGGAAGTTTGCTGAAGTGCAACAAGTGCAAATTCCACCATAACGGCGCCTGCCGTGAAATGCAGTGTTCTAACTGCCACAGAAAAGGACACACCGTCCGATTCTGTAGGTTCCCGGCGCAACCGATCTCCCAAGTTCCTGGCTCTAGCGTAAGCCCAACTTGCTATGGATGTGGCGAAACAGGCCACTTTAAAAGGGACTTCCCAAAGGCGAGGAATACTGGAGGAGCAGGGAGGGTACTAGCAATATGCCACGGGGAAGCAGTTGCTGACCCGACAGTGGTGACTGGTACGTTCCTCCTTGATAACTCCTATGCATGCATTCTGTTCGATAGTGGAGCGGAGCGAAGCTTCGTAAACCACAAATTTGCTCGCATGCTTAAGCAACAACCACACGCACTTAATGAACAATTCACAGTAGAGATGGCCAATGGGAAAACTGAAAGTACTAATAACATATATTTAGGTTGTCTTCTAACCTTAGATAACCATTCATTCCCAATCGACCTTATGCCGGTCTCAATAAAAAGTTTCGACGTTATTATCGGCATGGATTGGTTAAGTCTTCATCGCGCCGACATCATGTGCTACGAGAAAGCAGTCCGACTAAACCTCCCGTCTAACGAAACTCTTATAGTCTATGGCGACAAACCTGGTGCGAGTCTTCGCATTATATCTAGTATTCAAGCACAGAAATATCTGCGCAAAGAATACCACGCATTCCTTGCTCACATCGTCGACACGAACCTAGAAACGAAAGAACTAAAGAACCTCCCAGTAGTGAGCGACTTCCCCGACATTTTCCCAGAAGAACTACCCAGGTTACCTCCGCAACGACAAGTCGAGTTCAGAATAGACTTAGTCCCAGGAGCTACCCCAGTAGCCAAGTCGCCCTACCGTTTAGCACCAGCCGAGATGCAAGAACTCTCTGGTCAACTTAACGAACTCCTCAGCAAGGGCTTTATAAGACCAAGTTTCTCACCTTGGGGAGCACCGGTCTTGTTCGTTAAGAAGAAAGACGGATCATTCCGTATGTGTATTGACTACAGAGAACTCAACAAGTTGACGATCAAAAATCGTTACCCTCTGCCACGCATAGATGATCTATTCAACCAACTGCAAGGGGCGAATTATTTTCCAAGATTGATCTGAGATCCGGATATCATCAGTTACGAGTGCTCGAGGAGGACGTGCCGAAGACAGCCTTCCGAACTCGTTACGGACATTACGAGTTCGTGGTGATGCCATTCGGATTGACCAATGCGCCCGCAGTCTTCATGGATCTAATGAATAGAGTATGCCGACCTTACTTAGATCAGTTCGTCATCGTTTTCATTGATGACATCCTGATCTACTCCCGAAGAAAGAAGGAGCATGGTGATCATCTACGACAAGTTCTAGAGACACTACGAAAGGAGAAACTTTATGCGAAGTTCTCGAAATGTGAATTTTGGATCCGAAGGGTCGAATTCTTAGGACACGTGGTTAGCGAAGAAGGAATCCACGTGGACCCTTCCAAAATAAAAGCCATTGAGAACTGGTCAGCACCAAAGACACCTACAGAAATTCGCCAATTTCTAGGTCACGATGGCTACTACCGCAGGTTCATTCAGAACTTCTCCCGAATAGCAAAGCCTCTTACGACCCTGACCCAGAAAGGTGTGGCCTTTGACTGGGAAGAGAAGCAAGAAAGAGCATTCCAAACTCTCAAACGAGCCTTGTGCACCGCACCAATACTATCCCTTCCCGAAGGAATAGAAGACTTCATTGTCTATTGCGATGCATCCAATCAAGGACTCGGATGTGTTCTGATGCAGCGAGGTAAGGTCATCGCCTACGCCTCGAGACAGTTGAAGACACATGAGGTTAACTACACGACCCACGATCTTGAACTAGGAGCAGTAGTGTTTGCTCTGAAGATCTGGAGACATTACTTGTATGGAACGAACATCACTATCTTTACCGACTACAAGAGTTTACAACACATTTTCGACCAGAAGGAGCTCAACATGAGACAACGACGGTGGGTCGAGCTACTCAGTGACTACGAATGCGATATTCGTTATCATCCGGGTAAAGCCAACGTAGTAGCAGACGCCTTAAGTCGGAAAGAATATTCTGGTCGCAAAGTCAAGTCATTATCAATAACCATCCATTCACACTTGACTAAGCAAATTCAGGCGGCTCAACTAGAGGCCATGAAACCTGAAAATGTGTCGAGTGAATCCCTTAGGGGAATGGACAAGAACTTCGAAGCCAAGGGTGACGGAGCTTTATACTTCATGAACCGGATCTGGACACTGAAGCACGGTGGTTTCCGAGACTTGGTCATGACCGAGGCGCACAACACTCGGTATTCCGTCCACCCAGGTTCAGATAAGATGTATCTGGATCTGAAAAAGCTATACTGGTGGCCTAATATGAAAGCAGAGATTGCTACCTTTGTGAGTAAATGCCTTACTTGCGCGAAGGTTAAGGTCGAGTACCAGAAGCCCTCTGGGTTACTGCAACAACCAGAGATCCCAGAGTGGAAGTGGGAGCGGATCACTATGGATTTCATAACTAAGCTACCCAAGACGACGGGTGGACTTGACACCATATGGGTCGTCGTTGATAGATTGACCAAGTCTGCACACTTCCTACCTATCAAAGAAACCGACAAGATGGAGAAACTTACAAGAACATACATTAGGGAAATTGTACGGTTGCATGGTGTACCTATTTCCATTATCTCCGATAGAGATAGTAGGTTCACTTCAAGATTTTGGCAATCCCTACAACGTTCCCTGGGAACAAGGCTGGATATGAGCACAGCCTACCATCCACAGACCGACGGACAGAGTGAGAGGACCATCCAAACATTGGAAGACATGTTGCGAGCCTGTGTGATTGATTTTGGGAAGGCATGGGATACTCATTTACCCCTTGTCGAATTTTACTATAATAACAGTTATCACACGAGCATCAAGGCTGCTCCATTCGAAGCTCTCTACGGCCGCAAGTGCAGATCCCCTCTGTGCTGGGCTGAGGTTGGTGATACCCAACTAGCGAAAGGGCAAGCTTCCGACAGTACTCTCACTGGTCCAGAAATCATTCGGGAAACGACAGAGAAAATCGTTCAAATCCGTGAACGATTGAAAGCCTCTAGAGACCGACAGAAGAACTATGCCGACAAACGAAGAAAACCTTTGGAGTTTCAGGTGGGAGACCGAGTCCTTCTCAAAGTCTCACCCTGGAAAGGCTTGATACGCTTCGACAAGCGTGGGAAGCTAAATCCGAGGTACATAGTGTGACAACCCCCAAATCTAATTCCGTTAAAAATTCCATTTTTACTAACGGAAAGCGTCACTATACATTATTTTATGTAATATTTGAAATCGTCAATATCCGAATATCTAAATTTAAGCATGGTTTGATATTATTATAAGAAAGGTAACTCGTATGTGTTAACCCCGTTTAACCTAATAGAGTTGTTTTACCTTTTCAACCATTTCACCCGGGTAAAAAGTTTTAACCCAGTTAACTTTAAGCATCGGGTAGCCGTGTATCGGGTGCGATTCCCAAGACATATGCAA
This sequence comes from Lactuca sativa, assembly GCF_002870075.4. Lineage (NCBI taxonomy): Eukaryota > Viridiplantae > Streptophyta > Magnoliopsida > Asterales > Asteraceae > Lactuca > Lactuca sativa. Next base: position 248,291,753 of record NC_056623.2, on the reverse strand, counting down.
TGGGTGTGCACATCATTTGAACACTCATTCACTACACACCCACTCTCTCTCTCTACTTTCTCTCTCTAGACTCGAAATCGGCCCCGATTCCGCTAATTTCCGACTTCCAAACGTAAGTACTCATCCCCTATCTTATTCTAGACATGCTTCATTGAATTTGTGGGCGAAAAACCATAGGAATCAAGATTCAAAGAGGAGTTTACGGCCTAAGAAGCTCCTTAGGCCGTAAACCCCCAAATTCATGCCCAAGGCCATGTTTTTCCTTCTTGTGAGTTGGTATACTAATTAAGGCTTATGACTAGAAGAGTTTGGACATTAAAACACTAGAAATTGATGCTTAAAAAGGAGTTTACGGCCCAAGCATGTGCTTAGGCCGTAAACACCTCAAACACCCCACAAATCCATGTTTTAAGCCCCAACAACACTTCTAGGATGTTTGGTAAATTAGACTTGACTCCAAGGAAGGCTTGAATGCATTAAACATTATCATTTGAGGCCAAAAAGAGGAGTTTACGGCCTAGCTTAAGCTTGGGCCGTAAACACCCAAGAAATTGTGTTTAACAAGCCCCTAAACCACTCTAATGCATGTAAGGAATTAATCTAAGGCCTTTGGAAGAGTGTTGTACCATTAAACACTCCATCTTGACACCAAATGAAGAGTTTACGGCCTAGGAAGTTCTTGGGCCGTAAACTCCCCAAAAATTGAAGCCAAATTGTTCCAAACTCACTATAGGGCCTTCTAGGATTTTTCTAAGCCATTTGGGACCATGTTGTACAAGTAAAACCATCCTCTAGAGGGACTTATAGGAGTTTACGGCCCAAGAACAAGTCTTGGCCGTAAACTCCCCAAAAATATCACAAATTTAGATGTTTAATCCTTCCCTCTTGGTCCAAAACACACACCACTAAATTAAGGAAGTGATATAAGGCCTTAAACATACACATTGGGACACCACTTGAGTTTACGGCCAAGCCTAGGGGGCTTACGGCTGTAAACTCCCCATGGATGGCTTTTAGGCCATAAACCCTAAGGAAGTGAACCCAAGGACCCTCCCGTAAATCATCCATGGTCTTGTACCACTCCCGGGAACCCTTTCTAGGCCTTAAAACCCCGAAAACAACACTAGAATGTCCAAATTCTCTAATGAAAAGCAAAAGATGATTAAATTTTTGTAAAATACATATTTCATATGACATTAGGGTCCTAAAAGGTGCTCAAGTGGTTATTTGGTACCAAACGCTCAATCGACACTATTACCCGATTCACCCGATTTCCGCGATTTCAGGTGAGTTCATACCCCTTTAATGAACCTTTCAAGTGTTTTACATGTTTTAGGGGGGAGATACAAGTTGCTTATAAATGTTTATGTAAAGTCTTACAGAACGATTTCCGAGTTACAAGGATTAATCACATGTGATTCACTACTCTTAGTTCAAATCACATGTGATTTGCCCCTATGCCTTAAGAACGGGTTTTACCCTTTTCAAACTATTTTTAAACAGTGAATCATAATTTAAATGTTCTTTTGGAAAAATACTTCTATTTAATCAAATTGCTTATAAAATGTAACCACTCTGATATATTTATATAAATAAGACTTGGAGGACTTAGGACCGATATCTCGCCTTATTTCCTGTTCTTGTTTGATTGTGGGCTTAGGGTAGTAGTTATCCGTCCGACTGTCGTTGATTTCTTACTTATATAAAATCTGTATATCAGTATGGGATACGAATATTACTGCTTTCACTTAATGCTAAAGTCACTAACGTGTTAAGAAACATCCCCACTAAGATAACCATAATAGGTATGGTTAGGGTCGCTACCGCTACTACTCGCCAAGTTATTACTATCTACACTATAATACTCACTATTACTAGACGATACACTAGTAAGAGAATACACTATGATCAACACTAAAAGATTACTACACTATAACAATAAGGAAAACACTAAACAAACAATAATACACTAACCCGCTACGAGATACTCTATTCGCTATTCACTACGCCCAGAGTGTTCCAGCAGGAGACGACTCTACATGTATAGATCCATACGGGGCAGACGCTATTACATCCCGACTGTTAACTCAGTCCGTGCCGTACAGGCCCAGGGATGCCACTACTTCACTACACTGTGCATGACCGGGAAGGTCATGGGATCCTCTATTATTCTCACTATTGGTAATATACAAGGAATACCCTACAACTACACTAAAATACTACACTAAATGTTATACCACATCCCGAAGTAAGTAAGTATCTATCACTAAAGGAAGCTCGCACCTCTATCATGGATCACGGGCTTAACTTATCCTGTCACATTTATTATTTGGAGATTTGCCAAAGTATTGTTACAATAAATTGTTTTCAAAGAGATAAAGAATGCATACTTTTCACAGATTGTCACTTACAATGTATTTCCTGGAAAATATGGGATTTTCTAAGTTTCTACTACTTATGAACATAAAGGATACATTTTTAACACTAATGCTTTGTATACAAAAACTCACACTAAACTCTTATGAACCCACCAGCTTTATGCTGATAATTGTTTTCAAAATAACTTGTATCTTCAGGTCAAAGATAGACAGGTACAGACGCAGCATTTTTGGAGAAGGTGGAGCACACAAAACCCATCTCTTATTTCTGAATTACTTTTGGGTGATTGTTAAACATTACTACACACGCTTGTAATTAAATTCACTATGTAATACTATGGTTGTATGCTTCTTGTTTCTACTATTATGCAATTGTGATGATACTGTTCACTACGTCATCCACCCCGAAACGTATTCCGCCGTTATCGGTTTTGGGGTGTGACAGATTGGTATCAGAGCTTTGCTTATAGTGAATCAAGTATATCAATCTATAAAAGATATACGAACTATAAACACTTCGGGACTAAAACACTCTGACCAAAAATATATACTGTTAAGTATCTAAAAGATCTAACTAAGTATATACATACACACATCACTATGAAACACAGGAATCAGTATCATCCTAGAACAAAACAAAAGTATTAAGATTGTTGGGCAGCACAATTGGGTTTAGAGACATATAGTCACATTCAGGATGATGTAGCCTGATCAACTACGTTTTCCTGAGGGTGAGTAGCATGTGCCTAAGTTCGGTTGTGATGTTGCAACAAGTCTAAAACTTACCAACAATACCACAATAACGTTAACATAAGAATACTATAGGAGTATTCTGTATCTCTAGATTATATGTATGTGTTAACAGCAAGGGTCGTTACCAGTGGGACAATAGTTGCTAAGTGGATACACCACGATTACATGTGATTGGGGCGCTATAGACTCAAAATCTGCAGCCTTTGCTTCATTCCCTGTTCTTGTTTGATTGGGGATCTGAAGTTAGGGTGGTTTATTCGAAGGACTATCTTGCTTCAGTTACATGTAATCGGTATGCACTATGCAAGCATTGGGTCAACTGGTAATGATTCCTCCTATAAGTATCTTAGAATAGTGCGTCTATTAATCTCCTTTCCCCCTTCTCGCGTAGATAGCATGGCTGGCTTCCACCTACCCGGTGATCCGTACTTTCCGAACCAGGGCAATGGAGGATGGCTCGAAGAGGAGTCAGACGACGATCACCCTATTCCTTTGGATGATCATCATGCCGAAGGTTTCTCGGATAGCTCGAGCTCCGAGCCAGAAGTCAACAACCAACCTTCCGAAGCCCCGAACCCTAACCCCCGACCAGCATTTCAGGGCCCCACTCCTATGTGGGCAATATCCTTGCGTCGATGGAGCGAGGAGCAGGGTCAGCCCTTGCCTTACAATGGAGACCGAAGTTTCTACAACATAAGCAAAGGAGGATCAGCAGATCGGGTTCTGCCCATCATGATCCGGAGGATTGCCAGGAATGTGGAACAAGGTCAAGCAGCTATTGGCCGAGTTGTAGAAGTGGATGCCAACTCAAACCTCAACACTGTTTGCATCCGCCAACTCGAAGAAGCCATGGACAGGACAAGGAGGACCAACGAGGCTTTGCAGCATCAACTGGCTGCATCCCGAGCTGAAGTTAGGGAACTCCGAGCACGCCAAAGGGCTCAGGATCGACACCTTCAAGAAGTCATGCGTCAACTAGAGGATCTGAGGCTTCACCCGTCAAGCAGCCGTCGCCAGTAGAAGACATCTAGTTACCTCACTCTTTTGTTTAAAGGATTAGCCTTTTATCTCTATGCTCCGTAGGTCTCTTGTCTGTAAACATTCCTAGTTTAAAAGTACTCTAGCTGAACCTCTAAACTGCCAACATTTCTCTATGGTATGATGTAAGACCTACTGCTAGGTCAATTTTCATGAACTATTGTTGCATCATTAATACCAGTATATTGGCAAATGATTTCTCTATTGCTATAACTCTTACCCTGATCTTGCATTATGTTGATTTAATCCATGAGTCACACTATTCATATTCGCAATAGGCTCTTACTATTGCTATCATTTCTATGATCTTCCAGTGAAGGATGCCTCCACGAAAGCGTCCCAACAGAGGAAGACCTGAAACTCAAACCCCTCCTCCACCACCTCCTCCTCCGCAGTTCGATCCGGTGTTGTTCCAAGCGGCTGTGACTGCGGCTGTAACAGCAGCCATGGCCCAGATGAACTCGGGTGATGCGAGCGGTGGAAATTCTAGATTTGGTGAAGTCCACCAACGAGTGCAGGGATGTACTTATAAAGACTTCATGAATTGCAAACCTACTTTCTTTGATGGGACCGGAGGAATTCTGGCATTGTCCCAATGGTTCGAAAGAACCGAAGCTGTATTCGAAATGTGCTCTTGTCCCGAAGAGAGCAAAATCAAGTTCGCTACCGCTACCCTCACTAACAGGGCTTTGTCATGGTGGAACGGCCATGTCAACGCACTCTCCTTGGTCACAGCCAATGCCATGGGCTGGGATACTCTAAAAGATCTCATGAGAGGAGAGTACTGCCCTAGGGGCGAAGTTCAGAAGCTTGAGGAAGAACTCTGGAACCTCAAGATGAAGGGGACCGACATAACAGCTTATACGGCCAGGTTTTTCGACTTGGCGGCTATGTGTCCCAACATGATCCCCTCTGAAAGCAAGAAGATTGAGCGTTACATCTGGGGTTTAGTGCCCCCGTATCGAGGAAATGTTCTGGCTTCACGCCCTACCACTTTCGACAGCGCCAAAGAATTGGCCCAGAGTCTGATCAACCACGAAATCTCCTCCACTCCAGCAACAACAACCACAACAACCACTGCACCATCGGGATCTTCCGACAGAAAGAGGAAACGATGGGATAAGAAGAAAGGCAAGAAAACTCAAACCGCCTCCAGGGATCAGCAAATTGTGGCGGTTCATGCTGCCACCACCCCGGCCGTACCAGCTGCTCCAGCCCCACCGAAAGCTTATAGTGGGAACTTGCCTAAATGTCCCAAGTGCCCTTTTCACCACAACGGACCATGCCGTGAATTGCAGTGTTCCAACTGCGGTCGGAAAGGCCATACTGTCCGATTTTGCAAGGCCCTCCCAAACCTATTACACAGGTTCCTGGTACGGGAGTGACCCCGACGTGTTATGGCTGCGGCGAAGCGGGCCATTTTAAGAAGAACTGTCCGAAGACTGCAAATACTGGGGGAACTGGAAGGTTACTTGCGATCGGTCACAATGAAGCGGTAGCCGATCCCACAGTGGTCACGGGTACGTTTCTTCTCAACAACTCTTATGCCTGTGTCTTATTCGATAGTGGTGCAGAAAGAAGCTTCATAAATCAAAACTTTAAACACTTACTCAAACAAACCCCTCAACCACTAAAAGAAACATTCGTTGTAGAAATGGCTAATGGGAAGACAGAAAGCTCTAATGAAATCTATATAGGTTGTACTCTCACGTTAGATGATCACCCCTTTCTAATCGATCTTATACCAGTCTCAATCAAAAATTTCGATGCCATTGTTGGTATGGATTGGCTAAGCCTTCACTACGCCGACATTCTATGCTCCGAGAAAGCCATTCGCCTGAACTTTCCGAATCGAGAGGCCCTATTGATATACGGAGATAAGCCAAGTACAAACCTTCGTATCATCTCTAGTATTCAGGCTCAGAAATACTTGCGCAAGGAATATCGCGCCTTTCTTGCTCACGTCGTCGACACTAACCAGAAATCGAAAGATCCAAAAGACATTCCAGTAGTATGCGATTTTCCTGATGTCTTTCCGGAGGATCTCCCAGGCCTACCTCCTAAACGACAGGTTGAATTCAGAATCGACCTAATCCCAGGAGCTACCCCTGTAGCTAAGTCGCCCTACCGACTAGCGCCCGCTGAAATGCAAGAACTATCCGGTCAACTCAACGAACTGCTTAGCAAGGGTTTTATAAGACCGAGTTTCTCACCTTGGGGAGCTCCGGTCTTGTTCGTGAAGAAGAAGGATGGGTCGTTTCGGATGTGCATCGATTATAGGGAACTCAATAAACTCACGATCAAAAATCGCTATCCTCTCCCTCGTATCGACGACCTATTCGACCAACTCCAAGGAGCCAGTTACTTCTCCAAGATTGATCTTAGATCGGGGTATCACCAATTACGGGTGCTTGAGGAAGATGTTCCAAAGACAGCTTTCCGAACCCGCTACGGGCATTTCGAGTTCGTAGTGATGCCCTTTGGACTGACTAACGCCCCCGCAGTATTCATGGACTTGATGAATAGGGTGTGTCGTCCATATCTAGATCAGTTCGTTATCGTCTTTATTGACGACATTCTCGTCTACTCTCGAAGCGAGGAAGAGCACAGAAGCCATTTGCGATTAATCCTGGAAACCCTGCGATCCGAGAAATTGTATGCGGAGTTCTCTAAGTGCGAGTTTTGGATCCGGAGAGTTGAATTCTTAGGACACGTGGTTAGTAAGGAAGGAATCCACGTGGACCCCTCCAAAATTAAGGCGATTGAGAACTGGTCAGCACCAAAGACGCCTACGGAAATTCGTCAATTTCTAGGCCTCGCTGGCTACTACCGTCGGTTCATCCAAAATTTCTCTCGGATTGCGAAACCTCTCACCATGCTAACACAGAAGGGTGTACCATTCGACTGGGAGGAGAAACAGGAGAAGGCATTTCAGACCTTGAAGCGAGCCCTATGCACCGCACCAGTATTATCCCTTCCCGAAGGAACTGAAGATTTTGTTGTATACTGTGATGCATCCAATCAGGGGCTCGGTTGTGTCTTGATGCAACGAGGCAAGGTTATCGCCTATGCCTCGAGACAACTAAAGAACCATGAAGTGAACTACACTACTCACGACCTTGAGTTAGGAGCAGTCGTCTTCGCACTAAAAATCTGGAGACACTACTTGTATGGGACGAAGAGCGTGGTGTACACTGATCATAAAAGCCTCCAACATATACTGAACCAGAAAGAACTCAACATGAGACAGCGTCGATGGGTCGAATTACTTAACGATTACGACTGTGAAATTAGATATCATCCCGGGAAAGCCAACGTAGTAGCAGACGCCCTGAGCAGAAAAGAATATTCCGGACGAAGAACTAAGTCGTTGTCAATAACTATACACTCACATCTATCCACGCAGATCAAAGAGGCTCAGCTGGAAGCTCTAAAGCCTGGAAACGTGACGGGAGAATCCCTGCGTGCAATGGAGAAAAATCTGGAGGTTAAGGGTGACGGAGCCTATTACTTTATGGACCGAATCTGGACTCCACGTCATGGAGGTTTCAGAGATTTGGTTATGAAAGAAGCGCACAACACTCGTTACTCCGTCCACCCGGGTTCAGATAAGATGTATCTGGATCTCAAAAAGCTATATTGGTGGCCGAACATGAAAGCAGAGATCGCTACCTTTGTAGGTAAGTGCCTTACTTGCGCGAAGGTCAAAGTAGAATGTCAAAAGCCATCAGGACTCCTCCAACAACCAGAAATACCAGAATGGAAGTGGGAGCGAATCACAATGGACTTCATCACCAAGCTGCCCAAGACAGCAGGTGGATTAGATACCATTTGGATCATCGTTGACAGGTTGACCAAGTCCGCCCACTTCCTACCCATTAGAGAGACGGATAAAATGGAAAAGCTCACTAGGACTTGTATAAAAGAAATAGTGCGGTTGCGTGGCGTCCCTATATCTATTATATTAGACAGAGATAGTAGATTCACCTCTAGATTTTGGCAGTCATTACAAAAGGCACTAGGGACGAGGCTGGATATGAGTACAGCCTACCATCCGCAGACTGACGGACAAAGTGAGAGGACGATCCAAACATTAGAAGACATGCTGCGAGCTTGTGTGATCGATTTCGGGAAATCGTGGGATACACACTTACCTCTGGTGGAGTTTTCCTACAACAATAGTTATCACACGAGCATCAAGGCAGCTCCATTCGAAGCCCTCTACGGCCGAAAGTGCAGATCCCCGTTGTGCTGGGTCGAGGTGGGAGACACTCAGTTAGCTAAGGGACGAGTTCCTGATAGCGCCCTCACTGGTCTAGAGATCATCCGAGAGACGACCGAGAAGATTGTACAGATACGTGAACGGCTAAAAGCCGCTAGGGATCGACAAAAGAGCTATGCCGACAAACGAAGGAAACCCTTGGAATTCCAGGTCGGAGACCGGGTCCTCCTGAAGGTCTCGCCCTGGAAAGGCACGATACGCTTCGGGAAACGTGGAAAGTTAAACCCAAGGTACATAGGGCCTTTTGAGATTCTTGCCAGAATCGGCCCTGTAGCTTACAAACTAAACTTACCCCGCGAGCTAAGTAACATACATCCGACCTTCCACGTCTCAAACTTGAAGAAATGTCTGTTTGACGAGACTCTCGTGATTCCCCTCGACGAGATCGAGCTCAACGAGAGCCTCAACTTCGTGGAAGAGCCTGCGGAGGTTTTGGATCGTGAAGTAAAACGGACGAAACAAAGCCGCATTCCAATTGTGAAGGTTCGGTGGAACGCCAAGCGAGGACAGGAATTCACTTGGGAGCGCGAGGATCAAATGAAACTCAAATACCCTCATCTCTTCGCTTAGTAGTATTGTAATATCGTATCTGTTTGTATTCTAAATTTCGGGACGAAATTCCCCTAACGGGGGGATGATGTGACAACCCCCAAATCTAATTCCGTTAAAAATTCCATTTTTACTAACGGAAAGCGTCACTATACATTATTTTACGTAATATTTGAAATCGTCAATATCCGAATATCTAAATTTAAGCATGGTTTGATATTATTATAAGAAAGGTAACTCGTATGTGTTAACCCCGTTTAACCTAATAGAGTTGTTTTACCTTTTCAACCATTTCACCCGGGTAAAAAGTTTTAACCCAGTTAACTTTAAGCATCGGGTAGCCGTGTATCGGGTGCGATTCCCAAGACATATGCAATGGGTGTGCACATCATTTGAACACTCATTCACTACACACCCACTCTCTCTCTCTACTTTCTCTCTCTAGACTCGAAATCGGCCCCGATTCCGCTAATTTCCGACTTCCAAACGTAAGTACTCATCCCCTATCTTATTCTAGACATGCTTCATTGAATTTGTGGGCGAAAAACCATAGGAATCAAGATTCAAAGAGGAGTTTACGGCCTAAGAAGCTCCTTAGGCCGTAAACCCCCAAATTCATGCCCAAGGCCATGTTTTTCCTTCTTGTGAGTTGGTATACTAATTAAGGCTTATGACTAGAAGAGTTTGGACATTAAAACACTAGAAATTGATGCTTAAAAAGGAGTTTACGGCCCAAGCATGTGCTTAGGCCGTAAACACCTCAAACACCCCACAAATCCATGTTTTAAGCCCCAACAACACTTCTAGGATGTTTGGTAAATTAGACTTGACTCCAAGGAAGGCTTGAATGCATTAAACATTATCATTTGAGGCCAAAAAGAGGAGTTTACGGCCTAGCTTAAGCTTGGGCCGTAAACACCCAAGAAATTGTGTTTAACAAGCCCCTAAACCACTCTAATGCATGTAAGGAATTAATCTAAGGCCTTTGGAAGAGTGTTGTACCATTAAACACTCCATCTTGACACCAAATGAAGAGTTTATGGCCTAGGAAGTTCTTGGGCCGTAAACTCCCCAAAAACTGAAGCCAAATTGTTCCAAACTCACTATAGGGCCTTCTAGGATTTTTCTAAGCCATTTGGGACCATGTTGTACAAGTAAAACCATCCTCTAGAGGGACTTATAGGAGTTTACGGCCCAAGAACAAGTCTTGGCCGTAAACTCCCCAAAAATATCACAAATTTAGATGTTTAATCCTTCCCTCTTGGTCCAAAACACACACCACTAAATTAAGGAAGTGATATAAGGCCTTAAACATACACATTGGGACACCACTTGAGTTTACGGCCAAGCCTAGGGGGCTTACGGCCGTAAACTCCCCATGGATGGCTTTTAGGCCATAAACCCTAAGGAAGTGAACCCAAGGACCCTCCCGTAAATCATCCATGGTCTTGTACCACTCCCGGGAACCCTTTCTAGGCCTTAAAACCCCGAAAACAACACTAGAATGTCCAAATTCTCTAATGAAAAGCAAAAGATGATTAACTTTTTGTAAAATACATATTTCATATGACATTAGGGTCCTAAAAGGTGCTCAAGTGGTTATTTGGTACCAAACGCTCAATCGACACTATTACCCGATTCACCCGATTTCCGCGATTTCAGGTGAGTTCATACCCCTTTAATGAACCTTTCAAGTGTTTTACATGTTTTAGGGGGGAGATACAAGTTGCTTATAAATGTTTATGTAAAGTCTTACAGAACGATTTCCGAGTTACAAGGATTAATCACATGTGATTCACTACTCTTAGTTCAAATCACATGTGATTTGCCCCTATGCCTTAAAAACGGGTTTTACCCTTTTCAAACTATTTTTAAACAGTGAATCATAATTTAAATGTTCTTTTGGAAAAATACTTCTATTTAATCAAATTGCTTATAAAATGTAACCACTATGATATATTTATATAAATAAGACTTGGAGGACTTAGGACCGATATCTCGCCTTATTTCCTGTTCTTGTTTGATTGTCGGCTTAGGGTAGTAGTTATCCGTCCGACTGTCGTTGATTTCTTACTTATATAAAATCTGTATATCAGTATGGGATACGAATATTACTGCTTTCACTTAATGCTAAAGTCACTAACGTGTTAAGAAACATCCCCACTAAGATAACCATAATAGGTATGGTTAGGGTCGCTACCGCTACTACTCGCCAAGTTATTACTATCTACACTATAATACTCACTATTACTAGACGATACACTAGTAAGAGAATACACTATGATCAACACTAAAAGATTACTACACTATAACAATAAGGAAAACACTAAACAAACAATAATACACTAACCCGCTACGAGATACTCTATTCGCTATTCACTACGCCCGGAGTGTTCCAGCAGGAGACGACTCTACATGTATAGATCTATACGGGGCAGACGCTATTACATCCCGACTGTTAACTCAGTCCGTGCCGTACAGGCCCAGGGATGCCACTACTTCACTACACTGTGCATGACCGGGAAGGTCATGGGATCCTCTATTATTCTCACTATTGGTAATATACAAGGAATACCCTACAACTACACTAAAATACTACACTAAATGTTATACCACATCCTGAAGTAAGTAAGTATCTATCACTAAAGGAAGCTCGCACCTCTATCATGGATCACGGGCTTAACTTATCCTGTCACATTTATTATTTGGAGATTTGCCAAAGTATTGTTACAATAAATTGTTTTCAAAGAGATAAACAATGCATACTTTTCACAGACTGTCACTTACAATGTATTTCCTGGAAAATATGGGATTTTCTAAGTTTCTACTACTTATGAACATAAAGGATACATTTTTAACACTAATGCTTTGTATACAAAAACTCACACTAAACTCTTATGAACCCACCAGCTTTATGCTGATAATTGTTTTCAAAATAACTTGTATCTTCAGGTCAAAGATAGACAGGTACAGACGCAGCATTTTTGGAGAAGGTGGAGCACACAAGACCCATCTCTTATTTCTGAATTACTTTTGGGTGATTGTTAAACATTACTACACACGCTTGTAATTAAATTCACTATGTAATACTATGGTTGTATGCTTCTTGTTTCTACTATTATGCAATTGTGATGATACTGTTCACTACGTCATCCACCCCGAAACGTATTCCGCCGTTATCGGTTTTGGGGTGTGACACATAGGGCCTTTCGAGATTCTTGCCAGAGTCGGCCCCGTAGCTTACAAACTTGATCTACCCGACACACTGCGTAACGTACATTCTACATTCCACGTATCTAACTTGAAAAAGTGTCTGTCTGACGAGACTCTCGTAATCCCACTCGACGAGATCGAGATCAACGAGAGCCTCAACTTCGTGGAAAAACCTGTAGAGATCATGGACCGTGAGGTCAAGTAGACGAAACAAAGCCGTATCCCTATCGTGAAGGTTCGCTGGAACGCCAAGCGAGGACCGGAATTCACTTGGGAACGCGAGGACCAGATGAGGTTGAAATACCCTCATCTTTTCGCTTAATTGTTTGTAACTTTTATTTGCTTAAATTTTAATTTCGGGACGAAATTCCCTCTAACAGGGGGATGATGTGACAACCTGAAATTTCCAATTGTATGAACCTCACCTATTCAATAGAAGCTAATTCAGTTTCAGTGATTTTCAAGCTTTTCCGAACAAATTTGTGTACATTAGGGTTTATGTTTTAGACGATATCAGGAGAGTGGATACTCCTGGTTTTGTGAAACATGGGCATTTCAAGTTTCATCATGTTGCAGTCCAACATCAGGAATAAAAATATTTTCTGCCAAAATATTCCAGGACTATAAATAGTTTTCTGAATTAAATTAGTTCATTATTCACAATTCCAAATAGAGAAAAGCCATATTCTCTCTGACGGATCTTCGGGTTTTCATCCCAGATTGTGAGTCTACTTTTCTATATGTGTTTCAATACTTGTTTAATGCTTATTAACAACAATAACATGTCTAGATATCAAGATCCGGGAGTTTACCGCCCAAGAACGTTCTTGGGGAGTAAACTCCAAAATAGAACATAAATGCTTCCTAGTCCCGATTCCTTGTTAGACAACTTGTTTAGGGGTTAGTGTATGATCTTTGTAGCCTAGAAATCATCCAAGAAACATAAGTTCTAGGAGTTTATGGCCAAGGAACTCCCTTGGGCCGTAAACCCCTTTTCAAGGGCTTAAAGTGCCCCAAATCTTCCCCAAATGCTTAAGGACTTTAACTACTAGTACTTGTGCTTGTTTAGAACATCAAAAGCCCATAAAAACCATAAGTTTTTAGGAGTTTACGGCCAAGAACCCTCTTGGGCCGTAAACCCCTTTTTGTGGGACAAAAATCATTCCAAGCAACCCTTAAGCCTTTAGACAATTTAACTTGCACCCTTGGGACTAGAATGGGGAGTAGAACACATCTAAACCACTCCTTGAAAGGAGTTTACGGCCAAGGAACATGACTTGGGCCGTAAACTCGAAGTGAAGGCACCAAAGTGTGTCTCTTGTCCCCATTAGCCTTAGATAAATTCATGAAAGCAATCCTTGATGTCTAAGTGCCTCAAATCAATTAAATTCCTAGAGTTTACGGCCGTAAACTCTAAGGTGAAGGACCTTAGGCCGTAAACTCCCATATGGGGTGTTCTAAAGCCTTAAACTACTTCATGTGTTATTCCAATAAAGCTAGGAGTGTTCTAGGATCAAGATAGCACCACAAAACACCCAAAAACACCATTTGAGGAGTTCACGGCCATAAACCTATGAGTTAACGGCCGCAAACTCCAAGGTGTGGGGTTTGTTGGGTGGTGAACTCCTATACAAGGCCCTTTGATGTTTCAAACCCTTTTGCCTTGTCCCGTAGCAACTTAGATGCAACCATTTGGACCTTAAACACTCATAAAAGTGTTTAAATGTTTTCTAAGTGTCTTAACTTATTTATTTAAGTTATTATTTGTCTAATTAGTTATTTATATGCTTATTATATGATAACTAGGCTCGTGCGTGTAAACCAGTCTCCGTTTGTCACCTAGCACGGTAGCCGACACTGCAATTCAAACGACTCACCACAAGTGAGTTCATACCCCTTGAATCAACCTTTGAACTGATTTTAAATGTTTTATAACACTTTATGGGGGGAATACAAGTCAAATACTTATAAGTTATTGCTTCAATCACATGTGATTGCATTTAATCACATGTGATTAATAACTAGGAAAACAACGATTTTTACCGCTGTTCAAACTGTTTTTCAAACTACTTCACTTTGAAATGTTTTACAAACTGTTTTACTATCCAAACTTACTTATAGACTGTGATTCAATCAAATGCTTCTTATATAATTAAACTGTTTTATCAACTTATGCTTTCAAAATGATTTATAGCTCGACATCAAGCCAATCTTCTCTTGAAATTATAATATGCTTCAAAATGTTTTATGAAAACTTATTTATGCTTTATATATACAATTGCATGCCCATATATGTATAGATATATAAATAATGTTCAAAAGGCTTAGGAATGCCATCCGCCCTATTTCCTTTTCCTCGATTTGGATGTGGTCTGGTGGGATTTCGGGTGACCATCCGAAGGTTGTTTCCATATTACTTATATATCATATATACATGTATAGACATAAAAGTACTTCCATATTCATGCTCATCAGTACATCATTAGCTGGTTACCATCGGGGTAACGCAGGATCATACGTATACAGATATACTAGAAATAATACATATACAGATATACTACAAACAATACATATACAGATATACTAGAAACAATACATATACAGATATACTAGAAACAATACATATACAGATATACTAGAAACAATACATATACAGATATACTAGAAACAATACATATACAGATATACTAGAAACAATACATATACAGATATACGAGAAACAATACATATACAGTTATACGAGAAACAACACATACACAGACATACGAGAAACAATACATATACATAAATACGTAATAATTGTGATCCACTGTATCGGGCATGCCTTAATTGTCATGGCCCGAGTTGTAGCCAGAATTCTCCTGGAGGGAGAGCGTGAGTTTGCGTATAGATCTATACTGGATTGACTATCCTACACCTTGCTGCTAGCTACAGCCGGACCTGCAGGTCTGCGGGTGCTAAACGTCATTTCTTATTACGACCGTTCATTATGTCGTTGATTTTCAGTCGATAGCATGGTGCAATTAATCACAATATACCTTAATATAAATCCGGTTTAAGGTAGTAGTATTTAGTACAGCAGTAGTCTTATTATACAAAGCTACAGTACTACAATGATTTACCCATTACATATTTTAGTGATAATCTCACTTAAGCATTAGTGTACAAACTATATTTTTAACAAATGATAGTTATACTTGGGTAATTACATACTTTTACAACAGACAAGTTTACAAAGCAGTTTAGCCTTGGTAGAAGGTTACTTTTATAGAAAATATAGGATTTTTTGAGAGATTCAAACTTTTACAAACACTTTCAAACATTTGCTTACATTTTTACAAACTTATACATTGAGACAGGTTCAAACGTTTTTACAAGAAACATTGACACTAAAATACTTATGAACTCACCAGCTTAATGCTGATAAACTCTTTCAAAATAACTTGTATTCTCAGGTCATCAGTAGACAGGTACCGAGGCCAGCTTTTGAGAAGATGGAGTGCTTTTAAGACTCGTCTCATATTATTTTGTGTTTCATTATTTTTGGTGTCTATAACTGTATAGAACACTTGTATTGAAATTATATATTTAATGCAATGGATGATGTTGTTTGCTTATTTACATTTACTGTGTTGTGATACTATACATGACGTCCTCCGCCCCAGAACGTTTCCGCCGTTCTTGGTTTTGGGGTGTGACAGTACCGCTCCTCATCCTTGTGTTATGATTTTTAAGACACTCTGATGGAAAATGATTTGAAAACATTTTTGTAAACAATTCTATTTGGCTTTTATTTATGATTGAAAAAGTTTAAATTTGGTGTAAAATTTATGGTTGTTACAGCCACCCTCACCATACAAACCCTAAACCTAGCATCTTTCAGCCGTCTCCATTCATCCTCTTTGTAACAATCATAAAATTCAAGCCAATTTAAACGTTTCAAGAACAACCCTTTAATATTAATTCTTTATCAAGAAGTATTTCATTACAATTATTATCAGAATATTCCCAGAACCATATCATAAAACAAAAACATGAGGAGCGGGACGATCACGCCTTCGCCTTGCCACGGTTTCCTGAAGTACCTGAAACATTTAAACCACAAATGCATGCCCGAAATCTTAGTGAGATACCCCCAAAATACCAACCACATATACCATACACATAACACACCATAAAAGAACAGAACAACCATGCACTTTGGGTCTACTATTAGACTGGTCCACCACACCGGGCCCTCAGTCCACCTGGTCCACCCTCCGTGTCTAGCCATATCCATGGAGTCTGCAGTGTGGTTCGTCTGCCCGCACCGGGCCTTCAACCCACCTAGTCCTCTCTCTGAGTCTACCGTATGACTTGTCCGCCCGCAACGGGCCTTCAGTCGGCCTGGTCCACTCTCCGAGCCTCGGCACGTCTGGTCCGCCCTTGTGGGGCCTACAGCCTATCCGGACCGCTCGCTGGGCCTTCGGAATATCCGGTCCGCCCTGGGTATCTTGGCCTACATCACAAAGTAGGACCCGCCTCAACCCAACCCCAGTCAACCAACCATGTGCACATAAACGTATAACCACATAACAATTAATCATCAGTCAACCGATCTATTAGATCACATACATAGCATACTCTAAACAGGATACCGACCTAACCAGTCACTAACATATACCATCCTAACTACCAGGATGCAAACATAGCAAAGCAATAACATAACAACAATACCCGGATTACAATCCGATAAAGGGCCGGCCTTGGTGCCTTAGACCCTGTCGATATAGTGAGGATAACTCACCTCACAACTGTTGACTGAAAAGATAAGATCATGCTGCTCCATCCTCCGACACGGACTCCACCAAAGATAATACCAAAAGACTGAACTCAATAAATACCAATAATTACCAAATTACCCCTGGAAGTCAACTGGTCAACTCTTTGTCAAAGTCAAAGACCACAGTCAAAGTCAAACTTCCTGACTGACTCTACTCGCCGAGTCAGCCTGCTGACTCGTTGAGTCCCTATTCTCTGAAAACTCCGATATCGCGACCCAACTCGCCGAGTCGCCGCAAGACTCGCCGAGTCCCACGAACTTTGAGTCACCTCCTACTCTACTCACCGATTCACAACTCAACCAAAATGGTTAGGACTTCGGGACTAGACATGCCGAGTCCAAGAACAGACTCGCCGGGTCCAAGGCAATCTTCAACAGACTCGCCGAGTTGTTCTTCCAACTCGTCGAGTCCCTGTCTATCTTCATCCAACTTGCCGAGTACACCCGTGTGACTCGCCGAGTACGTCTATTTCTTAATCCATATAGTGGCTTTCCAAGCCATGCAGGGGCTCCAATCCATAGATCCAACCTCCTACAACCTTCCCCACATGTAAAGTTGCAAACTTTACGTGAAACCATGGGGAATTAAGCCTAAAATACTCTATGGCTAAGGCTTAAGGTAAAGGGACTTCACCAACCACTCTAGGACAGCACCTTTACCACAAATAGGATCATTACAAGATTGGATATGAAGTTTCTGTTGGGTTTTGAGCAATCTAACACTTCCTAAGTGTGCATGCAACCCTAATAAACCTTGGATCTATGTTTGTCTAAATACATGCAAAATAATAATTTTCCAAGGTTTATAACCTATCTAACATGGCATGGGGAACATTTCAACATAAAAGAGTTAGAAGAGATTACATACCTTTTGGTGTGTTGGGTTCTTAGGAGTTTGAGGGCCAAGCACCAATAGTGTGAATGCCTCAAATGGAATCACAAACACCACAAACTCTTGGAAAACTTTGAGAGAGTATATACACCTTGTATAAATCGGCCACACACATGCACACACACACTAGATCACTAGCTTTCTCTTAGTGTATCTTAGGCTTCATTTCATGCTCCATAAGCATGCTTATATAGTATGCATGGTTAGGGTGAAACCCTAATAACCCATGTCTTTTCCTTTTCCAAGGATCCATGGGTTAAAAGCTTCATGGATCATCCATGGACTTCCACATAAGCCTAGCCCATTAACAAATGAGTATTAGCCCACACTATATAAAACAAATAGCCCATAATTTAATTAGTATTCCATTTAATCTCTAAATTAATTCATGATTAATTTAAGACTAAAACTAATTAAATAACGTAACTTCATATTAATATATTATAACTCATAATATATTAATAAACATATGTGTATAACTCTCATAAAATTATCCATAATAGTTTGGATGAGATGCAACCCAAATGGACCATGCCGGTCGGGTCAAGTATATACCAAATAAGTTATGGACTTAGACACCTTATCCAACAGACTCCCACTTGGATAAGTCTAATAACTATATTTGCCTATAACTTCAGGAACCAACCAACAATCGTAGCTCTCGAAAACTCCCTCGAACAGTGAAGACTCTGTCGAACTATGAAGCGCCATTTTAGATAAGTGATCACATAATCCTCTGTTCTCATGATATCAGCCGGACAAATACATGGAACAACGTCGTACTTATTGTCCAGCAGTTTGTTTCCCGATTTTCGATTTGTTTGACAAAGAACTTAATCGAACACATCAATTCAGTTCTGACCGGCCGGTACATAGGTCACAACAAAATCATCGAGGGGCCCAGATATCGCTTCTATTTCTAGAAGGAACAGATAAACTTCGACTCATATGCTTGTTCTACTACTTGTTGAATTGTACACAAAGGCACGTTTTATAACATCAAGTTACTGATGCGTTTACGTGCAATCAATGCACAACCAACTCATAGGTAACAACTCATATCTCTAGGTTTGAAGATTTATATGATATTATCGTCTCACGATCACTCGAGATAAATTCCATGAAGTGATACAAGTGAGCGTGGGTTTATTCCAATACTCATAACTTATGAGTACTCATGAATGTTGTAGCAACCATTGCCATGACTAAACTCATTTAGCCATCTACAAACCCGATTCATGACAGTCTTGATTCATACCTACTTCCAACATATGAACGACTGTGGAGTGTTTAAATAACTTAGTCATTCGAAAAGAATAACCTAGCTATTTTGGAAGTCAAAACATGCAAAGTGAAACACAATAATAATCGAATCTAATATGGTCTCAGAACCCTTTTGAACATAAATAAAACCACCTTTTATTTATCACCATATTGATTACACATTATTCAATGTTTCAAATATCAACTTAAGACTTGAATAAAAAACAACATTCGTCCCATGCTCCTAGCATGTACACTTTGTTTTTCTAAACAACAGTTATGCCATACCCCAAGTATGCACACTATATTTGTCTATGATCCTTACGTTGTGATGTAGATAAATTGAACATAATTCCAATGATACTCATTTCACAATCCCAAATCCTTATTGTAAATGCAAGAATTCCAAATTTATGTCATTTACTGAAATCTGTTAGATTCTAAACTTATATGCATTGATCCTCTTGTAACGATTATGCACGAAGTCAGAAAGACTTGGCAACAACCATTACAGAGCATTCCAAAGGAGATCAGCTCCTTGGGAACATCCTTCTTGCATTAAGTTTCCTAATCTTACATAGATTGAATAACTTCCACCTATGGAGACATTTCCATAGTCCCATTTGACTATCACTTCCGAACAAGAGTTACCTCTTTTCAGAAAATGTCAATATGGTCCTACCAAAATTAACACTAGACTTCCAAATGTCCCTGAGCAACCAATCTTTGGCGAACCTCAGATTGTCCTCGACAATTGCTTAATCACTTTAGTCATATCCAGTTCTAGACTTTTCCCTTCTAAATGCCTTAAGCATTTGGAAAATTTAGAAAGGATGAATATTATAGCACATGAAATCGATCCTATATCCGAAGCATATGGGATACTATTCATGATGTTTGACATAAAGACATGACACTAGACCAGTCTTTTGCTACAATATTTTTTATTTGCCATGTTTTCAAAATTTAACTATGAAGAGGGATGCCGTAATCATAATCGAATTTTGAAAATGCAATATATATAGAATTTCTTCAAGTTGAACCATTCCAACACAAAATTCACATATATTCTTGACTAAAGATGATTAAAATCTCAATCTAAGCTTTAGAATTGACATGAAGTATAATTTCCTCTCCCTTAATTATAGCAAAACAACTTTTCAACCCCTGCAACTTCACGGATTGAAACTTTGTTTTCTATAATTAACATTGCTAGCTTGCAATACTAATCATAATAGTCATGCTCCCACTAACATGATGATTATCAGCATAACACTTATGCTCCCACTAGCTCTGACACATTTCCAGAAATCTGTTGGACTTCTGAAATTTAGATTCATACACCCTTTCTTAGATAGCTCACATGTGTGTCTAAACAATTTTCAGAACTATGAAAAGGGATGCCGTAATCATAGTCTCAATTGCTTAGGCATTTGCCATTTCTCACAAGTCCATGTTAGTGTGCCGGTTAACCACACGCGCTCCACTAATGACTTTTGAAAATGCAAATGACACAATTGATATCTACTTAAAATCTATTTAGTGAAAGCGTTTCCTCACCATCATTTTCATGAATCGGAGAGAAACCTTATGACACTTAGATTTAATAGTGTATGAGTTCCTATCCATGCGAATTTGTCAAAACCATAATCACAAGATAAGGTTAGTGACAAATTCAGCCCTACATGGATTAAACTTATTCAATCTTAGTTTCTTGTCACCTTGGTAGCACAAGGCCCACCAATGCTTCCAAGTTGAACTCTGATAACTCACATGTAAATTCAACTTATTTGAAGTAGGTACAGAAATAAGAATTATGTCAACACGATAGGTTGCAAACCTTAATTCGTGTGCTAGTGATAAATTACAGGTTTTACTCTTGATTAAATCTTAAAACTCTTTCAGAATCTTTAAGGCTCCCACTGTCCTCTTGACATATAAGTTTTTCCTAGTCAAGAACCATTCCTTGACAAAACAAATATTCAAGGGATAGTGCGGATTCTTATCAAGACTAACACTTCACACAATTGGTCTTAGTTGGTCTTTGTCTCATCCAAGACATCACAACTTACCAATCTCAAATGTACAAGAGTAGAAAACATTTTACTCTTACATTTGATAAGTGTTTTAAACCTTCTTTAAGACATGTCACTCAAATTACAATCTTGGAGTATGACTCCAAGACTTGTATTGGAACGAAGTATGATTCATCTTCTTGATTTAACCATTTCAACAATTTCAAGATCCCTTCTTCTTAGTCATAAGAATGCACTAAGACTTTCTTAGAGAACAAATTTTGATATGGTTTCTTAATCATTAAGATGATCACAAAGCTGATACTAAAGTACTCTCCCGTCCTTTCAGATTTGAGAAACTTTTATCTTTCTGCCTAATTTGATTCTTCTTATTCGTTTTCCAATGTTACAAAATTATACTTAACCTTATAAGTATAATCATATTTACTAATCTTTAGTAAATCATGACAAATCAATCTTTGTGGTGGACCTTGACCAGCGCACACCCAGTGTACCTAATTCCTTAGTCCTTCAATTGACTCACATATACATGTGATCAAAGAATTAGTCTTAATTTTTCAAAGATGAAAATTCTCATTCATCATACAATACAACTTGTATGATTCCAAGTTTCTGTCCAATTGAAACTTGGGTGATGAAAAACTTTCTTCATTTGGTAAATTCAGACACTACCACAAATGAAAGAATCAAATCCACTTCCAATATTGCTATTACTGGAAACATATAAGTAACAATTTTCCACCGATGCCATTGTAAGGATATTTTTTAAAATAAATAAAATTAAAACCTTTTTTTTCTTTTATTTTAAAACTTTGCGGAAAAACTTATCCTTACAATCCACATGAAAACCTTGTTGTTATCTATTCACAAGCAATATATTATAACTCTTAAGCAACAGCTCAAAATTCTGATTACCGAACCATGCGATCGAAACCCATCTTCGCAATCAGAATCAGCATATACTTACTTTAAGCTTCCTATCTTTTCTTTGATTCTTAAAAGACATCAGCATGTGACCCATTCACACTATGTAATAAGAATCTCCAAATAGGAACTTAACAGAGTTATACAGTGTATTTTACCCGAAGTAGAGTCAAACCTCTTGACTTGATCAACCTTATGACCTTTCAGGTAAATAGGGCAGCTTCGCAACCAATGCCCCTTTCTTTGGCAATATAAACATATGGAGACCCTTTGATAATGGCACATGAGACTATTTCAGACTTAGCCTTTCTCTTTACCATTTGGTCAACCGAGTTGACTACGGCCGATCCCTTTCCATTGGGAAGAGAAATGCTTTTCTAGATATCCAATGCCACCATTGCCAATGTCCATTTAAGGTTTGGGAAGTTGATCTTCTAACAAAATTTGCTTTACTAGTGTTCCAAATCATTGCTGATTCCACAGCACAAAACAAATAGATAAGATCATTAAGGCTCGTGTCATAGTCTGTCTCATAGTAGTCCCAAAGTGACCCGCTATGTTACTAAGAAAGTGATTGAACATCCAACTTTCACGAGACTTTGACACCCAACTCTCCCGTCTTGTCAATATGTGACTACATCTCCAAGATGTGACCACACCAAGACCTTAACTTGCCAATAGGGCTTGAGTGACTTTAAACTTTTCAAGAACTTGTGGGTGAGGGAGAATAATTGGAGGAGATAAAGGAAGTGAAGCATGATGTTGAGGAACATCATCTTCAAGAGATTTGGGAAGATCATAAATGTCTAAACCAGACATGTTTTGGGAGATATTCAAGATAGTTAATTTAAAGTCCTTAATATGACACCCAATATGAAATATTAAGGCTGGGACCCAACAAACTATTTTATAACTTAGAAGAGGGATGCCGTAATCCAAGCTATAAAATATTTGAAGGTAGGCGAATGACGATTCACCAATTTCCACCATGAAAAACGAAATAATTTATTAGGTTTTAATTGGATTTGAAATTCCTAGATCTTTTGAGATTCATTGAACTTTTCAATGGCATGTTTCAATCTCGAGTGTGCCCTCTCAAATTTTGTGACTGGGATGCCGAGGATCACAAAACAAGGTGTGAATAACCATACCAATTCACTTGGTACCCTTAATATTATCACCTAATCAATGTGCCGGTTAACCACACACGCTCCATTGATCTATGAAAAACATTAAGTCACCCTTCGTGGTCCTTACTAGTCCAAGTTAGTGTGCCGGTTAACCACACACGCTCCACCAACGACTTGGTAAGGTACAAAGTGTGAATTCCATGGGTTAGCACCAAATTCACATTTTTCCTAAAGTAACTAAGATTGGGAATTATTAAGATTTTAGTTACCTTAGTATTTATCATTAATACTTTTAATGAAGGGAGAATTTAAAGTCATTGTCCTACCCGTTCGGCTAACGACCCTCCACCGATCAAGCAAGCGGTGGGTGAGAGTATACACCCATTAAGTCGCCATTTTATAGGCAACAACCTTATACCCACCTTATAGACCGGCTTCGTGAATGAGGCCTACTAACGGTAAAACGACTTATTCTTATACATATATATAATAATTAACCATTAATGTTATAAATAGTATAAGGGTTGAATTTTAACTATTAAAACTCTAAGGTTTGGAATTAAAGTTTATTAAAGTGTGTGAAACTTTACAAATTCCAAAACTTGAGGGCAAGTTTTGTAACTTTGCAAAAATCTTCATTTCATAACTTATGAATTAAAGGTTCATAAAAATGAAGACTCTTCATTTTCATGTAACTTATGTGTTCTAAGTGTGTGTTAAATGAAGGTGACCTTTGGTAATCCATAACTTGAGGACAAATTATGGACTCCATTAAAACACATAAATGATAAAGAATTAATTCTAAACAATTCAGCAAATAATTCCTATCATTTTCTAAATTCATAAGAACATGAACATGATCATCAAAATTCAAGAAATATATGAACACATAAAATCATGGAATTTTGATATATGCTATTGTAAATGGATTAGAACAACCATTACACCAACTAAATAAGTTTTACAACACCAAAACAATTTAGGGTAATGTTTCTAGTCCATTTCCAGCAGCAAAAGTCGAGATTCTGCATTCTTTCGATCCTACTCGCCGAGTGCACGAACGGACTCGTCGAGTAGGTTGAAGTTTGCCTTGGACTCGGCGAGTCCCCCCAATGGACTCGGCGAGTCTGGCATGCAGACAGCAACGATTTCGACTTTTATCACTATTTTGCATCAAGTATCAAACAAGCAAGCCTAGGCTCTGATACCACTGTTGGGTTTTGAGCAATCTAACACTTCCTAAGTGTGCATGCAACCCTAATAAACCTTGGATCTATGTTTGTCTAAATACATGCAAAATAATAATTTTCCAAGGTTTATAACCTATCTAACATGGCATGGGGAACATTTCAACATAAAAGAGTTAGAAGAGATTACATACCTTTTGGTGTGTTGGGTTCTTAGGAGTTTGAGGGCCAAGCACCAATAGTGTGAATGCCTCAAATGGAATCACAAACACCACAAACTCTTGGAAAACTTTGAGAGAGTATATACACCTTGTATAAATCGGCCACACACATGCACACACACACTAGATCACTAGCTTTCTCTTAGTGTATCTTAGGCTTCATTTCATGCTCCATAAGCATGCTTATATAGTATGCATGGTTAGGGTGAAACCCTAATAACCCATGTCTTTTCCTTTTCCAAGGATCCATGGGTTAAAAGCTTCATGGATCATCCATGGACTTCCACATAAGCCTAGCCCATTAACAAATGAGTATTAGCCCACACTATATAAAACAAATAGCCCATAATTTAATTAGTATTCCATTTAATCTCTAAATTAATTCATGATTAATTTAAGACTAAAACTAATTAAATAACGTAACTTCATATTAATATATTATAACTCATAATATATTAATAAACATATGTGTATAACTCTCATAAAATTATCCATAATAGTTTGGATGAGATGCAACCCAAATGGACCATGCCGGTCGGGTCAAGTATATACCAAATAAGTTATGGACTTAGACACCTTATCCAACAGTTTCAACTTCAGATCTAGCTTCTAAACTCGAAATTGATTCCACTCAATCCATAATCCCCAAAATAGCAACCAATAATGAATCTAGAAGAAGGAAACTCAAGGTGACAAATTGTTACCTCAGAAATGATCCAAATGCGGAGTAGATCCCTGATCTACAATGATATCCAGATGCTAGCCTCTTGATCTTCAACCTTCTTCTTATCAATTTCTCTTCCCAAGCTCTAATTCTTCATCAAATGGAGGTTATACATGTTTTTAGGGTTTTTTGGGTATTGGAAGGTAACAAAAAGGCTGAGGATGGGTTATAATTGATGGGTTTTAGCCATAAGAACGTCCTATGTGCTCATACAACCCCTAATGCTTGGATCTAGGTTTCTCTATTGTACATGCAATTTATCCAAGACTATAAACCCTAGATCTAGCATATGATAATCAATATAACATATAATTAGGGTTTAGATCATACCTTGATTTTTATGTAGCAATAACAATCACAAATCCTCCTTGTAATGACTTTAGAAAGCTTAGAGTCACAAGTGTCACTCCTCTAATGGTTCACAAACACCAAGAGCAAGAGGATGAAGAAGAGAAGAGAAAGAGGCTCTCAAAAACGTGTGGAAACCCTAGATGATCAGTTCACCACGTTTTTGAAGCATAAGGGTTCTATATATAGTGACGCTATTAGGGTTATCTAACAAGGAAACCCTAATTTGGATGCTTAAGCCCTAAGCAACCCATGGACTCCTTTCCTTAAAGGCCTTGGACGATTTCCAATGGGTTTCCCCATAGAATTCGTCCAACCTTATAATATAAGGCAATCCATAGCCCAATTGCAATTATCTTATAATTACAATTGCAGTCCCTTAAGTTTAATTAATCTCTTTTAGTCACAAGCTTAATTCTTATTAATTCTTGACTAATATTAATTAAACAATATGATTTCTCCTTTAATATATTATTCCCGTAATATATTAATAAATCATATTTATCCTTTCTCTCCATAATTCATCCTATCAAGTTGCTTTGGTGAAGGCAACCCAAAAGGACCATGCACCATCGGGTCAAGTACATACCAAAATAGTTATGGACTTAGACACTAATCCAACAGTCTCTCACTTGGATAAGTCTAATAACTATTATGCGTATGACTTCAGATCCTGATCTGCAATTGTAGCTTTCCAAAGCCGCTGTCAACTCTGATCCAATCATATACGCGTGTCCTTTAGATAAGGGATCATATATTCCTCCATTCTAGATATCGTATAAGACATGATTTCAAATCATTCTTTCTGTACTATTTTTCGACTTCCGATTTATGACGACTGACTAATTGAACAAATCAAATTAGCCCTAGCCCGGCCGAGCATTTACGTTTGTCATCACTAAATCATCGAGGGGCCTAAAGATATCGCTTTTATCCTACTTTGAATAAAAGGAACGGATAAACTTTGATTCAATGCTCGCTTGCACTCACTCACCGAATCACACACAATAATATGTTTTATGACACCAAGTTACTGGTGCGTTTACATATTATCAATGTGCAACCGATTTGCAAGATACAACACACACATCTCGGTTTCAAGAATATAAGATGTTATCGTCTCACCAATCACTTGTGATACAATTCACGGAGTGATCCAAGTGAGCGTGGGTTTAATCCAATGCTCAAATCATATTCATAAGCACTCATGAACGTTGCAGCAAACATTTGCTTATGTCCAATGTGATGGGTTTTAGCCATAAGAACTTTCCTATGTGCGCATGCAAAACCCTAATGCTTGGATCTAGGCTTTCTAATTAAACATGCTTTGAATCCAGGACTTCTAATAACTAATTAGGAGTAATAACAATACTAAATAAGATCTAGAATCATACCTTTGAATCTCTTGCTTGATCTTGTTGTCTTTGAGCTCTAGAGTCACAATTGTCACTCCTCTAATGGCTTACAAACACCAAATAGCAAGGAGGATGATTTGGGAGAGAGGAGAGCGGAGGGAATTCGGCCTGGGGTTCTCTAATTTAGATCAAGTGCCGATTTCCCTTTGCCATAGGGTCTATTTATACTTGTAGACTCCTTAAGGGTTACAACTTAAACCCTAGTTGGATAATCTTCTCTTAAAGCAATCCAAATCCATTCCTTAGATAGCCCTTGGACGATTTGAAGCTATCTATAGCTTCTAGAATCCGTCCACTCCTATCCAATATGGATTTATAGTCTAATGTTTAACTGTTAAACAATTGACAGTTTATACCCTCTTATTTAATTAATCTCTTTAAGTCACCAAATTAATTCTGATTAATTCTATGACTTATATTAATCAAATAACAATATTATTATTCTTTATATTATTCTCATAATATATTAATAATATTTATTCTCTCTTAATAAATCATCATATCAAGTTGCTATGGTGAAGGCAACCCAAAAGGACCATGCACAACCGGGTCAAATACTTGCCTAATATAGTTGCAGCCTTAGACACTATTCCAACAGTCTCCCACTTGGATAAGTCTAGTAACTATATGCACAAGTACAATTCGATTTGCAATCGTAGCTCTCTAAGACGCTGTAAAACTCTGATCTAATCAATCTTGTCTTTTAGATAAGGGATCGTACAGTCCTCTGTTAGATATCATGCTGACAATTCAATGGAATGATTAGTCAAGCATTTAGGAAGGTACCTTAGGGATTTGAGGCCTTAAAATTGAGTTTTGGACCCTTAAACTTGGATTTTAGGAGAGAGGTTAGAGAGAGAGTAGAGAGAGAGGGAAAAAGCTTCAAATGAAAGGTTTAACATGTTTATATAGTTCCCAAAACTTGGACACGGTGGAATTCTACCCGATACCGGCCTTAAACGAGGCTTTAGGTCGCACCCGATTAAGTTTTCGTCACCCGGCGGGGACGTTTCTAGAACTTATGAAATAAATGTTTTGGGCAAATTTCATGAGTTCCTAAAGGGCTTGGACATTTATTAGATGATAATAAACATAAAATTTTAATTAACTAAACCCAAAAACGATATCGGGACATTTCGATATACGACGAGTTATACGGGTAGAATGGGTTTTCGGCGATGGAAAACTTCGGGTTGTTACATTATCCCCCCGTTAGAGGGAATTTCGTCCTGAAATTCAAAGAATAAGATATAGATTATGAATTGCAATGAGACACGAATGGATTTGTTGCCTCGGATCTTCACTTTCTCTAGTGGAATCAGGTCTCTACTGGGTGTTCTAACGAATTCTCATTAACGAGACGTGTCTTTGATTCGTACTTTAACTCTCTCTCAATTTACGATATCAATCGGTTTTCTCATGGGAGTTCCAACCCTGAACGACTTCGGTTTCCTCAAAGGAATCACTAGGGTTTCGTTAGGCAGACGCTTCTAAGGATTCGAGATGTGATGGTCTAGATAGATGTTACCAAGTTTTAAGGGCATCCGAAATCTGAAGGTTGCAGAATCGATCTCTACGAAGATCTCGAAAGGTCTGATGTGAGACTAAACTAGACGTTCAAAAGAAACTCCCAGAAATCCTTCGGGATAGACATTTAGAGGAAAGAGCTGCTAAATTCCCGTTTCTCAATAATCACAGAAACGAGGGATGCATGGTAATTCACATTGGGAAAACTTTTGAGTTCGAAGGCAAGGAATGATACGAAGGTTTGATGCCGAAGATTATGAGAACCGGGTCGAGAAAAAGATCTAGACGAGCGACCCCTTTCGAAACCAAGGATAACAACAAGAATGAAACTCGGTCATTTCATGTTAAACATAGCATCAAAGTATTTTTGTAGAAAGTTTCCCCCTTTTTAAATCGAATGGAACAGAATAGTCCTTCGGACTGAGGATTCAATCTATGGGTACAAAGTTAGTGTTATCTATCTCATTGGTTAGTCATCCCGACGGTACACATTTCGATTACATACGAAGGATTGAGTTTAGAAAATGTTCGAATAGATAGATAACAGGTTTCTCTTTTAGTATTAAAATAGAAAAGAGTTGCAGGTATAAGGATTATCAAAGAGAAATATACCTACGGCGGCAGAGGGATCAGTGGTTGTAGCTGTCTTGGGGCAATTCCTTTTGAAGTGTCCAGCTTCCCCACAATTGTAACAGGCCGGACTAATTCCCGCTCCGGATGATTGGTTCGTTGATTTGGCTGGTTTTCTTCAGGTTCGAGCAAGGTGGCCCTTATTGCCACATTTGTCACAGATCCTTTCGCGACATGGACCAGGAATGCGGTGGTGGTAGTTGCACTTACTACACCAAGGAAGGGTACCAGTGTATCCACTGGCGGGAGTTTGGGCTGTGGAACCAACAGCTGAAACAGCAACAGGGGCAGTAGCAGCATGGACTGCTACTGTTTGCTGTTTCTTAGAAGACCCTTGCGTACTCTGGGCCTTCCGCTTGTTCCAGGATTTCTTTTTGCTTCCGCCTCCACTGGTGACTGGCTCGGGGGTGGTAGTTTCTTCATCAGAGTTGTCTTCGTGATCTATTAAGATTTTCGCAAGAGATTTAGCACTGTCATATGTGTCTGGCTTCGCAGCCAAGACATTCCCTTTGGTTGGTTGGGTCAGCCCCCAGATGAACTTCTCTATCTTTTTACTCTCCGGGGTAACCATTCCCAGACAAAGTAACGCCATATCGTCAAATCTTGAGGTATAAGTAGCTATGTCGGAACCCTTCATCTTAAGGTTCCAAAGTTCGTGTTCTAGTTTCTGGAGTTCGCCCCGAGGGCAATATTCTGCGAGAAGAAGCTCCTTCATAGCTTCCTAACCCATAGCATTCGCTACAGGTAAAGTTAAGGATTTGACTCGGCCAATCCACCAAGTCAGGGATTTGTCTAGGAAGGTGCAGGCGGCAAACTTGACTCTATCAGACTCCGAACAGGCGCATATTTCGAAGATTGATTCGATTCTCTCGATCCATCGGGTTAAAGCAATGACACCCCCTGTGCCATCGAAGAATGTCGGTTTTGCGTTCATGAAGTCTTTATAGGAACCCCCTTTTTGGTGTCCCTGGCTATCATCTGGGTTTTGGGTTCCATCTCCCGAACCCCTAGAGTTCAGTTGAGGTAGGAGAGCTGATATGGTGGCAGAAGTGGTTGCCTGAAGTGTTTCCAAATCGATTTGAATTGGAGGTGGTGGCGGAGGAGGATTGTTGTTGTTCGTTGAGCTGGGTCTCTTTCTTGGAGGCATCTTGATCTAAAAAGATCAGGTAAGAGAGGATCATAAGTCCTCTGAATTGAATCAAGAGATATGGGACAGGAGATATCTCATCAAGACAATATATAATATCATACTAAGCGATAAAGCAGAAAGGAGTTATCAAGACAGAACATTTTATCGCTAGAGGAATGATCAAGGAATAATGCGTATACGAGGATTTCTACAAAGAATCGGCTCGAGAAATACTCCCATAGTATTTCATGGTTCGCTGCAGCGACGATTTGTTGTTTGGGATATTGGGTAAGTTTTAGGTATGCCGCATACCACGCTCACTCCCAAGCACATGTTGGCCGTGTCTCGAATGAATATAGTTGGCCAGGCTATATTGACCCTAGACACGACTACATAACTGCCCAGGTTTAACCGCAGCGTACAACACTCATTTACTTATGTTTTATTCTACTTGTAGTTACGGATTTCGACGGCTCGGCATACTTAAATACTTTTGAAAATACTTATATTCTGTAGGATACTTTTAGTTCAGAGCACTTAGGCCCTTTAATGTTTATAGTTTTATACCATGTAAGGTTTGGTATACTCTGTTCACTATAAACAAGGGCTCCGATACCAATCTGTCACACCCCGAAAATCAAAAGCGGAAACATTTCCGGGGTTGACTCCATGTTGTGTATCAAATCCAATGTACATAGTAATCACAGTAAACAACCATTACATTACATTTATATGAAAGTTTACATTTGGTTCAAAAGTAAGTTGTACAAAAGTTGTACATATATCATATGAACAAAACGAGACGAGTCTTCCACGCACTCCATCTTCACCAAAAGAGATCACCGGGTACCTGTCTAATTCGGACCTGAGAATACAAGCAGTTTGAAAATCAGCATAAAGCTGGTGAGTTCATAAGCGGTTTTGTTTTATGAAAATGTATCGGTTACCTTTAGTTTTCCGAAAAGGTTTGTTATCCAAGAAAATCCCATATTTTCTTATGTAATGTTAGTTTGGTTATCTTTCGTTACAGTTCAGTTACACGTTATATGTTAACCCCAGGAAAATCCCATATTTTCCTAAATGCAAGATTTACTGAATAAAACAGAGTATAGTTTAATACACAAAACTATATTTTGAAAATCATAGGATTACTATCCCGAATACGATATGAAATACCCTAATATACACGAACTGTAGATAGAAAGTAGTTTGAAAACCTTGGGACTAACATCCCGAACTAGTTACAAGATAGTTTGATATGCTAGAAAATATAGATTGAAAACCATGGGACTACTATCCCGAATCAGATATGAGATTATTTGATAAAACCATGGGATCACTATCCCGAATTTGATATAAGATATTTAGATAAAATCATGGGATTACCTATTGGATTAATGTCTAAGTCCATAACTATATTTGGTATGTACTTGACCCGACCCGGCATGGTCCATTTGGGTTGCACTTCACCGACACAATTTATATGGATAATCTTTTGAGAATAATATGTTTATGATTAATATTAATATATTATAAGTTCTAATATATTAATATGGAATCATATTATTTAATTAGTATTGATCAAGAATTAATTTATAATTAATTAAGTGATCAAAAGGAACTAATTAAATATGGACTCTTATATATATGGAATGGGCCAAGTTCATTTAGGTTGGGCTAAGCTTTCATGGATAGTACATGGAGTGTTTAACCCATGGATCCTAGGAAATGAAAGGTCATGGGTATTAGGGTTTAACCCTAATCCTCCATACTATATAAAGATGTCTTTGGTTGGTGAAATAGGCACTAGTGTGGATACACTAAAGAAGGGCTAGCCAATTTCACTAGAGAGAACCAAGTAATCATATTCTCTAAAGTATTCCAAGGTGTCTTGGTGATTTGTGATTCCACTTGAGGCTTCCACACTATTGGGGCTAAGCTCTTAAAGCTTGAAGACATCAAGCTACATCAAGAGGTATGTATTCTATCTTGTTACATTCATAGTTTTTGTATGCTAGATTAGGATAATACCTTGGATGTTCTTATTTGCATGTATAATAGAGAAAACATAGATCCAAGGTATTTAGGGTTGCATGTACACTTAGGAAGTTTTAGAATGCACATAACCCAACAGTGGTATCAGAGCCAGGTTGTTTTCTGTTATATTGATGCAAATATTTTATTTTCCAAGTTGAAAAAAAAGGAGAAAACCATGAAGTTTGTCAAATTTTAAGATAATTACTTGTTCTTGTGAAAAACTAATTATTTGTAAAATTTGAATAATTTGCTTTATTAGTTGAATTAGGTCAAATTTAATAAAAGATAAAATGATATGATTATTTTATTAGTTTTAAAAGTTTGATCTAAAGAGTTTTATTTTTTGAAACCTCCATAAGTTATGGATATGAAAAGGTTTTTAAAAAAAATTCATTCAAAGTTTTTATGGAGTTACAAAATTTGGTGTTAATGTTTTAAAGGATTCCATAACTTAAGAATAAGTTATGGATCACCAAAAGTTTTTTGTGTTACCTTGTTTTATGAGTGAATTTAGATTAATGAATAAAATTATGTGATAGTTGGTTTTAATCCAAATTAATCTAAAAGAAGTTCATAAAATGTGTTTATGTAACTTATAAGTCACATTTATGAATCTTAAAACTCATAAAAGTTGGCAAAGGTTACAAAAATGAAGAGTCTAGTTCTAATTAAAAGGTGTTATGACTCCATAATTTGTCCTCAAGTTATGGAGGACCAAGAGTCTCTTCATTAAATAATAAATTAAAAAAAAAAAGAGTAACCTTAATTAATTCCATAAGTTATAAAATAAAGAAAAAGTTAATTCTTTTATTAGTTTAAAGTCTTCCATAACTTGTCCTCAAGTTATGGAACTTGAAGAGTTTTTGGATTAAAACTACTTTAAACACATAAGTTATGGAATTAATTAGTTTTGAATAGTTTCAAAACTTGCCCTCAAGTTTTGGAATTTGTAAAGTTTTCTCTTATGAATACTTTAATTCCAAGTTAGCCCTTAGAATTTTAAAAGTTAAAATTCAACCCTTATAATTTATAATATTATAAGTTAATAATATATATATATATATATATATATATATATATATATATATATATATATATATATATGTATAAGAGTAAAGTCAGTCTTACCGCTAGTACGCCTCATTCACGAAACCAGTCTATAAGGTGGGTATAAGGTTGTTGCCTACAAAATGGCAACTTAATGGGTGTCCACTCTCACCCACCGCTTGCTTGACCGGTGGAGGGTCGTTAGCCGAACGGGTTTGACAAGACTATAACTAACCCTTCATTAAAAGTATTAATGATAAATACTAAGTAACTAAACTCTTAATAATACCCAATCTTAGTTACTTAGAAAAATGTGAATAAGGTGCTAATCCATGAAATTACACTTTGCACTTTGTTTAAGTCGGTTAGTGGAGCGTGTGTGGTTAATCGGCACACTAAATCGTATTTAACAAGGTAGGCAAAGGGTAACTTAATGTTTATCATAGTATCGGTGGAGCGTGTGTGGTTAACCGGCACATCGATTGAGGGGTAAACACTTAAGGGTACCAAGTAATTTGCATGGTTACTTCACACCTTGTTTTGTGATCCTCGGCATCCCAGTCACAAAACCTGAAGGGCACACTCGAGATTGAAACATGCCTTTGAAAAGTTCAATGAATCTCAAAGATCTAGGAGTTTCAAAACCAATTAAAACCTAATAATTCATTTCGTTTATCTTGGTGGAAATTGGTGAATCGTCATTCACCTACCTTCAAATATTTTATAGCTTGGATTACGGCATACCTCTTCTAAGTTATAAAATAGTTTGTTGGGTCCTAGCCTTAATATTTCATATTGGGTGTCATATTAAGGACTTTAAATCAACTATCTTGAATATCTCCCAAAAGATGTCTATAATAGACACCTATGATCTTCCCAAATCTAGTGAAACAAGGTTTCCTAAATGAAGATGATGTCCTTTGGAAATCATACTTCTTTCACCTCCTCCAATTATTCTCCCCAACCCACAAGTTCTTGAAAAGTTTAAGGTCACTCAAGCCCTATTGGCAAGGCAAGGTCTAGGTGTGAACACATCTTGGAGATGTAGTCACATATTGACAAGCCGGGAGAGTTGGGTGACAAAGTCTTGAGAAAGTTGGTGGTTCAATCACTTTCTAAGTCACATAGTGAGTTCCTTTGGGACACCTATGAAACAGACTATGACAAGACCCTTAATGATCTTATCTATTTGCTAAGATCAACTTCCTAAAACTTTATGGACATTGACAATGATGACATTGGATATCCAGTAAAGCATTCTCTTCCCAATGGAAAGGGATCGGCCATAGTCAACTCGGTTGACCAAATGGTAAAGAGAAAAGCTAAGTCTGTGATAGTCTCGTGTACCGTTATCAAAGGGTCCATACGTTTATATTGCCAAGGGAAGGGGCATTGGTTGCGAAGCTGCCAAATTTACCTAAGGATGTTAAAGTCAATAAGTTTGACTCTACTTCAGGTAAAGACCACTATCTAACTCTGTTAAGTTTCTATTCTGAGATTCCTGATACATGATGTGACTGGGTCACATGGTGATGTTTTAAGAATCAAAGAAAAGTGAAGAAACTTAAAGAAAGAATATGCTGAATCTGATGGCGTAGATGGATTTCTATCGCATAGTTTGAAGATCGGATTCTTGAGCAACTTCTTAGGAGTTATGAGATATTGCTTAGGAATAGATAACAACAAGTTTTCATATGGATTTTAAGGATAAGTTTTTCCGCAAAGTTTTAAAATAAAAGAAAAATTTTTTGATTTTATTTATTTTAAAATATCCTTACAATGGCTTTTGAGGAAAAATTGTTGCTTATATGATTCCATTAAGAGCAAGAGTGGAAATATGAAGTTGATTCTTTCATTTGTGGTAATGTCTATCTTTACCAAATAAGGAAAGATTCTCATCACCCAAGTTTCATTTGGACCGGGACTTGGAATCATGCAAGTTATATAGCATGATGAATGAGAACTTTCAAGTTTTGGAAAAATTAAGACTAATTACTGGTTCACATGGATGCGTGAGTCAAGTGAAGGACTAAAGGATCGAGTACACAGTCTTGTGCACTGATTAAGTCCACCACAAAAGATCGATAAGATTATTCGTCATAGTTTACTAAAGCTCAGTAAATATGATTATACTTACATGCTTAAGTGTAACTCTGAGAGATTGGAAAAGGTTCCAATGTAAGGCAGAGCGAATAAGAAGAATCAAATTAGGCAAAAGGATAAAAGTTTCTCAAATCTGAAAAGATGGGAGAGTACTTTAGTATCAGTTTTTGTGATCATCTTAATGATTAAGAAACCATATCAAAATTAGTTCTCTAAGGAAATCTTAGTGCATTCTTATGACTAAGAAGAGGAACTTGAATTGTTGAAATGGTTAAATCAAGAAGATGAGTCATACTTCGTTCCAATACAAGTCTTAGAGTCATACTCCAAGATTGTCATTTGAGTGACATGTCTTAAAGAAGGTTTAAAACACTTGTCAAATGTAAAGTAAAAATTTTCTACTCTTGTACATTTGAAATTGGTAAGTTGTGATGTTTTGGATAAAACAAAGACCAACTTAGGCCAATTGGGTAAAGTGTTTTTCTTGATTAGAATCCGCACTATCTCTTGGATGTTTGACAAGGGAGTCTTATATGTCAAGAGGACAGTGGGAGTCTTAAAGGTCTTGAAAGTCTCAAGAAATAATCAAGAATAAAACCTGAAGTTCTTCACTAGCACACGACTTGAGGTTTATAACCTATCGTGTTGACATATCTGTGCCCATTCCAGTTAAAGTTGGCTTTGCATATGAGTTCTTAGAGTTCTCAGTTTGTTGCATAACAACTTGGAAGCAATGGCAGGCCCTTGAGCTGCCAGGTGGCAAGAAGTTAAGATTGAGTTCAATCCATATGGTTTTGGATTTGTCATTATCTTTGTCTTGTGATTATGGTTTGACAAATTCATATGGGTAGGAACTCATACACCATATAAATCTAAGTGTCATAAGGTTTCTCTCCGATTCATGAAAATGATGGTGAGGAAACGCTTTCACTAAGTAGATTTTACGAAGATATCAATTGTGTTATTTGCATTTTCAAAAGTCGTTAGTGGAGCGCGTGTGGTTAACCGGCACACTAACATGGACTTGTGAGAAATGGCAAATGCCTAAGCAATTGAGACCATGATTACGGTATCCCTTTTCATGGTTCTTGAAATTGCTTAGACACACAGGTGAGCTATCTTTGGAAAGGGTGTGTGAATCTAAATTTCAGACTGTCCAGCTGATTTCTGAGTACATGTCAAAGCTAGTGGGAGCATAAGTGTTATGCTAATAATCATCATGTTAGTGGGAGCATGATAATTATGATAAGTATTGCAAGTTAGCAATGTTAATTATAGAAAACAAAAGTTTCAATTGGGAAAAAGTTGTTTTGCTATAATTAAGGGATAGGAAATTATACTTCATCTAAAATCTATAAGCTTAGATCGTGAGGTTTTAATCATTTAGTCATGGATATATATGAATTTCATGTTGGAATGGCTCAACATAAGGAACTTCTGTATATGGGTCCATTATTTGCGTTCTAAAATTCGATTGTGATTACGACATCCCTTTTCATAATCTGAATTATGAGAACTTGGCAAATTGAAATGGAAATATTATAGCAAAAGACTGGTTTAGTCTTTATGTAAGACATCATGAATCGTGTCCCATATGCTTCAGATATAGGATCGATTACATGTGCTATATTCATCCGTTCTAAAATTTTCCAAAATGCTTGGGGCATTAAGAAGGGAAAAGGTTTAGAACTGGATATGACTAAAAGGATTAAACAATTGTCGAGGACAATCTAAGGTTTACCAAAGATTGGTTACTCAAGGGCAATTGGAAGTATAGTGATAATTCTGGAAGGACCATATTGACATAATCTGTAAGGAGGCAACTCTTGTTCAGAAGTGATAGTCAAAATGGAATCTGGAAATGTTTCAAAGTTAGAATTTTCAATCTGTGTAAGATTAAGGAAACTTAATGCAAGAAGGATATTTCAAGGAGTTGATCTCCTTTGGAATACTCTGTAATGATTGTTGCCAAGTCTTTGTGACTTTGTGCATAATCGTTACAAGAGAATCAATGCATATAAGTTTAGAATCTAACAGATTTCTGTAAATGGCATGAATTTGGAATTCTTGCATTTGCAGTAAGGATTTGGGAGTGTGAAAAGAGAATCATTGAAGTTATGTTCAATTGATCTAGTTCACAAAATAAAGATCATAGACAAACATAGTATGCATACTTGGTGTGTGGCATGACTAGTGTTTAAGAAAACATAGTGTACATGCTTGGAGCATGGGACAACTATTGTTTTAAATTAAAGAATAAAGTTGATAGCTGAAACAATATACAATGAATAATGTGTAATCATATGGTGATAAATAAAAGGTGTTTTATTTATGTTCAAAGGGTTGATACCATATTGGATTCAATTATTATTGGGTTTTATTTTGCATGTTTTGACTTCCCGAATAAACTGGGTTATTCTTCCTGAATGACTAAGTTATTCAAACATCCACAGTCGGTCATATGTTGGAAGTAGATATGAATTAAGACTGTCATGGGTTGGCTTGTAGAGGTCTAAGGTGTTGGAGAAAGGGTTACAACACTCATGAGTGCTCATAAGTTCTGAGTATTGGATTCAACCCGCGCTCATTGGAATCACTTCATGGATTTTATCACGAGTGATCATGAGACAATAATATCTTATATTCTTCAAACCTAGAGATATGAGTTGTTACTATGAGTTGGTTGTACATTGATTGCACGAAAACGCATTTGGTAACTCGGTGCTATAAAACGTGCCTTAGTGTATGATTCAACAAGTAGTAGAACAAGCCATATGAGTCGAAGTTTATCCATTCCTTTTACCTTCGGGATAAAAGCGATATCTGTGGGCCCCTCGATGATTTGATGATGACAAATGGAAGTGCTCGGCCGGGCCAGGACTGATTTGATGTGTTCAATTAGTCAGTCGTCATAAATCGGAAATCGGGAAACAACAAATGGACAGAGAGAATGATTATAATCCATGTCTCAGTCCATATGATATCTAGAATGGAGGGATATATAATCCCTTATCTAATGGACAAGTTCGTTGACAAGATCAGAGTTCGACAGCAGCTTTAAGAGCTACGATTGCCAGTTAGGTTTGAAGTCATACACAATAATAGTTTTAGACTTATCCAAGTGGGAGACTGTTGGATTAATGTCTAAGTCCATAACTATATTTGGTATGTACTTGACCCGACCCGACATGGTCCATTTGGGTTGCACTTCACCGACACAATTTATATGGATAATCTTTTGAGAATAGTATGTTTATGATTAATATTAATATATTATAAGTTCTAATATATTAATATGGAATCATATTATTTAATTAGTATTGATCAAGAATTAATTTATAGTTAATTAAGTGATCAAAAGGAACTAATTAAATATGGACTCTTATATATATGGAATGGGCCAAGTTCATTTAGGTTGGGCTAAGCTTTCATGGATAGTCCATGGAGTGTTTAACCCATGGATCCTAGGAAATGAAAGGTCATGGGTATTAGGGTTTAACCCTAATCCTCCATACTATATAAAGATGTCTTTGGTTGGTGAAATAGGCACTAGTGTGGATACACTAAAGAAGGGCTAGCCAATTTCACTAGAGAGAACCAAGTAATCATATTCTCTAAAGTATTCCAAGGTGTCTTGGTGATTTGTGATTCCACTTGAGGCTTCCACACTATTGGGGCTAAGCTCTTAAAGCTTGAAGACATCAAGCTACATCAAGAGGTATGTATTCTATCTTGTTACATTCATAGTTTTTGTATGCTAGATTAGGATAATACCTTGGATGTTCTTATTTGCATGTATAATAGAGAAAACATAGATCCAAGGTATTTAGGGTTGCATGTACACTTAGGAAGTTTTAGAATGCACATAACCCAACAGTGGTATCAGAGCCAGGTTGTTTTCTGTTATATTGATGCAAATATTTTATTTTCCAAGTTGAAAAAAAAGGAGAAAACCATGAAGTTTGTCAAATTTTAAGATAATTACTTGTTCTTGTGAAAAACTAATTATTTGTAAAATTTGAATAATTTGCTTTATTAGTTGAATTAGGTCAAATTTAATAAAAGATAAAATGATATGATTATTTTATTAGTTTTAAAAGTTTGATCTAAAGAGTTTTATTTTTTGAAACCTCCATAAGTTATGGATATGAAAAGGTTTTTAAAAAAAATTCATTCAAAGTTTTTATGGAGTTACAAAATTTGGTGTTAATGTTTTAAAGGATTCCATAACTTAAGAATAAGTTATGGATCACCAAAAGTTTTTTGTGTTACCTTGTTTTATGAGTGAATTTAGATTAATGAATAAAATTATGTGATAGTTGGTTTTAATCCAAATTAATCTAAAAGAAGTTCATAAAATGTGTTTATGTAACTTATAAGTCACATTTATGAATCTTAAAACTCATAAAAGTTGGCAAAGGTTACAAAAATGAAGAGTCTAGTTCTAATTAAAAGGTGTTATGACTCCATAATTTGTCCTCAAGTTATGGAGGACCAAGAGTCTCTTCATTAAATAATAAATTAAAAAAAAAAGAGTAACCTTAATTAATTCCATAAGTTATAAAATAAAGAAAAAGTTAATTCTTTTATTAGTTTAAAGTCTTCCATAACTTGTCCTCAAGTTATGGAACTTGAAGAGTTTTTGGATTAAAACTACTTTAAACACATAAGTTATGGAATTAATTAGTTTTGAATAGTTTCAAAACTTGCCCTCAAGTTTTGGAATTTGTAAAGTTTTCTCTTATGAATACTTTAATTCCAAGTTAGCCCTTAGAATTTTAAAAGTTAAAATTCAACCCTTATAATTTATAATATTATAAGTTAATAATATATATATATATATATATATATATATATATATATATATATATATATATATATATGTATAAGAGTAAAGTCAGTCTTACCGCTAGTACGCCTCATTCACGAAACCAGTCTATAAGGTGGGTATAAGGTTGTTGCCTACAAAATGGCAACTTAATGGGTGTCCACTCTCACCCACCGCTTGCTTGACCGGTGGAGGGTCGTTAGCCGAACGGGTTTGACAAGACTATAATTAACCCTTCATTAAAAGTATTAATGATAAATACTAAGTAACTAAACTCTTAATAATACCCAATCTTAGTTACTTAGAAAAATGTGAATAAGGTGCTAATCCATGAAATTACACTTTGCACTTTGTTTAAGTCGGTTAGTGGAGCGTGTGTGGTTAATCGGCACACTAACTCGTATTTAACAAGGTAGGCAAAGGGTAACTTAATATTTATCATAGTATCGGTGGAGCGTGTGTGGTTAACCGGCACATCGATTGAGGGGTAAACACTTAAGGGTACCAAGTAATTTGCATGGTTACTTCACACCTTGTTTTGTGATCCTCGGCATCCCAGTCACAAAACCTGAAGGGCACACTCGAGATTGAAACATGCCTTTGAAAAGTTCAATGAATCTCAAAGATCTAGGAGTTTCAAAACCAATTAAAACCTAATAATTCATTTCGTTTATCTTGGTGGAAATTGGTGAATCGTCATTCACCTACCTTCAAATATTTTATAGCTTGGATTACGGCATACCTCTTCTAAGTTATAAAATAGTTTGTTGGGTCCTAGCCTTAATATTTCATATTGGGTGTCATATTAAGGACTTTAAATCAACTATCTTGAATATCTCCCAAAAGATGTCTATAATAGACACCTATGATCTTCCCAAATCTAGTGAAACAAGGTTTCCTAAATGAAGATGATGTCCTTTGGAAATCATACTTCTTTCACCTCCTCCAATTATTCTCCCCAACCCACAAGTTCTTGAAAAGTTTAAGGTCACTCAAGCCCTATTGGCAAGGCAAGGTCTAGGTGTGAACACATCTTGGAGATGTAGTCACATATTGACAAGCCGGGAGAGTTGGGTGACAAAGTCTTGAGAAAGTTGGTGGTTCAATCACTTTCTAAGTCACATAGTGAGTTCCTTTGGGACACCTATGAAACAGACTATGACAAGACCCTTAATGATCTTATCTATTTGCTAAGATCAACTTCCTAAAACTTTATGGACATTGACAATGATGACATTGGATATCCAGTAAAGCATTCTCTTCCCAATGAAAAGGGATCGGCCATAGTCAACTCGGTTGACCAAATGGTAAAGAGAAAAGCTAAGTCTGTGATAGTCTCGTGTACCATTATCAAAGGGTCCATACGTTTATATTGCCAAGGGAAGGGGCATTGGTTGCGAAGCTGCCAAATTTACCTAAGGATGTTAAAGTCAATAAGTTTG
The DNA here is from genome assembly GCF_002870075.4 of Lactuca sativa. Lineage (NCBI taxonomy): Eukaryota > Viridiplantae > Streptophyta > Magnoliopsida > Asterales > Asteraceae > Lactuca > Lactuca sativa. The sequence continues at coordinate 248,249,835 of NC_056623.2, read as the reverse complement.
ACTCTACTTCAGGTAAAGACCACTATCTAACTCTGTTAAGTTTCTATTCTGAGATTCCTGATACATGATGTGACTGGGTCACATGGTGATGTTTTAAGAATCAAAGAAAAGTGAAGAAACTTAAAGAAAGAATATGCTGAATCTGATGGCGTAGATGGATTTCTATCGCATAGTTTGAAGATCGGATTCTTGAGCAACTTCTTAGGAGTTATGAGATATTGCTTAGGAATAGATAACAACAAGTTTTCATATGGATTTTAAGGATAAGTTTTTCCGCAAAGTTTTAAAATAAAAGAAAAATTTTTTGATTTTATTTATTTTAAAATATCCTTACAATGGCTTTTGAGGAAAAATTGTTGCTTATATGATTCCATTAAGAGCAAGAGTGTAAATATGAAGTTGATTCTTTCATTTGTGGTAATGTCTATCTTTACCAAATAAGGAAAGATTCTCATCACCCAAGTTTCATTTGGACCGGGACTTGGAATCATGCAAGTTATATAGCATGATGAATGAGAACTTTCAAGTTTTGGAAAAATTAAGACTAATTACTGGTTCACATGGATGCGTGAGTCAAGTGAAGGACTAAAGGATCGAGTACACAGTCTTGTGCACTGATTAATTCCACCACAAAAGATCGATAAGATTATTCGTCATAGTTTACTAAAGCTCAGTAAATATGATTATACTTACATGCTTAAGTGTAACTCTGAGAGATTGGAAAAGGTTCCAATGTAAGGCAGAGCGAATAAGAAGAATCAAATTAGGCAAAAGGATAAAAGTTTCTCAAATCTGAAAAGATGGGAGAGTACTTTAGTATCAGTTTTTGTGATCATCTTAATGATTAAGAAACCATATCAAAATTAGCTCTCTAAGGAAATCTTAGTGCATTCTTATGACTAAGAAGAGGAACTTGAATTGTTGAAATGGTTAAATCAAGAAGATGAGTCATACTTCGTTCCAATACAAGTCTTAGAGTCATACTCCAAGATTGTCATTTGAGTGACATGTCTTAAAGAAGGTTTAAAACACTTGTCAAATGTAAAGTAAAAATTTTCTACTCTTGTACATTTGAAATTGGTAAGTTGTGATGTTTTGGATAAAACAAAGACCAACTTAGGCCAATTGGGTAAAGTGTTTTTCTTGATTAGAATCCGCACTATCTCTTGGATGTTTGACAAGGGAGTCTTATATGTCAAGAGGACAGTGGGAGTCTTAAAGGTCTTGAAAGTCTCAAGAAATAATCAAGAATAAAACCTGAAGTTCTTCACTAGCACACGACTTGAGGTTTATAACCTATCGTGTTGACATATCTGTGCCCATTCCAGTTAAAGTTGGCTTTGCATATGAGTTCTTAGAGTTCTCAGTTTGTTGCATAACAACTTGGAAGCAATGGCAGGCCCTTGAGCTGCCAGGTGGCAAGAAGTTAAGATTGAGTTCAATCCATATGGTTTTGGATTTGTCATTATCTTTGTCTTGTGATTATGGTTTGACAAATTCATATGGATAGGAACTCATACACCATATAAATCTAAGTGTCATAAGGTTTCTCTCCGATTCATGAAAATGATGGTGAGGAAACGCTTTCACTAAGTAGATTTTACGAAGATATCAATTGTGTTATTTGCATTTTCAAAAGTCGTTAGTGGAGCGCGTGTGGTTAACCGGCACACTAACATGGACTTGTGAGAAATGGCAAATGCCTAAGCAATTGAGACCATGATTACGGTATCCCTTTTCATGGTTCTTGAAATTGCTTAGACACACAGGTGAGCTATCTTTGGAAAGGATGTGTGAATCTAAATTTCAGACTGTCCAGCTGATTTCTGAGTACATGTCAAAGCTAGTGGGAGCATAAGTGTTATGCTAATAATCATCATGTTAGTGGGAGCATGATAATTATGATAAGTATTGCAAGTTAGCAATGTTAATTATAGAAAACAAAAGTTTCAATTGGGAAAAAGTTGTTTTGCTATAATTAAGGGATAGGAAATTATACTTCATCTAAAATCTATAAGCTTAGATCGTGAGGTTTTAATCATTTAGTCATGGATATATATGAATTTCATGTTGGAATGGCTCAACATAAGGAACTTCTGTATATGGGTCCATTATTCGCGTTCTAAAATTCGATTGTGATTACGGCATCCCTTTTCATAATCTGAATTATGAGAACTTGGCAAATTGAAATGGAAATATTATAGCAAAAGACTGGTTTAGTCTTTATGTAAGACATCATGAATCGTGTCCCATATGCTTCAGATATAGGATCGATTACATGTGCTATATTCATCCGTTCTAAAATTTTCCAAAATGCTTGGGGCATTAAGAAGGGAAAAGGTTTAGAACTGGATATGACTAAAAGGATTAAACAATTGTCGAGGACAATCTAAGGTTTACCAAAGATTGGTTACTCAAGGACAATTGGAAGTATAGTGATAATTCTGGAAGGACCATATTGACATAATCTGTAAGGAGGCAACTCTTGTTCAGAAGTGATAGTCAAAATGGAATCTGGAAATGTTTCAAAGTTAGAATTTTCAATCTGTGTAAGATTAAGGAAACTTAATGCAAGAAGGATATTTCAAGGAGTTGATCTCCTTTGGAATACTCTGTAATGATTGTTGCCAAGTCTTTGTGACTTTGTGCATAATCGTTACAAGAGGATCAATGCATATAAGTTTAGAATCTAACAGATTTCTGTAAATGGCATGAATTTGGAATTCTTGCATTTGCAGTAAGGATTTGGGAGTGTGAAAAGAGAATCATTGAAGTTATGTTCAATTGATCTAGTTCACAAAATAAAGATCATAGACAAACATAGTATGCATACTTGGTGTGTGGCATGACTAGTGTTTAAGAAAACATAGTGTACATGCTTGGAGCATGGGACAACTATTGTTTTAAATTCAAGAATAAAGTTGATAGCTGAAACAATATACAATGAATAATGTGTAATCATATGGTGATAAATAAAAGGTGTTTTATTTATGTTCAAAGGGTTGATACCATATTGGATTCAATTATTATTGGGTTTTATTTTGCATGTTTTGACTTCCCGAATAAACTGGGTTATTCTTCCTGAATGACTAAGTTATTCAAACATCCACAGTCGGTCATATGTTGGAAGTAGATATGAATTAAGACTGTCATGGGTTGGCTTGTAGAGGTCTAAGGTGTTGGAGAAAGGGCTACAACACTCATGAGTGCTCATAAGTTCTGAGTATTGGATTCAACCCGCGCTCATTGGAATCACTTCATGGATTTTATCACGAGTGATCATGAGACAATAATATCTTATATTCTTCAAACCTAGAGATATGAGTTGTTACTATGAGTTGGTTGTACATTGATTACACGAAAACGCATTTGGTAACTCGGTGCTATAAAACGTGCCTTAGTGTATGATTCAACAAGTAGTAGAACAAGCCATATGAGTCGAAGTTTATCCATTCCTTTTACCTTCGGGATAAAAGCGATATCTGTGGGCCCCTCGATGATTTGATGATGACAAATGGAAGTGCTCGGCCGGGCCAGGACTGATTTGATGTGTTCAATTAGTCAGTCGTCATAAATCGGAAATCGGGAAACAACAAATGGACAGAGAGAATGATTATAATCCATGTCTCAGTCCATATGATATCTAGAATGGAGGGATATATAATCCCTTATCTAATGGACAAGTTCGTTGACAAGATCAGAGTTCGACAGCAGCTTTAAGAGCTACGATTGCCAGTTAGGTTTGAAGTCATACACAATAATAGTTTTAGACTTATCCAAGTGGGAGACTGTTGGATTAATGTCTAAGTCCATAACTATATTTGGTATGTACTTGACCCGACCCGACATGGTCCATTTGGGTTGCACTTCACCGACACAATTTATATGGATAATCTTTTGAGAATAGTATGTTTATGATTAATATTAATATATTATAAGTTCTAATATATTAATATGGAATCATATTATTTAATTAGTATTGATCAAGAATTAATTTATAGTTAATTAAGTGATCAAAAGGAACTAATTAAATATGGACTCTTATATATATGGAATGGGCCAAGTTCATTTAGGTTGGGCTAAGCTTTCATGGATAGTCCATGGAGTGTTTAACCCATGGATCCTAGGAAATGAAAGGTCATGGGTATTAGGGTTTAACCCTAATCCTCCATACTATATAAAGATGTCTTTGGTTGGTGAAATAGGCACTAGTGTGGATACACTAAAGAAGGGCTAGCCAATTTCACTAGAGAGAACCAAGTAATCATATTCTCTAAAGTATTCCAAGGTGTCTTGGTGATTTGTGATTCCACTTGAGGCTTCCACACTATTGGGGCTAAGCTCTTAAAGCTTGAAGACATCAAGCTACATCAAGAGGTATGTATTCTATCTTGTTACATTCATAGTTTTTGTATGCTAGATTAGGATAATACCTTGGATGTTCTTATTTGCATGTATAATAGAGAAAACATAGATCCAAGGTATTTAGGGTTGCATGTACACTTAGGAAGTTTTAGAATGCACATAACCCAACAGTGGTATCAGAGCCAGGTTGTTTTCTGTTATATTGATGCAAATATTTTATTTTCCAAGTTGAAAAAAAAAGGAGAAAACCATGAAGTTTGTCAAATTTTAAGATAATTACTTGTTGTTGTGAAAAACTAATTATTTGTAAAATTTGAATAATTTGCTTTATTAGTTGAATTAGGTCAAATTTAATAAAAGATAAAATGATATGATTATTTTATTAGTTTTAAAAGTTTGATCTAAAGAGTTTTATTTTTTGAAACCTCCATAAGTTATGGATATGAAAAGGTTTTTAAAAAAAATTCATTCAAAGTTTTTATGGAGTTACAAAATTTGGTGTTAATGTTTTAAAGGATTCCATAACTTAAGAATAAGTTATGGATCACCAAAAGTTTTTTGTGTTACCTTGTTTTATGAGTGAATTTAGATTAATGAATAAAATTATGTGATAGTTGGTTTTAATCCAAATTAATCTAAAAGAAGTTCATAAAATGTGTTTATGTAACTTATAAGTCACATTTATGAATCTTAAAACTCATAAAAGTTGGCAAAGGTTACAAAAATGAAGAGTCTAGTTCTAATTAAAAGGTGTTATGACTCCATAATTTGTCCTCAAGTTATGGAGGACCAAGAGTCTCTTCATTAAATAATAAATTAAAAAAAAAAGAGTAACCTTAATTAATTCCATAAGTTATAAAATAAAGAAAAAGTTAATTCTTTTATTAGTTTAAAGTCTTCCATAACTTGTCCTCAAGTTATGGAACTTGAAGAGTTTTTGGATTAAAACTACTTTAAACACATAAGTTATGGAATTAATTAGTTTTGAATAGTTTCAAAACTTGCCCTCAAGTTTTGGAATTTGTAAAGTTTTCTCTTATGAATACTTTAATTCCAAGTTAGCCCTTAGAATTTTAAAAGTTAAAATTCAACCCTTATAATTTATAATATTATAAGTTAATAATATATATATATATATATATATATATATATATATATATATATATATATATATATATATATATATATATATGTATGTATGTATGTATAAGAGTAAAGTCAGTCTTACCGCTAGTACGCCTCATTCACGAAACCAGTCTATAAGGTGGGTATAAGGTTGTTGCCTACAAAATGGCAACTTAATGGGTGTCCACTCTCACCCACCGCTTGCTTGACCGGTGGAGGGTCGTTAGCCGAACGGGTTTGACAAGACTATAATTAACCCTTCATTAAAAGTATTAATGATAAATACTAAGTAACTAAACTCTTAATAATACCCAATCTTAGTTACTTAGAAAAATGTGAATAAGGTGCTAATCCATGAAATTACACTTTGCACTTTGTTTAAGTCGGTTAGTGGAGCGTGTGTGGTTAATCGGCACACTAACTCGTATTTAACAAGGTAGGCAAAGGGTAACTTAATGTTTATCATAGTATCGGTGGAGCGTGTGTGGTTAACCGGCACATCGATTGAGGGGTAAACACTTAAGGGTACCAAGTAATTTGCATGGTTACTTCACACCTTGTTTTGTGATCCTCGGCATCCCAGTCACAAAACCTGAAGGGCACACTCGAGATTGAAACATGCCTTTGAAAAGTTCAATGAATCTCAAAGATCTAGGAGTTTCAAAACCAATTAAAACCTAATAATTCATTTCGTTTATCTTGGTGGAAATTGGTGAATCGTCATTCACCTACCTTCAAATATTTTATAGCTTGGATTACGGCATACCTCTTCTAAGTTATAAAATAGTTTGTTGGGTCCTAGCCTTAATATTTCATATTGGGTGTCATATTAAGGACTTTAAATCAACTATCTTGAATATCTCCCAAAAGATGTCTATAATAGACACCTATGATCTTCCCAAATCTAGTGAAACAAGGTTTCCTAAATGAAGATGATGTCCTTTGGAAATCATACTTCTTTCACCTCCTCCAATTATTCTCCCCAACCCACAAGTTCTTGAAAAGTTTAAGGTCACTCAAGCCCTATTGGCAAGGCAAGGTCTAGGTGTGAACACATCTTGGAGATGTAGTCACATATTGACAAGTCGGGAGAGTTGGGTGACAAAGTCTTGAGAAAGTTGGTGGTTCAATCACTTTCTAAGTCACATAGTGAGTTCCTTTGGGACACCTATGAAACAGACTATGACAAGACCCTTAATGATCTTATCTATTTGCTAAGATCAACTTCCTAAAACTTTATGGACATTGACAATGATGACATTGGATATCCAGTAAAGCATTCTCTTCCCAATGGAAAGGGATCGGCCATAGTCAACTCGGTTGACCAAATGGTAAAGAGAAAAGCTAAGTCTGTGATAGTCTCGTGTACCATTATCAAAGGGTCCATACGTTTATATTGCCAAGGGAAGGGGCATTGGTTGCGAAGCTGCCAAATTTACCTAAGGATGTTAAAGTCAATAAGTTTGACTCTACTTCAGGTAAAGACCACTATCTAACTCTGTTAAGTTTCTATTCTGAGATTCCTGATACATGATGTGACTGGGTCACATGGTGATGTTTTAAGAATCAAAGAAAAGTGAAGAAACTTAAAGAAAGAATATGCTGAATCTGATGGCGTAGATGGATTTCTATCGCATAGTTTGAAGATCGGATTCTTGAGCAACTTCTTAGGAGTTATGAGATATTGCTTAGGAATAGATAACAACAAGTTTTCATATGGATTTTAAGGATAAGTTTTTCCGCAAAGTTTTAAAATAAAAGAAAAATTTTTTGATTTTATTTATTTTAAAATATCCTTACAATGGCTTTTGAGGAAAAATTGTTGCTTATATGATTCCATTAAGAGCAAGAGTGGAAATATGAAGTTGATTCTTTCATTTGTGGTAATGTCTATCTTTACCAAATAAGGAAAGATTCTCATCACCCAAGTTTCATTTGGACCGGGACTTGGAATCATGCAAGTTATATAGCATGATGAATGAGAACTTTCAAGTTTTGGAAAAATTAAGACTAATTACTGGTTCACATGGATGCGTGAGTCAAGTGAAGGACTAAAGGATCGAGTACACAGTCTTGTGCACTGATTAAGTCCACCACAAAAGATCGATAAGATTATTCGTCATAGTTTACTAAAGCTCAGTAAATATGATTATACTTACATGCTTAAGTGTAACTCTGAGAGATTGGAAAAGGTTCCAATGTAAGGCAGAGCGAATAAGAAGAATCAAATTAGGCAAAAGGATAAAAGTTTCTCAAATCTGAAAAGATGGGAGAGTACTTTAGTATCAGTTTTTGTGATCATCTTAATGATTAAGAAACCATATCAAAATTAGTTCTCTAAGGAAATCTTAGTGCATTCTTATGACTAAGAAGAGGAACTTGAATTGTTGAAATGGTTAAATCAAGAAGATGAGTCATACTTCGTTCCAATACAAGTCTTAGAGTCATACTCCAAGATTGTCATTTGAGTGACATGTCTTAAAGAAGGTTTAAAACACTTGTCAAATGTAAAGTAAAAATTTTCTACTCTTGTACATTTGAAATTGGTAAGTTGTGATGTTTTGGATAAAACAAAGACCAACTTAGGCCAATTGGGTAAAGTGTTTTTCTTGATTAGAATCCGCACTATCTCTTGGATGTTTGACAAGGGAGTCTTATATGTCAAGAGGACAGTGGGAGTCTTAAAGGTCTTGAAAGTCTCAAGAAATAATCAAGAATAAAACCTGAAGTTCTTCACTAGCACACGACTTGAGGTTTATAACCTATCGTGTTGACATATCTGTGCCCATTCCAGTTAAAGTTGGCTTTGCATATGAGTTCTTAGAGTTCTCAGTTTGTTGCATAACAACTTGGAAGCAATGGCAGGCCCTTGAGCTGCCAGGTGGCAAGAAGTTAAGATTGAGTTCAATCCATATGGTTTTGGATTTGTCATTATCTTTGTCTTGTGATTATGGTTTGACAAATTCATATGGGTAGGAACTCATACACCATATAAATCTAAGTGTCATAAGGTTTCTCTCCGATTCATGAAAATGATGGTGAGGAAACGCTTTCACTAAGTAGATTTTACGAAGATATCAATTGTGTTATTTGCATTTTCAAAAGTCGTTAGTGGAGCGCGTGTGGTTAACCGGCACACTAACATGGACTTGTGAGAAATGGCAAATGCCTAAGCAATTGAGACCATGATTACGGTATCCCTTTTCATGGTTCTTGAAATTGCTTAGACACACAGGTGAGCTATCTTTGGAAAGGGTGTGTGAATCTAAATTTCAGACTGTCCAGCTGATTTCTGAGTACATGTCAAAGCTAGTGGGAGCATAAGTGTTATGCTAATAATCATCATGTTAGTGGGAGCATGATAATTATGATAAGTATTGCAAGTTAGCAATGTTAATTATAGAAAACAAAAGTTTCAATTGGGAAAAAGTTGTTTTGCTATAATTAAGGGATAGGAAATTATACTTCATCTAAAATCTATAAGCTTAGATCGTGAGGTTTTAATCATTTAGTCATGGATATATATGAATTTCATGTTGGAATGGCTCAACATAAGGAACTTCTGTATATGGGTCCATTATTTGCGTTCTAAAATTCGATTGTGATTACGACATCCCTTTTCATAATCTGAATTATGAGAACTTGGCAAATTGAAATGGAAATATTATAGCAAAAGACTGGTTTAGTCTTTATGTAAGACATCATGAATCGTGTCCCATATGCTTCAGATATAGGATCGATTACATGTGCTATATTCATCCGTTCTAAAATTTTCCAAAATGCTTGGGGCATTAAGAAGGGAAAAGGTTTAGAACTGGATATGACTAAAAGGATTAAACAATTGTCGAGGACAATCTAAGGTTTACCAAAGATTGGTTACTCAAGGGCAATTGGAAGTATAGTGATAATTCTGGAAGGACCATATTGACATAATCTGTAAGGAGGCAACTCTTGTTCAGAAGTGATAGTCAAAATGGAATCTGGAAATGTTTCAAAGTTAGAATTTTCAATCTGTGTAAGATTAAGGAAACTTAATGCAAGAAGGATATTTCAAGGAGTTGATCTCCTTTGGAATACTCTGTAATGATTGTTGCCAAGTCTTTGTGACTTTGTGCATAATCGTTACAAGAGGATCAATGCATATAAGTTTAGAATCTAACAGATTTCTGTAAATGGCATGAATTTGGAATTCTTGCATTTGCAGTAAGGATTTGGGAGTGTGAAAAGAGAATCATTGAAGTTATGTTCAATTGATCTAGTTCACAAAATAAAGATCATAGACAAACATAGTATGCATACTTGGTGTGTGGCATGACTAGTGTTTAAGAAAACATAGTGTACATGCTTGGAGCATGGGACAACTATTGTTTTAAATTCAAGAATAAAGTTGATAGCTGAAACAATATACAATGAATAATGTGTAATCATATGGTGATAAATAAAAGGTGTTTTATTTATGTTCAAAGGGTTGATACCATATTGGATTCAATTATTATTGGGTTTTATTTTGCATGTTTTGACTTCCCGAATAAACTGGGTTATTCTTCCTGAATGACTAAGTTATTCAAACATCCACAGTCGGTCATATGTTGGAAGTAGATATGAATTAAGACTGTCATGGGTTGGCTTGTAGAGGTCTAAGGTGTTGGAGAAAGGGCTACAACACTCATGAGTGCTCATAAGTTCTGAGTATTGGATTCAACCCGCGCTCATTGGAATCACTTCATGGATTTTATCACGAGTGATCATGAGACAATAATATCTTATATTCTTCAAACCTAGAGATATGAGTTGTTACTATGAGTTGGTTGTACATTGATTGCACGAAAACGCATTTGGTAACTCGGTGCTATAAAACGTGCCTTAGTGTATGATTCAACAAGTAGTAGAACAAGCCATATGAGTCGAAGTTTATCCATTCCTTTTACCTTCGGGATAAAAGCGATATCTGTGGGCCCCTCGATGATTTGATGATGACAAATGGAAGTGCTCGGCCGGGCCAGGACTGATTTGATGTGTTCAATTAGTCAGTCGTCATAAATCGGAAATCGGGAAACAACAAATGGACAGAGAGAATGATTATAATCCATGTCTCAGTCCATATGATATCTAGAATGGAGGAATATATAATCCCTTATCTAATGGACAAGTTCGTTGACAAGATCAGAGTTCGACAGCTGCTTTAAGAGCTACGATTGCCAGTTAGGTTTGAAGTCATACACAATAATAGTTTTAGACTTATCCAAGTGGGAGACTGTTGGATTAATGTCTAAGTCCATAACTATATTTGGTATGTACTTGACCCGACCCGACATGGTCCATTTGGGTTGCACTTCACCGACACAATTTATATGGATAATCTTTTGAGAATAGTATGTTTATGATTAATATTAATATATTATAAGTTCTAATATATTAATATGGAATCATATTATTTAATTAGTATTGATCAAGAATTAATTTATAGTTAATTAAGTGATCAAAAGGAACTAATTAAATATGGACTCTTATATATATGGAATGGGCCAAGTTCATTTAGGTTGGGCTAAGCTTTCATGGATAGTCCATGGAGTGTTTAACCCATGGATCCTAGGAAATGAAAGGTCATGGGTATTAGGGTTTAACCCTAATCCTCCATACTATATAAAGATGTCTTTGGTTGGTGAAATAGGCACTAGTGTGGATACACTAAAGAAGGGCTAGCCAATTTCACTAGAGAGAACCAAGTAATCATATTCTCTAAAGTATTCCAAGGTGTCTTGGTGATTTGTGATTCCACTTGAGGCTTCCACACTATTGGGGCTAAGCTCTTAAAGCTTGAAGACATCAAGCTACATCAAGAGGTACGTATTCTATCTTGTTACATTCATAGTTTTTGTATGCTAGATTAGGATAATACCTTGGATGTTCTTATTTGCATGTATAATAGAGAAAACATAGATCCAAGGTATTTAGGGTTGCATGTACACTTAGGAAGTGTTAGAATGCACATAACCCAACATTACCATCCCGTACAAGATATAGATTCAAAACAAAATCTCAGCTGTGAATAAGTTTATATTAATACGTATTGTGAGTCGGGTAACCATGCCGATACAACAACGAGACCTCCTTGACGTTAGTCAGACATCGGACGATATACAGAATTTGTTACCCCAGGCGTGCCCGCTTAACTGTAGCTAGCAGTTCAGGTGTGGGATTGTCAGTCCCGAATAGATCTATTCACAAATTCCTCGCTCTCCCTCCAGGAGACTCTGGTTACACTTCCGGGGAGGATTTATTGATCATCCGTAAAGGGTAGTGACTACTCACAAGCTAATACTAAACTGTTCACAAGATTCTTATACGATATCAAACATACAACGATTATCAAACATGATAAAGTGAAAATGGATACATACTATGAAATTATCTGGCAATACATTCAAATGATACGGAGATAAACTGAATCAGACATAGTTTATCTAATAACTTTATACGGATATCAGTACATGATAATAAGAGAAATATAGAACCCCAAATTATTCCCATAATAATTTGATTAGTTTGGTTATTTTCTTAACTAAAATCCATTTAGTTGAAATTGATAAATCATTCCTTATGCTCAGCGTAATACATAAGGAGTAAAAGTGTTTATAAGTTTGCCAGATATTATTTGAAACACATAAATGTTATGATTTGAAAACAGTTATAGTTTGCTTGTATTCCCCCCTGAAAACATTGAAAAACACGGAAAAGGGCGTAGGGGTATGAACTCACCGGACGAGAAATGTGACGATTTGGATGCTAAGAGTTCATCTGGGGCTTGTAAATACACGAGGTTCCTAATTATAATGTAAAGATACACATTTGTATCTAATTAGGACTTAGATTGGTTATTAGAGAGTATAACCATGTGTTTTAATGCCAAAAACTTGTTTGTAAGGACTTCTAAAATTCATTCTAAGGATTTAGGGGTGTTATAGGGGCTAAACAACACCTAAAAATGAATTTATACCACATTTTAAGGAGTTTACGGCCCAAGCACTTGCCTTGGCCGTAAAATCAAAATAATCCTTCAAAAATCATGTTTCAAGTGTCCAAAATGCTAAAACTAATATCCTAAAATTCATATCTAAGCCTTATTTGTGTTTTGGAAGGGTTTAAGGTCAAGAAAACCCCAATAATATGAGTTTACGGCCCAAGCTTGTGCCTTGGCCGTAAACTCCTTCAAATCCCATAAAATCCATGTTTTAAATGTTCTAAGTCCAAATCATGAAGTCCTTTAGCCATAACTAGAGTCCAATTGAGTTTAGGAAGGGATTTAAGGGCTAAAAACCCTTCAACTTGGTGTTTACGGCCTAGGTAGCTTCCTGGGCCGTAAACTCATATATTGAGTCCCATTTCATGTTTAAACCTCTAATTTGGAAGCCAAATATGCTATACAATGAAGTTAGGAAGGTACCTTAGGGATTTGAGGCCTTAAAATTGAGTTTTGGACCCTTAAACTTGGATTTTAGGAGAGAGGTTAGAGAGAGAGTAGAGAGAGAGGGAAAAAGCTTCAAATGAAAGGTTTAACATGTTTATATAGCTCCCAAAACTTGGACACGGTGGAATTCTACCCGATACCGGCCTTAAACGAGGCTTTAGGTCGCACCCGATTAAGTTTTCGTCACCCGGCGGGGACGTTTCTAAAACTTATGAAATAAATGTTTTGGGCTAATTTCATGAGTTCCTAAAGGGTTTGGACATTTATTAGATGATAATAAACACAAAAATTTTAATTAACTAAACCCAAAAACGATATCGGGACATTTCGATATACGACGAGTTATACGGGTAGAATGGGTTTTCGGCGATGGAAAACTTCGGGTTGTTACATTATCCTCCCGTTAGAGAGAATTTCGTCCCGAAATTCAAAGAATAAGATATAGATCATGAATTGGAATGAGACACGAATGGATTTGTTGCCTTGGATCTTCACTTTCTCAAGTGGAATCAGGTCTCTACTAGGTGTTCTAACGAATTCTCATTAACGAGACGTGTCTTTGATTCGTACTTTAACTCTCTCTCAATTTATGATATCAATCGGTTTTCTCATGGGAGTTCCAACCCTGAACGACTTCGGTTTCCTCAAAGGAATCACTAGGGTTTTGTTAGGCAGACGCTTCTAAGGATTCGAGACGTGATGGTCTAGATAGATGTTACCAAGTTTTAAGGGCATCCGAAATCTGAAGGTTGCAGAATCGATCTCTACGAAGATCTCGAAAGTTCTGATGTGAGACTAAACTAGACATTCAAAAGAAACTCCCGGAAATCCTTCGGGATATACATTTAGAGGAAAGAGCTGCTAGCTTCCCGTTTCTCAATAATCACAGAAACGAGGGATGCGTGGTAATTCACATTGGGAAAACTTTTGAGTTCGAAGGCAAGGAATGATACGAAGGTTTGATGCTGAAGATTACGAGAACCGGGTCGAGAAAAAGATCTAGACGAGCGACCCCTTTCGAAACCAAGGATAACAACATGAATGAAACTTGGTCATTTCATGTTAAACATAGCATCAAAGTATTTTTGTAGAAAGTTTCCCCCTTTTTAAATCGAATGGAACAGAATAGTCCTTCGGACTGAGGATTCAATCTATGGGTACGAAGTTGGTGTTATCTATCTCATTGGTTAGTCATCCCGACGGTACACATTTCGATTACATACGAAGGATTGAGTTTAGAAAATGTTCGAATAGATAGATAACAGGTTTCTCTTTTAGTACTAAAATAGAAAAGAGTTGTAGGTATAAGGATTATCAAAGAGAAATATACCTGCGGCGGCAGAGGGATCAGTGGTTGTAGCTGTCTTGGGGCAATTCCTTTTGAAGTGTCCAGCTTCCCCACAATTGTAACAGGCCGGACTAATTCCCGCTCCGGATGATTGGTTCGTTGATTTGGCTGGTTTTCCGCAGGTTCGAGCAAGGTGGCCCTTATTGCCACATTTTTCGCAGATCCTTTCGCGACATGGACCAGGAATGCGGTGGTGGTAGTTGCACTTACTACACCAAGGAAGGGTACCAGTGTATCCACTGGCGGGAGTTTGGGCTGTGGAACCAACAGCTGAAACAGCAACAGGGGCAGTAGCAGCATGGACTGCTACTGTTTGCTGTTTCTTAGAAGACCCTTGCGTACTCTGGGCCTTCCGCTTGTTCCAGGATTTCTTTTTGCTTCCGCCTCCACTGGTGACTGGCTCGGGGGTGGTAGTTTCTTCATCAGAGTTGTCTTCGTGATCTATTAAGATTTTCGCAAGAGATTTAGCACTGTCATATGTGTCTGGCTTCGCAGCCAAGACATTCCCTTTGGTTGGTTGGGTCAGCCCCCAGATGAACTTCTCTATCTTTTTACTCTCCGGGGTAACCATTCCCAGACAAAGTAACGCCAGATCGTCAAATCTTGAGGTATAAGTAGCTATGTCGGAACCCTTCATCTTAAGGTTCCAAAGTTCGTGTTCTAGTTTCTGGAGTTCGCCCCGAGGGCAATATTCTGCGAGAAGAAGCTCCTTCATAGCTTCCTAACCCATAGCATTCGCTACAGGTAAAGTTAAGGATTTGACTCGGCCATTCCACCAAGTCAGGGTTTTGTCTAGGTAGGTGCAGGCGGCAAACTTGACTCTATCAGACTCCGAACAGGCGCATATTTCGAAGATTGATTCGATTCTCTCGATCCATCGGGTTAAAGCAATGACACCCCCTGTTCCATCGAAGAATGTTGGTTTTGCATTCATGAAGTCTTTATAGGAACCCCCTTTTTGGTGTCCCTGGCTATCATCTGGGTTTTGGGTTCCACCTCCCGAACCCCTAGAGTTCAGTTGAGGTAGGAGAGCTGATATGGTGGCAGAAATGGTTGCCTGAAGTGTTTCCAAATCGATTTGAATAGGAGGTGGTGGCGGAGGAGGATTGTTGTTGTTCGTTGAGCTGGGTCTCTTTCTTGGAGGCATCTTGATCTAAAAAGATCAGGAAAGAGAGGATCATAAGTCCTCTGAATTGAATCAAGAGATATGGGACAGGAGATATCTCATCAAGACAATATATAATATCATACTAAGCGATAAAGCAGAAAGGAGTTATCAAGACAGAACATTTTATCGCTAGAGGAATGATCAAGGAATAATGTGTATATGAGGATTTCTACAAAGAATCGGCTCGAGAAATACTCCCATAGTATTTCATGGTTCGCTGCAGCGACGATCTGTTGTTTGGGATATTGGGTAAGTTTTAGGTATACCGCATACCACGATCACTCCCAAGCACATGTTGGCCGTGTCTCGAATGAATATAGTTGGCCAGGCTATATTGACCCTAGACACGACTACATAACTGCCCAGGTTTAACCGCAGCGTACAACACCCATTTACTTATGTTTTGTTCTACTTGTACTTACGGATTTCGACGGCTCGGCATACTTAAATACTTTTGAAAATACTTATATTCTGTAGGATACTTTTAACTCAGAGCACTTAGGCCCTTTAATGTTTATAGTTTTATACCATGTAAGGTTTGGTATACTCTGTTCACTATAAACAAGGGCTCTGATAACAATCTGTCACACCCCGAAAATCAAAGGCGGAAACATTTTCGGGGTTGACTCCATGTTGTGTATCAAATCCAATGTACATAGTAATCACAGTAAACAACCATTACATTACATTTATATGAAAGTTTACATTTGGTTCAAAAGTAAGTTGTACAAAAGTTATACATATATCATATGAACAAAACGAGACGAGTCTTCCACGCACTCCATCTTCACCAAAAGAGATCACCGGGTACCTGTCTAATTCGGACCTGAGAATACAAGCAGTTTGAAAATCAGCATAAAGCTGGTGAGTTCATAAGCAGTTTTGTTTTATGAAAATGTATCGGTTTGCTTTAGTTTTCCGAAAAGGTTTGTTATCCAAGAAAATCCCATATTTTCTTATGTAATGTTAGTTTGGTTATCTTTCGTTACAGTTCAGTTACACGTTATATATTAACCCCAGGAAAATCCCATATTTTCCTAAATGCAAGATTTACTAAATAAAACAGAGTATAGTTTAATACACAAAAATATATTTTGAAAATCATAGGATTACTATCCCGAATACGATATGAAATACCCTAATATACACGAACTGTAGATAGAAAGTAGTTTGAAAACCTTGGGACTAACATCCCGAACTAGTTACAAGATAGTTTGATATGCTAGAAAATATAGATTGAAAACCATGGGACTACTATCCCGAATCAGGTATGAGATTATTTGATAAAACCATGGGATCACTATCCCGAATTTGATATAAGATAGTTAGATAAAATCATGGGATCACCATCCCGTACAAGATATAGATTCAAAACAAAATCTTAGCTGTGAATAAGTTTATATTAATACGTATTGTGAGTCGGGTAACCATGCTGATACGACAATGAGACCTCCTTGACGTTAGTCAGACGTCGGACGATATACAAAATTTGTCACCCCAGGCGTGCCCGCCTAACTGTAGCTAGCAGTTAAGGTGTGGGATTGTCAGTCCCGAATAGATCTATTCACAAATTCCTCGCTCTCCCTCCAGGAGACTCTGGTTACACTTCCGTGGAGGATTTATTGATCATCCATAAAGGGTAGTGACTACTCACAAGCTAATACTAAACTGTTCACAAGATTCTTATACGATATCAAACATACAACGATTATGAAACATGATACAGTGAAAATGGATGCATACTATGAAATTATCTGGCAATACATTCAAATGATACGGAGATAAACTGAATCAGACATAGTTTATCTAATAACTTTATACGGATATCAGTACATGATAATAAGAGAAATATAGAACCCCAAATTATTCCCATAATAATTTGATTAGTTTGGTTATTTTCTTAACTAAAATCCATTTAGTTGAAATTGATAAATCATTCCTTATGCTCAGCGTAATTATTTGAAACACATAAATGTTATGATTTGAAAACAGTTATAGTTTGCTTGTATTCCCCCCCTGAAAACATTGAAAAAGACGGAAAAGGGTGTAGGGGTATGAACTCACCGGACGAGAAATGTGACGATTTGGATGCTAAGAGTTGATTCGGGGCTTGTAAATACACGAGGTTCCTAATTATAATGTAAAGATACACATTTGTATCTAATTAGGACTTAGATTGGTTATTTGATAAGGACAATTGTTTCTAGTCGCGAAAACACTCCGATACAAGTGTTTGGAGGGACCCGGGTGGCGTTTAAGGACACTTATAGTTAGGATAATGTCACACCCCAAAACCAAGAACGGCGGAAACGTTCTGGGGCGGAGGACGTCATGTATAGTATCACAACATAGTAAATGTAAATAAGCAAACAACATCATCCATTGCATTAAATATATAATTTTAATACAAGAGTGTTTTGTACAGATATAGACACCAAAAATAATGTAACACAAAATAATATGAGATGAGTCTTGAATACGCTCCATCTTCTCAAAAGCTGGCCTCGGTACCTGTCTACTGATGACCTGAGAATACAAGTTATTTTGAAAGAGTTTATCAGCATTAAGCTGGTGCGTTCATAAGTATTTTAGTGTCAATGTTTATTGTCAAAACGTTTGAACCTATCTCAATGTATAAGTTTGTAAAAATATAAGTAAGTGTTTGAAAGTGTTTGTAAAAGTTTGAATCCTTCAGAAAATCCTATATTTTCTATTAAAGTAACCTTCTACCAAGGCTTAACTGTCTTGTGTACTCGTTTGTTGTAAAAGTGTGTAATCACCCAAGTATAACTATCATTTAATAAAATATAGTTTGTACATTAATGCTTAAGTGAGGTTATCACTAAAATATGTAATGGGTAAATCATTGTAGTACTGTAGTTTTGTATAATAGGAACTACTGTTGTACTAACTACCTTAAACCGGATTTATATTAAGGTATAATGTGATAAATTGCACCATGCTATCGACTGGTAACAACGACATAATGAATGGTCGTAATAAAGAAATTACGTTTGGCACCCGCAGACCTGCAAGTCCGGCTGTAGCTAGTAGAAAGGTGTAGGATAGTCAATCCAGTATAGATCTATACGCAAACTCACGCTCTCCTTCCAAGAGAATTTTGGCTACAACTCGGGCCATGACATTTAAGGCATGCTCCGACACAGTGGATCACAATTGTTAACGTATTCATGTATATGTAATGTTTCTCGTTCTAGTATAGTTGTATATGTTCATGTTTCTAGTATAGCTGTATATGCTCATGGTTCTAGTATTATTGTATATGTACTTGTTTCTAGTATCGCTGTATATGTACTTGTTTCTAGTATAGCTGTATATGTTCATGTTTCTAGTATAACTGTATATGTACATGGTTCTAGTATAGCTGTATATGTACTTGTTTCTAGTATAGCTATATATGTACATGGTTCTAGTATAACTGTATATGTTCCTGTGTTACCCCGATGGTAACTAACCATTGATGTACTGATAAGTATGAATATGGAAGTACTTTTATGTCTATACATGTATATATGATATATAAGTAATATGGAAACGACCTTCGGATGGTCACCCGAAATCCCACCAGACCACATCCAAATCGAGAAAAAGGAAATAGGGCGGATGGCCTTCCTAAGCCCTTTAAACATTATTTATACATCTATACATATATGGGCATGCAATTGAATATATAAAAGCATAAAATAAGTTTTCATAAGACATTTGAAGCATAAATATTATTTCAAGAAGAGATCGACTTGATGTCAATCTTTAAAACAATTAGAAGGCATAAGTTAATAAAAACAGTTTAAGTATAAGAAGCATTTGTTTGAATCACAGTCTGTAAATAAGTTTGGATAGTAAAAGAGTTTGTAAAACATTTCAAAGTAAAGCAGTTTGATAAACAGTTTGAACAGTGGTAAAAATCGTTGTTTTCCTAGTTATTAATCACATGTGATTGAAGCAATAACTATAAGTATTTGACTTGTATCCCCCCCATAAAGTATTTTAAAACATTTAAAATCATTTCAAAGGTTGATTCAAGGGGTATGAACTCACTTGTGGTGAGTTGTACGAATTGCAGTGTCGGATACCGTGCTAGGTGGCAAACGGAGACTTGTTTACACGCACGAGCCTAGTTATCATATAATAAGCATATATATAACTAATTAGACAAGTAATAACATAATAAATAAGTTAAAACACTTAGGAACATGTAAACACTTTTTATAAGTGTTTAAGGTCCTAATGGTTGCATCTAAATTGCTACGGGACAAGGCAAAAGGGTTTGAAACATCAAATGGCCTTGCATAAGAGTTCACCACCCAACAAACCCCACCCTTTGGAGTTTACGGCCGTAAACTCATGGGTTTATGGCCGTGAACTCCTCACATGGTGGTTTTGGGTGTTTTAAAGTGTTATCTTGGTCCTAGAACACTCCTAGCTTTGTTGGAATAATACATGAAGTAGTTTAAGGCCCTAGAATGCTCCATAGGGGAGTTTATGGCCTAATGTCCATATACCGTAGAGTTTACGGCCGTAAACTCCTATGGGGTCTTGGATTTTAATTTATTTAAGGCACTTGCACATCAAGGATAGCTTCCATGATTTTACCTAAGGCTAATGGGGACAAGAGGCACACATTTGTGCCTTCACTTGGAGTTTACGGCCCAAGTGATGTTCCTTGGCCGTAAACTCCCTTTAAGGGATGTTCTTGATGTCTTTTACTCCTCATTCAAGTCCTAGGTGTTCCAGGGTAATTGTCTTAAGGCCTTAAGGGTGGTTTATGGTGCATTTAACCCTTGGAAAAGGGGTTTACGGCCCAAGAGAGGTTCTTGGCCGTAAACTCCTATAAACCTATGATTTTGAAGTGTTTTGATTGTTGGGTTTTGAGCATTCTAACACTCCTAAGTCTACATGCAACCCTAAATACCTTGGATCTATGTTTTCTCTATTATACATGCAAATAAGAACTTCCAAGGTATTATCCTAATCTAGCATACAAAACAATGACTATAGCAAGATAGAATACATACCTCTTTGGTGTAGAATGTCTTCATGAAGCTTGAGTGCCTAGTGCCCCAAGTGTGACACCTCAAATGGAATCACAATCATCAAAACACTTAGAATAACTTGAGAGAATTCTTACAACTCATGAAATCGGCTAGCCCTCTCTAGAATAATACTAGTGCCGATTTTGCCAAGAATATTATCTTTATATAGTGTTACAATTAGGGCAAACCCTAATTATCATGACTTTCCATTTCCTTGGATCCATGGGTTCAAATACACCATGGAGCATCCATGGACCATCCTATGGGTTTTAGCCCAACTGGATTATCCATGGAGCATTAGCCCACTATACAAGTATGGATGATTTACACAATCAACCCATATATTTAATTAGTCTTCTTTTGATCACTTAATTAATCCTAGATTAATTCTTGATCAATACTAATTAAATAATCTTATTATTCTTATTATTAATATGCTAGAACTTATAATATATTAATAACCATAAGTGTCTTATTTCTCTCATTATAGTCTATCCAAGTGCATGATGGTATGCAACCCAAATGGACCATGCCGAGTCGGGTCAAGTCTTACCAATTATAGTTATGGACTTAGACATTAATCCAATAGTCTCCCACTTGGATAAGTCTAAAACTATTATTGCGTATGACTTCAGGAACCAACTGGCAATCGTAGCTCTCAAAAGCTTCTGTCGAACTCTGACCTTGTAGATGAACTCTGACCTTTGTCAGTGACTTGTCCATTAGATAAGGGATCATGTATTCCTCCATTCTAGATATCATATGGACTGAGACATGGATTATAATCATTCTCTCTGTCCATTTGTTGTTTCCCGATTTCCGATTTATGACGACTGACTAATTAAACAAATCAAATCAGTCCTGGCCCGGCCGAGCACTTCCATTTGTCATCATCAAATCATCGAGGGGCCCACAGATATCACTTTTATCCCGAAGGTAAAAGGAATGGATAAACTTCGACTCATATGGCTTGTTCTACTACTTGTTGAATCATACACAAAGGCACGTTTTATAGCACCGAGTTACCAAATGCGTTATCGTGCTATCAATGTACTATCAACTCATAGTAACAACTCATATCTCTAGGTTTGAAGAATATAAGATATTATCGTCTCATGATCACTCGTGATAAAATCCATGAAGTGATTCCAATGAGCGCGGGTTGAATCCAATACTCAGAACTTATGAGCACTCATGATTGTTGTAGCCTTGTCCAACACCTTAGACCTCTACAACCCATCATGACAGTCTTAATTCATATCTACTTCCAACATATGACCGACTGTGGATAGTTTGAATAACTTAGTCATTCCAGAAGAATAACCCAGTTTATTCGGGAAGTCAAAACATGCAAAGTGAAACACAATAATAATCGATTCCAATATGGTCTCAGAGCTTATGAATATAAATAAAACACCTTTTATTTATCACCATATGATTACACATTATTTATTATATACTGTTTCAGCTATCAACTTTATTCTTGAATTTAACACAATAGTTGTCCCATTCTCCAAGCATGTACACTATGTTTTCTAAACACTAGTCATGCCATACACCAAGTATGCATACTATGTTTGTCTATGATCTTTACTTTGTGAACTAGATCCATTGAACATAACTTCAATGATTCTCATTTCACACTCCCAAATCCTTACTGCAAATGCAAGAATTCCAAATTCATGCCATTTACTAGAATCTGTCAGATTCTAAACTTATATGCATTGATCCTCTTGTAATGATTATGCACAAAGTCATAAAGACTTGACAACAAACATTACAGAGCATTCCAAAGGAGATCAGTTCCTTGGAAATATCCTTCTTGCATTAAGTTTCCTTAATCTTACACAGATTGAAAAATTCTAACTTTGAAACATTTCCAGATTCCATTTTGACTATCACTTCTAAACAAGAGTTGCCTCCTTACAGATTATGTCAACATGGTCCTTCCAGAATTATCACTATACTTCCAATTGTCCTTGAGTAACCAATCTTTGGTAAACCTTAGATTGTCCTCGACAATTGTTTAATCCTTTTAGTCATATCCAGTTCTAAACCTTTTCCCTTCTTAATGCCCCAGGCATTTGGAAAATTTTAGAAAGGATGATTATAGCACATGTAATCGATCCTATATCCGAAGCATATGGGACACGATTCATGATGTCTCACATAAAGACTAAACCAGTCTTTTGCTATAACATTTCCATTTCAATTTGCCAAGTTCTCATAATTCAGATTATGAAAAGGGATGCCGTAATCATAATCGAATTTTAGAACGCAAATAATAGACTCATATACAGAATTTCCTTATGTTGAGCCATTCCAACATGAAATTCATATATATATCCTTGACTAAATGATTAAAACCTCAGATCTAAACCTTATAGATTTGATATGAAGTATAATTTCCTCTCCCTTAATTATAGCAAAACAACTCTTTCCCAATTGAAACTTTTGTTTTCTATAATTAACATTGCTAACTTGCAATACTTATCATAATTATCATGCTCCCACTAACATGATGATTATTAGCATAACACTTATGCTCCCACTAGCTTTGACATGTACTCAGAAATCAGCTGGACTTCTAGAAATCAATACTTCATTGACTTTCTTACCAAAGTTCAGATTTCTGATGCTAGATTGTTTTGATAAAGCTGTATCAAAATCATACACCTTCCCTTAGATAGCACCCTTGTGAGTCTAAACAATTATGAAGAGGTATGCCGTAATCATAATGGTTAGACCTTTTTGCCACTTATCACAAGTCCATATTAGTGTGCCAGTTAACCACACGCGCTCCACTAACGACTTTGAGAATGCAAATATCACAATTGCTATCTAGCTAAAATCTACTTAGTGAAAGTGTTTCCTCACCATCATTTTCATGAATCGGAGAGAAACCTTATGACACTTAGATTTACTGGTGTATGTGTTCTTATCCATGTGAATTGTCAAAATCATAGTCACAAGACAAGGATAATGACAAATCCAAACTCATATGGACTGAACTCAATCTTAATTTCTTGCCACCTGGCAGCTCAAGGGCTTACCATTGCTTCCAAGTTGTTGTGCAACCAATTGAGAACTCTAAGAACTCATATGCAAAGCCAACTTTAACTGGAATGGGCACATAATAAGTCAACACGATAGGTTATAAACCTCAAGTCGTGTGCTAGTGAAGAACTTAAGGTTTTATTCTTGATTAGTTCTTGAGACTTTCAAGACCTTTAAGACTCCCACTGTCCTCTTGACCTATAAGACTCCCTTGTCAAATATCCAAGAGATAGTGTGGATTCTAATCAAGACAAACACTTCACACAATTGGCCTTAGTTGGTCTTTGTTTTATCCAAAACATCACAACTTACCAATTTCAAATGTACAAGAGTAGAAAACTTTTACTCTTACATTTGACAAGTGTTTTAAACATTCTTTTGAGACATGTCACTCAAGTTACAATCTTGGAGTATGACTCTAAGACTTGTATTGGAACGAAGTATGACTCATCTTCTTGATTTAACCATTTCAACAATTCAAGATCCCAACTCTTAGTCATAAGAATGCACTAAGATTTCCTTAGAGAACTAATTGTGCTATGGTTTCTTAATCATTAAGATGATCACAAAAGCTGATACTAAAGTACTCTCCCATCTTTTCAGATTTGAGAAACTTTTATCCGTCTGCCTAAATTGATTCTTCTTATTCGCTCTGCCATACATTGGAACCTTTATCCAATGTCTCAGAATTACACTTAAGCTTGTAAGTATAATCATATTTACTGTGCTTTAGTAAACTATGACGATTAGTTTTATCAATCTTTTTGTGGTGGACTTGACCAGTGCACAAGAATGTGTACTCGATCCCTTAGTCCTTTACTTGACTCACACATCCATGTGAACAAGTAATTAGTCTTAATTTTCCAAAACTTGAAAGTTCTCATTCATCATGCTATACAACTTGCATGATTCCAAGTTCCGGTCCACTTGAAACTTGGGTGATGAGAATCTTTCCTTATTTGGTAAATTTAGACATTACCACAAATGAAAGAATCAATTTTATATTTCCACTCTTGCTCTTAATGGAATTATATAAGCAACAATTTTTCCTCAAATGCCATTGTAAGGATATTTTAAAATAAATAAAATCAAAAATTTTCTTTTATTTTAAAACTTTGCGGAAAAAACTTATCCTTACAATCCATATGAAAACTTGTTGTTATCTATTCCTAAGCAATATCTCATAACTCCTGAGAAGTAGCTCAAAAATCCGATCTTCAAACTATGCGATAGAAATCCATCTACGCCATCAGATTCAGCATATTCTTTCTTTAAGTTTCTTCACTTTTCTTTCATTCTTAAAACATCACCATGTGACCCAGTCACATCATGTATCAAGATTCTCAGAATAGAAACTTAACAGAGTTAGATAGTGGAATTTACCTGAAGTAGAGTCAAACTTATTGACTTTAACATCCTTAGGTAAATCTTGGCAGCTTCGCAACCAATGCCCCTTTCTTTGGCAATACAAACATATGGACCCTTTGATAATGGTACACAGGACTATCACAGACTTAGCTTTTCTCTTTACCATTTGGTCAACCGAGTTGACTATGGCCGATCCCTTTCCATTGGGAAGAGAATGCTTTTCTGGATTTCCTGTCTCACTATTGTCAATGTCCATAAAGTTTTTAGGAAGTTGATCTTAGCAAACAGATAAGATCATTAAGGGTCTTGTCATAGTCTGTTTCATAGGTGTCCTAAAGGAACTCACTATGTGACTTAGAAAGTGATTGAACCACCAACTTTCTCAAGACTTTGACACCCAACTCTCCCGGCTTGTCAATATGTGACTACATCTCCAAGATGTGACCACACCTTGACCTTGCCTTGCCAATAGGGCTTGAGTGACGTTAAACTTTTCAAGAACTTGTGGGTTAGGGAGAATAATTGGAGGAGGAGAAAGAAGTATGATATCCCTGGGACATCATCTTCATTAGGAACCCTTGTTTCAAGAGATTCGGAAGATCATAGGTGTCTAAACCAGACATCTTTTGGGAGATATTCAAGATAGTTGATTTTAAGTCCTTAATATGACACCCAATATGAAATATTAAGGCTAGGACCCAACAAAGTATTTTATAACTTAGAAGAGGTATGCCGTAATCCAAGCTATAAAATATTTGAAGGTAGGTGAATGACGATTCACCAATTTCCACCAAGATAAACGAAATGTATTATTAGGTTTTAATTGGTTTTGAAACTCCTAGATCTTTGAGATTCATTGAACTTTTCAAAGGCATGTTTCAATCTCGAGTGTGCCCTCCAAGTTTTGTGACTGGGATGCCGAGGATCACAAAACGAGGTGTGAAGTAACCATGCAAATCACTTGGTACCCTTAATAAATTACCCCTCAATCGATGTGCCGGTTAACCACACACGCTCCATCGATACTATGCTAAATATTAAGTCACCATTTACCTACCTTGTTAAGTCCAAGTTAGTGTGCCGGTTAACCACACACGCTCCACTAACGACTTAAACAAAGTGCAAAGTGTAATTTCATGGATTAGCACCTTATTCACATTTTTCCTAAGTAACTAAGACTGGGTATTATTAAGAGTTTAGTTACTTAGTATTATCATTAATACTTTTAATGAAGGGAGAATTCTAGTCCTGTCAAACCCGTTCGGCTAACGACCCTCCACCAGTCAAGCAAGCGGTGGGTGAGAGTGGACACCCATTAAGTTGCCATTTTATAGGCAACAACCTTATACCCACCTTATAGACCGGCTTCGTGAATGAGGCGTACTAGCGGTAAGACTGACTTTACTCTTATACATATATATTTTATTAACTTATAATATTATAAAGTATAAGGGTTGAATTTTAACTTTTAGAATTCTAAGGGCTAACTTGGAATTAAAGTATTCATACTTGAAAACTTTTCAAATTCCAAAACTTGAGGGCAAGTTTTGAAACTATTCAAAACTAATTAATTCCATAACTTATGTGTTTAAAGTAGTTTTAATCCAAAAACTCTTCAAGTTCCATAACTTGAGGACAAGTTATGGAAGACTTTAAACTAATAAAAGAACTAACTTTTTCTTTATTTTATAACTTATGGATTTAATTATGGTTACATATTTTTCTTTAATGAAGTGACTCTTGAACTTCCATAACTTGAGGACAAGTTATGGAGTCATAAAAAGTTATTCGATGACACAAGACTCTTCATTTTGTAACCATTGCCAACTATTATGAGTTTTATGAGTCTTTAATGTGACTCTTCATGTAACTTGAGGACAAGTTACACAAACACATTTTATACTCAACTCTTAGATTAAAATGCATTGAAAACAACTATTTCACTCAGCATTTCTATTAATAAAAGCAACTCATAAGAACCAGATAATTCAAATCAAACTTTTTCATGTAATTAGTCTAAACCTTAAACTAATACAAAACATGAATCTATTGACAATTATCTTTGAAAATGGATTAGCATGAACATTACCACATCAAAAACAAGTTTATAAGATCAAAAACAACTTAGGGTAATGTTCCTAGTCCATTTCTAGCCAAAAAACTCGAAAATATGCTGTCTAGGGGTTCAACTCGTTGAGTGCATGAACCAACTCGGCGAGTTGGATCGAATTCATCACTTCTTAGGCATGGACTCGCCGAGTGTGATGGCCAGACAGCACCAAATTCGTTTTTTCAGCTTCTATTGCAGGTATAACAAGAAAACAAGCCTAGGCTCTGATACCACTGTTGGGTTTTGAGCATTCTAACACTCCTAAGTGTACATGCAACCCTAAATACCTTGGATCTATGTTTTCTCTATTATACATGCAAATAAGAACTTCCAAGGTATTATCCTAATCTAGCATACAAAACAATGACTATAGCAAGATAGAATACATACCTCTTTGGTGTAGAATGTCTTCATGAAGCTTCAGTGCCTAGTGCCCCAAGTGTGACACCTCAAATGGAATCACAATCATCAAAACACTTAGAATAACTTGAGAGAATTCTTACAACTCATGAAATCGGCTAGCCCTCTCTAGAATAATACTAGTGCCGATTTTTCCAAGAATAATATCTTTATATAGTGTTACAATTAGGGCAAACCCTAATTGTCATGACTTTCCATTTCCTTGGATCCATGGGTTCAAATACACCATGGAGCATCCATGGACCATCCTATGGGTTTTAGCCCAACTTGATTATCCATGGAGCATTAGCCCACTATACAAGTATGGATGATTTAAATAATCAACCCATATATTTAATTAGTCTTCTTTTGATCACTTAATTAATCCTAGATTAATTCTTGATCAATACTAATTAAATAATCTTATTATTCTTATTATTAATATACTAGAACTTATAATATATTAATAACCATAAGTGTCTTATTTCTCTCATTATATTCTATCCAAGTGCATGATGGTATGCAACCCAAATGGACCATGTCGGGTCGGGTCAAGTCTTACCAATTATAGTTATGGACTTAGACAGTAATCCAACATTGATGTCTAAAATGGTTACAAGCATTTGAGGGTTAAAGTCCTTAAGCATTAGGGGTAGTTTAGGGCACTAAATGCCCTTGAAAAGGGGTTTACGGCCCAAGAAAAGTCCTTGGTTGTAAACTCCTATTACTTTTTGATTTTGGATGCTTTCTAGTCTCTTAAGATCATACACAAGGTCCTTAAAAAGTTGCTTAACAAGAAAATGGGTCTAGGTAGCCTTAAAGCTCCATTTTGGAGTTTATTCCCTAAGAACGTTCTTGGGCGGTAAACTCCCGGATCTTGTAATCTAAACATGTAATTGATGTTATAAAGCATCTAACAAGTATTGAAACACATTTAGTAAAGTAGACTCACAATCTGGGATGAAAACCCGAAGATTCGTTAGAGAGAATATGGATTTTCTCTATTTGGAATTGTGAATAATGAATTAATTTAATTCAGAAAACTATTTCTAGTCCTGGAATATTTTGGCAGAAAATATTATTATTCCTGATATTGGACTGCAACATTATGAAACTTGGAATGCTCAAATTTCACAAAACCAGGAGCATCCACTCTCCTGATATCTCCTTAAACAGAAACCCTAATGTACACAAACTGGTTCGCAACTGGTGAGAAGGTCTAATCATAGTCAACTCCGGGAGTTTGAGTAAAACCCTTCGCAACCAATCGCGCTTTATATGTGTGTACGTTTCCATCTACGTCGGTCTTCTTCTTGAAGATCCACTTGCACCCAACGATCTTACGTCCGGGTATATTATCAACCAAATTCCAAACATGGTTATCATACATGGATTGGATCTCGCTATCCATTGTCTCTTTCCATTTCGCAGACTCCAGGCCTGCCATGGCTTCCTTATAGCTATTAGGTTCATCAAGGTTTATTAGTGCACCATCACTAATATGCGTTTCCCCTTCGGTAGTAATATGAAAACCATAAAACTGGGGTTGAACTCTAACTCTATCGGAACGTCTAAGAGGTACGGATTCGTAAATCGGTTCAACCGGAGTTTCCTCCTCGGGTTGAGCGTCAGCGGTAGAGGTTCGTTCATCTATCGACCCTTGAATCTCTACGAGCTCGATTTGCCTCCCACTGTCTCCTTGGCCTATGAGTTCTCGCTCTCGGAAAACTCCTCTCCTCGCAACAAAGACAACATTGTCCTTCGGTCTATAGAAGAGATATCCAAAGGATTTCTGTGGGTAGCCGATGAAAATACATCGCTCACTTCGATGTTCGAGCTTGTCGTGAGTATCTCGTCTTACGAAAGCCTCGCAACCCTAAACCTTGATATCTGCCAACGAGGGAGCTTTCCCTGTCCATATCTCATGAGGTGTTTTGGTAACCTTTTTAGTAGGGACTCGGTTAAGGATATGGGCGGCCATCTCTAAGGCATACCCCTAAAAAGAGATAGGTATTGAAGCACGACTCATCATAGAGCGAACCATATCCAGTAAGGTTCGATTACGCCTTTCTGCCACACCATTCAATTGTGGTGTCCTAGGTGGCGTCAATTGTGAAACTATTCCACACTCCTTGAGATAATCGTGGAATTCAAGACTTAGGTACTCTCCTCCTCGATCGGATCGAAGCATCTTTATTTTCCTGCCCAATTGATTCTCCGCTTCATTCTTGAACTCTTTGAACTTTTCAAAGGTTTCTAACTTTTGCTTGATTAAATAGATATACCCATATCTACTATAATCATCGGTAAAAGTCACGTAGAAGCGGTTCCCATCCTTCGTGGTTGATCTAAACAGTCCACATACATCGGTATGTATGAGGTCTAATAGACCCTCACCCCTTTCACATGTACTTGTGAAGGGTGACTTAGTCATCTTTCCAAGTAAACAAGACTCGCATGTGTCATCTTCCCTAAGGTCGAATGACTCCAACACTCCATCCTTTTGGAGTTGGGCTATGCGTTTCTTGTTGACATGTCCAAGGCGACAATGCCACAAGGATGCTTTATCCATACTATTGGAAGAATCTATATTCAAAACATCATTTCCTAAGTTATCAACAATCATAACAGTTTCATAAATTCCATTGCATGGCATAGCTTCAAAATAAAAGACACCATTTAGATAAGCTAAAATACAACCATTCTCATTATTAAAAGAAAATCTAAAGCCTTGTCTATATAAACCATGAAATGAAATGATGTTTCTTGCCATTTCTGGCGAATAGCAACAATTGTTCAAATCTAAACATAAATTATTCCTAAGCGCTAAAGAATACACTCCAATCTTGGTCACAGGCGACGATCTTTTGTTCCCCATGATTAGATTGATCCTTCCTTGCTCCACATCCCTACTTCTTCTTAGTCAAAACCGATTCTTGTCCTTCTTGCCTCTAAATGCGCTCGACATTTGGAAAATTTTAGAATGGTCAAATATTATAGCATCTGCAATCGATCCTATACCCGAAGCGTATGGGACCCGATGCATAACGTCTTACATAAAGATTTGATACTTTGTCAATCTTCTGTCATAATATTTTATGTGCTTATATTTTAATGGTGTATGTGTTCTTATCCATGTGAATTTTGTCAAAACTAAGGTTTACGACAAATTCAAACTCATATGGACCGAACTTTCTTAATCTCAATTTCTTGCCTTATGGTTGCACAGCTGCCCACCATGTCTTCCAAGTAGTTAAGCAGGTCATCTTTTCCTATCAATGTATTTTTCATTGATCAAGGTGCCTGCCTTTTATGCGTTCAAATGAGAACTCATAGAACTCACATGCATAATTAACTTAATTGGAATAGCATAGAAACAAAATAGTGTCAACACGATAGGTTGTAAACCTCAACTTGTGTGCTAGAGATGATCGATAAGGTTTATTTTGATTTGTTTTTGAAACTTTTCAAGACCATTAAGATTATCTTATATCAAATATTCAAGATTATCTTGTCTTGAATATTTGATTATCTTGTCTTGACATATAAGATTATCTTGACTTGACAAACAAATATTCAAGAGTTAGTGTAGTTTTTATCAAAACACTTCATAAATTGGTCCTAGTTGGTCTTTGTCTTATCCAAGACATCACAACTTTTCACATTTGATGAATGTTATAAACCTTCTTAATAATTATCACTCAATGTCACAATCTTAACTCTAAGACTTGTTTTGGAACGAAGTATGATTGACTTCTCTATTTAACCATTTCTTCAATTCTTGATTCCTCCTTTTAGACATACAATTGTACTAAGACTTACTTAGAGGATCAATTGAGATATGGTTCTTAATCATTAAGACCTATCATAAAGCATAAAAGGTACTTTCCCTTCTTCTTAGAATGGAGAAACTTTTATCTTGCTGCCTACTTGATTCTTCTTGTTCGTTCTGCTATTGATTTAAACATTTTCAATCAATTTAGAATTACACTTATTCTTATAAGTATAATCATATTTACTAAACCTTTAGTAAATCATGACGAATATCTTGGTTACTCTTATGGTGGACTTGATTAACACGCAACTTTGTGTACTTGATCTCCTAGTCCTTCACTTGACACTTTGTCAATGAATTAGTCTAATTTCCAAACATGAAATTTCTCATTCATCGTGCAACCAAGTTGCATGATTCCAAGTTTCATTCCAATTGAAACTTGGGCGATGAGAAACTCTCCTTATTTGGTAAAATTTCGACATTTCCATCATTAAGAATCAAATCCATTATTGCTAATAATAGAAACATTCAAACATCAATTTTTCATAC
The DNA here is from genome assembly GCF_002870075.4 of Lactuca sativa. Classification (NCBI taxonomy): domain Eukaryota; kingdom Viridiplantae; phylum Streptophyta; class Magnoliopsida; order Asterales; family Asteraceae; genus Lactuca; species Lactuca sativa. Next base: position 248,218,049 of record NC_056623.2, on the reverse strand, counting down.
ACGCCATTGCAAGGATAAATAAAAAATATAAAGTCAAAATTTTATTTTATTGCAGAAAAATTTTGTCCTTACAATGCAATTCATTGAAAAATTATCCTAATACATATTTCTTAGCAATCTAATTCTAACTCTAAGTAGTAGCTCAAGAATCTAATCTTCAAGTAATGCGATCGAAATCCATTTCTTCACGGTGAGATTGTGCTCACTTCTTCCCTTAAGCTTCCTCTCCTTTCTTCGATCCTACAAAACATCAATTGTAATCTTTGTTGGGTTTTGAGTATTCTAACACTCCTATGGTGTACATGAAACCCTATAAACCTTGGATCTATGTTTTCTCTATTATACATGCAAATAAGAACTTTCCAAGGCTTTAATCCTAACTAGCATATTATGATGTTCTTAATCTAGAAAGTACTAGTTAGAGGACATACCTTTTGATGTAGCTTGATGTCTTCAAGCTTTAAGAGCTTAGCCCCAATAGTGTGGAAGCCTCAAGTGGAATCACAAATCACCAAGACACCTTGGAAGACTTTAGAGAATATGAATACTTGGTTCTCTCTTAGTAAAACGGCTAGCCCTCTTAGTGTATCCACACTAGTGCCAATTTCACCAACCAAGGACATCTTTATATAGTGTGGAGGATTAGGGTTAAACCCTAATACCCATGACCTTTCATTTCCTAGGATCCATGGGTTAAACACTCCATGGACTATCAATGAAAGCTTAGCCCAACCTAAATGAACTTGGCCCATTCCATATATATAAGAGTCCATATTTAAGTAGTTCCTTTTGATCACTTAATTCATTATAAATTAATTCTTGATCAATACTAATTAAATAATATGATTCCATATTAATATATTAGAACTTATAATATATTAATATTAATCATAAACATACTATTCTCAAAAGATTATCCATATAAATTGTGTCGGTGAAGTGCAACCCAAATGGACCATGCCGGGTCGGGTCAAGTACATACCAAATATAGTTATGGACTTAGACATTAATCCAACAATCTCCCACTTGGATAAGTCTAAAACTATTATTGCGTACGACTTCAAACCTAACTGGCAATCATAGCTCTTAAAGCTGCTGTCGAACTCTGATCTTGCCAACGAACTTGTCCATTAGATAAGGGATCATATATTCCTCCATTCTAGATATCATATGGACTGAGACATGGATTATAATCATTCTCTCTGTCCATTTGTTGTTTCCCGATTTTCGATTTATGATGACTGACTAATTGAACAAATCAAATCAATCCTGGCCCGGCCGAGCACTTCCATTTGTCATCATCAAATCATCGAGGGGCCCGCAGGTATCGCTTTTACCCCGAAGGTAAATGGAATGGATAAACTTCGACTCATATGGCTTGTTCTACTACTTGTTGAATCATACACAAAGGCACGTTTTATAGCACCGAGTTACCAAATGCGTTTTCGTGCAATCAACGTACAACCAACTCATAGTAACAACTCATATCTCTAGGTTTGAAGAATATAAGATATTATCGTCTCATGATCACTCGTGATAAAATCCATGAAGTGATTCCAATGCGCACGGGTTGAATCCAATACTCAGAACTTATGAGCACTCATGAGTGTTGTAGCCCTTTGTCCAACACCTTAGACCTCTACAAGCCAACCCATGACAGTCTTAATTCATATCTACTTCCAACATATGACCGACTGTGGATGGTTTGAATAACTTAGTCATTCTGGAAGAATAACCTAGTTTATTCGGGAAGTCAAAACATGCAAAATGAAACACAAGAATAATTGAATCCAATATGGTATCAAAACCTATGAACATAAATAAAACACCTTTTATTTATCACCATATGATTACACATTATTCATGTATACTGCTTCAGCTATCAACTTTATTCTTGAATTTAAAACAATAGTAATCCCATGCTCCAAGCATGTACACTATGTTTTCTAAACACTAGTCATGCCATACACCAAGTATGCTTACTATGTTTGTCTATGATCTTTACTTTGTGAACTAGATCCATTGAACATAACTTCAATAATTCTCTTTTCACACTCCCAAATCCTTACTGCAAATACAAGAATTCCAAATTCATGTCATTTACTGAAATCTGTTAGATTCTAAACTTATATGCATTGATCCTCTTGTAATGATTATGCACAAAGTCAGAAAGACTTGACAACAATCATTACAGAGTATTCCAAAGGAGATCAGCTCCTTGGAAACTTCCTTCTTGCATTAAGTTTCCTAATCTTACACGGATTGAATAATTTCTAACTTTGAAACATTTCCATATTCCATTTTGACTATCACTTCTGAACAGGAGTTACCTCCTTACAGATTATGTCAATATGGTCCTTTCAAAATTATCACTATACTTCCAACTTTCCTTGAGCACCCAATCTTTGGTAAACCTTAGATTGTCCTCGACAATTGTTTAATCCTTTTAGTCATATCTAGTTCTAAACCTTTTCCCTTCTTAATGCCCTAGGCATTTGGAAAATTTTAGAAAGGATGAATATAGCACATGTAATCGATCCTATATCCGAAGCATATGGGAATCGCTTCATGATGTCTCACATAAAGACTAAACTAGTCTTTTTCTATAATATGTCCATTTCAATTTGCCAAGTTCTCATAATTCAGATTATGAAAAGGGATTCCGTAATCATAATAGAATTTTAGAACGCAAATAATCGACTCATATACAAAATTTCCTTATGTTGAGCCATTCTAACATGAAATTCATATATATATATATATCCTTGACTAAATATGATTAAAACCTCAATCTAAGCTTTTAGATTTGAGATGAAGTATAATTTCCTCTCCCTTAATTATAGCAAAACAACTTTTTCCCAATTGAAACCTTTTGTTTTCTATAATTAACATTGCTAACTTGCAACCTTTATCATAATTATCATGCTCCCACTAACATGTTGATTATTCGCATAACACTTATGCTCCCACTAGCTTTGACATGTACTCAGAAATCAGCTGACTTTCTTACCAAAGTTCAGATTTCTGATATTAGATTGTTTTGATAAAACTTTATCAAAATCATACACCTTCCCTTAGATAGCACACTTGTGTGTCTAAACAATTATGAAGAGGGATGCCGTAATCATAATGGTTAGACCTTTTTGCCACTTCTCACAAGTCCAAGTTAGTGTGCCGGTAAACCACACACGCTCCACTAACGACTTTGAGAATGCAAATATCACAATTGCTATCTAAGCTAAAATCTACTTAGTGAAAGTGTTTCCTCACCATCATTTTCATGAATCGGAGAGAAACCTTATGACACTTAGATTTGCTGGTGTATGTGTTCTTTATCCATGTGAATTGTCATAACCATAGTCACAAGACAAGGATAATGACAAATCCAAAATAATATGGATTGAACTCAATCTTAATTTCTTGCCACCTAGCAGCTCAAGGGCCTGCCATTGCTTCCAAGTTGTTGTGCAACTAATTGAGAACTCTAAGAACTCATACGCAAAGCCAACTTTAACTGGAATGGGCGCAGAATATGTCAACACGATAGGTTATAAACCTCAAGTCGTGTGCTGGTGAAGAACCTCAGGTTCTCTTCTTGATTAGTTCTTGAGACTTTCAAGACCTTTAAGACTCCCACTGTCCTCTTGACCTATAAGACCCCCTTGTCAAACATCCAAGAGATAGTGTGGATTCTAACCAAGACAAACACTTCACACAATTGGCCTTAGTTGGTCTTTGTTTTATCCAAAACATCACAACTTACCAATTTCAAATGTACAAGAGTTTTAAACCTTCTTTAAGACATGTCACTCAAGTTACAATCTTAGAGTATAACTCTAAGAATTGTTTTTGGAACGAAGTATGAATCATCTTCTTGATTTAACCACTTCAACAATTCAAGTTCCTCTTCTTAGCTATAAGAAGGCTCTTAGAGAATGAATTATCTGTAAATCATTAGGATGATCACAAAACTGATACGAAAGTACTCTCTCCCATCTTTTCAGATTTGAGAAACTTTTATCCTTCTACCTAATTTGATTCTTCTTATTCGCTCTGCCATACATTGGAACCTTTTTCAATGTCTCAGAATTACACTTAAGCTTGTAAGTATAACCATATTTACTAAGCTATAGTAAATTATGACGAATAATCTTATTGATCTTTTGTGGTGGACTTAATCGGTGCACAATGTACTCGATCCCTTAGTCATTCACTTGACTCACACATACATGTGAACAAATAATTAGTCTTAATTTTCCAATACTTGAAAGTTCTCATTCATCATGCTATACAACTTGCATGATTCCAAGTTCCGGTCCAATTGAAACTTGGGTGATGAGAATCTTTCCTTATTTGGTAAATTTAGACATTACCACAAATGAAAGAATCAATTTCATACTTCCACTCTTGCTATTAATGGAATCTTATAAGCAACAAAAAATTCCACAGATGCCCTTGTAAGGATATTTTAAAATAAATAAAATCAAAAATTTTCCTTTTATTTTAAAAACTTTGCGGAAGAACTTGTCCTTACAATCCATATGAAAACTTGTTGTTATCTATTCCTAAGCAATATCTCATAACTCCTAAGAAGTAGCTCAAGAATCTGATCTTCAAACTATGCGATAGAAATCCATCTACGCCATCAGATTCAACATATTCTTTCTTTAAGTTTCTTCACTTTTCTTTGATTCTTAAGACATCACCATGTGACCCGGTCACATCATGTATCAGGAATCTCAGAATAGAAACTTAGCAGAGTTAGATAGTGGAATTTACCTGAAGTAGAGTCAAACTTATTGACTTTAACATCCTTAGATAAATTTGGCAGCTTCGCAACCAATGCCCCTTCCTTTGGCAATATAAACATATGGACCCTTTGATAATGGTACAAGGGACTATCACAAACTTAGCTTTTCTCTTTACCATTTGGTCAACCTAGTTGACTATGGCCGATCCCTTTACCATTGGGAAGAGAATGCTTTTCAGGATTTCCTGTGTCACTATTGTCAATGTCCATCAAGTTTTAAGGAAGTTGATCTTAACAAATAGATAAGATCATTAAGGGTCTTGTCATAGTCTGTTTCATAGGTGTCCCAAAGGAACTCACTATGTGACTTAGAAAGTGATTGAACCACCAACTTTCTCAAGAATTTGACACCCAACTCTCCCGGCTTGTCAATATGTAACTACATCTCCAAGATGTGATCACACCTAGACCTTGCCTTGCCAATAGGTCTTGAGTGACCTTGAACTTGTGGGTTAGGGAGAATAATTGGAGGAGGTGAAAGAAGTATGATTTCCATGGGACATCATCTTCATTTAGGAAAGCTTGTTTCAAGGGGTTCAGGAAGATCATAAATGTCTAAACCAGACATCTTTTGGGAGATATTCAAGATAGTTGATCTGAAGTCCTTAATATAACACCCAATATGAAATATTAAGGCTAGGACCCAACAAACTATTTTATAACTTAGAAGAGGAATGCCGTAATCCAAGCTATAAAATATTTGAAGGTAGGTGAATGACGATTCACCAATTTCCACCAAGATAAACGAAATGTATTATTAGGTTTTAATTGGTTTTGAAACTCCTAAATCTATTGAGATTCATTGAACTGTTCAATGGTATGTTTCAATCTCGAGTGTGCCCTTCAGGTTTTGTGACTGGGATGCCGAGGATCACAAAACAAGGTGTGAAGTAACCATGCAAATTACTTGGTACCCTTAAGTGTTTACCCCTCAATCGATGTGCCGGTTAACCACACACGCTCCACCGATACTATGATAAACATTAAGTTACCCTTTGCCTAACTTGTTAAATACGAGTTAGTGTGCCGGTTAACCACACACGCTCCACTAACCGACTTAAACAAAGTGCAAAGAGTAATTTCATGGATTAGCACCTTATTCACATTTTTCTAAGTATCCAAGATTGGGTATTATTAAGAGTTTAGTTACTTAGTATTTATCATTAATACTTTTAATGAAGGGTGAATTATAGTCTTGTCAAACCCGTTCGGCTAACGACCCTCCACCAGTCAAGCAAGCGGTGGGTGAGAGTGGACACCCATTAAGTTGCCATTTTATAGGCAACAACCTTATACCCACCTTATAGACCGGCTTCGTGAATGAGGCGTACTAGCGGTAAGACTGACTTTACTCTTATACATATATATATTATTAACTTATAATATTATAAAGTATAAGGGTTGAATTTTAACTTTTAAAATTCTAAGGGCTAACTTGGAATTAAAGTATTCATAAGAGAAAACTTTACAAATTCCAAAACTTGAGGGCAAGTTTTGAAACTATTCAAAACTAATTAATTCCATAACTTATGTGTTTAAAGTAGTTTTAATCCAAAAACTCTTCAAGTTCCATAACTTGAGGACAATTTATGGAAGACTTTAAACTAATAAAAGAATTAACTTTTCTTTATTTTATAACTTATGGAATTAATTAAGGTTAAACCTTTTTTTATTTTATTTTATTTTATTAAATGAAGAGACTCTTGATCCTCCATAACTTGAGGACAAGTTATGGAGTCATACAACCATTTAATTAGAACTAGACTCTTCATTTTTGTAACCTTTGCCAATTTTTATGAGTTTTATGATTCTTAAATGTGACTTTTCATATAACTTGAGGACAAGTTACAAAAACACATTTTAGAATCAATTCTTAGATTAATTTGGATTAAAACCAATTATCACATAATTTTATTCATTAATCTAAATTCACTCATAAAACAAGGTAACACAAAAAACTTTTGGTGATCCATAACTTATTCTTAAGTTATGGAATCCTTTAAAACATTAACACCAAATTTTGTAACTCAATAAAAACTTTGAGTCAATTTTTTTTTCAAACCTTTTCATATCCATTACTTATGGAGGTTTCAAAAAATAAAACTCTTTAGATCAAACTTTTAAAACTAATAAAATAATCATATCATTTTATCTTTTATTAAATTTTACCTAATTCAACTCATAAAGCAAATTATTCAAATTTTACAAATAATTAGTTTTTCACAAGAACAAGTAATTATCTTAAAATTTGACAAACTTCATGTTTTTTTTTCAACTTTGAAAATAAAATATTTGCATCAATATAACAGAAAACAACCCGTGGCTCTGATACCACTGTTGGGTTTTCAGCATTCTAACACTCCTATGGTGTACATGCAACCCTATAAACCTTGGATCTATGTTTTCTCTATTATACATGCAAATAATAAATTTCCAAGGCTTTAATCCTAACTAGCATATTATGATGTTCTTAATCTAGAAAGTACTAGTTAGAGGACATACCTTTTGATGTAGCTTGATGTCTTCAAGCTTTAAGAGCTTAGCCCCAATAGTGTGGAAGCCTCAAGTGGAATCACAAATCACCAAGACACCTTGGAAGACTTTAGAGAATATGAATACTTGGTTCTCTCTTAGTAAAATCGGCTAGCCCTCTTAGTGTATCCACACTAGTGCCAATTTCACCAACCAAGGACATCTTTATATAGTGTGGAGGATTAGGGTTAAACCCTAATACCCATGACCTTTCATTTCCTAGGATCCATGGGTTAAACACTCCATGGACTATCCATGAAAGCTTAGCCCAACCTAAATGAACTTGGCCCCTTCCATATATATAAGAGTCCATATTTAAGTAGTTGCTTTTGATCACTTAATTCATTATAAATTAATTCTTGATCAATACTAATTAAATAATATGATTCCATATTAATATATTAGAACTTATAATATATTAATATTAATCATAAACATACTATTCTCAAAAGATTATCCATATAAATTGTGTCGGTGAAGTGCAACCCAAATGGACCATGCCGGGTCGGGTCAAGTACATACCAAATATAGTTATGGACTTAGACATTAATCCAACAATCTTATCACATTGTGTATTAAGAATCTAGAATAGGAGCTTAAAAGAGTTAGTCAATGGATTTTAACTAAAGTAAAGCCGTACGTTTTGACTCTCCCATCTCTTAGATCTCTTAGGTAAATAGGGCAGCTTCGTCTCCAATGCCCCTTCTCTTGGCAATAAAACCAAATTGACTCTTTTGGAACAGAACATGGAACCACTTCAAACATTTCCTTTCTCTTATGATCAAACTTTTCGATAATAGCATGTCTTTTGTTGCCATTGTCTATATCCATAGAGGTCTTGAAGGCAGATTCACCAATCAACTTTGCTTTTCTATTATGCCAAACCATTTCTAATTCAGCAGCAATAAGCATATAGGTGAGATCTATAAGGGTCACGTCGTAGTTCATCATATAGTACTCTCTTACGAACTCACTATACGAGTTAGGAAGTGACTGAAGAACCCAATCAACAGCAATCTCCTTACAGACAATGGATCCAAACATTCTTAACCTATCAATGTGTGACTTCATCCCTAGGACGTGTGCACACACCGACTTTCCCTCTTCATGTTTACTTGGCAAAAGGGCTTGAGTGAGCTTGAACTTTTCTAGCCTTCGAACATGTGGGTTAGGGAGAATAATTGGAGGAGGTGGAGGAAGTGAAGCATGATTTCTTGTTCCTCGATCGAATCGTGGAATATCATCTTCATGTGGAATGCTTGTTCCACGGGATTTGAGAAGACCGTAGTTGTCGTACTTTGACATTTACAAAACGGGAGAAAACAAATTCAAGTTAGTTGATTGATTGAGTCCTTAGTAAATCACCCAAATGAGATACTAAGGCTAGGACCCAACACAATATGCTACAACCTAGAAAAGGGATGACATAATCTTGTTGTAGAATATTTGAAGGTAAGTGAATGACGATTCACTAATTTCCACCACGAAAAATGAAAAAGAAATTTAAGTTTTAAATTTATGAAAACTCCTAGATCCTTTGAGATTCATTGAACATTTCAATGGCATGTTTAAATATCGATATGCCCCTCTTGTTTGTGATTGGGATGCCGAGGATCACAAAACGGGTGTGAATAACCATGCAAACTTACATGGTGCCCTCACATGTTATAGTCACCTATTTGATGTGCCGGTAAACCACACACGCTCCACCGAACTACGACAAATATTGAGTCACCCTTTGCCACCTTTGCTTAGAACCATTTAGTGTGCCGGTAAACCACACACGCTCCACTAACGTCTTCGCAAGGATACAAAGTGTAATTTCATGGAATTGCATCAATTCACTTTTGCCTAAGTAACTAAGATTCAAAATTTGTAAAACTTTTAGTTACTTTTGTACTTCATTATACTAATAATGGAAGGTTTTTTCCTATCCTACCCATTCGGCTAACGACCCTCTACTAGTCAAGAGTGCGGTGGGTAAGAGTGGATACCCATTCAATCGCAATTTTATAGGCAATTTCCTTAAACACCCCTTATAGACTAGCTTCGTGAACGAGGCCTACCAACGGTAAGATTGACTTTTACTCATACATATATATAATGTTAGACTTTTAATGTTATATATAGTATAGGGTGTATTTTACACTTTTAAAATACTAGGTGGTCAAATTTAACGATTGTATTTTTAATTCAGTTAAATATAAACCAAAACTTTTATGGATTTATTAAACCTCTTTTAATTATACACCTTAATTAATTAATAAAACCATAAGGGTGTGATATGAACTTTTCAAAACACTACTAGGGTTTTAGAATTTAACATTCCTGGATTAAACTTTTAATCAAAATTTAAATTCCAAAACTTGAGCACAAGTTTTGAAACATTTCAAAAAATTAGGGTTTAGAATTTAAATATAAATCAAAATTAAACTTTTAATAAAAATTTAAATTCCAAAACTTGAGTGCATGTTTTGAAACCTTTTCAAAACATTAGGGTTTCAACTATTTAAATTTCAAAACTAAACTTTTGAGTTTAAATTTAAACTATAAAACCTAAAGGGGTAAATTGAAACTTTTTATAACACAAGGATCAAATAACAAATAATATAAATTAAACAATTAATTTCATCATTATCTATATTTGACCTAATTTCAATTTCTTGCAAAATAAGTTACCCAATTAATACAAATAATCAACTTTAATCATATAAGGAAGTTATTATCTAATCAATTGGTAATTATCTTGTGTTTTGGCAAGGACATACTTTAAGAAACAATAAAATTCGTATTTTATAGGTTTAATGTAAAAAGCCCGGATTTCCAGGTATCTTTTATGCTTATAATTTTGATGTTTTGTGAGGGGACTCGGCGAGTTGGAGCTCAGACTCGCCGAGTAGGATCGCGATTCTGGACGCGGGTTCGCGCCTAGACTCGGCGAGTCCAAGGTATGGACTCGGCGAGTCCGCACTGTTTAATGAAACCCTAATTTCTCGGGTTTAGGACCTATTTAAAGGGCCTTTAGGCCATCATTTGTGCTCACCAGTCCCTTGAGTGAAACCCTAGCGAGTGTGAGCGTTTGGAGCAAAGTAGGAAGCCATTATTGACCTTGGAGGTGTCATCTTGCAAGGGAAAGGAAGAATCAGCTAAGGGAAAACAAGAGGAGCCACTTCCTGAGGGTTTGGGGTCCAGAACATCACATTTAAGGTACTATCTTCGAGCTATTCTCTGCTATGTTGATGTTTATATCGATTTAGGGCTTATTGAGCCCTTTTGTGGCTAGATCTAGTGCTTCCTTGGTCCCTTAAGCGATTTAGATTATAGATTTGGACCCTTGGAGGTCCAGAGTGTCCCTTTGCTCAAGCTTTTTGTGAATCCATGGGGGGTTTTGGATTGGAATCCTTATGCCTAAGGTCAAAACACCATTTATGAGCCATGGGGTGTGTTATAAACACCAAGATAAGGAATTTACGTGATGAATCAGCTTAGGAAGGCCAGATCTATGAATTGTTAGAGCGGATCTGACCTCAGAAGCATGTTTGAGTTGTTGCATGGCATGGACTCGCTGAGTCCGACGAATAGACTCAGCGAGTAGCTTGAAGATTGCCCTTAAATCGCTCAGTGAGTAGTCCAGCCGAGTTATGGGTTGACTCAGTGAGTTAGGGAGAGTTAGAGAGGGTTGACAGGTGTTTTGAGTCGAACTGGAACTCGCCAAGTTGTTCTTGAGACTCGACGAGTTGAGTCGGGGTGGCCCCGCGATTCTTACCAGGTGGAACTCGTCGAGTCAGGGGAGTACTCGATGTGTCAAAAAGGGAATCCTAGAGAGTTGGTGAAACCGTCTAGACACGCCGAGTCGCCCTAGTGCACTCGCCGAGTCCGGTCAAAGTTGACCGTTGACCGTTGACCAGAGTTGACCTGTGTTGACTTCTTAGGGATAGTCAACCATAGTGATAAAAGTGTTAATTAGAGACATATGATGTTATAGGAGGATTAGAGCTCAGAGGATCGAGCACGAGGGATTTCCAGGATTCGTGAGATACCGAGATACGCGAGGTAAGTTTTCTCACTATACTTTACCTTGAGTAGGTAACCAGAGTTATGTGATCAGAGTATTTGTATGCTATGTGTATGTGATGTGTTGTACTGCATTATTTCTTTGTGATTTAATGCTGTGCATGTTTATAGAGTTGGAACCGGAAGGTTCCCAGAGTTAGAACCTGAGGGTTCACAGAGTTTGGGTGCACGGACCCATAGAGTTATAGCCTCGAGTGGCTAATATGTGTTATGTGTGTGGTATTTTGGGGAACTCACTATGCTTTGTGCTTACAGTGTTAGTGTTGTTGTTTCAGGTACTAGCGATGACCGTGGGAAGGCGCCGGCTTGATCTGTACACACGCATGGGATTTTTGATATATATATATGATCTTGGGATTTTGTATGATGTGAATTGGGATTTTAAAGTTAATGTTTTATGGAAATTAAATGAGAAATGTTTTTATATTTGTGAAAAGATATTTTGAAAATTCACGGTGTTACAAGTTGGTATCAAAGCCTTGGTTTGAGGGATTCCAGTACACCTTTGGGCGTATTTGAACTCAAACTGAGGATTTGAGATTTATTTTCAAAAAGAGTAAAAGATTTTTGAAAAAACGCAGAGCAGAGATGTGTGAACGATCAGTCCGCGCCCGAACGGTGATTTCCCAAAATACCTTTACATTATGTGATATTCATATTGATCTGATGTATCCGCATGCTAGAGTAGGCTAGGTGTTACTATTAGGACTAGAGTGGCATGATTTGTGATGCCTTAGCCTAGGAAGAGGTGACCTGCTATGAGATGCTTGAGAGTGAGTAGGTAGCAGCGAGGGGCTTATGAGAGATCTATTAGAGGGTGGTCTATGCATGATAGAGTACTTCGGATTTGGGATCCGAAGAGGAGGACTTGGGGTGTATTCTGATACGGTGCGGACAGTAGTATTGGGCCCGTACTACTGAAAGCACCGGAGCGGTGTGCAACCTAAGTAAGAATCTTTGGAATACCAAGGATCGAGGAGGAACAGTTGACGAGTGTGAGTATGCTCGTATGGGTTCTAATTTATCGTATGTTGTATTTCAGAGGCAGATCATGGTGAGGACACGCTTGATGCCTGAGAGCAGTGGTACCAATGATGAGGAGATCCGCCGGATCATCCATGAGGAGGTGGCTGCGGCCATCAGGGCAGAGATACCAGAGATGTTTGGGTCTATTCAGACCACGCTGATGTTGGATTAATGTCTAAGTCCATAACTATAATTGGTAAGACTTGACCCGACCCGGCATGGTCCATTTGGGTTGCAAACCTTCATGCACTTAGATAGACTATAATGAGAGAAATAAGACACTTATGGTTATTAATATATTATAAGTTCTAGTATATTAATAATAAGAATAATAAGATTGTTTAATTAGTATTGATCAAGAATTAATCTAGGATTAATTAAGTGATCAAAAGAAGACTAATTAAATATATGGGTTGATTGTGTAAATCATCCATACTTATATAGTGGGCTAATGCTCCATGGATAATCAAGTTGGGCTAAAACCAATAGGATGGTCCATGGGTGCTCCATGGTGTATTTGAACCCATGGATCCAAGGAAATGGAAAGTCATGACAATTAAGGATTTACCCTAATTGTAACACTATATAATGATCTTATTCTTGACAAAAATCGGCCACTAGGATTATTCTAGAGAGGGCTAGCCGATTTCATGAAGTGTAGAACTCTCTTAAGTTATTCTAAGTGTTTTGATAACTGTGATTCCATTTGAGGCTTCCACACTATTGGGGCTAGGCACTCAAGCTTCATGAAGACTTTCTACATCAAAGAGGTATGTATTCTATCTTGTAATATTCATGTTTTGTATGATAGATTAGGATGATACCTTGGATATTCTTATTTGCATGTATAATAGAGAAAACATAGATCCAAGGTATTTAGGGTTGCATGTACACTTAGGAGTGTTAGAATGCTCAAAACCCAACAGTGGTACCAGAGCCTAGGCATGTTTTCTTGTTATACTTGCAAATGGAGCTGAAAAATCGAGTTGTGATGCTGTCAGCCTAGCAGACTCGCCGAGTCCATGAAGGGACTCGACGAGTCCAAGGCAAAATTCATCCAACTCGCCGAGTTATGTTCATGCACTCGACGAGTTGGACCCCAGACAGCATATTTTCGAGGTTTTTGGCTAGAAATGGACTAGGAACATTACCCTACGTTGTTTTTTGAACTTATAAACTTGTTTTTAATGTGGTAATGTTCATGCTAATCCATTTTAAAGATAATTGTCAATAGATTCATGTTTTGTATTAGTTTAAGGTTTAGACTAATTACATGAAGAAGTTTGATATGAATTATCTTGTTCTTATGAGTTGCTTAGATTAATAGAAAAGTTAATTGAAATAGTTGTTTTCAATCCATTTTAATCTTAGAGTTGAGTACAAAATGTGTTTGTGTAACTTGTCCTCAAGTTACATGAAGAGTCACATTAAAGACTCATAAAACTCATAAAAGTTGGTAATGGTTACAAAATGAAGAGTGTTGTGTCATTGAATTTTTTTTTTTTTTTATGACTCCATAACTTGTCCTCAAGTTATGGAAATTCAAGAGTCACTTCATTAATAAATAAATAAATAAATAAAGTGTAACCTTAATTAATTCCATAAGTTATAAAAATAAAGAAAAGATTAATTCTTCTATTAGTTTAAAGTCTTCCATAAGTTATGGAACTTGAAGAGTTTTTTGGATTAAAACTACTTTAAACACATAAGTTATGGAATTAATTAGTTTTGAATAGTTTCAAAACTTGCCCTCAAGTTTTGGAATTTGAAAAGTTTTCACTTATGAATACTTTAATTCCAAGTTAGCCCTTAGAATTTTAAAAAAGTTAAAATTCAACACTTATACTATTTATAACATTAATGGTTAATTATTATATATATGTATAAGAACAAGTCGTTTTACCGTTAGTAGGCCTCATTCACGAAGCCGGTCTATAAGGTGGGTATAAGGTTGTTGCCTATAAAATGGCGACTTAATGGGTGTCTACTCTCACCCACCGCTTGCTTGACTAGTGGAGGGTCGTTAGCCGAACGGGTAGGACAATGACTTTAAATTCTCCCTTCATTAAAAGTATTAATGATAAATACTAAAGTAACTAAAATCTTAATAATTCCCAATCTTAGTTACTTTAGGAAAAATGTGAATTTGGTGCTAACCCATGGAATTCACACTTTGTACCTTACCAAGTCGTTGGTGGAGCGTGTGTGGTTAACCGGCACACTAACTTGGACTAGTAAGGACCACGAAGGGTGACTTAATGTTTGTCATAGATCAATGGAGCGTGTGTGGTTAACCGGCACATTGATTAGGTGATAATATTAAGGATACCAAGTGAATTGGTATGGTTATTCACACCTTGTTTTGTGATCCTCGGCATCCCAGTCACAAAATTTGAGAGGGCACACTCGAGATTGAAACATGCCATTGAAAACTTCAATGAATCTCAAAAGATCTAGGAATTTCAAATCCAATTAAAACCTAATAAATTATTTCGTTTTTCATGGTGGAAATTGGTGAATCGTCATTCGCCTACCTTCAAATATTTTATAGCTTGGATTACGGCATCCCTCTTCTAAGTTATAAAATAGTTTGTTGGGTCCTAGCCTTAATATTTCATATTGGGTGTCATATTAAGGACTTTAAATCAACTATCTTGAATATCTCCCAAAACATGTCTGGTTTAGACATTTATGATCTTCCCAAATCTCTTGAAGATGATGTTCCTCAACATCATGCTTCACTTCCTTTATCTCCTCCAATTATTCTCCCTCACCCACAAGTTCTTGAAAAGTTTAAAGTCACTCAAGCCCTATTGGCAAGTTAAGGTCTTGGTGTGGTCACATCTTGGAGATGTAGTCACATATTGACAAGACGGGAGAGTTGGGTGTCAAAGTCTCGTGAAAGTTGGATGTTCAATCACTTTCTTAGTAACATAGCGGGTCACTTTGGGACTACTATGAGACAGACTATGACACGAGCCTTAATGATCTTATCTATTTGTTTTGTGCTGTGGAATCAGCAATGATTTGGAACACTAGTAAAGCAAATTTTGTTAGAAGATCAACTTCCCAAACCTTAAATGGACATTGGCAATGGTAGCATTGGATATCTAGAAAAGCATTTCTCTTCCCAATGGAAAGGGATCGGCCATAGTCAACTCGGTTGACCAAATGGTAAAGAGAAAGGCTAAGTCTGAAATAGTCTCATGTGCCATTATCAAAGGGTCTCCATATGTTTATATTGCCAAAGAAAGGGGCATTGGTTGCGAAGCTGCCCTATTTACCTGAAAGGTCATAAGGTTGATCAAGTCAAGAGGTTTGACTCTACTTCGGGTAAAATACACTGTATAACTCTGTTAAGTTCCTATTTGGAGATTCTTATTACATAATGTGAATGGGTCACATGCTGATGTCTTTTAAGAATCAAAGAAAAGATAGGAAGCTTAAAGTAAGTATATGCTGATTCTGATTGCGAAGATGGGTTTCGATCGCATGGTTCGGTAATCAGAATTTTGAGCTGTTGCTTAAGAGTTATAATATATTGCTTGTGAATAGATAACAACAAGGTTTTCATGTGGATTGTAAGGATAAGTTTTTCCGCAAAGTTTTAAAATAAAAGAAAAAAAAAGGTTTTAATTTTATTTATTTTAAAAATATCCTTACAATGGCATCGGTGGAAAATTGTTGCTTATATGTTTCCAGTAATAGCAATATTGGAAAGTGGATTTGATTCTTTCATTTGTGGTAGTGTCTGAATTTACCAAATGAAGAAAGTTTTTCATCACCCAAGTTTCAATTAGACAGAAACTTGGAATCATACAAGTTGTATTGTATGATGAATGAGAATTTTAATCTTTGAAAAATTAAGACTAATTCTTTGATCACATGTATATGTGAGTCAATTGAAGGACTAAGGAATTAGGTACACTGGGTGTGCGCTGGTCAAGGTCCACCACAAAGATTGATTTGTCATGATTTAATAAAGATTAGTAAATATGATTATACTTATAAGGTTAAGTATAATTTTGTAACATTGGAAAACGAATAAGAAGAATCAAATTAGGCAGAAAGATAAAAGTTTCTCAAATCTGAAAGGACGGGAGAGTACTTTAGTATCAGCTTTGTGATCATCTTAATGATTAAGAAACCATATCAAAATTTGTTCTCTAAGAAAGTCTTAGTGCATTCTTATGACTAAGAAGAAGGGATCTTGAAATTGTTGAAATGGTTAAATCAAGAAGATGAATCATACTTCGTTCCAATACAAGTCTTGGAGTCATACTCCAAGATTGTAATTTGAGTGACATGTCTTAAAGAAGGTTTAAAACACTTATCAAATGTAAGAGTAAGATGTTTTCTACTCTTGTACATTTGAGATTGGTAAGTTGTGATGTCTTGGATGAGACAAAGACCAACTAAGACCAATTGTGTGAAGTGTTAGTCTTGATAAGAATCCGCACTATCCCTTGAATATTTGTTTTATCAAGGAATGGTTCTTGACTAGGAAAACTTATATGTCAAGGGGACAGTGGGAGCCTTAAAGATCCTGAAAGAGTTTCAAGATTTAATCAAGAGTAAAACCTGTAATTTATCACTAGCACACGACTTAAGGTTTTCAACCTATCGTGTTGACATAATTCTTATTTCTGTACCTACTTCAAATAAGTTGAATTTACATGTGAGTTATCAGAGTTCAACTTGGAAGCATTGGTGGGCCTTGTGTTACCAAGGTGACAAGAAACTAAGATTGAATAAGTTTAATCCATGTAGGGCTGAATTTGTCACTAACCTTATCTTGTGATTATGGTTTTGACAAATTCGCATGGATAGGAACTCATACACTATTAAATCTAAGTGTCATAAGGTTTCTCTCCGATTCATGAAAATGATGGTGAGGAAATGCTTTCACTAAATAGATTTTAAGTAGATATCAATTGTGTCATTTGCATTTTCAAAAGTCATTAGTGGAGCGCGTGTGGTTAACCGGCACACTAACATGGACTTGTGAGAAATGGCAAATGCCTAAGCAATTGAGACTATGATTACGGCATCCCTTTTCATAGTTCTGAAAATTGTTTAGACACACATGTGAGCTATCTAAGAAAGGGTGTATGAATCTAAATTTCAGAAGTCCAACAGATTTCTGGAAATGTGTCAGAGCTAGTGGGAGGATAAGTGTTATGCTGATAATCATCATGTTAATGGGAGCATGACTATTATGATTAGTATTGCAAGCTAGCAATGTTAATTATAGAATGACAAAAGTTTCAATTCATGAAGTTGCAGGGGTTGAAAAAGTCGTTTTGCTATAATTAAGGGTGAGGAAATTATACTTCGTTTCAATTCTAAAGCTTAGATTGAGATTTTAATCGTCTTTAGTCAAGGACATATATATGAATTTTATGTCTGAATGGTTCGACACCATTTATGAGCCATGGGGTGTGTTATAAACACCAAGATAAGGAATTTACGTGATGAATCAGCTTAGGAAGGCCAGATCTATGAATTGTTAGAGCGGATCTGACCTCAGAAGCAAGTTTGAGTTGTTGCATGGCATGGACTCGCTGAGTCCGACGAATAGACTCAGCGAGTAGCTTGAAGATTGCCCTTAAATCGCTCAGTGAGTAGTCCAGCCGAGTTATGGGTTGACTCAGTGAGTTAGGGAGAGTTAGAGAGGGTTGACAGGTGTTTTGAGTCGAACTGGAACTCGCCAAGTTGTTCTTGAGACTCGACGAGTTGAGTCGGGGTGGCCCCGCGATTCTTACCAGGTGGAACTCGTCGAGTCAGGGGAGTACTCGATGTGTCAAAAAGGGAATCCTAGAGAGTTGGTGAAACCGTCTAGACACGCCGAGTCGCCCTAGTGCACTCGCCGAGTCCGGTCAAAGTTGACCGTTGACCGTTGACCAGAGTTGACCTGTGTTGACTTCTTAGGGATAGTCAACCATAGTGATAAAAGTGTTAATTAGAGACATATGATGTTATAGGAGGATTAGAGCTCAGAGGATCGAGCACGAGGGATTTCCAGGATTCGTGAGATACCGAGATACGCGAGGTAAGTTTTCTCACTATACTTTACCTTGAGTAGGTAACCAGAGTTATGTGATCAGAGTATTTGTATGCTATGTGTATGTGATGTGTTGTACTGCATTATTTCTTTGTGATTTAATGCTGTGCATGTTTATAGAGTTGGAACCGGAAGGTTCCCAGAGTTAGAACCTGAGGGTTCACAGAGTTTGGGTGCACGGACCCATAGAGTTATAGCCTCGAGTGGCTAATATGTGTTATGTGTGTGGTATTTTGGGGAACTCACTATGCTTTGTGCTTACAGTGTTAGTGTTGTTGTTTCAGGTACTAGCGATGACCGTGGGAAGGCGCCGGCTTGATCTGTACACACGCATGGGATTTTTGATATATATATATGATCTTGGGATTTTGTATGATGTGAATTGGGATTTTAAAGTTAATGTTTTATGGAAATTAAATGAGAAATGTTTTTATATTTGTGAAAAGATATTTTGAAAATTCACGGTGTTACAAGTTGGTATCAAAGCCTTGGTTTGAGGGATTCCAGTACACCTTTGGGCGTATTTGAACTCAAACTGAGGATTTGAGATTTATTTTCAAAAAGAGTAAAAGATTTTTGAAAAAACGCAGAGCAGAGATGTGTGAACGATCAGTCCGCGCCCGAACGGTGATTTCCCAAAATACCTTTACATTATGTGATATTCATATTGATCTGATGTATCCGCATGCTAGAGTAGGCTAGGTGTTACTATTAGGACTAGAGTGGCATGATTTGTGATGCCTTAGCCTAGGAAGAGGTGACCTGCTATGAGATGCTTGAGAGTGAGTAGGTAGCAGCGAGGGGCTTATGAGAGATCTATTAGAGGGTGGTCTATGCATGATAGAGTACTTTGGATTTGGGATCCGAAGAGGAGGACTTGGGGTGTATTCTGATACGGTGCGGACAGTAGTATTGGGCCCGTACTACTGAAAGCACCGGAGCGGTGTGCAACCTAAGTAAGAATCTTTGGAATACCAAGGATCGA
This sequence comes from Lactuca sativa, assembly GCF_002870075.4. NCBI lineage: Eukaryota > Viridiplantae > Streptophyta > Magnoliopsida > Asterales > Asteraceae > Lactuca > Lactuca sativa. The sequence goes on along the minus strand of NC_056623.2, from coordinate 248,198,558 downwards.
GGAGGAACAGTTGACGAGTGTGAGTATGCTCGTATGGGTTCTAATTTATCGTATGTTGTATTTCAGAGGCAGATCATGGTGAGGACACGCTTGATGCCTGAGAGCAGTGGTACCAATGATGAGGAGATCCGCCGGATCATCCATAAGGAGGTGGCTGCGGCCATCAGGGCAGAGATACCAGAGATGTTTGGGTCTATTCAGACCACGCTGATGTTGGATTAATGTCTAAGTCCATAACTATAATTGGTAAGACTTGACCCGACCCGGCATGGTCCATTTGGGTTGCAAACCTTCATGCACTTAGATAGACTATAATGAGAGAAATAAGACACTTATGGTTATTAATATATTATAAGTTCTAGTATATTAATAATAAGAATAATAAGATTGTTTAATTAGTATTGATCAAGAATTAATCTAGGATTAATTAAGTGATCAAAAGAAGACTAATTAAATATATGGGTTGATTGTGTAAATCATCCATACTTATATAGTGGGCTAATGCTCCATGGATAATCAAGTTGGGCTAAAACCCATAGGATGGTCCTGTTGGGTTTTGAGCATTCTAACACTTCCTAAGTGTACATGCAACCCTAAATACCTTGGATCTATGTTTTCTCTATTATACATGCAAATAAGAACATCCAAGGTATTATCCTAATCTAGCATACAAAAACTATGAATGTAACAAGATAGAATACATACCTCTTGATGTAGCTTGATGTCTTCAAGCTTTAAGAGCATAGCCCCAATAGTGTGGAAGCCTCAAGTGGAATCACAAATCACCAAGACACCTTGGAATACTTTAGAGAATATGATTACTTGGTTCTCTCTAGTGAAATTGGCTAGCCCTTCTTTAGTGTATCCACACTAGTGCCAATTTCACCAACCAAAGACATCTTTATATAGTATGGAGGATTAGGGTTAAACCCTAATACCCATGACCTTTCATTTCCTAGGATCCATGGGTCAAACACTCCATGGACTATCCATGAAAGCTTAGCCCAACCTAAATGAACTTGGCCCATTCCATATATATAAGAGTCCATATTTAATTAGTTCCTTTTGATCACTTAATTAATTATAAATTAATTCTTGATCAATACTAATTAAATAATATGATTCCATATTAATATATTAGAACTTATAACATATTAATATTAATCATAAACATACTATTCTCAAAAGATTATCCATATAAATTGTGTCGGTGAAGTGCAACCCAAATGGACCATGCCGGGTCGGGTCAAGTACATACCAAATATAGTTATGGACTTAGACATTAATCCAACAGTCTCCCACTTGGATAAGTCTAAAACTATTATTGCGTATGACTTCAAACCTAACTGGCAATCGTAGCTCTTAAAGCCGCTGTCGAACTCTGATCTTGTCAACGAACTTGTCCATTAGATAAGGGATCATATATTCCTCCATTCTAGATATCATATGGACTGAGACATGGATTATAATCATTCTCTTTGTCCATTTGTTGTTTCCCGATTTTCGATTTATGACGACTGACTAATTGAACAAATCAAATCAGTCCTGGCCCGGCCGAGCACTTCCATTTGTCATCATCAAATCATCGAGGGGCCCACAGATATCGCTTTTATCCCGAAGGTAAAAGGAATGGATAACCTTCGACTCATATGGCTTGTTCTACTACTTGTTGAATCATACACAAAGGCACGTTTTATAGCACCGAGTTACCAAATGCGTTTTCGTGCAATCAATGTACAACCAACTCATAGTAACAACTCATATCTCTAGGTTTGAAGAATATAAGATATTATCGTCTCATGATCACTCGTGATAAAATCCATGAAGTGATTCCAATGAGCGCGGGTTGAATCCAATACTCAGAACTTATGAGCACTCATGATTGTTGTAGCCTTGTCCAACACCTTAGACCTCTACAACCCATCATGACAGTCTTAATTCATATCTACTTCCAAAATATGACCGACTGTGGATGTTTGAATAACTTAGTCATTCAGGAAGAATAACCCAGTTTATTCGGGAAGTCAAAACATGCAAAGTGAAACACAATAATAATTGAATCCAATATGGTCTCAGAACTTATGAATATAAATAAAACACCTTTTATTTATCACCATATGATTACACATTATCCATTGTATACTGTTTCAGCTATCAACTTTATTCTTGAATTTAAAACAATAGTTGTCCCATGCTCCAAGCATGTACACTATGTTTTCTTAAACACTAGTCATGCCACACACCAAGTATGCATACTATGTTTGTCTATGATCTTTACTTTGTGAACTAGATCAATTGAACATAACTTCAATGATTCTCTTTTCACACTCCCAAATCCTTACTGCAAATGCAAGAATTCCAAATTCATGCCATTTACTAAAATCTGTTAGATTCTAAACTTATATGCATTGAACCTCTTGTAATGATTATGCACAAAGTCATAAGGACTTGACAACAACAATTACAGACCATTCCAAAGGAGATCAGCTCCTTGGGAACATCCTTCTTGCATTAAGTTTCCTAATCTTAAACAGATTGAAAATTCTAACTTTGAAACATTTCCAGATTCCATTTTGACTATCACTTCTGAACAAGAGTTGCCTCCTTACAGACTATGTCAATATGGTCCTTCCAGAATTATCACTATACTTCCAATTGTCCTTGAGCAACCAATCTTTGGTAAACCTTAGATTGTCCTCGACAATTGTTTAATCCTTTTAGTCATATCCAGTTCTAAACCTTTTCCCTTCTTAATGCCCCAGGCATTTGGAAAATTTTAGAACGGATGAATATAGCACATGTAATCGATCCTATATCCGAAGCATATGGGACACGATTCATGATGTCTTACATAAAGACTAAACCAGTCTTTTGCTATAATATTTCCATTTCAATTTGCCAAGTTCTCATAATTCAGATTATGAAAAGGGATGCCGTAATCATAATCGAATTTTAGAACGCAAATAATGGACCCATATACAAAATTTCCTTATGTTGAGCCATTCCAACATGAAATTCATATATATCCTTGACTAAATGATAAAAACCTCACGATCTAAGCTTATAGATTTGAGATGAAGCATAATTTCCTCTCCCTTAATTATAGCAAAACAACTTTTTCCCAATTGAAACTTTTGTTTTCTATAATTAACATTGCTAACTTGCAATACTTATCATAATTATCATGCTCCCACTAACATGATGATTATTAGCATAACACTTATGCTCCCACTAGCTTTGACATGTACTCAGAAATCAGCTGGACTTCTAGAAATCAATACTTCATTGACCAAAGTTCAGATTTCTGATGCTAGATTGTTTTGATAAAGTTGTATCAAAATCATACACCTTCCCTTAGATAGCACACTTGTGAGTCTAAACAATTATGAAGAGGTATGCCGTAATCATAATGGTTAGACCTTTTTGCCACTTCTCACAAGTCCAGGTTAGTGTGCCGGTTAACCACACGCGCTCCACTAACGACTTTGAGAATGCAAATATCACAATTGCTATCTAGATAAAATCTACTTAGTGAAAGTGTTTCCTCACCATCATTTTCATGAATCGGAGAGAAACCTTATGACACTTAGATTTATATGGTGTATGAGTTCCTACCCATATGAATTTGTCAAACCATAATCACACGACAAAGATAATGACAAATCCAAAACCATATGGATTGAACTCAATCTTAACTTCTTGCCACCTGGCAGCTCAAGGGCCTGCCATTGCTTCCAAGTTGTTATGCAACAAACTGAGAACTCTAAGAACTCATATGCAAAGCCAACTTTAACTGGAATGGGCACAGATATGTCAACACAATAGATTATAAACCTCAAATTGTGTGCTAGAGAAGAACTTTAGGTTTTATTCTTGATTAGTTCTTGAGACTTTCAAGACCTTTAAGACTCCCACTGTCCTCTTGACCTATAAGACTCCCTTGTCAAACATCCAAGAGATAGTGCGGATTCTACTCAAGACAAACACTTCACATAATTGGCCTAAGTTGGTCTTTGTTTTATCCAAAACATCACAACTTACCAATTTCAAATGTACAAGAGTACAAAACTTTTACTCTTACATTTGACAAGTGTTTTAAACCTTCTTTAAGACATGTCACTCAAGTTACAATCTTGGAGTATGACTCTAAGACTTGTATTGGAACAAAGTATGACTCATCTTCTTGATTTAACCATTTCAACAATTCAAGATCCCTCTTCTTAGTCATAAGAATGCACTAAGATTTCCTTAGAGAACTAATTGTGCTATGGTTTCTTAATCATTAAGATGATCACAAAAGCTGATACTAAAGTACTCTCCCATCTTTTCAGATTTGAGAAACTTTTATCCTACTGCCTTATTTGATTCTTCTTATCGATCTTTTGTGGTGGACTTAATCAGTGCACAAGAATGTGTACTCGATCCCTAAGTCCCTCACTTGACTCACACATCCATGTGAACCAGTAATTAGTCTTAATTTTTCCAAAACTTGAAAGTTCTCATTGATCATGCTATATAACTTGCATGATTCCAAGTCCCGGTCCAAATGAAACTTGGGTGATGAGAATCTTTCCTTATTTGGTAAATATAGACATTACCACAAATGAAAGAATCAACTTCATATTTCCACTCTTGCTCTTAATGGAATCATATAAGCAACAAAAATTTCCACAGATGCCATTGTAAGGATATTTTAAAATAAATAAAATCAAAAATTTCCTTTTATTTTAAAACTTGCGGAAAAACTATCCTTACAATCCATATGAAAACTTGTTGTTATCTATTCCTAAGCAATATCTCATAACTCCTAAGAAGTAGCTCAAGAATCCGATTTTTCAAACTATGCGATAGAAATCCATCTATGCGATCAGATTCAGCATATTCTTCCTTTAAGTTTCTTCACTTTCCTTTGATTCTTAAACCATCACCATGCGACCCGGTCACATCATGTATCAAGAATCTCAGAATAGAAACTTAACAGAGTTAGATAGTGGATTTTACCTGAAGTAGAGTCAAACTTATTGACTTTAACATCCTTAGGTAAATTTGGCAGCTTCGCAACCAATGCCCTTTCTTTGGCAATACAAACATATGGACCCTTTGATAATGGTACACAAGACTATCACAGACTTAGCTTTTCTCTTTACCATTTGGTCAACCGAGTTGACTATAGCCGATCCCTTTCCATTGGGAAGAGAATGCTTTACTGGATATCCAATGTCATCATTGTCAATGTCCATAAAGTTTTAGGAAGTTGATCTTAACAAATATATAAGATCATTAAGGGTCTTGTCATAGTCTTTTTCATAGGTGTTCCAAAAGAACTCACTATGTGACTTAGAAAGTAGTTGAACCACCAACTTTCTCAAGACCTTGACACCCAACTCTCCCGGCTTGTCAATATGTGACTACATCTCCAAGATGTGACCACACCTAGACCTTGCCTTGCCTAATAGGGCCTGAGTGACCTTAAACTTTTCAAGAACTTGTGGGTTAGGGAGAATAATTTGAAGAGGTGAAGAAGTATGATATCCATGGGACATCATCTTCATTAGGAAACCTTGTTTCAAGAGATTTGGGAAGATCATAGGTGTCTAAACCAGACATCTTTTGGGAGATATTCAAGATAGTTGATTTAAAGTCCTTAATATGACACCCAATATGAAATATTAAGGCTAGGACCCAACAAACTATTTTATAACTTAGAAGAGGTATGCCGTAATCCAAGCTATAAAATATTTGAAGGTAGGTGAATGACGATTCACAATTTTCCACCAAGATAAACGAAATGAATTATTAGGTTTTAATTGGTTTTGAAACTCCTAGATCTTTGAGATTCATTGAACTTTTCAAAGGCATGTTTCAATCTCGAGTGTGCCCTTCAGGTTTTGTGACTGGGATGCCGAGGATCACAAAACAAGGTGTGAAGTAACCATGCAAATCACTTGGTACCCTTAATAAATTACCCCTCAATCGATGTGCCGGTTAACCACACACGCTCCATCGATACTATGATAAATATTAAGTCACCCTTTACCTACCTTGTTAAGTCCAAGTTAGTGTGCCGGTTAACCACACACGCTCCACTAACGACTTAGACAAAGTGTAAAGTGCAATTTCATGGATTAGCACCTTATTCACATTTTTCCTAAGTAACTAAGATTGGGTATTATTAAGAGTTTAGTTACTTAGTATTTTTCATTAATACTTTTAATGAAGGGAGAATTCTAGTCCTGTCAAACCCGTTCGGCTAACGACCCTCCACCAGTCAAGCAAGCGGTGGGTGAGAGTGGACACCCATTAAGTTGCCATTTTATAGGCAACAACCTTATACCCACCTTATAGACCGGCTTCGTGAATGAGGCGTACTAGCGGTAAGACTGACTTTACTCTTATACATATATATATTATTAACTTATAATATTATAAAGTATAAGGGTTGGATTTTAACTTTTAAAATTCTAAGGGCTAACTTGGAATTAAAGTATTCATTAGAGAAAACTTTACAAATTCCAAAACTTGAGGGCAAGTTTTGAAACTATTCAAAACTAATTAATTCCATAACTTATGTGTTTAAAGTAGTTTTAATCCAAAAACTCTTCAAGTTCCATAACTTGAGGACAAGTTATGGAAGACTTTAAACTAATAAAAGAATTAACTTTTCTTTATTTTATAACTTATGGAATTAATTAAGGTTACACCTTTTTTTTATTTTATTTTATTTTATTTTATTAAATGAAGAGACTCTTGGTCCTCCATAACTTGAGGACAAGTTATGGAGTCATAAAACCATTTAATTAGAACTAGACTCTTCATTTTTGTAACCTTTGCCAATTTTTATGAGTTTTAGGATTGTTAAATGTGACTTTTCATATAACTTGAGGACAAGTTACAAAAACACATTTTAGAATCAATTCTTAGATTAATTTGGATTAAAACCAACTATCACATAATTTTATTCATTAATCTAAATTCACTCATAAAACAAGGTAACACAAAAAACTTTTGGTGATCCATAACTTATTCTTAAGTTATGGAATCCTTTAAAACATTAACACCAAATTTTGTAACTCCAAAAAAACTTTGAATCAATTTTTTTTAAAACCTTTTCATATCCATAGCTTATGGAGGTTTCAAAAAATAAAACTCTTTAGATCAAACTTTTAAAACTAATAAAATAATCATATTATTTTATCTTTTATTAAATTTGACCTAATTCAACTCATAAAGCAAATTATTCAAATTTTACAAATAATTAGTTTTTCACAAGAACAAGTAATTATCTTAAAATTTGACGAACTTCATGTTTTTTTTCCTTTTTTTTTCAACTTTGAAAATAAAATATTTGCATCAATATAACAGAAAACAACCCGTGGCTCTGATACCACTGTTGGGTTTTGAGCATTCTAACACTTCCTAAGTGTACATGCAACCCTAAATACCTTGGATCTATGTTTTCTCTATTATACATGCAAATAAGAACATCCAAGGTATTATCCTAATCTAGCATACAAAAACTATGAATGTAACAAGATAGAATACATACCTCTTGATGTAGCTTGATGTCTTCAAGCTTTAAGAGCATAGCCCCAATAGTGTGGAAGCCTCAAGTGGAATCACAAATCACCAAGACACCTTGGAATACTTTAGAGAATATGATTACTTGGTTCTCTCTAGTGAAATTGGCTAGCCCTTCTTTAGTGTATCCACACTAGTGCCAATTTCACCAACCAAAGACATCTTTATATAGTATGGAGGATTAGGGTTAAACCCTAATACCCATGACCTTTCATTTCCTAGGATCCATGGGTCAAACACTCCATGGACTATCCATGAAAGCTTAGCCCAACCTAAATGAACTTGGCCCATTCCATATATATAAGAGTCCATATTTAATTAGTTCCTTTTGATCACTTAATTAATTATAAATTAATTCTTGATCAATACTAATTAAATAATATGATTCCATATTAATATATTAGAACTTATAACATATTAATATTAATCATAAACATACTATTCTCAAAAGATTATCCATATAAATTGTGTCGGTGAAGTGCAACCCAAATGGACCATGCCGGGTCGGGTCAAGTACATACCAAATATAGTTATGGACTTAGACATTAATCCAACAGGTCCATGGGTGCTCCATGGTGTATTTGAACCCATGGATCCAAGGAAATGGAAAGTCATGACAATTAAGGATTTACCCTAATTGTAACACTATATAATGATCTTATTCTTGACAAAAATCGGCCACTAGGATTATTCTAGAGAGGGCTAGCCGATTTCATGAAGTGTAGAACTCTCTCAAGTTATTCTAAGTGTTTTGATAACTGTGATTCCATTTGAGGCTTCCACACTATTGGGGCTAGGCACTCAAGCTTCATGAAGACTTTCTACATCAAAGAGGTATGTATTCTATCTTGTAATATTCATGTTTTGTATGATAGATTAGGATGATACCTTGGATATTCTTATTTGCATGTATAATAGAGAAAACATAGATCCAAGGTATTTAGGGTTGCATGTACACTTAGGAGTGTTAGAATGCTCAAAACCCAACAGCTGATAGAGACTTTTGACGAGCGTTATGCCGTTCTTTCTGAGGCTGCTGTTGCAGCGGCCACCGCAACTATTGCTGCCGCGAGGCCGCAAGGTGGTGATGCGTTGCTGTTCCGTGAGTTCAGCAACACAAAACCACCAGAGTTTGATGGGACTCAGGATCTGGTGGCAGCTATGAGGTGGATATCTGATATTGAGGGGTGTTTCTTCACTTGCTCATCTCCTGAGCATTTGAAGGTCAGGTTCACGCTGAACCAGCTTCACTTGGGAGTGAAGGACTGGTGGAAGTTTGTGACGGCGCATTTCACGCCTGCTGAGATTGCGGCAGTGACCTGGGAGAGGTTCACTACCATGTTCCGAGATGAGTACATTCCCCAGGTGGAGAGGGAGCGTTTGGCCCAGGAGTTTCTGACCCTCAAGCAGGGTACTTAGTCGGTTACGGTGATCACTAGGATGTTCCACGAGAGGGCGATGTTCTGCCCTAAGCACGTGTCTACGGAGCAGGCACGTATGAGCCGCTATCTGAGTATCTTGAGGCGGGACATTCGGGAGTTCGTGGCGAACTCCTCGTACCGGACATTTGCCGAGCTTCAGGAAAATGCCCGGAAGACGGAGATTGAGCTTGAAACTCAGGCCAGAAAGGAGGCGGAGTCTCAGGGGAGGGATCGGCGACCAGCACAGTCTCAGCCGGCAGCCAAGCAGGGCAAGCCCGCTGATCCCAAACCAGGGAGCCAGAAGGGCCACACTTGCGGGAAGTGTGGCAAGGGTGATGATGGAGTCTGCCGAGCGGGATCTTGCTACAAATGTCGCAAGGAGGGGCATATGGCCAAGGACTGCCCCAAAGGGTTTGTAGTGTGTTTTCACTGCAACCAGACCGGACACCGGAAGGCGGAGTGTCCGCGGTTGCGAGGAGCATCTCAGGGATCTGCTCCTGCAGCCATCAGAGCTACAGAGAGTCGTCCTATGAAGGCCGAGGCGCCGAGAGCTCGAGGGAGAGCCTTTCAGCTGACCGCGAAGGAGGTCCGCGCTGCGCCCGATGTTGTGGCTGGTATGTTTCCTTTCATGTATTTATTTTGATGTTGAGGTATTATGCTTATATTATGTTATGCGTAGGTACTTTCCTTGTGAGCTCTGTACCTGCTTTAGTGTTATTTGACTCGGGTGCGAGTCGGTCTTTTGTATCTTTGGCCTTTAGTCAGCATATCAGTGTTTGTCGTGAGGCATTGATTCGGCCTCTGAGAGTTTCCATAGCTGACGACAGAGTGATTTATGCCACAGAGGTTCTCCGGGGATGCGTGTTAGAAATTTTCGGTGTTGAGTTCCCGATTGATCTGGTTCCTATTGCGATGGGTGATGTCTGTGTCATTGTGGGCATGGACTGGTTGAGCAGATTCGGCGCAGTTATCGACTACGAGCGTCAGTTGGTGACCATTTGAGACCCTAGTGCGGGAGTTCTTTCGGTGTATGGCGAGGGTACACGTTCTGGATCAGCTTTTTGTTCGGCCGCTAGGGCGAGGCAGTGTCTACAGCAGGGCTGTAAGGGTTTTGTGGCGTATGTGATGGATACGCGAGTGGCTTCCGAGAGACCGAGTTCAGTTGAGGAGGTTCCGGTGGTGCGTGCGTTTCCAGATGTTTTTCCCGAGGAGTTGCCGGGTGTGCCTTCTGCGAGGCAAGTGGAGTTCAGTATTGATTTGGTTCTGGGGGCCGCGCCTATCGCTAAGGTGCCTTATCGCCTTGCACCTCCAGAGATGCAAGAGTTATCCTTGCAGCTTCAGGAGCTGCTGGGGAAGGGTTTTATTTGGTCGAGAAGCTCGCCGTGGGGAGCACCTATTTTGTTCGTCAAGAAGAAGGATGGTTCACACCGGATGTGCATTGATTACCGGGAGTTGAACAAGCTGACGGTCAAGAACCGTTACCCGTTACCGAGGATCGATGATTTGTTCTATCAGTTGCAGGGAGCATCTTGGTTCTCCAAGATCGATTTGAGGTCTGGATATCATCAGGTGAAAGTGCGGGATGAGGACGTCCAGAAGACAGCGTTCAGGACGCGTTATGGGCATTATGAGTTTTGTGGTGATGCCTTTTGGGCTCACCAATGCCCCGACTGTGTTCATGGATCTCATGAACAGAGTATGTAGGCTGATGTTGGATCGGTCGGTGATTGTATTTATCGATGATATTCTGGTATATTCGAGATCTAGAGAGCAGCATGAGGAGCATTTGAGGGAGGTCCTTGGGGTTCTGAGATCGGAGAAGCTTTATGCAAAGTTCTCCAAGTGTGATTTCTGGTTGCGGGAGGTCCAGTTCTTAGGACATCTTGTTAACCAGGAAGGGATATTGATCGATCCGGCCAACGTTGAGGCGGTGATGAGTTGGGAGGTGCCGAAGTCACCTTCTGAGATCAGGAGTTTCCTAGGGTTGGTGGGGTATTATCGGAGATTTATCAGGGATTTCTCCAAGATTGCAGTGCCACTCACCAGATTGAACCGGAAGGGTGTTGCTTTTTCATGGGGTCCCGAGCAGTAGGCCTCCTTTGAGACACTTCGGCAAAGGTTGTGCGAAGCCTCGGTATTAGCTCTCCCGGAAGGGATGGAGGATTTTGTAGTATATTGTGATGCATCGATTTTGGGGCTGGGAGCAGTGCTAATGCAGAGGGGGCATGTGATAGCATATGCATCGAGGCAGCTGAAGCCTCATGAGACGAGATATCCCACCCATGATCTAGAGTTGGGGGCAGTAGTGTTCTCCCTCAAGATTTGGTGTCACTACTTGTATGGGGTTCGGTGTACGATATACACGGACCATAAGAGTTTGAGGTATTTGATGGATCAGCCCAACCTAAATATGCGGAAGAGGAGGTGGTTGGATGTGGTCAAGGATTATGATTGTGAGATCCTGTACCACCCAGGCAAGGCTAATGTGGTAGCCGACGCGTTGAGCCACAGGGCGGAGAGCACTCCACTGCGGAATGTATGTTTGAGATTGACCGTGATAGCCCCGGTGTTGGACGCCATTCGCAGGGCACAGGCCAAGACAGTGAACCCTGAGATGCAGAAGAGGGAACGGGTTGTTGGTTTAGTTTCAGAGTCCATTACCGATGGTCGGGGGCTTATGACATTTTAGGGGCGTGTCTGGGTGCCGTTTGTGGGAGGAACGCGTACCACTTTGATGGAAGAGGCTCATCGGTCGAAATTTTCGATCCATCCGGGGGCCACTAAGATGTATCTGGATTTGAGAACGGAGTATTGGTGGCCCTGTATGAAGAGGGACGTTGCATGGTTTGTTGAGAGGTGCTTAACCTGCCGTAGGGTTAAGGCCGAGCAACAGAGGCCGCATGGCAAGTTGCAGCCATTGGAGGTTCCCGAGTGGAAGTGGGAACAGATCACTATGGATTTCATCACCAAATTGCCGAGGACTGCCAGAGGAGTTGATGCAATTTGGGTGATTGTGGACAGGTTGACGAAGAGCGCTCACTTCCTTGCCATCGGTGAGAGTTCTTCAGCGGAGAAATTCGCGGAGGTGTATGTGAGGGAAGTGGTATCTCGGCACGGGGTGCCGCTCTCGATTGTTTTAGACCGTGATGTGCGTTTCACTTCCAGATTCTGGAAGAAATTTCATGAGGAGTTGGGTACTAGACTGCATTTTATTACCGCATATCATCCCCAGACAGACGGTCAGAGTGAGCGGACAATTCAGACGCTTGAGGACATGCTCTGAGTATGTGTGTTGGATTTCGGGGGTAGTTGGGATGCGTATTTACCCTTGGCAGAGTTTTCCTACAACAACAGCCATCATTCGAGCATTGGTATGCCACCCTTTGTGCTGTTGTATCGGAGGAGGTGTTGGACCCCCATTTGTTGGGGAGAGGTTGGGAAGAGAGTGATGGGCAACACAGAGATCGTGCTTCAGATGACAGAGCAGATTCAGCAGGTCAGACAGAGGTTGTTGAACGCCCAGAGCCGACAGAAGAGTTATGCAGACAGGCACCGGTCCGAGCTTGAGTTTCAGGTCGACGATCTCGTTCTCCTGAAGGTCTCTCCTTGGAAAGGAGTGATTCGATTCCGGAAGAGGGGCAAGTTGGGGCCCCGATATATTGGTCCATTATGTGTGATCGCGAGGGTAGGCCGGGTAGCCTATCGTTTGGATTTGCCAGCAGAGTTGGGGCAGATTCACGATACTTTTCATGTGTCGCAGCTGAGGAAGTGTATAGCCGATGAGTCGGCAGTGGTTCCATTAGAGGATATTCAGGTGGATGCGAGCTTGAATTATGCCAAGAGGCCGGTGGCCATCAGAGATCGGAAGATCAAGGTTCTGAGGAACAAGGAGGTACCCCTGGTGTTGGTTCAGTGGCAACATCGGAAAGGATCAGAGATGACCTGGGAGCCGGAGCGTGAGATGCGTGAGCAGCATCCGGAGCTATTTTCAGAGCGAGACTTCGAGGGCGATGTCTAGTTCTACTGGGGGAGAGTTGTAATAGCCCGGATTTCCAGGTATCTTTTATGCTTATAATTTTGATGTTTTGTGAGGGGAGTCGGTGAGTTGGAGCTTAGACTCGCCGAGTAGGATCGCGATTCTGGACGCGGGTTCTTGCCTGGACTCGGCGAGTCCGTGCTGTTTAATGAAACCCTAATTTCTCGGGTTTGGGACCTATTTAAAGGGCCTTTTGACCGTCTTTTGTGCTCACCAGTCCCTTGAGTGAAACCCTAGCGAGTGTGAGCGTTTGGAGCAAAGTAGGAAGCCATTATTGACCTTGGAGGTGTCATCTGTTGGATAAGGTGTCTAAGTCCATAACTTATTTGGTATATACTTGACCCGACCCGGCATGGTCTATTTGGGTTGCATTTCATCCAAACTATTTATGGATAATTTTATGAGAGTTATACACATATGTTTATTAATATATTGTAAATTATAATATATTAATATGAAGTTATTTAATTAGTGTTAGTCTTAAATTAATTATGAATTAATTTAGAGATTAAAAGGAAGACTAATTAAATTGTGGGCTATTGCTTTATATGGTGTGGGCTAACACTCATTTGTTAATGGGCTAGGCTTATGTGGAAGTCCATGGATGATCCATGGAGCTATTAACCCATGGATCCTTGGAAAAGTTAAGGTCATGGGTTATTAGGGTTTCACCCTAACCATGCACACTATATAAGCATGCTTATGTTTCATGAAATAGCCACTAGTGTGGTTTTAAGTGTGTGGCCGATTTTCTATGTGTGTATACACTCTCTCTAAAGTTTTCCAAGAGTTTGTGGTGATTTGTGATTCCATTTGAGGCATTCACACTATTGGTGCTTGGCCCTCAAACTCCTTAGGAATCAAACTCATCATCAAAAGGTATGTAATCTCATCTAATTCTTTTATGTTTAAAAGTACCCCATGCCATGTTAGATAGGTTATGAACCTTGGAAAAATTATTATTTTGCATGTATTAGACAAACATAGATCCAAGGTTTATTAGGGTTGCATGCACACTTAGGAAGTGTTAGATTGCTCAAAACCCAACAGTGGTATCAGAGCCTAGGCTTGCTTGTTTGATACTTGATGCAAAATAGTAAAAAAAAAATAAAAAAAAAATAAAAAAAAGGTAGAATGATCGGAATGTAGAATTACGACTTTTGCTGCTGGAAATGGACTAGAAACATTACCCTAAACTGTTTTGGTGTTTTAAAACTTGTTTTAGTTGGTGTAATGGTTGTTCTAATCCATTTAGAATAGCATATATCAAAATTCCATGATTTTTATGTGTTCATATAATTCTTGAGATTTTGATGATCATGTTCATGTTCTTATGAATTTAGAAGATGAAAAGTATTATTTGCTTAATTGTTTGGATTTAATTCTTGATCATTTATGTGTTTTAATGGAGTCCATAATTTGTCCTCAAGTTATGGATATCCAAAGGTCACTTTTCTTTAACACACATTTAAACACATAAGTTACATGAAAATGAAGAGTCTTCATTTTTATGAACCTTTAATTCATAAGTTATGAAATGAAAAGTTTTTGGATAGTTACAAAACTTGCCCTCAAGTTTTGGAATTTGTAAAGTTTCACACACTTTAATAAACTTTAATTCCAACCCTTAGAGTTTTAATAGTTAAAATTCAACCCTTATACTATTATAAGATTAATGGTTAATTATTATATATATGTATAAGAACAAGTCGTTTTACCGTTACTAGGCCTCATTCACGAAGCCTGTCTATAAGGTGGGTATAAGGTTGTTGCCTATAAAATGGCAACTTAATGGGTGTCCACTCTCACCCACCGCTTGCTTGACTGGTGGAGGGTCGTTAGCTAACGGTTAGACAAGGACTTATAAATTATCATTAAGTATGATGAATATTATAAAGTAACTAAATGTTTTATTTAATTACCAATCTTAGTTACTTTAGGAAAAATGTGAATTTGGTGCTAGCCCATGGAATTCACACTTTGTACCTTACCAAGTCGTTGGTGGAGTGTGTGTGGTTAACCGGCACACTAACTTGGACTAGTAAGGATCACGAAGGGTGACTTAATATTTCTCATAGATCAATGGAGCGTGTGTGGTTAACCGGCACATTGATTGGGTGATAATATTAAGGGTACCAAGTGAATTGGTATGGTTATTCACACCTTGTTTTGTGATCCTCGGCATCCCAGTCACAAAATTTGAGAGGGCACACTCGAGATTGAAACATGCCATTGAAAAGTTCAATGAATCTCAAAAGATCTAGGAATTTCAAATCCAATTAAAACCTAATAAATTATTTCGTTTTTCATGGTGGAAATTGGTGAATCGTCATTCGCCTACCTTCAAATATTTTATAGCTTGGATTACGGCATCCCTCTTCCAAATTATAAAATATTGTGTTGGGTCCTAGCCTTAATATTTCATATTGGGTGTTATATTAAGGACTTTGAATCAACTAACTTGATTTTCTCCTATTATAGATGTCTGGTTCAGACAACTATGATCTTCCCAAATCTCTTGAAGATGGTGTCCCTCAACATCATGCTTCACTTCCTCCACCTCCTCCAATTATTCTCCCTCACCCACAAGTTCTTGAAAAGTTTAAAGTCACTCAATCCCTATTGGCAAGCATAGTCTATGTGTACTCACATCTTGGAGATAAAGTCACATATTGACAAGCTGGGAGAGTTGGGTGTCAAAGTCCCGTGAAAGTTGGATGTTCAATCACTTTCTTAGTAACATAGTGAGTCTCTTTGGGACTACTATGAGACGGCCTATGACATGACCCTTCATGATGTTATCTATTTGCTTGGTGTTGTGGAATCAACAATGATTTGGAACACCAGTAAAGCAAATTTGATTAAAAGAACAACTTCCCAAGTCTACATGGACATTGACAATGGTAGCATTGGATATCTAGAAAAGGATTTATCTTCCCAATGGAAAGGGATCGGCTATAGTCAACTCGGTTAACCAAATAGTAAAGAGAAAGGCAAATTCTGAGATAGTCTCATATGCCATTACCAAAGGGTCCATGTGTTTTGTTGCCAAAGGAAGGGGCATTGGTTGCGAAGCTGCCCTATTCACCTGAAAGGTCATAAGGTTGATCAAGTCAAGAGGTTTGACTCTACTTCGGGTAAAGTCCACTGTCTAACTCTATTAAGTTCCTATTTGGAGATTCTTATTACATAATGTGAATGGGTCACATGCTGATGTTTTAAGAATCAAAGAAAAGATAGGAAGCTTAAAGTAAGTATATGTTGATTGTGATTGCAAAGGTGGGTTTTCGATCGCATGGTTCGGCAATCAGAATTTTGAGCTGTTGCTTAAGAGTTATAATATATTGCTTATGAATAGATAACAACAAGGTTTTCATGTGGATTGTAAGGATAAGTTTTTCCGCAAAGTTTTAAAATAAAAGAAAAAAAGGGTTTTAATTTTATTTATTTTAAAAATATCCTTACAATGGCATCTGTGGAAAATTGTTGCTTATATGTTTCCAGTAATAGCAATATTGGAAAGTGGATTTGATTCTTTCATTTGTGGTAGTGTCTAAATTTACCAAATGAAGAAAGTTTTTCATCACCCAAGTTTCAATTCGATAGAAACTTGGAATCATACAAGTTGTATTGTATGATGAATGAGAATTTTCATCTTTGAAAATTAAGACTAATTCTTTGATCACATGTATATGTGAGTCAATTGAAGGACTAAGGAATCAGGTACACTGGGTGTGCGCTGGTCAAGGTCCACCACAAAGATTGATTTGTCATGATTTACTAAAGATTAGTAAATATGATTATACTTATAAGGTTAAGTATAATTCTGTAACATTGGAATGGTTACAATATATGACAAAACAAATGAGAAGAATCAAATTAGGCAGAAAGATAAAAGTTTCTCAAATCTGAAAGGATGGGAGAGTACTTTAGTATCGTATTTCATGATCATCTTAATGATTATGAAACCATATCAGAAACTCATACTCTAAGGACGTCTTAGTGAATTGTTATGGCTAAGAAGAGAGGTGATGAATTGTTGGATTGGTTAAAATCAAGAAGATGAGTCGTACTTCGTTCCAAAACAATTCTTAGAGTCATACTCCAAGATTGTAACATTGAGTGACATAAAGTAAGGTTTATTAACACTAGTCAAATGTAAGAGTAAAATGTTTTCTACCCTTGTACATTTGAGATTGGTAAGTTGTGATGTCTTGGATGAGACAAAGACCAACTAAGACCAATTGTGTGAAGTGTTAGTCTTGATAAGAATCCGCACTATCCCTTGAATATTTGTTTTGCCAAGGAATGGTTCTTGACTGGGGAAACTTATATGTCAAGGGGACAGTGGGAGCCTTAAAGATCCTGAAAGAGTTTCAAGATTTAATCAAGAGTAGAACCTGTAATTTATCACTGGCACACAACTTAAGGTTTGCAACCTATCGTGTTGACATAATTCTTGTTTCTGTACCTACCTCAAATAAGTTGAATTTTCATGTGAGTTATCAGAGTTCAACTTGGAAGCATTGGTGGGCCTTGTGCTACCAAGGTGACAAGAAACTAAGACTGAACAAGTTTGATCCATGTAAGGCTGAATTAGTCACTAACCTTATCTTGTGATTATGGTTTTGACAAATTCACATGGATAGGAACTCATACACTATAAAATCTAAGTATCATAAGGTTTCTCTATGATTCATGAAAATGATGGTGAGGAAACGCTTTCACTAAGTAGATATCAGTTGTGTTATTTGCATTTTCAAAAAGTTGTTAGTGGAGCGTGTGTGGTTAACCGGCACACTAACATGGACTTGTGAGAAATGGCAAAGGTCTAAGAAATTGAGACTATGATTACGACATCCTTTTCATAGTTCTTGAAATTGCTTAGACACACATGTGAGCTATCTAAGAAAGGGTGTATGAATCTAAATTTCAGAAGTCCAGCAGATTTCTGGAAATATGTTGGAGCTAGTGGGAGCATAAGTGTTATGCTGATAATCATCATGTTAGTGGGAGCATGATAATTATGATTAGTATTGCAAGCTAGCAATGTTAATTATAGAATGACAAAAGTTTCAATTCATGAAGTTGCAGGGGTTGAAAAAGTCGTTTTGCTATAATTAAGGGTGAGGAAATTATACTTCGTTTCAATTCTAAAGCTTAGATTGAGATTTTAATCGTCTTTAGTCAAGGAAATATATATGAATTTTATGTCTGAATGGTTCGACTTAAGGAAATTCTATATATATTGCGTTCTCAAAATTCAATTATGACTACGGCATCCCTCTTCATAGTTAACTTTTGAAAACATGGCAAATAAAAATTATTGTAGCAAAAGACTGGTCTAGTATCATGTCTTTGTGTCAAACATCATGAATCGTGTCCCATATGCTTCGGATATAGGATCGATTGCATTTGCTATAATATTCATCTTTTCTAAATTTTCCAAATGCTTAAGGCATTGAGAATGGAAAAGTCTAGAACTAGATATGACTAAAGTGATTAAGCAATTGTCGAGGACAAATCTGAGGTACGCCAAAGATTGGTTGCTCAGGGACAGTTGGAAGTATGATGTAAGTTGTCGGAAAGGACCATATTGACATATTTTGAAAAGAAGTAACTCTTGTTCGGAAGTGATAGTCAAAATGGGACTATGCAAATGTCTCCATAGGTGGAAGTTATTCAATCTATGTAAGATTAGAAAACCTTAATGCAAGAAGGATGTTCAAAGCAATGTACTTTGAATATGAGACTTCCGTTCCATAGAAGTTGACCTTCTTTGGAATACTCTGTAATGACTGGTGATAAGGTTTTGGTGACTTTGCGCATAGTCATTACAAGAGGAACATTGCATAAAAGTTTAAAATCTAACACACTTTTTGGTAAATGATAGGAATCGGGGATTCTCACATTTACAATAAGGATTTGGGATTGCGAAATGAGTATCAATGCAATCATGTTCAATCGATCTATATCACAATGTAAGGATCATATACAAACATAGTGTGCATACCTGGAGTATGGCATAACTATTGTTTACAACAACAAAGTGTACATGCTAGGAGCATGGGACGACTGTTGTTTTTTATTCAAGTCTTAAGTTGATTGTTTGAAACATTATACAATGAAAAATGTGTAATCAATATGGTGATAAATAAAAGGTGGTTCTATTTATATTCAAAAGGGTTCTGAGACCATATTAGATTCGATTATTATTGTGTTTCACTTTGCATATTTTGACTTCCAAAATAGCTAGGTTATTCTTTCCGAATGACTATGTTATTTAAACACTCCACAGTCGTTCATTTGTTGGAAGTATGTATCAATCAAGACTGTCATGAATCGAGTTTGTAGATGGCTAAATGGGTTTAGTCATAGCAATGGTTGCTACAACATTCATGAGTGCTCATAGGTTATGAGTATTGGAATAAACCCACGCTCACTTGTATCACTTCATGGAATTTATCTCGAGTGATAGTGAGACGGTAATATCATATAAATCTTCAAACCTAGAGATATGAGTTGTTACCTATGAGTTGGTTGTGCATTGATTGCACGTAAACGCATCAGTAACTTGATGTTATAAAACATGCCTTTGTGTACAATTCAACAAGTAGTAGAACAAGCATATGAGTCGAAGTTTATCTGTTCCTTCTAGAAATAGAAGCGATATCTGGGCCCCTCGATGATTTTGTTGTGACCTATGTACCGGCCGGTCAGAACTAAATTGATGTGTTCGATTAAGTTCTATTTCAAACAAATCAAAAATCGGGAAACAAACTGTTGGACAATAAGTACGACGTTGTTCCATGTATTTGTCCGGCTGATATCATGAGAACAGAGGATTATATGATCACTTATCTAAAATGGCGCTTCATAGTTCAATAGAGTTTTCGAAAGCTATGATTGCTGGTTGGTTCCTGAAGTAACATACGCAAATATAGTTATTAAACTTATCCAAGTGGGAGTCAGTTGGATAAGGTGTCTAAGTCCATAACTTATTTAGTATATACTTGACCCGACCCGGCATGGTCCATTTGGGTTGCATTTCATCCAAACTATTTATGGATAATTTTGTGAGAGTTATACACATATGTTTATTAATATATTGTAAGTTATAATATATTAATATGAAGTTATTTAATTAGTGTTAGTCTTAAATTAATTATGAATTAATTTAGAGATTAAAAGGAAGACTAATTAAATTGTGGGCTATTGTTTTATATGGTGTGGGCTAACACTCATTTGTTAATGGGCTAGGCTTATGTGGAAGTCTATGGATGATCCATGGAGCTATTAACCCATGGATCCTGGTAAAAGGAAAGGTCATGGGTTATTAGGGTTTCACCCTAACCATGCACACTATATAAGCATGCTTATGTTGCATGAAATAGCCACTAGTGTGGTTTTGTGTGTGTGGCCGATTTTCTATGTGTGTATACACTCTCTCTAAAGTTTTCCAAGAGTTTGTGGTGATTTGTGATTCCATTTGAGGCATTCACACTATTGGTGCTTGGCCCTCAAAATCCTTAGGAATCAAACTCATCATCAAAAGGTATGTAATCTCATCTAATTCTTTTATGTTTAAAAGTACCCCATGCCATGTTAGATAGGTTATGAACCTTGGAAAAATTATTATTTTGCATGTATTAGACAAACATAGATCCAAGGTTTATTAGGGTTGCATGCACACTTAGGAAGTGTTAGATTGCTCAAAACCCAACATCATCTTGCAAGGGAAAGGAAGAATCAGCTAAGGGAAAACAAGAGGAGCCACTTCCTGAGGGTTTGGGGTCCAGAACATCACATTTGAGTTACTATCTTCAAGCTATTCTCTGCTATGTTGATGTTTATATCGATTCAGGGCTTATTAAGCCCTTTTGTGGCTAGATCTAGTGCTTCCTTGGTCCCTTAAGCGATTTAGATTATAGATTTAGACCCTTGGAGGTCCAGAGTGTCTTTTTTCCCAAGCTTTTTGTGAATCCATGGGGGTTTTGGATTGGAATCCTTATGCCTAAGGTCAAAACACCATTTATGAGCCATGGGGTGTGTTATGAACACCAAGATAAGGACTTTACGTGATGAATCAACTTAGGAAGGCCAGATCTATGAATTGTTGGAGCGGATCTGACCTCAGAAGCAAATTTGAGTTGTTGCATGGCATGGACTCGCCGAGTCCGACGAACAGACTCGGCGAGTAGCTTGAAGATTGCCCTTAAATCGCTCAGTCAGTAGTCCAGCCGAGTTATGGGTTGACTCAGTGAGTCAGGGAGAGTTAGAGAGGGTTGACAGGTGTATTGAATCGAACTGGAACTCGCCGAGTTGTTCTTGAGACTCGGCGAGTTGAGTCGGGGTGGCCCCGCGATTCTTACCAGGTGGAGATCGTCGAGTCAGGGGAGTACTCGACGAGTCAAAAAAGGAATCCTAAAGAGTAGGTGAAAATGTCTAGACTCGCCGAGTCGCCCTAGTGCACTCGCCGAGTCCGGTCAAAGTTGATCGTTGACCGTTGACCGTTGACCAGAGTTGACATGTGTTGACTTCTTAGGGATAGTCAACCTTAGTGATAAGAGTGTTAATTAGAGACATATGATGTTATAGGAGGATTAGAGCTCAGAGGATCGAGCACGAGGGATTTCCAGGATTCGTGAGATACCGTGATACGCGAGGTGAGTCTTCTCACTATACTTTACCTTGAGTAGGTAACCAGAGTTATGTGATCAGAGTATTTGTATGCTATGTGTATGTGATGTGTTGTACTGCATTATTTCTTTGTGATTTATGCTGTGCATGTTTATAGAGTTGGAACCGGAAGGTTCCCAGAGTTAGAACCTGAGGGTTCACAGAGTTTGGGTGCACGGACCCATAGAGTTATAGCCTCGAGTGGCTAATATGTGTTATGTGTTTGGTATTTTGGGGAACCCACTAAGCTTTGTGCTTACAGTGTTAGTGTTGTTGTTTCAGGTACTAGTGATGACCGTGGGAAGGCGCCGACTTGATCTGTACACACACATGGGATTTTTGATATATATATGATCTTGGGATTTTTTATGATGTGAATTGGGATTTTAAACTTAATGTTTTATGGAATTTAAATGAGAAATGTTTTTATATTTGTGAAAAATTATTTTGAAAATTCACGGTGTTACATTTAAAACGAATATGGTAATTATCCTTAAGCAAAACAGCAACAAAATCCGAAATTTCCTCTGTCTGACGCTCCGACTCGCCGAGTCACACTCTGGAACTCGCCCAATAGGGCTGACTCGCCGAGTCCAAGTGGTGACTCGCCGAGTCAGGTCGAATAGTAAGCCAGATTTCGATTTTCAGCTACATAATGCATCAATACAATAGAAACCAATCTAGGCTCTGATACCACTGATGGTTTTTAGCCATAAGAACATCCTATGTGCTCATACAAACCCTAATGCTTGGATCTAGGTTTCTCTATTGTACATGCAATTTATCCAAGACTATAAACCCTACATCTAGCATATGATAATCAATGTAACATATAATTAGGGTTTAGATCATACCTTGATTGTTATGTAGCAATAACAATCACAAATCCTCCTTGTAATGACTTTAGAAAGCTTAGAGTCACAAGTGTCACTCCTCTAATGGTTCACAAACACCAAGAGCAAGAGGATGAAGAAGAGAAGAGAAGGAGGCTCTCAAAAACGTGTTGAAACCCTAGATGATCAGTTCACCACGGTTTTGAAGCATAAGGGTTCTATATATAGTGAGGCTATTAGGGTTATCTAACAAGGAAACCCTAATTTGGATGCTTAAGCCCTAAGCAACCCATGGACTCCTTTCCTTAAAGTCCTTGGACGATTTCCAATGGGTTTCCCCATAGAATTCGTCCAACCTTATAATATAAGGCAATCCATAGCCCAATTGCAATTATCTTATAATTAAAATTCCAGTCCCTTAAGTTTAATTAATCACTTTTAGTCACAAACTTAATTCTTATTAATTCTTGACTAATATTAATTAAACAATATGATTTCTCCTTTAATATATTATTCCCATAATATATTAATAAATCATATTTATCCTTTCTCTCCATAATTCATCCTATCAAGTTGCTTTGGTGAAGGCAACCCAAAAGGACCATGCACCATCGGGTCAACTACATACCAAAATAGTTATGGACTTAGACACTAATCCAACAGTAATGTCCTTTATATAGGGCACAAACCTGAAAATTAGGGTTCTTTCCACCCAGCACCAACTCGCCGAGTCACTCCCCCGACTCGCCGAGTTGGTCATTTAGCACATGACCAGATTCACGACCCGACTCGCCGAGTCTACCAATTGACTCGTTGATTCGGTCTTCCATATTTACACTAAGCACCCTGAACTTTGCTCTTTTGAACTCGGGGTGTTACAATTCTCCCCCACTTAGATTAGGCTTTGTCCTCGAAGCCTGCTGCGGGACACAATTCCAATAACCATAATCCCACACTGCAACCTCAGATCTCTACTGACTCAGATCCTTCCATTCACTACTATCATCACAAAAATGATCCAACTCCTTACTTACCGATTCATATCAACAGTCTCAAGCCGACCATCGTCTCTTTCCTCTGATAGCGGCACTTATCACTCTTGATCTCCATATACACTTGCCTCTCGCAAGACTAGATAATACCCTGAACCATCGAGTTCTGACCGGGTACTCACTGTTACCAACTGCTATCCTTTGCCACGATTAACACAACCTTATCGAGTTCACTGCTGGGACTTATCCCTCTTCCTTTCCGAATTCGACTCTACTCTTTTCATGCTGACAGGATGATACATCCTTCAGCTCCCGAGCACTCTCATGAGCTCTCTTCCGCAATCGCATAAATGTGTTGACCCTGCTCTAGCATGCTCGGGTTGGGAACCCAACACACTGACGGTACCTCCAGACATCCCCCAAGATGAACTTCCACTACATACATAACCTCCTAATCACAATCATACTGAGAATCCAAGACTCCACCCTTGCATCCCTTCTAAACACCTCTGGTTCTTCATCACTGGAAACCTTTTCTTGATTCCAACCAACATCCAACCCGGATGTACTTCCATATCATTGGCACAACATAATTCCCAATAACCATCCCGAAATACTTCCAATCATCCTTTCCCGCTACTGCTCACACTTCCGTGAATCAACACTCCCTCCCAGAGCTACATATCCTTCTTTAACCAAGGAAATCTACCAACCAACCTTGCTACTTCAAGCAAGTACCACGGTGCTCACACCCCCACTCTACATTATCTTTTGTAGAGTAACCGCTACTTCACACATTACACATGCTCTGAATCTGCTCACTAGGACTCTCAAGTCCTTGCACTGCTTTCCACTGACAAGATCAACACCCGGGGTCAGACCTACCTGTTTCATCGCAACGTGCTCAATTCATCTCCTCATATAGATATATCAACATCTACCGAGTCTTCAGTATGTATGGACTGCCCTCCAGGGCCTTCAGCATGTCTGGGCCATTCTCCGAGCCTTCGTCCTGACTGATACGCCCACATGCCTTCAGTCTCCCCGAATGGCTAAGACTATCATATGTGATCCCGAACTATCCTTCATGCGACTCTCTCCCGAACATATTTTTCTAGCCCTCAAGGGGTTCCGAACTCTAACTCCATTGCGATCCTAGAATCCTTTCCATGTCCTAACCCAGGCCTAACATCAAACACTATCTACCCTAAATCCATGGTCTGCTCCCGGCCCCCACTAGTATGCCACTTACTCATACCAGCCCACACTCTTGGCTGACTGAAACACCGCTGACTTCCAAACAGCTAATCAAACTCAAATGCTTGTCGATACTCCTGAGAATTTTCCAATTCTGCACCACTTAGAACACTGACCTCCAAATACCGGTGACTCATCCGGCCTAGAACAATCATCTCTATCCCATACCTTCCTTATCCGTAAACTGCTTTCCTCTGAATGAGTAACCTTCACAAAACTACTCTCATGACATTGCACATCTCAAATCCCAAGGGAGTCCAACTCCCAGCTGACCATCCATCCCTTGGATACTAACCAGCTACAACTCCTAACTATAAAACCCTTTTCCAAAAGATACCCCAAACGAAAAGGCGAACAATACAACACTAGAAATCATGCAAACAAGACTAGCATATGCAATACTCCACAATAACCACAAGATAACAAAATGAAAACATACCCGCAGCTGCATTTGGCTCTGCCCTGATCTCCTCTACAGTAAGCTGAAAAGCACGCCCCTGAGCCCTCGGACGCTCCGCTCCACCTTGGCTCCCGCCAGTAATCCTCAACGTGGCCGGTGCTGGAGCCTGCACTGACCTCCAAACCAGTTATGAACAATTGGCCCTCATGTGACCAACCTAATGACACTGATAGCAAATCCTCATATCATGGACTGGGCGGACTGACGACAATCCCTCGCGTAGTGCCCCTCTCTCCTGCACTTGCGGCACGCACCACCGGACCTACACACTCCGACATGACCCTTCCCGCACTTTTCATAAGTGCGGTTGCTCTAACTGCTCAAACTGAAGTCAACGGTCTTAGGCCGTTTCGACGCCGGCTGCGACTGTAATGGAGCCTGCCTCTGCTCTCACAATTGTAACTCAATCTCCAACTCACGCCGCCGAGTGGCCTCCTACAACTCTAGCAAGGTCTCGCTGCTTTGCGTAGACACAAACTGCCAAATATCCCTCTTGAGCATACTCAGATATCGAGACTTCTAAGCCTACTCCGAAGCAAAATCCAGGCAAAACATCGCTGTCTCAGTAAACATCCTGGAGATCTACGTCACCGACTCAGTATCCTGCTTCAGCTCCAAGAAGTCCTGAGCCAACCACTCCCTCTCAAACCGTGGAACGTAACGGGTACTGAACATCTCCTGAAACTGATCCAACAAAACCGTAGCCCGTTGCTCATCCAAATATGACCCTATGGTCAATCTCCACCAATCCTTCGCCCCGAGCCTCAATAGGTTCAGAGAACACCTCACTCTCTGATCAGCAGGGCATGAACACGTGAAGAAACATCGCTCCACATCTGACAACCATCGCATAGCGGTCATCAAAATACTCGACCATAGCGGTCTTGATTAACCCAAACAGTTCCGACAAGTCAGCCCGGAACATACCAGCAACCTCATCATGCAGGATCTCATAAATCCTAACATCCAACTCGTCTGTGCTCATCTGACCGATAACCTCGAGTGGTGCTGATCAACCCTGACCACCCTCTCCGCTCCCGATCCTGACCCGGATCCACTCCCAGCATGCCTCGTAACCACCATACTACAAGCACCGCAAAACATCAAACACTTCTCACTAACTCGAGTACTGACTCTCAACTCAGCCCTAGGGGTTGTGACTTCCTTGATACGCATATGGGTCCTGTACTTTCAGTTGTACAGGCCCATACTACCTTCCACACCTACCCATATATATATCAAGTATCACCACAACACCCTAGCGAGGAACAGGCATAACAAGTACTCAACCCTCACTCCTAGAGGAACACTGGAAATCTCATATAGAGAGAAACCCTAGGCTAGCAGGCATCATAAATCATGCAACTCTATCATGCAATTCCTGAAGATCCCTAGCCTAGTACTAGCATGTTGTTCTATCATATCACATAAACAACTAACTTGTATGGTATTTTGGGGCTACTTACTGGATTCGGCTTATCGTACCTCCTTGTCCTCCTTTACTCATTTTTGAAAACTCTCCTTGATTTAATATTGGATTCACATGAATGTTCCTCCAATTTACTCAAACCAAGGCTTTGATACCAACTTGTAACATCCATAAAATTCAAGCCAATTTAAACTTTTCAAAAACAACCCTTTAACATTAGTTATTTATCAAAAAGGTTTTATTACAATTATTATCAGAATATTCCCAGAACCATCTCATAAAACAAGAACATGAGGAGCGGTACGATCACGCCTTCGCCTTGCCACGGTCTCCTCAAGTACCTGAAACATTTAAACCACAACTGCAAGCCCGAAAGCTTAGTTAGATGCCCCCAAAATACCAACCAGATATACCATACACATAATACACAATAACAGAACAGAACAGCCATGCACTTCGGGTCTACTATTAGACTGGTCAGCCACACTGGGCCTTTAGTCCACCTAGTCCACCCTCCGAGTCTAGCCATATCCATAGAGTCTGCAGTGTCGTTGGTCTGCCCGCACCAGGCCTTCAACCCACCTGGTCCACTCTCTGAGTCTATAGTATGACTAGTCCGCCCGCACCGCACCTTTAGTAGGCCTGGTCCACTCTCCGAGCCTCGGCATGTCTGGTCCGCCCTCGTGGGGCCTACAACTGTCACACCCCAAAACCACGAACGGCGGAAACGTTCAGGGGTGGAGGACATCATGTACAGTATCACAACAGTGTAATATAATAAACAAGCAACAACATCATCCATTGCATTATAAGTAAAGTTTAAATACATGTGTGTTCTTTCATTGTAGTAAGACACCAAAAATATACAATCAAAATAAAAGACAAGACTTGTCTGCTCCATCTTCTCAAAACCTGGCCTTCGTACCTGTCTACTGATGACCTGACAATACATGTTATTTTGAAAGCGAGTATCAGCTTTAAAGCTGGTGAATTCATAAGTATATAAGTTTTGTTGCCTTGTTTGTGAAAATCTGTTATGAAGGCCATGTAAACCTTTAAATGAGAATGTTGAGGTAAGTATGAAATCCCTAGAAAAACCCTTATTTTCTATAAGTATGAAATGTAGTCTTCTACCAAGACCTGAATGTTCTGTACGTATGAAGTGTAGTCTTCTACCAAGACCCGAATGTTTTGTGTGACAACCCGAAATTTCCATTTTTACGAACATTATCTATCCAATAGAAGCTAGTCCAGTTTCTGTGATTTTCATACTTTTCCGAAACAGTATGTGTACATTAGGGTTTATGTTTAAGGTGATATCAGGAGAGTGGATACTCCTGGTTTTGTGAAATTTGAGCATTCCAAGTTTCATACTATTATAGTCCAACGTCAGGAATAAAAATATTTTCTGCCAAAATATTCCAGGACTATAAATAGTTTTCTGAATTAAATTAATTCATTATTCGCAATTCCAAATAGAGAAAAGTCATATTCTCTCTGACGGATCTTCGGGTTTTCATCCCATATTGTGAGTCTACTTTACTAAATGTATTTCAATACTTTTTAGATGCTTATTAACATCAATAACATGTTTAGATTACAAGATCCGGGAGCTTACCGCCCAAGAAAGTTCTTGGGGAGTAAACTCCAAAACGGAGCCTAAAGACTTCCTAGTCCCGATTCCTTGTTAGACAACTTGTTTAGGGGTTAGGGTATAAACATTTGGGACTAAAAAGCAACCAAGAAACACAAGATCTTGGAGTTTATGGCCAAGGAACTTTCTTGGGCCGTAAACCCCATTTCAAGGGCATTTAGTGCCCTAACTCACCCCCTTAAGCCTAAGGACTTTACCCACTAATACTTGTGCTTATTTTGGACTTCAAAACACTTCAAAATCATTAAGTTTATAGGATTTTACGTCCAAGAACCTCTCTTGGGCCGTAAACCCCTTTTTCTAGGGTAAAAAGCATTCCAAACACACCTTAGGCCTTAAGACAATTTACCTTGAGCACATGGGACTTGAATGGAGAACAAAAGACATCATAATCACTCCTTAAAAGGTGTTTACGGCCAAGGAACATATCTTGGGCCGTAAACTCCAAGTGATGGCACAAAAGGGTGCCTCTTGTCCCCATTAGCCTTAGATAAAATCATGGAAGCCATCATTGATGTGTAAGGGCCTCAAAACAATTAAAGCCATCACCCCATAGGAGTTTACGGCCGTAAACTCTAGGGTAAATGGGCTTTAGGCCGTAAACTCCCCTATGGAGCATTCTAGGGCCTTAAACTACTTCATGTGTTATTCCAACAAAGCTAGGAGTGTACTAGGATCAAGATAACACTTTAAAACACCCAAAACCACCATGTGAGGAGTTCACGGCCTTAAACCCATGAGTTTACGGCCGTAAACTCCAAAGGGTGGGATTTGTTGGGTGGTGAACTCTTATGCAAGGCCATTTGATGTTTCAAACCCTTTTGCCTTGTCCCGTAGCAATTTAGATGCAACCATTTGGACCTTAAACACTTATAAATAGTGTTTACATGTTCCTAAGTGTTTTAACTTAGTTATTAAGTTATTTTTTGTCTAATTAGTTATATATATGCTTATTATATGATAACTAGGCTCGTGCGTGTAAACAAGTCTCCGTTTGCCACCTAGCACGGTATCCGACACTGCGATTCGTACAACTCACCACAAGTGAAATACTTATAGTTATTGCTTCAATAACATGTGATTGCATTTAATCACATGTGATTAATAACTAGGAAAACAACGATTTTTACCACTGTTCAAACTGTTTATCAAACTGTTTTACTTTGAAATGTTTTACAAACTATTTTACTATCCAAACTTATTTATAGACTGTGATTTAAACAAATGCTTCTTATACTTAAACTGTTGTATCAACTTATGCCTTCAAATTGTTTTATAGATCGACATCAAGTCGATCTTCTCTTGAAATAATATTTATGCTTCAAATGTCTTATGAAAACTTATTTATGCTTTTATATATTTAATTGCATGCTCATATATGTATAGATATATAAATAATGTTTAAAGGGCTTAGGAAGGCCATCCACCCTATTTCCTTTTTCTCGATTTGGATGTGGTCTGGTGGGATTTCGGGTGACCATCCGAAGGTCGTTTCCATATTACTTATATATCATATATACATGTATAGACATAAAAGTACTTCCATATTCATACTTATCAGTACATCAATGGTTAGTTACCATTGGGGTAACACAGGAACATATACAGTTATACTAGAACCATGTACATATATAGCTATACTAGAAACAAGTACATATACAGCTATACTAGAACCATGTACATATACAGTTATACTAGAAACATGAACATATACAGCTATACTAGAACGAGAAACAATACATCTACATGAATACGTTAACAATTGTGATCCACTGTGTCGGAGCATGCCTTAAATGTCATGGCCCGAGTTGTAGCCAGAATTCTCTTGGAGGGAGAGCCTGAGTTTGCGTATAGATCTATACTGGATTGACTATCCTACACCTCGCTGCTAGCTACAGCCGGGCCTGCAGGTCTGCGGGTGCCAAACGTCATTTCTTTTTATTACGACCATTCATTATGTCGTTGTTACCAGTCGATAGCATGGTGCAATTTATCACATTATACCTTAATATAAATCCGGTTTAAGGTAGTAGTAATTAGTACAGCAGTAGTTCTTATTATACAAAACTACAGTACTACAATGATTTACCCATTACATATTTTAGTGATAACCTCACTTAAGCATTAATGTACATACTATATTTTATCAAATGATAGTTACACTTGGGAAATCACATACTTGTACAACGAACGAGTATACAAAACATCTAAGCCTTGGTAGAAGGTTACTTTAATAGAAAATATAGGTTTTTCTGAGAGATTCAAACTTTTACAAACACTTTCAACCACTTACTTACATTTTTACAAACTTATACATTGAGACAGGTTCAAACGTTTTGACAACAAACATTGACACTAAAATACTTATGAACTCACCAGCTTAATGCTGATAAACTTTTTCAAAATAACTTGTATTCTTAGGTCATCAGTAGACAGGTACCGAGGCCAACTTTTGAGAAGATGGAGTGCATTCAAGACTCATCTCATATTATTTTGTTTTACATTATTTTTGTGTCTATAACTGTACAGAACACACTTGTATTAAAATTATATATTTAATGCAATGGATGATGTTGTTTGCTTATTTACATTTACTGTGTTGTGATACTATACATGACGTCCTCCGCCCCAGAACGTTTCCGCCGTTCTTGGTTTTGGGGTGTGACAGATTGGTATCAGAGCATTGTTTATAGTGAATCAAGTATATCAACCCATAAAAGATATACTAAACTATAAACCCAAATGGGATTAAAACACTCTGACCAAGAGTCTATACTTTAAATAATAAAATATTTAATTAAGTATACTAGTCTGCATTCATACTAAAATCAGTGTCACAACGACAAGAACAAAAGTATTACGATTGTTAAATATCACAAGTGAGCTCGGGGATGTATGGTCAGTCCTGGGAATGGCATAGCCTGATCAACTATGCTGATCCTATGAGTGATTAGCATATGCCCTAGAATGGTTGTGATATATTAGCAAGTCTAAAAACTTACCAAAAATACCACAAGAAGATCAGTAGAACTTAAACTTAGAATACAATAGGTGTATTTTAGTACTACTACTTACACGTATACTATATTCTCATACCTCTCTTCTCGCGTAGATCTAAATGGCTGGATTCCATCATGGCGACCCGTACTTTCCAAATGAAGGCAATGCCGGGTGGATCGATGAAGAGCCCGAAGATGAGCATCCAATCCCTTTGGATGATCACCTCGCAGAAGGCTTTTCTGATGGATCCGACTCCGAGCCTGAAGTCAACAACCTACCTCTTGTAGGTCAAGCCCCGAACAACAACCCTCGACCAGCGTTTCCAAGTCCTACTCACATGTGGGCAAACAACTTGAATCGCTGGAGTGATGAACAGGGTCAACCCTTACCATACTTTGGGGACCGAACCTTTTACAACATCAGCGATGGTGGCTCTACTGACAGAGCTCTGCCGGTAATCATCCGCAGAATAGCTCGTAATGTCGAGCAAGGTCGAGCAGCCATCGACCGGGTCATGGAGATTGATGCCAATTCAGGTGTCAATACAGTCCGCATCCGCCGTCTGGAAGAAGACATGGAACGGACCCGGAGAACCAACGAAACCCTGCAGCAACAGCTGGCTGCCTCCCGTGCAGAAGTCTTGGAACTTCGAGCTCGTCAGAGAGCTCAGGACCGACACCTTCAAGAGGTGTTTCGCCAAGTGTCTGACCTCAGGGCTCGCCCGAGGAACTCCCATCGCCATTAGATGATGTCTAGTACATCTCTGTCTTTTGATTTAAGGATAACCTTTAATATTTGTGCTCTGAGTAGCACTAGTATGTAAAATATTCCTAACTTTCAGTACTCTAATTAGGAATCTAGGACTGTCAATCTTGTCCTTTTGGTATGAAGTGAGACCTACTGTTAGGTCGATTTTCCTTGAACTTATTACATCAGTAATACCTGTACTATTGAAATCTATCTAATCGGTGGGAAATTCTGTACACTTGTGTATTCCCACTATTATTTCTTATTGTGATTTCAAACACTCATTCAACTGTTGGGCTATGGTTAGTTAGTCCATGGGTCACTCTCACGTTGCTTATAATTGATTCTTAACATCTTTCTTATTTTTATAAACTTATAGCTGAAAGATGCCTCCTCGCAAATCTCCCAGGAATAGGAATAATCTTGCACCTCCACCGCCTCCACCACCTCCGGTCATCGATACTGCAGCCCTGAATGCTGCCGTAGCTGCAGCAGTGGCAACTGCAATGGCTCAGTATCACTCATCTGATGCCAGCAGAGGTGGAACCCCAGTGGAATCTATTCCGATTGAAATCCATGTGCGCTCGAGAGAGTGCTCTTACAAGGATTTCACAAACTGCAAGCCGAAGCCTTTCTATGGCACCGGCAGAGTCATTGCTCTATCGCAATGGTTCGAGAAGACTGAATCAGTCTTCGAAATCTGTTCATGCCCTGCTGCGTGTAAAGTAAAATATGTCGCATGCACCTTTGAGGGTAAAGCCCTAACGTGGTGGAACGGCCACGTCAAAGCCCTAACTCTCGTCGTGGCTAACGACATGGGCTGGGAAACGATGAAGGACCTCATGACTGAGGAATAGTGCCCGAGGGGCGAAGTCCAGAAGTTAGAACATGAACTCTGGAACCTGACCATGAAGGGCACCAATGTGATCGCTTACACTGCCCGATTTAGCGAACTGGTGGCCCTATGCCCCAATATGGTTCCCACTGAAGGGAAAAAGATCGAACGGTACGTATGGGGGCTAGTGCCTCCGTACCAGGGGAATGTCTTAGCATCCAACCCCGCTACCTTCGACAGTGCCAAGCGATTGGCACAAAGACTCATTGACCATGGAGTCAAGACCCCTGCGACCACAACCACCTTAGCCATCCCAGAACCCTCAAAACCCGCTGGCACCAAGCGGAAGTTTTGGGATGAGAAGAAGAAGCAACGGGCTGCAAAGAAACAACAAATCGTGGCAGTGCATGCCGCGGTAACCCCTACTGCAGATACTGCTCCGGCGAGTCGGTATGTTGGAAGTTTGCCCAAGTGCAACAAATGCAACTACCACCACAACGGCGCCTGCCGTGAAATGCAGTGTTCTAACTGCAACAGAAAAGGACACACCGTCCGATTTTGTAAATTCCCGGCACAACCGATCTCCCAAGTTCCTGGCTCAGGTGCGAGCCCAACTTGCTATGGATGTGGCGAAACAGGCCACTTTAAAAGGGACTGCCCCAAGGCGAGGAATGCTGGAGGAGCAGGGAGGGTACTAGCAATAGGCCACGGGGAAGCAGTAGCTGACCTGACAGTGGTGACTGGTACGTTCCTCCTCGATAACTGCTATGCATGCATTCTGTTCGATAGTGGAGCGGAGCGAAGCTTCGTAAACCACAAATTTGCTCGCATGCTTAAGCAACAACCACACGCACTTAATGAACAATTCACAGTAGAAATGGCCAATGGGAAAACTGAAAGTACTAATAGCATATACTTAGGTTGTCTTCTAACATTAGATAACAATTCTTTCCCAATTGACCTTATGCCGGTCTCAATAAAAAGTTTCGACGTTATTATCGGCATGGATTGGTTAAGTCTTCATCGCGCCGACATCATGTGCTACGAGAAAGCAGTTCGACTAAACCTCCCGTCTAACGAAACCCTTATAGTCTACGGCGAC
This sequence comes from Lactuca sativa, assembly GCF_002870075.4. Classification (NCBI taxonomy): domain Eukaryota; kingdom Viridiplantae; phylum Streptophyta; class Magnoliopsida; order Asterales; family Asteraceae; genus Lactuca; species Lactuca sativa. Next base: position 248,164,535 of record NC_056623.2, on the reverse strand, counting down.
AAACTTGGTGCGAGTCTTCGCATTATATCTAGTATTCAAGAACAGAAGTATCTGCGCAAGGAATACCACGCATTCCTTGCTCACGTCGTCGACACGAACCTAGAAACGAAAGAACTAAAGAACATCCCAGTAGTGAGCGACTTCCCCGACATTTTCCCAGAAGAACTACCCGGGTTACCTCCGCAACGACAAGTCGAGTTCAGAATCGACTTAGTCCCAGGAGCTACCCTAGTAGCCAAGTCGCCCTACCATTTAGCACCAGCCGAGATGCAAGAACTCTCTGGTCAACTTAACGAACTGCTCAGCAAGGGCTTCATAAGACCAATTTTCTCACCCTGGGGAGCACCGGTCTTGTTCGTTAAGAAGAAAGACGGATCATTCCGTATGTGTATTGACTACAGAGAACTCAACAAATTGACAATCAAAAATCGTTACCCTCTGCCACGCATAGATGATCTATTCGACCAACTGCAAGGGGCGAACTATTTTTCCAAGATTGATCTGAGATCCGGATATCACCAGTTACGAGTGCTTGAGGAGGATGTGCCGAAGATAGCCTTCCGAACTCGTTACGGACACTACGAGTTCGTGGTGATGCCATTCGGATTGACCAATGCGCCCGCAGTCTTCATGGATCTAATGAATAGAGTATGCCGACCTTACTTAGATCGGTTCGTTATCGTTTTCATTGACGACATCCTGATCTACTCCCGAAGTAAGAAAGAGCATGGTGATCATCTGCGACAAGTTCTAGAGACATTACGAAAAGAGAAACTTTATGCGAAGTTCTCGAAATGTGAGTTTTGGATCCGAAGAGTCGAATTCTTAGGACACGTGGTAAGCGAAGAGGGAATCCATGTGGACCCATCCAAAATAAAGGCCATTGAGAACTGGTCAGCGCCGAAGACGCCTACAGAAATTCGTCAATTTCTAGGTCTCGCTGGCTACTACCGCAGGTTCATTCAGAACTTCTCCCGAATAGCAAAGCCTCTTACAACCCTGACTCAGAAAGGCATGGCCTTTGACTGGGAAGAGAAACAAGAAAGAGCGTTTCAAACGCTCAAGCGAGCCTTGTGCACCGCACCAATACTATCCCTTCCCGAAGGAATAGAAGACTTCGTAGTCTATTGCGATGCATCCAATCAAGGACTCGGATGTGTTCTGATGCAGCGAGGTAAGGTCATCGCCTACGCCTCGAGACAGTTGAAGACACACGAGGTTAACTACACGACCCACGATCTTGAACTACGAGCTGTAGTGTTTGCTCTGAAGATCTGGAGACATTACTTGTATGGAACGAAGAGCACTATCTTTACTGACCACAAGAGTTTACAACATATTTTCGATCAGAAGGAGCTCAACATGAGACAACGACGGTGGGTCGAGCTACTCAGTGATTACGAATGCGATATTCGTTATCATCTGGGTAGAGCCAACGTAGTAGCGGACACCCTAAGTCGGAAGGAATATCCTGGTCGTAAAGTCAAGTCATCATCGATAACCATCCATTCACATCTGACTAAGCAAATTCAGGCGGCTCAACTTGAGGCCATGAAACCTGAAAATGTGTCGAGTGAATCCCTTAGGGGAATGGACAAGAACTTTGAAGCCAAGGGTGACGGAGCTTTATATTTCATGAACCGGATCTGGACACCGAAACACGGTGGTTTCCGAGACTTGGTCATGACCGAGGCGCACAACACTCGGTATTCTGTCCACCCAGGTTCAGATAAGATGTATCTGGATCTTAAAAAGCTATACTGGTGGCCTAATATGAAAGCAGAGATTGCTACCTTCGTAAGTAAATGCCTTACTTGTGCAAAGGTTAAGGTCGAGTACCAGAAGCCCTCTAGTTTACTGCAACAACCAGAGATTCCAGAATGGAAGTGGGAGCGGATCACTATGGATTTCATAACCAAGTTACCCATGACGACGGGTGCACTTGACACCATATGGGTCATCGTTGATAGATTGACCAAGTCTGCACACTTCTTGCCTATCAAAGAAACCGACAAGATGGAGAAACTTACGAGAACATACATTAGGGAAATTGTACGGTTGCATGGTGTACCTATGTCCATTATCTCCGATAGAGATAGTAGGTTCACCTCAAGGTTTTGGCAATCACTACAACGTTCCCTAGGAACGAGGCTAGACATGAGCACAGCCTACCATCCACAGACCGACGGACAGAGTGAGAGGACCATCCAAACACTGGAAGATATGTTGCGAGCCTGTGTGATTGATTTTGGGAAGGCATGGGATACTCATTTACCCCTTTTCGAATATTCCTATAATAACAGTTATCACACGAGCATCAAGGCTGCTCCATTTGAAGCTCTCTACGGCCGAAAGTGCAGATCCCCTCTGTGCTAGGCTGAGGTGGGTGATACCCAATTAGCAAGAGGGCAAGCTTCCGACAGTACTCTCACCGGTCCGGAAATCATTCGGGAAACGACAGAGAAAATCGTTCAGATCCGTGAACGATTGAAAGCCTCTAGAGACCGACAGAAGAGCTACGCCGATAAACGAAGAAAACCTTTGGAATTTCAGGTGGGAGACCGAGTCCTTCTCAAAGTCTCACCCTGGAAAGGCTTGATACGCTTCGGCAAGCGTGGGAAGCTAAATCCGAGGTACATAGGGCCTTTCGAGATTCTTGCCAGAGTCGGCCCCGTAGCTTACAAACTCGACCTACCCGACACACTTCGTAACGTACATTCTACATTTCACGTATCTAACTTTAAAAAGTGTCTGTCCGACGAGACTCTCGTAATCCCACTCGACGAGATCGAGATCAACGAGAGCCTCAACTTCGTGGAAGAACCTGTAGAGATCATGGACCGTGAGGTCAAGCAGACGAAACAAAGTCATATCCCTATCGTGAAGGTTCGCTGGAACGCCAAGCGAGGACCGGAATTCACTTGGGAACGCGAGGATCAGATGAAGTTGAAATACCCTCATCTTTTCGCTTAATTGTTGTAACTTTATATTTGCCTAAATTCTAATTTCGGGACGAAATTCCTTCTAACGGAGGGATGATGTGACAACCCGAAATTTCCATTTGTACGAACATTATCTATCCAATAGAAGCTAGTCCAGTTTCTTTGATTTTCATACTTTTCCGAAACAGTATGTGTACATTAGGGTTTATGTTTAAGGTGATATCAGGAGAGTGGATACTCCTGGTTTTGTGAAATTTGAGCATTCCAAGTTTCATACTGTTACAGTCCAACGTCAGGAATAAAAATATTTTCTGCCAAAATATTCCAGGACTATAAATAGTTTTCTGAATTAAATTAATTCATTATTCGCAATTCCAAATAGAGAAAAGCCATATTCTCTCTGACGGATCTTCGGGTTTTCATCCCATATTGTGAGTCTACTTTACTAAATTGTAACAGCCCAAAATCTCAAGTATTGTTAACTTGCATTTTGGGGTGTTTTAAAGGGGAGACTCGGCGAGTTGGAGCCAGACTCGCCGAGTAGGGTCGCAGAGTTGGTCGCGGGTTCGCGACTGGACTCGACGAGTCCAGGTATGGACTCGGCGAGTCGACGCTGTTCAGCAGAAACCCTAGCCGTTTCGTATTGGGTTGTATTTAAGGGTTGTTATGTCGTCATTTCACGTCTTTTGGCCGATTGTGGAGATCCCTAGACGTCTGTGGCATCTAGAACAAGCTTGAAGACCATTATTGACCTTGAAGAAGTTGTTGGGCAAGAAGAGGAAGAGTTTTGGCCAAAGGAATATCAAGAGGATCGAGTTCTGAGGTTTGGAGACACAGAGAGGGTGTTATTCAGGTAATATTTCGAATTATCCTCTGCTATGTTGATGTGTTATGGAATTAGGGTTTATGAAACCCATTTGGTGATTTGATGGATTAGTATGATGTTATACAAGAGTTTAAATCCCAGTAATAGTATGTGTAAAGGTCCAGAAGTCCCATTAGTGCGTTTTTCGGGAATATACCTATCTCAGGAAGCAGTTCGATTGACTGCATGGCGTGGACTCGCCGAGTCGGATGATCAGACTCGGCGAGTAGCTTGAAGATTCACTGAAACTCGCCGAGTTGTTCTTCAGACTCGGCGAGTAGCTTGAAGATCTACTGGAACTCGTCGAGTCGTTCTGCAGACTCGGCGAGTGGTGTCAGGATGCTTATACTCGTCGAGTTACCCTTTGCACTCGACGAGTCCAGTCAGGATTGACCGTTGACCTGTATATGTCTTAGAGGGGTCAGTTGCCTTGTTTGATAAGATCATTAACTAAGGCTGTGGTATTATAGGGAACCTGCGGACTAGCGGATTGTGCGCGAGTAGCTCGAAGAGGTTATAGCCTGCGTACTACGAGGTGAGTCTTCTCACTATACCTCACCCGGAAGGGTTTGATTGTGTGACCGGAAGGTCAAGTATGTTGTGTGTTGTGTTTATATGCTATGAATGGAAAGTTAGCTGCTACGCGTGTTATACATGCTTATATATGGGCCGGAAGGCAAGGTATTATGTGACAGAAAGGTCAGGTATGATATGTGATATATGTGCTTTATGTGTTAGAGTATTGTATTATGTGATATGTATATGTGTATGGGCCGGAAGGCGATTATCATGTGGATCGAAAGATCCGGGCCGGAAGGCGATATTATGTGGATCGAAAGATCCGGGCCGGAAGGCGATGTTATGTGGATCTAAAGATCCGGGCCGGAAGGCAATGTTATGTGGACCGAACGGTCCAGGCCGGATGGCGTATGTGCGTAAGGTATATTGGGGAACTCACTAAGCTTCGTGCTTACGTTGTTTATGTTACGTTGTTTCAGGTTCTTACAGTAACGCGGGATGGCAACGGTTCGATTGTACACACCGAAGAAAGAGTTGTGTTTTGGAGGATCCTGGTATTCTATTATAATGAAAATGAAACCATGTTTTGTAATTCGAATGTGAATACGATTTTAAACAAGTGTTTTAATACTAAATTGATTATTTAAATAAAAATTTTGTTTTTGGAAATCTGGGTGTTACAAATTGGTATCAGAGCCAGGTTTGAGGGATTCGGACGCGCCTACGGGTAAATCTGGACTCAAACTGAGGAAGTAAGAAAAAGTTTTCCAAATAAATGGTTTTCTAAAAGTGAAAAAGAGTTCAAGAGAAAGCAAGAAAGAGCAGTGTGTACAATCAGCCAGAGCCAAACGGTGATTTCCCAAAATACCCTTACTTTCATATTATGAAATATCTATTATGCACCTTATGAGATATTATTGCATGCTAGAGACAGGCTAGGTATTTCACATCTTAGGACTAGAGTGGCCTGATTTGTGATGCCTTAGTCTAGGGTTTGCTGTTATATGTGCGTTATGCTTTTATGTGTATGCGGCGAGTGAGAGTATCTAATTAGAACGCACAAGGGGTAAAGCTACGGAGTACAGAGGTACTTCCGAGGAGGAGTCGAGAAGGTGGAGCTACCACAGATGGGGAGTCCTATGTGTGCTTCAATGCTCGAATGCTGCTTGCTTTGTGCTTTGTGGAGTTATCGATGATGGGAGTCAGCTGCCAAGTGAGTATGACGATACTCAGGAGGTAGAGGGCTGGCATCATTGGGAACTCTTCAGCAGCTGATAGCAAAGAAGTGGGAGGACAGCGGAAGGGACTAGGGAGTAAACCTAGCCAGATGAGTGCGCTGGTGGAGTAGAGGATTTCGCTGGAAAGCGAGCACGCGCGATGAGATTGGTGAAAGAGCAGGTTTATCAGCTACTTAGGAACTCTGGGATGGTCCGTGTGGAAAGTATGGGTAGATGTGGCAGGTAGTATGGGCCCGTACTACCGAAAGCAGAGGACCCATACTTGATACAGGGGGCATTCTAAAGGTCCTAAGTAACAGATTGAGGGGTGATGTTATGGTTCGGATACCATACATCGGAGCGGATACAGAGTGATGTTATGGTCAGGGCACCATACATCGGAACAGATTGAGATAGATGTTGTGGTTCGAGTGCTATACATTGGAGCAGGTTGAGGAATGGTGCTATGGTTCAGGTACCATACACTGAAGCATGTCGAGGAAGGATGTCATGGGATGAGTACCATGGTTCGTAGTGGATGATGTTCGTGGCTATCTTGTTATCCGGTTATGACCGATGAGGTGGAGATTAGACGCTATGGGTTTCAAGCCTGTAGACCATGATTGAGTACGGGGAGGCGTTCCTCGAGGGGAAAGGCGAGTGCCTATCAGAGCATTTTTGGGTAAGAGTCAAAAACAGGGGAAAATTTCAGTTGAGTTGAGCAATCGGACGACAGAGGAGAGGTCACCTTTTGGGTGAGTAGTGTCATTTATGCTCGTGTGCCAGACGCGAGAGGTCTGGTGTTTCAGTTCTGGATTTGGGAGTACACCCTGCTGGTAGTTATCGATAATGACTTCCCTCAGAGCATCAGGTAGCGGGTGTACCGCGAGACAGAGATTTATCGTGAACAGACAGTCAGTTGGGGCTGAGGTAGTCGAGAACCACACCACACCTAATTGAGAATAATAGGTTGGGTTATAGTGGTAGCAGTGAAGAGTTCAGACGAGTTTTGCAGTGCGGGGAGTCGTCGTCTAGGTTGAGAGTAAGTCCCTGTTCTTGGGACAAATCCGACGTTGGATACGGATTGATGAGTTGAGATGAGAGGAACGATGATGCTGCAGTGCATTCTACTAGCCAGATATGTTATCGAGTAGAGCAGGTGCTTAGTATTAGATCTGTATGGGATTTGGAACGATTAGAGGCAGCCGTGATGAGAAGTTCTTGGAGAGTTAGCTAGAGGTTCAGAGTATAGGGGATTGTTTGACTCCATAAGGGGAGGGATTATCGGGTGTTGCACAACCCTTTTCTGGAGCAGATACGATTTCGCTGGTGAAGGATAGTCGGGGTTTTTTTTCAGTATCGGGACTTCTATTATGCGAAGCCTCCCACATTCGATGGAGTTCAGGGCTCGATTGTTGCTATGAGATGGTTATCAGACATGGAGGGGTGTTTCTCCACGAGTTTATGCCCTGCTGATCAGAGGGTGGGGTGTGCTCTGAACCTGTTGAGGCTCGGGGCGAAGGATTGGTGGAGATTGACCACGAGGTCATTTTCTGATGCGCGGAGGGCTGCAGTTTCATGGGATCAATTTAGAGGGATGTTCAGTACTCGCTATGTTCCGTGGGATGAAAAGGAGAAATTGGCTCGGAAGTTCCTTGAGCTGAATCAGGATTTGGAGTCGGTGACTGAGAGCACCGGGATGTTTATTGAGAGGGCGATATTTTGCCCTGAGTTCGCTTCGGAGCAGGCTCAGATGCCCCGATATTCGAGTAAACCCAAGGGGGTATCAGACAGTTCGTGTCTGCACGGAGGTGCGAGACTCTGTTGGAGTTGCAGAAGGCCGCCATGTGGCGTGAGTTAGAAGTTAAGTTGCAGTTGCGTGAGCTGAGACAGGCCCCGATGCAGTCGCAGTCGGCGCCGAAACGGTTCAGGACCGTAGACGTTGAAATGGGGGATCGGAGCGGTCACACTTGTGGGAAGTGTGAGAGTGATGGCACCGGAACTTGTTGGCCCAATGGTGCATGCCACGAGTGCGGAAAGGAGGGGCATGGTGCACGGGGTTGTCGGCAGTCAGTGCCAATTCGGGATTCCAGGATTTGTTATCAGTGTCGGCAGGTTGGACATTTGAGGGTCAAATGTCTACAGCTTTTGCAGGATCGGTGCAGGCTCTAGCACCGGCCACCTTGAGGAGTTCAGGAGGAGGACAGGATGGAGTAGAGCCCAAGGGCTCAGGGTTGTGTTTATCGGCTTGCGGCAGAGGGAGACGGAGCAGTGCCGGAGGCAGCTGCGGGTATGATGCTGTCTTGATGTCTTGATTAGCTTGCGTTGTTTGTGGCGTATTGTTTGTGCGGGTAGTGTGGATTTCGATGCGGTAGTCGTTGTTTCGCGGGATTGGCATGGTTATGGATTGGTGCTTCAGGTTTCGTTTTGGCATTCGTTGCTCCTTGATGGTTTGGTATGGTTATAGTCTGGTGTTTTAGTGCCGGTAACTTTGTGCGGTCTTTGATGCGATATTCAACCTTTGGCAGGTTGTGGGTTTGGTTATGGGTTGTTGCTTGGGAATTTCGTTGGTCATCGCTCGTGAGGGTTGATAGTGGAGGTGCGGCACTGGGTGGAATGACGGGTAGCATCTGCAGTTGTGGAGTGGATAATTGGAAGATCGGATTCTTTTGAGCGGATTGATCGGGGAGGAGATGTGTTTTTGCTGAGGGTTGCTTATGCTTGTGGGAAGCAGTCAGTGGGTAAATGTCCTTTTTGTGCAGGATTGTTCTGAAAGGTCGTTAATGACGATCGATGGCAGTTTGTCAGTGCTTTAGTGGGGAGAATTAGAAAATTCTCCGGGAGATCGATGAGTATGTGAGGGTGCTTAGCCGCCAGGATTCAGCAGTGTTTGTCAGCGCAAAGTATAGGCCGACGAGAGCGAGTGTTGGATATGCAGGGCGAGATACAGACCTAGGGCATTTGATTGTGGAGGCCTGAGAGGAGGTCGGGATCGAGCTTGAGTAAGTAAACGGAATTTTGCGATCAGAGTATTGGTATGTTTGAGGTACGTGATGGTTGTACTGCATTAATCCCACGGGATTATGTTGTGCATGTTTCGAGAGCTGGAACCGGAAGGTTCCCAGCGTTAGAACCTGAGGGTTCGCAGAGTTGGGTGTACGGACCCACAGAGATATAGCCTCGAGTGGCTAGTATGTGTTATGAGAGTCGGTCCAGTCATACTGGAGACTCTGTTGGTATTGCTGGATTAGTTTGAGATTTGCGGATCACGTATGTTGCAGTGTGATTGCATTGGAAGGTCTGGCCCTGGGTTGTTGATCTTGTTTAGCAGAGGCAGTGATTTTGATGAGTGGAGAGAGTGCATAGGATTGAGAGCCCCTGCAATGAGAACCAGAGTATGTGAATAGCAGTTACGCAAAAAGGGTGGTGTCGCTTGGGGCGAGCACCGTGGCACCGGTTGGAGTGGCATTATGTACAAGAGAGTTCCGTGGAAAGGGAAAAGAGGAGGGTATATAACTCCGAAGGGGGTGCAAGTTAACGAAAGTGAAAGCTGCAGAGCAGAGTTTTGGTTAGAGAATTTCGAGTATGGTTCTGAGCGTTGTGTTCGCTGCAGTGGAGTAGGAACCCATTCGGTTGGAATGTCTGTTGAGGCTCAGAAGGGATGCGGAGAGAGAGAAAATTTTAAATTCTCAGTGTGAATCTGATCAGAGTGTAGGGTGGATGTAGTGGTTCGTCTTGGGAAATGTTCGAGGATATCATCAGTGTATCGGGTCTTTCCACCTGCGGGTGTTGGGGCTAGTTCAGTAGGTGTATGTGATGGCAAGAGGAGAACTTGTGAGAGTTACTCTGGGAGTGAGAATGGATCCCTCAGTTGGTCTGGGATGGACAAAGTGGGCTTTGGATCGGGGATCCGGTGGTTCAGGGTTTCCTAACCCTTACGGGTTGAGTGATCGTTGAGATTTGGAGCAGGGTGCATCTTGGGTAATTTCCGATTACAGAGAGTGATGAGCAGTTCAGAGTTCGTGCTTTAGTTGGCAAAGCAGACTCAGCAGGTTAAGGAGAGTTAGTGATCGTCTAGAGTTAACAGGAAAGTTATGCAGGCAGACGCCGGTTCGAGCTTGAGTTTCAGGTCGATGACTTAGTACTCCTGAAGGCCTCTCTTTGGAGAGGAGTGATTCGATTCAAGAAGTGGGGCAAGTTGGGGTTCCGGTACATTGGGCCTTTTCATGTGATTGCGGGGGTAGGCCGGGTGGCCTAACGGTTGGAGTTGCCCATGGATTTGAGACAAATCCGTGATATATTCTTTTCATGTGTCGCAGTTGAAGAGGTGTATAGCGGATGGGTCAGCAGTGGTTCTGCTAGAGAACGATTAGGTGGATGCGCGCCTGTGTTACGTCGGGAGGCCAGTGGCCGTCGGAGATCGGAAGATCAAGGTTCTGAGGAACAAAGAGGTACCTCTGGTATTGGTTCAGTGGCGACCTCGTAAGATATCGGAAGTGTTTAGGGAAGCCGGAACGTGTGATGCGGGAGCAGCATCCAGAACTACTTTCGGAGTGAGACTTCGAGGGCGAAGTCTAATTCTAGTGGGGGAGAATTGTAACAGCCCAAAATCTTAAGTATTGTTAAATTGCATTTTGGGGTGTTTTAAAGGGGAGACTCGGCGAGTTGGAGCCAGACTCGCCGAGTAGGGTCGCAGAGTTGGTCGCGGGTTCGCGACTGGACTCGACGAGTCCAGGTATGGACTCGGCGAGTCGACGCTGTTCAGCAGAAACCCTAGCCGTTTCGTATTGGGTTGTATTTAAGGGTTGTTATGTCGTCATTTCACGTCTTTTGGCCGATTGTGGAGATCCCTAGACGTCTGTGGCATCTAGAACAAGCTTGAAGACCATTATTGACCTTGAAGAAGTTGTTGGGCAAGAAGAGGAAGAGTTTTGGCCAAAGGAATATCAAGAGGATCGAGTTCTGAGGTTTGGAGACACAGAGAGGGTGTTATTCAGGTAATATTTCGAATTATCCTCTGCTATGTTGATGTGTTATGGAATTAGGGTTTATGAAACCCATTTGGTGATTTGATGGATTAGTATGATGTTATACAAGAGTTTAAATCCCAGTAATAGTATGTGTAAAGGTCCAGAAGTCCCATTAGTGCGTTTTTCGGGAATATACCTATCTCAGGAAGCAGTTCGATTGACTGCATGGCGTGGACTCGCCGAGTCGGATGATCAGACTCGGCGAGTAGCTTGAAGATTCACTGAAACTCGCCGAGTTGTTCTTCAGACTCGGCGAGTAGCTTGAAGATCTACTGGAACTCGTCGAGTCGTTCTGCAGACTCGGCGAGTGGTGTCAGGATGCTTATACTCGTCGAGTTACCCTTTGCACTCGACGAGTCCAGTCAGGATTGACCGTTGACCTGTATATGTCTTAGAGGGGTCAGTTGCCTTGTTTGATAAGATCATTAACTAAGGCTGTGGTATTATAGGGAACCTGCGGACTAGCGGATTGTGCGCGAGTAGCTCGAAGAGGTTATAGCCTGCGTACTACGAGGTGAGTCTTCTCACTATACCTCACCCGGAAGGGTTTGATTGTGTGACCGGAAGGTCAAGTATGTTGTGTGTTGTGTTTATATGCTATGAATGGAAAGTTAGCTGCTACGCGTGTTATACATGCTTATATATGGGCCGGAAGGCAAGGTATTATGTGACAGAAAGGTCAGGTATGATATGTGATATATGTGCTTTATGTGTTAGAGTATTGTATTATGTGATATGTATATGTGTATGGGCCGGAAGGCGATTATCATGTGGATCGAAAGATCCGGGCCGGAAGGCGATATTATGTGGATCGAAAGATCCGGGCCGGAAGGCGATGTTATGTGGATCTAAAGATCCGGGCCGGAAGGCAATGTTATGTGGACCGAACGGTCCGGGCCGGATGGCGTATGTGCGTAAGGTATATTGGGGAACTCACTAAGCTTCGTGCTTACGTTGTTTATGTTACGTTGTTTCAGGTTCTTACAGTAACGCGGGATGGCAACGGTTCGATTGTACACACCGAAGAAAGAGTTGTGTTTTGGAGGATCCTGGTATTCTATTATAATGAAAATGAAACCATGTTTTGTAATTCGAATGTGAATACGATTTTAAACAAGTGTTTTAATACTAAATTGATTATTTAAATAAAAATTTTGTTTTTGGAAATCTGGGTGTTACATAAATGTATTTCAATACTTGTTAGATGCTTATTAACATCAATAACATGTTTAGATTACAAGATCCGGGAGCTTACCGCCCAACAACGTTCTTGGGGAGTAAACTCCAAAACGGAGCCTAAAGGCTTCCTAGTCCCGATTCCTTGTTAGACAACTTGTTTAGGGGTTAGGGTATAAACATTTGGGACTAAAAAGCAACCAAGAAACACAAGATCTTGGAGTTTACGGCCAAGGAACTTTCTTGGGCCGTAAACCCCATTTCAAGGGCATTTAGTGCCCTAACTCACCCCCTTAAGCCTAAGGACTTTACCCACTAATACTTGTGCTTATTTTGGACTTCAAAACACTTCAAAATCATTAATTTTATAGGAGTTTACGGCCAAGAACCTCTCTTGGGCCGTAAACCCCTTTTTCTAGGGTAAAAAGCATTCCAAACACACCTTAGGCCTTAAGACAATTTACCTTGAGCACATGGGACTTGAATGGAGAAAAAAAGACATCATAATCACTCCTTAAAAGGAGTTTACGGCCAAGGAACATATCTTGGGCCGTAAACTCCAAGTGATGGCACAAAAGTGTGCCTCTTGTCCCCATTAGCCTTAGATAAAATCATGGAAGCCATCCTTGATGTGTAAGGGCCTCAAAACAATTAAAGCCATCACCCCATAGGAGTTTACGGCCGTAAACTGTAGGGTAAATGGGCTTTAGGCCGTAAACTCCCCTATGGAGCATTCTAGGGCCTTAAACTACTTCATGTGTTATTCCAACAAAGCTAGGAGTGTACTAGGATCAAGATAACACTTTAAAACACCCAAAACCACCATGTGAGGAGTTCACGGCCATAAAGCCATGAGTTTACGGCCGTAAACTCCAAAGGGTGGGGTTTGTTGGGTGGTGAACTCTTATGCAAGGCCATTTGATGTTTCAAACCCTTTTGCCTTGTCCCGTAGCAACTTAGATGCAACCATTTGGACCTTAAACACTTATAAATAGTGTTTATATGTTCCTAAGTGTTTTAAATTATTTATTAAGTTATTATTTGTCTAATTAGTTATATATATGCTTATTATATGATAACTAGGCTCGTGTGTGTAAACAAGTCTCCGTTTGCCACCTAGCACGGTATACGACACTGCGATTCGTACAACTCACCACAAGTGAGTTCATACCCCTTGAATCAACCTTTGAAATGATTTTAAAATGTTTAAATACTTTATGGGGGGAATACAAGTCAAATACTTATAGTTATTGCTTCAATCACATGTGATTGCATTTAATCACATGTGATTAATAACTAGGAAAACGACGATTTTTACCACTGTTCAAACTGTTTATCAAACTGTTTTACTTTGAAATGTTTTAGAAACTCTTTTACTATCCAAACTTATTTATAGACTGTGATTTAAACAAATGCTTCTTATACTTAAACTGTTGTATCAACTTATGCCTTCAAATTGTTTTATAGATCGACATCAAGTCGATCTTCTCTTGAAATTATATTTATGCTTCAAATGTCTTATGAAAACTTATTTATGCTTTTATATATTCAATTGCATGCCCGTATATGTATAGATATATAAATAATGTTTAAAGGGCTTAGGAAGGCCATCCGCCCTATTTCCTTTTTCTCGATTTGGATGTGGTCTGGTGGGATTTCCATATTACTTATATATCATATATACATGTATAGACATAAAAGTACTTCCATATTCATACTTATCAGTACATCAATAGTTAGTTACCATCGGGGTAACACAGGAACATATACAGTTATACTAGAAACAAGTACATATACAGCTATACTAGAAACAAGTACATATACAGCTATACTAGAAACAAGTACATATACAACTATACTAGAAAAAAGTACATATACAGCTATACTAGAAACATGTACATATACATTTATACTAGAAACAAGACATATACAACTATATTAGAACGAGAAACAATACATATACATGAATACGTTAACAATTGTGATCCACTGTGTCGGAGCATGCCTTAAATGTCATGGCCTGAGTTGTAGCCAGAATTCTCTTGGAGGGAGAGCGTGAGTTTGCGTATAGATCTATACTGGATTGACTATCCTACACCTTGCTGCTAGCTACAGCCGGACCTGTAGGTCTGCGGGTGCCAAACGTCATTTCTTTTTATTACGACCATTCATTATGTCGTTGTTACCAGTCGATAGCATGGTGCAATTTATCACATTATACCTTAATATAAATCTGGTTTAAGGTAGTAGTAATTAGTACAATAGTAGTTCTTATTATACAAAACTACAGTACTACAATGATTTACCCATTACATATTTTAGTGATAACCTCACTTAAGCATTAATGTACATACTATATTTTATCAAATGATAGTTACACTTAGGAAATCACATATTTGTACAACGAACGAGTATACAAAACATCTAAGCCTTGGTAGAAGGTTACTTTAATAGAAAATATAGGTTTTTCTGAGAGATTCAAACTTTTACAAACACTTTCAACCACTTACTTACATTTTTACAAACTTATACATTGAGACAGGTTCAAACATTTTGACAACAAACATTGACACTAAAATACTTATGAACTCACTAGCTTAATGCTGATAAACTCTTTCAAAATAACTTGTATTCTCAAGTCATCAGTAGACAGGTACCGAGGCCAGCTTTTGAGAAGATGGAGTGCATTCAAGACCCATCTCATATTATTTTGTTTTACATTATTTTGGTGTCTATAACTGTACAGAACACACTTGTATTAAAATTATATATTTAATGCAATGGATGATGCTGTTTGCTTATTTACATTTACTGTGTTGTGATACTATACATGACGTCCCCCGCCCCAGAACGTTTCCGCCGTTCTTGGTTTTCGGGTGTGACATTTTGTTTGTAAAATGATAGTTTTCCTTTAATTGTTTAGTACTAAAGTACGTAGTCTAACTCATCGTTTATGTGAAAGTATCACAAAATAAAGTAAACAGGAAAATGTACTACTGTAAGTGTTGTCACTGAGTACTAGGACCAACACAGCCTAGGTAACTGTTATCCCGAGGTACTAGGGTTAACACTACCTATATAACCTAATGAACATCCGAAGATTGTCCAATTGTCCTCTGTAGCAGCAGCAGGTGGGAGGAAGGGTTAGTCCCTGTAAAGGTACTCCTAGTATAAGTAATAACCGTAGGCATATTTAGATGTTCATTACCTACTGTTGCTAACAGATGGGTTCCGGAATGGTTAGTCCCGTCCATATATCCCGAGGTACTGGGGATAGAGCCCTATTCTAGATATCCCGAGGTACCGGGGATAGGCAGGATAATTTACACAGAAGGTACTAATAAATTATCCTTGCAATTTGTGATACAAATATTCAAATAAGTATACACAGGTAAAGGTATCAACGTAAAGGTACTCATGTAATGTGTTCATGTATCAGGTAAACATATGTAAAGGTACTCATGTATCAGGTAAGATACTAGTAAAGACTCATGAATGAACTGACTCTTGTGTGATTCCTTGTAATAGGAATAATGTTTTGTTATCTTCAAATTATCCCTATGATAATTTATTGTAATCTAACTAGTTGATCATGTAAGTTTACACACTCTTACTACTCAAGGGTGTGGGAAACTAAATGAAAGATGCAAACTATAACATCAATACATATATAAGAATATAAGTGTATATGCATAGTTTAGTTCAAGAATGAAAAATGGTTTTTGTAAGACATTTTATGGGTTTTGAACAATAAATAACAATGACTTGATGTCATTTTAATAAACATTTCAAAGATAAAACATTTGGTAACAATGCGCTTTTAAGATGTAAAACCATTTCATGCATCACATTTTGTAGCATGTGAAATCTGTTAAATGACAAACATAGTTATAAAATACATATCAATGATTTAATAACATGTTTGTTTCTACTTCTATTCCCCCCCCCCCCCATTAAAGCATTTAAAATCAATTAAAACATTGATTAGGGGTATGAACTCACTTGGAAGTTTGAAGATAGCGAGATGGAAAACCGAGCAGAGTTTCGTCTCGGGAAACGGATTTTTCTCGGGATTCTCGGGAATCTCGGGAGTAAAATCGACCCTCGAAACTTGAGCAAAATGACCAGGGCTTCAGGTCTGAACGGGCATGGAAAACGAGGCAAAACGCAAGAAAATAGAGAGAGAATGAGCAAAATTTCCGAAAAGCCTCGCATCCCTTTTATAGGGGTGCTGAACTGCCTTGGTACGCTGGGCGTACGAGGGTACGCAGCGCGTACTGGGGCGTCATCGCTTACGTACTTCGGATGGGAGCGCGTAGAGGAGTAGGGACGACGTGGAAGATGTTGGATATAGTGTCTAAGCCCATAACTATATTTGGTATGTACTTGACCCGACCCGGCATGGTCCATTTGGGTTGCACTTCACCCGAACAATTTTTGGATAATATTTGAGAATAGTACAAGTTATGATTTATTAATATATTATAAGTTCTAATATATTAATATAAGATCATATTATTTAATTAGTAGTGATCTATAATTAATCTAGGATTAATTTAGTGATCAAAGATATTACTAATTAAATATGGGCTTCTATATTTATATTGTGTGGGCTAATGCTTATTTAGAATGGGCTAGGCTTGGATGGAAAAGTCCATGGATACTCCATGGAGCTTTGACCCATGGATCTCATGGAAATGAAGAGACATGGGTATTAGGGTTTACATGGATGTAACCCTAATCCACCACACTATATAAAGGAGGCTTTGGTTCTTGAAATCAAACTAGTTGACACTTGTTGAGGTGAGGCCGATTTCAAGATAGTAGTATTTATTCTCTCAAAGTTCCAAGTTTGTGGTGATTTGTGACTTTCATTTGAGGCATCCACATTATTGGTGCTAGGCTCTAAAACTCCAAGCAATCAACTACAACTTCAAGGTAAGCATTTCTACTAGCTTTATTTGATTCATGTTCCCCATGCCATGCTAGTTAAGATATGAACCTTGGAAAAATAATTATTTGCATGTATCTTAGACAAACATAGATCCAAGGTTTATTAGGGTTGCATGTACACTTAGGAAGTGTTAGAATGCTCAAAAACCCTTCAGTGGTATCAGAGCCTAGGTTTATTTGTTTGATACTTGATGCAAAAAAAAAAAAGTTGGAAAAGTCGAAAATAATTAAAAAAAAAAAAAAACGGAATTTCGACTTTAGTTGCTGGAAATGAATTGGAAACATTACTCTAAACTGTTTTGGTACTTGAAAACTTGTTTTAGATGGAGTAATGTTTTTGCTAATTCATTTACAACAACTAGTTATCAAAAATTACAAAGTTTTATGTGATTTTGATTCTTGAAAGTGTTCATATTCATATTCTTGTTCTTATGATGTTTAGATGATCATAGGAATTATTTGTAACCTATGTGGTAATTTAATTCTTGATCATAATGTGTTTTAATGGAGTCCATAACTTGTCCTCAAGTTATGGAAAACCAAAAGTCTCTTGGATTAAAAACCATTAAAAGAACATAAGAGTTAGAAAAATGAAGAGTCTTCATTTTATTACTCTATTAAACTCATAAGTTACAAGATATGAAAAGTTTTGAAAGTTTACAAAACTTGCCCTCAAGTTTTGGAACAAGTAAAGTTAAGTTAAAACTTTAGTTCCAACCCTTAGAATTTTAAAAAGTTAAAATTCAACCCTTATACTTATATTATTATGATTTAATAATTATATATATATATGTATAAGAACAAAGTCGTCTTACCGCTAGTACGCCTCATTCACGAAGCCGGTCTATAAGGTGGGTATAAGGTTGTTGCCTATAAAATGGTGACTTAATGGGTGTCCACTCTCACCCACCGCTTGCTTGACTGGTGGAGGGTCGTTAGCCGAACGGGTAAGACAAGGACTTATAAATTCTCATTCAAAGTATGATGAATATTATAAAGTAACTAAATGTTTTATTAAATTCCCAATCTTAGTTACTTTAGGAAAAATGTGAATAAGGTGCTAATCCATGAAATTACACTTTACACTTTGATTAAGTCGTTGGTGGAGCGTGTGTGGTTAACCGGCACACTAACTTGGACTTAACAAGGTAGGTAAAGGGTGACTTAAAGGTTTATTATAGTATCGGTGGAGCGTGTGTGGTTTACCGGCACATCGATTGAGTGATAAACCTTAAGGGTACCAAGTGATTTGCATGGTTACTTCACACCTCGTTTTGTGATCCTCGGCATCCCAGTCACAAAACTTGGAGGGCACACTTGAGATTGAAACATGCCTTTGAAAAGTTCATTGAATCTCAAAGAATCTAGGAATTTCTAAGAACCAATCAAAAACCTAATATTTAAACATTTCGGTTTTCGTGGTGGAAATTGGTGAATCGTCATTCACCTACCTTTCAAATATGGTATAGCTTAGATTACGGCATACCTCTTCTAAGTTATATTATATTGTGATTGGATCCTAGCCTTAATATTACATTTGGGTGTTTTATTAAGGACTCTCTTATATCTAAACTAATCTTGTTCTCTTCTTTTCAGATGTCTTCAAACAATGCTTCTGGCTCTAATCCTAATGGCTCCTTTACCCTTATGAACTTGTGTGGGAAAGTCACCTTTGATGGATCCAACTTCAATGAGTGGATCAGAAACATCAGGATGATTACCCGCTACGAGGACAAAGAATATGTCCTTGACAAGGAGCTTAAGGAGATTGATGAGACCACTGCAACTCCTCAGGAGATCGCTGACTTTCGGGCACATGAAAGGGATGCTACGAAAGTGGCTTGCATCATGATGGCCACGATGACAGCGGAACTCCAAAAGTCTTATGAGGATTTCTACCCTTATGAAATGCACCAAGATTTGATGGAAAGATACCATCAAAGTGCAAGACAAGAGAGGTATGAAATCATCTGCTCCATGATAACAACCATGATGAAGGACGGGGAATCCGTCACGAGCCACATGCAGAAAATGCAAAGGTATGTGGATCGTTTGCTGAAGCTTAATGTGAACTTCCCTGAGGATCTTGCAATAGATATCATTTTGCACTCCTTACCATCGTGCTATGATCAATTCCGCATGACATAAGGAAGAGGTCACACTCAGCAAACTTCAGGGACTTCTCAAGACCGCAGAATCAGGTCTTAAGGGGAAGTCGGTTGCTATCACTCCTACTCCAAACTCAACTCCGGTTTTAGCAATTGGGAAAAATCGATGGAGGAAGAGAAAGAGGTCCTCGAAGGGTACCAAGGCTCGGACCCTTGATGGCTCTTCTTCAAGTGGAACCAAGAAAGGTTTCGTCACTCCTTCTTCTGACCCAAAAGAGGCTGAATGCTTCTATTGCCATGAAAAATCTCATTGGAAGCGGAACTGCCCAAAGTACCAGCAGGATGTGAAGGATGGGAAAGTCAAACCCAACCATGCAGGTACTTACACTATCATTTCTAATAACTCACCCCATTCTAAATCTTGGGTCCTTGATACCGGTTGTGGTATTCATATTTGTTGTGACTTGCAGGGACTAAGAAGAAGTGAGAATGTGGAGCAAGGAAGAATAAACTTGATCATGGGGAATAGGAAAGCTTTACCTGTTACCAAGATTGGAGTTTATACTTTATCGCTAAGTAGTGGGTTTAATTTAGATTTGAATAAATGTTGTTATTCGCCAGGAATGGCAAGAAATATTATTTCCTTTCATGCTTTGTACAAACAAGGGTTTACCTTTTCATTTAATAATGAAGTTGGTTCTATAGATGTTTTCTATAATAATGTTTTTTATTTTAAAGCATTACCTTGTGATGGTGTGTATGAAGCTGTATCTGTTATAGATAACTTAGGAAATAATGTTTTGTGTATTGATTCTACTAATAATAATAACTTGGATAAAGCATCATTATGGCATTGTCGTCTTGGACATATAAGCAAGAAACGCATAGGCCAACTCCAACAGGATGGAGTCTTGGAGTCGTTTGACCTAAAGTCAGATGATAGTTGCGAATCATGCTTACTTGGCAAAATGACAAAATCACCCTTCACAGGCTCGTGTGAGAGGGGTGAAGGTTTGTTGGACCTTATACACACGGATGTGTGTGGACCATTCAAACATGCCACAAGGGATGCTAATCGTTATTATTTGACTTTTACTGATGATTACAGTAGATATGGATATGTCTACTTAATCAAGCATAAGTCAGAGACTTTCGAGAGGTTTAAGGAATTTAAACAGGAAGTCGAGAATCAATTGGGCAGGAACATTAAGATGCTTCGATCCGATCGAGGAGGTGAGTATCTTAGTTCAGAGTTCCTCGACTATCTTAGGGAATGTGGGATTGTCTCACAATTGACACCTCCCAGGACACCACAGTTGAATGGTGTGGCTGAGAGGCGTAATCGAACCTTGTTGGATATGGTTCGTTCCATGATGAGTCGAGCTACGCTACCAATCTCATTCTGGGGGTATGCCTTAGAGACTGCCGCCCATATTCTTAATCTTGTCCCTACAAAGAAAGTTGCCAAAACTCCTCACGAGATGTGGACTGGGAAAGTACCTAAGCTAGACCACATCAAGATTTGGGGTTGTGAGGCTTTCGTGAGACGCGAGACTCATGATAAGCTCGAACCTCGAAGCGAGAGGTGTATTTTCATCGGCTACCCACAACAATCCTTTGGTTACCTCTTCTACAGACCTAGTGATAATGTGGTCTTTGTAGCAAGAAGAGGAGTTTTTCGAGAGAGAGAATTTATAAGCCAAGGGGACAGTGGGAGGCAAATTGATCTTGAAGAAATTCAAGAGTCAAGCGGTGAAGGAACTTCAAACACTAGCCCTCAACTTGAGGAGGAAACTCCTGTTGAGCCAGTTGATGTGCCTGTACCTCTTAGGCGTTCCACAAGAGTTAGGAATGCACCTGAGCATTATTATGGCTTCCATATTACTGCGGAAGGTGAGACACTTATTAGTGATGAGACACTAGTAGGTCTGGATGAACCTAACAGCTACACGGAAGCCATGGCAGGCCCTGAGACTGCCAAGTGGAAAGAGGCAATGGATAGCGAGATACAATCCATGTATGACAATCAAGTTTGGAACTTGGTTGAAAATGTACCAGGTCGTAAGACAGTGGGGTGCAAATGGATCTTCAAGAAGAAGACCGACATGGACGGTAATGTACACACTTATAAAGCACGACTGGTTGCAAAAGGTTATTCTCAAACTCTGGGAGTTGATTATGATGAAACCTTTTCACCAGTGGCCAAGATAAAGTCTATTAGGGTTCTGTTAGCCATTGCTGCATTTCATGATTATGAAATATGGCAAATGGATGTCAAAACTGCCTTCCTTAATGGAAAGTTGGCTGAGGATGTTTACATGGTTCAGCCAGAGGGTTTTGTCAGTACAGAGTACCCCAATAGAGTGTGTAAGCTCGAGAAATCCATTTATGGATTGAAACAGGCACCTCGCAGATGGAATCTTTGCTTTGATGAGAAAGTCAAGGAATTTGGCTTTTCAAGGAGTAAAGATGAATCTTGCGTCTATATCAAGGCTAGTGGGAGCATAGTCAGTTTTTTGGTACTGTATGTGGATGACATACTACTCATAGGAAATGACATCCCAACCTTGCAGGAAGTAAAGTCCTGGCTTGGGAAGTGTTTTGCTATGAAGGACCTTGGTGAAGCTGCCTATATCCTAGGGATAAGGATTTTGAGAAACAGGAGTAAAAGACTAATTGGACTTAGTCAAAGCACCTATGTGGACAAAGTGTTGAAAAGATTCAACATGCATAACTCCAAGAAAGGTGAGTTACCTATTCAGAGTAATGCCAGATTGAGTAAGACACAAAGCCCTAGCACTGAGGCTGAGATAGCAGAAATGAGTCGACTACCTTATGCTTCAGCTGTAGGATCGATCATGTATGCTATGACGTGTACTCGACCTGATGTAGCCTTTGCTTTAAGCATGGTTAGCAGGTATCAGGGGAACCCTGGCAAGGAACACTGGACTGCGGTAAAGAATATCCTCAAGTACCTGCGAAGGACTAAGGACTGGGTCCTTACCCTCGGTGGGAGTGATGACTTGAGAGTTGTAGGGTATAGTGATGCTAGTTTCCAGACTGATAGGGATAATTTCCGCTCTCAGTCAGGCTGGGTCTTTACCCTAAACGGAGGAGCAATTTCTTGGAAGAGTTCCAAGCAAGAGACAGTGGCAGATTCAACTTGTGAATCAGAGTATATAGCAGCAAGCGAGGCAGCAAAGGAGGCTATATGGCTAAAGAACTTCATCGGAGACCTTGGAGTTGTACCAGCTATAAAAGAGCCAATGGAGATTTTCTGTGACAGCAATAGTGCGGTTGCCTTAGCCAAGGAACCAAGGGATCACGGGAGATCCAGACACATCGACAGAAAATACCATTTTATCAGACATCGAATTGAAGAAGGACTCCTCATGGCGAAGAGGGTATCATCGGATGAGAACCCGGCAGATCCCCTCACGAAGGGACTGAGTAGGGTTAAGCATCTCCAGCATGCTCGGAGCATAGGGCTGAAGGATGATATAAGTTTTAGTAGTTAGATAACCCAGAAATTTGTAAAGTGTAATTGACATTTGATGATGAATAAAAGGTGTTTTATTTATGAGTAAAGTGTTGCTATCTCTTGTCGATCTTTTACTATATTTCTTTTGCATGTTTTGACTTCCAGAATAATTATGTTTGGTATATCATATTATTCAAACCTCCACAGTCGGTCATATGTCGGAAGTAGGTATGAATCAAGACTGTCATGATTGGTTGCAGAGGTCTAAGGTGTTGGACAAGGCTACAACAATCATGAGTGCTCATAAGTTCTGAGCATTGGACTCAACCCACGCTCACTGGAATCACTTCATGGAATTTTATCTCGAGTGATCGTGAGACGGTAATATCATATAAGTCTTCAAACCTAGAGATATGATTTGTTACTTACGAGTTGGTTATGCATTGATTGTACGAAAACGCATTGGTAACTCGATGTTATAAAACGTGCTTTTGTGTGTAATTCAATGAGTGGTAGAACAAACATATGAGTCGAAGTTTATCTGTTCCTTCTTGGATTAGAAGCTGATATCTGGGCCACTCGATGATTTTGTTTTGACCTATGTACCGGGCCCGGTCAGAACTAAGTTGATGTGTTCAATTAAGTTCTTTGTCAAACAAATCAGAAATCGGGAAACAAACTGCTGGACAATAAGTAAGACAATGTTCCATGTATTTGTCCGGCTGATATCTAGAACAGAGGATTATAT
Source organism: Lactuca sativa (assembly GCF_002870075.4). Taxonomy (NCBI): domain Eukaryota; kingdom Viridiplantae; phylum Streptophyta; class Magnoliopsida; order Asterales; family Asteraceae; genus Lactuca; species Lactuca sativa. The sequence goes on along the minus strand of NC_056623.2, from coordinate 248,141,496 downwards.
GATCACTTATCTAAATGGCGCGTTCTAGTTCAACAGAGTTTAAAGAGCTACGATTGCTGATCGGTTCCTGAAGTTATACTTGCAAATATAGTTACTAGACTTATCCAAGTGGGAGACTGTTGGATATAGTGTCTAAGCCCATAACTATATTTGGTATGTACTTGACCCGACCCGGCATGGTCCATTTGGGTTGCACTTCACCCGAACAATTTTTGGATAATATTTGAGAATAGTACAAGTTATGATTTATTAATATATTATAAGTTCTAATATATTAATATAAGATCATATTATTTAATTAGTAGTGATCTATAATTAATCTAGGATTAATTTAGTGATCAAAGATATTACTAATTAAATATGGGCTTCTATATTTATATTGTGTGGGCTAATGCTTATTTAGAATGGGCTAGGCTTGGATGGAAAAGTCCATGGATACTCCATGGAGCTTTGACCCATGGATCTCATGGAAATGAAGAGACATGGGTATTAGGGTTTACATGGATGTAACCCTAATCCACCACACTATATAAAGGAGGCTTTGGTTCTTGAAATCAAACTAGTTGACACTTGTTGAGGTGAGGCCGATTTCAAGATAGTAGTATTTATTCTCTCAAAGTTCCAAGTTTGTGGTGATTTGTGACTTTCATTTGAGGCATCCACATTATTGGTGCTAGGCTCTAAAACTCCAAGCAATCAACTACAACTTCAAGGTAAGCATTTCTACTAGCTTTATTTGATTCATGTTCCCCATGCCATGCTAGTTAAGATATGAACCTTGGAAAAATAATTATTTGCATGTATCTTAGACAAACATAGATCCAAGGTTTATTAGGGTTGCATGTACACTTAGGAAGTGTTAGAATGCTCAAAAACCCTTCAGAAGAACCGAGGCCCTTGATTTGAGTACGCGGGGCGTACGAGGGTACGCAGGGCGTACTCCGGTCCTATCCGCTGACTCCTCTTCGGATATTACCAAGAGTTTTTATTTAAATTTATATTTATTTCAAATAAACTTCTAAAATTCATATCTCGTTCATACGAACTCCGTTTTCGACGTTCTTTATATCCACGCGTAGGTGAGACTAAGATCTACAACTTTCGTTTAGATTCCGTTGGCAAATTATGAAATAATTTTTATTATTTATTTATTAAAATGACGTGATTAATGAATTTCTTTAAAAATTCATAACTTCTTTATCTGACGTCGGTTTTTGCCAGACTTTTTACCGCTGAAATACCAATGTCGAGACCTTCGATTCTCGTTTAGGTCATTCCGGCCAAAAGTCGCTCGATCTCCGATTCGAGTTTTTAGTTGTCTGTTGCTAAGCCGAATTTGAAAAAAATCATAATTTCAATATACGAAGTCGGATTTGCGCGTTCTTTTTACGTACGATCATGGTTTGATGACATTTAAACAAAGAAGAAATTTAAATACGAACTTTTTGGACTTTTTATTATCGAAGTTAATTTTATTAACTCAAAAGTGGTTACAATACTTGACTTTTTAGGTCATTACAAAGAGTTGAAATATCGGGTTGTCACAACAACCTATCTGGACCGCTCCCTATGCATTCGGAATATCCGGTCCGCCCTGGGAATGTTGGCCTACAGCACAAAGCAGGACCCGCCTCAACCCAACCCCAGTCAACCAACCATGTGCACATAAACATATAACCACATAACAATTAATCATCAGTCAACCGATCTAGCAGATCACATACATAACATACTCGAAACAGGATACCGACCTAACCAGTCACTAACATATAGCATCCTAACTACCAGGATGCAAACATAGCAAAGCAATAACATAACAACAATACCCGGATTACAATCCGATAAAGGGCCGGCCTTGGTGCCTTAGACCCTATCGATATAGTGAGGATAACTCACCTCGCAACTGCTTACGGAAAAGATAAGATCACGCTGCTCCAACCTCCAACACCGACTCCACCACTGATAATACCAAAAGACTGAACTCAATAAATACAACTAATTACCAAATTACCTCTAGAAGTCAACTGGTCAACTCTTGGTCAAAGTCAAAGTCCGCAGTCAAAGTCAAACTTCTTGGCTGACTTTACTCGCCGAGTCAGCCTGCTGACTCGTCGAGTCCTTATGCTCTGAAAACTCCCATATCGCGACTGACTCGCCGAGTCGCCCCAAGACTCACCGAGTCCCACGAACTCTAAGTCACCTCCTACTCAACTCACTGAGTCGTCCCTCGACTCACCGATTCATAGCTCAACCAAAACGGTTAGGAATTCACGACTAGACTCGCTGACTCCAAGAATAGACTCGCCGAGTCCAAGGCAATCTTCAACAGACTCTTCGAGTCGTTCTTCCAACTCGTCAAGTCCCTGCCTATCTTCATCCAACTCGCCATGTACACTTATGTGACTCGACGAGTACATCTACTTCTTAATCCATACAAAGGATTTCCAAGCTATGCAGGGGTTCCAATCCATAGATCCAACTTGCTACAACCTTCCCCACACGTAAAGGTGCAAACATTACGTGAAACCATTAGGAAATAAGCCCAAAATACTCTATGGCTAAGGCTTATGGCAAAGGGACTTCACCAACCACTCTAGGACAACACCTTTACCACAAATAGGATCATTACAAGCTTGGATCTAAAGTTTCAACATCAGATCTAGCTTCTAAACTCGAAATTGATTCCACTTAAGCTATAATCCCCAAAATAGCAACCAAGAATTAATCTAGAAGAAGGAAACTCAAGGTGACAAATTGTTACCTCAGAAATGATCCAAAGGAGGAGTAGATCCCTGATCTACAATTATATGCAGATGCTAGCCTCTTGATCTTCAACCTTCTTCTTCTCAATTTCTCTTCCCAAGCTCTAATTCTTCATCAATGGAGGTTATACACGTTTTTAGGGTTTTTTGGGTATTCGAAGGTAACAAAGAGGATGAGGATGGGTTATAATGTCCTTTATATAGGGCACAACCCCGAAAATTAGGGTTCTCTCCACCCAGCACCAACTCGCCAAGTCACTCTTCCGACTCACCGAGTTAATCATTTAGCACATGACCAGATTCGCGACCCGACTCAACGAGTCTACCCATTGACTCGTCGAGTTGGTCTTCCATATTTACACCAAGCACCCTAAACTTTGCTCTTCATCTTCAACCTCCGGCAGCCGTCCCCCTACCCCCCACCTCGTTCGTTCTCCGACAAGCTAGCGGCCACCAAGCATTTACCCGACATCCTACATTTCCGACCGATCGAGACTCCATCTCACTATCGCCATCATCGAGCCTCCTTGTCACCAGAAACATTGAAGACCGATGAGGGTGGAGGGAAGCCTTCAGGCGTTGTTACGTCGTCGATCCCCGTTAGCAACCAAGCCGTCAGACCATTGCCGCCTTCTCTTTGTCGTTGTTGTCACTCCAATGAGAAGAGGCTGAGATCGGAGCTGGGTGTTACGGAGGTTCTTTCTCTTTCCCTCGTGCGTGAAGCCACTAACAACCAGCTAGCCCGAAGCTCCCATGTACCGTTCGATCTACAACACCTTTATCTGCCTCCTTCCGCCGTTGTTGCCCCATCATGTGCGCCCTGCAGCCACCGCCACCCAAGAGCACCGTTGTTACCGCCAAGCGCCACCAGGTGGTAGCTGTAGTACTAATCCGATCATAGGATGTGAGTGTGGGTCATTTCAGTGTTGTACGTTGGGTTTGTGTGTTTGGAAAACCAAGAAGGCTACCACCACCACCGTGAGGTGGTGGCTACCGCCACGAGCCACCGCCGGCCACCACGGTGTGGCTGTGGGTGTGTTAGTGAGTGTAAGTATTATTTTTGGATAAAAGCTTTGTAATTGTAATTAGTATCAATTAATAAAAATAATAATAACCACCAGCACCTTAAGGTGGTGGCTACCGCTGCAAGCCGCCATTGACCACCACTACCTGAGGTGGTAGTTGGTGGTGCTCCACTAGCAAACCCTAATGGGCTTAGAGATTGGTTTTGGGCCTTTTGGGCCATTTTTGGGTGGAAAACCCTTATTATGAGTATTTCGGCCTTGGACTTATCTAGACCCACTTATGGGCCATTGGGATTAGATTGTGTATTAAGCCCAATTACTCGATATAACTATCTAGTAGTGTAAGGACATAATGGACTAAGTCCTTAAGGGGCTACGTTAGAAAACCCTAATCTTTGAGAATTTATCAGGTCACACACGGGAATTATTTAATAACTCGAAATATTAAATAATAATCATTGGTATAAATTAATCTAAGCAATACTGGACTTAATGGATTAAGTCCTTAGTGGATTAAGTCCTTAATGGATTAAGTTCTTAATGGGTTAAGTAAGAAACAAATAGATCTAATTTTCATTTTATGTGAAACCCTAATGTCATATGGGGCATGACTTGGGCTCCTCAATTGGGTATTGGTAATTGGGCCAATAATGGGCCATCCAAGAAAGATTATGGACTAGAATATTTAGTTAGGGTTTAGGGTAAGGCCCATATGAAGGAATGGGCCCAATTTGGAAAATTGGTCCATAAAGGGCCATAGTTTGGGCCTAGATGGTTGTATGATATTGAGCCCTTAAAATGAGACCTGTTGGACTGGACTGAATAATTGGGGCATAAGGGAAAGCCATGTAGAGGTATGGGCCCAATTTGGAAAATTAGGCCATATGTTGGGCTTTGATCCCTAGTTGACCTTGGGCCTATGGATTGGGCCTTATGCTTGGGAAAGCTAAGCTTGGGGTAATGTTGTAATTATCCAAAGTATGTATTTATAGTTATGTGGTGGAACCCAATTATTAGTTGGGTGTTATTCTGATATTGATAGATCAGAAATCGGTAATCCAGCAACTATAGTTTTCGTCAGCGGGACTTCACCAGTGTCAGTTGAGTCTTCCTTCCAGTAGGAATGGGTCTACGGCCACAATGTCGTCCTGTTTAGTCAGCAGTAGTTCCGGACTTAGGTTCGATGCAGTAGTTCACCGTGCTTGAGGTCTTTATGATCCAAGCATGTCTTTGTGTTATGTGTTCTAGATTTCGGTCCGATGCAGTATGTAGTACATGTGTTTATGCTAGTAGTTATGATTATTCTATGCTATGTTCAGTCAGTTTCTGGACCTCGGTCCGATGCAATATGCCATATATGTGTTTATGCTAGTAGTTATGATTATGCTATGCTATGTTCAGTCTATTTCCGGACTTCGGTCCGATGCAGAGGGCAAGGTCCTGATTAGTTATGGACTTTGGTCTGATGCAGTTTTCGGACTATGATCTGATGCAGAGGGCAAGGCCCTGGTTAGTTCCAGTCTTCGGTCCGGTGCAGTTTCTGGACTTCGGTCTGATGCGGAGGGCAAGACCCTGGTTAGTTCCGGACTTTGGTCTGATGCAGTTTCCAGACTCCGATCCGATATAGTGGGCAAGGCCCAATATGTGTTTATATGTTAATGTATGGTATGTGGTAGTTTAGGGGAGCTCACTAAGCTTCGTGCTTATAGTTTTAGTTGTGGTTTCAGGTACTCAGTTTCAAAAGAGGAGCTCGGGAAGATTACAGTGCACACACCATTTGTTCAGCCTAGGATGTTTATACTTTGATATACTTGACAGTTGTTATAACATTTTGAGATACATCGCCTATAATTTTTACATGAGGTTTATCGACTATGGTTTTTATTATTAAAATAAACGAAATTTTCAGACTCTATTTTTGGGATGCTTCAAGTTGTTATTAGAGCCTTGGTTTGAGGGATTCGAGCACACTTTCGGGTGTGTCTGAACTAAAACTAAGGAATTGGTACATAAATTTTCAAAAGGAAAATCATTTTTTTGTAAAAAGGGAGTTTTGAGAAATGAAAAGAGTTTTAGAAAAAAGAGAAAAGAAATTTTAGAAAGAAAAGAACTTTGAAAAGAGAAAAGGGTGATGTGCATGCAATCAGCCGAGATCAAGTAAGTACTCCCAAATTACCCATGCAAGTTTATTTTATGAGTATCAGTTTTAGTTTCAGTAGAACAGCATGCTAGAATAGGACTAAGGATCTAGCAGGATGCCTTATATGCCTGCTATATGTGTTCCAGCTTTATGAGAATTGTATGCTAGTATTGAGAAGATAGTAGTAGGATAGCCTGTTTAGGTTATGCCTGATAATATGAGCTTAACATTGTATACTAGTACATTTTCTTGTTATGAGGATAGATTTGCCTGAGTAGTTTCCTATGTCTAAATGTTGCTTGCCTTGTGCTTTGTGGGACTTTGAGTGATGGGAGTTAGCCATTTGGTGAATACATCACGTCACATGTGATCAGGGTTGAATAATCTCAGATTGCTGGATTTGACCCTATTGCGCAAATCTCATCTAAGTCTAATTGTTCCAAGGATGAGTCTTTTACTCTAAGGATTATCTGAGACTCGCCATATGTGCTGGTATTCAGGTGATGGCTAATTGGCATTACAAGGAGGCCTTCAACAGCTGAGGACTGGTTTGGGTGGAGTCATATATTTCCCTAGGGAAACCCTAGGATGAGAGTAGTAGATATCAGTAGTAGTAGAAGGGACTTTATGGAATCAAGGTAGTACTTGAGGAAAGTACGGATAGATGTGGAAGCTAGTAGGGGCCCATACTACTGAAAGCAGAGGATTTGTACTCGAATCAAGGAAGGCTGAGATAAGACCAGGGAACTTGTAGTATGTTAGATCCCTCGAGTTTTGATGACTATTATGATGTTAGTGATGGTATATTACCGAGTATAGTGACGCTATGTGTAAACCAGATGGTAGTTCTGGTGTCGACGAGGGATCAGGCTGGGACTCTATAGCCGGGCAGCTCGATGAATAGATGAGGGATTTCATTCCATCTGAGATTATGCACAGTATCATTGACCAGACTCCTATGATCCTCAATATGAACAAGGAGGGTATTGTAGAGATTTGTGATGAGAGCCCGAGTGCTTTCTACATTAATGTTGCAGTCATCATACGGACCCGTACGTTGATGTTTCAGGAATTCAGATTTTGTGAAGCTTCAGATTGTTATGGGGGTTAGGGACGCCATTGTTAGCAGCAGATGGTTGGCAGATGTCGCCAACACTTTTTGTACCAGACATTGTCTAAAAAGGAGACAAGATCCGATCTACTTCCTGTCTCCTAAGAGACAGAGCACGAGATTGATAGGAAGAGGTTGGTAGTGAGTGTAGTGATGAAGTAGTTGATGCTATGTCATTGGATGACTTATAGAGTAGATTCTAGGCATAGTGTACCCAGGCGATTGAGGTGCAACAGTTGGCGCAATAGTTTTTAGATCTCTACCAGACGACTGAGACTGTGGCAGAGATCACTGACAAGCCTTGGGAAAGAGCTTATATGGTACCCCAGTATGTAGCAAATGAGGAAATGAAGAAGGTAAGTTATCAGAACAAAATGTAGAATGATAGCAGGGAGGTCGTGAGTATCTCGGGGTGCAAGACCCTGAATGATATGACTTCTAGAGCTTGAGAACAAGATATGGACTTGGAGCACATTGGTAAGAGGGAATCAGATCAGTTGCTTATATTGAGGGGTCTCAGGAGGGGACCCTAGATTTTGGATAAGCTTTTAAGAGACTAGTAGGACAAGATTCAGTACAACACATGCGAGAAACTACACGATAAAGCCTTTCGTTCCAGGGGTTGAGTAAGTGTGACTCAGGGTTATCCTCAGTTTGTGTCTGAATTATATTTTCAAGAGATGTTGTATGCCAATTGCATACCAAGAATTAGTAGTGGGTATCGAAGGTTATTTCCCTAATTGTGAAGTAGGGAAATGCTTATCGAGTTCTTAGAAGTTGTGTAACCTTCTTGAAGGACTAGCATTGAGTCACTAGCAATGATAAGAGTTGTTTCTAGCAGATTGGTCATGAGTTGTGTATGGATAGAGTTCAATGGTGCTGCGAGATTGGAAGTGGGAATGAGGTGTCAAACTAGACCAGATTTTAAGAGTACTCATCAATATTTCTGAGTATGGCCGATCTTTAGGTTTAACCAGTGATTAATCTCTAGCATTGGTAAGCACAGGTTGTCATCAGTGGGATACTAGAGAGTGAGAAGGATTGGGAACCCTTCAATTCTCATATACAGTGAAGACTTAGTCAAATCTAAGTGGGGGAGACACTTATCGTAAAGTTTTCCAAATGTGAGTTCTAGTTGCGTGAGGTGCAATCTCTTGGGCACCTTGTCAACTCGAAGGGCATTCTGGTCAATCCGACCAAGATAGAGGCCATGACGCAATGGGAGATTCCAAGGCCTCCAACCGAGATTTGTAGCTTCCTCAGTCTAGCAGGATGTTATCGGAAATTTATACGGGACTTCTCCGAGATTGAGGTTTCATTGACCCGATTGATCAAGAAATTGGTGATCTTTCGTTGGGGGCCTGAGCAGTAGACAGCCTTTGAGACTCCTAGGTAGTGGTTGTGTCTGGCACCGATTCTCACCCTGCCAGAGGGTGTAAATGATTTCGTTGTTTACTGTGATGATTTGATCACGGGCATGGGTGCGATACTGATACAGTGGGGTCACGTGATAGTAGATTCCGGGAACCAGGTTAGAGTTCCGGTTAGGACTCAAGTTCACTTGTGTGTTAGGTCGAGAGTGTGTTCGAACGATATGGAAAGTGTTGTAAGACTACGAGAGTAGTCGTAGCATTCACTATCAGTCAGTTAGTGTGGAAAGTGTTGTAAGACTACGGGGGTAGCCGTAGCATTCACTAGCAGTCAGTTAGTTTCGAAATTTTTGCAACACTATGAGGGTAGCCGTACCATTGACTAGCAGCTAGTAACATAGAAATGTTGTAAGTCTACATTCACAAGGATAGCAGATAGTGCTAGCGTGATGTAATACTACGGGTCTAGCCACAACATTCACTAGGTTGGTAGATAGCTTGAGTGCATTGTTAGGACGCGGGAAGAACAAGAGTACTCGCCAGTTCAGGTTCAGTGGTAAGGATATGGAAATTCACGGTTTGGATTATGGATTTCCCCATAGGATTTAGATCTGGTTAAGCCAGTGATAAGACGTTGGGAACATCACTACAATTATGAGATCAAAGAAGCAACATACTGCTTAATGATGTGTGAGATAAGGCTACCATCGGTCAGGTAGCAATCACTTTCAGCCTTGGATTTGATGATGACAGGATTCGAAGTATGGAGCCGATTAGTTAGATCAGGAGTTTCTTAGAACCACAGTGGCATGATAACTAGTCGCAACTAGTTCCAGGGAAGGATTTCGTTTAGAAGCCGTGTGGGGCAACTAAGTGGGGGTCCTTTGACTCCGCAGTTGGGCGGAACCCTATATTTCAGATTATCGGCGAGCGAATTGAGACCTAGGAGGTCACGGTAGCTTTTGGGAAGTAGCCATGTGGCAACATACTGCTTCAAGCAGTTCAGTGTTTGGGTAGTTTCAGCGTCTGGGCAGTATTAGTATTTGTGTTTGGGGTTGCAAGTTCAGACGGAATAACAGATTGTTTGGTGTATGCCAAGTCACCTGCAGCGGAATTAGTTGAGCTTCAGCTGAGTCTAAGTGTTATTAAAGGATAATTGGGTCTGTGACCCTATTTTATAGTGGGAACTACGAGTGATCAGAAGTTGAGTAGTCAGTTGTGAGATAAACGGATGGGATTCAACGATAATGATTATGTATGAGTGGTCTGTCAGGGAATCAGACTATCTCAAGGTAGTAGATTTCAGACGAAGTGGATCTGATCTTGTGGTGAGGAATTCGTTCACCTGTGGATTTTAGGGCTTTACGAGGATGGGTTATGGCTACCCTGGGAAGGCTAGGGCGTGCCCAGGTTGGTGACCATGCTACTAGAGTGGTTGGGTGAGTATGGAACGGTAAGGAATGATTTTGAGGAAAAAATCTAATTTAACTGGGGGAGAGTTGTCACACCCGTTTATTTATTAAATAAATAAATGAAGGACTCGTAACCCTAAAATAAATAATTATGTATAAAAGGATGGTCTCGAAGAGCTAATTGTCTCCATTTTAGAAGTTGAGGGTTAAAAGAGTAAGTTCCAGACTCAATTTGTAAGTAATATTGAAGGCATGGACTACTTGGTATTTCGTGGGAATTAATTTGAAATGATTTCATGGAGTCAAGGGCTAAAAGGTAAGTTCGAGGCTTAATTTGAAAGGATCTTGTAGGGAGGGGCCAGACTTGTAAATTTGTCAAAGATTTAGAATGGTCGAGGTTTAAAACCCGCCATCTTTCTGCCACCTCCATTCATCCTCTTCATCTTCAACCTTCGCCAGCCGTCCCCCTCCCCCCCCATCTGGTCCGTTAACCGTAAAGCTAGCGGCCACCAAGCATTTACCCGACCTCCTACGTTGCCGAACGATCGAGACTCCATCTCACTATCGTCATCATCGAGCCTCCTTGTCACTGGAAACATTGAAGACCAACGAGAGTGGAGGGCAGCTTCTAGGTGCTGTTACGTCGTCGATCGCTGTTAGCAACCAAGCCGCCGGACCTTTGCCACCTTGCTGCTATCGTTGTTGTCACTTCGACGAGAAGAGGCTGAGATCGGAGCTAGGTATTATGGAGGTTCTTTCTCTTTCCTTCGTGCATGAAACCACCGACAACCAGCTAGCCGCCTGCTCCCATGTACCGGTCGATCGGCAACACACTTCTCTCCCTCCTTCCGCCGCTATTGCCCCGTCATGTGCGCCATGCCGCCACCGCCACCCAAGACCGTCACTATTACCGCCAAGCGCCACCAGGTGGTGGTTGTAGAACTAATCCGAGTGTAGGATGTGAGTGCGGGTCATTTCATTGCTCTATGTTGGGTTTGTGTGTTTGGAGAACCAAGAAGGCGACCACCACCACCGTAAGGTGGTGGCTACCCCCACGAGCCACCGTCGGCCACCACAGTGTGGTTGTGGGTGTGTTAATTCGTGTGTTAGTGAGTGTGAGTATTATTTTTGGATCACAGCTTTGTAATTCTAATTAGAATCATTTAATAAAAGTAATTGTAACCACCACCATCGTAAGGTGATGGCCACCGCCGCAAGCAGCCGTTGACCACCACAACCCGAGGTTGTAGTGGGTGGTGCCCCACTAAGAAACCCTAATGGGCTTAGAGATTGGTTTTGGGCCTTTTGGGCCATGTTTGGGTGGAAAACCCTAGTTATGAGTATTTGGGCCTTGGACTCATGTGGAACCACTTTTGGGCCATTGGGATTAGATTGTGTACTAAGCCCAATTATTCCATATAACTTATCTAGTAGAGTAAAGGACTTAATGGACTTAGTCCTATGGGGCGAAGCGAGAAATTAATCTAAGCAATACTAGACTTAACTGATTAAGTCCTTAATGGATGGTCCTTAACGAATTAAGTTATTAATGGGTTAAGTAAGAAACAATTAGCCTTAATTGTCATTTTATGTGAAACCCTAATGTCACAAGTGCCTTGAGTTGGGCTCTCACAAGGCTCTTTAATTGGGTATTGGTAATTGGGCCAATAATGGGCCATCCAAGAATGATTATAGAATAGAATATTTAGTTGGGCTTTTGGGTGAGGCCCATATGAAGGATTGGACCCAATTTAGAAAATTGGGCCATAGTTTGGGCCTAGATGGTTGTATGATATTGAGCCCTTAAAATGAGACCTGTTGGACTGGACTGAACAATTGGGCCTTAAGGGAAGTCCATGTAGAGGTTTGGGCCCAATTTGGAAAATTGGGCCATATATTAGGCTTTGAGCCCCAGTTAAACTTGGGCCTATGGATTGGGCCTGGGCTTGGGTAAGCTAAGCTTGGGTTAATGTTGTAATTATCCAAAGTATATATTTATAGTTATGTAGTGGAACCCAATTATTAATTGGGTGTTATTTTGATATTGACAAATCGGAAGTCTGTCATCCAACTGCTATGGTTTTCGTAAGCGGGAGTTCAAGAGTGTGAGGTGAGTCTTCCTTCAAATAGGAACGGGTCTATGGCCACAATGTCAGTCCATTTAGTCAGTAGTAGTTCCGGACTTTGGTCCGATGCAGTAGTTCACTGTGCTTGAGGTCTTTGTGATTCAAGCACGTCTTTGTGTTATGTGTTCCGGATTTCGGTCCGATGCAGTCCGCAGTATATGTGTTTATGCTAGTAGTTATGATTATGCTATGCTATGTTCAGTCAGTTTCCAGACATCTGTCTGATGCAATATATCATATATGTGTTTATGCTAGTAGTTATGATTATGCTATGCTATGTTCAGTCAGTTTTGGGACTTCGGTCCAATGCAGAGGACAAGGCCCTGTTTAGTTCCAGACTTCGGTCCAACGCAGTTTCCAAACTACGGTCTGATGCAGAGGGCAAGGCCCTGGTTAGTTCTAGACTTCGGTCCAATGTAGTTTCCGGACTTTGGTTCGATGTAGTCTGGGGGAGCTCACTAAGCTCCGTGCTTACAGTCTCTGTTTTGGTTTCAGGTACTCAGTTTCAAAAGAAGAGCTCGGGAACATTGCAGTGCATACACCAGTTGTTCAACCTGGGATGTTTATACACTGATATACTTGATAGTTTTTATAATATTTTGATATACATTGCTTATGATTTTTATATGAGGTTTATCGACTATGGTTTTTACTATTAAAATAAACAAAATTTGTAGAGTGTGTTTTTGGGATGTTTCAAAATCAAACACAAGAAATTTACCAAGTAAATAAATCCATGTAAAATTAAGCTATTCATAAGTTAGAAGCTTCATCTAGCTAAACAAGAGTAGCTAGATTCAGCTACTGATAATAGCAACTAACAAACAAACACAAACTAAATAGGCAAACATGTTCATAAGTATCAAATAAGTAAACTAAATTATGAACCTCTACTCCTTTGGTATTGAAAAACCTTTTCTAGAACTTCTCCTCTGCTAAAAATCATCTTCTGGAAACCCTCCAATCAGCCAAAAGTCCCCCAAGTCGTAATAGCCAAGAGTATTTATAATATCTGAATTTTCACATGCCACGTCGTGACACGCGATCCACGACGTGATATGTAAGTTATCCGTATTCGCCAAGGACTCTTTCTTCATGTGCTTATCTTCTGGGAATATCGAGTATACGTCGTGGTAGAAGGCTCCACGACATGATTTCGGTTGAATCCGTGAATTTCTTCATCTTTTGTACTCCAAGTCTCCAATGTTCCGTATATTGTCACTTCTGGTCCCTCTCTTCGAAAATGCTTTATTTTGGCTGCAGATAACATTTTATCCTTATAAGTACCATAATTCTATGCAAATAACCAAAATATGAATAAAAATGTCGATCAATATTGCCTAAAAATATGTATAAATATGGCAATATCACCCGTAGCAAGCCGGATTGCTGAACAGATTCCGACAACGACTCGGAGCAATCACGGTGCACGCGGAAACCCTCTGCGACATACATTCGTAGGAAGATCTCTCAAAGAATCCTCAACATGATGAATGGAATCTAACAACCCTTGATAACCCAGGCAATAGCAGAAACCAACCCGAGACCCAACTTATCATGATTCCCAAGCGATACAAATACCAAGTATCCATCCAAAATGGCCGAAGATAGCATATCTGCAAGCATCTGAAGGAATCCTGACCACCTCCTATGATACCTCGATCACGCTGAGAACATAATGTAACACCTCATTCCGATCCCAATGAAAATCCAAACCCTTGGAACGAAAATTCATCGCGTAATTTTTACAAGCGTTGCATCAGATTAGACGCAGTTGGTCTCTCAAAAGTTGATCCACATTCTTAGGTCTCCGCCCGAGACCCCCCAATAATTTCACCTAACCTGAACCTCTCTCATTGAGGTTCTCCTAATCAATATTCTGACCTCGGCTCTGAGATCCATATCATTCAGCGTCTTACACCCTGACACCCTCCCTAGCTCAATCGCCAACGGCTGAACTACAGTAGCTGGAGAAACCTCTGCTCTAAACAAAATATAAACTATTCCAATGATATACTTTCAAATCCCAAAGCACAATAAATCACACAATCAACCCTTTTAGCCTGATACAAGATATCTTAGGAGAACTCGAAATCTTAGTCGTCCTTTCGCTAACTGGCTCACCACCGGAGTCGGGACAAAACCCTAGTCCCACCCGTGCATGCTCATCCTCATTCTACAAAGTAGCTATTCCCACGATCAAGGCATAACCAAGAATTCTCCTTCCCGTAAGCATCTCATATTCTCCAAGACTCTTACCAACTCGAGTATCGGTGTTGTGCTTTTGGTAATACTAGCCCAATACTACCTTCTACACCTACCCATACATTCCTCAATAATCCTCCTGAATTCTCTAAGTCTCCTACTCCATTGGTATACTAAATGGTTTACTAAACAGCAAAACGATCACTATTGTAGCACCTCCTAAGCTCCCCCTAGGTTCCCACTTCACCAAACCGCACCACTAAGCTCACTGGAGCATATCCTAGGCTTTCCTAGGTTCCCAACCTCTCCCTACCATTAACTGCTGAAAGATTCTCATTAACGTCAACTAGCTACCTCAAGAATATAGCCACATGTGGCAGAGATTAGATAATCCTTCAAGTGAAAGTCTCATCCCTAGAACGGTTGAACTCATACAAGAGCTGCGCAATAGGGTCACGTCCATCACTCTGAGATTATCCATTTTGTGCTACATGTTGTTGGGTTTTGAGCAATCTAACACTTCCTAAGTGTGCATGCAACCCTAATAAACCTTGGATCTATGTTTGTCTAAATACATGCAAAATAATAATTTTCCAAGGTTTATAACCTATCTAACATGGCATGGGGAACATTTCAACATAAAAGAGTTAGAAGAGATTACATACCTTTTGGTGTGTTGGGTTCTTAGGAGTTTGAGGGCCAAGCACCAATAGTGTGAATGCCTCAAATGGAATCACAAACACCACAAACTCTTGGAAAACTTTGAGAGAGTATATACACCTTGTATAAATCGGCCACACACATGCACACACACACTAGATCACTAGCTTTCTCTTAGTGTATCTTAGGCTTCATTTCATGCTCCATAAGCATGCTTATATAGTATGCATGGTTAGGGTGAAACCCTAATAACCCATGTCTTTTCCTTTTCCAAGGATCCATGGGTTAAAAGCTTCATGGATCATCCATGGACTTCCACATAAGCCTAGCCCATTAACAAATGAGTATTAGCCCACACTATATAAAACAAATAGCCCATAATTTAATTAGTACTCCTTTTAATCTCTAAATTAATTCATGATTAATTTAAGACTAAAACTAATTAAATAACGTAACTTCATATTAATATATTATAACTCATAATATATTAATAAACATATGTGTATAACTCTCATAAAATTATCCATAATAGTTTGGATGAGATGCAACCCAAATGGACCATGCCGGTCGGGTCAAGTATATACCAAATAAGTTATGGACTTAGACACCTTATCCAACAGACTCCCACTTGGATAAGTCTAATAACTATATTTGCCTATAACTTCAGGAACCAACCAACAATCGTAGCTCTCGAAAACTCCCTCGAACAGTGAAGACTCTGTCGAACTATGAAGCGCCATTTTAGATAAGTGATCACATAATCCTCTGTTCTCATGATATCAGCCGGACAAATACATGGAACAACGTCGTACTTATTGTCCAGCAGTTTGTTTCCCGATTTCGATTTGTTTGACAAAGAACTTAATCGAACACATCAATTCAGTTCTGACCGGCCGGTACATGGGTCACAACAAAATCATCGAGGGGCCCAGATATCGCTTCTATTTCTAGAAGGAACAGATAAACTTCGACTCATATGCTTGTTCTACTACTTGTTGAATTGTACACAAAGGCACGCTTTATAACATCAAGTTACTGATGCGTTTACGTGCAATCAATGCACAACCAACTCATAGGTAACAACTCATATCTCTAGGTTTAAAGATTTATATGATATTATCGTCTCACGATCACTCGAGATAAATTCCATGAAGTGATACAAGTGAGCGTGGGTTTATTCCAATACTCATAACTTATGAGTACTCATGAATGTTGTAGCAACCATTGCCATGACTAAACTCATTTAGCCATCTACAAACCCGATTCATGACAGTCTTGATTCATACCTACTTCCAACATATGAACGACTGTGGAGTGTTTAAATAACTTAGTCATCCGGAAAGAATAACCTAGCTATTTTGGATGTCAAAACATGCAAAGTGAAATACAATAATAATCGAATCTAATATGGTCTCAGAACCCTTTTGAATATAAATAAAACCACTTTTTATTTATCACCATATTGATTACACATTATTCAATGTTTCAAATAATCAACTTAAGACTTGAATAAAAACAACAGTCGTCCCATGCTCCTAGCATGTACACTTTGTTTTTCTAAACAATAGTTATGCCATACCCCAAGTATGCACACTATGTTTGTCTATGATCCTTACATTGTGATGTAGATCAATTGAACATGATTCCAATGATACTCATTTCACAATCCCAAATCCTTATTGTAAATGCAAGAATTCCAAATTTATGTCATTTACTGAAATCTGTTAGATTCTAAACTTATATGCATTGATCCTCTTGTAATGATTATGCACAAAGTCAGAAAGACTTGACAACAACCATTACAGAGCATTCCAAAGGAGATCAGCTCCTTGGGAACATCCTTTTTGCATTAAGTTTCCTAATCTTACATAGATTGAATCACTTCCACCTATGGAGACATTTCCATAGTCCTATTTGACTATCACTTCCGAACAAGAGTTACCTCTTTTCAGAAAATGTCGATATGGTCCTACCAAAATTAACACTAGACTTCCAAATGTCCCTGAGCAACCAATCTTTGGCGAACCTCAGATTGTCCTCGACAATTGCTTAATCACTTTAGTCATATCCAGTTCTAGACTTTTCCCTTCTAAATGCCTTAAGCATTTGGAAAATTTAGAAAGGATGAATATTATAGCACATGAAATCGATCCTATATCCGAAGCATATGGGATACTATTCATGATGTTTGACATAAAGACATGACACTAGACCAGTCTTTTGCTACAATATTTTTTATTTGCCATGTTTTCAAAATTTAACTATGAAGAGGGATGCCGTAATCATAATCGAATTTTGAAAATGCAATATAGAATTTCTTCAAGTTGAACCATTCCAACACAAAATTCACATATATTCTTGACTAAAGATGATTAAAATCTCAATCTAAGCTTTAGAATTGACATGAAGTATAATTTCCTCTCCCTTAATTATAGCAAAACAACTTTTCAACCCCTGCAACTTCACGGATTGAAACTTTGTTTTCTATAATTAACATTGCTAGCTTGCAATACTAATCATAATAGTCATGCTCCCACTAACATGATGATTATCAGCATAACACTTATGCTCCCACTAGCTCTGACACATTTCCAGAAATCTGTTGGACTTCTGAAATTTAGATTCATACACCCTTTCTTAGATAGCTCACATGTGTGTGTAAACAATTTTCAGAACTATGAAAAGGGATGCCGTAATCATAGTCTCAATTGCTTAGGCATTTGCCATTTCTCACAAGTCCATGTTAGTGTGCCGGTTAACCACACGCGCTCCACTAATGACTTTTGAAAATGCAAATGACACAATTGATATCTACTTAAAATCTATTTAGTGAAAGCATTTCCTCACCATCATTTTCATGAATCGGAGAGAAACCTTATGACACTTAGATTTAATAGTGTATGAGTTCCTATCCATGCGAATTTGTCAAAACCATAATCACAAGATAAGGTTAGTGACAAATTCAGCCCTATATGGATTAAACTTATTCAATCTTAGTTTCTTGTCACCTTGGTAACACAAGGCCCACCAATGCTTCCAAGTTGAACTCTGATAACTCACATGTAAATTCAACTTATTTGAAGTAGGTACAGAAATAAGAATTATGTCAACACGATAGGTTGAAAACCTTAAGTCGTGTGCTAGTGATAAATTACAGGTTTTACTCTTGATTAAATCTTGAAACTCTTTCAGGATCTTTAAGGCTCCCACTGTCCCCTTGACATATAAGTTTTCCTAGTGAAGAACCATTCCTTGATAAAACAAATATTCAAGGGATAGTGCGGATTCTTATCAAGACTAACACTTCACACAATTGGTCTTAGTTGGTCTTTGTCTCATCCAAGACATCACAACTTACCAATCTCAAATGTACAAGAGTAGAAAACATTTTACTCTTACATTTGATAAGTGTTTTAAACCTTCTTTAAGACATGTCACTCAAATTACAATCTTGGAGTATGACTCCAAGACTTGTATTGGAACGAAGTATGATTCATCTTCTTGATTTAACCATTTCAACAATTTCAAGATCCCTTCTTCTTAGTCATAAGAATGCACTAAGACTTTCTTAGAGAACAAATTTTGATATGGTTTCTTAATCATTAAGATGATCACAAAGCTGATACTAAAGTACTCTCCCGTCCTTTCAGATTTGAGAAACTTTTATCTTTCTGCCTAATTTGATTCTTCTTATTCGTTTTCCAATGTTACAAAATTATACTTAACCTTATAAGTATAATCATATTTACTAATCTTTAGTAAATCATGACAAATCAATCTTTGTGGTGGACCTTGACCAGCGCACACCCAGTGTACCTAATTCCTTAGTCCTTCAATTGACTCACATATACATGTGATCAAAGAATTAGTCTTAATTTTTCAAAGATGAAAATTCTCATTCATCATACAATACAACTTGTATGATTCCAAGTTTCTGTCCAATTGAAACTTGGGTGATGAAAAAACTTTCTTCATTTGGTAAATTCAGACACTACCACAAATGAAAGAATCAAATCCACTTTCCAATATTGCTATTACTGGAAACATATAAGCAACAATTTTCCACCGATGCCATTGTAAGGATATTTTTAAAATAAATAAAATTAAAACCTTTTTTTCTTTTATTTTAAAACTTTGCGGAAAAACTTATCCTTACAATCCACATGAAAACCTTGTTGTTATCTATTCACAAGCAATATATTATAACTCTTAAGCAACAGCTCAAAATTCTGATTACCGAACCATGCGATCGAAACCCATCTTCGCAATCAGAATCAGCATATACTTACTTTAAGCTTCCTATCTTTTCTTTGATTCTTAAAAGACATCAGCATGTGACCCATTCACATTATGTAATAAGAATCTCCAAATAGGAACTTAACAGAGTTATACAGTGTATTTTACCCGAAGTAGAGTCAGACTTGATCAACCTTATGACCTTTCAGGTAAATAGGGCAGCTTCGCAACCAATGCCCCTCTTTTTGGCAATATAAACATATTGAGACCCTTTGATAATGGCACATGAGACTATTTCAGACTTAGCCTTTCTCTTTACCATTTGGTCAACCGAGTTGACTATGGCCGATCCCTTTCCATTGGGAAGAGAAATGTTTTTCTAGATATCCAATGCTACCATTGCCAATGTCCATTTAAGGTTTGGGAAGTTGATCTTCTAACAAAATTTGCTTTACTAGTGTTCCAAATCATTGCTGATTCCACAGCACAAAACAAATAGATAAGATCATTAAGGCTCGTGTCATAGTCTGTCTCATAGTAGTCCCAAAGTGACCCGCTATGTTACTAAGAAAGTGATTGAACATCCAACTTTCACGAGACTTTGACACCCAACTCTCCCGTCTTGTCAATATGTGACTACATCTCCAAGATGTGACCACACCAAGACCTTAACTTGCCAATAGGGCTTGAGTGACTTTAAACTTTTCAAGAACTTGTGGGTGAGGGAGAATAATTGGAGGAGATAAAGGAAGTGAAGCATGATGTTGAGGAACATCATCTTCAAGAGATTTGGGAAGATCATAAATGTCTAAACCAGACATGTTTTGGGAGATATTCAAGATAGTTGATTTAAAGTCCTTAATATGACACCCAATATGAAATATTAAGGCTAGGACCCAACAAACTATTTTATAACTTAGAAGAGGGATGTCGTAATCCAAGCTATAAAATATTTGAAGGTAGGCGAATGACGATTCACCAATTTCCACCATGAAAAACGAAATAATTTATTAGGTTTTAATTGGATTTGAAATTCCTAGATCTTTTGAGATTCATTGAACTTTTCAATGGCATGTTTCAATCTCGAGTGTGCCCTCTCAAATTTTGTGACTGGGATGCCGAGGATCACAAAACAAGGTGTGAATAACCATACCAATTCACTTGGTATCCTTAATATTATCACCTAATCAATGTGCCGGTTAACCACACACGCTCCATTGATCTATGACAAACATTAAGTCACCCTTCGTGGTCCTTACTAGTCCAAGTTAGTGTGCCGGTTAACCACACACGCTCCACCAACGACTTGGTAAGGTACAAAGTGTGAATTCCATGGGTTAGCACCAAATTCACATTTTTCCTAAAGTAACTAAGATTGGGAATTATTAAGATTTTAGTTACTTTAGTATTTATCATTAATACTTTTAATGAAGGGAGAATTTAAAGTCATTGTCCTACCCGTTCGGCTAACGACCCTCCACCGATCAAGCAAGCGGTGGGTGAGAGTATACACCCATTAAGTCGCCATTTTATAGGCAACAACCTTATACCCACCTTATAGACCGGCTTCGTGAATGAGGCCTACTAACGGTAAAACGACTTGTTCTTATACATATATATAATAATTAACCATTAATGTTATAAATAGTATAAGGGTTGAATTTTAACTATTAAAACTCTAAGGTTTGGAATTAAAGTTTATTAAAGTGTGTGAAACTTTACAAATTCCAAAACTTGAGGGCAAGTTTTGTAACTTTGCAAAACTCTTCATTTCATAACTTATGAATTAAAGGTTCATAAAAATGAAGACTCTTCATTTTCATGTAACTTATGTGTTTTAAGTGTGTGTTAAATGAAGGTGACCTTTGGTAATCCATAACTTGAGGACAAATTATGGACTCCATTAAAACACATAAATGATAAAGAATTAATTCTAAACAATTCAGCAAATAATTCCTATCATTTTCTAAATTCATAAGAACATGAACATGATCATCAAAATTCAAGAAATATATGAACACATAAAATCATGGAATTTTGATATATGCTATTGTAAATGGATTAGAACAACCATTACACCAACTAAATAAGTTTTACAACACCAAAACAATTTAGGGTAATGTTTCTAGTCCATTTCCAGCAGCAAAAGTCGAGATTCTGCATTCTTTCGATCCTACTCGCCGAGTGCACGAACGGACTCGTCGAGTAGGTTGAAGTTTGCCTTGGACTCGGCGAGTCCCCCCAATGGACTCGGCGAGTCTGGCATGCAGACAGCAACGATTTCGACTTTTATCACTATTTTGCATCAAGTATCAAACAAGCAAGCCTAGGCTCTGATACCACTGTTGGGTTTTGAGCAATCTAACACTTCCTAAGTGTGCATGCAACCCTAATAAACCTTGGATCTATGTTTGTCTAAATACATGCAAAATAATAATTTTCCAAGGTTTATAACCTATCTAACATGGCATGGGGAACATTTCAACATAAAAGAGTTAGAAGAGATTACATACCTTTTGGTGTGTTGGGTTCTTAGGAGTTTGAGGGCCAAGCACCAATAGTGTGAATGCCTCAAATGGAATCACAAACACCACAAACTCTTGGAAAACTTTGAGAGAGTATATACACCTTGTATAAATCGGCCACACACATGCACACACACACTAGATCACTAGCTTTCTCTTAGTGTATCTTAGGCTTCATTTCATGCTCCATAAGCATGCTTATATAGTATGCATGGTTAGGGTGAAACCCTAATAACCCATGTCTTTTCCTTTTCCAAGGATCCATGGGTTAAAAGCTTCATGGATCATCCATGGACTTCCACATAAGCCTAGCCCATTAACAAATGAGTATTAGCCCACACTATATAAAACAAATAGCCCATAATTTAATTAGTACTCCTTTTAATCTCTAAATTAATTCATGATTAATTTAAGACTAAAACTAATTAAATAACGTAACTTCATATTAATATATTATAACTCATAATATATTAATAAACATATGTGTATAACTCTCATAAAATTATCCATAATAGTTTGGATGAGATGCAACCCAAATGGACCATGCCGGTCGGGTCAAGTATATACCAAATAAGTTATGGACTTAGACACCTTATCCAACACATGTGACTTAGCATATTCATTTCATAGCTAATTGACATCAATAACAGTCCCACAAAGCACAACGCACGCGACATTTAGGTAATCGGTAAATCTAACCAGCATACACTAGACAAGTCAGTCTATCTAGACATACATCCTACAAGCAGGTAACACATGTCGCTAACCTCATCCTAGGCTTACCCTAGGGTAGTCTCCACCCCATGAACTATCATAAAACATTCAGCTCACATACCACCACCCATGTTGTCCACATCCACCCACCCTCGCTATCGGCAGCCTTATGTATGCAAATTATGCACAGAACAAGATCTAATAGACTGTCAAATAATAGACCCCACCCTAGGACCACAACCAGACAAGGAACAAAAAATAAGGCCAAGTCAATCATTCTAAGGCTATAAGATCCTAACAGTATACAATTTTCAAAACATACACATTGCAGTTACAAACACCAATTATCATTCTCATTCCAACATGACATCCTATATCCTCATGGATTCAAGCACCACATATCAGGTCAACCTATTGCTTACTACTCAACACTAGCATTGTAAAACCCTTAAAAATCATGCCAAATTTAAACTTTTTCAAACACTTAAAACAATTTAACATTACATAGTTTGTTTTCAAAATAATAATTATCAAAGTATCATAGTATCAAATCATAACAACATGAGGGGCGGTACGATCATGCCTTCACCTTCCCGCGATCTCCAGAAGTAGTTGAAACAAGAAACTAAAATTTTAAGCTCCAAAGCTTAGTGAGCTCCCCCAAAATACCCATACCCACGATAATACACATACAATCATAAACATCATACTATGGGTCCAATCAACTATTAGGTTGGAATACCCCAGGCCCTCAACTAATCGGTTGGAATGCCAACATACTGTGGGTCCAATCATCCACGGGATGGAATACCCCCAGGACCACAACCAATAGGTTGGAATGCCCACATAATATGATTCCAATCATCCTAGGGATGGAATAGTCACGGCCCACAACCAACATGTTGGAATGCCTAGGTCTATTGGCTTTCGCACAAAGCAGATAAGCCTCAACCTCCAAACAAACATGTCCATATATAACAAATAATCACATAACAATCTGTAGACAACGAACTTATCAAAATAGATCATAGCATATAACACATAATACCAACCTATCTATCAGGATACTAATCTAACAAGTCATTAGCATATCACATAATACTATCCTATAACCACGACCCTGAACTAACCAGGTCACTAAGCATAAACATAACCTAATCTTAACTACCAGGATGCAAACCAATAAACATATCATGCCATAACTAGATACAATACATAAAGGGTCGACCTTGGTGCTTTAGACCCTGTTGATATAGTGAGTATAACTTACCTTGCAACTGTCGACTCGAAAGATTAGCACAAACACTCAGATCATCGACACAAACTCCACCACGTATATTCACCATATAACCATACTTGTAAATTCCCGATCTCCGAAAATGCTACAAAAGTCAATTCGTCAACCTTTGGTCAAAGTCAAAGTCAAGGGTCAAGGTCAACAGATTGACCTCAACACGTTGAGTACAACCAGCCACTCACCAAGTTCCTTGCATAACTCATGAACACGTCAAACCACTTGAGTGACTCGTCGAGTTCCTAATGTTTTCAGCTGTAAACTCCTTGGTCAACTCGTCGAGTTTCCCTGTAACTCGCTGAGTTCATGCATGTCAAAAGGTTGGGAAAACCCTAGCTGACTTGCCGAGTCACTCTACTGACTCGCCGAGCCCACGACAATCATCATCGGACTCGCTGAGTTGACCATGGAACTTGTCGAGTCCCTTCAGTCCTTCATCCACTCAGATGCTTTTTAAGCCATGATCAGGCTCCATATTGAAAATCCAACTCCCCACGGCATGTTTATCATGTAAAGTTGCAAACTTTACGTGTATACAAGGCTCTAAAGACTCTCAATCATAAATCCAAGCTCGTGATGGAGTTTTACTCCTAAGGAGAGTCTCATACTTGCAAAAGCTAGAAGCTTTATGGGCTTAGAGACCCAAGAGGGCCAGATCTGAAGTTGCAACTTCCGGAGTTAGCTAATACACAAGAAAGCTTCCTAATATGCTAGAAAAGCCCTAAAATTCACCCAAGGAGATCTAGAAGGAAATGAGGTCAAGATAACGACTTGATACCTTCACTTGATGCTAACTGAGGTAGATTTCTGAGTCCGATACGTTCCTTGCTTCTAGCCACTTGTTCTCCAGGCTCTTCTCACCAATAATCCTCTTCCAAAGCTTAGAACATACAAATGGAGCACACACTCACGTATTAGGGTTTTGTTGAGCTCTCAAGGGACTGCAAGGAGGCCAAAGGAGGCTAATGATCCCTTAAATAGGGTGCAAAACCCCGAAAATTAGGGTTTCATCCACCAGCTCCTACTCGTTGATTCCCTTCTTGGACTCAGTGAGTAGGTCATTTAAACACGTGGACCAACCTGTTGCTACTAGACGAGTCAGGGAAATCAACTCCTCAAGTAGACCTTGAAATCATGAAAATTTCAAACCATATTTCAATACCTGATAATCGGGGCGTTATAGTTCTCCCCCACTTGAACTAGACTTCGTCCTCGAAGTCTGCCGTGGTGAACAACTCTGGATAGTGCTCCCGCATCTCTGTCTCTAGCTTCGATGTGCACTCGGACCCCTTACGGTGCTCCCACTATACCTTTACCAAAGGTATCTCCTGGTTCTAAAGAACCTTCACTTTCCTCTCCAGAATGGCCACGTGCCTCTCAACATAATTCAGGCGCTCATCGACCTGAATGTCATCCAACAAACACCACTGCCTCCTGATGCATAATGCACTTTCGCAATCACCAAACATGGAAAGTGATGTGGATCCGGCTAACCACATCTGGTAGCTCTAACCTGTATGCCACCTTAAAAACCCTAGCACCAATACAGATGAGTTTAAAACTTGTAGATCGATTAGATCTTTCACAAGTATGATTAAAGAAATCAAACAATTCAAAACAATATGAGAATGAACACAGATCTGAATCAAATGAATGCTTATGATTCAAAACAGAGTCACGCCTCAGCAGAGCTCGATGAAGAACTTCCGCTGTAGAGGCGAGCTAGGGTTTACAGAAATATGAATCAAATTAACTATGAAAGCGATAACTTCTAAGTTTGCATGCATGCAGCTGATATACTAAACCCTAGTACAAAACTAAGCATGGTTGGACAGGCCCAATACCGGAATTCAAACTGGGCTAAGGACCGAGCCCATGACGCAATCTAATAGACCCAACAATCTCCCCCATTATGTCTAATGCGGCGAGAGAATAATTCCTTTGTGTAGGCTTTACCGTCTTCACCACTTTAAACATATGAGGAGTTATGGCGAGAAGAGTCTATCTAAATTGTATGTACCACCTCAGCATGTCAGTGAACAGTTTCTTATCAACAACATTGTTCTGATTGCACCTCTAAATGATCTCCAAGATATGCTCAAGACAAGTTGTCGAGAAGAGGTGTTTGTCGACAAGAGCGAACAGACATTTTTGGCTTTCACCCCTGATGAACATAATTGTGTGATACTTTGAGTCGATTTTGCCCTTGATCATGGTATTGACATTGCCAGCTCTGCCCATAGTCTTGATCGTTGGTCGCTTGTATATGGCAGAGGCAATTTCCTAGTCCATCTTCGCTACCTCATGTATGTAGCAAACAAGCAGATGCTTGACATGATCAATAATTGGCTGATACTCCACAGGATTCGACAGAAGAATATTAATGAGGAGTATCCAGTCATGAGGGTTAAGGTTTGATAGATCAGCGAGGGAAAAATGGTAGACCGAGCCTTCGGTTCCTCGAGTCACCCTAAATTTGACATTAATAAATTTCCCTGCTGAATAGGGATTCATTACCTTGATTGTAGTTATTTTCTTTAAGATCCAAGTCAGGTATTGGGGTTGACCAAACTCCATGTAAAATTCCAGAAGATCCCTATCTACCTTCAGGTCAGGGAAAGGAATAGCAGTAGTCGAGTTGAAGCAGTAGAAAATAAATGCCTTTCGAGTGATTGGCATGTCGAACTGTGCATCCTAGGAATTGTCAAGACCAAAGGACATTATTGGCTCAAGCCAGAGAATGCTTGGCTCATCAATTGCACATCTTTGAAGCGAGTCTATTGTCCACACAGGAAACATGGACTTTTTCTTCTCTAGGAGCTCCGCCTCCTTTCGCTTCAGCTCTAGCTCATCTTGTTGTTTCTTTTTGTTTTCTTCTAATTCTTTTTTAGAAGTTTTATCCTTCTGGAATGGACTCTTGGGATTCTCGGCATAGACATCATCTTCATTGTCCGTGTCGTCATCGCCGATCTTCTTCTTCTTTTTATCTTTGTTGATGACCAAAGCTTCATTACCCTTCGGTCCAGCAGATGGTTTTGATCCAGAAGGAGGAGGTCGCAATATCACTTTCTCTACCCCTTGTTTCGGTTAGACCCCGGTCACCGGAACACCCTCGATACGGCTAAGAATGTACAATGTCGGTCTGAGTTTGTCTGCCAGATGACGCCTTACAGTTATAGTGATGATTGGATCATGAGCCTCAATAAGATGAAGAAGGATGGAGTGAACATCTGGAACAAAACTCCTAATGACCTCTTTTTCTGACTTGAGATCATTAATCTCAGCATTAGCACTATGCAGCTTGTGTGTTTGCAATTTAAGTTGGCTAATACGTCTATCGAGCTCGTCCATAATTCGATTCTCCATAGCCAACTCCGCTTCCAATTGAGTTAAGCGATCGTTGACATTAGCATGGAGTGTTTCATTGGATTGTTGAATGGCTTGGCGTGCCGCTTCGAGGTTCGAGCGCTCAGATTTAAGAGACTTTTGAAGGTTCTCTAGTGAAGCGTTGACAGTTTGAGCGTTTTTGACAACAGCAGCCTGCAATGAATCTAGAAATATATGAGCTTTAGAGACTAGTTTATCGACTTTTGTGGTCGCTTCCTTGCACTCCTTAGTAGAGGCATCAATAGCAAGCGAGGCCTGTTAACATTGGGAAGTGGAGGCTTCTATTGCCTTGGCTGTAGCAGATAAAGCAGCACTTTGTTCGTTGACAATCGAGTAGAAAAAGGCCTTCAAAGCAACTTCTGAATAGGCACCAGAGGAAGAGGATGAAAGCAGTTGATCAAGCTTTTCATTTACTGCCTTTAGATGACGTTTTGTAACAGGTTCATCGTCATTATCATCGCTCTGCACTCAATAAGGACTGAAATATGTGGTATCGAACTCCACATCCTTACCACCAAGAATAGGGGTTGTTTCAGCAGATTGTGTGGGAGCTAAGGGTTTGGAAGAAGGTGGAGGTTCGGTTGCAGGTGGATTGGGAGCAGTAAAGTGAGGTTTAATGGTAGTAGTGGCAGTAGTTGTATCTATGAAAATGGGAGTGGGAATAGGAATTGTAGTGAATGGTTGAGAGGTGGAAATTGGAGAGATAGGAGGGATGGAAACAGGATAGGTGGAGGTGAAAGAGGATTGGAGCGAACTGGAATTTCTGGGGTAGGGGAGCGAGGCGGAGTATCACCTCGGCCCGAAGCCTCATCTTCTGAACTTTTGCTCTCAGATTCCGAGGGAGTAGCGTTCTTGTGCATAGGAGGGACATATTCTGAATCTGAATCGCTTGAAGATTGCAGAATAAGTGTCCTAGCGGGCTTCTTTAGCTTTTTCGGTTGAGCCTAAGAAGTTGCAGCTTTATCAGATTTTCTCTTCTTGGGGGTTTGCCCCTTAGTTTGCCTAATGACCGGTCCTTCCTTCTGTGTTTCCGGCTTCTTACCCCTCTTGGCTAGCTTGTCAGCCTCTTCAATCGAACGGATCATAGCCGATGTGAGCTCTCTTGGACCAACAGATGGATGCTTCTTGTACTGTTGCAGAACATTACTCGATTCAGAAAAACGACTAAGCATTGCTTCAGGAATGGATCCGATAAACGAAAACTTTGTTGGATCTGTAACGATGATTTTTGTCGTATGAAAGGTAGAAATAGATGAAAGCAAGGAATCTGACATTATTGGAACACGAAGGCGGTCCATTTCCCAATTCGTGATTATAGTCCAGAAATGCCTATAGCAGATTTCAGAATGCCTGGATGAAGAGACCAAGCTCTGGACTAACTACTGCCAGATAATCGACCCATAATCTAGGTCAATTCCATTGTACAACCCATACATTACCGTCATGATGGATTTTCTTGCACCATCGGAGCCAGCGCTTCGCTCAGAAAGCCCCTTGAACAAAAGCGTAAAAAGGCCATTCCATTGAGGAGGAAGGCAGGACTTCTTGAACTTCATAATGGTGGTTAGGGTTTCAGTATATCGCATCTGATAGAACATGGAAAAGAATTGACCATTTGTAATGGAGTCAGGGTTTACCAGAGATGAATCTTGGGAAAGACCGATTAGGGCACATAATCGATGCTTTGAGATAGAGGTCTTTTCATCGTGGAGTTCAAAGTGAATTCATTCATTGATCCTGTCATAGAAGGAAGTAGAGTAGACAAGAGACAAGCATGACATGGGAACTGATTCAACTTTAGTCTGTGCATCGACGAGTGATGAGTATCTGAGACACTCAACCACATACAACATATAGGGCTCATAGACGAATGGGGTGAGATCGATGATCAGATTCTGTTGGGGTTTGATGGTGAGAAGAGGTTTACGAACAGAAGTATCATGAACTGAGGATGATTCTTCCATTGTTGTAGCTTGAAGAAGATAATGAACAGTTGCAGAGAAACACCGGTGTGCTTTGAGAGATTTTGGGGAGTGATAAAGATTGAGAGAGTAGCGTTCCAATTCCTTTTATACGTACAACGAAGCGATAGAAAAATCCGGCTGTAATTTTGGTTTATTTCAAAAATCGCGCCCGACTTGATAGGTGAATAGTTTGCATGCCTAAGATGACGCAGGAGAGAGAAAAACGTTTCCTTTTTACACGCCCTTTCGTAAAATGTCCTTTTTCAAATCATCAAACCGTTTGGATAGCTGCCGAGTCAGCTTCCACTTGATCCCAATTGTTTCTCCATACAACATTTAAATCTTTGTTGCCCTTAGCGTTTTAATGATCATTCTGAACAAAGCTAGAATTTGGAAAATTAAAAATTTTCATGCATAGAGTGTAAAAGATAAAAAAACTAAAACAAAATTTTAGGGATAATCTGTGACGTCATAAGCAGACATAAGACAATTGATTCTGGGCAAAAATCACTTCCTTCAAAGTCAAGAGAGACATTAAAGTGCTTGCTTAGTTTCCCATTGAATAAAAATCAAAAACTTGTTGAGAAGTTTTGAAAGGCATCTTTTAAAGGTTAAAGAGGGTGGCTTTATCTTCAATTAATAATTTCAATACTTAACATAAGACCGAAACTGAATGAAGTACTTGTGAGATCATTGTGATCTATTGAACAAGTAGGTATGATAAACTTTATAGTGACAAGGGAAGGAGGAAATCTCAAAAAAAATTAAACTGGATCTTTGAGGGTTAGAGAAGCCTTGGTGAAAGGCAAACTCATAAAGATCACTCAAAAGGAAAAAGAGATTTCATAGGGTAACAAGTAAGATCTTGAATTTTTGAATTCACCGTCAATTCATTAGTGGTGTTTAACTTTGGGTTTCACTTAGTACATAGTGGCATGAAACTAAGATCATGAACACAGACTTGGTATAACCATAAACCTTAGTGGTTAAGACTGAGAGTCTCAGGGGTTATATTGATGAAACGAGTTACAGTGGAGAAAGATGATGAAGATGGAATAACAAGCGAATGTACCTCTGCTTTAAAGAAAATAAGGACCAAGAAGAAAACTCTAAACTCAATGTGAGTAGAGTAAGGTAGCTCATGATTAGAGTGAATTGGATAGCCTGGATTGGGAAAACATGATTGGTATATATGTCATGTTATTAAGGCTTCACTAACAATCTGTCGAGGCTTTAGTCAACATACAACAGCATGCTTCTAAGGACTCCTAACTAGGAAAACCATTTACCTGCCTTAGCATTGCCATCGAGAAACATATGTAGACAAAAAATAAAAACATAAAAAATATAAATGAATAAAAAAATTTGAATTTTGTGAGAATTGACTAATTGAACGAAAGAGGAA
The DNA here is from genome assembly GCF_002870075.4 of Lactuca sativa. Lineage (NCBI taxonomy): Eukaryota > Viridiplantae > Streptophyta > Magnoliopsida > Asterales > Asteraceae > Lactuca > Lactuca sativa. The sequence continues at coordinate 248,111,160 of NC_056623.2, read as the reverse complement.
AATATTTTTGGGATTTCTTAAGTATTTTATAAAAGTAAAATATTTTTGGAATTTTATAAGTAGAAAAGAAGTAAAGAAAAAATGTACATAAGAAAACAATTGAAATGCATTAAATAAAAACGAACGAGTTCAGAAGGACCGAACCCGAATTAGACCGAATGTTCGGTTCATTTCGGTTCTTGGTCGAACTTCACCCGAAATAGACCGAACGTTCGGTTCATTTCGGTTCGCTCTATTTCACTGGTTACCTTTATGGAAGTGAAGGCGATTTCGGTACAGATTCGACTTGCATCAATCCTAGGCCTTGTAGAATCTTATTGAAGCTTGCTTCAGGTAAGGCCTTCGTGAATATGTCTGCCAAATGATCAGTCGTCCTGACGAAATGAATTTGTACGTTACCATCTTCGTGAATAAGGCCTTCGTGAATATGTCTGCCAAATGATCAGTGCTATATGCTTAGTCTTCGAAAGATGCACGGGGTTGTGACAAATCCTAATTGTGCTTTTAGAGTCATAATACAACGGGATTTTCTTCATGTTTAACCCATAATCCCTGAGTTGACTTTGTATCCATACGACTTCAGATCAGGATGTTATAGCAATATATTCGGCTTCTGCAGTGGATAGTAAAACACAGTTTCTTCGATTGCCACCTGACTAATTTCCCATCTAGAAATTGACATCCTCCTGTGGTGCTTTTACGATCTAATCCATAGCCACCTAAATTAGCATCTGAAAATGCTTGAACAAAGAATCCTGAGTTGGCTGGATACCACAGACCGAGAGAGGAGGTTCGCTTCAGATAGCGAAAGATGTTCTTCACAACTTGAAGATGAGGTTCTCGAGGGTTGGCTTGAAATCTTGCACAGTAGAACACAGGGAACATGATATCAGGTCTACTGGCTATAAGATACATCAGAGACCCAATCATTTGTCGATAAAGTGTTATATAAGCTGTTGGTTTCTCCAATGATGGTGTGAGTTTAGTTGCAAAAGCCAAAGGCAATTTCACTTTGGAGTCTTCCATCATTCCAGAATTGGTTAGGAAAGTCTTGGTATATGCTTCCTGATTAATAAAAATGCCTTCGGGTCGCTGTCTAATGCTCAATCCAAGAAAAAAGTTAATTGGACCCATTGAGCTCATCTCAAATTTAGTTTCCATCAACTTTCTGAATTCAACTGTTAAGCTAGGATTCGTGGAGCCAAAAGACGATGTCATCAACATAAATTTGGACTATCATAAGGTGGTTACCTTCTCGCTTACGAAAGAAGGTTGGGTCAACCGAACCATGTTTGAATTTAGACATTTTTAAGAAACGAGTAAGATTTTCATACGATGCTCTGGGAGCCTGTTTGAGTCCCTATACAGCTTTGTCATGGATATAACAGTGATCGGGATACTTTTCGTTCACGAAGCCTGGCGGTTGCTCAACATATATGGTTTCCTCGAGTTCACCGTTGAGGAAACCACATTTGACGTCCATTTGATAGACTTTAAAGTTCTTGTGAGCAACGTACGCAAGAAAGATACGAATATATTCTAATATTACCACGGGAGCGAAGGTTTCTTCATAATCAATTCCCTCTTCTTGACAATATCCTTTGACGACCAGTCTCGCTTTGTTACGAATGACATTCCCCTCTTTGTCCATCTTGTTTCTGAATACCCATTTGAGACCGAAAACTGAAGCATCCTTTGGAGTTAGAATAAGGCGCCCTACCTTGTTTCGTTCAAACTCGTTTAACTCATCCTGCGTAGCTTGAACCCAGTATGAATGATCAAGAGCTGAGTTAACGGTTTTTGGTTCAACTTTGGAGATGAATGAATTGAACATGCAAAACTCAACTTTTGAAAAGAGTGCAGCCTGTTTTGCTTTGATTTGAGAGCGAGTTAACACTTTTTTTGAGGATTCTTCAATAATTTGAATTTGAGGGTGATCTTTGGTCTATTTGATAAGTGGAGGAAACTTTGGATCATAGACGGGATCCAATTCAGCATTGATTTCTTCCTCTAGTTCAGACAGAATGTCATCATCACCAATATTGGTGTTCTCCCCCTCGAAGAATGATTCCTGTTTAGGACCAGCATGTGTATCCCCTTTATTGGCTGGAATTTCAGTAGAGCTTGATGTATTTGGTGATGAGTTCTCCCCCTGGAATGAAGATCCTTGATCATGATGAGGAGAGGAACCCTCCCCCTGGACATTAGGACGGTCACCAGAAGGTTCGCTTGTGTCTGCACCTTCGGTTTCTTTTGATTGATCATCAACCATCTTCTTAGCTGCATCGTCTATAACTTGCTTCAGATTATCAACTTTGTTGTCTTTTGCAATTGATTCAGAGTCAATCGCCTTTTGAGGCTGATCAAACAGAAGCATGAATTGGTCGAAAAGATTCGAGATAGAGATAGTAACCTGACCATTCTTTGGAAATATGTCTTGCGATGCATCTTCTATTGATTTCATTTTCTTAACATAACTATCGTCAAAGGCGACATAGTACGTTTCTTCAATCCTTTTTGAGCGTTTATTGAGAACTCTATACGCCTTGGAGTTCAGGGAGTAGCCTAAGAAAATTCCTTCATCCGCCTCAACATCGAACTTGTTTCGATTCTCTTTGGAGTTGAAGATGAAGCATCTTGAACCGAATACATGAAAGAATTTCATGTTTTGTTTTTGATTGTTCAGGATCTCGTAAGGAGTAATTGAGAACCGCTTATTCAAGCATGATCTATTTTGAGTGTAACGTGCAACCGTAATTGCATCAGCCCAGAAATACAAAGGTAAGGACGCGAAGCATAGCATAGTTCGAGCAGCTTCACACAGAGATCAGTTTCTCCTTTTAACAATGCCATTTTGATGGGCAGTTTGCCTGAGTTTTGGAATCGAAGAGGGGACTCGTCGAGTCGTTGCCATACTCGACGAGTAGCCACGGGTAGGGTTGAGAATTGAGAATAGGGACTCGGCGATTTGACAGCCCAACTCGGCGAGTCAGGTCAACTGTAGGTTGACGTTGACCGGGAGGGTTGACTTTGACCAGGGGTAAAAGAGTCATTTTACCCCAATGCAGTGATTAGCATTTGATTGAGTGTGTTTACGGATTTGTAGCCGGGGAGATACCGGAGCAGCAGCAGTTAGCTTCCAGAGCCATACACACAACAGCCAGTTCACGAGGTGAGTTTCCTTCCAGTAGGAACGGGTCTACAGCCATAATGCCGGCCCGTTTAGTTAGCAGTAGTTCCGGACTTCAGTCTGAAGCAGTAGTTCAATATGCTTGATGTCTATGTGATTCAAGCATGTTTATGTGTTATATGTTTCGGACTTCAGTCCGATGCAGTATGCAGTATATGTGTCTATATTAGTTGATATGTGTTATGCTATCCTATGATCAGTCAGTTCCGGACTTCGGTCCGATGCAGGGGACAAGGTCCCAGTCAGTTCCGGACTTTGGTCTGATACAGTTAGTTCCGGACTTCGGCCCGATGCATTTAGTTCCGGACTTTGGTCCGATGCAGTCAGTTCCAGACTTCGGTCCAATGCAGTTAGTTCCGGACTTCGGTCCGATGCAGTCAGTTCCGGACTTTGGTCCGATGCAGCTAGTTCCGGACTTCGGTCCGATGCAGTGGGCAAGGCCCAGTATGTGCTTTATTTGTTATTGTGTGGTATGTGGTAGTTCAGGGGAGCTCACTAAGCTTCGTGCTTACAGTTTCAGTTTTGGTTTCAGGTACTTCCGCAAGCAAAGGGAAGAGCTCGGGATGATGGCATCGCACACAGCACAACTTCAGTTTTTGTCCTGGGAGTTGATTCAGTTTCTTGATATGTTTAGATACAGTTATGATACAGTTTTTCTCATAGTATTTTATTATGGTTTTTGAAACATGCAACGTATGGTTTTATTATGTGATACTCAGTTTCATGGTTTTTGTTATAATAAAAATAAATTTTCAGACTGTACTACTGAAAGTAGAGGATCCGTACTCGAATCAAGGAAGGCTGAGATGAATCCAGGGAACTTGTAGTGTGTGAAATCCCTCGAGATTGGGTGAGTATTGTGATGTTAGTGATGGCATGTTGCCGAGTATAGTGACGCTACGTGGTAGACCAGATGGTAGTTCTGGTGTCGATAGGGGATCCGGCTCGGACTCTGGAGCCGGGCAGATTGATGATCAGATGAGAGAGTTCATTTCATCTGAGAATTTTGTGCAGTATCATTGACCAGACTCCTGTAATCCTCAGTGCGATCAAGGAGGGCATTATCAAGATTTGTAATGAGAGGCCGAGTGCATTCTACACTGAGATAGCAGTCATGATAGAGACCCGTACGTTGATGTTTCGAGAATTCAGAGTTTGTGAGGCTTCAGATTGTCATGGGGGTTAGGGACCCCGTTGTTAGCAGTAGATGGTTGGCAGATGTTGCCAACACTTTTCGTACCAGACGTTGTCTTGAAAGGAGACAAGATCTGACTTACTTCCTGTCACCTGAGGGATAGAGCACGAGATTGATAGGAAGAGGTCGGTAGTGAGTTGTGTGATGATGCGGTTAATGATAGGTCATGGGATGACTATTAGACCAGATTATGCGTAGAGTGTGCCTAGGAGTTCGAGTTACAGCAGATGCCACAACGGGTGTTAAATCTCCACCAGACGACTGAGACCGGGGCAGAGACCACTGCCAAGCCTCGGGAAAGAGCTTATATGGTACCACAGTATGCAATAGATGAGGAAATGAAGAAGGAAAGTTATCAGGACATACTGTAGAATGATAGCAGGGAGATCAGGAGTATCTCAGGGTGCAAGACCCTGAATGATATGACTTCTAGAGCTCGAGAGCGGGATATTGACTTAGAGCACATTGGTAGAGGGAACCAAATCAGTTGCTTATAGTGAGGGGTCTCGGGAGGAGACCGTAGATTTCAGATTAGCTTTCGAGAGACCAGCAGGACCATATTCGATGCAACACTTGCGGGATTGGGAAGTACAATGTAATCTTGGTTTATTCCAAGACTGAGGAGCAGCACGAGAAGCACCTGAGGGAGGTGCTATAGATTTTGAGGAGGGAGAGAATTTTTGCAAGGTTCTCTAATTATGAGTTTTGGTTGCGTGGGGTGCAATTTCTTGGGCACCTTGTCAATCAGAAGGATATTCTAGTCGATCCGGCCAAGATAGAGGTCGGGATGCAGAGGAGAATTCCGAGGTCTCTAACTGAGATTCGAAGCTTCTTGGGTTTAGCGGGTTATTACCAGAGATTTGTTGGGATTTTTAGAGTTGTGTGATCTTTTGGATTAGCTAGTGTTGAAACACTAGCAATGGTAAGTGTGGTTTCTAGCAGATTGGTCATGGGTGGTGAGAAGGTTGGGAATTCTTCTAGTTTTGTGTGCTGTAGGGCATTAGCTGAATCAAAGTGGGGGAGAATCGCCCAAGGATTCAGAATCAGGAGCAGTTTTGAGACTAGGATAAGTTTCGCATCCCTATTGGGAAGGAAGATAACCTAAGCGGTTGTATGGTTTGAGGATAGTGTGAGATAGAAGTTCGGAAAAGCTTGCCAATAAGGAGATCGTGTTCTCGCGATATTACTAGCGAGCCTTAGGGAATCAGGTTTGGGATTCCAATCAGGACACGAGTTCAGCTGAGTGCAGTGCAAGCGCGTGTTCAATCCAGTATCAGAGTGTTGTAAGTCTGCGCGTGTAGCCGTAGCATTCACTAGCAGTCAGATAGTATTAGAGTGTTATAAGTCTGTGGGTGTAGCCGTAGCATTCACAAGATTAGCAGATAGTACTAGAGTGATGTGAGTCTATGGGTGTAGCCGCAACCTTCACTAGGTTGGTAGATAGCGTGAGTGCATTGTTAGGACGTGGAAAGATTAGTAGTACCCACCAGTTCGGGTATAGTAGTGAGGAAATGGAAATCCACGGATTGGATTTCGGAATTTCCCAGACGGATTAGACCTGGTTAAGCCAGTGATAAGATTATAGAAGCGCCACTACATAGATGAGAGCAAGGAAGCAGTGGACTGCTTAAGGTCATTTATGACATGAAGCTACCAATGGTCATGTAGCAATCACTTTTAGCCTTGGGTTTGTTGACGTCAGGATTTGACGTATGGACTCGATCAGTTAGATCAGAAAGTTATTAGAGCCTCAGTGGCATGATAACTAGTGGCAGCTAGTTCTAGAGAAGGAACTTGTTCAGAAGTCGTGTGAGGCGACCAAGTGGGAGTCTTTTGGGTCCGCAGCCGGGCCGGAACCCGGTATTTCATATGATTGGCGGAAAATTGAGACCAGGTAGGTCTCGGTAGATGTCAAGAAGCAGCCATGTGACAGCATACAGTTTCAGACAGTTCAGTGTTTCGGGCAGTTCAGTTTTCAGACAATTCAGTGTTTCGGGCAGTTCAGTGTTCAGGTAGTTCAGTGTTCAGACAGCTCGGTGTTTCAGGCAGTTACAGCTCTTGGGCAATGTTAGTAATTTAGCCCTGTTTTGCAAGTACAGACAGGATAGCTGGTTTATTAGGAAGTGATGAGTCACTCACAGCGGAAATAGCTGAGCATTAGCCAAGTATAAGTGATCTATAGGGATAATTGGGTTTGTGAACCTGTTTTGTAGTGGAAATTTTCAAGCTAGCAGAAGTTGAGTAGTCAGTTGAGAGATAAGAAGGCTGGTTTCATCGATAATAATTTGGTATGAGTGGTCTGTCAGGGAATCAGACCATCTCAAGGCAACAGATATCAGTCGAAATAGATGTGATCTTGTCGCGAGGGTTGGTCACAGTTACCCTAGAAAGGCTAGGGTGTGCCCCGGATGGTGACCAGGTTTCTAGAGTGGTTTGAAGTGAAAGGAATGATTTCGAGGACGAAATCTAATTTAGGTGGGGGAGAGTTGTAACACCCTGTTTATTTAAATAAATTAATAAATATAAGTCCCAGACTAATTTGTGAAGAATTTTAGAAGTTGGGGGTCAAAAGTGTAAGTTTCAGAATAGTTTTGTAAGTATTTATGAAGGAAGGGACTAAAGGGTAATTTATGGGACTTCATTGGAAAATATTTTTGAGGTCATGGGGCTAATTGGTAAATTCCGAAGCTGATTTGTAAAGAATTTAAGGGATGGAGTTAAAAAGGTAACTTATGGACTTAGATTGAAAAGAATAAGCGAATGAGGGGCTAAAAATGTAATTATGGGGAAATTTCTAAATGGTCGGGTATATATGCATTGCGATGACTCATTGTGACCTAACCCTAATTGAAAACCAGCCGTCACCCTCTCCATCTTCACTACCGGTAGCCGCCATCACCATGGAACCCTCATCAGCCGCCGATTGCTACACCGAATCCGACAGCTCAGTTCATCCGCCGCCACAGTCGTGCCGCCCTATTGTGGTCGCTGTTATCATTCCGACGAGAAGAGAAGCTGGGATCAGGACACATTCGTCCCACTGTTCCATTGCCGCTGTATGCCACCAAGGGGAGGTGGCTGAGTTCGTTTTGCAAGCAGAAATTGTATGTGTGTGTGTTTATTGTAGTTTAGTGGTGTTTGGGTGTTTAGTCTAGCCGGATATAGCAAGGAAGCCATTACCACCACCATGAGGTGGTTGCTGTCGCCAAGTGCCACCGCCGGCCACCATGGTGTGGTTGGGTGTGTGTGTATTAGTTAGTGTGTGTGTGTTAGTGTGTGTGTGGTTACGTTTTGATCAAACATTGTAATTGTAATTTATTTGGTTAATAATAAAAATAGTAGTAACCACCACCGTAAGGTGGTGGCCGCCGCCGTGAGCCGCCATCGACCACCACTACCCGAGGTGGTAGTGGGTGGTGCCCCGCTAGCAAACCCTAATGGGCTTAAAGATTTGGTTTTGGGCCTAATTGGCCATGTTTGGGTGGAAAACCCTAATTATGAGTATTGGGCCTTAGACTTATTAGACCCACTTTTGGGCCATTGAGATGGGATTATGTATTAAGCCCAATCACTCCATCTCATTTATCTAGTAGAGTAAAGAACTTAATGGACTAAGTCCTTAATGAGCTAATTGAGAAAATACTAATATTTGAGAGATTATCAGCACACACACGAGAATTATTTAATAAGTGAATATTAAATAACAATCATTGGCAGGAATTAATGTAAGCAATAACTTGCCGAGTTGTTCTTTAGACTCGGCGAGTTGAGTCGGGGTGGCCCCGCGACTCATGCCAGGTGGAACTCGTCGAGTCAGGGGAGTACTCGACGTGTCAAAAGAGAATCCTTGAGAGTTGTTGAAGCCATATAGACTCGCCGAGTCGCTCTAGTGCACTCGCCGAGTCCGGTCAGAGTTGACTGTTGACCAGAGTTGACTAGTGTTGACTTGATAGGGGTAGTCAACCTTAGTGGTAAAAGTGTTAATTAGAGATATATGATGTTATATGAGGATTATAGCTCGGAGGATCGAGCACGAGTGATTTCCAGGATTCGCGAGTTATCGAGATATACGAGGTGAGTCTTCTCACTATACTTTACCCTGAGTAGGTAATCAGAGTTATGTGACAGAGTATGTGTATGTTGTGTGTATGCTATGTGTTGTACTGCATGATGTCTATGTGATTTATGCTGTGCATGTTTATAGATTTGGAACCGGAAGGTTCCCAGAGTTAGAACCTGAGGGTTCACAGAGTTTGGGTGCACGGACCCACAGAGTTATAGCCTCAAGTGGCTAATATGTGTTATATGTGGTATTCTGGGGAACTCACTAAGCTTTGTGCTTATAGTGTTAGTGTTGTTTGTTTCCAGGATTTTTGGGATGTTTTTTATACTATGTATATTTGGGATGTTACATGTATTTTTGGTATTTACCGGGAATACCTCCTGAGAGGCAGGTTGAGTTTAGTATCGACCTAATTCCTGGTGCGGCTCCGATAGCCAAGGCACCGTATGGTCTAGCTCCCCCTGAGATGCAGGAGTTGTCTACGCAGCTGCAGAAGCTGCTAGACAAGGGTTTCATTCGGCCGAGCAGTTCGCCTTGGGGAGCGCCGATCCTGTTTTGAGGAAGAAGGATGGGTCGCACCGTATGTGTATAGATTACCGGGAGTTGAATAAGGTAACGGTGAAGAACCGTTACCCACTTACGAGGATAGATGATTTGTTTGACCAGCTTCAGGGAGCGTCTTGGTTCTCCAAGATCGATCTACGCTCCGGGTATCATTAGATGCGGGTTAGGGATGAGGATGTGCAGAAGAATGCTTTCAGGACCAAGTATGGTCATTATGAGTTTGTGGTGATGCCATTTGGGCTCACCAATGCTCCAGCCGCGTTCATGGATCTCATGAATCGCGTGTGCAGGTCGATGCTGGATCGGTCAGTGATAGTATTCATAGATGATATCTTGGTGTATTCCAAGACGCAGGAGCAGCACGAGGAGCACCTGAGGGAGGTGCTAGAAGTTTTGAGGAGGGAGAAACTTTTCACAAAGTTCTCCAAGTGCGAGTTCTGGTTACGCGAGGTGCAGTTCCTTGGTCATCTCGTCAACCAAAAGGGTATTTTGGAAGATCCGGCCATGATAGAGGCCGTGATGCAGTGGGAGGTCCCGAAGTCTCCATCTGAGATTCGGAGCTTCCTAGGGTTGGCAGGGTATTACCGTAGGTTCATTCAGGATTTCTCCAAGATAGCAGTGCCGCTCACCCGACTGACCAAGAAGTCGGTGGTATTTCGTTGGGGGCGTGAGCAGCAGGCAGCGTTCAAGACCCTCAGGCAGAGATTATGCGAGGCTCCAATCCTTACCTTGCCAGAGGGAGTTGAGGACTTTGTAGTATACTGTGATGCCTCAATCACAGGTATGGGAGCAGTGTTGATGCAGCGAGGCCATGTGATAGCTTACGCCTCGAGGCAGTTGAAGCCTCACGAGGCTAACTATCCTACCCATGATTTAGAGCTGGGGGCGGTTGTGTTTGCCCTCAAGATTTGGAGACATTATCTTTATGGGGTCCGTTGTACTATCTACACGGATCACAAGAGTTTGACGTACCTTATGGATTAGCCGAGTCTGAACATGAGGCAGAGGAGGTGGTTGGATGTGCTGAAGGATTATGATTTTGATATCCTTTACCATCCAGGGAAGGCCAACGTGGTGGCCGACGCCCTAAGCCGCAAGGTATCGTCAGCCCCTATCAGAGATTTGTGTTTGAGGATGACAGTGATTACTCCGTTGTTGGAACGGATCAAGGAGGCTCAGGTTGAGGGCCTCAAGGAGGAGAGGCAAAAGTGTGAGAGGATAGTGGGCCGAGTAGCTTCATTTAATTATGACAGTCGGGGATTGCTGACACTTCATGGGAGAGTGTGGGTACCGTACTGGGGTGGGGTACGGCAGGTGTTGATGGACGAGGCTCATAAGTCTTGATTTTCTATCCACCCAGGGGCAACGAAGATGTATAGAGATCTTCGACCCAATTACTGGTGGCCCTTCATGAAGCGGGATGTCGCTTGGTATGTTGAGAGATGCCTGACTTGTAGGAAGATCAAGGCGGAGCACCAGAGGCCTCACGGCAAGATGCAGCCGTTAGACATTCCCGTGTGGAAATAGGAGGACATCACCATGGATTTTATCACCAAGCTTCCCAGGACCGCACGAGGGGTAGATTCGAAATGGGTAGTAGTGGATCGGTTGACGAAGAGTGCTCATTTTATCCCGATCCAGGAGAGCATACCGGCAGAAAAGTTAGCCGATATCTATGTGCATGAGGTAGTGGCACGTGATGGAGTGCCGGTATCGGTGGTGTTAGACCGAGACGTCCGTTTTACATCCAGATTCTGGAAGCGGTTTCATGACGAGATGGGTACTCGTCTCCATTTCAGCACCGCTTTCCACCCTCAGACGGACGGGCAGAGCGAGTGGACGATTCAGACTCTTGAGGACATGCTCAGGGCATGTGTTCTAGACTTCGGTGGCAGTTGGGATACGTATCTTCCGTTAGCGGAATTTTCGTATAACAACAGTTATCATGCGAGCACTGATCGACCTCCCTTTGAGATGCTTTATGGGAGGAAGTGTAGGACCCCGATTTGTTAGGGAGAGGTCGGTCAGCGGGTCGTTGGGAGCACAGAGGTGGTGCTCAAGACGACCGAGTTGTTTCAGCAGGTCCGTAGTAGACTGCAGACTGCGCAGAGTCGGTAGAAGAGCTACGCCGATAGGAGGCGTTCAGACTTGGAGTTTTGGGTGGGCGATATGGTCCTTCTGTAGGTCTCACCCTTGAAGGGTGTCATTAGGTTTCGGAAGAGGGGCAAGTTGGGCCCCAGGTTCATTGGTCCTTTCAGGGTTTTGGCCCGAGTGGGTCAGGTTGCTTATCGGTTGGATCTTCCAGTAGAGCTTAGCCAGATCCACAACACTTTCCATGTGTCTCAGTTGAGGAAGTGTTTCGTGGATGAGTCAGCAGTTGTTCCCTTAGAAGATATTCATGTTGATAGCAGCCTGAATTATATTGAGAGGCCGGTCACGATTCTGGACCGGAAGACAAAGACATTGAGGAACAAAGCAATTTAGTTAGTGAAGCTGCAGTGGCAGCACCGGAAGGGGTCTGAGTGGACGTGGGAGGCTGAGGAGGAAATGAGAGAGCACTACCCGGAGTTATTTCCAGATTCAGCCGTAGCAGACTTCGAGTACGAATCTGAGACAAGTAGGGGAGAATTTTAACGCCCCATTTCTGGTATGTTGCTTCCGTGGCATTTATTTAGAAGTTTTCGAGAGGGACTCGGCGAGTCTATGGCCCGACTCGTGGAGTACGGACGAGATTTCGAGCACGTGTTAGTCGGCGACTCGACGAGTCCATATTCGGGACTCGGCGAGTCTGCCTGCCAGGTAGAAACCCTAAATCCCCGGGTTTGCACCCTATTTAAACCACCTTATGAGCCCCAAACTCGTCCCCTTCACCCTCAGAGCATCATTTAGCAAACCCTAACCATTTCCTTGAGTATTTGAGCATTTCTTGTGTGAATCTTGAAGTCTTGAAGAGAAGAAGGAGTCTAGATCCAAAGGAGAAGAAGAAGATCCAAGGCCTTGCACCCATTTCAGAGTTTATTGAGGTATTAACCGAATTCCTACTGTTTCTATGATTGATTTCTCTTTCATAGGCATATTTAGCCTCTTTTACCCATTCTTTAGCTTCTTCATAGTAGAGAGATCACATTAGATTGACTAGCCTTCGGATCTAGCCACGTTTCAGTTCCAAAATCGTAGATCTATCACCTTTATAGAGCCATTTTGCATGCTAGCCCTAGATCTACTCTTCTAAGTGCCTTTTTAGCCTTTATATCATTTTTCATGCGTTTGTACACGTAAAGTTGGAAAATTTACGTGGTAAATCAGCCTTAGAAACTCAGATCTATAAATTGTATGCGGAGGTTTTGAGCAGAATCGAGTTTTTAGTATCTGCATGCATGTGACTCGGCGAGTCGTTCTTTGGACTCGGCGAGTCAGGTCGCGAGTCCCCGATCTTTCCCCTTTGAGTGATTCCGAGTGGGGAGCAGTGAGCAGTAGGATGGACTCAGTGAGTCGGAGGTTAGACTCAGTAATGGAGGGACTCGACGAGTTGTTCATACAACTCGGCGAGTCCAAGGCAATCTTCTTAGCTTAAGAACAACTCGGCGAGTTGTTCATACGACTTGGCGAGTCGGATGCAGTTTGCCTGAATTTTTGAATCGAAGAGGGGACTTGTCGAGTCGATGCCATACTCGACGAGTAGCCACGGGTAGGGTTGAGAATTGAGAATAGGGACTCGGCGAGTTGACGGCCCAACTCGGCAAGTCAAGTCAACTGTAGGTTGACTTTGACCGGGAGAGTTGACTTTGACCAGGGGTAAAAGAGTCATTTTACCCCAATGCAATGATTAGCATTTGATTGAGTGTGTTTATGGATTTGTAGCCGGGGAGATACCGGAGCAACAGTAGTTAGCTTCCAGAGCCATACACACAGCAGCCAGTTCACGAGGTGAGTTTCCTTCCAGTAGGAACGGGTCTACAGCCACAATGTCGGCCCGTTTAGTTAGCAGTAGTTCCGGACTTCAGTCCGAAGCAGTAGTTCAGTATGCTTGATGTCTATGTGATTGAAGCATGTTTATGTGTTACATGTTCCGGACTTCAGTTCGATGTAGTATGCAGTATATGTGTCTATATTAGTTGATATGTGATATGCTATGCTATGATCAGTCAGTTCCGAACTTCGGTCTGATGGAGGGGACAAGGTCCCAGTCAGTTCCGAACTTCGGTCCGATACAGTTAGTTCCGGACTTCGGCCCAATGCAGTTAGTTCCGGACTTTGGTCCGATGCAGTCAGTTTCGGACATCGGTCCGATGCAGTTAGTTCCGGACTTCGGTCCGATGCAGTTAGTTCCGGACTTCGGTCCGATGCAGCTAGTTCCGAACTTCAGTCCGATGCAGTGGGCAAGGCCCAGTATGTGCTTTATTTGTTATTGTGTGGTATGTGGTAGTTCAGGGGAGCTCACTAAGCTTCATGCTTATAGTTTTAGTTTTGGTTTCAGGTGCTTCCGCAAGCAAATGGAAGAGCTCGGGATGATGGCATCGCACACACCACAACTTTAGTTTTTGTCCTGGGAGTTAATTCAGTTTCTTGATATGTTTGGATACAGTTATGATACAGTTTTTCTCACAGTATTTTATTATGGTTTTTGAAACACGCAACGTATGGTTTTATTACGTGATACTCAGTTTCATGGTTTTTGTTATAATAAATTGAAATTTTTGGGTCGTATATTTGGGTCGTTTCAACTTGATAGTTCGAAAAGAGTTGTTCCCATACTTTACAATGCCACCATCTTTGAGAGAACGAAATTCTCTCAGTTCCTCCTTTCTTCCTGTCATGTGAGGCGAGCAACCACTGTCGATATACCATTCTTCGTCAAATTGCTCGTCACTTATAACCTGCAAAACATTAAGCAGATTTAGGCACCCAAAGTTTCTTGGGTCCTTGTGAGCCATTTACAGGATAGGGAATAGCAAGAGAAATATCAACCATGTATGTGCGTTTAATTAAAGTTGTTTCATCTTTTCTTATAATGGTGAAAACTTTAATTTTTGTTGATTTAATAGGACTGGAGTTTTTGATGTTGTCTTCAGGGTAGAGTTTTTCTTTTCCCTTGGAAGTAGTTGGGGGAAAGGAATTTTTAGAAGTGACTTTAGAATTCCGGATTTTCTGATTAGACTTGTATGGATGGGGACCGAAACCTCTATTTTGGTTTCCATGGGATGAAGGACCGAAACTCTCCTTTCGGTTGTTGTTGGAGAAGGGATCGAAAACTTTCTTTTGGTTGTTAATGGGTGAAGGACCGAAGCTCTCCTTTCGGTTGTTTTCAGTCGATGGACCGAAACCACCCTTTCGGTTCCTATTTGTTGAAGGACCGAAACCATCCATTCGGTTCCTATTGGTTGAAGGACCGAAACCATTCGTTTGGTTCCTATTGGTCGAAGGACCGAAACGATTCTGTCGGTTGGTGTTGTGATGAGGACCGAAACTGCTCTTTTGATTTATTCCTGACAAGGGACCGAAACATCCCTTTCGATTCCTTGAGTCTTCTTGTGATTTTTGCTTCCTTTGTATCCTTACAAAATCAGGATTTTGAGAATTCCAAAACTGTTTTCTCTCTGAGAGATTCTTCTTGTATCTCATATTTCTTTGATGCTTTCGATCAGCCAACTGTTTAGGATTTCTGTGAATGTTGGCCTTTCGTTTCGAAGCATGGGCACAACATTCACTTTTTGCAGAAGAAGTATCACTAGTGGTTTGCATCGATTTGTCCAAAGGGGTTTTAGTTCCACTTATGCTCGACACATCATACTTTGTAGGCTCATTTAGTGGTTCAGGTATGTATCTACCTTTTACTCTCCATGAGGTTTTCTGAGAAAGACCCTTCGTCTCATCTCCGTTGTCTATTGGAGCTGACCAGAAAAATTTGTCACATCCTCCAGCGTTGTCTTCTTCTACCATTGTTGTTAACTCTGTAGTTTGTTGTGGAGTGACTCCTTGTACTATGTAGACTTGGTTTGGGGTAATTTGAACCTTTTGGTATACAACAGCTTTAGCTTTGAGAACTTCGGTTTTCTCAACAGACGAACGAGCGAACTCAACGGAGTTTTCAGAAATTAGGTTCTTTTGTGACTTAGGTTCGTTTTTGGCTAATTCAGAACAGTCCACCAAATCCTCTACATAAATTTCACTCATATCATCATCTTCATTAATTTCAGATGTATTTTCAACATCAATTTTATTTTCTGAACTCAAATTGGCATTCAAAGAGTCAAATTTTTGTATGGTTTCGGCTCTCACTTTCAATCTATCATTTTCGTCTAATAGATTTTTGAGCATGTCCTTGTGGTCCTTGGACTTTATGTAAGATTCAATTTAGTCCAGACCTATTTTATATGCTAGAGACACTTCATCAAAAGATACAACATTTTCTTAGTTGTAAGCTTCAACATCGATTTCATCCTCCTTTAATTCAAGGAAGGGTAAAATTATACGATGTATCCTCTTCCCTATTTCACAATCAAGATGCAACTGAGTGATGTTAAGATAGAGTCTCTTAGCAATTAAACAAAACACATTTCTCTATTTAAGAAGTTTAAGATTGTCTCTTTGCAAATAAATAGAATCATCTTTAGATCTAATTAACTCCTTTTCCTTTTGCTCGCTCTACATCCTTCGTTCCTTACTCTTTGAAGAAACCCTGCTGATTTGATCAGTTAGGTTAGAATTTGTGACACAGGTTTAGGAGAGACTACTACTTATGCTTGAGAATTTTGATTTTAAGTTATTTAATTCCTTTTCATAATTATTAACAGGTACTTTTAGAGAAGCAAGAATATTTTGTACCTTTTTGATCAACTCATCACATTCGTTGATCTGAGCACTGACAAGCTTGGCAGCAAAACATCTGGCCTCTCGCTCCCTTTCCTCTTCAACTCCCCCATCAGTTGGGTATCCTCTCATTTGAGACACACCCTCGGTCACTATAAAGCATCTTCCCGTAGCATGTTCTTCTTTTGCCAGCATAGCCTTTCCATGAGTGGGCCTCCTGACTTCATCATCCTCCGAATCTGTGGACCAGACCTCCACACCACCAAATTCATCACTATTGTTTGTATCCTACACAATTAAAGCGTTCATGGCAGATTTATTAGCAGCAAACTTTCTTTTCTTTATTTCCTCCAATCTTCTTAGGAGGCTCGCTTCCTCATCTTCTTCGTTTGTCTTTTCTTCTTTCTATCTCAGCATGCAGTCTTTAGCAAAATGATTTTTGCCTCCACAGTAATGGCAGTTGAATCTTGAGTCTCCTCCAACTTTTACTTCCTTCTTTGACTCTTAAGACTTTGACCCCATCTTTGGTTCCTCCTTCATCCTTTCGGTGCTATAACTGCCCTACCAGTTTCGGTTCTTATTGGCTGGGAATTTCTTCTTAATGAATTTTCTGGGATTGGACACCATCATGGCGTATTCTTCACCGGTTAGATCATAATTTGTAAGATCTAATTCCTCTTCTTCTTCAACCGAAGTTTTCCCTATGGAGACAAGAGCTAAAGAACCTATACTAGAAACCACATTTGTTTCCTTAGACAAAGAATTCTCATGAGATTTCAATATACCCACTAGTTTTTCCTGAGAATAAGACTTGAAATGTTCATGAGCTTTGACTATTGACACAACAGCCATCCATTCGGGTCTGAGACCATTCATGAAGGTAACATTCTGTTCGATAACTTTCCTTTCAATCCCATGCTTTATCATCTTACTTAAAAGATGATTGAAGCGATCAAAAGTTTGAACAAGCTTTTCTTCAGGCTTCAGCTTAATATCACCAAATTCAGACAACAAGAGAGTTTGGATAGAATGTTCCAAGTCTTCATCTGTGGAATACAATTCTTTCAATCTATCCCAGATCTCTTTAGCTGTAGTACAAGAACTCACTAAACGAAATGTATCCGACTGCAGCGCAAACCTTATCATTCTCAGGGCCTTTTTATTGCATCAAAACTTCTCCTTTTCATCCTGAGGAATATCTTTGACATCATTGACAAGGTGATTGTATTCTTTTTGTGTTTTAACAATCTTAGAGGTGCTTGTGTGAGTGAATGGGCCTGCAGTAATAGCTTCCCAGATTAAATAACCATTATCCTCCGATCCAATCACGTAGTCTTCAAAGTGATGCGTCCAAACTTCATAGTCTTGTGTATACAATATCAGTATTCTAGTTGTGGACCCTATGCTATTGGAGATATTGATCAGATTGGTTTGTGAATCATTCATAGACATTGTAAATACTTTTGATCGATAACCTGTAAAAGATCAGACTTGTAATATATCGTTAGGGTTAGATCAATAATTAATGAAACACGTCAATATAGAGTGACGGCTCAATAAATATCAATCAATGCGGAATTAAAAACCCTATGAACTTCTTCGACAGAAGAGATGTGTATGAATTACACAGTCTCCTGCTTTGATACCAATTGATGAGTTTAAAGCTCTTAGATCGATTAGATCTTTCACAAGTATGATTAAAGAAATCAAACAATTCGAAACAATATGAGAATGAACACATATCTGAATCAAATGAATGCTTATGATTCAAAACAGAGTCACGCCTCAGCAGAGCTCGATGAAGAACTTCCGTTGTAGAGGCGAGCTAGGTTTTACAAAACTATGAAGCAAATTAACTATGAAAGTGATAACTTCTAAGTATTGTAACAACTCAAATTTTCAAACAAATTTTTCTTTTTAAAAATATATTTATTTCCATTCATTTCAAGACATAATTAGCGTAAATATTCTGTCAAATACAAATAGTCAAAATCCCAAGATCATAAAGCAGTCTTCAGTGTGTATCGATCATGCCGGCGCCTTCCCACGGTCCTCGCTAGTACCTGAAATACATGCACAACAACTGTAAGCATAAATGCTTAGTGAGTTCCCCAATATACAACTTACGCACATACGCCTTTCCAGGCCCGACCTTCCGGTCCATGTGTCTCAAGGGACTTCCGTCCCTGCTGGGTAAACCTTCCGGTCCTACCCACGCCGACCTTCCGGTCCATCACACAACATATCGCCTTCCGGCCCATAACATATTGCCTTCCGGCCCATAATATAATCGCCTTCCGGCCCATAACATACATAGCACATATAACAAATAACTTACCACATATAGCATACATATCACATATCGTATTCGACCTTCCGGCCACACAGTCAAACCCTTCCGGGTACAGTATAGTGAGAAGACTCACCTCGTAAAAGCTGAACGCTAGCAAATCCCGAAATGACTCGTGCACAACCGACGAGCTACAACCTCCCTATAACATCACATATCTCATTAATACTTATATCTTCTAAGTGTGACTATCCCTAAGAAGTCAGACTTAGGTCAACTCTGGTCAACGGCCAACGGTCAACTCGACCGGACTCGGCGAGTACCGTGGCGACTCGGCGAGTCTAGACGTCCTCCATCCTTCTGGGATTCCTTATCTACTCGTCGAGTATCCTCCTCGACCCAACGAGTTACTCCTGGGAGAATCGCAGGGCCACCCCGACTCCACTCGCCGAGTCTGAAGAACAACTCGGCGAGTCCCAGTAAATCTTCAAGCTACTCGCCGAGTCTGAAGAACAACTCGGCGAGTCCATGCCATGCAGACGAGCAACTGCTTCCTGAATTACGTATGGTCCCGAGATATACCACCATGGGACTTTCTGGACTTCTAAACATCTCATTACTGTGGGTATAAACGTCTGGGTAGTAACATAATAACCCATCTAATCACTAAATGGGTTTTCATAAACCCTAGATTCATAAACACCTCTAATAACAGAAGGGAATCCGAAATGTTACTTGGAATATGCCCTCTCTGTGTCTCCAAATCGCAGAACTCGAATCCGTTGCTGTTCCTTTAGCCAAAACCCTTCTCCTCCTTGCTCAACAATTTCTTCAAGCCCTAATATCCTCCAATCTTGCTCTAGATGCCCACAGCCGTTTAGGGTTCCTCTCAATCGACTAAAGACGGACAATGACGGCCTATAAGAGCATTATATATGATCCAAAACCGAACGGTTAGGGTTTCTGCTGAACAGCGTCGACTCGCCGAGTCCATATCTGGACTCGTCGAGTCCAGTCGCGGACCCGCGACCAAGTCTGCGATCCTACTCGGCGAGTCTAGGCTCCAACTCGCCGAGTCCCCTCTCAACTCACCCCAAAAACATAATTAAACAATACCTGAGATTTCGGGCTGTTACAACTCTCCCCCACTTGGATTAGACTTCGCCCTCGAAGTCTCATTCTGCAAATAGTTCCGGATGCTGCTCCCGCATCTCGCGTTCCGGTTCCCAAGTCATTTCTGATCCCTTACGGTGTTGCCATTGAACCAACACCAGAGGTACCTCCTTGTTCCTCAGAACCTTGATCTTCCGATCTCTGATAGCCACTGGTCTCTCCGCGTAATTCAGGCTCGCATCCACCTGAATATCCTCCAATAGAACCACTGCCGACTCATCGGCAATGCACTTCCTCAACTGCGACACATGAAAAGTGTCATGGATCTGACCCAACTCCGCTGGCAATTCCAACCGATAGGCTACCCGGCCTATCCTCGCAATCACACGGAATGGTCCAATATACCGGGGCCCCAATTTGCCCCTCTTCCTGAATCGAATCACTCCTTTCCAAGGAGAGACCTTCAGGAGAACGAAGTCGCCGACCTGAAATTCAAGCTCGGATCGGCGCCTGTCTGCATAACTCTTCTGTCGGCTTTGGGCAGTCAATAACCTTTGTCTCACTTGCTGAATCTGCTCTGTCGTCCGGAGCACGATCTCCGTGCTGCCCATCACTCTCTGTCCCACCTCTCCCCAGCAAATGGGGGTCCGACACCTCCTACCATACAACAGCTCAAAAGGTGGCATACCAATGCTCGAATGATGGCTGTTGTTGTAGGAAAACTCTGCCAATGGTAAATACGCATCCCAACTACCCCCGAAGTCTAACACACACGCTCGGAGCATGTCCTCCAGCGTCTGAATCGTCCGCTCGCTCTGACCATCTGTCTGGGGATGGTATGCGGTACTAAAATGCAATTTGGTACCTAGCTCCTCATGGAATTTCTTCCAGAATCTGGAAGTAAAGCGCACATCACGGTCTGACACAATCGAGATCGGCACCCCGTGCCGAGATACCACCTCTCTCACATATATCTCCGCCAACTTCTCCGCTGAAGAACTCTCACTGATGGCAAGGAAGTGTACACTCTTCGTCAACCTATCCACAATCACCCAAATTGCGTCAACTCCCCTAGCAGTCCTTGGCAATTTGGTGATAAAATCCATAGTGATCTGTTCCCACTTCCACTCGGGGATCTCCAATGGCTGTAACTTGCCATGCGGTCTCTGGTGCTCAGCCTTAACCCTACGGCAGGTCAAGCACCTCTCAACGAACCATGCCACGTCCCTCTTCATACAGGGCCACCAATATTCCTTCCTCAAATCCAAATACATCTTTGTAGCACCGGGATGGATCGAGAATTTCGATCTATGAGCCTCTTCCATCAAAGTAGTACGCGTACCACCCGCGAACGGTACCCAGACCCGACCCTGAAACGTCATAAGCCCTCGACTATCCTTAACAAACTCTGAGATTAACCCCACAACCCGCTCTTTCTTCTGCATTTCTGGTCGCACAACTTCAGCCTGTGCCCTACGAATATCATCCAATACGGGAGTCATCACAGTCAGTCTCAAGCATACGTCTCGCAATGGAGTGCTCTCCGCCCTGCGGCTCAATGCATCGGCTACCACATTAGCCTTGCCTGGGTGGTACAGGATCTCACAATCATAATCCTTGACCACATCCAACCACCTCCTTTGACGCATATTTAGGTTGGGCTGATCCATCAAATACTTCAAACTCTTATGGTCCGTGTATATCGTACATCGAACCCCATACAAGTAGTGACGCCAAATCTTGAGAGCGAACACTACTGCCCCCAACTCTAAATCATGCGTGGGATATCTCGCCTCATGAGGCTTCAGCTGCCTCGACGCATAAGCTATCACATGACCCCTCTGCATCAACACTGCACCCAGTCCCGAAATCGATGCGTCGCAATATACCACAAAATCTTCCATCCCTTCTGGGAGAGCTAATACCGGGGCTTCGCACAATCTCTGGCGAAGTGTCTCAAAGGAGGTCTGCTGTTCGGGCCCCCATGAGAATGCAACACCCTTCCGGGTCAATCTGGTGAGTGGCACTGCGATCTTGGAGAAATCCTTGATAAATCTCCGATAATACCCTGCCAACCCAAGGAAACTTCTGATCTCAGAGGGTGACTTCGGCACCTCCCAACTCATCACCGCCTCAACCTTGGCCGGATCGACCAATATCCCTTTCTGATTAACCACATGTCCTAGAAACTGGACCTCCCGCAACCAGAAGTCACATTTGGAGAACTTTGCATAAAGCTTCTCCGACCTCAATACCTCAAGGACCTCCCTCAAATGTGAAGGGTTTTTGAGCATTCTAACACTTCCTAAGTGTACATGCAACCCTAATAAACCTTGGATCTATGTTTGTCTAAGATACATGCAAATAATTATTTTTCCAAGGTTCATATCTTAACTAGCATGGCATGGGGAACATGAATCAAATAAAGCTAGTAGAAATGCTTACCTTGAAGTTGTAGTTGATTGCTTGGAGTTTTAGAGCCTAGCACCAATAATGTGGATGCCTCAAATGAAAGTCACAAATCACCACAAACTTGGAACTTTGAGAGAATAAATACTACTATCTTGAAATCGGCCTCACCTCAACAAGTGTCAACTAGTATGATTTCAAGAACCAAAGCCTCCTTTATATAGTGTGGTGGATTAGGGTTACATCCATGTAAACCCTAATACCCATGTCTCTTCATTTCCATGAGATCCATGGGTCAAAGCTCCATGGAGTATCCATGGACTTTTCCATCCAAGCCTAGCCCATTCTAAATAAGCATTAGCCCACACAATATAAATATAGAAGCCCATATTTAATTAGTAATATCTTTGATCACTAAATTAATCCTAGATTAATTATAGATCACTACTAATTAAATAATATGAT
Source organism: Lactuca sativa (assembly GCF_002870075.4). Taxonomy (NCBI): domain Eukaryota; kingdom Viridiplantae; phylum Streptophyta; class Magnoliopsida; order Asterales; family Asteraceae; genus Lactuca; species Lactuca sativa. The sequence continues at coordinate 248,089,061 of NC_056623.2, read as the reverse complement.
CTTATATTAATATATTAGAACTTATAATATATTAATAAATCATAACTTGTACTATTCTCAAATATTATCCATAAATTGTTCGGGTGAAGTGCAACCCAAATGGACCATGCCGGGTCGGGTCAAGTACATACCAAATATAGTTATGGGCTTAGACACTATATCCAACAGTCTCCCACTTGGATAAGTCTAGTAACTATATTTGCAAGTATAACTTCAGGAACCGATCAGCAATCGTAGCTCTTTAAACTCTGTTGAACTAGAACGCGCCATTTAGATAAGTGATCATATAATCCTCTGTTCTAGATATCAGCCGGACAAATACATGGAACATTGTCTTACTTATTGTCCAGCAGTTTGTTTCCCGATTTCTGATTTGTTTGACAAAGAACTTAATTGAACACATCAACTTAGTTCTGACCGGGCCCGGTACATAGGTCAAAACAAAATCATCGAGTGGCCCAGATATCAGCTTCTAATCCAAGAAGGAACAGATAAACTTCGACTCATATGTTTGTTCTACCACTCATTGAATTACACACAAAAGCACGTTTTATAACATCGAGTTACCAATGCGTTTTCGTACAATCAATGCATAACCAACTCGTAAGTAACAAATCATATCTCTAGGTTTGAAGACTTATATGATATTACCGTCTCACGATCACTCGAGATAAAATTCCATGAAGTGATTCCAGTGAGCGTGGGTTGAGTCCAATGCTCAGAACTTATGAGCACTCATGATTGTTGTAGCCTTGTCCAACACCTTAGACCTCTGCAACCAATCATGACAGTCTTGATTCATACCTACTTCCGACATATGACCGACTGTGGAGGTTTGAATAATATGATATACCAAACATAATTATTCTGGAAGTCAAAACATGCAAAAGAAATATAGTAAAAGATCGACAAGAGATAGCAACACTTTACTCATAAATAAAACACCTTTTATTCATCATCAAATGTCAATTACACTTTACAAATTTCTGGGTTATCTAACTACTAAAACTTATATCATCCTTCAGCCCTATGCTCCGAGCATGCTGGAGATGCTTAACCCTACTCAGTCCCTTCGTGAGGGGATCTGCCGGGTTCTCATCCGATGATACCCTCTTCGCCATGAGGAGTCCTTCTTCAATTCGATGTCTGATAAAATGGTATTTTCTGTCGATGTGTCTGGATCTCCCGTGATCCCTTGGTTCCTTGGCTAAGGCAACCGCACTATTGCTGTCACAGAAAATCTCCATTGGCTCTTTTATAGCTGGTACAACTCCAAGGTCTCCGATGAAGTTCTTTAGCCATATAGCCTCCTTTGCTGCCTCGCTTGCTGCTATATACTCTGATTCACAAGTTGAATCTGCCACTGTCTCTTGCTTGGAACTCTTCCAAGAAATTGCTCCTCCGTTTAGGGTAAAGACCCAGCCTGACTGAGAGCGGAAATTATCCCTATCAGTCTGGAAACTAGCATCACTATACCCTACAACTCTCAAGTCATCACTCCCACCGAGGGTAAGGACCCAGTCCTTAGTCCTTCGCAGGTACTTGAGGATATTCTTTACCGCAGTCCAGTGTTCCTTGCCAGGGTTCCCCTGATACCTGCTAACCATGCTTAAAGCAAAGGCTACATCAGGTCGAGTACACGTCATAGCATACATGATCGATCCTACAGCTGAAGCATAAGGTAGTCGACTCATTTCTGCTATCTCAGCCTCAGTGCTAGGGCTTTGTGTCTTACTCAATCTGGCATTACTCTGAATAGGTAACTCACCTTTCTTGGAGTTATGCATGTTGAATCTTTTCAACACTTTGTCCACATAGGTGCTTTGACTAAGTCCAATTAGTCTTTTACTCCTGTTTCTCAAAATCCTTATCCCTAGGATATAGGCAGCTTCACCAAGGTCCTTCATAGCAAAACACTTCCCAAGCCAGGACTTTACTTCCTGCAAGGTTGGGATGTCATTTCCTATGAGTAGTATGTCATCCACATACAGTACCAAAAAACTGACTATGCTCCCACTAGCCTTGATATAGACGCAAGATTCATCTTCACTCCTTGAAAAGCCAAATTCCTTGACTTTCTCATCAAAGCAAAGATTCCATCTGCGAGGTGCCTGTTTCAATCCATAAATGGATTTCTCGAGCTTACACACTCTATTGGGGTACTCTGTACTGACAAAACCCTCTGGCTGAACCATGTAAACATCCTCAGCCAACTTTCCATTAAGGAAGGCAGTTTTGACATCCATTTGCCATATTTCATAATCATGAAATGCAGCAATGGCTAACAGAACCCTAATAGACTTTATCTTGGCCACTGGTGAAAAGGTTTCATCATAATCAACTCCCAGAGTTTGAGAATAACCTTTTGCAACCAGTCGTGCCTTATAAGTGTGTACATTACCGTCCATGTCGGTCTTCTTCTTGAAGATCCATTTGCACCCCACTGTCTTACGACCTGGTACATTTTCAACCAAGTTCCAAACTTGATTGTCATACATGGATTGTATCTCGCTATCCATTGCCTCTTTCCACTTGGCAGCCTCAGGGCCTGTCATGGCTTCCGTGTAGCTGTTAGGTTCATCCAGACCTACTAGTGTCTCATCACTAATAAGTGTCTCACCTTCCGCAGTAATATGGAAGCCATAATAATGCTCAGGTGCATTCCTAACTCTTGTGGAACGCCTAAGAGGTACAGGCACATCAACTGGCTCAACAGGAGTTTCCTCCTCAAGTTGAGGGCTAGTGTTTGAAGTTCCTTCACCGCTTGACTCTTGAATTTCTTCAAGATCAATTTGCCTCCCACTGTCCCCTTGGCTTATAAATTCTCTCTCTCGAAAAACTCCTCTTCTTGCTACAAAGACCACATTATCACTAGGTCTGTAGAAGAGGTAACCAAAGGATTGTTGTGGGTAGCCGATGAAAATACACCTCTCGCTTCGAGGTTCGAGCTTATCATGAGTCTCGCGTCTCACGAAAGCCTCACAACCCCAAATCTTGATGTGGTCTAGCTTAGGTACTTTCCCAGTCCACATCTCGTGAGGAGTTTTGGCAACTTTCTTTGTAGGGACAAGATTAAGAATATGGGCGGCAGTCTCTAAGGCATACCCCCAGAATGAGATTGGTAGCGTAGCTCGACTCATCATGGAACGAACCATATCCAACAAGGTTCGATTACGCCTCTCAGCCACACCATTCAACTGTGGTGTCCTGGGAGGTGTCAATTGTGAGACAATCCCACATTCCCTAAGATAGTCGAGGAACTCTGAACTAAGATACTCACCTCCTCGATCGGATCGAAGCATCTTAATGTTCCTGCCCAATTGATTCTCGACTTCCTGTTTAAATTCCTTAAACCTCTCGAAAGTCTCTGACTTATGCTTGATTAAGTAGACATATCCATATCTACTGTAATCATCAGTAAAAGTCAAATAATAACGATTAGCATCCCTTGTGGCATGTTTGAATGGTCCACACACATCCGTGTGTATAAGGTCCAACAAACCTTCACCCCTCTCACACGAGCCTGTGAAGGGTGATTTTGTCATTTTGCCAAGTAAGCATGATTCGCAACTATCATCTGACTTTAGGTCAAACGACTCCAAGACTCCATCCTTTTGGAGTTGGCCTATGCGTTTCTTGCTTATATGTCCAAGACGACAATGCCATAATGATGCTTTATCCAAGTTATTATTATTAGTAGAATCAATACACAAAACATTATTTCCTAAGTTATCTATAACAGATACAGCTTCATACACACCATCACAAGGTAATGCTTTAAAATAAAAAACATTATTATAGAAAACATCTATAGAACCAACTTCATTATTAAATGAAAAGGTAAACCCTTGTTTGTACAAAGCATGAAAGGAAATAATATTTCTTGCCATTCCTGGCGAATAACAACATTTATTCAAATCTAAATTAAACCCACTACTTAGCGATAAAGTATAAACTCCAATCTTGGTAACAGGTAAAGCTTTCCTATTCCCCATGATCAAGTTTATTCTTCCTTGCTCCACATTCTCACTTCTTCTTAGTCCCTGCAAGTCACAACAAATATGAATACCACAACCGGTATCAAGGACCCAAGATTTAGAATGGGGTGAGTTATTAGAAATGATAGTGTAAGTACCTGCATGGTTGGGTTTGACTTTCCCATCCTTCACATCCTGCTGGTACTTTGGGCAGTTCCGCTTCCAATGAGATTTTTCATGGCAATAGAAGCATTCAGCCTCTTTTGGGTCAGAAGAAGGAGTGACGAAACCTTTCTTGGTTCCACTTGAAGAAGAGCCATCAAGGGTCCGAGCCTTGGTACCCTTCGAGGACCTCTTTCTCTTCCTCCATCGATTTTTCCCAATTGCTAAAACCGGAGTTGAGTTTGGAGTAGGAGTGATAGCAACCGACTTCCCCTTAAGACCTGATTCTGCGGTCTTGAGAAGTCCCTGAAGTTTGCTGAGTGTGACCTCTTCCTTATTCATGTGATATGTCATGCGGAATTGATCATAGCACGATGGTAAGGAGTGCAAAATGATATCTATTGCAAGATCCTCAGGGAAGTTCACATTAAGCTTCAACAAACGATCCACATACCTTTGCATTTTCTGCATGTGGCTCGTGACGGATTCCCCGTCCTTCATCATGGTTGTTATCATGGAGCAGATGATTTCATACCTCTCTTGTCTTGCACTTTGATGGTATCTTTCCATCAAATCTTGGTGCATTTCATAAGGGTAGAAATCCTCATAAGACTTTTGGAGTTCCGCTGTCATCGTGGCCATCATGATGCAAGCCACTTTCGTAGCATCCCTTTCATGTGCCCGAAAGTCAGCGATCTCCTGAGGAGTTGCAGTGGTCTCATCAATCTCCTTAAGCTCCTTGTCAAGGACATATTCTTTGTCCTCGTAGCGGGTAATCATCCTGATGTTTCTGATCCACTCATTGAAGTTGGATCCATCAAAGGTGACTTTCCCACACAAGTTCATAAGGGTAAAGGAGCCATTAGGATTAGAGCCAGAAGCATTGTTTGAAGACATCTGAAAAGAAGAGAACAAGATTAGTTTAGATATAAGAGAGTCCTTAATAAAACACCCAAATGTAATATTAAGGCTAGGATCCAATCACAATATAATATAACTTAGAAGAGGTATGCCGTAATCTAAGCTATACCATATTTGAAAGGTAGGTGAATGACGATTCACCAATTTCCACCACGAAAACCGAAATGTTTAAATATTAGGTTTTTGATTGGTTCTTAGAAATTCCTAGATTCTTTGAGATTCAATGAACTTTTCAAAGGCATGTTTCAATCTCAAGTGTGCCCTCCAAGTTTTGTGACTGGGATGCCGAGGATCACAAAACGAGGTGTGAAGTAACCATGCAAATCACTTGGTACCCTTAAGGTTTATCACTCAATCGATGTGCCGGTAAACCACACACGCTCCACCGATACTATAATAAACCTTTAAGTCACCCTTTACCTACCTTGTTAAGTCCAAGTTAGTGTGCCGGTTAACCACACACGCTCCACCAACGACTTAATCAAAGTGTAAAGTGTAATTTCATGGATTAGCACCTTATTCACATTTTTCCTAAAGTAACTAAGATTGGGAATTTAATAAAACATTTAGTTACTTTATAATATTCATCATACTTTGAATGAGAATTTATAAGTCCTTGTCTTACCCGTTCGGCTAACGACCCTCCACCAGTCAAGCAAGCGGTGGGTGAGAGTGGACACCCATTAAGTCACCATTTTATAGGCAACAACCTTATACCCACCTTATAGACCGGCTTCGTGAATGAGGCGTACTAGCGGTAAGACGACTTTGTTCTTATACATATATATATATAATTATTAAATCATAATAATATAAGTATAAGGGTTGAATTTTAACTTTTTAAAATTCTAAGGGTTGGAACTAAAGTTTTAACTTAACTTTACTTGTTCCAAAACTTGAGGGCAAGTTTTGTAAACTTTCAAAACTTTTCATATCTTGTAACTTATGAGTTTAATAGAGTAATAAAATGAAGACTCTTCATTTTTCTAACTCTTATGTTCTTTTAATGGTTTTTAATCCAAGAGACTTTTGGTTTTCCATAACTTGAGGACAAGTTATGGACTCCATTAAAACACATTATGATCAAGAATTAAATTACCACATAGGTTACAAATAATTCCTATGATCATCTAAACATCATAAGAACAAGAATATGAATATGAACACTTTCAAGAATCAAAATCACATAAAACTTTGTAATTTTGATAACTAGTTGTTGTAAATGAATTAGCAAAAAAACATTACTCCATCTAAAACAAGTTTTCAAGTACCAAAACAGTTTAGAGTAATGTTTCCAATTCATTTCCAGCAACTAAAGCCGAAATTCCGTTTTTTTTTTTTTATTATTTTCGACTTTTCCAACTTTTTTTTTTTTTTTTTTTTTTTTTTGCATCAAGTATCAAACAAATAAACCTAGGCTCTGATACCACTGAAGGGTTTTTGAGCATTCTAACACTTCCTAAGTGTACATGCAACCCTAATAAACCTTGGATCTATGTTTGTCTAAGATACATGCAAATAATTATTTTTCCAAGGTTCATATCTTAACTAGCATGGCATGGGGAACATGAATCAAATAAAGCTAGTAGAAATGCTTACCTTGAAGTTGTAGTTGATTGCTTGGAGTTTTAGAGCCTAGCACCAATAATGTGGATGCCTCAAATGAAAGTCACAAATCACCACAAACTTGGAACTTTGAGAGAATAAATACTACTATCTTGAAATCGGCCTCACCTCAACAAGTGTCAACTAGTATGATTTCAAGAACCAAAGCCTCCTTTATATAGTGTGGTGGATTAGGGTTACATCCATGTAAACCCTAATACCCATGTCTCTTCATTTCCATGAGATCCATGGGTCAAAGCTCCATGGAGTATCCATGGACTTTTCCATCCAAGCCTAGCCCATTCTAAATAAGCATTAGCCCACACAATATAAATATAGAAGCCCATATTTAATTAGTAATATCTTTGATCACTAAATTAATCCTAGATTAATTATAGATCACTACTAATTAAATAATATGATCTTATATTAATATATTAGAACTTATAATATATTAATAAATCATAACTTGTACTATTCTCAAATATTATCCATAAATTGTTCGGGTGAAGTGCAACCCAAATGGACCATGCCGGGTCGGGTCAAGTACATACCAAATATAGTTATGGGCTTAGACACTATATCCAACAAAATGCTCCTCATGCTGCTCTCTAGATCTCGAATACCCCAGAATGTCGTCGATAAATACAATCACTGACCGATCCAACATCGGCCTGCATACCCTGTTCATGAGATCCATGAACACAGCCGGGGCATTGGTGAGTCCAAAAGGCATCACCACAAACTCATAATGCCCATATCGCGTCCTAAACGCTGTCTTCTGGACGTCCTCATTCCATACTCTCACCTGATGGTATCCTGACCTCAGATCGATCTTGGAAAACCAAGATGCTCCCTGCAACTGATCGAATAAATCATCGATCCTCGGCAACGGGTAACGGTTCTTGACCGTTAGCTTGTTCAACTCCCGGTAATCAATGCACATCCGGTGTGAACCATCCTTCTTCTTGACGAACAGAATAGGTGCTCCCCATGGCGAGCTGCTCGGCCGAATGAATCCCTTCCCCAGCAACTCCTGGAGTTGCGAGGACAACTCTTGCATCTCTGGAGGTGCAAGACGATAGGGCACTTTAGCAATGGGCGCGGCCCCCGGAACCAGATCGATACCAAACTCTACTTGCCTCACAGGAGGTACTCCCGGCAACTCCTCGGGAAAAACATCTGAAAACTCGCGCACCACAGGAACTTCCTCAACTGATTTCGGTCTCTTGGCGATCTCCCGCGTATCCAACACATACACCACAAAACCCTTACAGCCCTGCTGTAGACACTACCTCACCTTAGCGGCCGAACAAAAAGCTGATCCCGAATGGGTACCCTCGCCGTACACCGAAAGAACTCCCCCTCTAGGGTCTCGTATAGTCACCAACTGACGCTCACAGTCGATGACAGCGCCGAATCGGCTCAGCCAGTCCATTCCCACGATGACACAGACATCCCCCATCGCAATAGGAATCAGGTCAATCGGGAATTCAACCCCGAAAATCTCTAGTACACATCCCCGAAGAACCTCCGTAGCACAAATCACTTTCTCGTCAGCTATAGAAACTCTCAAAGGTCGACTCAACGACTCACGACTAACGCCGATCTGCTGACTAAAGGCTAAGGACACAAAGGACCTACTCGCACCCGAGTCAAATAACACTAAGGCAGGCACAGAGTTCACAAGGAAAGTACCTACGCGCATAATAACATAAGCATAACATATCGACATTAAAATAACTACATGAATTACAACATACCTGCCACAACATCGGGCGCAGCGCGGACCTCCTCCGCAGTCAGCTGAAAGGCTCTGCCCCGAGCCCTCGGGGCCTCGGCCTTCACCGGTCGGGTCGCAATAGCTCCGGTAGCAGGTGCAGATCCCTGAAGAAGCTGAGGGCACTCGGCCTTCCTATGGCCAGTCTGGTTGCAATGAAAGCAAACCGTAAATCCCTTGGGGCACTCCCTAGCAATGTGCCCCTCCTTGCCACACTTGTAGCAAGCACCAAATCGACATACTCCATCATGACTCTTGCCGCACTTCCCGCAAGTGCGACCCTTCGAACCTCCTGTCCTCGAATCGGCGGACTTGGTCCGCTTGGCTGCCGGCTGGAACTGAGCCGGTCGCCGGTCCACCCGCTGAGACTCAGCCTCCTCCCTAGCCTGGGTCTCCAACTCAATCTCGCGCTTCCTGGCATTCGCCTGAAGCTCAGCAAAAGTATGGTAGGTGGAGTTCGATACAAACTCCCGGATATCCCTCCTCAACACTCCCAAGTACCGACTCATCCGAGCCTGATCAGTGGACACCAGCTCGGGGCAGAACATCGCCCTCTCATGGAACTTCCGCGTAATCACTGCAACAGAATCAGTACCCTGCTTGAGGGTTAAGAACTCCTGCACCAATCGTTCCCTCTCCACCGGGGGAACGTACTCATCCCTGAACATGGCAGTAAACCCCTCCCATGTCACCGCTGTAGTCTCTGCCAAGGTGAAGTTCGCCGTCACGAACTTCCACCAGTCCTTCGCTCCCAGACGGAGCTGGTTCAATGCGAACCGTACCCTTAGGTGCTCCGGGCATGAACAAGTGTAGAAGCACCCCTCTATATCCGCGATCCACCTCATCGCAGCAATCGGATCCTGCGTCCCATCGAACTCCGGTGGCTTCGTGTTGCTGAACTCTCGGAACAGCAACGAGTCACCTCCCTGTGGCCTAGCAGCGGCCACAGCTGCGGTAGCTGCAGCGGTTGCAGCCTCAGTCAACGCGGCGTACCGCTCATCGAATGTCTCCATCAGGGTGGTCTTAATAGACCCAAACATCTCCGGGATCTCAGCCCGGATCGCGGCCGCCGCCACCTCGTGAATCATCTGACGAATATCCTCGTCACTCACACCGCTCGTACTCGCTCCGTGACGCGGTCTAACCATGATATCTCTGAAATACAACATAAAACTATCAGAGATTCTACTGTGTACAATTGTACTCAATACGCAACCCTACTCAGTCCCCGATATCCAGGGATTCTTACTTGGGTCTCCCACTGACCCGGTGTCCTCGGTAGTACGGGCCCAATACTACCGACCACACCGCATCGGTGTTCATCCCAAGTCCTCCTCCCCAAACTCCGGATAGTGAGTACTCTACTTCTGATATGCACTATCTACCCGCATACTAGCAAAGCATCTCATATAGGCAAACTTCCCTAGACTAAGGCATCACAAATCAGGCCACTCTAGTCCTATCATGAATACCTAGTCTTCTAGCATGCATAACAATTCATATCATATAATATTGTAAGGTATTTTGGGGATCTTTACCGTTCGGGCGCTGACTGATCGTACACACTGCTTCTTTCTTGCTTACCACAAAACCATTTACAAAAGTTTATGCCTTTATTTGAAAAGTTTCCTCAAATCCTCGGTTTGAGTTCAGTTACCCCCGAAGGTGCACCCGAATCCCTCAAACCAAGGCTCTGATACCAATTGTAACAACTCAAATTTTCAAACAAATTTTTCTTTTTAAAAATATATTTATTTCCATTCATTTCAAGACATAATTAGCGTAAATATTCTGTCAAATACAAATAGTCAAAATCCCAAGATCATAAAGCAGTCTTCAGTATGTATCGATCATGCCGGCGCCTTCCCACGGTCCTCGCTAGTACCTGAAATACATGCACAACAACTGTAAGCATAAATGCTTAGTGAGTTCCCCAATATACAACTTACGCACATACGCCTTTCCAGGCCCGACCTTCCGGTCCATGTGTCTCAGGGGACTTCCGTCCCTGCTGGGTAAACCTTCCGGTCCTACCCACGCCGACCTTCCGGTCCATCACACAACATATCGCCTTCCGGCCCATAACATATTGCCTTCCGGCCCATAATATAATCGCCTTCCGGCCCATAACATACATAGCACATATAACAAATAACTTACCACATATAGCATACATATCACATATCGTATTCGACCTTCCGGCCACACAGTCAAACCCTTCCGGGTACAGTATAGTGAGAAGACTCACCTCGTAAAAGTTGAACGCTAGCAAATCCCGAAATGACTCGTGCACAACCGACAAGCTACAACCTCCCTATAACATCACATATCTCATTAATACTTATATCTTCTAAGTGTGACTATCCCTAAGAAGTCAGACTTAGGTCAACTCTGGTCAACGGTCAACGGTCAACTCGACCGGACTCGGCGAGTACCGTGGCGACTCGGCGAGTCTAGACGTCCTCCATCCTTCTGGGATTCCTTATCTACTCGTCGAGTATCCTCCTCGACCCGACGAGTTACACCTGGGAGAATCTCGGGGCCACCCCGACTCCACTCGCCGAGTCTGAAGAACAACTCGGCGAGTCCATGCCATGAAGACGAGCAACTGCTTCCTGAATTACGTATGGTCCCGAGATATACCACCATGGGACTTTCTGGACTTCTAAACATCTCATTACTGTGGGTATAAACGTCTGGGTAGTAACATAATAACCCATCTAATCACTAAATGGGTTTTCATAAACCCTAGATTCATAAACACCTCAAATAACAGAAGGGAATCCGAAATGTTACCTGGAATATGCCCTCTCTGTGTCTCCAAACCGCAGAACTCGAATCCGTTGCTGTTCCTTTAGCCAAAACCCTTCTCCTCCTTGCTCAACAATTTCTTCAAGCCCTAATATCCTCCAATCTTGCTCTAGATGCCCACAGCCGTTTAGGGTTCCTCTCAATCGACTAAAGACGGACAATGACGGCCTATAAGAGCATTATATATGATCCAAAACCGAACGGTTAGGGTTTCTGCTGAACAGCGTCGACTCGCCGAGTCCATATCTGGACTCGTCGAGTCCAGTCGCGGACCCGCGACCAAGTCTGCGATCCTACTCGGCGAGTCTAGGCTCCAACTCGCCGAGTCCCCTCTCAACTCACCCCAAAAACATAATTAAACAATACCTGAGATTTGGGCTGTTACAAGTATACATGCATGCAACTTATATACTAAACCCTAGTTCAAAAATAAGCACGGCTGGACAGGCCCAATACCGGCATTCAAACTTGGCTAAGGACCGAGCCCCTGACGCAATCTAATAGAACCAACAAATACTAAATGGTCCAATGAATCGAGGACCCAATTTCCCCTCTTCTTGAAGCGGATCACACCCTTCTAGGGTGAGACACTGAGACCATTAGGAGTACCAAGTCACTAACCTAGAACTGTAACTCAGATTGGCAACTGTCAGCCTAACTCCTCTGCCAACTCTAAGTTGTCTACAGTCAATGCCTAATCTACTGAATCTTCTTAGTGGTAAGACTATCTCTATGCGTTCCATCACCCTATGTGCGACATCTCCGCCTATACGACAAATCAAAAGGCGGGGCTCCAATGCTTGAATGACATTTATTGTTGTATGAAACCTCTATAAGAGGTAGGTAGGAATCCTAGCTCCCACCGAAGTCTATGACACATGCCCGGAACATATCCTTGGGGATCTGAATGGTTCGCTCACTCTGACCGTCGGGCTGCGGATGAAATGTTGTACTAAAGTGAAGTCGTCTTCCCAGTTCCTTGTGGAACTTCTTCCACAATTGGGAGGTGAAATTGGCATCTTGGTCGTAAACAATAGAGACTGGAACCCCATGGCGAGCGATGATCTCGCGAACATACATGTCGGCCAACTTCTCGGCCGCAGAACTCTCCCGTATAGCCAAGAAATGGGCACTTGTCACACCCCGAAAACCGAAGGCGGAAACATTTCCGGGGTTGACTCCACGTTGAGTATCAAATCCAATGCACATAGTAACTAAAGTAGAACAACCATTACATTACATAATAAAGTTTTACAGTTGTTTCAAAAGTAAAGTTTGTACAGTTGTGATACATAGTATATATAGACAAAATGAAACAGATCTTCATGTACTCCATCTTCTGATCAAAAGAAATTTCCGGGTACCTGTTCTAACGCTGACCTGAGAACACAAGCGGTTTGAAAATCAGCATAAAGCTGGTGAGTTTATAAGTAGTTTTGTTTTGTGAAAATGTTTATGTTTCCTTTCTGTTTCTGAAAATGTATCAGTGTATTCCCAGGAAAGTCCCATACTTTCCTGAATAGTTAGTTATTGTAAAAGATGTAATGATATACAATTGGTTACACTTTTCTGGTTATATGAATGTTACCCAGGAATGCCCCATGCTTTCCTGTATGTTGGTTTTCAATGTAAAAGATGTATCTATCAAACCTGGTTATGTACAAAGTTTTCCCAGGAAGGTCCCATACCTTCCTGAATGTTGGTTATTGTTTATAAAAGATGTAAAAGATGTAAAAGATGTAAACTGAATCCTGGTTATCTGTAAAATGTAGTATATGGTTCATTATTACTGTAAGTAAATCTCTGTTATCCTAATTGCGAGTTCCACAACCATACTAAGGACTGAACCTGTGGCAATAAGTAGTCCACAACCTTGTGGCAATAAGTAGTCCACAACTTTATGACTTTCGTCACCCTTGAACCATTTCGGTTCGGCTGTAGCTAGCAGCCAGGTGTGGGGTAGTAAGCCCCGTATAGATCTATACACTCAAGTCACGCTCTCTAAATCCCAGAGATTCTGGTTACGGGTGTAGTCCTCCACTCGCGTATCTCTGTGGAGTGTTCGCCGAGGACGTGTCTCCAATCATACGGAATAACAAATTTACTAGTAATAATAGTATAATCCTCCATTCGCGTATCTCTGTGGAATGTTACCGAGGACAAGACAGTGTACGAAATATATTGTTCATGTGTTGTAAAGTCATGCTTTTAACTGATATAATGTGGAAACCATTCGTGAAATATATAAAACATAATAGTTTATAGATCCCATTTCACAAATAAATGTTTAAGTGAGCTGTATATTCTAACGGTTATCAGTTACGTGTATCAGTATTAAAAGCATAAGAAATGTGAAACACACACAAGAAAATAATTTTGAGTATAGGAAAAACCCTTGTACTTTGCTTGTGTTCCCCCCCTGAAAACAGTGAAAAACAGTGAAAAAGGTAGGGGTATGAACTCACCGGACTCGGAAACGTGTCGGTTTTGAATGCTAGACGTTGGTTCGAGGTTTGATTACTCGCGATGACCCTATGTAAAATGAAATAATGTCCATATATATACAATTAGGGATACATTCACTAATCATATGGAACATTACACTCCAATGAGGTCAAACACCTCGAAATGAGCGTTTGGAGTGACCCGGGTGGCGTTTAAGGACGTGTAAAGGCACTAGGGACATGGGACTTGAGTTTACTCTCCATAAGTAAACATTTAAATGAGTTTACACCCACAAAACACACCTACACATGAGTTTACGGCCGTAAACTCATGTTGGTGTGGTTTTGATGATCTAAGTGACTTAAATGGCTTACATGGACATGGAAATGCTAGAATGATTTATCTAAAATGACTTGGAACACTTGGAATGAATTTACAACATTTAAACATGAGTTTACGGCCATACTCTTAGAGTTTACGGCCGTAAACTCACCCATGGCCAAGAATGGTTAATTTAAGCTACAAGGGACAATCACATGTGATTCTAGTTAATTTTCCAAGCTTTGTTATGAATTTAGAACATCATTTAACACATTTATTGGAGTTTACGGCCTAGAGGTATGTTCTACGGCCGTAAACTCTCCTTTACCCATGAAAAAGATAGCTTTTGATGCTTAAAACAATCACATGTGATTAATAGGATTTATACCAAGACTTAGAATGAGTTTTATGGGACATATGAGGGGTGTTATGGAGTTTACGGCCCATGAGACCCTCTTCATGGCCGTAAACTCTAATATAGAGTGATATAATGTGTTTCAAGGTCTATAACTTGCATAGAAGGGCTTCTAAAATTCATCTAAAGGCTTTAGGGGTGTTTAGTTTGCATTCTAACACCAAAAATTTTGGAGTTTACGGCCCAAGAACAATGCCTTGGCCGTAAACTCTTAGAAAACCCACAAATGTTGTGTTTAAGTCCCTTAAACTATTTTTGGTTGGTCCCTTGATTTATTCCAAGGCTTTTGGTGGTGTTGGATGGCTTTCTAACACTTTAAAATCGATTTTATGCCTTGATTTAGGGAGTTTACGGTCCAAGCACTCCCCTTGGCCGTAAACTCATATAAGTCCTTCAAATGATATGATTCAAGTGTCCAAATGCTATATCCAAGGTCCTATAATTCATACCTAAGCTATAGAAATGATTTGGAAGGGTTTAAAGGCATGAAAACCCTAGATTATTGAGTTTACGGCCCAAGAATGCTCCTTGGTCGTAAACTCCTTCAAACTTCACAAAATTCATGTTTTAATTGTTTAGAGTCCATATCTTAAAGTCCCTTAGCCATAACTAAAGTCCAATTGAGTTTAGGAAGGAGTTTAAGAGCTTAAAACCCCATAAAATGGAGTTTACGGCCCAAGCTTGCTCCTTGGCCGTAAACTCTTGTTCTTGACCCTAAAACTCAATTAATTCATCAATTTGAAGGCTAAAGATGATGAATAACATGATAGAGAGGTTACCTTAAATATTTGAAGCTTTAAACTTGTGATTTGGACCTTAATTCTAGCTTGGAGGAGAGAGGTTGTAAGAGTTTAATGATAATTTGGCCAAAGGCTTCAAATGGAGTCTTAAACATGTTTATATAATGTTCGGGAATTGGACACGATAGAATTCTACCCGATACCGACGTTAATTGAGGTTTTTGGTCGTACCCGATTGAGTTACCGTAACCCGACATAGTAATTTCTAGAAATATTCCGATCACTAAAGTTGGGTGTTTAAAATGATTTCTAATGTATTAAGACACCCATTAAGTCATTTTAGGTCAATATAAACTAATGACTTTAATAAATTGGTGAAATTGGAAACGAAATTGAAAATGACGTTTGGTTGATCGGATCGGATTACAAGTTGTGATACAAGAAGTGATATGAAATTTCGGGTTGTTACATTATCCCCCGTTAGAGGGAATTTCGTCCCGAAATTCAAAGTTTAAAACACAAGACAAGATACAAATCATGGATTAGAAAAGAGTTGTGGATATTTTGGTTTAATCGAATCTTCTCGCTCCCAAGTGAACTCCGGACCTCGCTTGGCATTCCAGCGAACCTTCACCAATGGGATGCGACTCTGTTTCGTACGTTTGACTTCTCGATCCATGATTTCGATTGGTTCCTCCACAAAGTTGAGGTTTTCATCGACCTCAATCTCGTCTAACGGAATCACTAGGGTTTCATTGGATAGGCACTTCTTGAGGTTTGAAACATGAAAGACGGGGTGGATGTTACTAAGTTCGTGAGGTAAATGAAGTTTATAGGCTACCGGACCAACTCTGGCGATGATGTCAAATGGTCCAATGTATCTCGGATTAAGTTTTCCACATTTACCAAAGCGTACAGTACCTTTCCAGGGTGAGACCTTCAACAGAACACGGTCCCCAACCTGGAATTCTAGTGGTTTCCGACGATTATCAGCGTAACTCTTCTGGCGATCACGTGAGGCCTTTAGTCGTTCACGGATTTGGATAATTTTCTCAGTGGTTTCACGGATGATTTCAGGACCGGTAAGTGCGCTGTCGGGGACTCGACTCTTTGCTAACTGTGTATCTCCTACCTCGGCCCAGCACAGAGGGGATCTGCACTTGCGACCGTATAGGGCTTCGAACGGGGCAGCCCTAATGCTGGTGTGGTAACTGTTGTTGTATGAGAATTCGATCAATGGTAGATGTGCATCCCACGACTTTCCAAAATCAATGACACATGCCCTAAGCATATCCTCCAGAGTTTGGATTGTTCTCTCGCTTTGACCGTCAGTCTGAGGATGGTATGCCGTGCTCATGTCTAGTTGGGTTCCAAGGGCTTTCTGAAGGGATTGCCAGAATCTGGAAGTAAACCTGCTATCTCGATCAGAGATAATGGATACAGGTACACCGTGTAGATGTACTACCTCCTGGATGTAGATTCGCGCAAGTCTTTCCATCTTGTATGATTCTTTAATTGGAGTGAAGTGAGCGGATTTTGTCAAACGATCGACAATTACCCAAATGGTATCGTACCCACTAGAACACTTGGGTAGTTTGGTGATGAAGTCCATGGTAATCATTTCCCATTTCCACTCGGGGATCTCGGGTTGTTGAAGCAGACCTGAAGGTTTCTGATGTTCGACTTTGACTTTGGCGCAAGTCAAGCACTTGCCCACAAATGTAGCTATCTCAGCTTTCATGTTTGGCCACCAATATTGTTTCTTGAGATCTAAGTACATCTTCTCAGAGCCCGGGTGAACAGAGTATTTGGTTCTATGTGCTTCCTCCATGACTAACTCTCTTAATCCTCCAGACTTGGGAATCCACATTCGATCCCTAAAACATTGGACTCCGTCACTTCTGATCTCAAGTTTCTTTTCCATTCCTCTCAAAGCTTCAGTTGTCATGTTCTCCAATTTCAGGGCTTCAAGTTGAACTTCTCGGATTTGCATGGGTAGATTGGAATGGATGGTTATTGACTGACTCTTCACTTTGTTGCTGGTATTCTCCTTTCAGCTAAGGGCATCTGCTACCACATTGGCCTTCCCGGGATGGTAGCGGATTTCACACTCATAATCACTGAGTAGTTCAACCCATCGCCTTTGTCTCATGTTCAGGTCTTTTTGGTCAAAGATATGTTGTAGGCTCTTATGATCAGTAATGATCGTGCACTTGGTTCCGTAAAGGTAATGCCTCCAAATCTTTAATGCAAAAATTACGGCTCCTAGCTCCAAGTCGTGTGTGGTATAGTTGACCTCGTGTGTTTTCAACTGCCTAGAGGCATAAGCAATCACTTTTCCTCTCTGCATAAGCACACAACCTAAACCTTGAGTAGACGCATCGCAGTAGACAACAAAGTCCTCTGTCCCTTCGGGTAGGGATAGGACAGGCGCGCTGCACAGAGCTTTCTTCAACCTCTGAAATGTGGTCTCTTGTTTATCACCCCAACAAAAGGGTACACCTTTCTGTGTTAGAGTGGTTAGAGGTTTGGTGATTCGGGAAAAGTTTTGGATGAACCTTCGATAATAGCCAGCGAGACCCAAGAATTGTCGGATTTCTGTGGGTGTCTTCGGTGCTGACCAATTCTCTATTGCCTTAATCTTGGAAGGATCAACATGAATACCCTCCTCACTTATCACATGACCAAGGAAAGTTACCTTCCGTATCCAAAACTCACATTTTGAAAACTTCGCGTATAGTTTTTCGGATCTAAGGGTTTCCAATACTAGCCTCAAGTGTTGTTTGTCGTCTTCTTTGCTTCGGGAGTAAACGAGGATGTCGTCAATGAACACGATGACGAATTTGTCTAAGAAGGGATGTCACACCCGGTTCATAAGATCCATGAACACAGCCGGCGCATTGGTTAGACCGAAGGGCATCACTATGAACTCGTAGTGTCCATATCGAGTCCTGAAAGCTGTTTTGGGCACATCACTTTCATGAACTCGCAACTGATGGTACCCTGACCGAAGGTCTATCTTAGAGAAGTAACTGGCTCCCTGGAGTTGATCGAGAAGGTCATCTATACGAGGAAGAGGATATCGGTTTTTGACAGTCAACTTGTTTAGCTCACGATAATCAATACACATACGAAAGGATCCATCCTTCTTCTTGACGAACAAAACCGGAGCTCCCCAGGGTGAGCAACTCGGTCTAATGAATCCTTTGTTAAGCAACTCATTAAGTTGACTGGATAACTCCTGCATCTCTGCTGGAGCTAAGCGATACGGAGACTTTGCTACAGGAGTAGCCCCAGGAATTAGGTCAATACGGAACTCGACCTGACGTTCGGGAGGAATTCCTGGAAGCTCTTCGGGAAACACATCAGGAAAATTGCAGACCTCGGGAATGCTCGCGAGGTTTTTAACTTCTTGATTTTCGTTGATTACATGAGCCAAGAATGCAACACACTCCTTACGCAGGAGTTTCTGAGCTTTGATGCAGGAGATGATACAAAGATTGGAACCGAGTTTATCGCCATAGATCACTAGAGTTTGACCAGAAAGAAGGTTAAGACAGATGGCTTTTTCGAAGCAAAGGATATATGCATGATTGGGGCTCAACCAATCCATGCCAATAATGACATCAAAGCTCTTTATAGATACGGGCATAAGATCGATAGGAAACGAATGGTCGTTTAAGGTAAGAATGCAATCTACGAATACTTCACTCGCACTCTCTTTCTCTCCGTTTTCCATTTCGACGGTAAATATTTCGGTTAGAGGTTGGGAATTATGTTTTAGGTTATGTTTGAATGCATGACTAACAAAACTTCTTTCAGCGCCCGAATCGAAAAGAATATTAGCATACGAGTTGTCGAGAAGAAACGTACCCGAGACAACATTGGGATCGACAACTGCTTCTTCTCGTCCCATAGCAAGGACCCTTCCTGTGTTGCTAGCAGTAGTCTTCTTGGGACAGTTCCTTTTAAAGTGCCCGACCTCACCACAGTTATAACAGGCTTGACCAACGCCTGTTCCAGAGGATTGATTTGCTGATTGAGTCGGAGTTTTGCAGTATCGAACAGTGTGCCCCTTCTTACCACAATTGGTATAGGATAATTCTCGACATGGACCAGGGTTGTGGTGATACTTGCATTTTTCACAGAGAGGGAGGTTACCAACATATCGGCTGGTAGGAGTTGGAGCTGTGGATCCCATAACGGAAGCAACAACTACGGGGGTAGTAGCAGCATGAACTGCTACTGTTTGTTGTTTCTTGGAAGATCCTTGAGAAGATTGACCCTTCTTTTTCTTCCAGAATTTCCTCTTTTCACCACTCCTTTGAGTCGGCTCAGAAGTGGTAGTGATTTCCTTAACGTCGTCGCTGTGATCAATCAGAATTTGAGCTAAAGTCTTGGCACTATCGTAAGTATTTGGACGAGCAGCCAAAACATGACTCTTTGTCGGTTGAGATAACCCCAAATGAACCTTTCGATCTTTTTGTTTTCAGGAGTGACTAATCCCGGGCAGAGAAGTGCGATATCATCAAATCGGGAAGTATATGCAGCAATGTCGGAACCTCTCATTTTCAAGTTCCAGAGCTCAAGCTCTAATTTCTGCATTTCGCCACGAGGGCAGTACTCAGCAATGAGAAGTTCTTTCATGGCCTCCCAGCCCATGGCATTGGCTACGGGTAAGGTCAGAGATTTGATTCGGCCATTCCACCAAGTCAAGGCTTTATCGTCGAAGGTACAGGCCGCAAATTTAACTTTATCAGACTCAGCACAAGCACAGATTTCGAAGATGGACTCGATTTTCTCGAACCATCGGGATAAGGAAATGACACCTCCAGTGCCATTAAAGGATGTTGGTTTCGCATTCATGAAATCCTTATAAGAATTTCCTCTTTGGTGTCCCTGACTACCTTCAGGGTTTTGAGATTGAGAACCACCTCCTGAACCATTAGAGTTCATTTGCGACATAGCTGCTACCATTGCAGCGGTCATCATCGTCTGGAGTGATGCTAGGTCAAACTGGAGAGGGGGTGGCGGCGAAGAGGGATCGTCGTTGTTCTTTGAGCTGGGTCTTTTTCTTGGAGGCATCTTGATCTAAAAAGATCAGGAAAGAGAGGATCATAAGTCCTCTAAATTGAATCAAGAGATATGGGACAGGAGATATCTCTTCAAAGCAAATATAGCATCATACTAAGCGATAAAGCAGAAAGGAGTTATCTATATAGAACATTTTATCGCAAGAGTAATAATCAAGGATTAATGTGTACACAAGAATTTCTACAAAGGAACGGTTCAAGAAATACTCCCATAGTATTTCATGGTTTGCTGCAGCGACAATTTGTTGTTTGGGATATTGGGTAAGTTTTAGGCATGCCGCATATTACAGTCACTCCCAAGCACATGTTGGCCGTGTCTCGAATGAATATAGTTTTATACCATGTAAGGTTTGGTATACTTTATTCACTATAAACCTGGCTCTGATACCAATCTGTCACACCCCGAAAACCGAAGGCGGAAACATTTCCGGGGTTGACTCCACGTTGAGTATCAAATCCAATGCACATAGTAAGTAAAGTAGAACAACCATTACATTACATAATAAAGTTTTACAGTTGTTTCAAAAGTAAAGTTTGTACAGTTGTGATACATAGTATATATAGACAAAATGAAACAGATCTTCATGTACTCCATCTTCTGATCAAAAGAAATCTCCGGGTACCTGTTCTAACGCTGACCTGAGAACACAAGCGGTTTGAAAATCAACATAAAGCTGGTGAGTTCATAAGTAGTTTTGTTTTGTGAAAATGTTTATGTTTCCTTTCTGTTTCTGAAAATGTATCAGTGTATTCCCAGGAAAGTCCCATACTTTCCTGAATAGTTAGTTATTGTAAAAGATGTAATGATATACAATTGGTTACACTTTTCTGGTTATATGAATGTTACCCAGGAATGCCCCATGCTTTCCTGTATGTTGGTTTTCAATGTAAAAGATGTATTCTATCAAACCTGGTTATGTACAAAGTTTTCCCCAGGAAGGTTCCATACCTTCCTGAATGTTGGTTATTGTTTATAAAAGATGTAAAAGATGTAAAAGATGTAAACTGAATCCTGGTTATCTGTAAAATGTAGTATATGGTTCATTATTACTGTAAGTAAATCTCTGTTATCCTAATTGCGAGTTCCATAACCATACTAAGGACTGAACCTGTGGCAATAAGTAGTCCACAACTTTATGACTTTCGTCACCCTTGAACCATTTCGGTTTGGCTGTAGCTAGCAGCTAGGTGTAGGGTAGTCAGCCCCGTATAGATCTATACACTCAAGTCACGCTCTCTAAATCCCAGAGATTCTGGTTACGGGTGTAGTCCTCCACTCGCGTATCTTTGTGGAGTGTTCGCCGAGGACGTGTCTCCAATCATACGGAATAACAAATTGACTAGTAATAATAGTATAATCCTCCATTCGCGTATCTCTGTGGAATGTTACCGAGGACAAGACAGTGTACGAAATATATTGTTCATGTGTTGTAAAGTCATGCTTTTAACTGATAAAATGTGGAAACCATTCGTGAAATATATAAAACATAACAGTTTATAGATCCCATTTCATAAATAAATGTTTAAGTGAGCTGTATATTCTAACGGTTATCAGTTACGTGTATCAGTATTAAAAGCATAAGAAATGTGAAGCACACACAAGAAAATAATTTTGAGTACAGGAAAAACCCTTGTACTTTGCTTGTGTTCCCCCCTTGAAAACAGTGAAAAACAGTGAAAAAGGTAGGGGTATGAACTCACCGGACTCGGAAACGTGTCGGTTTTGAATGCTAGACGTTGGTTCGAGGTTTGATTACTCGCGATGACCCTATGTAAAATGAAATAATGTCAATATATATACAATTAGGGATACATTCACTAATCATATGGAACATTATACTCCAATGAGGTCAAACACCTTGAAATGAGCATTTGGAGTGACCCGGGTGGCGTTTAAGGACGTGTGAAGGCACTAGGGACATGGGACTTGAGTTTACTCTCCATAAGTAAACATTTAAATGAGTTTACACCCACAAAACACACCTACACATGAGTTTACGGCCGTAAACTCATGTTGGTGTGGTTTTGATGATCTAAGTGACTTAAATGGCTTACATGGACATGGAAATGCTAGAATGATTTATCTAAAATGACTTGGAACACTTGGAATGAATTTACAACATTTAAACATGAGTTTACGGCCATACTCTTAGAGTTTACGGCCGTAAACTCACCCATGGCCAAGAATGGTAAATTTAAGCTACAAGGGACAATCACATGTGATTCTAGTTAATTTTCCAAGCTTTGTTATGAATTTAGAGCATCATTTAACACATTTATTGGAGTTTACGGCCTAGAGGTATGTTCTAAGGTCGTAAACTCTCCTTTACCCATGAAAAAGATAGTTTTTGATGCTTAAAACAATCACATGTGATTAATAGGATTTATACCAAGACTTAGAATGAGTTTTATGGGACATATGAGGGGTGTTATGGAGTTTACGGCCCATGAGACCCTCTTCATGGCCGTAAACTCTAATATAGAGTGATATAATGTGTTTCAAGGTCTATAACTTGCATAGAAGGGCTTCTAAAATTCATCTAAAGGCTTTAGGGGTGTTTAGTTTGCATTCTAACACCAAAAATTTTGGACTTTACGGCCCAAGAACAATGCCTTGGCCATAAACTCTTAGAAAACCCACAAATGTTGTGTTTAAGTCCCTTAAACTATTTTTGGTTGGTCCCTTGATTTATTCCAAGGCTTTTGGTGGTGTTGGATGTCTTTCTAACACTTTAAAATCGATTTTATGCCTTGATTTAGGGAGTTTACGGCCCAAGCACTCCCCTTGGCCGTAAACTCATATAGGTCCTTCAAATGATATGATTCAAGTGTCCAAATGCTATATCCAAGGTCCTATAATTCATACCTAAGCTATAGAAATGATTTGGAATGGTTTAAAGGCATGAAAACCCTAGATTATTGAGTTTACGGCCCAAGAATGCTCCTTGGCCGTAAACTCCTTCAAACTTCACAAAATTCATGTTTTAATTGTTTAGAGTCCATATCTTAAAGTCCCTTAGCCATAACTAAAGTCCAATTGAGTTTAGGAAGGAGTTTATGAGCTTAAAACCCCATAAAATGGAGTTTACGGCCCAAGCTTGCTCCTTGGCCGTAAACTCTTATTCTTGACCCTAAAACTCAATTAATTCATCAATTTGAAGGCTAAAGATGATGAATAACATGATAGAGAGGTTACCTTAAAGATTTGAAGCTTTAAACTTGTGATTTGGACCTTAATTCTAGCTTGGAGGAGAGAGGTTGTAAGAGTTTAATGATAATTTGGCCAAAGGCTTCAAATGGAGTCTTAAACATGTTTATATAATGTTCGGGAATTGGACACGATAGAATTCTACCCGATACCGACGTTAATTGAGGTTTTTGGTCGTACCCGATTGAGTTACCGTAACCCGACATAGTAATTTCTAGAAATATTCCGATCACTAAAGTTGGGTGTTTAAAATGATTTCTAATGTATTAAGACACCCATTAAGTCATTTTAGGTCAATATAAACTAATGAGTTTAATAAATTGGTGAAATTGGAAACGAAATTGAAAATGACGTTTGGTTGATCGGATCGGATTACAAGTTGTGATACAAGAAGTGATATGAAATTTCGGGTTGTTACAGCACTCTTGGTCGATCGATCTATGATGACCCATATAGCATGAAACACCTTCACCTTCCTCGACAATTTGGTAATGAAATCTATCGTGATCCGTTCACATTTCCACATGGGAATATCTAGGGGCTACAACATACCATGCAACCTTTGATGCTCGGCCTTGACCATCCTACAGGTGAAGCACCTGTCGACGTACCAAGCGTGTAGCACCTGATTCTCGATACGTATTCTTGAATTTAATCCTCTATTTGATTTGAAATGTTGGCCTTGGACTCGATGAGTCGAAGGACTGACATGCCGAGTAGAAGCGGGGTGAGACGCCGAGTTTAAGTTGGGGACTCGGTGAGTCGGGTCCCGGACTCGGCGAGTAGCCGCTGTCTGGACAAAAACCCTAATCCAGGGGTTTACACCCTATTTAAACACGCTAACTCGGCCTGCCTTGTACTTAACACTTCCAGAGAGCTGTTGACCGAAACCCTAGCTCCCCTTGTTCTTGTGAGTGATTATTAGCTTTGTGAAGGAATTTTAGAGCTTAGAAGAAGAAGGAGGAGGTTGAAGAGTGCGAGGAAGGGAAGTACATCTGAAATCCACACTGTGAGAAGCTTCCATTCAGGTAGAAAAGTTCCTACCTTGATCACTAGTTCATTAGATCCCCTTTTTGTCCCTCAGTGATGGTTTTCAAGCCCTAAAACCTCAAACTCCATGTAGTTATGCTCTATGTTCTGAAAGGACTTCAGATCTGGACATTATGGAAACCTAAGAAGTTTAAAGTCCCTGTGGTTGAAGTGATTGAGGTCCCTATTGAGTGTATGACCTCCTAAAGAGCTTGGAATTTCTTTTTGGAGCTTATAGGGCCATGCATGCATGTAAAGTTTGCAACTTTACGTGACAAGCATACCCCAGGAGCTTAGATCTATGGTTTGGAACCATTGCATGTCTCATATTTGCTCTATATGGGAGGAGGGTTGAAGGGACTCGGCGAGTTCTATGAACATGGTCTTAGACTCGGCGAGTTGGATGAACAACTCAGCGAGTCCGTTGAAGATTGCCTGAAACTCGGCAAGTTGTTCTCGGACTCGGCGAGTCGGATCCCAAGTCGGTCTAATCGTCCCAAGTAATGAGTTAAAGGTGACTCAGTGAGTGGGAAGAGGGACTTGACGAGTTAATATTGGGATAATAGGAGAGGGACTCGGCTAGCATGTTATGATGTTATGTGATAGTGATAGTAGGGGTGAAATTGTCACACCCCGAAAACCGAAGGCGGAAACATTTTCCGAGGTTGACTCCACGTTGAGTATCAAATCCAATGTACATAGTAAGTAAAGTAAACAACCATTACATTACATATAGAAAAGTTTTACATTTGTTTCAAAAGAAAAAGTTATACATGTGATACATAGTATATACGAACAACACGAAACGAGTCTTCTGAGAACTCCGTCTTCGTACAAAAGGATCTTCGGGTACCTGTCTAACACGGACCTCAGAATACAAGCAGTTTGAAATCAGCATAAAGTCGGTGAGTTCATAAGCGGTTAGTTTTTCTGAAAATGTACGAGTTCCTTTGGTTTCCTAAAAAAAAGTGGTTATACAAGAAAATCCCATATTTTCTTAAAAGTTGGTTACCAAATCCAAAATGTATTGTAACAGATGAACACTGAAAACATGATTGTTCTTGTGAATTGTAAAGTTTAGTTACCTAACTTGTTACACTTTTCTGGTTACGTACTACTGTTACTCAGGAAAATCCTATATTTTCCTACATGTATGTGTGAACTGTTACTGATTCTGTGTGTACGAACTGTTAGCGGTTCCGATTATGTTCATTGTTGTCCCCAGGAAAACGCTATGTTTTCCTGAATTTGTGTGTGTACTGTTACCGATCCTGTGTGTGCTAACTGTTACCAATTCCGATTATGTTCAATGTTATCCCCAGGAAAACCCCATGTTTTCCTGAATTTGTGTGTGTACTGTTACCGATCCTGTGTGTGCTAACTGTTACCGATTCCGATTATGTTCAATGTTATCCCCAGGAAAACCCCATGTTTTCCTGAATTTGTGTGTGTACTGTTACCGATCATGTGTGTGCTAACTGTTACCGATTCCGATTATGTTCAATGTTATCCCCAGGAAAACCCCATGTTTTCCTGAATGTTTGTGTGTCTCCTGAAAGTCCGATTATCCTTATATGTACATTAGTTTTATTACGTACATAAAACTAATAAATAAGTGTAAAACGTTAATAATCTTGATTGCGAGTCCTTAACCATACTTCAGACTAGATATGGCTCGAGTCGTGGCCAGTATCCTTTTTATGACTTTCGTCACCCTTGAACCTTTCGGTTCGGCTGTAGCTAGCAGCCAGGTGCGGTATTGTCAGTCCCGTATAGATCTATACACTCAAGTCACGCTCTCTTACGTTTGGAGATTCTGGTTACAGGGATAGTCCCCCACTCTCGTGCCACGGGACGTGTTACAAGGAAATGTCTCCAATCTTTTAAGATTACTCATCACTTCACGCCTAGGGAAGTAGTATCTACGACTAACTAAGTTCTAATGTGCCTGTCCTTTACACTCGAGTCTAGGTGTTTTATTAAGGACATTACACTCGAGCCTAGGTGTTAGCTAATGATGACTATCCTTTACACTCGAGCCTAGGTGTATTATTAAGGACGTTACATATGATATATGTGTTATAATGGTGTTTGTCTTTCACACTCGAGCCTAGGTGTATTGTTAAGGGCATACAGATGTTTTATGTTTTTCTGATGGTGTCTGTCTTTTACACTCGAACCTAAGTGTTTTATTACAGACATTACAATGTTTTATTCTTTCTATCAATATAGTTGTGAACAATCAAATGTGAAGTATACAACATAACAGTGTATAGTAAGAATTCAAAATCGGGTTTACACAAACAACTCTGCAAGTTAAAACAGTTTGTTAAAAGCTTTTCAATTCTTAAAAATGTACAATTTATGAAACCATTTAACTAACATCATGAGTTGAAGTACAAGATATTCTTTTACTTTTGCTTGTATTCCCCCCCTGAAAACACTGAAAAACCATTGAAAAAGGGTAGGGGTATGAACTCATCGGACGCGAAAATGTGTCGATTTCGGATGCTAAACGTCGAATCGGGGCTTGATAACATGCGAGGTTCCTATGTATCATGAAATGGCATACAAATATATCTAATTATATTCACAAACTCTAATTAGATATGATATTACACTCCAATGAGCGAAAACACTTCAAAACAAGTGTTTGGAGTGACCCGGGTGACATCTACGGACTTGAAATGAAGCGAGGGACTTGGGATTTGAGTTTACTCCCCAAGAGTAAACTTCCTAATGAGTTTACGGCCTTATACACTACCCACACATGAGTTCACGGCCGTGAACTCATGTTGGCAAGGGTTATGGAGCTTAAATGGCCAATATCACTTGGGAAGAGTTGGAACAATTTTACCTAAGGCTTGGAATTAATTTAAAACATCAAATTACAACACTTAGGGGAGTTTACGGCCCTAGCATGGAGCTTACGGCTGTAAACTCTCATACCCCCTTGAATAAGTGCTTTTAATGTCTCAAAGTTAATCACATGTGATTCTAAAAATTCCTACAAGCCTTGAAATGAATTTGGGGCACAATTTGACATACTTCTAGGAGTTTACGGCCATGGGACACATGCTATGGCCGTAAACTCTCAAATGATAAGCTTGGTTGTGTTTAAGGCCCCATAAACTATTTTTGGTTGGATCTATGATTTATTCTAAGGCTTTTGGTGGTGTTAGATGGCTTTCTAACACATTGGAAATGAGTTTACACCCATGTTTGAGGAGTTTACGGCCCAAGCACATGCCTTGGCCGTAAACTCATACAAATCCCTCAAAATTAATGTTTGAAGTGTTCTAAGTCCATTACCAAATTTCTAAAAGTCATATCTAGGTCTAGTTTGAGTCATGGAAGGGTTTAAGGGCTTAAAAACCCTTTAAATATGGGTTTACGGCCTAAGCACCTTCTTGGGCCATAAACTCATATACAAGGCTCTATATCATGAATAAATCTGGAATTTGAAGGTCCAATATGATGCACAATGAGTATAGGAAGGTACCTTGAAGATTTGAAGCCTTAAACTTGAGATTTGGACCTTTAAATCTAGTTTGAGGAGAAAGGTTGGAGTGATAGTTGTAGAATGAAGCAAAAGCTTCAAAATGAAGACTTGGATCACTTTAAATAGTGTCCAAGTTCGGGACACGGTAAAATTTTACCCGATACCGGCGTTAGACGGGGCTTTTGGTCGCACCCGACCAATTTGCCGTAACCCGATATGGTTGATTCTAGAAATGTTCCGATCATTAATATGAGGCGTTAGAATGAGTTCTAAGGGTATTAAGACACTCATTAAGTCATAAAATAAATTCCACATTAGTGACTTAATTAAATTTCAGAATCGGAAACGAAATCGGAAACGGCGATTGGATGATCAGAACAAGTCGCGAGAAGGGTTACATTTAGGGATATGAATTTTGGGTTGTTACATTATCCCCCCGTTAGAAGGAATTTTGTCCCGAAATTCAAAGATTCGAACACAGATCACGAAGTGAAAAGAGATATCAGGATGAATCTACTGCTTCGGGTCTTCAAGCTCCTAAGTGGAATCGGGTCTCCGCTTGACATTCCAGCGAACCCTCACTGTCAGGATGTGGCTTTGTTGCGCATGGTTAACCTCTCAATCCACAATCTCAATTGATTCATACACGAAGGTTCGGATTTTCATTGGTTTTGACCTCATCAAAGGGTGACTAAGGTTTTCATCAGGTTAGCACTTCTCACAAACAACGATGTGGAATACCGGATGCTCGCTGTTGAGTTCCTGAAGATAGCTTGGAGAGGGCTATGGAATCGATTCCTAACGAGGATCTCGAAGATTCTAAGGTTCCGCAAGATAAGTTTTCCGCACTTCCCAAGGCGTACTATGTCTTTTCAGAGTAAGACCTCCAACCAGTGGGTACATCTTTACATGGAAGAGTAACTAAGGGTCCGATGGTTCTAAGGGAAACTTCTACATGTGTCTACGATTATAGTCGGCGGAACCCAAGAATCGACAGGTTTCCATGGGTGTTCCCGATGCCGACTAATTCTTTATTGCCTTTGCTTTTGGAAGGGTTTACAAGTATGACTGCTTTGCTTATCTGCATGATCAAGAAAATGGTTTGACCGAAGGGCGCCACTACTACCTTGTAGTGATCGTATCAAGCCCTGAATGCTGACTTGTACACATCGTGCTCACTGAAGTTTGGTTACGAGATAATTTCATGGATTAGGTCGATGCGAGACTTGACTACGCATTCGGAGAGAATTCTCAATAATTCCTCGGAAGCATTATCGGGGAAAGAATCGTAAACTTCTCGTTTCTCGATGATCACTCGCACAAGAGATACATGGGAAAACTTTTTAAGCTTTGATGTACGAAGATCATGAAAGTCGAGTCGGGGAAAGGTTAGAACGAAATGGCTTTCTCGAAACTAGGAATGACAGCATGAATGAGGCTCGGTCATTATATGCTAAGGGTGACACCAAAGCATCTCATAAAAAGTTTGCCACTAGGTCGAATGGAAAAAGAATATCGCTCGGATTGAGAATACAGTCTACGGATACGACACAAGCGTTCTTTTTCTCACGTGATTACCATCTCGAAGATATACATTTTCGGTTACTCGCAAATGACGGGGTTAGAAGATGTTCAAATGGATGGTTAACGAATTTCTATCGGTGCTAGAATCGAAAAGAATCATAGGCATATAAATTTAACAAGAGGAAATATACCTGTGGCAACGGTTGGATCGGTGGCTGTCTCCTCTCGTCCTATCGCTAGAACTCTTCCGGTGTTGCCAGGTGTTACAGCCTTGGGACAGTTTCGATTGAGATGCCCCACTTCTCCACAACCATAGCAGGCCCGACCAATGCCCGCTCCGGAAGTTTGACTCGTTGATTGAGTTGGTGTCATACAGTTTTTGGCCATGTGACCCTTTATGCCACATTTGTTACAAACTACTTCTATACATGGACCAAAAGGAAGATGATGATAGTTGCACTTGTCACAACTAGGAAGGGTTCCAGTATACCTACTGGTAGGTTTCCGAGTTGAGGATCCAACAACAGAAACAGTCGCAGGGGAAGTGGCAGCGTGAACTCCCACCGTTTGCTGTCTCTTTCAAGACTCGTGCGATGTCTGACTTTTCTCTTTCTTCCCAAGTTTTCTTTTCTCCCCACTCCTCGCTGTCGGCTCAGGAGTGGTAGTTGCCTCCTCAAGGTCTTCACTATGATCGATTAGGATCTGTGTTAAGCGTTTCGCGCTGTCGTATGTATCCAGCCTCGCAGCTATGACGTTTCCTTTCGTTGGCTGGGTCAGTCCCCAGATGAATCTCTCTATCTTCTTACTTTCCGGGGTAACCATTCCGGGTAGAGTAATGCCAAGTCGTCAAACCTGGAAGTGTAAGCGGTGATATCGGAACCTTTCATCTTCAGGTTCCAAAGTTCGTGTTCGAATTTCTGCATTTCGCCCCAATGGCAGTACTCAGCCAGCAGAAGTTCCTTCATGGCTTCCCAACCCATGGCGTTGGCTACAGGTAAGGTTAGGGATTTGACTCGGCCATTCCACCAAGTCAAGGCTTTGTCGATAAAGGTGCAGGCGGCAAACTTCACCTTGTCT
Organism: Lactuca sativa; assembly: GCF_002870075.4. NCBI lineage: Eukaryota > Viridiplantae > Streptophyta > Magnoliopsida > Asterales > Asteraceae > Lactuca > Lactuca sativa. The sequence goes on along the minus strand of NC_056623.2, from coordinate 248,058,451 downwards.
GAATCTGAACAGACGCAAATTTCAAAGATGGATTCAATATTTTCGAACCATCGGGTGAGGGAAATGACACCTCCAATTCCATCAAAGGACGTGGCTTTGGCGTTCATGAAATCTTTATAGGAACCCTCTTTTCGGTGTCCCTGACTACTTTCATGGTTTTGGGTTTGGGTACCACCTCTTGAACTACCGGAACCGCCAGAGTTCCGTTGAGACATGGCAGCTGCCATTGCGGCTGTAACAGCTGCCTGGAATACGACAGGGTCTATTTGGGGAGGAGGTGGTGGCGGAGGGTTTTTGGTCTTGGAGCTGGGTCTCTTTCTTGGAGGCATCTTGATCTAATAAGATCAAGAAAGAGAGAATGATAAGTCCTCTTAATTGAATCAAGAGATATGACGGTTATATGCTGAATAAGCGATAAAGCAGGAAAAAGTTATCTAGGCAAGAAAATTATCGCTAAGAGAATGATCAAAGAACAATGTATGAATGAGGATTTCTACCAAGGATTGGCTCGAGAAATACTCTTATAGTATTTCATGATTCGTTACGACAATGGCTCGATGTTTGTGGTATTAGGGTAAGTTTTAGGCATGCCGCATACCACAATCACTCCCAAGCACATGTTGGTCGTGTCTCGAATGAATATAGTTGGCCAGGCTATATTGATCCTAGACATGACTACATAACTGCCTAGGTTTAAGCGCAACATACAACACCCATTTACTTATGTTTTGTTCTACTTGTAGTTACGAATCTCGACGGTTAGGTATACTTGTATACTTCTGAAAATACTTATACTTTGAAGGATACTTTTAGTTCAGAGCACTTAGGCCCCTTAATGTTTATAGTTTTATACCATGTAAGGTTTGGTATACTTCACTCACTATAAACAAGGGCTCTTATACCAATCTGTCACACCCCGAAAACCGAAGGCGGAAACATTTCCGGGGTTGGCTCCACGTTGAGTATCAAATCCAATGTACATAGTAAGTAAAGTAAACAACCATTACATTACATATAGAAAAGTTTTACATATGTTTCAAAAGAAAAAGTTATACATGTGATACATAGTATATATGAACAACACGAAACGAGTCTTCTGAGAACTCCGTCTTCGTACAAAAGGATCTTCGGGTACCTGTCTAACACGGACCTGAGAATACAAGCAGTTTGAAAATCAGCATAAAGCTGGTGAGTTCATAAGCGGTTAGTTTTTCTGAAAATGTACGAGTTCCTTTGGTTTCCAAAAAAAAGTGGTTGTCCAACAAAATCCCATATTTTCTTAAAAGTTGGTTACCAAATCCAAAATGTATTGTAACAGATGAACACTGAAAACATGATTGTTCTTGTGAATTGTTACCTAACTTGTTACACTTTTCTGGTTATGTACTAATGTTACTCAAGAAAATCCTATATTTTCCTACATCTATGTGTGAACTGTTACTGATTCTGTGTGTACGAACTGTTACCGGTTTTGATTATGTTCATTGTTGTCCCCAGGAAAACCCCATGTTTCCTGAATTTGTGTGTATACTGTTACCGATCCTGTGTGTTCTAACTATTACCAATTCCGATTATGTTCAATGTTATCCCCAGGAAAACCCCATGTTTTCCTGAATTTGTGTGTGTACTGTTACCTATCCTGTGTATGCTAACTGTTACCGATTCCAATTATGTTCAATATTATCCCCAGGAAAACCCCATGTTTTCCTGAATTTGTGTGTGTACTATTACCGATCCTGTGTGTGCTAACTGTTACCGATTCCGATTATGTTCAATGTTATCCCCAGGAAAACCCCTTGTTTTCCTGAATATTTGTGTGTCTCCTGAAAGTCCGATTATCCTTATATGTACATTAGTTTTATTACGTACATAAAACTAATAAATAAGTGTAAAACGTTAATAATCTTGATTGCGAGTCCTTAACCATACTTCAGACTAGATATGGCTCGAGTCGTGACCAGTATCCTTTTTATGACTTTCGTCACACTTGAACCTTTCGGTTCGGCTGTAGCTAGTAGCCAGGTGCGGGATTGTCAGTCTCGTATAGATCTATACACTCAAGTCTCGCTCTCCTACGTTCGAAGATTCTGGTTACAGGGGTAGTCCTCCACTCTCGTGCCACGGGACGTGTTACAAGGACGTGTCTCCAATCTTTTAAGATTACTCATCACTTCTCGCCTAGGGAAGTAGTATTAACGACTAACTAAGTTCTAATGTGTCTGTCCTTTACACTCGAGCCTAGGTGTTTTATTAAGGACATTATACTCGAGCCTAGGTGTTATCTAATGATGAATGTCCTTTACACTCGAGCCTAGGTGTATTATTAAGGACGTTACATATGATTTATGTGTTATAATTGTGTTTGTCTTTCACACTCGAGCCTAGGTGTATTGTTAAGGGCATACAAATGTTTTATGTTTTTCTGATGGTGTCTGTCTTTTACACTCGAACCTAAGTGTTTTATTACAGACGTTACAATGTTTTATGGTTTCTATCAATATAATTGTGAACAATCAAATGTGAAGTATACAACATAACAGTGTATAGTAAGAATTGAAAATCGGGTTTAAACAAACAACTCTACATGTTAAAACATTTTGTTAAAAGGTTTTCAATTCTTAAAAATGTACAATTTATGAAACCATTTAAATGAAATCATGAGTTTAAGTACAAGATATTCTTGTACTTTTGCTTGTGTTCCCCCTTGAAAACAATGAAAAACCATTGAAAAAGGGTAGGGGTATGAACTCACCGGTCGCGAAAATGTGTCGATTTCGGATGCTAAACGTTGAATCGGGGCTTGATAACACGCGAGGTTCCTATGTATCATGAAATGGCATACAAATATATCTAATTATATTCACAAACTCTAATTAGATATCATATTACACTCCAATGAGCGAAAACACTTCAAAACGAGTGTTTGGAGTGACCCGGGTGACATCTACGGACTTGAATTGAAGCGGGGGACTTGGGATTTGAGTTTACGGCCTTATACACTACCCACACATGAGTTCACGGCTGTGAACTCATGTTGGCAAGGGTTATGGAGCTTAAATGGCCAATATCACTTGGGAAGAGTTAGAACAATTTTACCTAAGGCTTGGAATTAATTTAAAACATCAAATAACAACACTTAGGGGAGTTTACGGCCCTAGCATGGAGCTTACGGCCGTAAATTCTCATACCCCCTTGAATAAGTCCTTTTAATGTCTCAAAGTTAATCACATGTGATTCTAAAAATTCCTACAAGCTTTGAAATGAATTTGGGGCACAATTTGACATACTTTTAGGAGTTTACGGCCATGGGACACACGCTATGGCCGTAAACTCTCAAATGATAAGCTTGGTTGTGTTTAAGGCCCCTAAACTACTTTTGGTTGGATCTATGATTTATTCTAAGGCTTTTGGTGGTGTTGGATGGCTTTCTAACACATTGGAAATGACTTTACACCCATGTTTGAGGAGTTTACGGCCCAAGCACATGCCTTGGCCGTAAACTCATACAAATCCCTAAAAATTCATGTTTGTAGTGTTCTAAGTCCATTACCAAATTTCTAAAAGTCATATCTAGGTCTAGTTAGAGTCATGGAAGGGTTTAAGGGCTTAAAAACCCTTTAAATATGGGTTTACGGCCTAAGAACCTTCCTGGGCCATAAACTCATATACAAGGCTCTAAATCATGAATAAATCTTGAATTTGAAGGTCCAATATGATGCACAATGAGTATAGGAAGGTACCTTGAAGATTTGAAGCCTTAAACTTGAGATTTGGACATTTAAATCTAGTTTGAGGAGAGAGGTTGGAGTGATTGTTGTAGAATGAAGCAAAAGCTTCAAAATGAAGACTTGGATCACTTTAAATAGAGTCCAAGTTCGGGACACGGTAAAATTTTACCCGTTACCGGCGTTAGACGGGGCTTTTGGTCGCACCCGGCCAATTTGCCGTAACCCGATATGGTTGATTCTAGAAATGATCCGATCATTAATATGAGGTGTTACAATGAGTTCTAAGGGTATTAAGACACTCATTAAGTCATAAAATAAATTCCACATTAATGACTTAATAAAATGTCGGAATCGGAAACGAAATCGGAAACGGCGATTTAATGATCAGAACGAGTCGCGAGAAGGGTTACATTTAGGGATATGAATTTGGGTTTGTTATAGAAATAGTCCCTGGTTACCGGTCGATATGACCGAACGGGAGGCCAACACCCAGATATGCCAGGCAGTGTCCGGTCGAAAGGACCGAATGCGAGGCCAGCACCCAGATATGCTATGCAGTATCTGGTCGAAAGGACTGAAGGGCAGGCCAGCACCCAGATATTCTAGGCAATATCTGGTCGAAAGGACCGAAGGGGTGCGCCAGCACCCAAATATGCTAGACAGTATCCGATCGAAAGGACCGAAGGGGTAGGTCGGGCACCCAGATATGTCTGACTGTATTTGTATGTTATGTGATTGTATTGTATGTGGTATGATGGGGGAACTCACTAAGCTTCATGCTTACAGTTTACAGTTTTGTTTTTAGGTACCTCTTCTTCGAAGGGGAAGGAGCTGGCGTGGTAGCCGCACATCATACACGCACATTGTTTTCCGCACCATGAGTTATTTTGGGATTTTTTTACTCTGACATTATGGTTGTTTTTATGATTTGGTTTTCAGACACGAAATATGTTTATGAAATGATAGAATCAAACGATGTTTATTCACAAACTAGGTGTGAGACCCATGTATTACATGGGTTTATTTAAAAAAAATATGTAATTTTAAAAATTTAAAAAGTTTGAATTTGTAAGGAAATGAGAAAAATTTTGAATTATTAAAATTAATGAAGCTTTAATGTATTGAATACATTACATATATACACCATTTTTAATAAATACCTTACATATTAAATATGGAATTTTAATTTAATAAAATGAAAAATACAATAAAATGACAAGTGGATAATAGAAAATTTTAAAAATTCTACAAAATGACATGTGTCTAAATGAATAAGAAGAGGACATGTGGCAAAAAAATCTTCATTTATTAGAGTAGATGTTCTCCAAAGTATTAATTTAAAAATGAAATTTTTGGACGTGAAAATTGGGTCGTTACAAAGCGATTTCTCGCTTCATACATGGCCACCTATAACTCAAACTCAGGTCTCTGTATATCTTGGTGGCTCTCGGGTGAATAGAGAAATGAGACTTATGAGCCTCCTCTATGACTGTCTGTCTGAACCCACCAGAAATTGGAACCCATACCCGACCGCATAAGGTCAATAATCCTCGACTATCTTGCACAAACCAGGTGTTCTCACTCCTGATCCTCTCTAGCTTCCAGTTCTCTTGTTGCATGCCCTCAACCTGAGCATCTCTGATCAAACTCACAAGCGAAGAATCCACCCCTATCCTCATACATATCAATGGGGTGGTGGACCCAACTGACTCGTGGCTCAAGGCTTCCGCCACCACATTCGCTTTACCAGGGTGGTAAAGGATCTTGCAATCGTAGTCGTTGACTTCATCCAACCACCTGCGCTGCCTCATGTTCAACTTCGGCTGATCCATCATGTGTCTCAAGCTCTTGTGATCTGTGTATATGGTACGACGGACCCCATATAGGTAATGTCTCCATATCTTGACAACGAACACCACTACTCCCAACTCTAAATCATGAGTAGGGTATCTCGTCTTATGCAGCTTCAGCTGCCATGATGCGTATGCTATCACTCTTCCTCTCTGCATGAGGATAGCCCCCAATCCTGTAATGGATGCATCATAGAACACCACAAAATCCTCAACTACCCCCGAGAGTGTCAAAACTGGAGCCTCGCACAATCGTTGACGGAGGGTCTCAAACACCCCCTGCTACTTAGAGCCCCACCGGAAATCTTCCCCCTTCCTCGTCAGACGAGTGATTGGTACTGCTGATGGGTTTTGAGCATAACATCAATCCTATGGTGTTCATGCAACCCTAATTGCTTGGATCTAGTTTTTTCTACTTTGAACATGAAATAAACTTCTAAGACTTACAAACCCTAGATCTAGCATACTAGTAATCAAATTAACATATGAATTAAGGTTTAGATCTTACCTTGATTGTTATGTAGCAATAACAATCAATTCCTTTGCTTCAGAAAGCTTAGTGCCTCAAGTGTTGCACCTCTAATGGAGTCACAAACACCACTAAGCAACTTAGATGAAGAGAGAAGAGAGGCGAGGCACCAAAACCGGCTAGAAACCCTAAAGGAAGTGTTAGTCGAGTTTTTGGTGCCGAAGGGTTCCTTATATACTTAGGCACTTAGGGTTATCAAATAAGGAAACCCTAATTTGACTACTTAAGCCCTAAGCAGCCCATGGACCCCTTCTGGAACATGCCTTGGACGATTTCTAATGGGCTTCCTCATAGAATTCGTCCAACCTATTATTCCAAGGTGATCCATAGCCCAATTGGAATTATCTTATAATTACAATTCCAGTCCCCTAAGTTTAATTAATCTCTTTTAGCCACAAAATTAATTCTTAATTAATTCTTGAGAAATATTAATTAAACATTATGATTTCTCCTTTAACATATTATTCTTATAATATATTAATAAATCATAATTAAACCTTTCTCTCCTTAATTCATCCTACATATTGCTATGGTGAAGGCAACCCAAAAGGACCATGCTCATAATCGGGTCAAGTACATACCAAATTATTTATGGACTTAGACACTAATCTAACAGTCTCCCACTTGGATAAGTCTAATAACTATTTTGCAAAACGTCAGAACCTGATCAACAATCATAGCTTTCAAAAGCTGCTGTCAACTCTGATCTTATCAGATACGTGTTTCCTTTACATAAGGGATCATATATTCCTCCATTCTAAATATATCATATAGACACATGACATGAATATCAATCATTCTCTCTATACTATTTCCCGACTTCTGATTTATGATGACTGACAACAAACCACAATTGAACACATCAACTTAGTCCCGGCTTTGCCAAGCGCTTATGTATCATCACTAAATCATCGAGGGGCCCACAGATATCGCTTTTATCCTACTTTGGCTAGAAGGAATGGATAAACGTTGACTCAAATGCTCGCTTCTACTCACTCATCGAATCACACACAACAATAAGTTTTATAACACCAAGGTACTGGTGCGTTTACTTATCATCAATGTGCAACCGACCAACAAACAACAACTCACACGTCTCGGTTTCAAGAATATACAATATTATCGACTCACAATCACTCACGATATAATCCATGAAGTGATTCATGCAAGCCTAGTTTTAATCCAATACTCTAATCTTCTCAAAGCACTCATGAACCCTGCAGCAAACTTGTGCTATGTCTAAACTCTTCAGACAATCTATAGACTCTGCATGACAGTCTTGCTTCATACCTAATTCCAAAGTGTGACCGACTGTGGAGGTTTGAATAACCCAGTTATTCTGGAAGTCGAAACATGCAAAATTTAAACACAATAATAATACTTAATCCTATATGGCCCCAAACTTGTGAGAGAAAATAAAACACTTCTATTTAACCACCATATTGATTACTCATTATTTATCATTTACTGTTTCAGAAGATCAACTTATTACTCAAATTACAACAACAGTTGTCCCATGCACAAAGCATGCACACTATGTTTCCTATGGTCCTTTGTGAAATAGATCAATTGAAAAACTTTTCCAATGATGCTCATTTCACAATTCCCAATCCTTAGCATTAGTGTTAGAACACAAGGTTCTTGCCACAACAAGAATATGCTAGATTCTCACATTTTATGCAACGATCCTTTCGCAAGATCATAGCACAAAAGTCACCAAGACTTGGCCAATGAAATTACAAAGTACTCTATCGGAAATTGTTACAAGACAATTCCATAGACGTGAACTCTCACATTCAAAGTACATTCCTTTGAACTTCCTTCTTGCATAAAATTTTCTAATCTAGACATAGACTCTCAATATCCAACTCCCAATATGGAAACATTTCCATATTTGCCATATGACAACTCATTCTTAATACAATCTTATCTATTCATAATAATGTCGATATGGTCCACCCAATACCATACTTCCAATGTAACGACCCAATTATCAAGGCCAAAAATATCATTTTTGAATTAACGCATTTAACAAACATTTTACCAAAACATTGTCAATAAAACATCCATTACAAAATCATAATGTTGTAATTCAAACCATAACATCATAAGTATTGAAAATCAGAGTACAGTCCCACAAACATCTTGCGGAAACATGTGTGTGTGTGTGTGTGATGCGCTGCTACACCGCCGACTCTTTCCCCTTCGACGAAGAGGTGCCTAAAACCAAAACCAAAACTGTAAGAACAGTGCTTAATGAGTTCCCCCATCATACCACATACCAAACAATATCGTCGGTTTCTATCAACCGGTAACCTTCATCAGTATCTTTAAGGCGGTAACCATCATCGGTATCTTTCAACCGGTAATCAACATTCGTATCTTTCAACCGGTAAGTGGGGACTATTTCACCCCTACTACTAGCATATAATCAACAGATATAAGCATATAGTCAGGCATATCCGGGTACTGACCTACCCTTGGGTCCTAAGGACCACTGTCAGGGAAACTAATCCCTACCATATACATAGCATACCATCTAGGTAAACCTCATAACCATCACATAACCAAACCAAGATAATTATCACAAAAACCATTATCTTCTAAATACCCCTTTTTGGTGGGCTGGCATTGTGGCCTTAGACCCACCCCTACTGGAAGGTAACTCACCTCAATGTCGTGTAGTATTTGAACTATCCTCGGCGCACAATTCGACTCCCTATGACTCCTCGATCCCTACACGACAACCTTCAAGTCAACACATATCACATACAACCCTAAACAGGGTCATTCCAACTTCAGTCAAAGTCTACATTGGTCAAAATCAACATTCAATTGACCTGACTCACCGAGTTGGCCTACCAACTCGTTGAGTCCATGCTTCTCTAATCCCACACAAAACCCTGACTCCACTCGTCAAGTCTGGCAAAAACTCGATGGGTTCTCCTTCAATCATAACATCGGGACCATCTTCATCTGACTCGCCGAATTCCTTCTTGAACTCGTCGAGTTCATCTCCAACTTAAGAACTTGTCCAGTCTATGACTCGCCGAGTTGTATGAGCAACTAATCGAGTCCATCTTCAAAGATTGGGAGATTGCTATGGACTTGCTGAGTCTGCTCATACCACTCGCCGAGTCCCATGGCTTCCAGGTCCCTTTTTGCGTCTAAACCCACAAGAAACTTCCTTTGTAACACTTACCCATTCACAGAAAGGGTTTGGTGCATAATGGTCACCGACTCGTCGAGTGCCAAGAACAACTCGCCAAGTCCAACCTTGACCAATTCCATACAGTCAATTTAAATGAGGTCCAACACACGAAAACCATAGATCTGGCCTCCTAATGTCCATTTTATACATAAAGTTCCAAACTTCATGCACGTGCATGGGGTTTTTAGCTCAAAAATCCATATAAAGTGTCCTACAATGTGCATGGTGCTCTCATGGCCCTAAAGTTGGCACCTTTATGCCATGAGACCCCTCTTAAGGCCCAGATCTGAAGTCAAAACTCACTCAACACTTCCAAATCCGAAAAATGACTTAGAAATCCATAGAGATCCCAAGTTAAAGATGAATAAACACATAGATGAGTCAAGATAGGGGCACTATACCTTGAATCTGCTGAAAATGAAGTAAGATCTCCGGATCTACAAGCCCAAACTCGATTTCCAAGCTCCTTTCTTCCTTCCAAGCTTTAGAATCCACACAAGAACACCAAAATGGCCTTAACTCACACACAAACAACTAGGGTTTGATATGAAGCCTTCAAGAGAGTGTTAGGGACAAGGGTGGCTGAGTTAAGTTGTTTATATATGGTGCAGACCCTCAGATTTAGGGTTTCACTTATCTGGCACCTAGTCGTTGAGTCAGTCTCCCGACTCGTCGAGTCGGTCACTTAAAATGTATGCATCCATGTCCCTACTCGACGAGTTGATCCTCCAACTCGTCGAGTCTTAGAGAAAAACATACCAAGTGTTACAAATCTCCCCCACTTATTTTAGACTTCGTCCTCGAAGTCTACCGCTCGATCCTGAAAAAGATCTTGGTAATGCTCCTTCATCTCGCCCTTCGGCTCCCAGGTCCATTCCGAGCCCTTTCAATGCTGCCATTGAACCTTTACCAGATCCACCCTCTTGTTCCGCAAATCCTTTGACTTCCTATAAAGAATCGTCACCGTTCTCTCGATGTAGTTCAGGATGTCGTCAACCTGATTATCCTCCAAGGGTACCACCTCTAATTCATCCACCAATCATTTATATAACTGGGATACATGAAAAGTGCTATGAATCCGACTGAGTTCGGCTGGCAGATCCAGTCTATATGCAACCTTACCCACCCGGGCTATTACCCTGAACGGTCCGATATACTTGGGGCCCAGCTTGCCCTGCTTCCTGAATCGGATGACACCCTTCCAAAGTGACACCTTCAAGAGAACCATATCCCCGACCTGGAATTCCAAGTCTGATCAACTCTTGTCGACATAACTTTTCTACCAACTCTTAGCAGTCTGAAGCCTTCTCCGGACCTGCTGGATCCTCTCTGAAGTCTTGAGTACCACTTTGGTACTCCCCAAAATCCTCTGGCCAAGCTCACCCCAACATATCGGGGTCCTACACTTCTTCTCATACAACATCTCGAAGGGAGGACGGTCAATACTCGCGTGATAGTTGTTGTTGTATGAGAACTCAGCCAAAGGAAGGTAAGTATCCAAACTACCTCTGAAGTCTAAGACACACGCCCACAACATATCCTCCAATGTGCGGATGGTCCGCTCACTCTGTCCATCTGTTTGTGGGTGAAAAGCGGTGCTAAAATGTAGGCGAGCTCCCAGCTCGTCATGGAACTTCTTCCAGAACCTAGAAGTAAACCGAACGGCGCTATCTGAAATCACCAATATTGGCACCCCGTGCCGCGCCACCACTTCCTTGACATAAATGTCAACCAACTTTTCGGCCAAAATACTCTCCTGAATCGGGATAAAATGGGTGCTCTTGGTTAATCAATTGATGATGACCCAGATCGAATCCACTCCCTACGCAGTCCTGTGAAGCTTTGTGATAAAATCCATCGTGATGTCTTCCCATTTCCATAGCGGAATATCCAACGGCTGCACCTTGTCATGAGGTCTTTGATGCTCGGCCTTGACCTTCCTATAGGTCAATCACCGCTCTACGTACCATGCCACATCCCGCTTCATGCAGGGCCACCAATAGTCCAGACAAATATCTCTATACATCTTTGTCGCCCTGGGGTGAATAAAGAATTGAGATTTGTGCGCCTCCTCCATCAATACCTGCCGCACAACCCCATGATATGGGACCCACACCCTACGGTGCAGAGTCAACAACCCCCGGCTGTCATAATCAAAAGAGGAAACATGTCCCATAATCCGCTCGTACTTCTGATGTTCCTCCTTCATGGCCTCCTGCTGGGCCTCCCAAATCCGCTCCAACAGCGGAGTCACCATCGTCATCCTCATACAGATATTCTTGATTAGCGCTGCCTTGCGGCTAAGCCCATTAGCCACAACATTGGCCTTCCCCGGGCGGTAAAGGATCTCGCAATCATAGACCTTTACCATGTCCATCCACCAACGCTACCTCATGTTCAGATTCGGTTAATCCATAAGGTACCTCAAACTCTTGTGGTCCGTGTAGATAGTACAGCGAACCCTATAGAGGTAATGACGCCAAATCTTTGAGGGTGAACACAACAACGTCCAGCTCCAAATCATGCGTCGGGTAATTCGTCTCGTGAGGCTTCAGCTGCCTCTACGCGTAGGTGATGAGATGCCCTCTATGCATCAGAACTGCACCCAAACCTGAGATGGACGCATCGCAGTATACAACAAAATCCTCCATGCCCTCTGGCAGAGCTATGATTGACGCCTCGCACAATATCTGTCTTAGAGTCTCGAATGCGGCCTGCTGCTCAGGCCCCCAACGAAAGACCACGACTTTTCTTGTAAGTCTGGTCAGGGGTACGAATATCTTGGAGAAATCCTGGATGAATCTCCAATAGTAGCTGGCTAATCCTTGGAAACTTTGAATCTCAGAGGGAGACTTCGGAACTTCCCATCTCATCACGGCCTCCACTTAGGCCGGGTCCACTAAAATCCCATCCTGGTTGACGAGGTGCCCAAGGAACTGCACCTCGCGCAACCAGAACTCACACTTGGAGAACTTAGCATATAAGTTCTCCCTCCTCAAAGTCTCCAGAACCTCCTGCAAATGCTCCTCGTGCTTCTTGGAGTAAACCAAGATGTCATCAATAAACACTATCACAGACCAGTCTAACATCGTTCTACACACACGGTTCATGAGGTCCATGAACACGACAGGAGCATTGGTGAGCCCGAAAGGCATCACTATAAACTCGTAGTGTCCATAGCACGTCCGAAACATAGTCTTCTGCACATCCTCCTCTCTGACCCTCATCTGATGGTATCGTAAACACATATCAATCTTGTAAAACCAAGATGCTCCATAAAGCTGGTTAAAGAGGTCATCAATCCTCGAGAGTGGGTAACGGTTCTTCACCGTTACCTTGTTCAGCTCTCGATAATCTATACACATCCGATGCGTCCCGTGCTTATTCTTCACAAACAAAATCGGGGATCCCCAGGGGAGAACTACTCGGTCTAATGAATCCTTTGTCTAATAGCTTCTGCAGCTGTATAGACAACTCCTGCATCTCAGGAAGAGCCAGTCGATACGGTGCCTTGGCTATCAGAGCCGCGCCGGTGACTAGGTCGATCCTGAATTCCACCTGCCTCTCCAGAGGTATCCCAGGCAACTCCTCGGGGAATATGTTCATAAACTCACGCACCACGGGCACATCGCCCATCGTTTCCTTAACCACCTCCCGGGTGTCCATAAAATAGGAGACATATCATGCACAACCCTGCTGAAGGTAACGCCTAGCTCTCGTTGCTAAACATACCGCTGGTCCTTGCTGTGGCCTCTCGCCTAGAACTAATAACTCTCCCCCCTTTGGGGTTCTGATCTGAACCAGCTGATGCACGCAATCTATCACTGCCCCATTGGGGCTGAACCAATCCATGCCTATAATCACGTTGTTCCCCCTCAACGAAATAGGAACCAGGTCTACCAGGTAACGCTCCTCGAACAGCCTTAAAACACAGTCCCGATAGACCTCCGATGCTCGTACCGGCCGGTCGTCCGCAATCTCAACCTCTAGAGGGCAATCCAACATGCCCGAAGACTCCGAAAACTTCTTGCTAAGCGCAAGAGAGACAAAAGATCGGGTGGAACCCGAATCAAACAACACATAAACTGGGATTCCTTTCACATGGAACGATCCTAAACAAGGCACATGATATATCAAAATCACAGCGACATACTATAAAAGCATAAGGATAAGAAATCATAGTCGTTACCACATCGGGTGCCGCGCATGCCTCCTCCGCTGTCAGCTGAAATCCTTGGCTCCGAACTACTAAAGCCTCCACCTTGACCTTTCAGCCATCTACAACCCGTCCTGTCTTCGGAGTCGGCGCCACTGCCAGCGCCACTGCTACTGCCAATCTAGGGCAATTGGCCTTTTTATGGCCCTTCTAATTGCAATTAAAGCAAATCAGGTCTGACATATGTATCGCCGGAGTAGGGGCAGTACAATCCCCGCCAAAATACCCAACTTTGCTACACTTATAGCTGCCTGAACCCGGCCCAGTGCGACAAGCTCCCTCGTGTGACCGAGCGCATTTTCTACAGCGGTCCCGCCCTGACTGGCCTTTCGGCCTACCATCGGATCCCTTGGGCTTCTTCCCCGAAGCCCCCACCGTCTGCCCCTCTTCTACCTTCCTTTTCCGGATGTGCTCCAGATCAATGTCCCTCTCCCTAGCCCTGGCAATCATGGAATCCAGGGTAGGGCAAGCTGAAAAACGGACATGCTTCCGGATGTCAGCTCGTAGCATGTCATGGTAGCGGGTCCTCTTCATGTCCTCATCACCCGCATACTGGGGCACCAACAAAGCCCTTTCCCGGAACTTAGCGGTGATCTCTGCCACAGTCTCTGTAGTCTGTCTCATATCCAAGAATTCCCTGGCCAGCTGCTGAAGCTCTACCGCTGGCGCAAACGGGTCACAAAATCTGACCATGTCATAGCCTCAACAGCCGAGGCTCCCAGAGAGTCACCAACCGACTCCCACCAGTCCCTAGCCCGGTCCCTCAAACACCTTGCTGCAAATAGTACGTTCAACCCCTCGGGGTAGAAGCTGGTCAGCTGTGCAGACTCAATGTCCGCAATCCATCGTCTGGCAGCAATGGGGTCCTTCGCCCCGTGGAAATTTGGTGCACCACTCCCTATGAATTCCTTAGAGGAGAGTGTGCATGGTCCTAACTGGCTGATCGCCATGTCACTCTGGAACGCCCTGAAGCGATCCTACATCAGCTCAATGAACCCCTCCTTGATCCACCCGAAGATAACCGGCATCGCATCAAGGATACCCCTCATGATTTAGGACGTAATGAACTCACGTAACCTATCATCCACATGCTCGGATCCTGCCCCCGAGCCCGATCCTGACCCAGATCCTGAACCTCCTGCTCCATGCCGCGTGACCACCATACGAATGTCAGGGTCACATATACTTCCTGGAGGTCATACATACTTTCCAAGTTTCCCGGTTACATCTAGGCCCTCCATGGTTCTAGTACGGATCCTCTGCTTTCAGTAGTACGGACACATACCACCTTCCACATCTATCTGTAGTTTCCTCAAGAATTTCTTCGACTTCACCAAGTCCCTTTTACTGATACCCCTTCCACTGACCTCATCCTAGACTTCCCTAGGGCACTCTTCGACCTACTTTCCGCCATCAGCTGCACTAGGAGTCCCCACCACCTCCCCCTAACTAGTTTGCAGATACTTTTACATATCCGCTCCTTAGTTATTTGAAGCTGGTCAGAACCCCTATAGCACAAAGCAAGCAACATTCGTACCTCAAGTAACCAAACCAGGCATAACCTACACAGGCCATCCTACTGTCGACTAAACAGTCCTAGCATACAGCTCATATAACAGGCACATAAGGCATCCTTCCTAGATCCTTAGCCCTAACTAGCATGCAATTCTAAGAATCATATATCAGGCACACAAGGCATCCTCCTAGATCTTTAGTCCTATTCTAACATGCATTTCTCTGAATCAAAACCATATGACATAACATAACAAGTATGGGTATCTTGGGGAAAACTTACTTGAGCCATTTTTCCTTGAAAGATCTTTTAGTCCCTCGGTTTGAGTCCAGACACCCCCGAGGTTGTGTACTAATCCCTCAAACCAGGCTCTGATACCAACTTATAACGACCCAATTTTCAAGGCCAAAAATTTCATTTTTGAATTAACGCATTTAACAAACATTTTACCAAAACATTGTCAATAAAACATCCATTACAAAATCATAATGTTGTATTTCAAACCATAACATCATAGGTATTGTAAATCAGAGTACAGTCCCACAAACTTCTTGCGGAAACATGCGTGTGTGTGTGATGCGCTGCTACACCGCCGACTCTTTCCCCTTCGATGAAGAGGTACCTAAAACCAATACCGAAACTGTAAGCACAAAGCTTAGTGAGTTCCCCCATCATACCACATACCATAAAATATCGTCGGTATCTTTCAACCGGTAGCCTTCATCGGTATCTTTCAACCGGTAACCTTCATCGGTATCTTTCAACCGGTAACCAACATCGGTATCTTTCAACCGGTAACTGGGGACTATTTCTACTAGCGTATAATCAACAGATATAAGTATACAGTCAGGCATATTCGGGTACTGACCTACCCTTGGGTCCTAAGGACCATTGTCAGGGAAACTAATCCCTACAATACACATAGCATACCATCTAGGTAAACCACACAACCATCACATAACCAGACCAAGATAATTATCACAAAGACCATTATCTTCTAAATACCCCTTTTTGGTGGGCCGACATTGTGGCCTTATACCCACCCCTACTGGAAGGTAACTCACCTCAATGTCATGCAGTGTCCGAATTATCCTCGTCGCACAAGTCGACTCACTACGACTCCTCAATCCCTACACGACAACCTTCAAGTCAACACATATCACATACAACCCTAAATAAGGTCAGTCCAAGTTCAGTCAAAGTCAACATTGGTCAAAGTCAACATTCAGTTGACCTGACTCGCAGAGTTGGACTACCAACTCGTCGAGTCCATGCTTCTTTAATCCCACACAAACCCCCAGCTCCACTCGTTGAATCTAGCAAAAACTCAATGGGTTCTCCTTCAATCATAACATCGGAACCATCTTCATCCGACTCACCGAGTTCCTTCTTGAACTCGTCGAGTTCATCTCCAACTTAAGAACTTGTCTAGTCTATGACTCGTCGAGTTGTATAAACAACTGGTCGAGTCCATCTTCAAATATTGGTAGATTGCTACGGACTCGCCAAGTCTGCTCATACCACTCGCCGAGTCCCATGGCTTCCAGGTCCCTTTTCGCGTCTAAACCCACAAGGGACTTCCTTCGTAACACTTACCCATTCACATAAAGGGTTTGGTGCACAATGGTCACCAACTCGTCGAGTGCCAAGAAAAACTCGCCGAATCCAACCTTAACCAATTCCATACAGTCGATTTAAATGAGGTCTAACACACCAAAACCATAGATCTGGCCTCCTAATGTCCATTTTATACGTAAAGTTCCAAACTTGATGCACATGTATGGGGATTTTAGCTCAAAAATCCATATAAAGTTTCCTACAATGTGCATGGGGCTCTCATGGCCCTAAAGTTGGCACCTTTATGCCATGAGACTCCTCTTAAGGCCCAGATCTGAAGTCAAAACTCACTCAACACTTCCAAATCCGAAAAATGACTTAGAAATCCATAGAGATCCCAAGTTAAAGATGAATAAACACATAAATGAGTCAAGACAGGGGCATTATACCTTGAAGCTGCTGAAAATGAAGTAAGATCTCCGGATCTACAAGCCCCAACTCGATTTCCAAGCTCCTTTCTTCCTTCCAAGCTTTACTATCCACACAAGAACACCAAAATGGCCTTAACTCACACACAAACAGCTAGGGTTCAATATGAAGCTTTCAAGAAAGTGTTAGAGACAAGGGAGGCTGAGTTAAGTTGTTTATATAGGGTGCAAACCCTCAGATTTAGGGTTTCACTTATGCAGCACCTACTCGCCGATTCGATCACTTAAAATGTCTGCATCCACGTCCCTAGTCGATGATTTGATCCTCCAACTCGTCGAGTCCCAGAGAAAAACATAGCACGTTTTACATCCAACTACTCACAAGTGACCAATCCTCAACGAACTTTGGATCGTACTTTGATAGTTGTTTAATTATTTTAGTCAAAACCGATTCTAGTCCTTTTTCCCTCTTAATGCTCTAGACATTTGGAAAATTTTGGAATGGTCAAATATTATATCATTTTCAATCGATCCTATACCCGAAGCGTATGGGACACGATGCACAAAGTCTTACATAAAGATATGATACTTTATCAATCTTCTGCCATAATATTTTATGTGTCACATTCTCACAATTCGAACTATGAAGAGGGATGCCGTAATCATAATTGAAATTTAAGAAAACACTATGTATCCTTTCACTAAATTTTTTAAAATTTCTCAATCTAAGCTTTAGACTTTGAAACGAAGTATACTATTCTCTCCCTTAATTATAGCAAAAACAATTTTTCAACCCATGCAACTTTGCAAATTGAATCTTTGTTTTTCTATAATTAATATTGCTGACTTGCAATAGTTGCCATAATAATCATACAAGTATAACTTGTATGCTCCCATTATCATGATGATTGTTATCATATAACCATAACACTTATGCTCCTACTAGCTTTTACATGTATTCTGAAAACAGCTGAACTTCCAGAAAAAAATGCCTATTGAATTTCTGAAGTTTATATTTCTAATACCAGATGCTTCGATAAGCCTTTATCTAACTTCTTAAACTTATACACCTTTGCCCTAGATAGCTCATATGTGTTTCTAAACAATCCAGAACTTATATCAATAAGTCTCAAATGTTAGAAAAATTGCCAAATCTCACAATTCGAACTATGGAAAGGGATGTCGTAACCATAATCAAATTTGAGAATACAATTTTCACAATTGCTATCTTCTTAAAATCTCTCTTAGTGAAAGCATTTCCTCACAGTAAATTTTCATGAAGGAGGGAATCTTATGACACTTAGATTTTATGGTGTATGTGTTCCTATCCATGTGAATTTGCCAAAACCAAGTTTGCAACAAATCCAAACTCTTATGGACTAAACTTTCTTGATTTCTAGCCTTATGGTAACACGAGTGCCCACCATGTGTTTCATGTAGTTTACCAACTTATCCTTACATATCAATGTACTTTTCATCGATCTAGGCGCTTTGTTTTTATGCAGTCAAATGAGAACTCATAGAACTCACATGCATAATTAACTCAATTGGAATGGCATAGAAACAAAATAATGTCAACACAATAGGTTGTAAACCTCAAGTCGTGTGCTAGTGATGATCGATAAGGTTTATTCTGGACTTGTTCTTGAAACTTTTTCAAGATCATTAAAACTCCCACTGACCTCTTGACATATATGATTCTCTTTGTCAAGAAACAATTCTTGACAAATAAATATTCAAGAGTTAGTGCAGTTATTATCAAGACAAAACGCTTCACAAATTGGTCCTGGTTGGTCTTTGTCTTACCCAAGACATCACAACTTACCAATTTCAAATGTGCAAGAATAAGAAAAACTTTTCCAAATTCCACATTTGATGAGTGTTATAAACCTACTTAAGACCATTCACTCAAGTCATAATCTTGACTCTAAGACTAGATATTGGAATGAAGTATGATTGACTTCTTGATTTAACCATTTCTACAATTCTTGATTCCTCTTCTTAGGCATGCAATTACACTAAGACTCGCTTAGAGGATCAATTGATACATGGTTCTTAATCATTAAGACTTATCATAAAAACACAATAAAAAGTACTCTCCCTTCTTCTTAGAATAGAGAAACTTTTATCTTTCTGCCTACCAGATTCTTCATATTCGTTATGCTATTGATTGACACTCTTTCAATCAACTCGGAATTATACTCACTCTTATAAGTATAACCATATTTACTAAACATTAGTAAATCATGACGAACATCTTTATCACTCTTGTGGTGGACTTGATTGATGAATAACACTGTGAACTCGATCTCCTAGTCCTTCACTTGACTCTTTGTCAATGAATTAGTCTTGAATTTCCTATTATAAAGTTGCTCATTCATGACACAACCAAGTTGTATGATTCCAAGTTTTTGTCCAATTGAAACTCGGTCGATAAGAAACTCTCCCTATTTGGCAAATTCTCGACATTTCCATAAATAACATAATTAAGAATCAAATTCATTATTGCTAATAATAGAAACCTTCAAACATCAATTTTTCATACATGCCATTGCAAGGATAAATAAGATAAAATCAAAATTTATTTTACTGCGGAAAAACTTGTCCTTACAATGCAATTCAATTGAAAAACAATGGTATTACATATTTCTTAGCAATCTACCCTAACTCTAAAGTAGAAGCTCAAAAATCTGATCATTGAATCCATGCGATCGAAATCCATTTCTACGTGATCAGATTCAGCACGCTTCTTCCTTACGCTTCCTTTCTTTTCTTCGATCGTGCAAAACATAAAAATGTAATCTTATCACATCATGTAATAAGAATTAAAAATAGGAACTTATAGAGTTAGTTAAAGGATTTTACTTAAAGTAGAGCCATCCATCTTGATTCTCCCATCTCTTAGATCTCTCAGGTAAACAGGGCAACTTTGTCTCCATTGCCCCTTCTCTTGACAATAAAAGCAAATGGACTCCATTGGCACATTACATGGGACAATCTCATACTTAGTCCTTTCTGGACTTTCAATGTTGCAAGTGTCCAATGAAGTATGAGAGTTTGATCGACCAATCAAGTTTGCTTGACCATTGAGCCAAATCATCGCTGATTTAGCAGCAATAAGCAAATAGGTCAAATCAATGAGGGTCACGTCGCGAACCATCGTATAGTACTCTCTTACTAAATCAGTATACGAATCAGGAAGTGACTGAAGAACCCAGTCAACAGCCAACATCTCTGAGATATCGACACCCAACATCCTTAACCTATTAATTTGTAACTTCATCTCTAAGATGTGTCCACACATAGGTTTCCCATCTTCGTGCTTACTTGCCAAAAGGGCTTGAGTGAGCTTGAACTTTTCAAGCCTTTGAACTTGTGGGTCAGGGAGAACAATTGGAGGAGGTGGATGAAGTGAAGCATGATCTCTGGTTCTTTGATCATATTGTGGAATATCATCTTCGTTTGGAAAACTTGTTCCAAGAGATTTGGGAAGACCATTGTTAGATTCAGACATCTACAAAATGGGAGAAAATTCAAGTTAAGTTGATTAGAATCCTTGGTGTAAACCCAAATAAAACATCAAGTCTAGGATCTGACACAATACTTTATAACCTACAAGAGGGATGTCATAATCTAGTTGCAGAATATTTGAAGGTAGGTAAATGATGATTTACCAATTTCCACCACGAAAAACGAAAAAGAAATTTAAGTTTTATATGAATTGAAACTCCTAGATCTTTTGAGATTCATTGAACTTTTCAATGGCATGTTTAATCTTGATTACGCCCTTCTATTTGTGACTGGGATGCCGAGGATCACAAATAAGGTGTGAATAACCATACGAATCACGTTTTGCATCCAATGCCGCTATCACCTAATCAATGTGTTGGTTAGCCACACACGCTCCATTTATCTATGATAAGCATCGAGCCACCCTTCGCTACCAATTTCATCCCCAAATTAGTGTGTCGGTTAACCACATGCTCCACTAACTTTTGACAAGGGTACGAAGTGTAATTCCATGGATTAACATACAATTTCGCAGTTTTCCTAAGGTAACTATGATTTGGGAATTTATAAAAGCATGTAGTTAATTTGTACTTCATTATACTTATAATGGAAGGTTTCTGTCCTATCCTACCCGTTCGGCTAATGACCCTCCACTAGTCAAGAGTGAGGTGGGTAAGAGTGGATACCCATTCAATCGCCATTTTATAGGCAATTTCCTTAAACGCCCCTTATAGACCAGCTTTGTGAATGAGGCCTACTAACGGTAAGACTGACTCTTTACTCATACATATATATAATATTAGACTTTTAATGTTATATATAGTATAGGATGTATTTTACACTTTTAAAATACTAGGTGGTTTAATTTAGTAAATTATACTTTTAATTTAATTAAATGTAAACCAAAACTTTATGGGTTTATTAAATCTCTTTTAATTATACACTTTAATTAATTAATAAAACCATAAGGGTGTGATATGAACTTTTTCAAAACAATACTAGGGTTTGAATTAATATTTCAAAATTAAACTTTTAATCAACGTTTAAATTCCAAAAGTTAAGGGAAAGTTTTGAAACATTTCAAAACATTAGGGTTTAGAATTTAAATATTTCAAAATTAACCTTTTAATCAAACTTTAAATTCCAAAACTTGAGGACAAATTTTGAAATCTTTCAAAACATTTAAGATTTAACTATTTAAATTTTAAAAACGAAAACTTTTAAGTTCAAATTTAAACTATAAAGCCTAAAGGGTACAAATTAAAATTTTTCAAACTTACTAGGTCAAATATTTATCTAATAATAATCCTATATTATCCATATTTAACAAAACTCATTAATTTTGATAAGGATAAACATTCCAAACATAAAAAATCCATTTTAGGCAACAAAAATGAGTTTTGGTAACTATCCTTAGCAAAATCTGCTAAAAAAATAAAAAATCCTAGCAACTGACAAGCAAACTCATCGAGTTAGGTCTAGAACTCGTTGATTTCATGCCAAACTCGTCGAGTTCAGTATGAACTCATCGAGTTCATGCTCCAGACAGCAAAACTTTCGATTTTTCTGATCTTTAGTAGTCTGATTATGAATCTATTCAATAGAAAAACGACCTAGGCTCTGATACCACTGATGGATTTTGAGCATAACATCAATCCTATGGTGTTCATGCAACCCTAATTGCATGGATTTAGTTTTTCTACTTTGAACATGCAATAAACTTCCAAGACTTACAAACCCTAGATCTAGCATACTAGTAATCAAATTAACATATGAATTAGGGTTTAGATCTTTCCTTGATTGTTATGTAGCAATAACAATCAATTCATTGGCTTCAGAAAGCTTAGTGCCACAAGTGTTGTACCTCTAATGGAGTCATAAACACCACTAAGCAACTTGGATGAGAGAGAGAAGAGAGAGGAGGCACCAAAACCGGCTGGAAACCCTAAAGGAAGTGTTAGCCATGTTTTTGGTGCCCAAGGGTTCCTTATATACTTAGGCAATTAGGGTTATCAAACAAGGAAACCCTAATTTGACTGCTTAAGTCCTTAGCAGCCCATGGACCCCTTCTGGAACATGACTTGGACGATTTCTAATGGGCTTCACCATAGAATTCATCCAACCTATTATTCGAAGGTGATCCATAGCCCAATTACAATTATCTTATAATTACAATTTCAGTCCCCTAAGTTTAATTAATCTCTTTTAGCCACAAAATTAATTCTGACTAATGTTAATTAAACATTATGATTTCTCCTTTAACATATTATTCTTATAATATATTAATAAATGATAATTAAACATTTCTCTCCTTAATTCATCCTACATATTGCTATGGTGAAGGCAACCCAAAAGGACCATGCTCATAATCGGGTCAAGTACATACCAAATTAGTTATGAGCTTAGACACTAATCCAACAACTGAAATCTTGGAGAAATCTCATATAAATCTCCAGTAGTTCTCTGCTAATCCCAGAAAACTCCTCATATATGAAGGAGATCTCAGCACCTCCCAGTGCATGACTGCATCGATTTTGTCCGGATCAACCAATATTCCCTCCTGGTTAATGAGATGTCTGAGGAACTGGGCCTCTCGTAACCAAAACTCACACTTCGAGAACATAGCATACATCCGTTCTCGTCTCAGAACTCCCAGTAACTCCCTAAGGTGCTCCTCGTGCTATTCTCAGGTCTTGGAATATACGAAGATATCATTAATAAACACTACGACCGAGCAATCAAGCATCGGTCTACATAACCGATTCATCAGGTCCATGAATATTTTTGGCACATTGGTGAGCCCAAATGGCGTCACCACGAACTCGAAATGACCATAATGAGTCTGAAATGAGGTCTTCTGTACCTCCTCCTCTCTAACTTGGACCTCATGATACCCCGACCTCAAATCTATCTTGGAGAACCAAGATGCACCCTGTAACTGATCAAAGAGATCATCTATCCTCGGGAGTGGATAACAATTCTTCACCGTCAATTTGTTCAATTCCCTATAATAAATTCACATCCAGTGTGAACTTTCCTTCTTCCTGACGAAGACAATTGATGCTCCCCATTGAGATCTACTAGGTCGAATGAACTTCTTGCCCAACAGTTCCTGCAGCTGCGATGATAGCTCCGACATCTCGCGTGGCGCCAACCGGTATGGTGCCTTGGCGATAGGGGCTCCACCCAGCATGAGGTCGATTCGAAACTCGACCTTCCTCTCCGGAGGTATCCTTGGAAACTCCTCCGAAAAGACATCAACAAACTCCCCAACTACTGGAACCTCTGAAACTTAAATTTGATCCCTGGATCGCGTATCCACCACATATGCTAGATAACCCGCACATCTGTGTTGAATATAATGTAGAGCCCCGGAAGCCAAACAGAACCCTGATCCCACTCTGGTGCCCTCACAATATACAGTCAGTTCTCCCCCACTTGGGGTTCGAACTACCACTCGTTGGCCCTCGCAATCTATCATGGCACCAAATCGACTACGCCAATCTATCCCCACAATCATGAATACTTCCCCCATGGGAATCAGAATCAAATCTATCGGAAAGGAACCCCGAAGATCTCCAACTCGCATCCTTGGTAGACCGAATAATAAGACACTTCATGTTCATTGGCGATAGAGGCTCGCAACGGACACTCTAGCTCACCTACTGGCACACTGAACTCCCTACTAAATGTCTGAGATACGAAATATTGACTCGCCCCGAGTCAAATAAAACCAATGCAGGCAAGGAGTTCACTAAAAACATACATAAAAATGGGTACAACAGATAAGCATAACATATATAATAAATGAGATAAAGGATAGAAACATACTAGCAACCACATCCAGTGCTGCCCTGGCCTTCTCGGCGATACGCTGGAAGGCACGCCACTGAGCCTTCGGAGGCTCTGCCCTAACTGGTCTCCCATCTGCAATCCTCAATGTAGCCAGCGCTGAAGCATGCGATGGCTTGGCGGCTATAAGAGGACATTAGGCCTTCATATGGCCCACCTACACACAATGATAAGAAAGTCTGACTCCGAAATCCGGAGTCTGCTGCCTGCAATCCCTGGCCAGATGGCCCTGCTTGCCACATCGGTGGCACCAACTTCCTGATTCGCGCGTCCCTGAATGAGCATTTCCGCACTTCCCACAAGTGCGGCCTGACTATCCCCAAATCTTGGTATCAGTGGTCTTAGACCGCTTCAGCGCCCGACTGCGACTGTATCGAGGAATTGCCACTGCTCCCTCAACTGCAGCTCGATCTCCAACTCATGCTGCCTCAGAGCCTCTTGTTAATCCAGAAGAGTATCACATCACTAGGTAGACACAAGTTGTCGGATGTCGGTCTTGAGCATGCTCAGATAACGAGTCATTTGATCCTGATCGGAAGCAAACTCTAGGTAGATCATCTCCCTATCTGTGAACATACGAGTGATCTCTGTCACTGACTCCCCATCCTGTCTCAAACTCAAAAATTCCTGATCGAATCATTCTCGCTCAACCCATGGAATGTATCAGGCGAGGAACATATCCATGAACTACTCCTAAGTAACAACAACTCTCTGATCATCAGTGTATGGCCCTGTCTTCAATCTCCACTAGTCCTTTGCCTCGGGCCTGAGCAGGTTAAGAGCACTCCTAACCTTTTGGTCAGTAGGACATGAGAAAGTAATGAAACATCCCTCAACATCAGAAACCCACCTCATAACCTTGATGGGGTCCTAGGTCCCATCAAAAGAAGGGGGCTTTGTGTTATCGAAATCCATGTACTGCAGTCCCCGACTGGCTCCTACTCCTCCTCCTCCTGCTATTAAATTTGATGCAGCTGCATCGGCAACCATGTCTGCAAGGTTTGCGTAGCTGTCATCGAATTACTCCATCATAACGGTCTTGACAGACCCAAACAACTCTGGAATATGACCCCAAACAATCTCGACCACCACCTTGCGGATGATCTCCCTGAATCGATCCTCATTCAACACTGGCCCCTCCTGGCCAATAACCGCAGGCACTGTTGGGGCCTCATGATCGCCCTGCCCTGATCCAGATTTGGATCCAGACACAAAACGCCTCGTAACCACCATACAGAAAATATAACAGGAAGATATCATACAATCCGCATAAATAACTGGGAACTAACTCCCGACAAAATCTTAGGGGTTGTGACTTCCTTGCTAAGTGTATAGGTCCTGTGATTTTAGTTGGACGGGCCCATACTACCTTTCACACATACCCATATTTGTCTCAAGTATCATCACAACACCCTAACACTATACATGCATATGGTGGTCGCTCGACCTCACTCATCCATGAGACTTCCACCAACCCCTACAAAACTAGTGTATGCTAACCATACATAACGCTAGACCGATTAGACTTTCAAATATCAGTTCCTACCCTAAGCCCTAATCATTAAGAACAGAACATAAGGCCAAATACAAACATTCTCGAGCTATAAGATCTTAATTATGTACAGTCATGATACATACACAAGCAACTATAATAATGATGTCAATCTCATATAAGGAAGACCCTAGGCTAGAAGGCATCATGTAATCAGGAAATTCTATCATGCAATTCATGAAAATCACTAGCCTAGTACTAGCATGTTGTTCTAACATATCACATCATAAAATAACTATATGGTATTTTGGGGTTTACTTACTGGCTCCGACTGATCGTACACCCTGCACCCTCCATTACTTATTTTGAAAACCATTTAAAACCATTTTCAAAATCTTTCCTCGATTTGAGACTAGATTCAAATGAATGTTCCTCCGATTCACTCAAACCAAGGCTCTAATACCAACTTGTAACACCCATAAAAACGTTGCCATATTTAAAAAATTCCAAACACTTAAAACCATTTAACATTACATAGTTTGTTTTCAAAATAATAAATATCAGAGTATCCCAGTGTCAAATCATAAAATCATAACAGCAGGAGGGGCGGTACGATCATGTCTTCCGCCTTCCTGCGATCTACTGAAGTACCTGAAACAAGAAACTTAAGTTGTAAGCCCAAAGCTTAGTGACTTCCCACAAAATACCCATACCCATGCTAATCCACATATAATTATAAACAACATACTATGGGTCTAGTCAACCATTGGGTTGGATTACCCCAGACCGTCAACCACTTGGATGGAATGCCAGTATACTATGGGTCCAATCATCCTCGGTATGGAATACCCCCAGGCCCATAACCAACCGGTTGAAATGCCCACATACTATGAGTACAATCATCCTAGGGATGGAATACTACGGCCAACAACCAACAGGTTGGGATGCTCAAGTCTATTGGCTTTCGCACAAAGCAAATAAGCGTCAACTGCCAAACAAACATGTGCACATATAACAGATAATCACATAACAGTCTATAGACAATGAACTGATCAAAAAACATCACACCATATAACACAAAATACCATCTCACATTATACTACCATATCACATTATACCATCCCACAACCACAAGACTGACCTAACCAGTTCGCTAAGCATAAAATTAACCCCATCCTAACTACCAGGATGCAAACCAATAAACATATCATGCCATCACCAGATAATATCCATAAAGGGCCAGCCTTGCATCAGTCATCAACTCGGCGAGCCATTTGAGTGACTCGTCAAGTTCCTAATGTTTGCAGCCGTAAACTCCTAGGCCAACTCGTCAGGTTTCCCTACAACTTGCTGAGTTCATGAATGTCCAAAGGTCGGGAAAACCCTTGTTGACTCGCCGAGCCCATGACAATCTTCATCTGACTCACCAAGTTGACCATACAACTCGTCGAGTCCCTTCAGTCCTTCATCTACTCAGATGCTTTTTAAGCCATTATCAGGCTCCATATTGCATATCTAACTCCCCAAGGCATGTTTATCATGTAAAGTACTTTATGTGCATGCAAGGCTCTAAAGTCTCTGAAAGATAAATCAGAGCTTGTGATGGAGTTTTACTCCTAAGGAGAGTCTCATACTTGCAAAATTTGGAAGCTTTATGGGCTTAGAGACCCAAGAGAGCTCAGATCTGAAGTTGCAACTTCAGATCTTAGCTGATTCACAAAAAAAGCTTCCTAATATGCTAGAAAAGCCCTAAACTTCACCCAAAGAGATCTAGAAGGAAATGAAGTCAAGATAACGACTTGATACCTTCACTTGATGCTAACTGAGGTATATTTCTGATTCCCACACATTCCTTGCTTCTAGCCACTTGTTCTCCAAGCTCTTCTCACCAAGAATCCTCTTCCAAAGCTTAAAACACACAAATGAAGCACACACTCACATATTAGGTTTTTGTTGAGCTCCCAAGGGACTGCAATGAGGCCAAAGGAGGCTAATGATCCATTAAATAAGGTGTAAAACCCTGGAAATTAGGGTTTCATCCACCAGCTGCTACTCGTTGAGTCCATTCTTGGACTTGGCGAGTAGGTCACATAAACACATGGACCAACCCGCTGCTACTCGACGAGTCATGGCAATCAACTCATCGAGTAAACCACAAAATCATGAAAATTTATAACCATAATACAATACCTGAGAATCGGAGCGTTACAAGCATGAAGGTCTACCAGCTCATGCAACATATACACGCATCTCCCCTAGCCTTAACTAGCATGCGATTCACATATTCATAATCAAATCATAAGAAATAATAAATGTGGGTATTCTGGGGAAACTTACTTAAGCTCAGTTGATTGCAAGAACCACACCCTTTCTTTTCTTAGAAATTCTTTAATTAAAGCATTTTTCTTTTGAAAGCTTTATAGATCCTCAGTCTGAGTTCAGACACACCCGAAAGTATGTCCGAATCCCTCAAACCAAGGCTCTGATACCAACATGTAACGACCCAAAAATCAAGGGTAAAAATTTCATTTTAAATATAGCTAAAACATTGATACCATTTATTTGAAACATTTCAAATCGTCATTAAGTAAAACATTTATTAGAGTTCATCCCAAAATCAATCATTCCATAAATCATAGGTGTGTGTATTGTGATCAATCCGAGCTCTTCATTTCCAAATCAGTGATACCTGAAACTAAAACTCTGAACCGTAAGCATAAAGCTTAGTGTGTCCCCCAAAGCATACCCCACACACAATCCACATAACACATACCATATTAGTTATAAAAGTTAACTCTACCGCATACCACATATCATATTAGTTATAGAAGCTATCTCTACAACACAAGCCCTACATAGAATCATATAAGGAAGCCATGGAAACTCTCCAGGATCTTACACTTAGTACCACGGAAACCCCCACGTGATGTTATCTGCCATGGGAACCCCCACATGGTCTTCCTGCCTTGGGAACCCCCACAAGGTCTTCCTTCCAACAAGACATAATGCAAACTATACATACAACATCTAAGCTAAATATACAACATATAAGGATCCTTGGAATCCCTCCAAGGCCTTACCTCGGGTGCCACTGGAACCCCCATGTGATCTTAGCCCGCTTCCATGGGAACCCCCACATGGTCTTAGCTGGAAAGCCATGGGAACCC
Source organism: Lactuca sativa (assembly GCF_002870075.4). Classification (NCBI taxonomy): domain Eukaryota; kingdom Viridiplantae; phylum Streptophyta; class Magnoliopsida; order Asterales; family Asteraceae; genus Lactuca; species Lactuca sativa. The sequence goes on along the minus strand of NC_056623.2, from coordinate 248,029,398 downwards.
CCACATGGTCTTATGTCCAATTGCCTCGGGAACCCCTGTCTTCCATGAAAGTATCGCAAAGACAACTAGCATACCAAATACCACACAATCAACTAGAATATTGCATATATAACTACTTTCCATGGGAACCCCCGCATGGTCTTTATATAAAAACATAATGTATCTATAGCACGTTCATGGGAATCATCACAACTAGATAAATGGGCCAACCTTGGTGCCTTAGACCCATTGGTATGGCGAGAAGACTCACCTCGCACTGCAGAAGCTTCTTGCAAGAATTCCTTAATTGCTGCCCCACCAGCTTCCCGAGCTGTCACTACCAATCAATATACCCAATTATCAATTGGGTCCCATACCATAATCCCTAATCCATGCATGGGGTAAAATCACCATTCTACCCTAGCCCGACATGATCCAAAACTAAGGACCAAACCCAAAACAAAAGCCCAATACTATAATGTCCATAAAACCATCAATGGCCTATGTTTCCAAATTAGGATCGGAACTTTCTTATGGACCTTATACTAAAGTGTAATATTCACCTTAGTCAATAATCTTCACCCAAATTGGCCCACAACAACCTAATCCAAGGATTGGCCCAAACCGAGGCGCACAAATGTCAAGTCCATTTCTATATTGGGCCATAAGACCCAATTGTCCCAACTATTCTAATATTGGCCCAAGATACATTCAGACCCAATAAACCACAAATCCAGGTCTAAAACCATTCGGGCCCAAAGGTCCGAAGTCCACTAAGGCCCAAGTCCTCCTGAGAGCGTACGCCCATCATACCTCTTATATACTCTTAGCGTACTGGACAAATGGATAGTACACACAGCCATACTTAATGTCTACACCCATAAAGTCACTGACTTGGTGACTTTGCATGCCCCAAACAAACCCAAACTCGAAAAAATGACATTCTACTTCCATAAAAGTGACCCTAACTCATGAATGAACCCATTAAGACATTTAAGATGGCAACTTTCTGTCTTAGGGACTCAAATGGCATCAAGGGTGGAAAACCCAAGTCTAACAATCATATTTGAACCATAAAGCTTCATCCTTGGGACCAAAAAGAAACCAAAACCCAAAAATGGTAGATCTAAGAGATGAGTGATCAAATTCAAAGCTTTATGTCTTCATCAATCTGAGAATGAGTCCTAAAAGCCAGATCCATAAGCTCCTCCTTGATTCCCATCTTTGCATCAAACTCTATCTTCTTGAAAATGGATCAAACACCCCAAAACTGGACTTCATATCTCAAAATGTCACCATGGATGATATATGACGATTTCTAGGGTTTAGAAAGGTAGAGGCTAAAGATATTAGGGTTAGGTTAAGAGATAAGGAGCTTAAATATGGTCCAAGACCCTAAAATAGCGTTTTGATTTGACTAGAGTACGCCCGACGTACATATGGTACACCCAGCGTACTCCAGGGAACATTTGTAACCATCCTGGTCAGTATGCCGAGCGTACTACCTTCTTCACTAGTACACCTCGCGATTCTTTGTGTAAGCCCCGTGTACTTGGCTAACCCTAAAAACCATGACACTTCTGAAGGACATAACTTCTTCGTTATAAGCCCGATTCCGACGAACCTTATATGCATGGAAAGGTGACGAGAACACCTACACATCTAACAACACAAACCATTGTTAAGACCTCCGAATAAATAATCCATTTTACACAAATGCCCGAACTGCCAGTTTACCGAAATACCCCTAGTCTCATAAACACGAACCGAACACCCATATCACTTTTAATACATCACATGCACCAAATGAGGCTAGATCTTACCTTCCCAAGAACCATAATACTTATAATGACTGACCTTCAAGCTACAGCCTCATACTAGGAGTCAATTCGGAAAAGAGCATTACAAATGGACCTTTAGAGGTCAGATCTATGATTTTGATGCATTAAGACCCATTATAATCTACTGATTACTTGTGGACAAAGAGGGACTCGATGAGTCGCTTGGGTGACTCAACGAGTCGGGTCGCATTTTCCCACAAATGTCTTCTAGAAATGGTCTTTTGTTGAGTGGAAGAAACACTCAGCCTATTAGGGGTTTCTTATGGACTTGAAGATCGAAGGACTCAACAAGTTCATGGAAGAACTCGGCGAGTTAAAGGAAATTTTAAGTCCCCAATCTTCTTGTGTATCAATCAGATCTGTTTGATGGTGCGGAATCCCAATCAAACGGATGATGCCAGATCAAGATAGAGAATAATAATAATAATAATAATAATAATAATAATAATAATAATAATAATAATAATAATATAATAATAATAATAATAATGATAATAATAATAATACAAATCTTGTATGATTTGATTTGAATTGAAGTTCCTTACACAATATTCACACACTTACACACACATATGCTCCCTTCTCTCTCTTGGCCATACACTCACTTCTGTTCATCAACCCCTCCTCACCCACCTAACACCTATATATATTTGGGGAACATGGGTCGTAAATGGGTTCACGGCTGTAAACATGTTTACGGCCGTAAACACAACCGTAAACATACATACAGCTGTAAACACCAAGATGTTTATGGTCCTAGACTGAAAAATATATTTTCCCTAGAAAAGTAAAGTATAAACCAATATTTTAGACCCAACAATTTCCCCTTGGTGTATAGCTTTCTTTTCTAATTGGCCCAACAAGTTCCCCTTAAAAAGTAGTTGACTTTTCTTGTCAATCTTCATTTGAAGTTTGGCTTCAGCTTTAATCTTCGAATTCTTCACAACTTCCAGATGAACTTGATGAATCTTCCATAAATGACTTCATCTCAAGCAGTTGGGATTTTCTTCAGAATTTGACATTGAACGCACATTGAGTGAGGAGGCTTCTTGTACTTGTTAAATTAGTGTCTAAGTCCATAACTATTTTGGTATGTACTTGACCCGATGGTGCATGCTCCTTTTGGGTTGCCTTCACCAAAGCAACTTGATTGGAGAAATAAATAAAGAGAGAGGTTATTATGATTTATTAATATGTTATAAGAATAATATATTAAAGGAGAAATCATATTTGTTTAATTAATATTGGTCAATAATTAATTAAGAATTAATTTTGTGATCAAGTGTAATTAATTAAACTAGAGGGGCTGAATTGTAATTATGTGATAGTTGCAAAATAGGGCAATGGTTATCCTTGTTAAAGGATGGACGAATTCAAGGATAAGGATATCCTTAAAATCGTCCAAATGTCCAAGAGATAGGGATTTCCAAGGCTTATCTTATGGTTGCTTGATGGGCAAGTAACTAGATAAGGATAAGGACTGAAACCCTAATCCCAACCCTATATAAAGACCCCTAAGGCTCATGAATTCGTAAAAAGCCTTCCCTAGAAGTCCTAAGGACGAATTCAATACCTCCCCTCTCTCCTCATATCTTCTCCATTTGCTCTTGGTGTTTGTAAGCCATTAGAGGAGTGACACTTGTGACTCTAAGCCTTCCATAGTCAATTCAAGGAGGAATTAGGATTGTTATTGCTACATAACAATCAAGGTAATATCATAAACCTAATTATATGTTAATATTGATTTCCATATTCTAGAATTAGGGTTTATAGTCTTGGATTCAAAGCATGTACAATGGAGAAACCTAGATCTAAGCATTAGGGTTTGTATGAGCACATAGGATGTCTTATGACCAAAACCCATCAGTGGTATTAGAGCCTTGATTGGTTTCTATTGTATTGATGCTTGATATATCTGAAAAATTCGTTTTTTGGTGTTTTGGAGGCTGGACTTGCCGAGTCCATAGCTGAACTCGCCGAGTCCAAGGTGACTCGACGAGTCTAGGCTTGACTCGACGAGTCAACTCGTCAGATAGAGCTTATCTCGGGATTTCTTGCTATTTTTGCATTGGGATAGTTACCTTATTATGTTAGATCAATATTAATCCACTTATATGATATATTTGACTATATTTTTGATCTAATTGAAGATATTTATCAATTAATAAGATAATTATTTCCTTATAAGATAATTGATTAATTATTTTGAGTAAATTGATAAATTGTTTTGAAAGAAATCATTAAACAAATCACATATAGATAATTATGTAATTAAATGTTAGTTTAGATTATTTGTTATTTAATCCTTGTTGTTATGAAAAGTTTCATATTTTGCCCTTTATGTTTTATAGTTTATATTTGAACCGAATAGTTTTGTAGTTTTGAAATTTAAATAGTTGAAACCCTAATGTGTTGAAATGTTTCAAAACTTGCCCTCAAGTTTTGGAATTTAAAAGTTGATTAAAAGTTTAATTAGGAATGTTAAATTCTAAAACTCTAGTATTGTTTTGAAAAAGTTCAAATCACACCCTTATGGTTTTGTTAATTAATTAAAGAAGTTTAATAAATCCATAAACGTTTAGGTTTGCAATTTAATTGAATTAAAAGTGTAATTGTTAAATTAGACCACATAGTATTTTAAAAGTGTAAAATACACCCTATACTATATATATAACATTAAAGGAATAACATTATATATATATGAGTAAAAGTCAGTCTTACCGTTAGTAGGCCTCATTCACGAAGCTGGTCTATAAGGGGTGTTTAAGGAAATTGCCTATAAAATGGCGATTGAATGGGTATCCACTCTTACCCACCGCACTCTTGACTAGTGGAGGGTTGTTAGCCGAACGGGTAGGATAGGATGAAACCTTCCATTATAAGTATAATGAATTATTAAAGTAACTAAATGTTTTCATAAAATTCCCAATCTTAGTTACTTAGGCAAAAGTGAATTGATGCAATTCCATGAGATTACACTTTGTTCCCTTGTGAAGACGTTAGTGGAGCGTCTGTGGTTTACCGGCACACTAAATGGTTTTAAGCAAAGGTAGCAAAGGGTGACTCAATGTTTGTCATAGTTCGGTGGAGCGTTTGTGGTTTACCGGCACATCGAATAGGTGACTGTAATATGTGAGGGCACCATGTAAGTTTGCATGGTTATTAACACCCGCTTTGTGATCCTCGGCATCCCAGTCACAAAGTAGAGGGGCATATAGAGATTTAAACATGCCATTGAAATGTTCAATGAATCTCAAAGGATCTAGGAGTTTTCATAGATTTAAAACTTAAATTTCTTTTTCGTTTTTCGTGGTGGAAATTAGTGAATCATCATTCACTTACCTTCAAATGTTCTGCAATTTGGGTTAAGGCATCCCTCTCCCGAGTTGTAGAATATTGTGTTGGGTCCTAGCCTTAGTATTTCATTTGGGTGATTTACTAAGGACTCAATCAATCAACTAACTTGAATTTGTTTTTCCCCCATTTTGTAGATGTCAAGGTTCGACAACTATGGTCTTCCCAAATCCCGTGGAACAAGCATTCCACATGAAGATGGTATTCCATGATTCAATCGAGGAACGAGAAATCATGCTTCACTTCCTCCTCCTCCTCCTATTGTTCTCCCCAACCCACAAGATCGAAGAATTGAAAGGTTCAATATCACTAAAGCCCTATTGGAAATGAAACATGAAGATGGTAAACCCGTGTGTGCCCACGTTCTAGGAATGAAATCACACATTGATAGGTTGATAATGTTGGGTGTGTCATTCCCAGATGAGTTGGCTGTGAATTGGGTTTTGCAGTCACTTCCTGAATCATATAATGAGTTCAAAAGAAAGTATTATATGATGAATCATGACAACAACCTCATTGACCTAACTTACATGCTTATTGCTGCTGAATCAGAAATGATTTGGCGATGCAATGGAGCGTATTTGTTGGAAAAGTCAACCGACCATGCTTCCGAGGACGTTCTAGGAGAACCGACCTGCGTTTACTGCCAAAAGAAAGGGCGTTGGATACAAGTCTGCCCAAAGAGCCTGAAGAGTCCAGAAGATGGGAGAGTCAAAGAGTATGGTTGCGCTTCAGGTAAAATCCACTATCTAACTCCATTAAGTTCCTATTCATTAATTCTTAATACATAATGTAATAAGATTGCATTTGAATGTTTTACAGGATCGGTGAAAAGAAAGGAAGCTTAGTGAAAGAGCAAGGTGAATCTAATCACAAGGAATGGATCTTGATCGCATGGACTTAAAGATGAGATTTTGATCTTAGATAGTTATGATAGAGTTGTTAGAAATTTTTTCTTTTGAAATACATAGTTTTCAATGGATTTTGCATTGTAAGGACAAATGTTTTCCGCTGCTTTTATAAATAAAATAAATTTTCGTTTGACTTATTTATTTATTTGTTTATTTCCTTGCAATGAAATCGTTATGAAAATTGGTGTTTGCATATTTCTACAACAAATGGATATGATTCTTATTTATGGTGTTTATGGAAAAGTCGAGAATTTACCAAATAGGGAGAGTTTCTCATCGGCCAAGTTTCAATTGGATAGAAACTTGGAATCATGCAACGTGGATGCACGATGAATGAAAATTTTCGTATTTGGAAATTAGACTAATTCATTGACAAAGTGTCAAGTGAAGGACTAGGAGATCGAGTACACAAAGTTATGTGTTGATCAAAGTTAACCATAAGAGTAACAAAATATTCGTCATGATTTACTAAAGGTTTAGTAAATATGATTATACTTATAAGATTAAGTGTAATTTTGAATTGATTCAAAAAGTTTAAATCAATAGTAGAACGAATAACAAGAATCAAGTAGGCAGAAAGATAAAAGTTTCTCCATTCTAAGAAGAAGGGAGAGTACCTTTTATGCTTTATGATAGGTCTTAATGATTAAGAACCATATCTCAATTGATCCTCTAAGTGAGTCTTGGTACAATTGTATGTCTAAGAAGAGGAATCAAGAATTGAAGAAATGGTTAAATCAAAAAGTCAATCATACTTCGTTCCAAATCAAGCCTTAGAGTTAAGATTATGACATTGAGTGAAAAGTATTAAGAAGATTTATAACATTCATCAATTGTGGAAAGTTGTGATGTCTTGGATAAGACAAAGACCAACTAAGACCAAAATTATGAAGTGTTTTGTTTTCATAAAAGCTACACTAACTCTTGAATATTTGTTTGTCAAGAAATGTTTTGACAAGAGAATAGTATATGTCAAGGAGTCAGTGGGAGTCTTTATTGTCTTGAAAAGTTCAAGAACAAATCAAATAAACCTTATCGATCATCACTAGCACACGAGTTGAGGTTTACAACCTATCGTGATGACATTATTTGGTTTTTGTGCCAATCCAATCGAGTTAATTATGCATGTGAGTTCTATGAGTTCTCATTTTGAACGCATAAAAGGCAAAGCACCTTAATCAATGAAAGGTACATTGATAGGAAAGGGTGAGCTGTTTAACTACTTGGAAGACGTGGTGGGCAGCTGTGCTACCATAAGGCAAGAAATCAAGATTAAGAAAGTTCGGTCCATATGAGTTTGAATTTGTCGTAAACCTTTGTTTTAACAAATTCACATGGATAGGAACACATACACCATTTAAATCTAAGTGTCATAAGATTTCCTCCTTCATGAAAATGATTGTGAGGAAATGCTTTCACTAAGAAAGATTTTAAGAAGATAGTGATTGTTAAAATTGCATTCTCGAATTCGATTATGGTTACGGTATCCCTTTCCATAATTTGAATTGTGAGGTTTGGCAATTAGTCTAAATTGTTTAGACACACATATGAACTATCGAAGGCAAAGGTGTATATGTAACGCCCGCAAATCCGGGCTAGTCAAATTAAAGGCAATAGGGGTCGAAAATGAATTTTCGACAAAAGATTATTTAGAATAAATAATCTTAACCAAGTTGTAGAGTACGTTACAAGGTTTTCGTACATATAAAGAACGCCGAAATCCGAGTTATAACGAAGAAGTTATGACCCGTTGAAGTTTCGCGACGGAACCGGCACGATACCGGGAAGCGTAAATAGTGAATTTACGATAGAGCGAGATTTAACCTTAGCGATCTAAACAAAAGTCGTAGAATATGTTAAACTAAGAACATCGATAAAAAGAACGCCCAAATCTGACTTCGTATGAGGAAGTTATGATTTTTCTAAGATTTAGCATAGCAGTGCACAGCCCGAAATCTGAATTTTAGATCGGTCGATTTTTAGCCGACGGGATCTAAATGAAAGTTGTAGTACTCGTAAATACCAACGCGTGGATATAAAGAACATCGATAATAGAACTCGTATGCGAAAGTTATGGACGAAACTTAGTCCCTACTTTTCGAGCGCGGCGAATTCGATACAATTTTGTAAATCCGAGATAGAATGAGAATTAGCCAACGAGGTCTAAATGAGAGTTGAAGATCTCATTAATAGGAACTCAGCAGTAAAAAGACAGACAAAAATGGAACTCGTATGCGAACGTTATGGACGAAGCTTAGTCTCTACTTTTCGAGCGCGGCGAATTCGATACAGTATTGTAAATCTGAGATAGAATGAGAATTAGCTAACGAGGTCTAAATGAAAGTTGAAGATCTCATTAATAGGAAATCAACAGTAAAAAGACAGACAAAAACGGAGCTCGTATGCAAAAGTTACGGACGAAGCTTGGAGACTACTTTACTATACACTTCCTATAAATACAAGGGTGAACTCCTCATATTTTCTTCACACCATAAGCCTTTCTTTCTCTCTCTAACTTCTCTCTAACCTCCCTAAACCCCTCCCAAGTCTAGGGAACCTCCCTATCACGAGAAGAAAGCCCCGGAGCGCCCGACGGCTCCGAGAAGAAAAGCTTTTGGCTCGGAAACGCTGCTCCAACGAAGCCCGGTTTTTAATAAAAACCCGCTGTAAGTGAGCTACGCCTATAGTATATTTAATATAGATTTTATTTAATTATAGTAACATTGTTAGGACCTTAAAATAATTATTTGGGCTTTTATTATGAGTTATATTGAGTGTTATTTAACGCTTATATAATAGTAATAATAGCTCGACTATTAAATTAGTCTCGTCAAGCGTTAGACTAAACTCTAGTGGTAACGATACTAGGTTTCGTCAAGGGATAATTGTTTTAAGAGTAATGAAGTGCTGTCCGAGTTCCGACTCACCACCTTTCAGGTGAGTGCATAGTCCTTTTCATCTTACAGATAGATCTGAAGTATTTTATATAAACTTAGTGCTATGTGTGCACATTATCTGAATACTTGTTGTCTATGCTGGTTGAACGTTTTATACATGTTTTAAAGGACTTAAACTGTATACGTATTTTATATATACGAAAATGTTGGGTATGAGATGGGTAGATGAATGATGAGAGATAGAAGATGACGTGAGTATACATTGGCAGCTATAGACTTAGTGCCTATGGGACAAACACCGGTAGCTATGGACTTAGTACCTTTTAGATTTTGGTAGCTATGGATTTAGTACCTGTTGGGAATTGGTAGCTATGGACTTAGTACCTATTAGTTAGACGCTGGTAGCTAAGGATTTAGTACCTATAGGAATTGGTAGCTATGGATTTAGTACCTGTTGAACATTGGTAGCAATGGACTTAGTACCTATTAGATAAAGACTGGTAGCTATGGATTTAGTACCCGATGAATAGACTATAGTAGCTATGGAATTAGTGCTTTATGAACGAACATTGGCAGCTATGGATTTAGTGTCAGTCCCATAACCCTAGAAGTAAGGGACTTCGGAATAAACGAATGCAGGATAGATGAATCTTAGGTTAAATCCTTAAAGAGTAAAGAAGATAATGGGGATGGGTAATTGGGTTGATTGTTTGATTGAAAATAATAATTATATTATTGTGGGTTGAAAACCCTATGTACTCTCCAGGTTTCCCAACCTGACCCACTCAGTTTATGTATATCACAGGAGACGAAGTGAAGTGACATTACACTGAGAGATTTAAAAGAGATGTAGATCACTAGTGTAAATCATTGTAAGTTCTGTTTATGCTTATGTTTCGGTATTAACGATGACATCCCAAACATTTTAAAATGAAATAAGTACGTTTCTTCGAAAATGTTTTAATAATGTATTTACCATGTTTTTCTGGGAACAAATTTCGCGACCTTTTTATAAAATGAAGTACTCTGATTTTTATAAAGAATAAACAAAATCGGTCTTTTCTGGCCGTGATTTTGGGGATGTCACAGTTGGTATCAGAGCATTAGTTTAAGCGAACTAGGAATATGGATTTATTTCTTGACTTAAACTTAGAATGCTAAGCGATGATTGTGAGGTGTGAGCACTAGCTTATTTTAGGAATTGTGCCTAAAATGCTTTTATGTGCTAAATGCTTTGTGCATGATATGTTGTTAATTGTTCGGATCTATGGTCTGTTGCCGACCGGATCTGGAAACCTTATGTGTTTAGGATTCTAAACGTACGACTACGGTATTAGAACTAGCATGTAAACCTTTCGGAGTGATAAGGATGACTTAAACGTCAAGTAAAGGTCTAAATTCACCTTATTCGGTGTATAGATCGAGATGGTAAGGACCCGTAGCGGAACCGTAAACGCAAATGGGAACAGGAACCAACCCCCAGTGGTTCAGCAAATACCTGTTGTAGAAGAAGTTGCGCCTGAGCCAGTCACCATGGCTGGAGTTCAAGCCATGATTCGGGCTATGTTGGCTGAGCAAAGGGAAGAAATGAGACGGATGTTGAATAGGGACGAACCTACTATGCCCATTGAGCAACCCGAACTGATTCCCGAGCAATCTGAGGAAGGGAACTACAGTCGCCAAGTGAGTCAAGTTGGGACTCAAGGTGAGCAAAGGGATGGCCCAGAAGGGAGAAACTGTTGGGTTTTGAGCAATCTAACACTTCCTAAGTGTGCATGCAACCCTAATAAACCTTGGATCTATGTTTGTCTAAATACATGCAAAATAATAATTTTCCAAGGTTTATAACCTATCTAACATGGCATGGGGAACATTTCAGCATAAAAGAGTTAGAAGAGATTACATACCTTTGTTGTGTTGGGTTCTTAGGAGTTTGAGGGCCAAGCACCAATAGTGTGAATGCCTCAAATGGAATCACAAACACCACAAACTCTTGGAAAACTTTGAGAGAGTATACACACTCTTGTATTTTCGGCCACACACATGCACACACACACTAGAACACTAGCTTTCTCTTAGGCTATCTTAGGCTCATTTTCATGCTCCATAAGCATGCTTATATAGTATGCATGGTTAGGGTGAAACCCTAATAACCCATGTCTTTTCCTATTCCAAGGATCCATGGGTTAAAAGCTCCATGGATCATCCATGGACTTCCACATAAGCCTAGCCCATTAACAAATGAGTATTAGCCCACACTATATAAAACAAATAGCCCATAATTTAATTAGTATTCCTTTTAATCTCTAAATTAATCCATAATTAATTTAAGACTAAAACTAATTAAATAACGTAACTTCATATTAATATATTATAACTCATAATATATTAATAAACATATGTGTATAACTCTCATAAAATTATCCATAATAGTTTGGATGAGATGCAACCCAAATGGACCATGCCGGTCGGGTCAAGTATATACCAAATAAGTTATGGACTTAGACACCTTATCCAACAGACTCCCACTTGGATAAGTCTAATAACTATATTTGCCTATAACTTCAGGAACCAACCAACAATCGTAGCTCTCGAAAACTCCCTCGAACAATGAAGACTCTGTCGAACTATGAAGCGCCATTTTAGATAAGTGATCACATAATCCTCTGTTCTCATGATATCAGCCGGACAAACACATGGAACTATGTCTTGCTTATTGTCTAGCAGTTGTTTCTCGATTATCCGATTTGTTTGACGAAGAACTTCACTGAACACATCGGTTTAGTTCTGACCAGGCCTGGTATATGGGTCAACACAAAATCATCGAGGGCCCGGATATCGCTTCTATTTCTAGAAGGAACAGATAAACTTCGACTGATATGCTTGTTCTACTACTTATTGAATTGTACACAAAGGCACGTTTTATAACATCAAGTTACTGATGCGTTTACGTGCAATCAATGCACAACCAACTCATAGGTAACAACTCATATCTCTAGGTTTAAAGATTTATATGATGTTATCGTCTCACGATCACTCGAGATAAATTCCATGAAGTGATACAAGTGAGCGTGGGTTTATACCAATACTCATAACTTATGAGTACTCATGAATGTTGCAGCAACCATTGCCATGCCTAAACACCTTTAAGGCATCTACAAACCCAATTCATGACAATCTTGATTCATACCTACTTCCGACGTATGATCGATTGTGGAGGTTTGAACAAATTAATTATTCTGGAAGTCAAAACATGCAAAACTGAAACAATAGTAAATAATTGACAATGATAGTAACACTTTACTCATAAATAAATCACAAATTTTATTCATCATCAAACGTCGATTACATTTTACAAGTTTCAGGAAAACTATCTAATCTGTAAAACTAATATCGTCCCTCAGCCCGATGCGTCTCGCATGCTGAAAATGCTTAACCCTCGTCAGTCCCTTCGTAAGGGGATCTGCAGGATTCTCATCTGACGATATCCTCCTTGTCACAAGGAGTCCTTCTTCAATCTTGTGTCTTATGAAGTGATATTTTCTGTCAATGTGTCGGGATCTGCCATGATCTCTTGGTTCCTTGGCTAAGGTAACCGCAGCATTGTTGTCACAGAAAATCTCTATAGGTTCCTTAATAGCTGGTACAACTCCAAGGTCTCCGATGAAGTTCTTTAGCCATATCGCCTCCTTCGCTGCTTCACTCGCTGCTATATACTCTGATTCACAAGTCGAATCAGCCACCGTCTCCTGCTTGGAACTCTTCCAAGAAATTGCCCCTCCATTTAAGGTAAAGATCCAGCCCGACTGAGAGCGGAAATTATCCCTATCAGTCTGAAAACCAGCGTCACTATACCCTAATATTCTCAAGTCATCACTGCCACCAAGGGTAAGGACCCAATCCTTAGTCCTCCGCAGGTACTTGAGAATGTTCTTTACCGCGGTCCAATGAGCCTTGCCAGGGTTCCCCTGATACCTGCTGACCATGCTCAAAGCAAATGCCACATCAGGACGGGTACAAGTCATAGCATACATGATCGAGCCAACTGCGGAAGCATATGGTAATTGGCTCATCTCAGCTATCTCAGCCTCTGTACTCGGACTCTGAGTCTTACTCAGTTTGGTATTGCTTTGGATCGGTAACTCTCCTTTCTTGGAATTCTCCATGTTGAACCTTTTCAACACCTTATCCAAGTAGATACTCTGACTAAGTCCAATTAGTCTTCTACTCCTTTCTCTTAATATCCTTATCCCTAGGATATAGGTAGCCTCCCCTAGGTCCTTCATAGCAAAGCACTTCCCAAGCCAGGACTTAACCTCCTGCAAGGTTGGGATGTCATTTCCTATGAGTAGTATGTCATCCACATACAGTACCAAGAAGCTAACTATACTCCCACTAGCTCTGACATACACGCAAGACTCATCTTCGCTTCTCAAGAAGCCAAACTCTTTTACCTTCTCATCAAAACAAAGATTCCAGCTACGAGATGCTTGCTTTAATCCATAAATGGATTTCTTAAGCTTGCATACTCTATTAGGGTACTCTGCATTGACAAAACCCTCTGGCTGATTCATGTACACATCCTTAGCCAACTTTCCATTAAGGAAAGCGGTTTTGACATCCATTTGCCATATTTCATAATCATGAAATGCTGCAATGGCTAACATAACCCTAATAGACTTAATCTTGGCCACCGGCGAGAAGGTTTCATCATAATCAATACCTTGAGTTTGAGTAAAACCCTTCGCAACCAGTCGAGCCTTATAAGTATGCACTTTTCCTTCCATGTCGGTCTTCTTTTTGAAGATCCATTTGCACCCGACTGTTTTACGGCCTGGTACATTGTCAACCAAGTTCCAAACTTGATTGTCATACATGGACTGTATCTCGCTGTCCATAGCCTCCTTCCATTTAGCAGACTCCGGGCCTGCCATGGCTTCCTTAACACTGCTAGGTTCATCCAAATTTACTAGTGTACTATCACTAATAAACGTATCACCTTCCGTAGTAATATGAAAACCATAATAAAACGAAGGTGTGTTCCTAACCCGTGTGGAACGTCTCGGAGGTACAGACTCGTCAGCTGGATCAACAGGAGTTTCTACCTCAGGTTGATTGCTAGTGTCTGAGGTTCCTTCACCAATTGATTCTTGAATTTCTTCAAGATCAATCTGCCTCCCACTGTCTCCTTGGCTTATAAATTCTTTCTCGCGAAAGAATCCCTCTTCGTGCTACAAAGACCACATTCTCACTGGGTCTGTAGAAAAGGTAACCGAAGGATTTCTGTGGGTAGCCGATGAAAATACACCTTTCACTTCGGGGTTCAAGCTTATCATGAGTTTCACGCCTCACGAATGCTTCGCAACCCCAAATTTTGATGTGGTCCAAATTGGGAACCTTCCCAGTCCACATCTCATGAGGTGTTTTGGTAACCTTCTTTGTAGGGACTAGATTAAGGATATGGGCGGCAGTCTCTAAGGCATACCCCCAAAAAGAGATTGGTAACGAAACTCGACTCATCATAGAGCGAACCATGTCCAACAAGGTACGATTACGCCTCTCAGCTACACCATTCAGCTGTGGTGTCCTGGGAGGAGTCAATCGTGAGACAATCCCACACTCCTTAAGATAGTCAAGGAACTCGGTACTAAGATACTCACCACCTCGATCGGATCGAAGCATCTTAATGTTCCTGCCCAATTGATTTTCTACTTCCTGTTTGAATTCCTTAAACCTTTCAAAGGTTTCGGACTTGTGTTTGATCAAGTAGACATACCCATATCTACTATAATCATCAATAAAAGTCACATAATACCGATTAGCGTCCCTTGTGGCGGTTTTGAATGGCCCACATACATCAGTATGTATTAGGTCCAACAAACCTTCACCCCTCTCACAAGTTCCAGTGAAGGGTGATTTTGTCATTTTTCCAAGTAGACAAGATTCACAACTATCATCTGATTTGAGGTCAAATGATTCCAAGACTCCACTCTTTTGGAGTTGGTCTATGCGTTTCTTGTTTACATGTCCAAGACGACAATGCCACAATGATGCTTTATCTAGGCTAGTAGAAGAATCAATATACAACACATTATTTCCTAAGTTGTCTACAATCGACACAGTTTCATACACGCCATCACAAGGTAATGCTTTAAAATAAAACACATTATTAAAGAAAGCATTAATACCACCACATTCATTATCAAACGAAAAGGTAAAACCTTGTTTGTACAAAGCATGAAAAGAAATAATATTCCTCGCCATTTCAGACGAGTATACACATTTATTCAAATCTAATTTTAACCCATTATTAAGCAACAAAGTATAAACTCCAATCTTGGAAACAGGTGAAGCCTTCCTATTCCCCATGATTAAGTTTATCTTCCCGTGCTCCACATCCTCACTTCTTCTTAGGCCCTGCAAATCAGAACATATGTGAATACCACATCCTGTATCAAGCACCCAAGAGTTAGAATGTGTTGAGTAATTAGACAATATAGTGTAAATACCTGCATAGGTGGGTCTCACTTTCCCATCCTTTAGATCCTGCAAGTACTTAGGGCAGTTTCGCTTCCAGTGTGCCTTTTCATGGCAATAAAAGCATTCAGCATCTTTTGGAATGGCAGAAGGAGTGACAGAACCATTCTTAGTCTTGGATGAGGAGCCTTCAAGAGACTTTCCCTTGGTACCCTTCGAAGGGTGCTTCCTCTTTTTCCCTTTGCCTTGCCCAATAGCTAAAACAGGGGTAGAAGTTGGAGTAGGAGTAGTAGAGGTAACAACCGCTTTACCCTTAAGACCGGTTTCAGCGGTCTTCAAGAGTCCTTGAAGCTTGCTGAGGCTAACTTCCTCCTTGTTCATATGATATGTCATTCGAAAATGATCATAACAAGAAGGCAAGGAGTGCAAAATGATGTCAATTGCTAACTCCTCGGGGATGTTAACATTCAGCTTCAGCAAACGGTCCACATACCTTTGCATCTTTTGCATGTGGCCTGTGACGGATTCACCGTCCTTCATGCGGGTAGTTATTATGGAGGAGATTATTTCATACCGCTCCTGACGAGCACTCTGATGGTACCTTTCCATCAAGTCTTGGTGCATCTCAAAAGGGTAGAAATCTTCATATGACTTTTGGAGCTCGGCTGTCATCGTGGCCATCATGATACATGCCACCTTAGTAGCATCTCTCTCATGAGTCCTGAATTCAGCGATCTCCTCAGGAGTAGCAGTAGACTCATCAAGTTCTTTTAACTCCTTATCGAGGACATATTCCTTGTCCTCGTAACGAGTAACCATCCTGATGTTCCTAATCCAATCCATGAAGTTGGAACCATCAAAGATGACCCTCCCACAAACATTCATGAGAGAGAAAGAACCAGTTGGGTTAGAGCCTGAAGCATTAGTGTTGGAAGACATCTGAAAGAAGAAAGCAAGTTTAGATTAGATATTTAGGATCCTTAATAAGACACCCAAATGTAATATTAAGGCTAGGATCCAATCACAATATATTACACTTAGAAGAGGGATGCCGTAATCTAAGTAATAATATATTTGAAAGGTAGGCGAATGACGATTCACCAATTTCCACCATGAAAACGAAATGATTAATTAGGTTTAATTGGATTTGAAATTCCTAGATTCTTTTGAGATTCATTGAACTTTTCAATGGCATGTTTCAATCTCGATTGTGCCCTTCAAGTTTTGTGACTGGGATGCCGAGGATCACAAAACAAGGTGTGAATAACCATGCTAACTCACTTGGTACTCCTAATATTATCACCTAATCAATGTGCCGGTTAACCACACACGCTCCATTGATCTATGACAACATTAAGTTACCCTTCGTGATCCTTACTAGTCTAATTAGTGTGCCGGTTAACCACACACGCTCCACTAACGACTTGGTAAGGTACAAAGTGTGAATTCCATGGATTAGCACCATGTTCACATTTTCCTAAAATAACTAAGATTGGGAATTAAAAGAGTTTAGTTATTTTATAATATTCATTATACTTTTAATGAGGATTTAAATTCGTTGTTCTACCCGTTCGGCTAACGACCCTCCACCGATCAAGCAAGCGGTGGGTGAGAGTATACACCCATTAAGTCGCCATTTTATAGGCAACAACCTTATACCCACCTTATAGACCGGCTTCGTGAATGAGGCCTACTAACGGTAAAACGACTTATTCTTATACATATATATAATAATCAACCATTAATGTTATAAATAGTATAAGGGTTGAATTTTAACTATTAAAACTCTAAGGTTTGGAATTAAAGTTTATTAAAGTGTGTGAAACTTTACAAATTCCAAAACTTGAGGACAAGTTTTGTAACTTTGCAAAACTCTTCATTTCATAACTTATGAATTAAAGGTTCATAAAAATGAAGACTCTTCATTTTCATGTAACTTATGTGTTTTAAGTGTGTGTTAAAAGAAAGTGACCTTTGGTAATCCATAACTTGAGGACAAATTATGGACTCCATTAAAACACATAAATGATTAAGAATTAATTCTAAACAATTCAGCAAATAATTCCTATCATTTTCTAAATTCATAAGAACATGAACATGATCATCAAAAATTCAAGAATTATATGAACACATAAAATCATGGATTTTTGATATATGCTATTGTAAATGGATTAGAACAACCATTACACCAACTAAAATAAGTTTTACAACACCAAAACAATTTAGGGTAATGTTTCCAGTCCATTTCCAGCAGCAAAAGTCGAGATTCTGCATTCCTTCGATCCTACTCGCCGAGTGCATGAACGGACTCGTCGAGTAGGTTGAAGTTTGCCTTGGACTCGGCGAGTCCCCCAAATGGACTCGGCGAGTCTAGCATGCAGACAGCAACGATTTCGACTTTTTTCACTATTTTGCATCAAGTATCAAACAAGCAAGCCTAGGCTCTGATACCACTGTTGGGTTTTGAGCAATCTAACACTTCCTAAGTGTGCATGCAACCCTAATAAACCTTGGATCTATGTTTGTCTAAATACATGCAAAATAATAATTTTCCAAGGTTTATAACCTATCTAACATGGCATGGGGAACATTTCAGCATAAAAGAGTTAGAAGAGATTACATACCTTTGTTGTGTTGGGTTCTTAGGAGTTTGAGGGCCAAGCACCAATAGTGTGAATGCCTCAAATGGAATCACAAACACCACAAACTCTTGGAAAACTTTGAGAGAGTATACACACTCTTGTATTTTCGGCCACACACATGCACACACACACTAGAACACTAGCTTTCTCTTAGGCTATCTTAGGCTCATTTTCATGCTCCATAAGCATGCTTATATAGTATGCATGGTTAGGGTGAAACCCTAATAACCCATGTCTTTTCCTATTCCAAGGATCCATGGGTTAAAAGCTCCATGGATCATCCATGGACTTCCACATAAGCCTAGCCCATTAACAAATGAGTATTAGCCCACACTATATAAAACAAATAGCCCATAATTTAATTAGTATTCCTTTTAATCTCTAAATTAATCCATAATTAATTTAAGACTAAAACTAATTAAATAACGTAACTTCATATTAATATATTATAACTCATAATATATTAATAAACATATGTGTATAACTCTCATAAAATTATCCATAATAGTTTGGATGAGATGCAACCCAAATGGACCATGCCGGTCGGGTCAAGTATATACCAAATAAGTTATGGACTTAGACACCTTATCCAACAGAAACAACAAGGATGGGCGGATGTACAAGAACTTCTTGGGTGCGAAACCACCAAGCCTCTCAGGAAGCCCAAAGCCGGTTGAGATTATGGATTGGATCTCTGAGATGGAGATGGTGTTTGAGAGCTGCAGCTGTAATGAGAAACATAAGACTGTCTTTGCAGTAAGACAGCTGAAAACTGGAGTCTTGAGCTGGTGGAAGCTATTGGCAGATACGATGCCACGAGGAGAAGCCTTAAGGATGTCGTGGGAAGAGTTTTTGGAACAGTTGAAAATGCAGTACTGCTCGGAGGTAGATCTGATAGACCTAAACAACGAGTTTCAGAACCTGAAGAAAGGGAAGATGAGTGTTGATGAGTATGCCACCGCATTTACCGAGAGGATGAAGCTATTTCCCTACTTGGTGCCTACTGAACTCTCCAAGATTCATAGGTTTGCTAACGGACTGCCCACTGACTTTGGTACAATGGTCAAAATGGCAACTACCTTGAAAGCAGCTGTTAGGGCAGCTAAGAACGTAGAGGCCCAGATAAGAGAAAAGGGTCTAGAAAAAGATAAGGCAAGAGAGAAGCGAAAGTTTGAGGGATCTTCGAGGTCGAACAAGGAAAGAAAATTCTCAAAACTCGGAGGAGCAGATGGAGGTGAAACAAGATGGTGTGATAAATGCAAGGAGAAGCATGGTGGGAAGTGCAACGAAGAAGTGACTTGTTACAAGTGTGGGAGGACGGGTCACTATTCCAAAGACTGCACACATAATGACAAAGTATGCTACGGATGTGGAGGCAAGGGGAACATGTCCAGAGACTGCCCAAGGAAAAATAAAGCAGCAAGACCAGAAACGCCACCAAGGCCAAGGGCATTTCACATGATCCTCGACGAAGCAGAGAACCACGCGAGGAATCAAGAATGAGGACTTAAACTGTATACGTATTTTATATATACGAAATGTTGGGTATGAGATGGGTAGATGAATGATGAGAGATAGAAGATGACGTGAGTATACATTGGCAGCTATAGACTTAGTGCCTATGGGACAAACACCGGTAGCTATGGACTTAGTACCTTTTAGACGTTGGTAGCTATGGATTTAGTACCTGTTGGAAATTGGTAGCTATGGAATTAGTACCTATTAGTTAGACGCTGGTAGCTAAGGAATTAGTACCTGTAGGAATTGGTAGCTATGGATTTAGTACCTGTTGAACATTGGTAGCTATGGACTTAGTACCTATTAGATAAAGACTGGTAGCTACGGATTTAGCACCCGATGAATAGACTATAGCAGCTATGGAATTAGTGCTTTATGAACGAACATTGGCAGCTATGGATTTAGTGCCAGTCCCATAACCCTGGAAGTAAGGGACTTCGGAATAAACGAATGCAGGATAGATGACTCTTAGGTTAAATCCTTAAAGAGTAAAGAAGATAATGGGGATGGGTAATTGGGTTGATTGTTTGATTGAAAATAATAATTATATTATTGTGGGTTGAAAACCCTATGTACTCACCAGGTTTCCCAACCTGACCCACTCAGTTTATGTATATCACAGGTGACGAAGTGAAGTGACATTACACTGAGAGATTTAAAAGAGATGTAGATCACTAGTGTAAATCATTGTAAGTTCTGTTTATGCTTATATTTCGGTATTAACGATGACATCCCAAACATTTTAAAATGAAATAAATACGTTTCCTCGAAAATGTTTTAATAACGTATTTACCATGTTTTTCTGGGAACAAATTCCGCGACCTTTTTATAAAATGAAGTACTCTGATTTTTATAAAGCATAAACAAAATCGGTCTTTTCTGGCCGTGATTTTGGGGATGTCACAGTATAATTTCAAAAAGCCTTGATAAAAGATTATCAAAGCACTAAGTATTAGAAACATGAACTTAAGAAATTCAATAAGTATTGTTTTTCTGAAAGTTAAGATGTTTATGAATACATGTCGAAGCTAGTGGGGGCATAAGTGTTATGTTTTATAATAATCATCATGATAGTGGGAGCATAAATGTTATGATTGTATGATTATTAAGGCACGTATTGCAAGTTGGCAATATTAATTATAGAAAACAAGAGTTATACCTTGCAAAGGAGTAAGGGTTATAAAGTTGTTTTGCTATAATTAAGGGAGAGAATATTATGCTTCATTTCAAATCTAAAGGCTTAGGTTGTGTAATGTTAATAAATTTAGTCAAAGGTACATAGTGTGTTCTTAAAATTTCGATTATGATTACGGCATTCCTCTTCACAATTCGAATTTTGAGAACATAACAACTAAAACATTGTGCGTCGTGTCCCATACGCTTTGGGTATAGGATTGATTGCAAATGCTTTAATGTTTGACCATATTAAAATTTTCCAAATGTCTAACGCATTTAGAGGGAAAAACGACTAGAATCGGTTTTGACTAAAATAATTAAACAACTATCAAAGGACAATCCAAAGTTCGACGATGATTGGTCGCTTGTGAGTAGTTGGAAGCATGGTATTGGATGGACCATATCGACATTATTATGAATAGATAAGATTCTATTAAGAATGAGTTGTCATATGGAAAATCTGGAAGCGTGTCCATATTAGGAATTGAATATTGAAAATCTATGTCTAGATTAGAAACTTTTATGCAAAAGGATGTTCAAAGAAATGTACTTTGAGTGAGAGACATCGTATCTAAGGAATTTTCATGTAACAATCTCCAATAGAGGACTTTGTAATATCATTGGCAATAGTCTTTGTGACTTTGGTGCAGTGACATTACAAAAGGATAGTTGCATACAATATTAGAATCTAGCATATTCTATAAGTAACAAGAATTTGATATTCTTTAACTTATGAAAAACGGATTTGGAGTTGTGAAATGAGGAGGATTGGAAATGTGTTCAATGTGATCTATTTCACAAAGTAAGAACCATATGTAAACATTGTGTGCATCCTAAGAAGCATGGGACAAGTGTTGGAATTCAATTAAGAATTTGATTACCCGAAACGACAAATAATGAGTAATCAATATGCTGATAAATAAAAGGCGTTTTATTTATACTCAAAGGTTTGAGGCCATATGGGATTAGTATTATTCTTGTGTTTCACATTTGCATGTTTTGACTTCCAGAATAATTGAGTTTATTAAGAATAATCGAATTATTCGAACGGGCCACAGTTGTTCATATGTTGGAAGTAGATATGAATGAAGACTGTCATGAATTGGTGTGTGGATTGTCTAAAGAGCATTAGACATAAGCAAATGTTTGCTGCAACGTTCATGAGTGCTTATGAATATGAATTTGAGCATTGGATCAAACCCACGCTCACTTGGATCACTCCATGAATTGTATCACGAGTGATTGGTGAGACGATAACATCTTATATTCTTGAAACCGAGATGTGTGAATTGTATCTTGCGAATCGGTTGCACATTGATAATATGTAAATGCACTAGTAACTTGGTGTTATAAAACATATTGCTGTGTGTAATTTGGTTAGTGAGTGCAAACGAGCATTGTATCAAAGTTTATCCATTCCTTTTATTCAAAGTAGGATAAAAGCGATATCTTTGGGCCCCTCGATGGTTTAGTGATGACAAATGTAAATGCTCGGCCGGGCTAGGGCTAATTTGATTTGTTCAATTAGTTAGTCGTCATAAATCAAAAATCGAGAAGTAGTACAAAGAGAATGATTTGAAATCATATCTCATATGATATCTAGAATGGAGGAACATATGATCCCTTATCTAAGGACACGCGTATCTGATATGATCAGAGTTGACAGCGGCTTTGGAAAGCTATGATTGCAGATCGGGATCCGAAGTCATACGCAAAATAGTTTTTAGACTTA
This sequence comes from Lactuca sativa, assembly GCF_002870075.4. Classification (NCBI taxonomy): domain Eukaryota; kingdom Viridiplantae; phylum Streptophyta; class Magnoliopsida; order Asterales; family Asteraceae; genus Lactuca; species Lactuca sativa. The sequence continues at coordinate 248,006,871 of NC_056623.2, read as the reverse complement.
TCCAAGTGGGAGACTGTTGGATTAGTGTCTAAGTCCATAACTATTTTGGTATGTACTTGACCCGATGGTGCATGCTCCTTTTGGGTTGCCTTCACCAAAGCAACTTGATTGGAGAAATAAATAAAGAGAGAGGTTATTATGATTTATTAATATGTTATAAGAAAAATATATTAAAGGAGAAATCATATTTGTTTAATTAATATTGGTCAATAATTAATTAAGAATTAATTTTGTGATCAAGTGTAATTAGTTAAACTAGAGGGGCTGAATTGTAATTATGTGATAGTTGCAAAATAGGGCAATGGTTATCCTTGTTAAAGGATGGACGAATTCAAGGATAAGGATATCCTTAAAATCGTCCAAAGGTCGAAGAGATAGGGATTTCCAAGGCTTATCTTATGGTTGCTTGATGGGCAAGTAACTAGATAAGGATAAGGACTGAAACCCTAATCCCAACCCTATATAAAGACCCCTAAGGCTCATGAATTCGTAAAAAAGCCTTCCCTAGAAGTCCTAAGGACGAATTCAATACCTCCCCTCTCTCCTCATATCTTCTCCATTTGCTCTTGGTGTTTGTAAGCCACTAGAGGAGTGACACTTGTGACTCTAAGCCTTCCAAAGTCAATTCAAGGAGGAATTAGGATTGTTATTACTACATAACAATCAAGGTAATATCATAAACCTAATTATATGTTAATATTGATTTCCATATGCTAGAATTAGGGTTTATAGTCTTGGATTCAAAGCATGTACAATAGAGAAACCTAGATCCAAGCATTAGGGTTTGTATGAGCACATAGGATGTCTTATGACCAAAACCCATCAGTACTGATCCTTGAAATATAGCGCATTCAGCTTGAGAATCTTCAGAGAGAACGAATCTTCTGGATCACTTTAGCAGGTACATGATAGCAGCAAATTGATTGAGGAGGCTTCAATGCAATTTATCACATAATCTTCTATTGCATCTTCACCTTGCTTTTGGGGTTGAAGGATTGAATGTTGAAAGAATAATCTTCATTTCTTGCTCCTTCGAATGAGAATTCTTTGATGATCACGGATGAATCCTTGGTTCAGAAATCCGGATACAGTCTCCATGAGTCTCATCAACATCTGAATTCACTTTTCAAGACAAAACAAAAGTAAAAGAAAACTTAGCACACAATATTTTAGGAATTTTTAAGTTGTATGAAAAACAGAAAACAGAAACAAAAATATTTTTGGATTTTTTGATTTTTCTGAACAAGAAATAAAACAGGAATAACATTATTTTTGAATTTTTAATTTTACTTCTTTTTTTATTTTTGAATTTTTTTAATTCTCCCCCTGAATTTTTGCATAAAAGAAAACTATGAACAAACTTAATAAAAACAAAAATATTTAGGATCAAAGTTGTCAGGCAAATCCAATATCGTTTATCAGTACATGCCTACATGTCTGGATCTGGTCAATCACCGATATTGTGATCCACTTAAGCACAAAGGATGTTGACAAATTGGATAGGTTATAGGTGACAAAATAGTGTGATTTATATTCTTAAATGGACATTTTGCTGATGAAGACCACAGGTATTGTTGTCCACTTAAATTAAGCAGCAAGATCTACAGACAACCTATTAAATAGTTCAATTTTAGATGTATTAGAACGTGTTTTCCACCTCCTTATATACCCCGATAATCAAGAACTTCCAAAGAGATCCTTACATTAGGTTAGAAGACAACTATTATGGGAGAAGACAGATTTAGAATGCATATGTTGTACACCCAGGTCAAATCTTTTTATCACACAGAGAGTCAAACATATGACTGACCAGATTCAGAGGGATTGAGAAGTAGAATGGTGCATATGCTATGTACCAGGTCGGATTATAAATCACGCAGAGGAGATAGCATATGGATAACAAATAGAAAGAATTGCATAGAAGGATATGCAGAGAGACAGAGTTGTATATGTTGCATTCCAGTTCGGATATGTTCCAATCACTCAAAGGAAGCATCATATGACTAATAGATAGAATGCAAGAGAATAATTTCCTACAGACCTATTTTATCAGAACCCCCAGTTGCACTATCAATATCGAAGTTAAGGACATGAGTCCATATATCAAGGAGATGTGAGCCACAGTTCTAGATAATTAATTTTTAGTGTATCTCACAGGTTCCCATGTTTATCTCACTGCTCAATCTACCTGAGCGTCGTATTGTCAGTCCATATGAAACTATCTAAGTCCATACTATCAAGTCCTTTCATGTGTCACTCTAAGTCTAGTCCTTTTGAATCCTTTGTGCCTACCAGCACATTGAACATAGAGTCTAGACAATTCGGCTTTAGTGCATTACACGAAATTTATATTGCCCTTTGGCACTAGACTTCATATCACTTCCCAATTAACTAAACTAACGGAAGACTATATGAAAATAAAACATTATCTTTAAAACGGATCAATGTAAGAAAAACTCAAGAGTATCAAGAAGAAAACTCAAACCGTAAGTCACCTATTGACTTTGCATCCAGGAAGATCTGAGAATAGCACGCATAATCTCAAAACAGATCCCAAAATTCTTGTTAAGCGCAAAACCCCATGTGTGATCCTTTCCTTTCTTCCCTTCCTGCAAAGGACACATACTCTCAAACAAAGTTTTGAATGTTGTACATTTAGTAGATATACCTTATCATGTGTGTGGAACAGCCACTACCAACAAACCAAGGTCTGAGGGTATGCCTCCATAGCTGCTCCAGCATAGAGCGGGATCAGTTAGTCTTTGGAACCCAGTCAATTTTGAAACTGGGTTGACCGTTACCACCTACGCAAGGTAATCTCTCCCATTACATGTCCTGCTTATCACAAATAGAAGATGAATAGATATTTGAGTCGTTAGAAGATTTAGGAGTTTTCACCTATGGTACCCATCTGTATTTGGGTTTAACCCACTTGTTGTTCGATACGATGGGTGCCTTGACACTTGATTTTGAATTTGAAGTCGGCTGCCGAGATGACTTTGACCTAATCGGTCTTTGTTTCACTGGAGCATCTCTTGGATTGCATTTCTTGGCCGGCATTCCCTTCTTGCCTTGGGAGTTGGATTCTTGGCCTTGTGGGTTGAACTCTTGCCCTTTGTGGCATTCCAGTCGCCATTGTCTGAACGTGACTTTGAGGGATTTCTTTTTGGAAATCTCCCTCTTGGTGTGTTCTGCCACTGTTGTGCATAGTAGGGAACATATGTGCGATTTGGACAGTTTCGGGCAATCTGTCAGGTATTCCATAGTGAAAACATGTCTTTTTCTTCACTAGGAAGTTGTTTATTCCTGCCCCTGGTGGCGTGTGCTTGTCGTGTTTCTTATTGTTCCCACAAGCACAGATGCAGCAGGCACTTTGATTTGCTTTTTTTGGAGGCCTGTATTTACCAACAGCAGGCTGCTCAGAAGTAAATGAGTTAGAAGCAGCATATTCTGAGTTGAAGGAGACATTGGTTTGTTCAATAGTGTTCTCCTTATTCTCATCTTCCGCTACTTTACCTGCACAGAAAGTAAAAACATCAGTATTCTTCACCTCAACACCCTCAGTTGGCCCTGATTGTTCAGTCTTAGATGAAGCTAGAGCTGGATCAGGGAGTGGGCCAAACTGAGCAGGTGTCTCTGCCTCGTTGATATCAAGGGGAGGGTTATAGTTGTCATTAAAGGGAGGTGGTACACTGTGATACCTTAACCCCTTAGTTTGATTATCTTTAAATGTTAATTGTTTTTCAATCATCAATGCAACTACCTCACTTGACACATCAAATTTATTAAATTTTAATTTAGCATCTTTATATTTTGCTTTTAATGCATCAAGTTCGATAGTCACAACATCAAAAAAAAATTTAAGATATCTATAATGAAGACATTTTTCACTATACTCTGACTATAATTTCTTAAAGTCATTAGTCTTGGCCTCTAATTGTTGTTTTAATGGTTTCAGGCCTTTCCTAAGTTGGTACCCCTAATATTTAAGTTTCTCATTTTCTCTTTTTAATAAATCGATGTGTTCATGAAAATTTTTAACAGTTTTAATGCAAGTTCGAGAGCATGAAACTTCATTGACCAGAATGTTTCAGGAACTCATTGTTTAAAAATATACCCTTTGACTTAAAAAACAAAAGTCAACCTTAAAAGTCAAATTAAAAAAGTCAAACTTAAAAGTCAAACCGAAAATGTAACGCTCCATTTTTGGTATGTAATTTAAATTAAGTATTTTTTTTTCTTATGGAGTACTCGATGAGTCTGTAGCCTGAATCATCAAGTAGAGTCGGGATTTGCACGCGATTTAAGCTAGCTACTCGACGAGTCCATATGCTGGGACTCAACGAGTCCGCCTATCTGGTTGAAGCCCTAATCTCAAGGGTTCGCACCATATTTAAACATCGTATATGCCCTAGGACCGGCCTCCCTCACCCACAAAGAGTCCCGTACGAAACCCTAGCAATTCTTTAAGCATCATTGAGTATTTTGTGCTCTTTGAAGTCTTGGAAGGAGATGAGAAGAAGATGTAGGCTTTTGGGGGTCAATTCAGAGCATATAGAGGTATTAAAACCCGAACCCTTGCTGTTACTTCAATTTAATCTCCATAAAATCTTAATCAAGTCACTTTTTGGGCCATTTCTGGAGCTACTAGTGAGTGGGGGGTATGTAGAGATAGAAGAACATCAGATCTAGTTATGTTTGAACTCCAGAAGCTCAGATTCACCAGCTTTATTTAGGGCTTTTAATCCTCATTTGATCATGCATGCACGTAAAGTTGGAAACTTTACGTGTAAAACTCACTCTAAGAACCCAGATCTATGAATTGAATGCGTTGGAATCGATAAAATATCAAAGATATAGTTGTGTCATGCAAGCGACTGGGCGAGTTGTTCATTGGACTCGACGCGCCGAGTCGCGAGTCCCAAAATTTATCCCTTTTGATAGATTACGAGTGGAATCAGTGAGTAGGGCGTGGACTCAGTGTGATGGGACACAAACTCAGTAATGGAGGGACTCGGTGAGTCTACACCCTGAGTCGGTGAGTCCAAGGCAATCTTCTTGCCTTAAGAATAGACTCGATGAGTTGTTCATACTACTCAGCGAGTCACAGACTAGATGTGTTCATAAGATAAGGATGGACTCGACGAGTTGTTCATACTACTCGGCGAGTCACAGACTAGACGTGTTCATAAGATAAGGATGGACTCGACGAGTTGTTCATACAACTCGGCGAGTCGGGCGCAGTTAGACTCGATGTTAGCATTGAAGAAGAACTTGTCGAGTCCTTGCTAAACTCGACGAGAAGAAGCGGGTAGAGCACTAGAATGGATAATAGGGACTCAGCGAGTTGACGGCGCCACTCGGCGAGTCCGGTCAACTAAAAGTTGACTTTGACAAGGGAGTTGACTTTTACCAGTGGTAAAATGGTCATTTTACCCTGAGGGCATTTATCAGTACCTCACCTAGTGTTTTGGAAACAATTTCGGAGTAGCAGTCAGCCAGTGTTAGAGTTAGCATCTCAGCAGCCAGCGTTACGAGGTGAGTTTTCCTTCTGGTAGGAACGGTTCTACGGCCACAATGCCAGCCCGTTAAGCTAGCAGTAGTTGCGGACCTCGATCTGATGCAGTAGTTAGATTGCTTGATGTCTTCGTGATTCAAGCATGTTTTGTATTATGAGAAGTTTTTGGTAGACATGGTTCCTATTCCCTGAGAGGGAATAAGGTGATAGTAGGTATGGATTGGCTGAGCCCCAATGAGGCGGTGATTGATTGTGAGCTACAGATAGTGAGGGTCCGCAACCCCAGTGGGGGAGAGTTAGTGACTCAGGGCGAGAGGTCACAGCGCGGACCGATTCTTTGCTCAGCAGCGAGAGCGAGGTGCTACTTTCAGCAGGGTTGCGTAGGGTTCATTGCCTATGTTTTGGATGCCTAGGAGAAGGGCAAGGTGATAGTTGACGATGTACCGGTAGTGCGAGACTACCTGGACGTATTCCCAAAGGATTTTCCAGGGATACCTCCGGAGAGATAGGTTGAGTTCAGGATTGATCTAGTTCCTTGTGCGGCTCTGATAGCCAAGGCACTGTATCGGTTGGCTCCTCCAAAGATGCAGGAGTTGTCTACGCAGTTGCAAGAGCTGCTAGACAAGGGTTTCATCAGACCAAGTAGTTCACCATGGGGAGCCCTGATCCTGTTTGTGAAGAAAAAGGATGGGTCGCACCGTATGTGCATAGATTACCGGGAGTTGCACAAGGTAACGATGAAGAACTGTTACCCACTCCTGAGGATAGATGACTTGTTTGATCAGCTTCAGGGAGCATCTTGGTTTTCCAAGATTGATCTACACTCTGGTTATCATCAGATGTGGGTCAGGGGTGAGGATGTTCAGAAGACAGCTTTTAGGACCCGTTATGGTCATTATGAGTTTGTGGTGATGCCGTTTGGGCTCACCAACACTCCATCAACGTTCATGGATCTCATGAACCGCGTATGCAGGCCGATGTTGGATCAGTTTGTGATAGATATTCATTGACGACATCATGGTTTACTCCATGACTCAGGAGCAGCATGAGGAGCACCTAAGAGAGGTGCTAGAGACACTGAGGAGGGAGAGACTTTTTACGAAGTTCTCCAAGTGCGAGTTCTGGTTGTGAGAGGTGCAATTCCTTGGTCACCTCGTCAACCAGAAAGGTATTCTAGTGGATCCGAACAAGATCGAGGCCATGATGCAGTGGGAGGTCCCGAGGTCTCCATCAGATAGTCGAAGCTTCCTAGGTTTAGCAGGGTACTACAGGAGATTCATCCAGGACTTCTCCAAGATAGCAGTTCCACTCACCCGACTGACTAGGAAGTCGGTGGTGTTTTGCTAGGGGCTTGAGCAGCAGACAGCATTCGAGACCCTCAGACAGCGATTGTGCGAGGCACCGATTCTCACCCTGCCAGAGGTAGTGGATGACTTTGTAGTCTATTGTGATACTTCGATCACAGGGATGGGAGCAGTGTTGATGCAGCGAGGGCATGTGATAGCTTATGCCTCTAGACAGTTGAAGCCTCACGAGGCTAACTATCCGACGCACGATATAGAGCTGGGGGTAGTGGTGTTTGCCCTCAAGATTTGGAGACATTACCTCTATGGGGTCCGGTGTACCATTTACATGTATCACAAGAGTCTGAGGTACCTCATGGACCAGCCGAATTTGAACATGAGGTAGTGTCGATGATTAGATGTGGTAAAGGACTATGATTATGAGATCCTTTATCATCCGGGCAAGGCCAACGTTGTGGCCGATGCCCTGAGCCGCAAGGTGGTGGTGGCACCGATTAGAGATATATGTTTGAGGATGACCGTGATTACTCCATTGTTGGAGCATATTAGAGAGGCTCAAGTCGAGGGCCTGAAGGAGGAAAGGGAAAAATGTGAGAGGACTGTGGGCCGAGTAGCTTCTTTCGACTATGACAATCGAGAATTGTTGACCCCTCATGGGAGAGTTTGGGTGCCGTATTGGGGAGGAGTACGGCAGGTTTTGATGGATGAGGCCCAAAAGTCTCGGTTCTCCATCCATCCAAGGGAGACGAAGATGTATAGAGATCTTCGACCCGATTATTGGTGGCCCTACATGAAGAGGGACGTGGCCTGGTACGTAGATAGGTGCCTGACATGTAGGAAGGTCAAGGCGGAGCACAAGATACCCCATGGAAAGATGCAACCGTTCGACATTCTTTTGTGGATATCGGAGGATATCACCATGGATTTCATCACTAAGCTTCCCAGGACTGCATGGGGAGTTGATTTGATTTGGCTCATAATGGATCGGTTGACCAAGAGCGCGCATTTCATACCGATCCAAGAGAGTATATTGGCTGAGAAGCTAGCCAATATTTATGAGCGCGAGGTAGTAGCACGGAATGGAGTGCCTGCATCAGTAGTATCATATCGAGATGTCCGGTTCACTTCCAGGTTCTAGAATCGGTTTCTTGACGAGATGGGGACTCGTCTTCATTTTAGCACCGCTTTTCAGCCTCATACGGACGAGCAGAGCGAGAGGACATTCTTCGGGCATGTGTTCTAGACTTTGGTGGTAGTTGGGATACGTATCTTCCAATAACGGATTTTTCGTATACCAATAGTTACCACGCTAGTATTAACCGCCCTCCTTTCGAGATGCTCTACGGGAGGAAGTGTAGGACCCTGATTTTGTTGCGGAGAGGTTGATCAGCGAGTCATCGGGAGCACCGAGGTGGTGCTCAAGACCACAGAATTGATTCAGCAGGTTCGTAGCAGACTGCAAACTGCGCAGAGTAGGCAGAATAGTTACGCCGACAGGAGGCGTTCGGACTTGGAGTTTTAGGTGGGCGATATCGTCCTCTTGAAAGTATCACTCTGGAAGGGTGTTATCAGGTTTCGGAAGAGGGGCAAGCTGGGCCCCAGGTTCATTGGTCCTTTTAGGGTTTTAGCCCAGATAAGTCGGGTTGCTTTATCGATTGGATCTTCGGGCAAAGCTTAGCCACAGCCACAACACTTTCCATGTTTCTCAACTAAATAAATGTTTGGTGGACGAGTCAGCAGTTGTACCCTTGGAGGATATTCAGGTTGATAGGAGCTTCAATTATATCGAGAGACCAGTTGTGATCCTAGATCAGAAGACGAAGACCTTGAGGAACAAGGTGGTTCAGTTAGTGAAGGTGCAATGGCAGCACCAAAAGGGTTCAGAGTACACGTGGGAGACCGAGGGGGATATGAGGGAGCATTATCCAGAGTTATTTTCAGATTCAGCAACGACAGAATTCGAGGAAGAAATCAAAGATAAGTGGGGAAGAGTTGTAACGCCGCATTTCTGGTCTGTAATTTCAATTAAGTATTTTCTTTTCTTATGGAGTACACGAGGAGTCTGTAGCCCGACTCGTCGAGTAGAGTCAGGATTTGCACGCGATTTAAGCTGGCTACTCGACGAGTCCATATGTTAGGACTCGGTGAGTCCGCTTGTCTGGTTGAAGCCCTAATCTCAAAGCTTTGCACCCTATTTAAACATCTTATGTGCCCCAGGACTGGCCTCCCTCACCCATAAAGAGTCCCATATGAAAACCTAGCAATTCTTTAGGCATCCTTGAGTACTTTGTTCTCTTTGAAGTCTTGGAAGTGTTGGAATAGTGTTTAAGGCTGCAACAATATTAGGCAAGTATTTGACCCGGTTGTGCATGGTCCTTTTGGGTTGCCTTCACCATAGCAACTTGATAGGATGATTTATTAAGAGAGAGCAAATATTATTAATATAATATGAGAAAAATAATATATGGTTATTTGATTAATATAATTCATAGAATTAATTGGAATTAATTTGGTGACTTAAAGAGATTAATTAAATAAAGGGGTATAAACTGTCAATTGTTTGATAGTTAAACTTTAGACTATAAATCCATATAGATATATAGTGGACGGATTCTAGAAGCTAGGATAGCTTCAAAATCGTCCATTGCTTATCTAAGGAAAGGATTTGGATTGCCTTAAGAGAAGATTATCCAATTAGGGTTTAGGTTGAAACCCTTAAGGAGTCTACAAGTATAAATAGACCCCATAGCCAAGGCAAATCGGCATCTCACCTAAAGTAAGAGAACCCTGGCCGATTTCCTTCCCTCTCCTCTCTCGTAAATCATCTTCCTTGCTATTGGTGTTTGTAAGCCATTAGAGGAGTGGTATTTGTGACTCTAGAAGCTCCAAGACTACAAGATCAACAAGGAATTCAAAGGTATGGTTCTAGATCTATTTCAATGTTGTTATTTAACCTAATTAGTCATTAGAAGTCTTGGATTCAAAGCATGTTTAATTAGAAAGCCTAGATCCAAGCATTAGGGTTTTGCATGCGCACATAGGAAAGTTCTTATGGCTAAAACCCATCGGTGGTATCAGAGCATATCTTGGTTTTCATTAAATTGTTGCTTGATTAACTGAAACTAAACTGCAAAATTTGAATTTTGTGTTTCTGAGTCATGGACTCGGCGAGTTCCAAAGTGGACTCGGCGAGTAGGCCTGACTCGGCGAGTCCAAGCGTCAGGAATGGCCAGATTCGGGATTTTTTCATAATTATCTTATGGAAACTTACCTTAATCATAATAGAGCAACCTAAATCCGATTTTTTGATATATATGACTATTATCTTGATCTAGTTAAAGGTATTTATTAACTAATAAAATATTTAATTTCCTTATATGATAATTAATTAATTATTTTAATTATTTTGGTAATTATCTTTCAAAGAAATCTTGAATAAAATCAAATATAGATAATTAGGATATTAATTGTTAATTGGAATTATTTGTTATTTGATCCTCCATGTTTTAAATGTTTAAAACTTGCCCTCAAGTTTTGAAATTTTTATTTGTGATTAAAAGTTTTAATTTAGACAACTTAAATTTCAAACCCTAGATTTTAAAAGGTTTAAAATACAACCCTATACTAATATGATATTACTAGAATAATATATATATATATATATATATATATATATATATATATATATATATATATATATATATATATATATATATATATTTGTATGTATAACTAAATGCTAGTCTTACCGTTAGTAGGCCTCATTCACGAAGCCGATCTAGAAGGTGGGTATAAGGTTGCGGCCTATAAAATGGCGCTTAATGGGTGTGCACTCACACCCACCGCTTCCTTGATTGGTGGAGGGTCGTTAGCCGAACGGGTAGGATAGGGCAACCTCATCCTCTCATTAAAAGTAGAATAAGTAATACAAAGTAACTACACATTTTTTTTTAAATTTCCCAATCTTAGTTACTTTAGGAAAAGTGAATTGATGCAATCCCATGAAATTACACTTTGCACCCTTGCTAAGAAGTTAGTGGAGCATGTGTGGTTTACGGGCACACTAATTGGTTCTAAACAAAGGTGGCAAAGGGTGATTCATGGTTTATCATAGTTCGATGGAGCGTGTGTGGTTTACCGGCACATCGAATAGGTGATCGTTACAATGAAGGCACCATGTGAATTTGCATGGTAATTCACACCCGCTTTGTGATCCTCGGTATCCCTGTCACAAACAAGAGGGGCATATCGAGATTTAAACATGTCATTGAATAGTTTCAATGAATCTCATCCGAACCTAGGAATTCTCAATACACTTAGGACTAATAGTTAAGTTTTTGATGGAGAATTAGTGAATCGCCATTCACTTACCTTCAATTTATTTTCATGTTAGATTACGACATCCCTTTTCTAGTATGTAAATGTTATTGTTGGATCCTATCCCTAATTTTTCTTATTGGGTGATAATTAGGGATTCTTGTTCTCATCTATCTTTGAACTTTTTCCTTTTGTAGATGTCGAATGCAAACAACGCTGCTGCTAGTTCTTTCGCGTTGATGAGCCTTTGCCAAAAAGGTCACTTTCGATGGAACAAACTTTAGCGAATGGATAAGATACATTCGCACCATTGCTCGCTATGAGGATAAGGAGTATGTCCTCGATGAGAAGCTCGAGAAAATCAACCTTGAAATCACTACTCCGGCTGAAATCACCGCTTTTGAGACTCATGAGCGAGATGCAACGAAGGTACATTGCATCATGATAGCCACCATGAACTCCGAATTCCAAAATTCCTACGAGGACATGTACCCGTACGAGATGCACCAAGACTTATTGGAGAGATACCACCAGAACGCGAGACAAGAGCGTTATGAGATTTTCACTAACATGATTTCTGCTAAAATGGGTCATGGAGAATCTCTTACCGTGCACCTGCAAAAGATGCAAAGGTATGTCGACCGCCTTCGCAAGTTAAATGTTGACTTTGGGGAAGATTTGGCGATCGACATGGTGCTTCACTCTTTGCCTCCGATGTACAACCAATTTAGGATGACCTACCACGTGAACAAAGAAGAGGTCACCCTAAGCAAACTCCAAGGTCTCTTGAGGGTTGTTGAGAGCAACTTCAAAGACAAGTCTGTTGCACCAACTCCCAATCCGCCTGCTGCTCCTGTCTTGGCTATTGGTCAAGGAAAGGGAAAGAAGAGGAAGGCTTCATCAAAGAACTATCGCAAGGTCAAAGCCCGAGATGGTGCCTCTTCTAGTGGGACCAAAGTTGATCCCGCTAAGCCATGTCCTAACCCGAAGGAGGCAGAGTGCCACCACTGCCACAAGATAGGACATTGGAAGAGAAGCTGCCCAGAGTACCTGCAAGCAATCAAAGAAGGAAAGATCAAGCCATCTTTCGCAAGTATATACACAATTAAATCTAACGATTCTAATCATGCTATTTCTTGGGTTGTTGATACCGGTTGTGGTTATCACATTTGTTCTAATGTGCAGGGACTAAAAAGAAGTAGGCATGTGGAGCAAGGAAGGATCAATCTAATCATGGGGAACAGAAGATCGTCGCCTGTGGCCAAGATTGGAGTGTATTCTTTAGTTCTTAGGAATAATTTGTGTTTAGATTTGAACAAGTGTTGCTATTCGCCAGAAATGGCTAGAAACATCATTTCATTTCATGGTTTATATAGACAAGGATTTATATTTTCTTTTAATAATGAGAATGGTTCTATTTTGGCTTATCTAAATGGTGTCTTTTACTTTGAAGCTATACCATGTAATGGAATTTATGAAACTGTTATGATTGTTGATAACTTAGGAAATTATGTTTTGATTATAGATTCTTCCACTAGTATGGATAAAGCATCCTTGTGGCATTGTCGTCTTAGACATGTCAACAAGAAACGCATAGCCCAACTCCAAAAGGATGGAGTGTTGGAGTCATTCGACCTTAGGGAAGATGACACATGCGAGTCTTGTTTACTTGGAAAGATGACTAAGTTACCCTTCACGAGTACGTGTGAAAGGGGTGAGGGTCTATTGGACTTAATACATACCGATGTATGTGGACCGTTTAGATCAACCACAAAGGATGGGAACCGCTTCTACGTGACTTTTACCGATGATTATAGTAGATATGGGTATATCTATTTAATCAAGCAAATGTCAGAAACCTTTGAAAAGTTCAAAGAGTTCAAGAATGAAGTGGAGAATCAATTGGGCAGGAAATCAAGATGCTTCGATCCAATCGAGGAGGAGAGTACCTAAGTCTTGAATTCCACAATTATCTCAAGGAGTGTGGAATAGTTTCGCAATTGACGCCTCCTAGGACACCTCAGTTGAATGGTGTGGCAGAAAGGCGTAATCAAACCTTATTGGATATGGTTCACTCTATGATGAGTCGTGCTTCAGTACCTATCTCTTTTTGGGGGTATGCCTTAGAGACTGCCGCCCATATCCTTAACCGTGTCCCTACTAAGAAGGTTTCCAAAACACCTCATGAGATGTGGACAGGGAAAGCTCCCTCGGCACATATCAAGGTTTAGGGTTGCGAGGCTTTCGTAAGACGAGATACTCACGACAAGCTCGAACCTCGAAGTGAGCGATGTATTTTCATCGGCTACCCGCAGACATCCTTTGTATATCTCTTCTATAGACCGAAGGACAATGTTGTCTTCGTTGCGAGGATAGGAGTTTCCCGAGAGTGAGAACGCATAAGCCAAGGAGACAGTGGGACGCAAATCGAACTTGAAGAGATTCAAGAGTCGATAGATGAAGGAACCTCTACCACTGGCACTCAACCTGAGGAGGAAACTCCGGTTGAACTGATTGACGAGTCCTTATCTCTTAGACGTTCCGATGGAGTTAGAGTTCATCCCCAGTTTTATGGTTTTCATATTACTACCGAAGGGGACACGTATATTAGTGATGGTACACTAGTAAATCTTGATGAACCTAATAGCTATCTGGAAGCCATGGCAGGCCCGGAGTCTGCGAAATGGAAAGAGCCAATGGATAGCGAGATCCAATCCATGTATGATAACCAAGTTTGGAATTTGGTTGATTATGTGCCCGGACGTAAGACCGTTGGGTGCAAATGGATCTTCAAGAAGAAGACCGACGTGGATGGAAACGTACACACATATAAAGCGCGATTGGTTGCGAAAGGCTTTACTCAAACTCCTGGAGTTGACTATGATGAGACCTTCTCACCAGTTGCGAAGATTAAATCTATTAGAGTAATGCTAGCAATTGCCGCATTTCATGATTATGAGATTTGGCAAATGGATGTCAAGACCGCTTTCCTTAACGAAAAGTTGGTTGAGGATGTTTACATGGCTCAGTCAGAGGGGTTTGTGGATCCGAAGCATCCAAATAGAGTGTGTAAGCTTGAGAAGTCCATTTATGGACTTAAGCAAGCGTCTCGCAGATGGAATCTTTGCTTCGATGAGAAAGTCAAAGAGTTTGGATTTGTACGAAGCGAAGACGAATCTTGTGTAAGACTCAAAGAAGGGAGAATTACCAATACAAAGTAATGCCAAGTTGAGTAAGACTCAAAGTCCGAGTACCGAAGCTGAAATAGCAGAAATGAGCCGAGTACCATACGCTTCCACAGTTGGCTCAATCATGTATGCTATGACTTGTACTCGCCCTGATGTAGCCTTCGCTTTGAGCATGGTTAGCAGATATCAAGGGAATCCTGGCAGAGCCCATTGGATTGCGGTGAAGAACACCCTTAAGTACCTTCGGAGGACGAAGGAATGGTTCTTAGTCCTCAGAGGGAGTGATGACTTGAAGGTGAAAGGGTATAGTGACGCCAGTTTTCAGACCGACAGGGACAACTACCGTTCGCAGTCGGGCTGCGTCTTTACCCTAAATGGAGGAGCAGTGACATGGAAGAGCTCCAAGCACGAGACCGTAGCTGATTCCACGTGCGAATCAGAGTACATTGCAGCGAGCGAAGCGTCGAAGGAGGTATTATGGCTAAAGAACTTCATCGGTGATCTTGGAGTTGTACCTGCCATAAAGGAGCCCATGGAGATTTTCTGTGATAACGAAGGAGCAGTTGCCTTGACCAAGGAACCGAGGGATCATGGTAGATCAAGACATATCGACAGAAAATATCACTTAATTAGACAACGTGTAGAAGAAGGACAACTCGTAGTGAAGAGGATATCATCAGAGGATAACCCAGCAGATCCGCTTACGAAGGGACTAAGTAGGGTTAAGCACTTGCAGCATGCTAGGAGTATTGGGCTGAAGGATGATATTAGCGTAGATTAGATAGTATTAGAAACGTGTAATAGATAAATGTAATTAACATTTGATGATTAAATAAAGGAGTTTTATTTATGAGTAATGTTACTATCTTATGTTAATTGTTTAACTATTGTTTCACTTTGCATGTTTTGACTTCCAGAATAATTGAGTTTATTAGAAATAATCGAATTGTTCAAATTGTCCACAATCGTTCATATATTGGAAGTAGATATGAATGAAGATTGTCATGAATTGGTGTGTAGAATGTCTAAATGGTGTTAGACATAGCAAAGGGTCGTTGCAACGTTCATGAGTGCTTATGAACTAGTTTTGAGCATTGGAACAAACCCACGCTTGTTGGAATCACTTTATGGAATACGATATAAAAGGTGATTGCAAGACGATAATATCATATAGTCTTAAAACCTAGATATATGGTTTGTTATTTGTTAATTGATTGTACATTGATAATGCGAAAACACATCAGTAACTCGGTGTTATAAAACGCATTGTTGTGTATAGTTGGTTAATGAATAAGTAAATGCATATAAGTCGAAGTTTATCTGTAACTTTTATCTAAGAAGGTAAAAGCGATATCTCGGCCGCTCGATGATTTGATTTGACTTATGTGTCGGGCCCGGTCAGAACTGAATTGATGTGTTCGATTAAGTTCTTTGTCAAATAAATCAGAGATCGAGAAACCTAAATGCTTGACTAACCATTCCATAGGATTGTCAGCATGATGTCTAATAGAGGACTGTACGATCCCTTATCTAAAGGACAAGATTGATTAGATCAGAGTTTGACAGCATCTTTGAGAGCTACGATTGCAAGCCAAGGTTTGACCCGGTTGTGCATGGTCCTTTTGGGTTGCCTTCACCATAGCAACTTGATAGGATGATTTATTAAGAGAGAGTAAATATTATTAATATAATATGAGAATAATAATATATGGTTATTTGATTAATATAAGTCATAGAATTAATTGGAATTAACTTGGTGACTTAAAGAGATTAATTAAATAAAGGGGCATAAACTGTCAATTGTTTGATAGTTAAACTTTAGACTATAAATCCATATAGATATATAGTGGACGGATTCTAGAAGCTAGGATAGCTTCAAAATCGTCCATTGCTTATCTAAGGAAAGGATTTGGATAGCCTTAAGAGAAGATTATCCAATTAGGGTTTAGGTTGTAACCCTTAAGGAGTCTACAAGTATAAATAGACCCCATAGCCAAGGCAAATCGGCATCTCACCTAAAGTAAGAGAACCCTAGCCGATTTCCTTCCCCCTCCTCTCTCCTAAATCATCTTCCTTGCTATTGGTGTTTGTAAGCCATTAGAGGAGTGACACTTGTGACTCTAGAAGCTCCAAGACTACAAGATCAACAAGGAATTCAAAGGTATGGTTCTAGATCTGTTTCAATGTTGTTATTTAACCTAATTAGTCATTAGAAGTCTTGGATTCAAAGCATGTATAATTAGAAAGCCTAGATCCAAGCATTAGGGTTTTGCATGCGCACATAGGAAAGTTCTTATGGCTAAAACCCATCAGGAAGGAGAAGGAAGGAGGATCAAAAGGAGAAGAAGCAGATCCAGACTTTTGGGGGTCAACTCAAAGCATGTAGAGGTATTAAAACTCGAACCCTTGTTGTTTCTTCAATTAAATCTCCATAAAAGCTTAATCTAGTCACTTTTCGGGCCATTTCTAAAGCTACTAGTGAGTGGGGGCATGTAGAGATACAAGAACATCAGATCTAGTTATGTTTGAGCTCCAGAAGCTGGGATTCACCAGCTTTATTAGGCCAAACGCTCATGCAAGCCCTAGATCTACACTTTTATCTTATTTAGTGCTTTTAATCCTCATTTGATCATGCATGCACGTAAAGTTGGAAACTTTACGTGAAAAAACCACTCTAGGAACCCAGATCTATGAGTTGAATGCCTTGGAATCGATAAGAGATCAAAGATATAGTTGTGTCATGCAAGCGACTCGGCGAGTTGTTCATCGGACTGGACGAGTCGAGTCACGAGTCCCCAAATTTATCCCTTTTGAGAGATTACGAGTGGAATCAGTGAGTAGGACGTGGACTCAGTGTGATGGCACACGAACTCGGTAATGGAGGGACTCTGTGAGTCCAAGGCAATCTTCTTGCCTTAAGAATAGACTCGATGAGTTGTTCATACTACTCGGCGAGTCACAGACTATACGTGTTCATAAGATAAGGATGGACTCGATGAGTTGTTCATACTGTTGGGTTTTGAGCAATCTAACACTTCCTAAGTGTGCATGCAACCCTAATAAACCTTGGATCTATTTTTGTCTAAATACATGCAAAATAATAATTTTCCAAGGTTCATAACCTATCTATCATGGCATGGGGGTACTTTTGAACATAAAAGTATTCGATGAGATTATATACCTTTTGATGAGTTTGATTCCTTAGAGTTTGAGAGCCAAGCACCAATAGTATAAATGCCTCAAATGGAAATCACAAATCACCACAAACACTTGGAAAACTTTGAGAGAGTGTATACACACTTAGAAATTCGGTCACACACAAACACACACACTAGTGGCTATTTCATGCAACATAAGCATGCTTATATAGCGTGCATGGTTAGGGTGAAACCCTAATAACCCATGACCTTTCCTTTTCCAAGGATCCATGGGTTAAAAGCTCCATGGATCATCCATGGACTTTTATATAAGCCTAGCCCATTAACAAATCGAGTGTTAGCCCACACCATATAAAAACAATAGCCCACAATTTAATTAGTCTTCCTTTTAATCTCTAAATTAATTCATAATTAATTTAAGACTAAGACTAATTAAATATCATAACTTCATATTAATATATTATAACTTACAATATATTAATAAACATATGTGTATAACTCCCATAAAATTATCCATAAATAGTTCGGGTGAAGTGCAACCCAAATGGACCATGCCGGGTCGGGTCAAGTATATACCAAATAAGTTATGGACTTAGACACCTTATCCAACAGACTCCCACTTGGATAAGTCTAATAACTGTATTTGCCTATATTACTTCAGGAACCAACCAGCAATCGTAGCTCTTGAAAACTCTATTGAACTATGAAGCGCCATATTTAGATAAGTGATCATATAATCCTCTGTTCTTATGATATCAGCCGGACAAACAAATGGAACTATGTCTTGCTTATTGTCTGGCAGTTATTTCTCAATTTCCGATTTGTTTGACACAGAACTTAACTGAACACATCAATTTAGTTCTTACCGGGCCCGGTACATGGGTCAACACAAAATCATCGAGGGGCCCAGATATCGCTTCTATTTCTAGAAGGAATAGATAAACTTCGACTCATATGCTTGTTCTACTACTTGTTGAATTGTACATAAAGGCACGTTTTATAACATCAAGTTACTGATGCGTTTACGTGCAATCAATGCACTACCAACTCATAGGTAACAACTCATATCTCTAGGTTTGAAGACTTATATGATATTAACGTCTCACGATCACTTGAGATAAATTCCATTAAGTGATACAAGTAAGTGTGGTTTTATTCAAATACTCATAACTTATGAGTACTCATGAACGTTGTAGCAACCAATACCATGTCTAAACACCTTTAGCCATCTACAAACCCAATTCATGACAATCATGATTCATACCTACTTCCGACGTATGACCGATTGTGGAGGTTTGAATAAATTAATTATTCTGGAAGTCAAAATATGCAAAACTGAAACAATAGTAAATAATTGACAATGATAGTAACACTTTACTCATAAATAAATCACAAATTTTATTCATCATCAAACGTCGATTACATTTTACAAGTTTCAGAAAAGGCTATCTAATCTATAAAACTAATATCATCCCTCAGCCCGATGCGCCTCGCATGCTGCAAATGCTTAACCCTCGTCAGTCCCTTCGTAAGGGATCTGCAGGATTCTCATCTAACGATACCCTCTTTGCCACGAGGAGTCCTTCTTCAATCTTGTGTCTTATGAAGTGATATTTTTTGTCAATGTGTCAGGATCTGCCATGATCTCTTGGTTCCTTGGCTAAGGCAACCGCACTATTGCTCTCACAGAAAATCTCCATAGGCTCCTTAATAGTTGGTACAACTCCAAGGTCTCCAATGAAGTTCTTCAGCCATTTCGCCTCCTTCGCTGCTTCACTCGCTGCTATATACTCTAATTCACAAGTCGAATCAGCCACCGTCTCCTGCTCGGAACTCTTCCAAGAGATTGCCCCTCCATTTAAGGTAAAGACCCAGCCCGAATGAGAGCGAACGTTATCCCTATCAGTCTGAAAACTAGCATCACTATACCCTAATACTCTCAAGTCATCACTCCCACCAAGGGTAAGGATCCAATCCTTAGTCCTCCGCAGGTACTTGAGAATGTTCTTTACCGCGGTCCAATGAGCTTTGCCAGGGTTCACCTGATACCTGCTGACCATGCTCAAAGAAAAGGCCACATCAGGGCGGTTACAAGTCACAGCATACATGATCGAGCCAACAGCGGAAGCATACGGTAATTGGCTCATCTCAACTATCTCTGCCTCTGTACTCGGACTCTGAGTCTTACTCAGCTTGGTATTGCTTTGGATTGGTAAATCTCCTTTCTTGGAATTCTACATGTTGAACCTTTTCAACACCTTATCCAAGTAGGTACTCTGACTATGTCCAATTAGTCTTTTACTCCTTTCTCTTAATATCCTTATCCCTAGGATATAGGCAGCTTCCTCTAGGTCCTTCATAGCAAAGCACTTCCCAAGCCAGGACTTAACCTCCTGCAAGGTTGGGATGTCATTCCCTATAAGTAGTATGTCATCTACATACAACACCAAGAAGCTAACTATACTCCCACTAGCTCTGACATACACGCAAGACTCATCTTCACTTCTCAAGAAGCCAAACTCTTTGACCTTCTCATCAAAACAAAGATTCCAGCTACGAGATGCTTGTTTTAATCCATAAATGGATTTCGCAAGCTTGCATACTCTATTAGGGTACTCTGCACTGACAAAACCCTCTGGCTGATTCATGTACACATCCTCAGCCAACTTTCCATTAAGAAAAGCGGTTTTGACATCCATTTGCCATATTTCATAATCATGAAATGCAACAATGGCTAACATAACCCTAACAGACTTAATCTTTGCTACCGGTGCGAAGGTTTCATCATAATCAATATCCTGAGTCTGAGTAAAACCCTTCGCAACCAGTCGCGCCTTATAAGTATGCACTTTTCCTTCCATGTCGGTCATCTTCTTGAAGATCCATTTGTACCCGACTGTTTTACGGCCTAGTACATTGCCAACCAAGTTCCAAAATTGATTGTCAACCATGGACTGTATCTCGCTGTCCATAGCCTCCTTCCATTTAGCAGACTCCGGGCCTGCCATGGCTTCCTTAACACTGCTAGGTTCATCCAAATTTATCAGTGTACTATCGCTGATAAATGTATCACCATCCGTAGTAATATGAAAGCCATAATAAAATGCAGGTGTGTTCCTAACCCGTGTGTGTGACAACCTGAAATTTCCATTATGTACAAACTATATCACTTCAATAGAAGTTATAGCAGTCACAGTTGATTTTCAGACTTTTTGCGTAGGTTTGAGTAATTCAGGGTTTACACTTCAGGAAATATCAGGAGAGTGGGTGAACTAGGGTTTTGTGAAACACTGTTATTCCAACACTCTATTATATTAGAGATCATTTCTGGAATAAAAATATTTTCTGCCAAAAATATCTCAGGACTATAAATAGATTTCTGAACCAAATTCATTCATTATTCACATTTCCAACTAGAGAAAAGCCATTTTCTCCCTCACGGATCTTCGGGTTTTTATCCCATATCGTGAGTACCTCTTTCTAGTGGTGTTAGAATGCTTATTATGTG
Organism: Lactuca sativa; assembly: GCF_002870075.4. Taxonomy (NCBI): domain Eukaryota; kingdom Viridiplantae; phylum Streptophyta; class Magnoliopsida; order Asterales; family Asteraceae; genus Lactuca; species Lactuca sativa. The sequence continues at coordinate 247,985,878 of NC_056623.2, read as the reverse complement.
TTTATAACATGAGTTAGATGGCTAAATCATTAGATCTAGGAGTTTACTCCCCAAGGTGTTCTTGGGCGGTAAACTACCGAAACAAAGGCAAAACCGACCCTTGTGTTATACAACTACCCTAGACTTATTTGTATATGTATTTAGGACAAGAAAACAATCAAGAAACACAAACACATGGGAGTTCACGGCCCAAGAGGAATCTTAGGCCGTAAACTCCATTGTAATGGACAAAAGGGTGTTTTTAAAACACCTAAAGCCCTAGACCTTTACATAGAATTGTTTCCCATTAAATCTGAGGCTTAAACACATAAGAATCACATTTCAAAGTGAGTTTACGGCCATGACATGGTTAATTTAATAGATTTCACATGCTACAAAATGTGATGCATGAAATGGTTTTACGTCTTAAAAACACATTGTTACCAAATGTTTTACCTTTGAAATGTTTATTAAAATGACATCAAGTCATTGTTAATTATTGTTCAAAACCCATAAGATGTCTTAGAAAACCATTTTACATTCTTGAACTAAACTATGCATATACACTTATATTCTTATATATGTCTTGATGTTATAGTTCACATCTTTCATTTACTTTCCCACACCCTTGAGTAGTAAGAGTGTATAAACCTACATGATCAACAAGTTATATTACAGTAAATTATCATAGGGATAATTTGAAGATATCAAACATTACTTCTATTACAAGGAATCACACAAGAGTCAGTTCATTCGTGAGTCTATACTAGTACATTACCTGATACATGAGTACTTACAGATGTTTACCTGATACATGAGTACATATACATATACTTACCTGTTACATGAACACACTTACATGAATATCATACAGGAACACTGTTACATAGATGCATTAATGTGTATTCACTTACCTGGATACTTGTACTTAGAACAACGAGGATAATTTATTAGTACTTTCTGTGTAAATTATCTTTCCTATCCCGGTTCAATGGGATATCTAGGCGGGACTTACCATTCCGAACCCTACTGATTAGCACCAGTGGTCGATGACCATCTATGGAGGTCTAAGGTTACTACTTATATTAGGTAGATTGATCGGGACTAACCCTTCCACCCACCTGCTGCTGCTACAGAGGACAATTGGACAATCTTCGGATGTTCATTAGGTTATACCTTTCGCTTATTGCGATGATGTGTTACTCCTAGTACCCAGCGATGACACTTACATTAATACTTTTGGACAATCATCGGATGTTCATTAGGTTACATATTTCGCTTAATGCGATGTTTTGTTATTCCTAGTACCCAGTGACAACACTTACAATAGTACATTTTCCTGTTTACTTTATTTTGTGATACATTCACATAAACAATGAGTTAGACTAAGCACTTTTAGTACTAGTCAATATAAAGGAAAAACTATCATTTTACAAACAAAACATTCGGGTGTTGGTAGAAGACTACATCTCAAACTGATAGAAAATAAGGGATTTTCTAGGGTTTTTCATACGTACATCAACATTTTCATTTAACAATTTACATGGCCTTCATAACAGATTTTCACAAACAAGGAAATGACACTTATATACTTATGAATTCACCAGCTTTAAAGCTGATACTCGCTTTCAAAATAACTTGTATTCTCATGTCATCAGTAGACAGGTACGGAGGACAGGTTTTGAGAAGACGGAGCAGACAAGTCTCGTCTTTTATTTTGATTGTATAGTTTTGGTGTCTTACTACTATGAAAGAACACACATGTATTAAAACTTTACTTGTAATGCAATGGATGATGTTGTTGCTTGTTTATTATATTAAACTGTTGTAATACTGTACACGACGTCCTCCACCCCTGAACGTTTCCGCGGTTCGTGGTTTTGGGGTGTGACAGATTGGTATCAGAGCATTGTTTATAGTGAATATAGTATATCAACCCATAAAAGATATACTAACTATAAATACATGGGTTTAAAACACTCTGTCTAAGAGTTATACTTATAAATAATAAAATATTTAAGTAAGTATACGTTCCTGCATTCATACTAAAATCAGTGTCACAATGACAAGAACAAAAGTATTATGATTGTTGAATATCACAAGTAAGCCTGGGGATATATGTTCAGTCTTGGGAATGGCATAGCCTGATCAACTGTGCTGGTCCGAGGAGTGATTAGCATATACCCAAGAATGGTTGTGATGTGGCAACAAGTCTAAAAAAAACGTACCAACACAACCATAAAGAAATACCATAGGGGTATTTGGTCTTACTGTAATTATCTTAGTCAGTTCGTCTATTTAGCTATTTCTTATAATCCCTTTTCTCGCGTAGAATAAAATGGCTGGATTTCACCACAGCGATCTGTACTTCCCGAACCAAGGCAATGTTGGTTCGCTAGAGGCAGAACCAGGAGATGATCACCCAATCCCATTGGATGATCACCATGCTGAGGGTTTTTCCGATAGTTCTGACTCGGAGCCAGAAGTCAACAACCTACCCCCAGCTGCTCAAAACCCAAACCTGAACCCCCGCCCTGTGTTTCAAGGACCCACACCTCTATGGGCCACAAACTTGATTACATGGAGTCATGAACAGGCTCAGCCCATTCCCTATAATGGGGACCGAAGTTTCTACAACCTCACTGAAGGAGGTTCTGCTGATAGAGTCCTACCCATCATGGTGCGTAGGATTTCTCGGAACACGATAATGGCTCAGGCGACTATCAATCAAGTTTTGGAAGTTGACGCCAACTCTGGTGTTAACACTGTCCACATTCGCCAACTAGAGTCTGCTCATGAAAGGACTCTGGTTCGCAATGCAAATCTGCAGAGGGAACGTGCTGAAACCCGAGCTGAATTTAGAGAACTTCGAGCTCAGCAAGCAAGGTCGGACAGGCGTATAAGGGACATTGAACGTCTACAGTCGGGATCGAGGACTCATGCAAACAGCTCTCGTCGCCGATAGAAGCTCGTCGACTCATCTTTTGGATATAACCTAGTTTATGTAAAACTTTGGTCTAATTTCCTATATGTATAAATCTTAGACGTGTTAGGTCTTGATCTAGTCTTAATTCTGTCAAAATTTTCCATATTGGTTGATGTAAGGCCTACTTCTAGGCCATTTTCCCGAACTTGTTACATCTGTAATTCCAGTATTATTGACAGATATCTAATCTTATGGAAATTATTATCCAAATGCTATCTTCTTCATTTAGTCATTCTATTCATTTTTTTGTTGGACTATGGGGAGTTAGTCCATGAGACACATTCACTAATCATTTATTCTTATCCATGTCGTCATCTTTTAAACGTATAGTTAAAGATGCCGCCACGCAGGAATCCCAAGCGTAATCCGAACAACGAAACACCGATACCACCACCTGTACCCGTTCAACCACCTAATACTTTCGATGCCAACATGTTCCAGGCAGCTTTCACAGCAGCAGTTGCAGCTGCTGTGTCAGCAATCAACGCTCCTGTCCCTAGTGGATCGGGAACAGGTGCACCTCCATTGAACCACGGCGAAAGCCATGGATACCCGCGGGAATGCACCTACAAGGACTTCACTAATGCCAAACCCCGCAGCTTCAATGGAACTGGGGGTGTTATGGTGTTGAGACAAGGTCAAGTTTGCCGCTTGTACCTTCTCTGACAGAGCACTAACATGGTGGAACAGCCATGTTAACTATCTAACATTGGTGGTGGCATATTCCATCGGCTGGGAAAAGTTGAAAGACATGCTGATGAAAGAATACTGTCCTCGAAGTGAAATACAAAAACTCGAGCAAGAATTCTGGGGTCTACAAATGGTTGGATCCGACATCACGACCTGCACAAATAGGTTCTGTGATCTGGAAAACTTATGCCCTGATATGGTTGCTCTCCCGAGCAAAAAGATAGAGAGATATATCTGGGGACTGTCGCCCCAGATCCAGTCAAGTGTGATCGCTTCCAGGCCTATTACTTTTGATAGCGCCAAGGAACTGGCACAATCTCTCATCGATCACCGGAAACCTAAGAACACTACAATCCCTACACCTGTACCACAAAAGTCCAACCCCGACCCCAACAACAAGAAGGGGGGAATAAAAGGAAAAAAGGGGCTTTGCAAGGATCGTCCAATAAACAACAACTTATGGCGATCAATGCTGCCACAGTGACTCCTGTTGTCCCTGCGAACCCCTTACCAGCAAAAACTTATGCTGGGTCTCTCCCGAAGTGCAGCAAGTGCAACTTCCACCACCGCGGGCCTTGCAGGGAGATGCAATGCACCAACTGCAATAAGAAGGGGCACATAGCCCGTTTCTGCCAAACTCCAACAGCTCAACCCGCCTAAGTTCCTAATGCCGATATGGGCCAAACTAGCTACGGTTGTGGCGAGGTGGGACACTACAAGAGGAACTGCCCTAAAGCGGGGATGGCTGGAGGAGTGGGAAGAGTTATGGCCCAAGGCCACGAGGAAGCAGTAGCTGATCCTACGATAGTTACTGGTACGTTCCTCCTCGATAACTCATATGTTTGCATACTTTTCGATAGTGGAGCCGAGAAAAGTTTTGTAAGTCACAAATTTGCACACATGCTTAAACAAAAACCATGTGCATTAGATAATTCATTCACGGTAGAAATGGCTAACAGGAAAACAGAGAGTACAAACTGCATATACGTAGGTTGTACCTTAACTTTAGATGGCCATACTTTCAAGATAGATCTCATTCCAGTCCCAATTAAATGTTTCGACGTTATCATCGGTATGGATTGGTTGATTCTTCTTCGTGCCGACATCATGTGCTTTGAAAAAGCAATTCGTCTTAACCTTCCTAACATCGAAACCTTAATTATCTACGACGACAAACCTAGTACAAGCCTTCGTATCATATCGTGCATTCAAGCCCAGAAGTGCTTACGAAAGGAATATCATGCATTCCTAGCACACGTCGTCGATACCAGTCAAGAACTGAAAGAAATCCAGAAAATCCCAGAAGTACGCGACTTTCCCGACATATTCCCAGAAGAACTTCCCGGTTTACCACCACAACGCCAAGTCGAGTTCAGAATCGACTTAGTGCCAGGGGCTACCCCCGTAGCCAAATCTCCTTATCGTCTGGCACCGGCTGAAATGCAGGAACTTTCCAGTCAACTTAACGAACTTCTCAAGAAGGGATTCATTCGACCAAGCTTCTTACCATGGGGAGCACCGGTCTTGTTCGTCAAGAAGAAAGATGGATCGTTTCGCATGTGCATCGACTATAGAGAACTCAACAAACTTACCATTAAAAATCGTTATCCCTTGCCCCGCATTGACGATTTGTTTGATCAACTTCAAGGAGCCAACTACTTCTCGAAGATAGATCTGCGATCCGGATATCACCAACTACGAGTGTTAGAGGAGGATGTTCCCAAGATAGCCTTCCGAACTCGTTATGGGCACTACGAGTTTGTAGTGATGCCATTCGGATTAACTAACACACCCGCAGTATTCATGGATCTGATGAATAGGGTGTGTCGTCCTTACTTGGATCAGTTCGTCATCATCTTCATTGATGACATACTCATCTACTCTCGAAGTAAGGAAGAACATAGTCAACATCTCCATAAAATCTTAGAAACATTGCGATCGGAGAAGCTCTACACGAAGTTCTCCAAGTGCGAATTTTGGATTCAGCGAGTCGAATTTTTGGGCCATGTGGTTAGCGAAGAAGGTATACACGTGGACCCTTCCAAAATTAAGGCCATCGAGAACTGGTCAGCACCAAAGACACCTACCAAAATTTGTCAATTTCTAGGTCTAGCTGGCTACTATCGCAGGTTCATTCAGAACTTCTCCAGCATAGCGAAACCTCTTACAACCCTGACCCAGAAAGGTGTGACATTTGACTGGGAGGAGAAACAGGAAAGAGCGTTCTAAACGCTTAAACGAGCCTTGTGCACCGCCCCGATACTATCCCTTCCCGAAGGGATAGAAGAATTCATTGTCTATTGCAATGCATCCAATCAAGGACTCGGATGTGTTCTGATGCAGCGAGGTAAAGTCATCGCCTATGCCTCGAGACAGCTGAAGACACATGAGGTTGACTACACAACCCATGATCTGGAACTAGAAGCAGTTGTGTTTGCTCTGAAGATCTGGCGACATTACCTATATGGTACAAAAAGCACGATCTTTACGGACCATAAGAGTCTACAACACATTTTCGACCAGAAAGAGCTCAACATGAGATAACGACGGTGGGTCGAGCTATTGAGTGATTACGAATGCGAAATTCGTTATCATCCGGGTAAAGCCAATGTAGTAGTCGACGCCCTTAGTCTGAAAGAATATTCTGGTCGTAGGGTCAAATCTTTGACTCTAACTATCCATTCACACTTGTCCATGCAAATAAAGGAGGCTCAGCTCGACACTTTGAAACCTGAAAACATGGCGGGTGAATCCCATAGAGGGATGGATAAGAACTTGGAAGTCAAGGGTGGCGGAGCCTTATACCTCATGGATCAGATCTGGACACCGAAACACGGTGGCTTCAGAGACTTGGTCATGACCGAAGCTCACAACACTCGTTATTCCGTCCACCCGAGTTCAGATAAGATGTATCTGGATCTTAAAAAGTTATACTGGTGGCCTAACATGAAAGCAGATATTGCTACCTTTGTGAGTAAATGCCTTACTTGCGCAAAGGTCAAGGTCGAATACCAGAAACCCTCCGGCCTCCTACAACAACCGGAGATACCAGAATGGAAGTGGGAGCGGATCACTATGGATTTCATAACCAAGTTGCCCAAGACGACGGGTGGACTTGATTCCATATGGGTCATCGTCAATAGACTGACCAAGTCTGCACACTTCCTACCAATCAAAGAAATAGACAAGATGGAGAAACTTACCTGAACATACATTAGGGAGATTGTAAGGCTGCACGGTGTTCCTTTATCTATCATCTCAGACCGAGATAGTAGATTCACTTTGAGGTTCTGGCAGTCATTACAAAATTCCCTAGGAACTAGGTTGGACATGAGTACAGCCTACCATCCACAAACCGACGGGCAAAGTGAGAGGACTATCCAAACCTTAGAAGATATGTTGCGTGCCTGTGTGATTGACTTTGGAAAAGCTTGGGATACCCATTTACCTCTTGTCGAATTTTCCTACAACAACAGTTATCACACGAGCATAAAGGCAGCTCCATTCGAGGCCCTCTAAGGCCGAAAGTGCAGATCCCCTCTGTGTTGGGCTGAAGTGGGTGATACCCAGTTAGCTAAGGGACGAGTTCCCGAAAGCACTCTCACGGGTCCGGAGATCATTCGGGAAACGACAAAGAAGATCGTTCAAATTCGTGAACGATTGAAACCCTTTAGAGACCGACAGAAAAGCTACGCTGACAAGCGTAGGAAACCATTGGAGTTCCAGGTGGGCGACCGAGTCCTACTGAAGGTCCCACCCTGGAAGGGCTTGATACGATTAGGAAAGCATGGGAAGCTCAATCCAAGATACATAGGGCCTTTCGAGATTCTCGCGAGAATCGGCCCTATAGCTTACAAACTCAATCTACCACAAGAACTCAGTAACGTACATCCTACCTTCCACATGTCGAACTTGAAAAAGTGTCTATCCGATGAGACTCTTGTTATTCCACTCGACGAGATCGAGATCAACGAGAGCCTCAACTTCATGGAGGAACGAGTAGAGATCATGGACCGAGAGGTCAAGCAAACAAAGCAGAGCCGTATCCCGATAGTGAAGGTGTGCTGGAACGCAAAGCGTGGACCGAAATTCACTTGGGAACGTGAGGATCAGATGAAACTGAAATACCCTCACCTTTTCGCTTAGTTATTTGTAACTTCTTATTTGCTTAAATTCTAATTTCGGGACGAAATTCCTTCTAACAGGGGGATGATGTGACAACCCGAAATTTCCATTATGTACAAACTATATCACTTCAATAAAAGTTATAGCAGTCACAGTTGATTTTCAGACTTTTTGCGTAAGTTTGAGTAATTCAGGGTTTACACTTCAGGAAATATCAGGAGAGTGGGTGCACTAGGGTTTTGAGCAACATTGTTATTCCAACACTCTATTATATTAGAGATCATTTCTGGAATAAAAATATTTTCTGCCAAAAATATCTCAGGACTATAAATAGATTTCTGAACCAAATTCATTCATTATTCACATTTCCAACTAGAGAAAAGCCATTTTCTCTCTCACGGATCTTCGGGTTTTTATCCCATATCGTGAGTACCTCTTTCTAGTAGTGTTAGAATGCTTATTATGTGTTTATAACATGATTTAGATGGCTAAATCATTAGATCTAGGAGTTTACTCCCCAAGGTGTTCTTGGGCGGTAAATCCCGAAACAAAGCCAAAACCGACCCTTGTGTTATACAACTACCCTAGACGCATTTGTATATGTATTTAGGACAAGAAAACAATCAAGAAACACAAACACATGGGAGTTCACGGCCCAAGAGCAATCTTAGGCCGTAAACTCCATTGTAATGGACAAAAAGGTGTTTTTAAAACACCTAAAGCCCTAGACCTTTACATAGAATTGTTTCCCATTAAATCTAAGGCTTAAACACATAAGAATCACATTTCAAAGTGAGTTTACAGCCATGACATGGTTCATGAGCCGTAAACTCATTAAAGGGGCACCAAAGTGTGTCAATGGTCTTCATATGCAAGGAATAAAAGTCTAGAACCTATACCACAAGTGCAAGAGACTTGAAAACATCAAAAACACACCATACTTAGAGTTTACGGCCGTAAACTCTAAGGGGAATGGCCTTAGGGCCGTAAACTCCTAAATGGAGTGTTTCTAGACCTTAAACCCTTCCAAGGACTTAGCCACCAAGTTGGAATAATTCTAGGAATCATTAGGGACTTCAAAACACACCAAACCCCCATGGTTAGGAGTTTACGGCCGTAAACTCAAGAGTTTACAACCGTAAACTCCATGTGTGATGGTATATGGGGAGTAAACTCACACATAGGGTCCTTTGGAACCCTAAACACAAGTACCTTGTCCCACAATAGCTTAGATGCAATCCTTTAGGCTTAAAACACTTATATAAAGTGTTTATTATGTCTAGGATGTCTTAACTTTATCAATTAGTGATTTAAGACTAATTGAATTCATACATGTGTGATTATATGTTCATTAGGATCGTAGTGTGTGTACAAGTCCTCGCTTGACACCTAGCAATCCTATACCGTTCAGTTCATCCCAATCACCAACTACAGGTGAGTTCATACCCCTAACCAATATTTTAAATGATTTTAAATGCTTTAATGGGGGGGGGGGAATACAAGTAGAAACAAACATTTTATTGAATCATTGATATGTATTTTATAACTGTGTTTGTCATTTAACAGATTTCACATGCTACAAAATGTGATGCATGAAATGGTTTTACGTCTTAAAAACACATTGTTACCAAATGTTTTACCTTTGAAATGTTTATTAAAATGACATCAAGTCATTGTTACTTATTGTTCAAAACCCATAAGATGTCTTACAAAACCATTTTACATTCTTGAACTAAACTATGCATATACACTTATATTCTTATATATGTCTTGATGTTATAGTTTACATCTTTCATTTAGTTTCCCACACCCTTGAGTAGTAAGAGTGTATACACCTACATGATCAACCAGTTATATTACAGTAAATTATCATAGGGATAATTTGAAGATATCAAACATTACTTCTATTATAAGGAATCACACAAGAGTTAGTTCATTCATGAGTCTATACTAGTACATTACCTGATACATGAGTACTTACAGATGTTTACCTGATACATGAGTACATATACATATACTTACCTGTTACATGAACACACTTACATGAATATCATACAGGAACACTGTTACATAGGTGCATTATCCTGTATTCACTTATTTGGATACTTGTACTTAGAACTACGAGGATAATTTATTAGTACTTTCTGTGTAAATTATCTTTCCTATCCCGGTTCAATGGGATATCTAGGCGGGACTTACCATTCCAAACCCCACTGATTAGCACCAGTGGTCAATGACCATCTACGGAGGTCTAAGGTTACTACTTATATTAGGTAGATCAATTGGGACTAACCCTTCCACCCACCTGCTGCTACTACAGAGGACAATTGGACAATCTTCGGATGTTCATTAGGTTATACCTTTCGCTTATTGCGTAATGTGTTACTCCTAGTACCCAGCGATGACACTTACATTAATACTTCTGTACATCTTCAGATGTTCATTAGGTTACATATTTTGCTTAATGCGATGTTTTGTTAGTCCTAGTACCTAGTGACAACACTTACAGTAGTACATTTTCCTGTTTACTTTATTTTGTGATACATTCACATAATCGATGAGTTAGACTAAGCACTTTTAGTACTAGTCAATATAAAGGACAAACTATCATTTTACAAACAAAACATTCGGGTCTTGGTAGAAGACTACATCTCAAACTGATAGAAAATAAGGGATTTTCTAGGGTTTTTCATACGTACATCAACATTTTCATTTAACGATTTACATGACCTTCATAACAGATTTTCACAAACAGGGAAGTGACACTTATATACTTATGAATTCACCAGCTTTAAAGCTGATACTCGCTTTCAAAATAACTTGTATTCTCAGGTCATCAGTAGACAGGTACGGAGGCCAGGTTTTGAGAAGACAGAGCAAACAAGTCTTGTCTTTTATTTTGATTGTATATTTTTGGTGTCTTACTACAATGAAAGAACACACATGTATTAAAACTTTACTTGTAACACAATGGATGATGTTGTTGCTTATTTATTATATTACACTGTTACGATACTGTACACGACGTCCTCCACCCCTGAACGTTTCCGCCGTTCGTGGTTTTGGGGTGTGACAGTGTGGTACACCTCGGAGGTACAGACTCATCAGCTGGCTCAACAGGAGTTCCCTCCTCAAGTTGATTGCTTGTGTCTGAGGTTCCTTCACCAATTGATTCTTGAATTTCTTCAAGATCAATTTGCCTCCCACTGTCTCCTTGGCTTATAAATTCTCTCTCACGAAAGACCCCTCTTCTTGCTATAAAGACCACATTCTCACTGGGTCTGTAGAAGAGGTAACCGAAGGATTTCTGTGGATAGCCGATGAAAATACACCTTTCACTTCGGGGTTCGAGCTTATCATGAGTCTCACGCCTCACGAAAACTTCACAACCCCAAATCTTGATGTGGTCTAAATTGGGAACCTTCCCAGTCCACATCTCATGAGGTGTTTTGGTAACCTTCTTTGTAGGGACTAGATTAAGGATATGGGCGGCAGTCTCTAAGGCATACCCCCAAAAAGAGATTGGTAGCGAAGCTCGACTCATCATAGAGAGAACCATGTCTAACAAGGTTTGATTACGCCTCTCAGCTACACCATTTAGCTGTGGTGTCCTGGGAGGAGTCAATTGTGAGACAATCCCACACTCCTTAAGATTGTCAAGGAACTCGGTACTAAGATACTCACCGCCTCGATCAGATCGAAGCATCTTAATGTTCCTGCCCAATTGATTTTCTACTTCCTGTTTGAATTCCTTAAACCTTTCAAAGGTTTCTGACTTATGTTTGATCAAGTAGAAATAACCATATCTACTAAAATCATCAATAAAAGTCACATAATACCAATTAGCATCCCTTGTGGCGGTTTTGAATGGCCCACATACATCAGTGTGTATTAGGTCCATCAAACCCTCACCCATTTCACAAGTTCTAGTGAAGGGCGATTTTGTCATCTTTCCAAGTAGACAAGATTCACAACTATCATCCGACTTAAGGTCGAATGACTCCAAGACTCCACTCTTTTGGAGTTGGCCTATGCGTTTCTTGTTTACATGTCCAAGACGACAATGCCACAATGATGCTTTATGTAGGCTAGTAGAATAATCAATATACAACACATTATTTCCTAAGTTGTCTACAATCGATACAGTTTCATACACACCATCACTAGGTAATGCTTTAAAATAAAACACATTATTAAAGAAAGCATTAATACCACCACATCCATTATCAAACGAAAAGGTAAAACCTTATTTGTACAAAGCTGGAAAGGAAATAATATTCCTCGCCATTTCAGATTAGTACACACATTTATTCAAGTCTAATTTTAACCCATTATTCAGCAACAAAGTATAAACTCCAATCTTGGAAACAGGCGAAGCCTTCCTATTCCCCATGATCAAGTTAATCTTCCCGTGCTCCACATCCTCACTTCTTCTTAGACCCTACAAATCAGAATATATGTGAATACCACATCCTGTATCAAGCACCCAAGAGTTAGAATATGGTGAGTAATTAGACAATATTGTGTAAATACCTGCATGGTTGGGTTTCACTTTCCCACCCTTTAGATCCTGCAAGTACTTAGGGCAGTTTCGCTTCCAGTGCCCCTTATACAGGCAATAGTAGCAATCAGCATCCTTGGGAATGGCAGAAGGAGTGACAAAACCGCTCTTGGTCCTTGATGAGGTGCCTTCAAGAGACTTTCCCTTGGTACCCTTCGAAGGGGACTTCCTCTTTTTCCCTTTTCCTTGCCCGATAGCCAAAACAGGGGTAGATGTTGGAGTAGGAGTAGTAGAGGCAACAACCGCCTTGCCCTTAAGACCGGTTTCAGCAGTCTTTAAGAGTCCTTGAAGTTTGCTAAGGGTAATTTCCTCCTTGTTCATATGATATTGTTGGGTTTTGAGCATTCTAACACTCCTAAGTGTACATGCAACCCTAAATACCTTGGATCTATGTTTTCTCTATTATACATGCAAATAGGAACTTCCAAGGTATTATCCTAATCTAGCATACAAAACAATGACTATATCAAGATAGAATACATACCTCTTGATGTAGAAAGTCTTCATGAAGCTTGAGTGCCTAGTGCCCCAAGTGTGACACCTCAAATGGAATCACAATCATCAAATACACTTAGAATAGCTTGAGAGAATTCTACACTTCAAGAAATCGGCTAACCCTCTCTAGAATAGTACTAGTGCCGATTTTGCCAAGAATAATATCTTTATATAGTGTTACAATTAGGGCAAACCCTAATTGTCATGACTTTCCATTTCCTTGGATCCATGGGTTCAAATACACCATGGAGCATCCATGGACCATCCTATGGGTTTTAGCCCAACTTGATTATCCATGGAGCATTAGCCCACTATACAAGTATGGATGATTTACACAATCAACCCATATATTTAATTAGTCTTCTTTTGATCACTTAATTAATCCTAGATTAATTCTTGATCAATACTAATTAAATAATCTTATTATTCTTATTATTAATATACTAGAACTTATAATATATTAATAACCATAAGTCTCTTATTTCTCTCATTATAGTCTATCCAAGTGCATGATGGTATGCAACCCAAATGGACCATGCCGGGTCGGGTCAAGTCTTACCAATTATAGTTATGGACTTAGACATTAATCCAACAGTCTCCCACTTGGATAAGTCTAAAACTATTATTGCGTATGACTTCAGGAACCAACTGGCAATCGTAGCTCTCAAAAGCTTCTGTCGAACTCTGACCTTTGTCAATGACTTGTCCATTAGATAAGGGATCTTATATTCCTCCATTCTAGATATCATATGGACTGAGACATGGATTATAATCATTCTCTCTGTCCATTTGTTGTTTCCCGATTTCCGATTTATGACGACTGACTAATTGAACAAATCAAATCAGTCCTGGCCCGGCCGAGCACTTCCATTTGTCATCATCAAATCATCGAGGGGCCCACAGATATCGCTTTTATCCCGAAGGTAAAAGGAACGGATAAACTTTGACTCATATGGCTTGTTCTACTACTTGTTGAATCATACACAAAGGCACGTTTTATAGCACCGAGTTACCAAATGCGTTTTCGTGCTATCAATGTACTATCAACTCATAGTAACAACTCATATCTCTAGGTTTGAAGAATATAAGATATTATCGTCTCATGATCACTCGTGATAAAATCCATGAAGTGATTCCAATGAGCGCGGGTTGAATCCAATACTCAGAACTTATGAGCACTCATGATTGTTGTAGCCTTGTCCAACACCTTAGACCTCTACTGTTGGGTTTTGAGCAATCTAACACTTCCTAAGTGTGCATGCAACCCTAATAAACCTTGGATCTATGTTTGTCTAAATACATGCAAAATAATAATTTTCCAAGGTTTATAACCTATCTAACATGGCATGGGGAACATTTCAACATAAAAGAGTTAGAAGAGATTACATACCTTTTGTTGTGTTGGGTTCTTAGGAGTTTGAGGGCCAAGCACCAATAGTGTGAATGCCTCAAATGGAATCACAAACACCACAAACTCTTGGAAAACTTTAAGAGAGTATACACACTCTTGTATTTTCGGCCACACACATGCACACACACACTAGAACACTAGCTTTCTCTTAGGCTATCTTAGGCTCATTTTCATGCTCCATAAGCATGCTTATATAGTATGCATGGTTAGGGTGAAACCCTAATAACCCATGTCTTTTCCTATTCCAAGGATCCATGGGTTAAAAGCTCCATGGATCATCCATGGACTTCCACATAAGCCTAGCCCATTAACAAATGAGTATTAGCCCACACTATATAAAACAAATAGCCCATAATTTAATTAGTATTCCTTTTAATCTCTAAATTAATCCATAATTAATTTAAGACTAAAACTAATTAAATAACGTAACTTCATATTAATATATTATAACTCATAATATATTAATAAACATATGTGTATAACTCTCATAAAATTATCCATAATAGTTTGGATGAGATGCAACCCAAATGGACCATGCCGGTCGGGTCAAGTATATACCAAATAAGTTATGGACTTAGACACCTTATCCAACAGACTCCCACTTGGATAAGTCTAATAACTATATTTGCCTATAACTTCAGGAACCAACCAACAATCGTAGCTCTCGAAAACTCCCTCGAACAATGAAGACTCTGTCGAACTATGAAGCGCCATTTTAGATAAGTGATCACATAATCCTCTGTTCTCATGATATCAGCCGGACAAACACATGGAACTAAGTCTTGCTTATTGTCTAGCAGTTGTTTCTCGATTATCCGATTTGTTTGACGAAGAACTTCACTGAACACATCGGTTTAGTTCTGACCAGGCCTGGTATATGGGTCAACACAAAATCATCGAGGGGCCCGGATATCGCTTCTATTTCTAGAAGGAACAGATAAACTTCGACTGATATGCTTGTTCTACTACTTATTGAATTGTACACAAAGGCACGTTTTATAACATCAAGTTACTGATGCGTTTACGTGCAATCAATGCACAACCAACTCATAGGTAACAACTCATATCTCTAGGTTTAAAGATTTATATGATGTTATCGTCTCACGATCACTCGAGATAAATTCCATGAAGTGATACAAGTGAGCGTGGGTTTATACCAATACTCATAACTTATGAGTACTCATGAATGTTGCAGCAACCATTGCCATGCCTAAACACCTTTAAGGCATCTACAAACCCAATTCATGACAATCTTGATTCATACCTACTTCCGACGTATGATCGATTGTGGAGGTTTGAACAAATTAATTATTCTGGAAGTCAAAACATGCAAAACTGAAACAATAGTAAATAATTGACAATGATAGTAACACTTTACTCATAAATAAATCACAAATTTTATTCATCATCAAACGTCGATTACATTTTACAAGTTTCAGGAAAACTATCTAATCTGTAAAACTAATATCGTCCCTCAGCCCGATGCGTCTCGCATGCTGAAAGTGCTTAACCCTCGTCAGTCCCTTCGTAAGGGGATCTGCAGGATTCTCATCTGACGATATCCTCCTTGTCACAAGGAGTCCTTCTTCAATCTTGTGCCTTATGAAGTGATATTTTCTGTCAATGTGTCGGGATCTGCCATGATCTCTTGGTTCCTTGGCTAAGGTAACCGCAGCATTGTTGTCACAGAAAATCTCTATAGGTTCCTTAATAGCTGGTACAACTCCAAGGTCTCCGATGAAGTTCTTTAGCCATATCGCCTCCTTCGCTGCTTCACTCGCTGCTATATACTCTGATTCACAAGTCGAATCAGCCACCGTCTCCTGCTTGGAACTCTTCCAAGAAATTGCCCCTCCATTTAAGGTAAAGATCCAGCCCGACTGAGAGCGGAAATTATCCCTATCAGTCTGAAAACCAGCGTCACTATACCCTAATATTCTCAAGTCATCACTGCCACCAAGGGTAAGGACCCAATCCTTAGTCCTCCGCAGGTACTTGAGAATGTTCTTTACCGCGGTCCAATGAGCCTTGCCAGGGTTCCCCTGATACCTGCTGACCATGCTCAAAGCAAATGCCACATCAGGACGGGTACAAGTCATAGCATACATGATCGAGCCAACTGCGGAAGCATATGGTAATTGGCTCATCTCAGCTATCTCAGCCTCTGTACTCGGACTCTGAGTCTTACTCAGTTTGGTATTGCTTTGGATCGGTAAATCTCCTTTCTTGGAATTCTCCATGTTGAACCTTTTCAACACCTTATCCAAGTAGATACTCTGACTAAGTCCAATTAGTCTTCTACTCCTTTCTCTTAATATCCTTATCCCTAGGATATAGGTAGCCTCCCCTAGGTCCTTCATAGCAAAGCACTTCCCAAGCCAGGACTTAACCTCCTGCAAGGTTGGGATGTCATTTCCTATGAGTAGTATGTCATCCACATACAGTACCAAGAAGCTAACTATACTCCCACTAGCTCTGACATACACGCAAGACTCATCTTCGCTTCTCAAGAAGCCAAACTCTTTTACCTTCTCATCAAAACAAAGATTCCAGCTACGAGATGCTTGCTTTAATCCATAAATGGATTTCTTAAGCTTGCATACTCTATTAGGGTACTCTGCATTGACAAAACCCTCTGGATGATTCATGTACACATCCTCAGCCAACTTTCCATTAAGGAAAGCGGTTTTGACATCCATTTGCCATATTTCATAATCATGAAATGCTGCAATGGCTAACATAACCCTAATAGACTTAATCTTGGCCACCGGCGAGAAGGTTTCATCATAATCAATACCTTGAGTTTGAGTAAAACCCTTCGCAACCAGTCGAGCCTTATAAGTATGCACTTTTCCTTCCATGTCGGTCTTCTTTTTGAAGATCCATTTGCACCCGACTGTTTTACGGCCTGGTACATTGTCAACCAAGTTCCAAACTTGATTGTCATACATGGACTGTATCTCGCTGTCCATAGCCTCCTTCCATTTAGCAGACTCCGGGCCTGCCATGGCTTCCTTAACACTGCTAGGTTCATCCAAATTTACTAGTGTACTATCACTAATAAACGTATCACCTTCCGTAGTAATATGAAAACCATAATAAAACGAAGGTGTGTTCCTAACCCGTGTGGAACGTCTCGGAGGTACAGACTCGTCAGCTGGATCAACAGGAGTTTCTACCTCAGGTTGATTGCTAGTGTCTGAGGTTCCTTCACCAATTGATTCTTGAATTTCTTCAAGATCAATCTGCCTCCCACTGTCTCCTTGGCTTATAAATTCTTTCTCGCGAAAGATCCCTCTTCGTGCTACAAAGACCACATTCTCACTGGGTCTGTAGAAAAGGTAACCGAAGGATTTCTGTGGGTAGCCGATGAAAATACACCTTTCACTTCGAGGTTCAAGCTTATCATGAGTTTCACGCCTCACGAATGCTTCGCAACCCCAAATTTTGATGTGGTCCAAATTGGGAACCTTCCCAGTCCACATTTCATGAGGTGTTTTGGTAACCTTCTTTGTAGGGACTAGATTAAGGATATGGGCGGCAGTCTCTAAGGCATACCCCCAAAAAGAGATTGGTAACGAAACTCGACTCATCATAGAGCGAACCATGTCCAACAAGGTACGATTACGCCTCTCAGCTACACCATTCAGCTGTGGTGTCCTGGGAGGAGTCAATTGTGAGACAATCCCACACTCCTTAAGATAGTCAAGGAACTCGGTACTAAGATACTCACCACCTCGATCGGATCGAAGCATCTTAATGTTCCTGCCCAATTGATTTTCTACTTCCTGTTTGAATTCCTTAAACCTTTCAAAGGTTTCGGACTTGTGTTTGATCAAGTAGACATACCCATACCTACTATAATCATCAATAAAAGTCACATAATACCGATTAGCGTCCCTTGTGGCGGTTTTGAATGGCCCACATACATCAGTATGTATTAGGTCCAACAAACCTTCACCCCTCTCACAAGTTCCAGTGAAGGGTGATTTTGTCATTTTTCCAAGTAGACAAGATTCACAACTATCATCTGATTTGAGGTCAAATGATTCCAAGACTCCACTCTTTTGGAGTTGGTCTATGCGTTTCTTGTTTACATGTCCAAGACGACAATGCCACAATGATGCTTTATCTAGGCTAGTAGAAGAATCAATATACAACACATTATTTCCTAAGTTGTCTACAATCGACACAGTTTCATACATGCCATCACAAGGTAATGCTTTAAAATAAAACACATTATTAAAGAAAGCATTAATACCACCACATTCATTATCAAACGAAAAGGTAAAACCTTGTTTGTACAAAGCATGAAAAGAAATAATATTCCTCGCCATTTCAGACGAGTATACACATTTATTCAAATCTAATTTTAACCCATTATTAAGCAACAAAGTATAAACTCCAATCTTGGAAACAGGTGAAGCCTTCCTATTCCCCATGATTAAGTTTATCTTCCCGTGCTCCACATCCTCACTTCTTCTTAGGCCCTGCAAATCAGAACATATGTGAATACCACATCCTGTATCAAGCACCCAAGAGTTCGAATATGTTGAGTAATTAGACAATATAGTGTAAATACCTGCATAGGTGGGTTTCACTTTCCCATCCTTTAGATCCTGCAAGTACTTAGGGCAGTTTCGCTTCCAGTGTGCCTTTTCATGGCAATAAAAGCATTCAGCATCCTTTGGAATGGCAGAAGGAGTGACAGAACCGTTCTTAGTCTTGGATGAGGAGCCTTCAAGAGACTTTCCCTTGGTACCCTTCGAAGGGTGCTTCCTCTTTTTCCCTTTGCCTTGCCCAATAGCTAAAACAGGGGTAGAAGTTGGAGTAGGAGTAGTAGAGGTAACAACCGCTTTACCCTTAAGACCGGTTTCAGCGGTCTTCAAGAGTCCTTGAAGCTTGCTGAGGGTAACTTCCTCCTTGTTCATATGATATGTCATTCGAAAATGATCATAACAAGAAGGCAAGGAGTGCAAAATGATGTCAATTGCTAACTCCTCGGGGATGTTAACATTCAGCTTCAGCAAACGGTCCACATACCTTTGCATCTTTTGCATGTGGCCCGTGACGGATTCACCGTCCTTCATGCGGGTAGTTATTATGGAGGAGATTATTTCATACCGCTCCTGACGAGCACTCTGATGGTACCTTTCCATCAAGTCTTGGTGCATCTCAAAAGGGTAGAAATCTTCATATGACTTTTGGAGCTCGGCTGTCATCGTGGCCATCATGATACATGCCACCTTAGTAGCATCTCTCTCATGAGTCCTGAATTCAGCGATCTCCTCAGGAGTAGCAGTAGACTCATCAAGTTCTTTTAACTCCTTATCGAGGACATATTGCTTGTCCTCGTAACGAGTAACCATCCTGATGTTCCTAATCCAATCCATGAAGTTGGAACCATCAAAGATGACCCTCCCACAAAGATTCATGAGAGAGAAAGAACCAGTTGGGTTAGAGCCTGAAGCATTAGTGTTGGAAGACATCTGAAAGAAGAAAGTAAGTTTAGATTAGATATTTAGGATCCTTAATAAGACACCCAAATATAATATTAAGGCTAGGATCCAATCACAATATATTACACTTAGAAGAGGGATGCCGTAATCTAAGTAATAATATATTTGAAAGGTAGGCGAATGACGATTCACCAATTTCCACCATGAAAACGAAATGATTAATTAGGTTTAATTGGATTTGAAATTCCTAGATTCTTTTGAGATTCATTGAACTTTTCAATGGCATGTTTTAATCTCGATTGTGCCCTTCAAGTTTTGTGACTGGGATGCCGAGGATCACAAAACAAGGTGTGAATAACCATGCTAACTCACTTGGTACTCCTAATATTATCACCTAATCAATGTGTCGGTTAACCACACACGCTCCATTGATCTATGACAACATTAAGTTACCCTTCGTGATCCTTACTAGTCTAATTAGTGTGCCGGTTAACCACACACGCTCCACTAACGACTTGGTAAGGTACAAAGTGTGAATTCCATGGATTAGCACCATGTTCACATTTTCCTAAAATAACTAAGATTGGGAATTAAAAGAGTTTAGTTATTTTATAATATTCATTATACTTTTAATGAGGATTTAAAGTCGTTGTTCTACCCGTTCGGCTAACGACCCTCCACCGATCAAGCAAGCGGTGGGTGAGAGTATACACCCATTAAGTCGCCATTTTATAGGCAACAACCTTATACCCACCTTATAGACCGGCTTCGTGAATGAGGCCTACTAACGGTAAAACGACTTATTCTTATACATATATATAATAATTAACCATTAATGTTATAAATAGTATAAGGGTTGAATTTTAACTATTAAAACTCTAAGGTTTGGAATTAAAGTTTATTAAAGTGTGTGAAACTTTACAAATTCCAAAACTTGAGGACAAGTTTTGTAACTTTGCAAAACTCTTCATTTCATAACTTATGAATTAAAGGTTCATAAAAATGAAGACTCTTCATTTTCATGTAACTTATGTGTTTTAAGTGTGTGTTAAAAGAAAGTGACCTTTGGTAATCCATAACTTGAGGACAAATTATGGACTCCATTAAAACACATAAATGATTAAGAATTAATTCTAAACAATTCAGCAAATAATTCCTATCATTTTTCTAAATTCATAAGAACATGAACATGATCATCAAAAATTCAAGAATTATATGAACACATAAAATCATGGATTTTTGATATATGCTATTGTAAATGGATTAGAACAACCATTACACCAACTAAAATAAGTTTTACAACACCAAAACAATTTAGGGTAATGTTTCCAGTCCATTTCCAGCAGCAAAAGTCGAGATTCTGCATTCCTTCGATCCTACTCGCCGAGTGCATGAACGGACTCGTCGAGTAGGTTGAAGTTTGCCTTGGACTCGGCGAGTCCCCCCAATGGACTCGGCGAGTCTAGCATGCAGACAGCAACGATTTCGACTTTTTTCACTATTTTGCATCAAGTATCAAACAAGCAAGCCTAGGCTCTGATACCACTGTTGGGTTTTGAGCAATCTAACACTTCCTAAGTGTGCATGCAACCCTAATAAACCTTGGATCTATGTTTGTCTAAATACATGCAAAATAATAATTTTCCAAGGTTTATAACCTATCTAACATGGCATGGGGAACATTTCAACATAAAAGAGTTAGAAGAGATTACATACCTTTTGTTGTGTTGGGTTCTTAGGAGTTTGAGGGCCAAGCACCAATAGTGTGAATGCCTCAAATGGAATCACAAACACCACAAACTCTTGGAAAACTTTAAGAGAGTATACACACTCTTGTATTTTCGGCCACACACATGCACACACACACTAGAACACTAGCTTTCTCTTAGGCTATCTTAGGCTCATTTTCATGCTCCATAAGCATGCTTATATAGTATGCATGGTTAGGGTGAAACCCTAATAACCCATGTCTTTTCCTATTCCAAGGATCCATGGGTTAAAAGCTCCATGGATCATCCATGGACTTCCACATAAGCCTAGCCCATTAACAAATGAGTATTAGCCCACACTATATAAAACAAATAGCCCATAATTTAATTAGTATTCCTTTTAATCTCTAAATTAATCCATAATTAATTTAAGACTAAAACTAATTAAATAACGTAACTTCATATTAATATATTATAACTCATAATATATTAATAAACATATGTGTATAACTCTCATAAAATTATCCATAATAGTTTGGATGAGATGCAACCCAAATGGACCATGCCGGTCGGGTCAAGTATATACCAAATAAGTTATGGACTTAGACACCTTATCCAACATCTACAACCCATCATGACAGTCTTAATTCATATCTACTTCCAACATATGACCGACTGTGGATGGTTTGAATAACTTAGTCATTCCGGAAGAATAACCCAGTTTATTCGGGAAGTCAAAACATGCAAAGTGAAACACAATAATAATCGAATCCAATATGGTCTCAGAACTTATGAATATAAATAAAACACCTTTTATTTATCACCATATGATTACTCATTATTCATTGTATACTGTTTCAGCTATCAACTTTATTCTTGAATTTAAAACAATAGTTGTCCCATGCTCCAAGCATGTACACTATGTTTTCTAAACACTAGTCATGCCACACACCAAGTATGCATACTGTGTTTGTCTATGATCTTTACTTTGTGAACTAGATCCATTGAACATAACTTCAATGATTCTCTTTTCACACTCCCAAATCCTTACTGCAAATGCAAGAATTCCAAATTCATTCCATTTACTGGAATCTGTTAGATTCTAAACTTATATGCATTGATCCTCTTGTAACGATTATGCACACACTCACAAAGACTTGGCAACAATCATTACAGAGTATTCCAAAGGAGATCAACTCCTTGGAAACATCCTTCTTGCATTAAGTTTCCTTAATCTTACACAGATTGAAAAAACCTTAACTTTGAAACATTTCCAGATTCCAATCTGACTTATCACTTCTGAACAAGAGTTGCCTCCTTACAGATTATGTCAATATGGTCCTTCCAGAATTATCACTATACTTCCAATTGTCCTTGAGTAACCAATCTTTGGTAAACCTTAGATTGTCCTCGACAATTGTTTAATCCTTTTAGTCATATCCAGTTCTAAACCTTTTCCCTTCTTAATGCCCCAGGCATTTGGAAAATTTTAGAACGGATGATTATAGCACATGTAATCGATCCTATATCCGAAGCATATGGGACACGATTCATGATGTCTCACATAAAGACTAAACCAGTCTTTTGCTATAACATTTCCATTTCAATTTGCCAAGTTCTCATAATTTAGATTATGAAAAGGGATGCCGTAATCATAATCGAATTTTAGAACGCAAATAATGGACTCACATACAGAATCTCCTTATGTTGAGCCATTCCAACATGAAATTCATATATATATCCTTGACTAAATGATTAAAACCTCACGATCTAAGCTTATAGATTTGAGATGAAGTATAATTTCCTCTCCCTTAATTATAGCAAAACAACTCTTTCCCAGTTGAAACTTTTGTTTTCTATAATTAACATTGCTAGCTTGCAATACTTATCTTAATTATCATGCTCCCACTATCATGATGATTATTAGCATAACACTTATGCTCCCACTAGCTTTGACATGTTCTCAGAAATCACCTAGACTTCTAGAAATCAATACTTCATTGAATTTCTTACCAAAGTTCAGATTTCTGATACTAGATTGCTTTGATAAAACTTTATCAAAAACATACACCTTTCCTTAGATAACACACTTGTGTGTCTAAACAATTATGAAGAGGTATGCCGTAATCATAATGGTTAGACCTTTTTGCGACTTCTCACAAGTCCATATTAGTGTGTCGGTTAACCACACGCGCTCCACTAACGACTTTGAAAATGCAAATATCACAATTGCTATCTAGATAAAATCTACTTAGTGAAAGTGTTTCCTCACCATCATTTTCATGAATCGGAGAGAAACCTTATGACACTTAGATTTTTATGGTGTATGAGTTCTTATCCATGTGAATTGTCAAAACCATAGACACAAGACAAGGATGATGATAAATCCAAAACCATATGGATTGAACTCAATCCTAACTTCTTGCCACCTGGCAGCTCAAGGGCCTACCATTGCTTCCAAGTTGTTGTGCAACCAACTGAGAACTCTAAGAACTCATATGCAAAGCCAACTTTAACTGGAATGGGCACAGAATATGTCAACACGATAGGTTGTAAACCTCAAGTCGTGTGCTAGTGAAGAACTTCAGGTTTTATTCTTGATTAGTTCTTGAGACTTTCAAGACCTTTAAGTTGGTGAGTTCATAAGTGTTTTGCCTTGAAAAGTGTGTCCTTTTTTATAGTAAATCGATGAACGAGGTTTTTCAGAAAATCCAGTATTTTCTATAAATGATTTGAAAAGTTTCCCGTGTTGGAGTGCATTAGTGTTTTCCATGCTTGAATAATAGTGATAAAATTTGTGTTAACAATGGAAAACTGAAATGCATGTATGAATCTCGTAAATCAAACTTGTTTTTATACTTTTATGTGAGTTTTATAACCATGCTAATGACATTGTTGGCCTGTAACAACGTTCTTCAGGCGTTGGAACTGTTATGACATTTGTCACCCCAGGCCTGCCGGCCTAGCTGTAGCTAACAGCTTAGGTGTGGGATTGTCAATCCCGTATAGATCTATACACAAGTATCACGCTCCCCCTACAAGGGATTATGGTATATAATACAGGACTTAATAATGCATACTCGAACGTACGTGAAGCTGTCTCACATTACTAGGTATAAACAGATTTACGATGATAAAAGACTGTACTTCTTTTGAAAGCATTTCATTTGTCGAGATGTATATGTAAAATGTATGAATCACTTGAATACTATGCTCATTATAGTTTGTCAAAAGTATGTTTCCATTTGGTAATAACAACTTGGTGATATAATATCCCTTTAAAACATAAAGTTATTTTTGTATCAACACTCTATAAGAACGATATTAAAAATAATACTTTGATTTGTAATGTACTTGTATTTCCCCCCCCCCCCCCCCCTAAAACGTGAAAAGAATTGAAAATTAGGGGTATGAACTCACTCGTTAAGTTTGAAGAGAGGGGATAGGGTTGAGCAGAACTTCGATCGCGGATGGTTGCGTCGTCAGGCTCTTCGGGGGTTCCTGCAACGCAAATCTTTCGTCGGGGGCTCGAGTGCGGAAACCGAGGTGATGGGCTGGTCTCTGGAGCTTAGAAGAGGGTGAGAATATCTGGAGAATTTGTGAATGTGTGCTTAAACTTGAAGCTGAACCTTTCTATTTATAGGCTGGAATTGCCTCGTACGCGGGGCGTAATTTTGGAGTACGCGGGGCGTACTCACGTACGCAGCGCGTACGTCGTTACGCTGGGCGTAAAAATGCGTCATGGCTTACGACTCGAGTCTAGCTAAGCGTAGCTTGGGCGGGCCGATGGGACTCGACTCTGGGTCTAGTACGCGGGGCGTACTCCCAGATTACGCGGGGCGTAATCCCTGTTTCCGACTTCTAAATTCCGTAACTTTCGCGTACGAGCTCCGTTTTTCGCGTTCTTTATATCCACGCGTAGGTGAGATTATGCTCTACAAATTTCCTTTAGACTCCGTCGGCTAGTTTTGACTTTATTTTTTTTAATGATATATTTTTAATAGGCCGGGCCTCCTAAAGTTCGTTAAAAATTCATAGGTTCTTTATTCGACGTCGGTTTTCGTTTGTCTTTTTATTGTTTTATTACTACTGAGGAGATCTTCAACTTTCGTTTAGGTTGCGTTAGCTAAATAACACTCGATCTTCAATCCGAGTTTTTAGCCCTCTACTACTGTTACGAAACTTTGAAAATTCGTAACTTCTTCATACGAGGTCCAATTTGGGCGATCTTTTTATGTACGTTCACCTTTCAACGAGATCTACGACTTTTGTTTAGATACCTAAGGCTTAAAATGCATTTTATTGAGATTCTACTTTTTACGTCAAATAATGTTTTAACGTCGCGTCGTAAATATACGAGTGGTTATAATTTCTTCAATATAACCCGGTTTTGAGCGTTCTTTATGTTTTTGGAAACCTTGGCATGATATCTAATATTCGATGCATCCCAACTTAGATACTTGAACACTTTATTTTCGAGGTTAATTTCGTTGTTTTTAGCTTTCGAGTGTTTACAATGCTTTTTGGGAAAAATAGGGTTGTCACATCATCCCCCTGTTAAGGGAATTTCGTCCCGAAATTTAATCTAAGATAGAGTTTACAGTTTTAGGAAAAAGATGCGGGTACTTTTGTTTCATCTGATCTTCGCGTTCCCAGGTGTATTCAGGTCCTCGCTTGGCGTTCCAGCGGACCTTTACAATGGGTATGCGGCTTTGTTTAGTCCTTTTGATTTCCCGATCCATGACCTCTACTGGTTCCTTCACAAATTGAAGGTTTTCATTTATTGCGATTTCGTCTAGAAGGACGACAAGGGTCTCGTCGGATAAGCACTTTTTCAGATTTGATACGTGAAAGGTAGGGTGTACGTTGTGGAGCTCCTGAGGTAGCCTAAGTTTGTAAGCCACTGGACCGATCCTGGCAAGGATCTCGAATGGTCCGATGTATCTAGGGTTTAGTTTCCCACGTTTTCCGAAGCGTATTAAACCTTTCCAAGGCAAGACTTTGAGTAGGACATGGTCTCCAACTTGGAATTCCAAGGGTTTTCGTCTCTTATCTGCGTAACTCTTTTGTCTATCTCTTGATGCTTTTAGACGTTCTCGGATTTGAAAGATCTTCTCCGTAGTCTCCCTTATGATTTCTGGCCCAGTGAGCGTGTTGTCAGTTGCTTGCCCTTTTGCTAGTTGTGTGTCCCCCACTTCGGCCCAGCACAAAGGTGACCTGCATTTGCGGCCATAGAGGGCTTCAAACGGGGCAGCCTTGATACTGGTGTGGTAGCTATTGTTGTACGAGAACTCGACCAATGGTAGATGTGTGTCCCATGCTTTGCCAAAATCGATTACGCAAGCTCTCAGCATGTCTTCTAAGGTTTGTATAGTTCTCTCACTCTGGCCGTCGGTTTGTGGGTGATAAGCGGTACTCATGTCTAGTCTTGTCCCCAAAGCTTTTTGTAGCGACTGCCAGAACCTTGAGGTGAATCTACTATCTCGGTCCGAGATAATGGATATCGGCACACCATGCAGTCGTACAATTTCTCTGAGGTATGTTCTTGTTAACTTCTCCAATTTATCCGTCTCTTTGATCGGTAGGAAATGTGCTGACTTAGTTAACCTGTCGACAATTACCCAAATGGTGTCGAGTCCGCTTGTTGTCTTGGGTAACTTTGTTATGAAATCCATGGTTATCCGCTCCCACTTCCATTCGGGTATTTCTGGTTGTTGTAATAAACCCGAGGGCTTCTGATATTCCACCTTGACTTTGGCACATGTCAGGCATTTGCTTACGTAGGTAGCAATTTCGGCTTTCATGTTTTGCCACCAGTACAATTTCTTGAGATTGAGATACATCTTATCGGAGCCGGGATGTATGGAGTATCGTTTTTTATGGGCTTCGTCCATAACGATTTCTCTGAATCCACCAAACTTCGGTATCCAAATTCGATCCATGAAATAACGAATTCCGTTGTTCTTGGTCTCAAGGTTCTTATCCATTCCTCTTAGGGCTTCTCCTGTCACATTTTCGGATTTCAAGGCTTCTATTTGGGCTTCTTTGATTTGCGTGAACAGGTGTGAATGGATTGTCATAGTTAGGGATTTCACTCGGCGACCTGAGTACTCCTTCCGACTGAGTGCATCAGCCACTACATTAGCCTTTCCAGGGTGATATCGAATTTCGCACTCGTAATCACTTAGTAGTTCTACCCATCGTCTTTGTCTGATGTTGAGTTCCTTCTGATTGAGGATATGTTGGAGGCTTTTATGATCGGTGAAGATGGTACATTTTGTGCCGTAGAGATAGTGTCTCCATATCTTCAGAGCGAAGACGACTGCTCCTAGCTCAAGATCGTGCGTTGTGTAGTTTACTTCGTGTGTCTTTAGTTGCCTTGAGGCGTAGGCGATGACCTTCCCTCTTTGCATTAAGACACACCCAAGTCCTTGGTTTGAAGCATCACAATAGACCACGAAGTCCTCCGTTCCTTCTGGCAAGGTTAGGATGGGCGCACTACATAAGGCTCGCTTTAGTGTCTGAAATGCGCTGTCTTGTTTTTCTCCCCAGTCGAAGGTCACATTCTTCTGGGTTAGGGTGGTAAGTGGCTTGGCAATCTTTGAAAAGTTCGGTATGAATCTTCGGTAATACCCGGCGAGTCCCAAAAATTGCCGGATTTCTGTAAGGGTTCTTGGAGTAGTCCAATTATCTATTGCCTTTATCTTGGAAGGGTCCACGTGTATTCCTTCTTTGCTTACAACATTTCCTAGGAAATCCACTTCCCGAATCCAAAATTCACATTTGGAAAATTTTGCGTAAAGTTTCTCTGCCCTTAATGTTTCCAGTACTTGGCGGAGGTGTTTGCTGTGTTCTTCCTGGCTTTTCGAATAGATGAGTATATCATCTATGAACACGATCACGAACTTGTCCAGGAAGGGACGACATACTCGGTTCATCAAGTGCATGAACACTGCTGGAGCATTCGTCAATCCGAAGGGCATTACCACAAATTCGTAGTGACCATAACGTGTTCGGAAAGCCGTTTTGGGGATGTCTCCTTCCAGTACTCGCAGTTGGTGATAACCAGACCTTAGATCGATCTTTGAGAAGTAGCTTGCCCCCTGCAGTTGGTCGAATAGATCGTCTATGCGCGGTAAGGGATATCGGTTCTTGATCGTGAGTTTGTTTAGTTCCCGATAATCGATGCACATGCGAAAGGATCCGTCCTTCTTTTTCACGAACAGGACTGGCACTCCCCATGGTGAGAAGCTCGGTCTGATGAATCCCTTGCTCAGCAGCTCGTTTAATTGACTGGATAGTTCCTGCATCTCGGCTGGGGCTAAACGGTACGGTGACTTTGCTACAGGGGTAGCTCCGGGGATTAAGTCGATTCTGAACTCAACTTGACGTTCGGGTGGGATTCCTGGAAGATCTTCTGGGAAAATATCCGGGAAGTTGCAGACTTCCGGAATATCTTTAATGTTTCTCGATTCTCGTTTCTTGTCTACTACGTGGGCTAGAAAGGCATGATATTCCTTACGAAGATACTTTTGTGCTTTAATACAGGAAATGATTTGTAAACTTGAACTAGGTTTGTCGCCATAAATGACAAGAGTTTCGCCGTTTGGCAGATTTAGGCGAACAGCCCTTTCGTAGCAAAGGATATCGGCATGGTGAAGGCTCAACCAGTCCATACCGATGATGACATCGAAACTTCTTATGGAAATAGGCATAAGATCGACTCGAAACAAACGCTCGTTTAAACTTAGTGTGCACCCTACGTACAAATCGTTTGTGTGTTCTGTTTTACCGTTTGCCATTTCTACAGTGAATATTTTATTGAGTGGTTGGGGTTCTTGATTAAGTAGATGTTTGAATTTATGACTCACAAAACTTCTCTCCGCACCGCAGTCAAAAAGTATGCATGCATAAGTGTTGTTGAGTAGAAACGTACCCGTAACCACCGTGGGGTCCGCTATTGCTTCTCTCTGTCCTACTGCCAGCACTCTCCCCACACCGCCAATATTTCTTTCCTTGGGACAATCCCTCCTGAAGTGTCCAGTCTCTCCGCACCCATAACATGCCCGGCTTACCCCAGTGCCAGAAACCTGAGTAATTGGTCGTGCCGGTGCTTTACAGAAACGGTCTGTGTGCCCTTTCCTGTCACAGTTCTTGCAGTGCATCTCGCGACAAATACCATGGTGATGGTAGTTGCACTTGCTGCACTTGGGCAGAATCCCTGCATATGGTTTTGTTGGTGCAGAGGTAGCAGGAGTTGTGGTGGGGGTAGTAGCAGCATGAACCGCAACCATTTGTTTCTTTGAAGGTTCTTGTGAAGTTTGCCCCTTCCTTTTGTTCCAAAATTTCTTCTTGTTGTTGTTGTTGGCATTGATTTCATTGTTGCTGTTCCCTTTGGTTGGTTCAGCCATAATCGCCGCGACTCCTTGACAGACACCATAATCAACAAGAGATTGCGCTAGTTCCTTGGCGCTGGCGAAAGTCAAGGGTCTGGAAGCTAGCACACTTCCTCGAAGTTGGGGTGATAGTCCCCAAATGTATCTCTCAACCTTTTGGCTCTCCAGGGTTAACATTCCTGGGCAAAGTGTTATTAAGTCACTGAACCTGTTGGTGTAACCAGCTATGTCCGATCCTACCATCGAGAGGTTCCACAGTTCCTGTTCAAGCTTCTGAATCTCGCCTCTTGGGCAGTATTTTCGAAGGAGCATTCTTTTCAGGTTTTCCCAACCCATGGAGTTTGCCACCACCAGGGTTAGTGTCTGGACGTGGCCGTTCCACCATGTCAGGGCGCGTTCAGAGAAAGTAAAAGCGGCGAACTTTACTTTGCTTTCTTCAGGACATGCACAGATTTCGAATACAGCTTCTGTTTTCTCTTTCCATTGAGATAGAGCCAATACTCCCCCAGTCCCGCAAAAGGGAATAGGTTTTCCGTTGGTGAAGTCTTTGTAAGTGCATACCCCTGAACGGCTTTGACCTTGGCCATTTGTAAAACTGTTTGTTCCTCCCCCCGATCCGTTGTTGCTCATTTGAGCCATTGCTGCAGTTACAGCAGCGGTTACAGCAGTCTGGAACATAACGGTGTCCATAATTGGAGGAGGTGGTGGAGGTGGTGTTGAAGTTGAGTTTCTGCGTGTTGATCTACGAGGAGGCATGTTCTGGTAGAGAAAAATAAGAATGAATACTATAAGTTTCTAATGTTTTGACAATCGTGTGTTAGTTGTAATTTGTTTTGACTTTAGTTTATGGTTTCAAGGTAGGCATAGAAATTTAAAACTCGTAATTTTTGAGAGGTATATAATAAGAAATACTTCATATTCATTCATATAGGTCACACTTGAGGTGTGTTACATTACATATCTTGTTCGGGAAAAAATTTGACCCTCCTAGAGGTCTCCGATTGTAGATACTAAAGGGAAATAAGGGAAAAACTTTTATCTGAGATCCTAATCTATAACAAAATTGTTGGGCATCGAACAAACTTTACTTGCGGCGTTTGGAGCTAGACTCGGCATCCGACTGTTTGACTCCCATCAGTCGCCTCTCGAGATCTGCTTGTTGTTCCTTCATCCCTCTTATTTCTGCCAGAGCCACTATCATTTGGTTCTGAAGTGTTCCCGTGTAGATTTGGGTATTCTCATGTAGTCCTTCCAAACGGCGGATGTCAGCGGCGTTACCTTGGGTAGCAGCATTGATTTCACGAACTCTGGTTGCCTGTTGGTCCGCCTGGTAGTTCTTGTTAGCTATAGCATTCACGACGACAGGAAGTGCTCGATCTGCTGAGCCTCCCCCACTGACGTTGTAAAAATCCCGACACATGCCGAATGGAGGGCGTACACCTTGTTGGCGGCTCCAGTAGTAGAGGTGGCTTCCCCAGATGGGGATGGGTCCCGGTTGATCTGCTCTGATTACGGGAGGATGAGGGATGGGAGGGTCGTACACTTCTAGCTCGAAGTCTGTCCCGCTAGAAATCTCCACGATCTCTTCGTCGACTTCGAACTCCTCTCCGACTTCGACTTCGAATTCTTCCTCGACCTCTTCTTCGATTTCCTCTGGGTCTTCCTCCGGGTCTTCTTCTATCCAACCGCCGTTGCCTTGGTTTGGGTAGTAGGGATCTCCTGGTAAATGGAATCCGGCCATTTGTCTGTACTAGGATAGATGTATGAGAACGTTATAAGAAAAGAAATTTCTATTTAGTGACTTATTATTTTTAACTATAATTTTTATTGTACAACTATTTTTAATAATACTTCTATACTATTTCAACTTGGCGAAACTAGAACAATTTTGTATTTGGTAAGTTTTCGGCTTGTTGTCCACTACGACCATTCCTCGACGTACGTTGGTCAAATCCAGGATAAATATAGTTGATCAGGCTATATTTATTCTCGACATGATTACATACCCCGAGGCTCAATCGTAGTGTCGTAACTTGCCGTAATACTTTTTAGTAAAACTTGTTATGATACGAGATTTATGCATGCTTGTAAAAATATATATCTTTAAAAGAATGTATTTTGTTCATGAAAATCTTTCATCAGAGGGTTTTTGGTCCCCTTTGCATTTATAGTTTGTATATCGTATGTGGTTCGATATACTTAGTTCACTATAAACAATGCTCTGATACCAATCTGTCACACCCCCAAACCAGAATGGCAGAAACATTCGGGGGTGGATGACTTCACGTAGTATCACAACCATTGAATATTGTAAAGAAAGTAACACAACCATCACATATATAATGAAAACGTATGTTGTTGCGTTATACATAATAGCAAAAGAATATTACAATGAGATGATAAATGTTCAATAATAAAACATCTTTAGTGTTTCCTTCTCCAAAAGCTGGTGGTTACCTGTATTACTGATTCCCTAAGAAATACAAGTGGTTTCGAAAAAGTGTCAACAATTAAGTTGGTGAGTTCATAAGTGTTTTGCCTTGAAAAGTGTGTCCTTTTTGATAGTAAATCGATGAACGAGGTTTTTCAGAAAATCCAGTATTTTCTATAAATGATTTGAAAAGTTTCCCGTGTTGGAGTGCATTAGTGTTTTCCATGCTTGAATAATAGTGATAAAATTTGTGTTAACAATGGAAAACTGAAATGCATGTATGAATCTCGTAAATCAAACTTGTTTTTATACTTTTATGTGAGTTTTATAACCATGCTAATGACATTGTTGGCCTGTAACAACGTTCTTCAGGCGTCGGAACTGTTATGACATTTGTCACCCCAGGCCTGCCGGCCTAGCTGTAGCTAACAGCTTAGGTGTGGGATTGTCAATCCCGTATAGATCTATACACAAGTATCACGCTCCCCCTACAAGGGATTATGGTATATAATACAGGACTTAATAATGCATACTCGAACGTACGTGAAGCTGTCTCACATTACTAGGTATAAACAGATTTACGATGATAAAAGACTGTACTTCTTTTGAAAGCATTTCATTTGTCGAGATGTATATGTAAAATGTATGAATCACTTGAATACTATGCTCATTATAGTTTGTCAAAAGTATGTTTCCATTTGGTAATAACAACTTGGTGATATAATATCCCTTTAAAACATAAAGTTATTTTTGTATCAACACTCTATAAGAACGATATTAAAAATAATACTTTGATTTGTAATGTACTTGTATCTCCCCCCCCCCCCTAAAACGTGAAAAGAATTGAAAAGTAGGGGTATGAACTCACTCGTTAAGTTTGAAGAGAGGGGATAGGGTTGAGCAGAACTTCGATCGCGGATGGTTGCGTCGTCGGGCTCTTCGGGGGTTCCTGCAACGCAAATCTTTCGTCGGGGGCTCGAGTGCGGAAACCGAGGTGATGGGCTGGTCTCTGGAGCTTAGAAGAGGGTGAGAATATCTGGAGAATTTGTGAATGTGTGCTTAAACTCGAAGCTGAACCTTTCTATTTATAGGCTGGAATTGCCTCGTACGCGGGGCGTAATTTTGGAGTACGCGGGGCGTACTCATGTACGCAGCGCGTACGTCGTTACGTTGGGCGTAAAAATGCGTCATGGCTTACGACTCGAGTCTAGCTAAGCGTAGCTTGGGCGGGCCGATGGGACTTGACTCTGGGTCTAGTATGCGGGGCGTACTCCCAGATTACGCGGGGCGTAATCCCTGTTTCCGACTTCTAAATTCCGTAACTTTCGCGTACGAGCTCCGTTTTTCGCGTTCTTTATATCCACGCGTAGGTGAGATTATGCTCTACAACTTTCCTTTAGACTCCGTCGGCTAGTTTTGAATTTATTTTTTTTAATGATATATTTTTAATAGGCCGGGCCTCCTAAAGTTCGTTAAAAATTCATAGGTTCTTTATTCGACGTCGGTTTCCGTTTGTCTTTTTATTGTTTTATTACTACTGAGGAGATCTTCAACTTTCGTTTAGGTTGCGTTAGCTAAATAACACTCGATCTTCAATCCGAGTTTTTAGCCCTCTACTACTGTTACGAAACTTTGAAAATTCGTAACTTCTTCATACGAGGTCCAATTTGGGCGATCTTTTTATGTACGTTCACCTTTCAACGAGATCTACGACTTTTGTTTAGATACTTAAGGCTTAAAATGCATTTTATTGAGATTCTACTTTTTACGTCAAATAATGTTTGAACGTCCCGTCGTAAATATACGAGTGGTTATAATTTCTTCAATATAACCCGGTTTTGAGCGTTCTTTATGTTTTTGGAAACCTTGGCATGATATCTAATATTCGATGCATCCCAACTTAGATACTTGAACACTTTATTTTCGAGGTTAATTTCGTTGTTTTTAGCTTTCGAGTGTTTACAATGCTTTTTGGGAAAAATAGGGTTGTCACAGATTCACCGTTCTTCATGCAGGTTGTTATCATGGAGGAGATTATTTCATACCGCTCCTGACGAGCACTCTGATGGTACCTTTCCATCAGGTCTTGGTGCATCTCAAAAGGGTAGAAGTCCTCAAAGGATTTTTGGAGCTCGGCTGTCATCGTGGCCATCATGATGCATGCCACCTTAGTAGCATCTCTCTCATGTGTCCTGAATTCAGCGATCTCCTCAGGAGTAGCAGTGGACTCATCAAGCTCCTTTAACTCCTTATCGAGGACATATTCCTTGTCCTCATAACGAGTAACCATCCTGATGTTCCTGATCCAGTCCACGAAGTTGGAACCATCAAAGATGACTCTCCCACAAAGATTCATGAGAGAGAAAGAACCAGTTGGGTTAGAGCCCGAAGCATTAGTGTTGGAAGACATCTGAAAGAAGAAAGCAAGTTTAGATTAGATATATAGAGTCCTTAATAAGACACCCAAATGTAATATTAATGCTAGGATCCAATCACAATATATTATACTTAGAAGAGGGACGCCGTAATGTAAGTAATAATATATTTGAAAGGTAGGTAAATGACGATTCACCAATTTCCACCATGAAAAAAAAATGAATTACTAGGTTTTAATTGGATTTGAAATTCCTAGATTCTTTTGAGATTCATTGAACTTTTCAATGGCATGTTTCAATCTCGATTGTGCCCTTCAAGTTTTGTGAATGGGATGCCGAGGATCACAAAACAAGGTGTGAATAACCATGTTAATTCACTTGGTACCCTTAATATTATCACCTAATCAATGTGCCAGTTAACCACACACGCTCCATTGATCTATGACAAACATTAAGTCACCCTTCATGATCCTTACTAGTCCAAGTTAGTGTGCCGGTTAACCACACACGCTCCACCAACGACTTGGTAAGGTACAAAGTGTGAATTTCATGGACTAGCACCATGTTCACATTTTCCTAAAGTAACTAAGATTGGGAATTAAAATGTTTAGTTACTTTATAATAATCATTATACTTTTAATGAGGATTTAAAGTCATTGTCCTACCCGTTCGGCTAACGACCCTCCACCGATCAAGGAAGCGGTGGGTGAGAGTGGACACCCATTAAGCTGCCATTTTATAGGCAACAACCTTATACCCCCCTTATAGACCAGCTTCGTGAATGAGGCCTACTAACGGTAGAGCGACTTATTCTTATACATATATATATAATAATTAACCATTAATGTTATAAATAGTATAAGTGTTGAATTTTAACTATTAAAACTCTAATGGTTGGAATTAAAGTTTATTAAAGTGTGTGGAACTTTACAAATTCCAAAACTTGAGGGCAAGTTTTGTAACTATCCAAAACTTTTCATTTCATAACTTATGAATTAAAGGTTCGTAAAAATGAAGTCTTTTCATTTTTATGTAACTTATGTGTTTTTAATGTGTGTTAAAGAAAGGTGACCTTTGGATATCCATAACTTGAGGACAAATTATGGACTCCATTAAAACACATAAATGATTGAGAATTAATTCTAAACAATTCAGCAAATAATTCCTATCATTTTCTAAATTCATAAGAACGTGAACATCAAAATTTCAAGAACACATGTAAGACAT
This sequence comes from Lactuca sativa, assembly GCF_002870075.4. Lineage (NCBI taxonomy): Eukaryota > Viridiplantae > Streptophyta > Magnoliopsida > Asterales > Asteraceae > Lactuca > Lactuca sativa. The sequence goes on along the minus strand of NC_056623.2, from coordinate 247,950,034 downwards.
GAAATTTTGATATAAGCCATTATAAATGGATTAGAACAACCATTACACCAACTAAAATAAGTTTTAAAACATCAAAACAGTTTAGGGTAAAGTTTCTAGTCCCTTTCCAGCAACAAAAGTCGATATTCTGCATTCTGAACCTTCTACTCGCCGAGTGCACGAACCTACTCAGCGAGTAGGATGAATTTTGCCTTGAACTCGGCGAGTCCCCCCCCCCCCCCATGGACTCGGCGAGTCCATCATGCAGACAACAAAATCTTTGACTTTTTTCACTATTTTGCATCAAGTATCAAACAAGCAAGCCTAGGCTCTAACACCACTGTTGGGTTTTGAGCAATCTAACACTTCCTAAGTGTGCATGCAAACCTAATAAACCTTGGATCTATGTTTGTCTAAATACATGCAAAATAATAATTTTCCAAGGTTCATAACCTATCTAACATGGCATGGGGGTACTTTTGAACATAAAAGTATTAGATGAGATTACATACCCTTTGATGAGTTTGATTCCTTGGAGTTTGAGAGCGAAGCACTAATAGTATGAATGCCTCAAATGGAAATCACAAATCACCACAAATACTTGGAAAACTTTGAGAGAGTGTATACACACTTAGAAATTCGGCCACGCACAAACACACACACTAGTGGCTCTAATGTCCCATGCATGCACGTAAAGTTTGTAACTTTACGTGCTAGATCGAGTTTAGGGGCCTGGATCTATCATTTGGTTAAGTGTTGTACATCAGAAATCAAAGTTCTTAGTAAGGAATGTGATAGACTCGGCGAGTCCAAGGGTTTTGGTCCCATATCAGTGAGGGTCATAAGGACCACTTGAGTGTGGAAGCGTTTTAGGAGTCCCGGGGAGTGACCCAATGTTCTGGACTAAGCAAAGTGTTCTGGGAGTTCATGGTACTCGGCAAGTGCATGAACGGACTCGGCGAGTCCAAGACAATCTTCATGGTACTCGGCGAGTTGTTCATCAACTCGGCAATTCGAGGACAGAACATGTTCATAAGATGAAGAGTAACTCGACGAGTTGTTCATACAACTCGGCGAGTCAAGATAGGACATTGGTATCAGTTGATGATGAACTCGACAAGTTGTTCATACAACTCGGCGAGTCGGATGTGGATTCAGTCGGTGTTTATTTAAAAGGAAAACCCGTCCAGTCATCGCCTAACTCGAAGAGTAGAGACGGGTATGAGGTCTGATGAAAGGATAGGGACTCGGCGAGTTGGCGAGCCAACTCAGCGAGTCAGGTCAACTAGAAGTTGACTTTGACTTTGACTTGGTCAAGGGGTAAAATGGTCATTTTACCCTAAGGATAGATGTCAGTTTCTGACTGAGTGTTTTGTGGGAATTATAGCCGGAGGATTTCCGGATCTGCGGCGGCAGCAGTCAGAGGATTCCCGCGCAGTTCAGCAGCTGCGAGGTGAGTTACCTTCCAGTAAGGGTGGGTCTAAGGCCACAATGCCGACCCACCATTCAGGAGTATCTAGAAGATAATTGTCTTTGTGATAATTTATCTTGGTTTGGTAGGCGTTTGGTTATGAGTTATATATGTATGATATGTTGCATGATAGGGATAGTTTCCCTAATAGTGGTCCGTAGGACCAAGGGTTAGGTCAGTACCCGGATATGTCTGAATGTGTGCTTATATCTTGATATTGTATGCTAGTGGTAGGGGTGGAATAGTCCCTAGTTACCGGTTAAAAGATACCGATCATGGTTATCGGTTGAAAGGTACCGATGATGATTACCGGTTGAAAGATACCGATGATGATTGTCGGTTGAAAGATACCAATGGTATTGTATGGTATGTGGTATGATGGGGGAACTCACTAAGCTTTGTGCTTACTGTGTCAGTTTTTGGTTTTTGGTACCTCTTCATCCAAGGGGAAGGAGCCGGCGGCGTAGCACGGCATCACACACACACTCGCGTATGATTTCTGCATGGTGTTTTCTGGGATTGTACTCTGATATGACATTTGTTCATGGTTGTGGGTTTCAAATATGATACTTGGTTTTGAGATGATGCATTTATACAGTATTTTCTAATGAATGTTTTATGAATTAATTAATCAAAAATGAAATTTTTGGGCCCGAATTTTGGGATGTTACAAGTTGGTATCAGAGCCCTGGTTTGAGGGATTCGGACACGCCCTCCGGGGTGTCTGGACTCAAACTGAGGGGCCAAAAGATTTTTACGATAAAATGGTTTTCTTAAAATCTAAGCGAAAGGATTTTACGAAAGACAAGGTGTGTGATGCATGCGACCGGCCGGGCTCAAGTAAGTTTTCCCCAAGATACCCATACATGTTATGTTATGCTATATGGCTTGATTCAGAATTGCATGCTAGAATAGGACTAAGGATATAGGAAGATGCCTTGTGTGCCTGATATATGATTCTGATAATCCCATGCTAGTTAGGGCTAAGGATCTAGGAGGATGCCTTATATGCCTATTGTATGAGTTGTATGCTAGGGATGTTTAGTCAGCAGTAGGATGGCCTATATAGGTTATGCCTGATTTGGTTACTCGATGCACGAATGCTGCTTTCTTTGTGCTATAGGGGTTCTGGCTATTTCCAACTAACTAAGGAGCATATATGTAACAGTACCTGCAAGCTAGTTAGGGGGAAATGGTAGGGACTCCTGCGCAGCTAATGGCGGAGAGTAGGTCGGAGAGTGCCCTAGGGAAGCCTAGGATGAGGTTAGTTGAAAGGGGTATCGGTAAAGGGACCTGGTGAAGTTGAAGCAATCCTTAAGGAAAACACGGGTAGATGTGGAAGGTAGTATGGGCCCGTACTACTGAAAGCAGAGGACCCGTACTCGAATCAAGGAGGGCCTAGATGAAATTGGGAACCTTGGGGAGTGTGTTAGATCTCTTGAGTGTATGTATGATCCTGATGTTTATGCATGTGTTTTCAGTATGGTGACCACACGACATGGAGTAGGAGGTTCCGGATCAGGATCAGGATCGGTCTCGGGTTCGGGATCCGAGTAAGTTAATGACGGGCTACGCGAGTTCATCGCGTCTGAGATCACGAGAGGCATCCTCGAGTCGACCCCAATCATCTTCGGGTCGATCAAGGAGGGGATTGTTGAGCTGGTGGAGGATCGTCTTCGATCATTCAGGAGTGATATGGCGTCTAGCCAGATGGGTACGCGCACACTGTCCTTTAAGGACTTTCATGGGAGTGGTGCGCCGGATTTCCGTGGGGTGAAAGACCCCATTGCTGCTAGGAGATGGATCGCAGACATTGAGTCTGCGCAGCTGACGAGCTTCTGTCCAGAGGGGTCGAAGGTGAGGTATGAAGCAGGATGCTTGCGAGACAGGGCTAGGGATTGGTAGGAGTCTGTTGGCGACTCATTGGGAGCCTCGGCTGTTGAGGCTATGACTTTGTCGGATTTTGTGACCAAATTCAGGGCGGAGTTTGTGCCAGCTGTGGAGCTTCAGCGGCTGGCCAGGGAGTTTTTGGATATAAGGCACACTACGGAGACTGTGGCGGAGATCACCGCCAAGTTCTGGGAGAGGGCATTGCTGGTGCCCCAGTATACGTGTGATGAGGATATGAGGAGGACCCGCTACCACGACATGCTACGAGCTGACATTCGGGAGCATGTTAGTTTTTCGGCTTGCCCTACCTTGGATTCCATGATTGCCAGGGCTATGGAGAGGGAGATTGATCTGGAGCACATCCAGAAGAGGAAGGCAGTAGAGGGGCTTACGACTGGGGCTTCAGGGAAGAAGCCCAAGGGATCTGATGGTAGGCCGAAAGGCCAGGCAGGACGGGACCAATGTGGGAAATGTGGTCGGTCACACGAGAGAGGTTGTCACACTGGGCTGAGTTCGGGCTGCTATAAGTGTGGAAAGGTGGGGCATTTTGGCAGGGATTATACTGCCTGCGCCTCTGCGTTACAGATGACAGACCTGATTTGCTTCCATTGCAATCAGAGGGGCCACAAAAGGGCCAATTTCCCGAGATTGATAGCAGAATCAACAGCAGTGCCAGCGACGGCGCGGGTTACAGATGGCCGGAAGGTCAAGGCAGAGGTTTTAGTGGTGCGGAGCCGAGCTTTCCAGCTGACAGCTGCACCCGACGTGGTGACGGGTATGATTCTTTCCCTCTGGTCTTTTTTTTGTTGTTGACATTGTGTTATTAATATGTGCTCTGTTTAGGATCGTTCCATGTGAACGGCATCCCGGTTTTGGTATTGTTTGACTCGGGGCGCTACCCAATCATATTGTGTCTCTTGTGCTTAACAAAAGATTTCCCGAGTATTCAGGCATGTTGGATTGCCCTCTAGAGGTAGAGATTGTAGACGACCGTTCGGTGCAGGCATCGACGGTAATTCGAGATTGTGTGCTGAGGTTATTTGAGGAGCGCTACTTGGTAGACTTGGTTCCCATTCCTTTGTGTGGGAACAAGGTGATTATAGGCATGGATTGGCTCAACCCGAATGGGGAAGTGATCGACTGCGCGTAGCAGTTGGTGCGGGTCAGGACCCCAAGTGGGGGAGAGCTGGTGATTCAGGGCGAGAGGCCCCAGCGAGGACCAGCTTTATGTTCAGCAGCGAGAGCTAGGCGTTACCTTCAGCAGGGTTGCGCAGGTTATGTCGCATATGTTATGGATACCCGGGAAATGGGTAGGGCGATGGTGGATGATGTACCTATGGTACGGGAGGTTGTGGACGTATTCCCCGAGGAGTTGTCTGGGATACCTCCGGAGCGACAGGTGGAATTCAGGATCGACCTAGTTCCTGGTGCGGCTCTGATAGTCAAGGCACCATATCAGTTGGCTCCTCCTGAGATGCAGGAGTTTTCTACACAGCTGCAGGAGCTGTTAGACAAGGTTTTCATTAGGCCGAGCAGTTCACCCTGGGGAGCCCCAATTCTGTTTGTGAGGAAGAAGGACGGGTTGCATCGGATGTGCATAGATTATCGGGAGCTGAACAAGGTAATGGTGAAGAACCGCTACCCACTTCGGACGTTTGATGACCTCTTTGACCAGCTATAGGGAGCATCTTGGTTCTCCAAGGTTGATTTGCGTGCAGGGTATCATCAGATAAGGGTCAGAGAGGAGGATGTGCAGAAGACTGCGTTTCAGATGCGTTATGGCCACTATGAGTTTGTGGTGATGCCTTTCGGGCTCACCAATGTTCCTTCCGCGTTCATGGATCTCACGAACCGCCTGTGTAGACCGATGTTAGATTGGTGTGTGATAGTATTTATTGATGACATCTTGGTTTATTCCAAGACGCGGGAGCAGCATGAGGAGCATCTGCGGGAGGTTCTGGAGACTTTGAGGAGGGAGAACTTGTATGCTAAGTTCTCCAAGTGTGAGTTCTGGTTGCACGAGGTGCAGTTTCATGGGCACCTTGTCAACCAGAACGGGATTTCGGTAGATCCGGCCAAGGTAGAGGCTGTGATGAATTGGTAAGTTCCGAGGTCTCCATTTGAGATTTGGAGCTTTCTAGGATTGGCAGGCTACTATCGGAGATTCATTCAGGACTTCTCCAAGATAGCAGTCCCACTCACCCGACTGACTAAGAAGTCAGTGGTGTATCGCTGGGGGCCTGAGCAGCAGGCCGCATTTGAGACACTGAGATAGAGATTATGCGAGGCGCCGATTTTAGTCCTGCCAGAGGCATGGAGGATTTTGTTGTGTACTGCGATGCATCCATCGCAGGATTGGGCGCAGTATTGATGCAGAGAGGGCATGTCATGCCTACACGTCGAGGCAGCTGAAGCCTCACGAGGCGAACTACCTGATGCATGATTTGGAGTTGGGGGCTTTTGTGTTTGCCCTCAAGATTTGGCGTCATTACCTCTATGGGGTTCGTTGTACGATTTACACGGACCACAAGAGTTTCAGGTATCTCATGGACCAACCAAATCTGAATTTGAGGCACCGTCGGTGGCTTGATGTGGAGAAGGATTATGATTGTGAGATCCTCTACCATCCAGGGAAGGCCAACGTCGTGGCCGATGCGCTTAGCCGCAAGGCAGCGCCGATCAGCGATATCTATCTAAGGATAACAGTGGTGACTCCGTTTCTGGAGCGGGTCCGGGAGGCTCAGCAGGAGGCTATGAAGGAGGAACATCGAAAGATTGAGCGGATTGTGGGGCAGGTTTCCTATTTTGACTATGATAGCCGAGGGTTATTGAATCTTCACCGTAGGGTGTGGGTCCCCTATCATGGAGGAGTGCGCCAGGTCCTGATGGAGGAGGCGCACAAATCCCAATTCTCCATACATCCCGGGGCGACGAAGATGTACAAGGACCTTCGTCTGGACTATTAGTGTCCCTGCATGAATTGGGATGTGGCATGGTACGTGGAGCGGTGCTTGACCTGCAGGAAGGTCAAGGCCGAGCATCAGAGACCTCACGGCAAGATGCAGCCGTTGGATACCCCGCTGTCGAAATGGGAGGATATTACGATGGATTTTATCACGAAGCTTCCCATGACCGCGCGGGGGATGGATTCGATATGGGTCATCATGGATCGATTGACCAAGAGTGCCCACTTTATTCCGATTCAGGAGAGCATCTCGGACGAGAAATTGGCCGATATCTATATCAGGGAGGTGGTGGCGCAGCACGGAGTGCCAGTTTTGGTGATTTTAGACAGAGACGTGCGGTTTACTTCCAGGTTTTGGAAGAGGTTTCATGACGAGCTGGGTACTCGTCTGCATTTTAGCACCGCTTTTCACCCGCAGATGGACGGCTATAGTGAGCGGACCATCCAGACTCTGGAGGATATGCTGCGGGCATGCGTTTTAGATTTCAGAGGTAGTTGGGATACCTACCTCCTATTGGCGGAGTTCTCGTATAATAACAGCTATCATGCGAGTATCGACCGTCCTCCCTTCAAGATGTTGTATGGGAGGAGGTGCAGGACCCCGATATGGTGGGGCGAGGTTGGCCAGAGAGTCATAGGAAGCACCGAAGTAGTGCTCGCGATTACAGAAAAGATTCAGCAGGTCCTGAGCAGGCTTCAGACTGCTCAAATTCGGCAGAAAAGTTATGCCGATAAGCGTCGATCGGACCTAGAATTCCAGGTCGGGGATATAGTTCTCCTGAAGGTGTCGCCATGGAAGGGCGTCATCCGATTCACTAAGCGGGGCAAGTTAGGCCCAAGGTATATCGGACTGTTTAGGGTTGTAGCCGGGGTGGGCTGGGTGGCGTACCGGCTGGATATGCCAGCCGAGCTCAGTCAGATCCACAACACTTTCCACGTCTCTCAGTTGCGGAAGTGCCTAGTGGACGATACGGTGGTGGTACCCTTGGAGGACATTCAGGTTGATAGCAACCTGAATTACATCGAGCGGCCTGTGGCGATCCTTGACCGGAAGTCGAAGGATCTGAGGAACAAAAGAGTAGAACTCGTGAAGGTGCAGTGGCAGCACTGGAAGGGGTCGGAGTGGACTTAGGAGCCGGTGAGCGTGATGATGGAGCACTACCCCGAGCTGTTTCAGGATCGAGTGGCAGACTTCGAGGACGAAGTCTAAAATAAGTGGGGTAGATTTGTAGCACCTGGTTCTTGGTATGTATTCTGTTATTAAATCTTCATTTATTTTGCATTTTTGGCCTTGGACTCGGCGAGTCGAAGGACTGACTCGCCGAGTAGAAGCGGGATGAGGCGCGGGGTTTAAGTTGCGGACTCGGCGAGTCGGGTCCCGGACTCGGCGAGTAGCCGCTATTTGGACAAAAACCCTAATCCAGGGGTTTGCACCCTATTTAAGTGACCTTATGCAGCCTCCTTTCCCCCTTTATGCTCCCAAACACTCCTCATAGCAACCCTAGATGTTTTTGTGAAGATCTAAGACTTTTGTGTGATTCTTGTGAGTTTTGATCTCAAGGAAGAAGGAAGACCATAGAAGGATCAAGAAGGGGCTGAAGGATTTGGGTTTGGTTCATCATTGTAGTCTTTGGAAGGTATAAAGTCTGAACCTTGCTCATTCATTTGTTAGACCCCCCTTTGGGGTGATTTAGGGCTTTTATAAGCCATTTTTGGTAGCCAACCATGTTTGCAAACATGGTTGGCGGTTGGGCTTCTTTATCATGTCATTTTATGAGCTACAAGCCAGATCTAGGTTGCTTTTTGCACCAAGGAAGGCCCCATGCAAAAAAAAAAAGAACCATTTTAGAGCCTTTTAAGCTCTAATGTCCCATGCATGCACGTAAAGTTTGTAACTTTACGTGCTATATCGAGTTTAGGGGCCTGGATCTATCATTTAGTTAACTGTTGTACATCAAGAATCGATGTTCTTAGTAAGGAATGTGATAGACTCGGCGAGTCCAAGGGTTTTGGTCCCATACCAGTGAGGTTCATAAGGACCAGTTGAGTGTGGAAGGGTTTTAGGAGTCCCGGGGAGTAACCCAATGTTCTGGACTAAGCAAGGTGTTCTGGGAGTTCATGGTACTCGACGAGTGCATGAACGAACTCGGCGAATCCAAGACAATCTTCATGGTACTCGGCGAGTTGTTCATCAACCCGGCGAGTCGAGGACAGAACGTGTTCAAAACATGAAGAGTAACTCGACGAGTTGTTCATACAGCTCGGCGAGTCAAGACAGGACATGGGTATCAGTTGATGATGAACTCGACAAGTTCTTCATACAACTCGGCGAGTCAGATGTGGATTCAGTCGGTGTTTATTTAAAAGGAAAAATCGTCGAGTCATCGCCTAACTCGAAGAGTAGAGACGGGTATGAGGTCTGATGAAAGGATAGGGACTCGGCGAGTTGGCGAGCCAACTCAGCGAGTCATGTCAACTAGAAGTTGACTTTGACTTTGACTTGGTCAAGGGGTAAAATGGTCATTTTACCCTAAGGATAGATGTCAGTTTCTGACTGAGTGTTTTGTGGGAATTATAGTCGGAGGATTTCCGGAGCAGCGGCGGCAGCAGTCAGAGGATTCCCGCGCAGTTCAGCAGCTGCGAGGTGAGTTACCTTCCAGTAAGGGTGGGTCTAAGGCCACAATGCCGACCCACCATTCAGGAGTATCTAGAAGATAATTGTCTTTGTGATAATTTATCTTGGTTTGGTAGGCGTTTGGTTATGAGTTATATCTGTATGATATGTTGCATGATAGGGATAGTTTCCCTGATAGTGGTCCGTAGGACCAAGGGGTAGGTCAGTACCCATATATGTCTGAATGTGTGCTTATATCTTGCTATTGTATGCTAGTGGTAGGGGTGGAATAGTCACTAGTTACCGGTTGAAAGATACTGATCATGGTTACCGGTTGAAAGATACCGATGATGATTACCGGTTGAAAGATACCGATGGTATTGTATGGTATGTGGTATGATGGGGGAACTCACTAAGCTTTGTGCTTACGGTGTCAGTTTTTGGTTTTAGGTACCTCTTCATCGAAGGGGAAGGAGCTGGTGGCATAGCATGGCATCACACACACACTCGCATATGATTTCCGCACGGTGTTTTCTGGGATTGTACTATGATATGACATTTGTTCATGGTTGTGGGTTTCAAATATGATACATGGTTTTGAGATGATGCGTTTATACAGTATTTTCTAATGAATGTTTTATGAATTAATTAATCAAAAATGAAATTTGTGGGCCCGAATTTTGGGATGTTACAGGTAGGGGTGAAATAGTCCATGTGACTGGGTGAGATAGACCGGAGGGTATGCAGGCATCTCAGAACGGATTGACACGGGTAGGTAAGCACCCAAGAATTGACCGACGGTATGTATGATTGTATTGTATGTGGTATGATGGGGGAACTCACTAAGCTTTCTGCTTTCGGTTTCAGTTTTGGTTTCAGGTACCTCTTCATCTAAAGAGAAGGAGCTGGCAGGGTAGCAGCACATCGCACACACATGATTCCGCATTTGAGAGCCTTGGGATTGCACTTTGATATTATACTATTTGACATTATGGTTTTTTATACATGTAAATATGGATTTGTGGTTTGATGTGACAATAGTACTATTTTTCCTTCAACAACTTTACGAGTATTATAATTAAAAACAAAAATTTTTTGTCTTGATTTTTGGTATGTTACAATATTGGGGTTTTGAGGTCGGATAGGATTTATGCCAAATTCTCCGAGTGTGATTTCTGGTTACAAGGGATCCAATTCTTGGGACACCTCATTAATCAGAATGGGACATTGGTCGATCCGGCCAACATTGAGGCAATTATACGATGGGAGATGCCGAGATCTCTATACGAGATCAGGAGTCTTCTGGGATTGGTCGGCTACTATCGGAGACTTATCAAGGATTTCTCCAAGATTACAGTTCCTCTCACCAGATTGACCCGGAAGGGTGTTACTTTTGTTTTGGGGCCCGAGCAGTAAGCATCATTCAAGACTCTTCACCAGAGGTTATGCAAAGCTCTGGTGTTAGCCCTTTCTGAGGGAGTGGAGGACTTTGTGGTCTATTGCGATGCGTCTATTTCAGGGATGGGTATAGTGTTGATGCAAAGGGGTTACATGATAGCATATGCGTCGACGCAACCATCATTCGAGTATTGGTATGCCTCCCTTTCAGCTTCTATATGGGAGGAGATATCGGACTCCCATTTGTTGGGGAGAGGTAGGGCAGCGAGTGATGGGTGGCACTGATATAGAGCCGAAAACGACCGAGCAGATTCAGCAAGTCAGACAAAGGTTACTAACAGCCCAGAGTCGCCAAAAGAGTTATGCGGATCGACGACGATCCGAGCTAGAGTTCCAGGTTGGAGTTTTTTCCTCCTAAAGGTATCCCCATGGAAAGGGGTGATTCGATTTAGGAAATGAGGCAAGTTGGGGCCCCGATACATTTGTCCTTTCAGAGTGATCACCAGATTAGGTAGGGTGGCCTACCGGTTAGAGCTAACAGCAGAGTTGAGCAAGATTCATAACACCTTCCACGTGTCTCAGTTGAGGAAGTGTGTAACCGATGAGATGGAAGTGGTACCCTTAGAGGACATTCAGGTGGATGTGATCCTGAATTATATCGAGAGGCAGATTCCGATTTTGGATCGAAAAGTGAAGGTTTTGAGAAACAAAGAGGTGCCCCTGGTTCAAGTCCAGTGGCAACATCGATAGGGATCCGAGTGTACTTGGGATCCGGAGTCTAAGATGTGCGAGCAGTAACTAGAGTTGTTTTCGGAGCCTGACTTCGAGGGCGAAGTCTGATTCTAGTGTGGGAGAATTGTAACATCCCGACTCCCAGGTATTTGTTTATTATTATTTATTAATTATACTTCATGTGTGACCCGACGAGTTGTGAGCCTACCTCGTCGAGTAGAGTGTGATTAGACCACATGGGTTTAATGATCGACTTGATGAGTTAGAGAGCCGACTCGCCGAGTAGGCGCTATGAGGTGAAACCCTAAATCCTCAGGTTTAGGGCCTATTTAAGGAAACTTATGTCCTCATTTCCCCCTCACCAGCTACCCTACTTCCCTGAGTGAAACCTTAATCAGTCTTTGAGCTAAGAGAGAGTGTTAGATCTTATATTTGAGTGTTTCCGTGAAGCATTGGAAGAAGAGGAAGGGAGATTAAAGAAAGGAACAAGTAAAGGCCATGAGATCCAGAAATCATACACTTGGAGCTTCTGTTGGAAGGTAAAATTCGTTACCTTGATCATCATGTTGTTTAGATCTTGTTAATCAAAAACTTTTTAAGGCTTTTTCCATATTTCCTTGAGCTTTGGTATGACTTGTCCTTCCCAAGCATTGAGACATTAGATCTAGACCTTGTGAGGTCCATATAGTCCAAAGGTCCCAAATTTATCCAACCATAAAGAGTTATTGTGCTTAAACACCTTGGTTAGAGCTTTTATTAGGCATTATGGAGCAAACATGCCATGCATGATGTAACGCCCCATCTCTGGTATGTTGTTTCTATGGCATTTATTTAGAAGTTTTCTTGAGGGACTCGGTGAGTCTATGGCCTAACTCGTCGAGTAGGGTCGAGTTTTCGAGCACGTGTTAGTCGGCGACTCGACGAGTCCATATTAGGGACTCGGCAAGTCTGCCTGCCAGGTAGAAACCCTAAATCCCCGGGTTTGCACCCTATTTAGACCACCTTATGAGCCCCCAAACTCGTCCCCTTCACCCTCAGAGCATCATTTAGCAAACCCTAATCATTTCCTTGAGTAATTGTGCATTTCATGTGTGAATCTTGAAGTTTTGAAGAGGAAAAGGAGGCTAGATCCAAAGGAGAAGAAGAAGATCCAAGGTCTTGCACCCATTTCAGAGTTTATTGAGGTATTAACTGAATTCCTGCTGTTTCTATGATTGATTTCTCTTTAACAAGCATATTTAGCCTCTTTTAGCCATTCCTTAGCTTGTTCTTAGTAGAGAGATCACATTAGATTGATTAGCCTTCGGATCTAGCCATGTTTCAGTTCCAAAATCGTAGATCTATCACCTTTATGGAGCCATTTTGCATGATAACCCTAGATCTACTCTTCTAAGTGCCTTTTTAGCCTTTATCTTCTTTTTCATGTGTATGTACACGTAAAGTTGGAAACTTTACGTGGTAAATCAGCCTTAGGAACTCAGATCTACAATTTGTATGCGGTGGTTTTGATCAGAACCGAGTTTTTAGGATATGCATACATGTGACTCGGCGAGTCATTCTTTGGACTCGGCGAGTCAGGTCGCGAGTCCCCAATCTTTACCCCTTTGAGTGATTTCGAGTGGAAGCCAGTGAGCAGTAGGATGGACTCAGTGAGTCGGAGGTTAGACTCAGTAATGGAGGGACTCGACGAGTTGTTCATACAACTCGGCGAGTCCAAGACAATCTTCTTAGATCGAAGAACAACTCGTCGAGTTGTTCATATAACTCGACGAGTCGAATGCAAATTGCCTGAGCTTTTGAATCAAGAGGGTACTCGTCGAGTCGATGTCGTGCTCGACGAGTAGCCACGAGTAGGGTTGAGAAGTGAGACTAGGGACTCGGCAAGTTGGCGGCCCAACTCGGTGAGTCAGGTCAACTGTAGGTTGACTTTGACCGGGAGAGTTGACTTTAACCAGGGGTAAAAGAGTCATTTTACCCAATGCAATGATTAGCATCTGATTGAGTGTGTTTATGGATTTGTAGCCGGGGAGATATCGGAGCTGCAGCAGTTAGCTTCCAGAGCCATACACACAGCAGCCAGTTCACGAGGTGAGTTTCCTTCCAGTAGGAACGGGTCTAAGGCCACAATGTCGGCCCATTCAGTTAGCAGTAGTTTCTGGACTTCGGTCCAATGCAGTAGCTAGTATGTTTGACGCCTCTGTGGCTCAGACAGGATTTATGTGTTTATGCTAGTTGATATGTTATGCTATGCTGTGTTCAGTTAGTCCGGACTTCGGTCCGATGCAAGGGACGGGGTCCCAGTCGGTTTCGGACTTCGGTCCGATGTAGGAGACGGGGTCCCAGACAGTTTTGGACTTCGGTCCGATGTAGGGGACGGGGTCCCAGTCAATTTTTGGACTTCGGTCCGATGCAGGGGACGGGGTCCCAGATAGTTAGTCCGGACTTCGGTCCGATGCAGGGGACGGGGTCCCAGTCAGTGGGCAAGGCCCAGGATGTGCTTTATATGTAATTGTATGGTATGTGGTAGTTTGGGGGAGCTCACTAAGCTTCGTGCTTATAGTTTCAGTTTTGGTTTCAGGTACTTCCGCAAGCAAAGGGAAGAGCTCGGGATGATGGCATCGCACACACCACAGCTTCAGTTTTGTCCTGGGAGTTGATTCAGTTTCTTGATATGTTTGGATACAGTCGTGATACAGTTTTTCTCACAGTATTTTATTATGGTTTTTGAAACTCGCAACGTATGGTTTTATTATGTGATACTCAGTTTCGTGGTTTTTGTTATAATAAAAATCGAAATTTTTGGGTCGTATTTTTGGGTTGTTTCAAGTTGGTATCAGAGCCTTGGTTTGAGGGATTCGGATACACCTCCGGGTGTATCTGAACTCAAACTAAGGGAAAGATAAAAAGATTTTCAAAAAGGAAAAATGTTTCGAATGAAATTTTGAAAAGCACTTAGAAAGAAAAGATTTTTTTTTAAAACAAGATAAGGGTGTGGTGCATGCGATCAGCCGAGCTCAAGTAAGTACTCCCAAATTACCCATACAAGTTTTATTATTAATTGTTCCAGTTTCAGTAGAACAGGATGCTAGTATAGGACTAAGGATCTAGGAGGATGCCTTATGTGCCTGCTATATGTGTTTCAGCTTTATGAGAATTGCATGCTAGTATTGAGTAGACAACAGTAGGATAGCGTGTTTAGGTTATACCTGGTAGCGCGAGCTTAGCATTGTATGCTAGTACAGTTTCTCATTATGAGAGTAGATTTTCTTGAGTAGTTTCCGGTGTCCGAATGCTGCTTGCTTCGTGCTTTGTAGAACTCTTGGTGATGAGAGTTAGCCGTTAGGTGAATACGTCACGTCATATGGGATCAGGGTTGAATAATCTCAGAGTATTGGATTTGGCTCTATTGCGCAGCTCTTGTTTGAGTCTAACCGTTGTAGGGACGAGCCTTTTACTCGAAGGTTATCCGAGCCTCATCACATGTGATGGTATTCAGGTGATGGCTAATTAGCATTACAAGGCGGCCTTCAGCAGCTGAGGACTGGTTTGGGTGGAGTTAGAGATTTCCCTAGGGCAAGCCTAGGATGAGAGTAGCAGATATCAGTAGTAGTAGAAGTGACTTGGTGGAGTCAAGGCAGTTGTTGAGGAAAGTACGGATAGATGTGGAAGGTAGTATGGGCCCGTACTATTGAAAGTAGAGGATCCGTACTCGAATCAAGGAAGGCTGAGACAAGACCAGGAAGCTAGTAGTAGTATCAATGATCCCTTGAGATATTTCGGTTTTCTGATGTTGCTATGATGTGTTTCAGAATGGTGGTTTTGCGTTCGAGGCCAGCAGCCGGCAATGGAGGTGCCGGGGAGGGATCAGGATCAGGCTCGGGGGACGAGCGCATGGATGAGCAAACCAGAGAGTTTCTTTCTTCAGAGATTTCTCGTATCATTTTAGAGCAGACTCCTGTGATCTTCGGTTTGATCAAGGAGGGTATCCTAGAGCTGATGGATTAGAGGTTGGGCACCTTCCGTGCCGAGGTGGCGGCCATGATGGGGTCACGCACACTTACGTTTAGGGAGTTCAGGGCATGTGGAGCTCCAGACTATCACGGGGCGTAGGACCCCATAGCGAGTACTAGATGGTTGGCGGATGTGGCCAACGCGTTCCGCACGAGCAGATGTCCCGAGGAGGACAAGGTTAGATTGGCGTCCTGTCTTCTGAAGGACAGGGCACGGGATTGGTGGGAGGAGGTCGGACATACCATTGGAGATGATGCAGCGTTGGATGCCATGACCTGGGCTTATTTCTCTACCAGGTTCAGGGCGGAGTTTGCACCGGTTATTGAGGTGCAGCAGTTAGCCAGAGAGTTTCAGGACGTCACCCAGACTACAGAGACCGTGGCGGAGATCACCGCCAAGTTCAGGGAAGAGGGCTCTTCTTGTTCCTCAATATGCATCCGACGAGGAGATGAAGAAGGCCCGTTATCATGAGATGTTGCGGAGCGATATCCGCCAGTTTGTGAGCCGGTCCAGCTGTAAAATGCTGGATGACATGATTGCTAGGGCTCGAGAGAGGGAGATTGATCTCGAGATGGAGAAGAAGAGGAAACCGGAGGCAGTTTCGGGTTTAGGAGGTTCAGGCAAAAAGCCCAAGGTTTCAGATCACAGATCCAGGATTCAGCCGAGCCACGGTCGATGTGGCAAGTGTGGGAGGATGCACGATGGGGTGTGCAAGGCAGGGAGTTCCGACTGCTTCAAGTGCGGTCGGACTGGGCATTTGAGCAGGGATTGTACGACCCCTGCTACTGCCATTGCAGCATCAGATCTGATTTGCTTTCAGTGCAATCAGAGGGGACATAAAAAGTCCCAGTGCCCGAGTTTAGCCGCAGTAGGGAAGGTGGCTGCACCTGCCCCTGCTACTTTGAGGATTACAGATGGCTGGCAGGGCCAAGCCGAGGCGCCAGTGGCGAAGAGTAGGGCTTTTCAGATGACAGCAGAGGAGGCGCGAGCGACTCCTGATGTGGTGGCGGGTATGTATCTTCCCTTCATCTCTATATTATTATTGATTGATTATTGCTTATGATTATATGTTTTATATAGGGTCGTTCTCTGTGAACGGCATTTCTGCTATGGTATTATTCGATTTGGGGGCTACCCGATCATTTGTATCTCTTGCGCTTAGCAAGAGATTTAGTAGAGCTCCAGGGGAGCTGGATTGTCCACTAGAGGTTGAGATAGCAGATGACAGGACCGTGAGGGTCGCCAGAGTGCATAGAGGGTGTTCTCTTCAGTTGTTCGACGAGCAGTTTTTGGTGGACCTGGTTCCTATTCCCCTGCGATGGAATAAGGTTATAGTAGGCATGGATTGGCTGAGTCCCAATGAGGCGGTGATTGATTGTGAGCAGCAGCTAGTGAGGGTTCGCACTCCCAATGGGGGAGAGTTAGTGATTCAGGGCGAGAGGCCACAACGCGGACCAACCTTTTGTTCCGCCGCGAGAGCAAGACGCTATTTTCAGCAGGGTTGCGCGGGTTATGTAGCTTATGTCTTGGATGCCCGGGAGAAGGGCAAGGCGACAGTTGATGATGTTCCGATAGTGCGAGACTTCCCGGATGTATTTCCCGAAGATTTACCGGGAATACCTCCTGATAGGCAGGTTGAGTTTAGGATCGACCTGATTCCTGGTGCGGCTCCGTTAGCCAAGGCACCATACCGTCTAGCTCCCCCTGAGATGCAGGAATTGTCTACGCAACTGCAGGAGCTGCTAGACAAGGGTTTCATTCGACCGAGCAGTTCACCTTGGGGAGCGCCGATCCTATTTGTGAGGAAGAAGGATGGGTCGCACCGTATGTGTATAGATTACCGGGAGTTGAATAAGGTAACGGTGAAGAACCGTTAACCACTTCCGAGGATAGATGATTTGTTTGACCAGCTTCAGGGAGCGTCTTGGTTCTCCAAGATCGATCTACGCTCCGGGTATCATCAGATGCGGGTTAGGGATGAGGATGTGCAAAAGACTGCTTTCAGGACCAGGTATGGTCATTATGAGTTTGTGGTGATGCCATTTGGGCTCACCAACGCTCCAGCCGCGTTCATGGATCTCATGAATCGCGTGTGCAGGCCGATGCTGGATCGGTCAGTGATAGTATTCATAGATGATATCTTGGTGTATTCCAAGACGCAGGAGCAGCACGAGGAGCACCTGAGGGAGGTGCTGGAAGTTTTAAGGAGGGGGAGACTTTTCGCAAAGTTCTCCAAGTGCGAGTTCTGGTTGCGCGAGGTGCAGTTCCTTGGTCACCTCGTCAACCATAGGGGTATTTTGGTGGATCCGGCCAAGATAGAGGCCATGATGCAGTGGGAGGTCCCGAAGTCTTCATCCGAGACTTGGAGCTTCCTAGGGTTTGGCAGGGTATTACCGGAGGTTCATTCAGGATTTCTCCAAGATAGCAGTGCCGCTCACCCGACTGACCAAGAAGTCGGTGGTATTTCGTTGGGGGCCTGAGCAGCAGGCAGCATTCGAGACCCTCAGACAGAGATTGTGCGAGGCTCCAATCCTTACCTTGCCATAGGGAGTAGAGGACTTTGTAGTCTACTGTGATGCCTCAATCACAGGTATGGGAGCAGTGTTGATGCAGTGAGGCCATGTGATAGCTTACGCCTCGAGGCAGTTGAAGCCTCACGAGGCTAACTATCCTACCCATGATTTAGAGCTGGGGGCGGTTGTGTTTGCCCTCAAGATTTGGAGACATTATCTTTATGGGGTCCGTTGTACTATCTACACGGATCACAAGAGTTTGAGGTACCTTATGGATCAGCCGAGTCTGAACATGAGGCAGAGGAGGTGGTTGGATGTGTTGAAGGATTATGATTGTGAGATCCTTTACCATCCAGGGAAGGCCAACGTGGTGGCCGACGCCCTAAGCCGCAAGGTGTCGGCAACCCCTATCATAGATTTGTGTTTGAGGATGACAGTGATTACTCTGTTGTTGGAACGTATCAGGGAGGCTCAGGTTGAGGGCCTCAAGGAGGAGAGGCAAAAGTGTGAGAGGATAGTGGGCCGAGTAGCTTCGTTTGATTATGACAGTCGGGGATTGCTGACGCTTCATGGGAGAGTATGGGTACCGTACTAGGGTGGGGTACGGCAGGTGTTGATGGACGAGGCTCATAAGTCTCGATTTTCTATCCACCCAGGGGCGACGAAGATGTATAGAGATCTTCGACCCGATTATTGGTGGCCATGCATGAAGCGGGATGTCGCCTGGTATGTTGAGAGGTGCCTGACCTACAGGAAGGTCAAGGCGGAGCACCAGAGGCCTCATGGCAAGATGCAGCCGTTAGATATTCCCGTGTGGAAATGGGAGGACATCACCATGGATGTTATCACCAAGCTTCCCAGGACCGCACGAGGGGTAGATTCGATATGGGTAGAAGTGGATCGGTTGACGAAGAGTGCTCATTTTATCCCGATCCAGGAGAGTATATTAGCTGAAAAGTTAACCGATATCTATGTGCGTGAGATCGTGGCACGTCATGGAGTGCCGGTATCGGTGGTGTCAGACCGAGATATCCGTTTTACATCCAGATTCTGGAAGCGGTTTCACGACGAGATGGGTACTCGTCTCCATTTCAGCACCGCTTTCCACCCTCAGACGGACGGGCAGAGCGAGAGGACGATTCAAACTTTCGAGGACATGCTCAGGGCATGTGTTCTAGACTTCGGTGGCAGTTGGGATACGTATCTTCCATTAGCGGAATTTTCGTATAACAGCAGTTATCATGTGAGCATTGACCGACCTCCCTTTGAGATGCTTTATGGGAGGAAGTGTAGGACCCCGATTTGTTGGGGCGAAGTCGGTCAGCGGGTCGTTGGGAGCACAGAGGTGGTGCGTAGAGTCGGAAGAAGAGCTACGCCGACAGGAGGCGTTCAGACTTGGAGTTCTAGGTAGGCGATATGGTCCTTCTGAAGGTCTCACCCTGGAAGGGTGTCATCAGGTTTAGGAAGAGGGGCAAGCTGGGCCCCAGGTTCATTGGTCCTTTCAGGGTTTTGGCCCGAGTGGGTCGGGTTGCTTATCGGTTGGACCTTCCAGTAGAGCTTAGCCAGATCCACAACACCTTCCATGTGTCTCAGTTGAGGAAGAGTTTGGTGGATGAGTCAGCAGTTGTTCCCCTAGAGGATATTCAGGTTGATAGCAGCCTGAATTATATTGAGAGGCCGGTCGCGATTCTGGACCGGAAGACAAAGACCTTGAGGAACAAGGCAATTCAGTTAGTGAAGGTGCAATGGCAGCACCGAAAGGGGTCTGAGTGGACATAGGAGGATAAGGAGGAAATGAGAGAGCACTACCCAGATTTATTTGCATATTCAGTCGTAGCAGACTTCGAGGACGAAGTCTAAGACAAGTGGGGGAGAATTGTAACGCCCCATCTCTGGTATGTTGTTTCTGTGGCATTTATTTAGAAGTTTTCTTGAGGGACTCGGCGAGTCTATGGCCTGACTCGTCGAGTAGGGTTGAGTTTTCGAGCACGTGTTAGACGGCGACTCGACAAGTCCATATTCGGGACTCGGCGAGTCTGCCTGCCAGGTAGAAACCCTAAATCCTCGGGTTTATACCCTATTTAAACCACCTTATGAGCCCCCAAACTCGTCCCCTTCACCCTCAGAGCATCATTTAGCAAACCCTAATCATTTCCTTGAGTAATTGTGCATTTCTTGTGTGAATCTTGAAGTTTTGAAGAGGAGAAGGAGGCTAGATCCAAAGGAGAAGAAGAAGATCCAAGGTCTTGCACCCATTTCAGAGTTTATTGAGGTATTAACCGAATCCCTGCTGTTTCTATGATTGATTTCTCTTTAACAAGCATATTTAGCCTCTTTTAGCCATTCCTTAGCTTGTTCTTAGTAGAGAGATCACTTTAGATTGATTAGCCTTCGGATCTAGCCATGTTTCAGTTCCAAAATCATAAATCTATCACCTTTATGGAGCCATTATGCATGATAACCCTAGATCTACTCTTCTAAGTGCCTTTTTAGCCTTTATCTCCTTTTTCATGTGTATGTACACGTAAACTTGGAAACTTTACGTGGTAAATCAGCCTTAGGAACTCAGATCTATAATTTGTATGCGGTGGTTTTGATCAGAATCGAGGTTTTAGGATCTGCATGCATGTGACTCGGCGAGTCGTTCTTCGGACTCGGTGAGTCAGGTCACGTGTCCCCGATCTTTACCCCTTTGAGTGATTCCGAGTGGAAGCCAGTGAGCAGTAGGATGGACTCAGTGAGTCGGAGGTTAGACTCAGTAATGGAGGGACTCGACGAGTTTTTCATACAACTCGGCGAGTCCAAGACAATCTTCTTAGATCGAAGAACAACTCGTCGAGTTGTTCATATGACTCGACGAGTCGGATGCAGATTGCCTGAGCTTTTGAATCAAGAGGGTACTTGTTGAGTCGATGCCGTGCTCGACGAATAGCCACGAGTAGGGTTGAGAAGTGCGACTAGGGACTCGGCGAGTTGGCGGCCCAACTCGGTGAGTCAGGTCAACTGTAGGTTGACTTTGACCGGGAGAGTTGACTTTGACCATGGGTAAAAGAGTCATTTTACCTAATGCAATGATTAGCATCTGATTGAGTGTGTTTATGGATTTGTAGCCGGGGAGATACCAGAGCTGCAGCAGTTAGCTTCCAGAGCCATACACACAGCAGCCAGTTCACGAGGTGAGTTTCCTTCCAGTAGGAACGGGTCTAAGGCCACAATGTCGGCCCGTTCAGTTAGCAGTAGTTTCTGGACTTTGGTCCGATGCAGTACCTAGTATGTTTGACGCCTCCGTGGCTCAGACAGGATTTATGTGTTTATGCTAGTTGATATGTTATGCTATGTTGTGTTCAGTTAGTCCGGACTTCGGTCCGATGCAAGGGACAGGGTCCCAGTCAGTTTCGGACTTCGGTCCGATGTAGGGGACGGGGTCCCAGTCAGTTTTGGACTTCGGTCCGATGTAGGGGACGGGGTCCCAGCCAGTTTTCGGACTTCGGTCCGATGCAGGGGACGGGGTCCCAGATAGTTAGTCCGGACATCGGTCCGATGCAAAGGACGGGGTCCCAGTCAGTGTCAAGGCCCAGTATGTGCTTTATATGTAATTGTATGGTATGTGGTAGTTTGGGGGAGCTCACGAAGCTTCGTTCTTACATTTTCAGTTTTGGTTTCAGGTACTTCCGCAAGCAAAGGGAAGAGCTCGGGATGATGGCATCGCACACACCACAGCTTCAGTTTTGTCCTGGGAGTTGATTCAGTTTCTTGATATGTTTAGATACAGTCGTGATACAGTTTTTCTCACAGTATTTTATTATGGTTTTTGAAACACGCAACGTATGGTTTTATTATGTGATACTTAGTTTCGTGGTTTTTGTTATAATAAAAATCGAAATTTTTGGGTCGTATTTTTAGGTTGTTTCACATGAACTTAAAGATCGAAGCTTTATGTGACATTCAACCCTTGGGAGGCTAGATCCAGAGTTTAGGGTGATAGGTCTGCCTTAAAATGTCAAAATGAGATTTTGACTTAACGGACTCAGCGAGTCAAAGAGCTGACTCGACGAGTCGGCTAGTGTTTTCCCCGATGAGTCTGGACGTGGGTAACTCGACAAGTTGACGGGACAACTCGACAAGTTGAGTTGGGTTTTCGCGAGGTTCTGAAGGAACAAGCGGGACTCGACGAGTCACATAGATGCACTCGGCAAGTCAGGTCAACATGGACAGTTGACTCGAGTGTTGACTTCTGTTGACTTTTAGGTTTAGTTAAGGCAGTGGTTATGGGAACCATGGTGGGGTAAAATGGTCTTTTACCATCCCAAGAGTTTGAGAGAGAGATTAACCTAGTTTATTTTGAGTCGTGATATAAGTGTTAATTACAGATTATTATCTTATATGATAGGCGGAGGCTAGTTCGAGATTCGTGTACGAGATTATTACTTATTTGATTACGAGGTGAGTCTTCCCACTATACTTACCATGAGTGGTATCATTGTGTGATCGAGATTTCTTATGTGCTTACATGTGTATTTTGATATTGTGCATTATGTATTTGTGATTTATGATGAGTATTATTATTATGAGCTTGTTGAGTTAGGATCGGAGGGTCCACCCGAGCTGTACGACCAAAGGGGTCTCCATTGAGACACATTGATCGGAGGGTCATATTGAGTTAGCCTCGAGTGGCTAATGTGATGTGTGTGGTATTTTAGGGAACTTACTAAGCTTCGTGCTTACCGTGTTATGCGTTATGTCTTTCAGGTACCTCTCAGGATCATGGGAAGGAGCCTACTTCATCGTACACACACTTGAGTTGGAGATATGTTTTGGAGGATCCTGTATTTGTGTTATAAACAATTTTGGGACATGTGTTTTGATAAATTAATGGTTGTGAGATTTTTGGGATTTTGGAAATGAGATAATTGTGTTTTTAAATGAAATTTTTTGTTTGAAAATTTACAATGTTACAAAATATCTTTCCATCCTAACTTTCCAGTGATCATACATTTCAACAACTAGCAGTGGGGCACGAGAAGGGTAACCCACACTATTTTCTATTTGCATCGAATACATTTGTTGAGTTTGATTTGGAGAAGCCATTGAAGTTAGAGTATTAGAGCAGAAGCGGTATATAGAAGAACTTTTATCCTAAACACAGAAATGATTGAAATACCAAGGTAATCTCATATCAAGTATAATTTGTTCATATGGATTCAAAGGACAGCCACTCAAGCTCTGATACCAATTGTGAGAACAAGATTCAATGCGCGGACAAGGTTTGAAAGCTCAAACCTTGAATTAACTCTTTAAGATGAATGTGTTCTTCTAATAAGTTGGTCCAGTCAAGTCTGATAAACCAGTCAAGACTTGAAGATAATATTCAACAAAGTATTTAAGTGAGTAAACTAAAGTAAGATTGAGTATAATCAAAGTAAAGGCAATTTAGAACAAGTAGAATGTAAGTGAAAGAAATTTAACATGCAAAAGAGTAATAAATTGATGTGAAGAGAATATCGATTGATTGCTATTCATGGTGTGTTTTCATGAAAAAACTACACCTTAAATAGTAAAAGTGAGACATGGTATAAACCAAGATATGTTCTAAGGACTAGTTAAACCTAAGAGTTTGACAAATCTGACTCTTAAAAGATTTGTTGAAATTGTCCTAAGAACTGTTACATCAACAATAGCCAAAAAGCATTGAATTCTTGTACAGACTAATACTTCAAAACATCTTTTTCTCTAATACAAAAGGAATTCAAAGCTTCTTTAAATCTTGGACTTGAGTGCCTTCATATTTGATTTGGATTACTAGAGGTTCACTTTTTATGCATTAGGAGATAGAGGTGAGTCCTCTCACTATACTTGCTTGTGTGGTAGTATGTATGCATGCTGACCAACTGGGTCTTACTTAATATTTGTTGTTATGTGTTATTCGGAGTTGTTGATAACTCTCGGACATGTTGTTAGCCCACTGTGACTACTGATAGTCTCCTGGGTTGCTGATAACCCACTGGATGTGTTGTCAGCCTACTGAGACTACTGATAGTTTCCACGGTTATTGATAACCCACCAGACGTGTTGTTAGCCCATTGGGATTACTGATAATCTCCAACGTTGCTGATTACCCATAGATGTTTATTTTATATTGTGTTGTATGTGATTTTGGGGAACTTACTAAACTTTGTGCTTACGGTTTGTGGCTTATATGTTTTCAGGTTTTGTTAAATTAAAGGAGGGGCCCGACTCGATTGCGTCATATCCATTGGAGATTTCCATACCTAATAAATTTCGATGTTACTCTGATACATGTTTTTGAATCAAATGGTTTATCTAGATCTTTGAAGTTGTAATTTGGAAATACTTTTATTTTTAAATGAAAATTTTGGTTTGAAATTTGGGACATTACATCATCTCTTATCCAAGTAAATCTTGAGGGTTTTCTATGGTTATATTCCTTTTATGTAGGAAGAGGGCACTCATGATGTTATATGTGAAAATTATCACCTAAAATGTCTTAAAATTTAGTTTTTCAAATACTACAAATAGTGATTCTTTGGACTTTTTGGATATTTTTTCTACGTTATATGCTAAAAATATATTAAAAAGAGAGCATATAATTTACAAGGAAAACAATTATTTTCCTTTTCTCTTTTATGTTCTTATTAAATAAAGATATTACTAAAAATATGAAAGCTTCTTTTATTTAAATAAATTGATTTTTTTGGTTATGAGACTTTCAAAAGAAAAAAAGAAGTTTTGCATCGAAAAGAAATATCGTGTATAAAGTGGAGGGTTATAAATTTTGAGATTTTGATTTTTTTTTTTTTTTTGATAAATGTAAGAAGGTATTTGTAGGTTTACGAAAGTAGAGGTTATTTTTGGAAGTTCCTAATTTTGCTTTTTATATTCACACTTCATTCGGCATTTTAATTTATAATTTATTGTGTTGTGTTTATGTATTATATTACCATCATGCTTAATTTGTCATATATCAATGTCATCCCATAGTTTATTGTGCTTTTTTTATTATACTCAAATGTATATTTTGTAGTGCAGACTCATGATTTTGTCAAATATCTATACTTACAAAGCATAAATTGGATTCATAAGGGTATATGTATTTATTTTAAAACAAAAGTATGACCTTACTGACTAAACTTCTATCTATGTAAATTAATAAATATTTTTGCAAATATTTGATTAGTCGATACGATTTCAAATTATGAGTATTGCTTTTTCTTTTCCAACCATGATTTTCACAGGTTTAAACCTAGTAAGGAATATACAGGACATATAAGAAATTGTTAAAATGCATATATTTTACTCTAAGGAGATCTAGAGATGCAAATTAACCATCAATCTTTATTAAGGGTGTTGATTATTCCACGATGTTTTTTCATCCTTCAATGGCATTTTATAGTTAATTGACATATATGTCCATCAGCTTTAATACTTGAATGTTTATACATGGACACTGGATCATGCTACCATCTTAGATCGGGACTCACAACGAGCAAGCATTAAAGACTGTACTGATTGCAGTAACTATCGATGGTGCAGTTTTCGTCTTCAAATGGAGGAATTCTTGGTTGATGCCAGGTTCTTCATTTCCGACACAGGAAACTGTTCATACACCTTTCAAACCCAAGATTTAACATGTTTAATAGATAAGTCTCAAAGAGTTAGGTTAAAGGATAGCTTTGAAAAAATAAAGTCTTAATGAATAAAGACATTTTTCTATCAGTTAACCCATCAAACCCGTTTGTTTATATTAAGGTGAAAAGAAACACGATTTTATATCTGTCAAATCCCTGCTCCATTGAATCAACTCCGTCCTCCATTGAATCAGTTAACATGAATATAAACTTGGTATTCAAATATCACAACAAATATAAACGCCAAAAAAGAGATTTAAGGTGTTCCTGCAAAATAGATAACAAATTAAGAACAATTTATGTAGTTTGAACATATGTATAGCAACTGTAGCATGCGAACTCACACCAGATTCAAAACACATCACATATATAAACCTCACAAAGATTGTTTTAGAGCCTTTGTTGTGTCATTATCACCTCCTATGAGATGGTATTTCCAATTTTACCTCTATCAACAAATTAACAAAGATATGTAACTTTCTTACCAGTGATAGAAGAGGTTAGCCTGGTCAAGCGTTGGATGAAGAGCGTGCAAGAGAAAAAATGTCATCAAAATACATCTTTCTTTATAAAAAGTAAAAACACATCTATAAGCTGCAAATATTTCTAGTTACACGCTCATTAACTGTTCTTCTGTTTAAATCTGCTTACATGAATAACGATAAACTCAAATTTTCAATTTAAAAAAACAAACAGTTGCAGCTATTTCAAAGCAATTTAATCTGGCATTAAGTCGAGCAGTTGGCATGCAGATGAGAATGCATTCTTGATGCTAGAAATCACAATTTTTTTTAAAAAAATTGGCGAATAGCGGTAGAAGCACAATCACCTATCTTAAAGATACATATAGCTTTTTGGGTAGGTTTCCTTCAGATAAATCTTTTCTGAGGTATCTCTACAATTATATGATTCACAAGTTCTTCCCCATACCAATCACCCATTCTCTAAAATGAAAAAATAATACATATTTCTCAACAGTGTAATAATTTTATTGAATATAATTGGAAAAGAATGTCATTATAAATCTGGTACCTTGAGAAAGTTGTATGCAACAGGGGGGGCATCAGAGGGACCTGAATAAAGCAAAAAAGTAGTCTCAGATCATCTTTCATCTCTAGCAGCAGAGCAGGGCAGAATAGTAATTTACCAATCTTTGTGTTGGTATGAAGTACAACAGGGTATATAAACTCAATTCATAATTAAATAATCATAATCTTTGAGGCGGGCGTATTGAAAGACAGTTTTCCACTTCTTTCACTGCTCAGTCTGGTTCACCTTCCTCTTTTTCCAACACACAGTGGTTAGTGCATCTTTGTATAAACATGTTCTTACTTTGTTTATATAAATTTACATAGGAACATTCTTATTGCATAATCTGTTCAAGGGCTCCATAACATACGTGAAGATTATAATTCGATACACATGATTTGAATTTTCAAGATTATCTTGGGATCTTTTGGAATTTGGAAACCAATCATGTGCGTTATCCTGGAGTGAAGGAGGAAGAACGAGGAATAAGGAAACATATCAACCCGTAAACTAAAATACATTGTATATTTAAATGAGGGGTATATATGTCCATTAACTATAAAAAAATCCCGTGGATGGATTATTTATTTATGACTAAGAATAAGAATCTATTCATATAATTAACAAAATGTATATCCATGTATATTTCGATGTTGTCTCATATATAATCATAGGCATTTATATAATTATTTGTATAGAAAAGGAAAAGATTGTAGAAAATCGTGGAGAAATAGTAGTTTTCCTTAAGGTAGCTAGGATCTATATATGTATAACATATTTTAATACTTTTTCTCATCATCAATTACTACCTTGAAAAATGAATAACACTGTAGTCGATTTCCCTGAAAACAATTGTTCATCTAGGAAAGACAACGACAAAGATGATGATCTCGACAAGAATGCGATGGATACTGCAGATAAACCAAAAAAGAAGAGGAAAAATCCGATGGATTCTGCAGATAAACCAAAAAAGAAGAGGAAAAATCCGATGGATTCTGCAGATAAACCAAAAAAGAAGAGGAAAAATCCGATGGATGAACCAAAAAAGAAGAGGAATAACAGGATGACAGAAAACTCTTTGGAAGAAGAAAATGGGAAGAGGAGAGAGCCTATAATGAGCGAACGAGATTTCCGTGCCAAGTATCCTCGGACTGATGCAGGCCTAAATGAGATCGAACTGTTTGAGGATTTGACAAGAGATGAAAAGAAAATGATGAGAAAATGCATGGTTTATAATTCTGAAAAAGAACTCGATCATATGGAAGATGAATGGAATGAGTATCATCTTGAAGAGATAAGGCGTACTAAGAAACGGGTACACTTATTTCACAAACAGTCTCAACTAATTCAGAAAGCCATCACATCCATGAGATCAGCCGCCGCCGAGCAAGAGGAGGATCAAAGTGAAGGGGAGTAAAAGGGTATCCTAAAAAATGTTAGGAAAAAAGATTATACTACTGAAAAATTTTCTTTGTTTAATTACTTTATACTTTATATATCAACCCGCTTGCATGCTTCTTTCTTTCTTATGATCTTATTCTTAGTTCTGTTCGCCTTTCTTCCATGTTCTAGATTCCGGTATCTGGTTTTCATCGTGGTTCAGCAAGTATGAAACTTTCGTTTTTGCCCTTTGTGACTTTTTTTTTTTTTTTAAATCTTATTTTAATTTGTTTACCTTTTAAGAAAACATAAGATTTTGTCAAAATCGTTGGAATGGCACGCCAATTGAAGGTTTAATCAAATATTGTTGACAATATTTGCATTTAATTTTACATATTAATATTTTTTGTATCGAGTTAAAACCAAATTCAAAAGATAGTCAAGGGTATAATAATACTATTCACATGTTATTTTGTACAAATAACTAAGGTTTTGAAATAAATTTAAGAAAACATACTAAGATAGATGTGATAGATACTCTTTATTTTGAGTTTAACAATATATTTATATATAAATATAAGAAAAAACATTATAAATAATCCCTGTGGTTTTCCCAGATTTGAAGTTTAGTCCCTAGGTTTCAAAATTTTGATAGATGATCCATGTGCATTCAAAACTTTTTACGCTTAGTCATTAACTCTCACACCATTAGAACCCAATCGTTAACTCTTATTTTATTAAAATAATAGAAGGGTAAATTGGTCATTTCACTTGTATCCTCTTCTTTATAGCCAAATGCATGTCTGGTCATTTTGAAAACCACCCTTATCTATTCTCATTCTACTGTGCATCCATTTGGAAAACTCTTTTGCAAGTGTCGAAGATGGCGATTTGTAAATGTGGAATGGAAACAACGAAGGTGACCTCGTGGACGGATAGTAACCCTGGGAGGCAATTTTTGAATTGTTCAAGATGTGGGTGCGTAAGGAGGGTTGACCCTCCGATGTGTGCTAGGGAATTGGTGGTGAATCCAGGTTTGATAACATCAATGAATCGATTGGAAGAGATGGTTACGATTACAAGTGCAAAATTGTGGAACTATCGGCTAATGTTGTTTCGAGAATCAAGAAACCAACAAAAAAGACACAAAAACTACTTACCAATTGCGAGATAATTAAGCAAAAACCAACGTCTAGAGTTTTTTTGGTTTTCAGAGATAAGCAAGAAGATACAGTATGCAAGACAGAGAAGCTCCGACAGATAAGAGAGATGGCTAACCAGCTTCAATGATTATCGATCGCAAACATGTACACCAAAAACATGTTGCTTGATCAGCTCTTGGTTTTCATCTATATCGCACTCTTATAATGATGATGTTGATAAACACAAAAATAAATAATCAAAGGGAGATTCGATGAAGAGAAGATTAGTTGTCAAACAATATAAGGGAATTGATTATCTAATAATTTGAATTTAAAGGATTTTAGGCAATAAATACGGAAATGGTAATCAGAGGAGCTGATTTAGAGGAGATGACGGTCGAATAGATGAATAGGCAATGGGTGGGAAAACGAGTGAGTGAATTGTTGAAGGAATGACACGAATTGTTGAAGAAATGACACGTGACAACATAGTAGTTTAAAAAAATGACACTTGACTTTTTAAAAAGTCTTTTATTAAGAAATAGATTTAACATATAAGTTATATGGTTTTATGTTAGAGCACAAAAGAGAAATGACGTTTGTTTTTCTATTATTGACACATACTTCCAAATTTTAGAATTTAATATGTCAAACTTTTCAATTGCACCCTAAATTTTTGATATTTCTTTAAAATATCCGAAATTCGTCAAATTATCTTTAATCCACAATACCAAATATCTATTATCATTTCTATTTAAATCTAATAACTAGATAAGAAACTCCGCTTCGCGGGGGTTAGATTTGCCACTAATGTCAAAGAAAACCCATGGGATCCTCAATATATGGTTGGTAATTTGATGGCCATTGATCATATTGGTATCGAAGTGTAAGTATGTTGCTATTATGGGTAAGAAATAAAGTTACAAAAATTGAATTTGAATCAATTGTATAAGAATTAAAAGTCTAATCTTAAGTTACAAAAGCAATAGTACACTTGGTGATCCTGAAATGACCAATTCACCCCTATTTCCCTTCCTGTCATCATCACCTCTTATCCTAGTTACAGAAGGCATCATCTACACATATAATAACTCATATAAAACAATCAATAGCCAAATATTTTATGAAAATTTCAATTTGCATTCGGTCATGTACCTATATCCCTTATACCCCTTACACATTAAACAAATTAATTTTGCAACATAGGGCATCTAAGTACTCATTTAATCTCAAAAAAGTAATTTCATGCCATAATTTTTGTGTCATCTCAACATATTAAGTCAAATTGTTGAATTATCTGCTAAGCCATAAGACCCCTTAAAACTATAACTTGTAGTAACCAAGCTTCTTAACCACGATGGGTATTTAGAGGAATAAGAAATTATTAAATTAGTCTTAACTCTTAAGGATGGTATGTCATCTCATGTTAACTACCAAAACACATCAAAATGTTATCCTCGTGTAGCTGCATAAAAGCAATAAATGATGTATTAGTAGTGTGGTTCCATGAGTGCAATATCAGAAGCAACCAATTAAAATCACTGTTAACCTAAAACTCTAACCTGGTAATCATTGTATTGAACATAAATAACATACCCACCATCATTAGCTCCTATTCTCCCCATTCTAGCCCCCATTTATCATAATTTCTGTTTAGTCTTATATGGAAAATGATAACAAAAAATTTGTGTATAGATGTTAAAACTTAAAACCCACACTATTTCTCATAGAACACGTTCTTGCTACCAGATTGACATCTAAGTGTTTCAAATATGCATATAAGATGAAAAAAAATCAAAAGACTGTCATTTTGGTGTTGGTCGTGCGTCCTTTCATGATACCCCATCAATAATTTTTTGGATTGTGTGCATCTCAATTTTAAAAATCGTTTTTTTGATAAAAAAAAATTAATTTTTTATTTATCTGTTAAGAAATAATCAGGGTATATAACAAAAAAAAAAAAGGAAAACCTACCTTCCATTTTTTGGAAAATACAATATCATAGTTTAGTAGTCTTCTCAAAGTATAGTAGGGTAATATATGCATGTATCTTCAATGGTGAAGATAAATTAGACCAATAAACAGATGGACGGTAGTTATTACCTTTTGTTTTTTTTGTTTTTCTTTTTGGCTATATAATTTGAGTATTTCTAACCACCAAGCAATCACAAACTGGGTTCTATGAGCACAGTCTAGAAATTGATGTCTGATAGAACACCCGAATCAAAAGAAAGGTAAAGATCCAATATTTTAATGAAATCAGAAAAACTTGAATCATAAAGAAGCGTAAAGATTCAATCTTTGTACGAAAGTTGAAAAAACCCAAATAAAAAGAAAGGAAAAGACTCAATCTTTTTTATAAAACTATGCATGAAAGATGACAAATTTATATAAATTTAATCTTTACCTGATAAAAAGATCATGTAGGAGGAACCTCCCAAGTTGTTTCTCAAAGAAGCTACAGAATTATGTAGATATAAACTAAAACCATACATCATAGCAGGTTCCTGTCCACAGAGACTGCAGTTTAAAAATGATCAAATTTACATGAAATGTTGGAATAATTCATTTTAAAAGTTCGGAAAACCATATTGAGAAGTGAAACGATTGTTTCGTGTTCATATGTATATATATTAGATACTTTTATAAATATTCTTATACATACTTTTTATGACACATGTGAGGTTTCTTTCTTGGTTTCTTTTAGAAAGACATAAAGCCAAATTGGAATTGTTGAACATATTTCATGAAAAACATTCGTTTAATTTAGAAACTTATAAACCAAGAAGAACATGAGGTTTGAGTTTTTTCAACTGCAAAACTGTAACGACCCGTCTCCGGTATGATGATTCCATGGTATTTAATTAGAAGTTTGCAAGAGGGACTCGGCGAGTTCATAGCCTGACTCGCCGAGTAGGGACGGGATTTCGAGCACGTGTTAGTCGGCGACTCGGCGAGTCCATATTCGGGACTCGGCGTGTCTGCCTGCCTGGAAGAAACCCTAA
Source organism: Lactuca sativa (assembly GCF_002870075.4). Lineage (NCBI taxonomy): Eukaryota > Viridiplantae > Streptophyta > Magnoliopsida > Asterales > Asteraceae > Lactuca > Lactuca sativa. Next base: position 247,918,259 of record NC_056623.2, on the reverse strand, counting down.
ATCCCCGGGTTGCTCACTATTTAAACCACCTTATAGCCCCCAATCTAACCTCCTTCACCCTCAGAGAGAGCTGTGAGAAAACCCTAATCCATCCTTGAGTGATTTAAGTGTTCTTGTGTGATATTTTGAAGGCTTGAAGAAGAAGAAGAAGAAGAAAGGAGCAAGGGGAAGAGGTGTAGAGCAAAGATTCAAGGGAAAATCATAATCCATTGAGGTATTCTTCGGATTTCCTCCCCTTTTATGCTTCAAATTTCCATTAGAACTCTTCTAGTAATAGTTTGAGGCCTTTCTCAAGCCTTATGAGTGTATGGATGCCTTAGTAGATCAAGATATCCTTAGATCTGTTCATTTAGGAGTTGTAGAGTCCGGATCTATTGCCTTTTTGAAGATACTTTGCATGAAAACCCTTGATCTAGCCATTATTATGCTTTTTGAGCCATTTTAGCTTCATGGATGCATATGGGCACGTAAAGATAGAATCTTTACGTGCTAATCGAGTTAAGGGTTAGGGTACATCCGATGTAGATCTCCCCAGTGGATTCGGTTTTCCCATTGGCCATTTCCACCGTATAGGTTTCATTTAGCTTCTGGGGTTGTTGTTTTAATAAATGTTTGAACTTCTCGCTTACGAAACTTCGCTCCGCTCTGGTGTCAAAAAAGATGCATGCATAAGTGTGGTTTAGGAGGAACGTACCGGTCACAACTGCGGGGTCCTAAACTGCATCACTCTGACCCATAGTCAGCATCCTTCCTGCTCCTCTGTTTCCTAAATTGTTGTTGTTAGGGCAATCTCGGCGAAAATGCCCCGTCCTTCCACACCCGAAGCAGGTGTGGCTAGGCCCTGCATTGTTGCCGCCGACATTGGTGTTGTTGTTATTGCGGTGGTTGTTGTTGTTGTTCGGGTTGTTTCCCTGACTCTGGTTCTGAGGAGGGTAAGCCCTGCAGAACCTTGCGGTGTGTCCCCTTCGGTTGCAACTGGTGCAATGGAATTCCCTGCATTCGCCAAGATGGTGAAACCCGCACTTATTGCATTTGGGAAGATTACCGGAATAGGGTCTTGAAGTATTTGAAGCAGCTGAGGCTGGAGCATGTGGTGTGGCTGGAACCGGTGCGGTGACAGCGTTAACTGCCACTGTTTGCTGCTTTTTAGAGGTCTCGGGGCCCTGACGCCCCTTTCTCTTGTTGTTCTTCCCTTTCCTTCCATCACCCTCCTTTTTCTTCTCAGTCTCCACTGGCTTCTCGCCCTTCTTGTTGTTATGATCATATAACCTCTTCGCCAATCTCTTCGCACTGTCAAACGTTTCAAAGTTCGCAGCTATCACATTCCCTTGAATGGGGGATGTCAGTCCCCACATGAATCGTTCAATCTTCTTTCCTTCTGATGTGATCATACCCGGGCACAGCAGAGGTAGTTCGCTAAATCTCGATATGTAGGCATCGATGTTCCCATTCTGCACAGTGAGATTCCATAGCTCCTGCTCCATCTTCTGTATTTCGCCTCGGGGGCAGTACTCAGCCATTAACATTTCTTTCATCTCTGTCCATGGTATAGAGTTGGCTACAGGGAGCGTCATAGCTTCTACGTGTCCGTTCCACCAAGTGAGTGCTTGGTCCACAAAAGTACAGGCGCGAACTTCACCTTCATCTGCTCGGGGCAATCACATATCTCGAATACCGACTCTACCTTCTCGATCCATCGCTTCAGAGTGATCACCCCTCCAGTGCCGTTGAAAGTTCGTGGTTTAGCGTTTGTGAAGTCCTTGTAGGTGCACGTTTTAGTGGGTCCTTGATTCGTCCCGTTGTTCGAACTTCCGGATCCTTGCCCGTTGCCTCCTCCGTTGTTCCCTCGGTGAAGTTGTGCCATAGCTGTTGTGACCGTAGCAGACACGGCTGCCTGGAAAGCAGTGGTGTCAACTTCGGGCGGGGTCAGTTCGGGATTTCTGTGAGTAGCTCGGCGAGGCATCTTTCTGTCATGAAACGGAAAGATGTTGAGTGTATGTGGTTCCTGTGAGGTTGTGATCCTACTAACTAGGTGTATGGTATGAACTTAGACATTTCTACCATCGGGCATACGATCATAACGTCTCAACACATAACAACTGGTAATATCATAGCAAAACACATAAAAGTTCATTAATATTATCCGCATTTAATACAAGAAAATTTGCTCGTAAGAGCATACATAAGTGACACTAATCCGACAGCATAACGGCTCCATGAGTAGTGTAATCACTTAAACATAGAGCCGGAGTACATAGCATAGTTCCTAATGACCTACTATGATAAGTCTATCCCCTAACCGCGATGAGCTGTGTCTGGAGGTGGTGCCGAGGTCATATGCCGAAATGTTGCGCCAGTAGCTGCGCCATCTCTTCCATATCTCCAATAACCTCATCCCTCTCATGCTCCGCTTGCACTGCCCGAGCTTCCATAGCATACAGCTGTTGTCGCAGTGCGGCGATCTCAGCTTCGAGGGAACGGTTCTCTCTTGGGGTGTTCACTGGTGGAGCGGGGTAATCTGGTTGTGCCTCGTTCTCGCATGGAGGGACGGGGTCCTGATCCCCGACCTGACCTTCCTCGTCGTCGTCGTCGATCTCTCCAAATTCGTAGTCAGTGTCTACGTATTCGTCGGGTCCGACGTGGTGTGCTTCCCCTGGATTCTCTCCCGGTTCGTCCTCAAGCATCCCGTGAGCTACTAGGACCTGATGAAACTGGATACCCTGCTGCTCTTCCTCAGTCTCCTCCTCTTCTAACCACCCGTTGTTTCCCTGATTAGGGAAATAGGGGGGGTCTCCAGGGTGATGAAAAACCAGCCATGCTGTCTGCGCGAGTATGTAAATATGCTAACATTATTCCTAGGGTGCTATGACTATTATACAGACTAAGCGAACATTCTCTTTTTGGTGATAAAGATATAGTTTTAGGTTCCCTAGCTATCCCGATCTCATCAAGACGTGTGTTAGTTTTACTTTGGAGAGAATGTAGTTGATCAGGCTACATTCACTCCTTGGTATCACTAAGAACAGTCCCGAATTAACCGAGATACCAGCATTATTGTGTTTGATTCGGCATTAGGTTCTTATCCCTAATGCAAGCAAGTGTGTTTTATTTACTTGTTTTGTTCCGAGTTATGTTAGTCCCTCTTTTTGGTTTATAGTTGCATATCAATGTGTGGCTCGACATGCTAGTTCATTATAAACAAAGCTCTGATACCAACCTGTCACACCCCCGAACCAGGCGGCGGAAACGTTCGGGGGCTGCCGTGACTCAATTGAATACCATAACATTGAACATATATGAAACGTAACAACATTCGTCACCATGCATTAATATAGTACAACCAGTAGAGTTTACATGAAGTACATTGTTTAAACATTACATTCCCAAAAATAAATTGTTCGATTCGTACATAAATAAACTGCAAGCCATCACTGAATATGATTTCCTTTGTTTCACTGGTTCCCTGAGAATACAAGTATTTTGAAAAACGTCAACATGTGAAATGTTGGTGAGTTCATAAGCGGTATTTGAAGAAAAACAATGTTTCGTATCGTTTGAAAACCACCAGAAAATCCGATATTTTCTGAAAAGAAATGCTTTTGAAAACGTTTGTGAAGATCCATAGGTATGCTTGTTTGTTTCTATACTTGTAAAAATTGTTCATTGAAGTTGTATGCATTTCAAATCTGTATGTATTGAAAACCCTAGGAAAACCCGATGTTTTCCTAATTCCTTGAATTCCATGAAGTCACATTGAAACCATTGCATAGCGCGTAGTGTCAGTCCCAGGCGACGTTGGATTATTTTTGAGCATGATTATTTGCTACAAACACACATTACACAAACGACCAGTTTATAGCTATACTAACGATCCCGTAGGCGTCGTCCGTATTAATCACGTTATCCAACCGCCCTGACTATGTGTAGTCCCACATCCGAAGAGAAAGAGGACACGAAGACCTCGATGACTCCATTAACCGGTTGGGGATAAAAATGTACGAGGGGTCCCAGACCCGCCTCGCATGAAATGTAGACTTTACTAGCAATACCAAAGGACCCTTGGGGACCAGTAGTATACAAGCCATTGAAAGTCCTTTTACGTTGTGTCAGATCGGTAAAACCCAACACTTCGTAAGATAGAGGTCTTCGGGCCTTAAGATCAGGTCATTGGGCTAGCTAGGCCCAACAAACAAGATTTTACACTTTTGGGGCCCAAAGATGGTGCGTAGACGTTTGTGCACACTCGCATGTATATTGAATTCCCAAACGTTACTTGTATGAATCGTAATGTCGTAGTGTCGTCGTGTTAGTAGTTTCGAATTTCATTGGTTCGAGACCGAACCAATTCGTTTAACAACGACTTTTGGTATTGTAGTGTATTGTATTTCGTCGATAGTCGCGGTGCCATCATTTGATCAAATTGCGTGTATTGAATTAGCCTTGGAAGTTTTCTGTTTTCAGCCCCTCATTGTTTGTAAAATTTACTTTTTCAACCCTTTAATTAAATACTTTCCGGTTTGATCCTTAAATCAATTTTCTTGACATTTTAACACCAAAAATTATTGAAATTAATATTTTTCAGCATATTTTTCATAGAAAACAGTTTTAGTCCCTGAAATAGCAGTTTTCTCGGTAATAGCCCTTCTTTTTCGCAACTTTGACAATTTTGGCCCAAATTGTAAAATCTTTGCAACTTTGGTCCTTTTTAAATTTAAAAAGCATTTTAAACCTTTGAAAAGGACTTGGAACACTTATAGTCCACTGTTTTACAGGAAAACACAGTTTTGGCCCTCCAAAACAGAAAATCTCGCATAATGGGCCTCATTGGGCCGAAAATGTCATTTTTAGCCCATTAAGCTTGAAATTTATGTTTTTAATCCTCCAAATGAGTATATTTCCAGAAATTGTTTTATTGAAACTGTTTTGACACACCTCATCCATCAGAATTCGTGAAATGTCAATTTGGGCCCTTAACTTTGTATTTTTCACATTTTAGGTCCAAAAATTGTGTTTTTAGCCCAAAGAAAATGTTACTAAGCCATTTAGCTATTTTTCTAGGAACACTTTGTATGTAGAAATATATTTGATGCTAGAATCATTTAACATAAAGTATATCTCGGTTTTGAGGGGTTTTGTGGCTAGATCCAACATTATAACACACAAAAGCACACATATAAGCATGGAAATCATACAAAGCATACAAAACACATATAGATCTACACTTTCACTTGTATTCCCCCACCCCCCCCCCCCCACAAAACTCATAAAAACAAAAAATAGGGGGTATGAAGCTCACCTTAGTGTGGTTTCGGTTTTGACGAGAAAATGGAAGGAAAAATGAAGTGATTTTCGGCCTTAGCACCTTTCCTTGGTAGGTCTCGAGTTTGGTGACTTCTAAGATGCATGAACACAAGTTAGAGTAGATTTAGGAGAGATCTTTGATGGAATGAAATAGCTAGATCATGGATATAACTAAATACTTACCTAAGATGATGATTAGCTTGAAAGATCCTCTTGAAAGCTTCTTAGAATCTCGAAATTATGGAGAGGAAAGGAGAGAGTTTCTTTGAGAGAAGAATGAGTAAATTTTTGTGTGTGTTTGAATGTGGCCGAGAGTGAGAGAGAGGAGAGAAGAGAAGTGATCTTTGAAGTGATATGTGCTTGGAAGTATGAGTTCCATGCATAGATACCCTTTGGTTAATAATGAGGTGGCATGCATTAAGTCAACTCTTCCATTTCCTCTTGGGCTTGGGCATTGGGCCGAGAATTTGGAAAGGAAAAGGAAAAATTTGGGCCTTTGTCCCTAAGCCCAATATTAGAGTTAATCTTGGGTATGTTTTAAGTCTAAAAGAATGTGGTAGGATTTTTATATTTTTATTGGACTAGTTTAGGTTATTCATGTATCAAGGCTTTTAATTCATTTCATTCTAGGCCCAACATGGCCCAAAATGTTGAAATAAATTAGTGTGGGTCCAATTAGAGCCCAATTAGGGTTCTAAGCCCATGATAGTCTAATTGGAAGCTTATTGGTCCCTTTGGATCCAATAGGGAAGTCCTAGTCCAAAATGGACTTAAACAAGGACTTCTAAGGTCTCCAATTGTTTGATGACTATTTGTAGTACTTTGTATGATGTATTTGATTGAAGTTTTTGATGTCATAATCATAGGTGTTACACATGTTCTTAAGCTTTTGATTCACATTAGCTTGAGTGTATAGATTACATGACACAAAATTTCTAGTTGTGACAAAGAACGACTCGGCGAGTCGAGTCACGAGTCCCCGATTTTCCCTTATTGAGTGATGCCGAGTGGGACCAGTGAGTGGTAGAGTGGACTCAGCAAGTTTGAGGTCAGACTCAGTAATGGAGGGACTCGGCGAGTTGTTCATACAACTTGGCAAGTCCAAGGCAATCTTCTTAGCTCGAAGAACAACTCGTCGAGTTGTTCATACAACTCGGCGAGTCGGATGCAGATTGCCTGAGTTGTGGATTCGAAAGGGAACTCGTCGAGTTGATGCCATACTCGACGAGTAGCAACGAGTAGGGTTGAGAAGTGAGAATAGGGACTCGGCGAGTTGGCGGCCCAACTCGGCGAGTCAGGTCAACTGTGGGTTGACTTTGACTAGGAGAGTTGACTTTGATCAGGAGAGTTGACTTTGACCAAGGGTAAAAGAGTCATTTTACCCCAGTGCAGTGATTAGCATTTGATTCAGTGTGTTATGGATTTGTAGCCGGGGAGATACCGAAGCAGCAGCAGTTAGCTTCCAGAGCCATACACACAGCAGCCAGTTCACGAGGTGAGTTTCCTTCCAGTAGGAACGGGTCTACGGCCACAATGTCGGCCCGTTTAGTTAGTAGCAATTCCGGACTTCGGTCCGAAGCAGTAGTTCAGTATGCTTGATGTCTCCGTGATACAAGCACGTTGTGTGTTATATGTTCCGGACTATGGTCCGATGCAGAATGCAGTATGTGAGTTTATGTTAGTTGTTATGTGTTATGCCATGCTATGATGAGTAGTTCCGGACTTCGGTCCGATGCAGTTAGTTCCGGACTTCGGTCCGATGCAGTCAGTTCCGGACTTTGGTCCGATGCAGTCAGTTCCGGACTTCGGTCCGATGCAGCTAGTTCCGGACTTCGGTCTGATGCAGAGGGCAAGGCCCAGTATGTGCTTTATATGTATTGTATGTTAAGTGGTAGTTTGGGGGATCTCACTAAGCTTCGTGCTTACAGTTTCAGTTTTGGTTTCAGGTACTTCTGCAAGCAAAGGGAAGAGCTCGGGATGATGGCATCGCACACACCACAGCTTCAGTTTTATTCCTGGGAGTTGATTCAGTTTCTTGATTATGATATGTTTCAGTTATGATACAGTTTTCCTCACAGTATTTTTATTATGGTTGAGAAACATAGTGTGTGGTTTTATGATATGATACTCAGATTTATGGTTTTTGGTTATATTGAAAAAATGAAATTTTTGGGTCGTATTTTTGGGTTGTTTCAAAAACACCATAAATTTGTCATCCCTATTTGTAAAGCAAAAATGTTGAATTTCACCAAAGTAATACGAGGGGCAAAATGGTCAAAAGTTGAACCGGATAGGAGAAACCCATCTGTTGAAAATGAAATTAGTATTTATGTGAAGGAATGACCATTTCACCATTATGTTTAGATAAAATGACCGTTTTACCCTTATGTTAAAAGTTGCTCCTTTGTAGCTTAAACTAACAGTCATCCCATTTGCTAAAACGTGACATTAAATGTGTACTGAGTTTTTTTGTACTACCAAAAATTGTTTTCTATAATATATAAACAATTTAGTTTTTTTACGTAAATCTCAACCTAAAGTTGTTGTCATGCGTATTGGTTTTAGAGAAATGAAGATATAACAAAGGCATTTTATTGGTTGATATGCAAGAAAGGTACTTGGTTCTATATGATGGAACATAATGAATGAGATTCAACAACATATTTATGCATTGATTTAATATGAATATCATTGAGCAACCACCATCACAAATAAAAAAAATTACCTGGGAAATTTCTGTTCTCCAACAACACCAGCATCATCATCACAACTGAAACCAGTATAAATTTTGAATAATTGTTCACTATCATTTGAACTATAAAGAGAAATTATATAATTCACGAAAAATCCTAATAAAAGATAATCAAGTAATGAATGTGGTAAAGTAAAGTGGAATGAGTACCTTAATTGGCTTAGGGATTTCAGCGAACACCTTATGGGCGTGCATGTCATAGGGTTTAATTTTATAATGAGTTTTGATCGAGAACCTACAACTTTGAGCAACCAAATCAATTTCCAAATAAAACAGACAGATGTTCTTAAACTATGTGAAATACTTAGAAAACGATGTAAGAAAATCATACCCACAACTGATTAATTCAGTTCGCTTGCTTTGGAAGCAATAGAAGGCATATGTGTAAGTGTTGTCTGGGGACCTTATCATGTCTGAACTATCATCAATAGATAGAGAGGAACCCCTATGAAGATGGTCTTTAACGATGTTCTTTATAGCTCAAGATTCGATCAAGGAACAGAAGAGAAGAAACAGAAGGAATGAACCAAATCCTCCTTAATAAATGAAGGTTTTTTTGCCACATGTCAATCTCTTATGAGTTTTGACACTTGTCATTTTATGGAATTTTTGAAATAAATATTATCCACTTGTCAAATTTTGGTTTGTTTCATTTTTTAAAATTAAAGTCATATACTTATATATGTAAAGTATTAAATATCATATATAAGATATTGAATTGCAATTAATATGTTTTTCCTTATTTTAAAGTTGTACAGTAAAAAATATTTTTTATTTACACTTTAATGTTTAATTTTTTTTTAAATCAATCCGTGTAATACACGAGTTTCACACCTAGTTAAAGAATATATGAAAATAAATTTCCAACAAACAATTACCAGAGAAGAACTCTCTCAGCAATGTCACGATAATCTACTGTTTCAAAGTGTCTTCCATAATTAGTATAAAATCGGTGACTTTTCAAAAAAATATTAAATTTATGAATAGAAGTGAAAAAAGGGAACTCCTTACCTAGTTAGAAGTTGTTAATTGAAGTGCTGCTAGACGGTGATGATGGTGGAGAGCAAAGGAACATCGCCTGGTGGAGTTTACATAAGAAGACGGTGCAGGTGGAAGATATCGATTTGCGTCGATGGCATCTAGGGTTCAATTTCTTCGATGTTGGCCGACGACAACCAATAACATCGCCTGAAAACGCATGTCGCCTCCTATCTCAGCCTTCACCTGCCACCGACGACCTCCAATTTCAACTGGTGCACCGATGTCGTTTCTCACGGCTCAAATTGTTTTCATCAGGAGTATACGAAGGAAACTGTATAGAAGGATACAACTAACTGAGAAGTATGGACTCGACTCTGTTTCCCACTGAACCCTAATCGAATAGAAAAACCCATCCGGATCGATCTATTGTCTTCGCCCGTCGACTTCTTACAAAAGAAAGAGAAAAAGAGTTTGGATGAGGAGCGGTGGAAGGAAGAAAGAGAAGAGAACATTTGGATAAGGCGGTGGAAGGAAGAAACTTGAAGTACTAATCAACGTAGGCGTATGGAGATAAGGTGAAGAGGCATTAAACATATCATAATTTGATTAGGTAAAAAACCGTGAGGCAAAGCAAAAGCAAACACGTGTACACACAACAGACATTCACAAAACTAATCCAAACATTTAAAAAATAATAAATGAATAAAAATGAAAAATTACATGGAGCAAATTGTATTTCCTAAAAAGAAATTGGTGAATTATGCCAAAATGGTTAGGAACATTACTGCAACAAAAGGTATAGTTAAAGAACCATTTTCGTTATCCCCTTATCACAAATCCCAAATTGCAACAAAATGAATACTTAAAGGACCATTTTTGCCATCCCTTAGCCACTTTCCTGGAGCTAAGGATGGACAATTTTAATATATATATATATATATATATATATATATATATATATATATATATATATATATATATATATATAGAGAGAGAGAGAGAGAGAGAGAGTTAGGTTCAAATGTTTTTAGCAACTATTGTATGCATGACTGCACCAATAGGAATTTAGGAAAAAATAAATCATTTAAGGGTATTATAGTAATCTTTGTATAGTTAATTATGGTAGATAATTAATATTCCTTATATCACGTAGGAAACAAAATAAATTTAGAACAACCCTAAATCTGATCCACCGCTTCTGCTTCTTCTTCTACAATCGACGGATCCAAAAGGGAGCACACACTCTTGTCTCGCAATCGATGATGGAATCTAGGGTATGATGAGGTTGAAGAAGGGGATGTGGAGGAGCAATGACGCTGTTATGGGGTCCGTGAACGTGAATGAGAAGTGAGGAGCGAACGGGGAGGAAATCCTGGCGATTGCCGCCTCCTGTTCTTCTTTCTCTGGTCCGGTAATCCACATACCCTTGTCCTCGATAAGGGTTATTTCCCCTTCCATCTTCAATTCTTAGTCGACCGATCATCATCATTTTTCTCACTCCCTTTCTCCTACTATTTAATACTTCACGATACTCTGTCACTGTCGGTTCTTTTATATGGCTGCGTCACCACTCACCTCCGCCGTCATTCTCATCCTTCATATTCTTTGTTATTCATCTACTCCTTCAAACTCTCTTATTCTGATTTAAAGTTCAGGTATCTGATTTTAGATTCTAATTTACAGAAACCAAACAACAATCAACACAACAGAAATGGTATATACACACACTCAAATCGTTAATTGATATTTTCAAAGCTCAAAGATAAGTTCTTGATCGTTTTATTTCTCTTTCTGTTTTGATTTCTCAGGAATCGGTAAGTTGTGAAGAGAAACTCTGTGTTGATTTCAAAACCTCCAAAACACCGTTGTGGAGAAGCGGTCATGTTGGTCCGAAGGTCCGATTAATTGATTCAATCTTTGATTTCCAGAAACGTATGTTTTATTTGGATGTTTTACTGAGTCACAGAAGTGGAAACAGTCATATATCCTAATTGATACCTACTGATAGCCACAAGTGGGGGTGTAAACCAACACCGATTTAGGGTAAGTCCCAATTGTCCCATTATCTCTTTACCAAACCTAAAATTATCGATTTACTTTTAATTGGTAAACTTTTTGTGTAAACCAAAAAACAAGAAAATGCTTCATTAATCAATAGAAAGAGTTTATGTATTAATGTGTTACTTGATCATTTTGTTAAAATATACATTAAATCATTCCGGTAGAATAGTTTATTTGAATATTCTGTTAGAATGTACATTAAACCATGATATTAGAATACTCATATGTTTTATGTAATTGTTTAAAAATGTAATTAACTTGTTTGTGTATTATTTTGGTTCAATTTGTGATTTTGATTTCCAATTTCTATTGTCCCTCATTATTTGTATATTTGGAATTTAAAATTATATTAGCATTAAATACGATATTTTTGTATGTATTCTGCTAGAATAAAATCTATGTATTCTGTCAAAATATACTTTATGCATTCTATGTATTGCAAGTTATATGTTTTTAACTATTATTAGTTTTTGTTGTATTTGTGATAGGAATGGCTGGAAGAATGCATTGAAGACTTAACAGTAATAACTTGAAGAATGAATAAAGTTTGATCATACTCACATTTTATTAATGTTGTTATTTGTTAAGAATTTTATTCATTTTTGTTGATATTCTTTTAGAATATGTATGATTATATTAAAATGTATAAGATTTTTAGTCTGTAAGAATATGTATGAGTTTGTATTTAAGTTCGGATGTATAAGAATATATTAGAATGTTGTTATTTTTAAACATCTGATTCAAAAATTTTGTTATTCTTCAGTAATATTCTAATAGAATAAAATTATGAAAGAGTATCATTCTAACAAAAAAAATATTCTGACAGAATAAAATCGGTTATTTTTACAAATTACGTTATAATTAAAATTGAATTAATTAAAAATTTCAGATTTTTTAAAAAGACGAGAATTAATTATCCCTAAAAATCCGAAAATTTCCATTTATAATTGTAGTTAATTGTCCAAAATACCCATTTTCTAAAATTTGTGTGATTATATGGTACATGTTATCCCATTGTAATATCATACACTCTCAAATCATGTACATTGATTAATTCCATCCGTCGGTCCAGATCTGTGCATTCTGGCACACAATAGTTACTAGAAACAATATAACCTAACCCTATATATATATATATATATATATATATATATATATATATATATATATATATATTATAAAAGAAATCTCACTATTTCTAAAAATAGATTGAATATAATAATATTATTTTTTTAAGACGTTCAAATCATTAAGCTAATAGTACAAGTAGTCATCAATAAAATAATATTAAATTTTAACTTGTGTTTTGAATCCTTATATTTCTCAACAAATTCTATCTCCTTCCCTGAATTTCGGATAATTCAAAATTTGAAACCATCCGAAAATACATGTTGATTCAAATATCCCTCCTACAGATGACTCTTTCTTAACAGGTTTTTATTTTAATCCTTACATGTAACTGATTTCATCATTTTTAACTTTTTGTATTTTTATCTTATAAATATATTGGGTGATGGCTTTATTATATCAGGTTTGTTCCTAAAAAGGTTTTTACTATGTTTCTTTAATGTGTTGGTTTTGCAGGTTCAAAGAACTCAACCAAGAGGGTCAGTTAGAGCATTGTATTATCATTAGTTTGTATATTTTGGCATCTTACCTTTGCAATAAAGAATGGTTAAACACAAGATTTGACATGATTAAGATAGTTTGTATATTTTTCATCTTGTTTAGTCTAAAAATAAAACATTTTTCATCATTGGTCCTTATAATATCAAGTTTCATCACATGGACTTCCTGATTATGGTGATTATTGTCCTTATTATAAGGTTCTATATAGATTTTGTTCAATATTTTAAGGTTTCGAGAACCTAAATCAATATGAATCCTTGAATTACATACCATCGTTGAAAATGTTTTAATTTGTGACCAAACTTGGTTTAAAATCACAATGAACAAGTTGACACCTGAGTATTTTGGCCTTCTCAAAGGCATATTTATCGACTTCTGAATCACAACACCTGATATTCTAAAGGTTTATTTTTATAAACTATGATTTATATATTTTAGCATTTTCCTTAGTAGGAAATTAAATTAATAAAGGAATTAAGAAAAACGAAAAAAAAGAGGACGATAAACAGTACAAGTGGTTTGGGTATGTATAAATGGAAGTAATAACCATTTAGGGGGTGTTTGGCAAAAAAACTTATTGCTTATTAGTTTATTAGCTTATAAGTTAATAAGTAAGTGTAGGGTAACTTATGAAAAAATTACGTATTAGAGGTTCCCCACCGAAATAAGTTATTTTAATCCAAACACTTTTTTAACTTATAGTGATGTGGAACCTAATAAGTTGTTTTAAAAAAGCTTAGCCAAACACCCCCTTAATATGATATGGTAATGTTTTTGAAAAATAGATGTCATTTAATATTCATTTCTCGAAGTGAACGCAAAATGGTTTTAACTCTAAAGAGATCAAATTATTCGCCGTCCGCCGCTTTGCGCAGGTAGACGGCTAGTGTGTGTGTATATATATATATATATATATATATATATATATATATATATATATATATATATATATATATATATATATATATATATATATATATATATATATTACAACGAATAATGAATAATGTAATACATCAAAATAAATAATTTTAGAATATTTAAATACGCCCATATATATCCAATATTTGACATCCAAAATGATCAATTACTTATCAATTTACGGATTTTTCATAATATGGTTGTTGCATTAAAATGAAGATAAGCTATTGTTGTTACATGGAGATCCTACAAAACAGTTCTCCGCAACTCCTTCCCGATTATTATGGTGAATTTATGAATAATAAATTATCCTAAACAACAAGCAAGAAGAATTCAAATTTCAAACCTCACGTATTTATCTTAATAATTGGATTAAGCTCTTAGACTAGGATGAGACTACGAGTCCTACGCCTACATATCTACATATATATATATATGAAGAACCCGATCACCTAAAACTCCATAAGCAGCCGGCCTCTAAAGATGAAGTTGTTTAGAGGTTTCCTAACCCTCTTAATCACTCTGATATGTACGCTCCAATGGTCTTCTTTAGCCTTCAACAGCAAAAAGGTACACATGCATGTGATCTTATTCAAGTCTATGATTATCAACTTGAAGCAGCATTCATGCATGCATGATCTTCATCGTCTTAATTTCTTTAGCTTTTAGATTAAATATTTGATGTGTATACATTGATGCAGTCTTATATAGTCTATTTGGGAGGACATAACAATGGACTTGAAGCGTCTGAGATTAAAGAGTCTCACTTTGAGTTTCTTCGTTCGATTTTAGGAAGGTAAATCTCTTTACATACATGCATGCATCATGTAAATACATAAAAAAACACACATATCATTTCACCGCAAGCTAGGAATTAAGTACTAATTAATTTTTATTATTATAATATTTTGCATGTACAGCGAAGTGAGCGTTGATGAGGACATGATTTACTCATACGATAAGCATATTAATGGTTTCTCTGCTATTCTTGACGAGGATGCTGCTGCTAAACTTGCAGGTATAATTACTATGCTAATTACAATATACAGTTTTATACTATTTATTATGTTACTATGCAGGGACTTACATTTTTTACTGAACTCATGTAGATCATCCTGATGTTGTGTCGGTGTTTCCAAATAAGGGGATAAAACTACACACAACCCGTTCTTGGGATTTTTTGAAGCTTGAAAGAAATGGTGTCATTGATTCATCCTCTTTGTGGAGGAAAGCAAGATTTGGTAAAAACATCATCATTGCTAACCTTGACACTGGTACGTAATCAATTTTTAGTGTCAGATTTCAGTTTTTGAATCTCATTCATATTTTGTTTAAAAAATTAAATACCAATCGATCCATCATCTTAATTAATTATATGTATATCACCTACATCGATCAGGTGTTTGGCCTGAATCACAAAGCTTCAGTGACGATGGTTATGGGCCCATTCCATCAAAGTGGAAGGGCGGATGTGAGAACCAAACCTCAGTAGCTTGCAACAAGTATGCATTACGTATATGGTTACTTTTCCTTTCTATTCTGCATTAAGATATACATAATTCTTGTGTCCTTAATCAATTATTTATTTATATACTAGTTTAAAATGATGTTTGCAGTAAACTTATTGGTGCGAAGTACTTTAATAAAGGGTACATAGCCTTGTATGGAGCCTTGAGTACTTCAATGAACAATGCACGTGACCATGAAGGACATGGTAGCCATACGTTGTCAACTGCTGGTGGAAACTTCGTATCAGGAGTGAGTATTAATGGAATAGGAATCGGAACAGCCAAAGGTGGTTCACCAAAAGCACGGGTCGCTGCGTATAAAGTCTGCTGGCCTCAAACTATAACGGGAGGTGAATGTACAGAAGCAGATATCTTGAAAGGCTTTGATGTTGCGATTGAAGATGGTGTTGATGTATTATCAGTCTCGCTTGGAGGCCCTCCTTCGGATTATTTCCAAGATGCGATAGCCATTGCTTCCTTCCATGCTGTCGCGAAAGGTATCACCGTCGTGTTTTCTGCAGGGAATGATGGACCCGCTCCCGGAACTGTCACCAATGTCGCTCCTTGGATAATAACCGTTGGAGCTAGTACAATCGATCGCGAGTTTCAAGCTTTTGTCGAACTTCGTAGTGGACTCCGACTAAAGGTTTAAACACTTTTTTTTTTTTTTTTTTTTTTTACTTCGTATGTGAGATATATAACGATCTTAATTATTTTTATTCATGACGATTCTAAAAATAACAGGGATTAAGCCTGTCCAAATCCTTGCCAGATGACAGATTGTATCCTCTACTTAATGCTGCAGATGCTAAAGCTGCAGATGCATCAATGACGAATGCGTATGTTATACTTACTTTTTTTACTTGAATCTTTTTCATTATTTCAGTTTTGTGATTGTAGATATCTATGTGTAGGATGCTTTGCAAGGAAGGTTCACTCGATCCGAATAAGGTGCATGGGAAGATTTTGGTGTGCCTAAGGGGAGGCAATGGAAGAGTTGAAAAGGGAAAAGTAGCTCTTCTTGCTGGTGCTTCTGGCATGATTCTTTGTAATGACAAGTCCAGTGGTAATGAAATAATCGCTGATCCTCACTTCCTTCCAGCAACACACATCACTTATGCTGATGGGCTTCGTCTATACGCTTATCTCAGCTCTACAAAGTAAGTTTCATTAATATCGTTTTATCTCCAATATATCTTACATGACATGTTATACGCTCTACTTACGAGAAACATGTATTATGTTATAATAGTGATCCATTGGGGTACATCACACATCCTGCACCTGTGGTGAACATTAAACCTGCTCCATCCATGGCCGCTTTCTCCTCTAGGGGTCCAAATATAGTCACCCCAGGGATTCTCAAGGTGTCTAATTTTCTCTGCCAAATATATTTTAACAGTGTTAATTATATCGATAATGAGTAACTGAAAGCTATCTTGAATTTTACACAGCCTGATATTACAGCACCTGGAGTGAATATCATTGCAGCATTCACCCAAGATTCGAAAACAGACGTACCATATAATATAGAATCAGGTACCTCTATGTCATGCCCACATGTTTCTGGAGTTGTTGGACTCCTCAAGAGCGTTCACCCTGACTGGAGTCCTGCTGCCATCAAATCCGCTCTCATGACAACTGGTATTAAACTTTCTTCAATTAATATACATTATATATTGTAGTAGGTTAGCGTTTGATTGTTGTTATTGTTTTCGTGCAGCTAATTCGAGAGACAACGAGGGGCAACCAATGATGGATGCGAGTAAGAGTGAGGCGAATCCATTCAGTCGTGGAGCTGGAGATATTTGCCCAAACCGTGCAGTGGATCCAGGATTGGTTTACGACTTAAGTGTAAACGACTACCTTGACTTTCTTTGCGCTAGTGGATACAACCAAACCTTGCTTCAGAAGTTCTCTGGGTACCCTTATGAATGCCCAGAATCAAACAACGCCATCTTAGATTTAAACTACCCTTCCATAACTGTCCATAAACTATCTGGTACAGTCACTGTCACAAGGAAACTTAAGAATGTGGATAAACCTGGTATCTATGTAGTTCGTGTTAGGAGCCCGGTTGGGATATCGGTAGATGTGGAACCAAAAGTTTTGAATTTTCAGAAGCAAGGTGAAGTGAAGAAGTTTCAGATGACAGTGAAAGCTGATGGCACGAAAGTGATTAAAGGTTACGTTTTTGGTGAACTTATATGGTCTGATGGAAAGCACCTAGTGAAGAGCCCCATCGTTGTTTCTGTGGCGTAAATCGTTAGTTAGTAGTTAGAATAAGTAATGACTTGTTACTTGTTCATTAAATTTTAGTTTTGTTTTTAGTTTACAGTTTAGTTTGATGGAACTAGTAATGAATTAGTATTGGATTGCATTTGAGGTATATAATGAAAATTATTATTTCTAGTTACTTTTCATGGATTCGTTAAGAAAACATGCATTGGATGGCTACACTTAGTTCGATAGAGCATCAATGATAATTTGAAAAGCTTCACTTTTCATATAATTCTATATTTTTTACTACAATATTGCATAATGTTCTTTAAAAGTTAAATGACATATTTAAGAATTTCCTTTTCCGATTGAAATAAGCATCGAACTATATAACTGTGAATCTCATTATAGTTAGAGTTTAATATATTCAATCACAACTAACCATTCATGTTGGATCAAACTCTTAAACAACATTAAATTTGCATAAATGTTTATAGGCAACCAGTGTTAATGTCTTACCTAAAAACACTATTGTGGTCTTATTAATTTATTTTATAATTAATTTTTTTATTTATGTATTTATTTTTTATATATTTAAAAAATTAATAAACCCCACATATCTTTATCTCCTCAATGTAATCCTGAAACCACATTTGAGAAATTTAATCTGGGTCTCACCGGTTACCATCCCATCTCTCATTCTCCTCAACTTCTATTTCCTTTCCATCTTTAGTGACATCGACACCTTCACCATTCTTCTTTTTTTGGTCCTTCAACTATGACGAACCAACACCATAACTCACTCTCACTTCATCTTTATTTGTTGTGGTGTTGATTCGACGGAGTTGAAGGACCGAAAAAAGAATGGATGGTGAAGACGTCGATATCACTAAAGATGTAAAAGAAATAGAAGTTGAGGAGGATGAGAGACAGGATGGTGAGGAGATACATATATGTGGTGTCTATTAATTTTTTTAGATATATAATGAATAAATACATAAATAAAAAAATTAATTAAAAAAATAAATTAATAAGGGCACAATAGTCTTTTTAGGTAAGAAAAAGACCAAACGCGCAACAAAAATAAATAGTAGGGATCATCCGAGTTAAAAAAATAAATTAGGGACCAAACATAGAAATTCCCCCAAATCATAGGGAGCATTAGTGTAATTTACTCTTACTTTTCGTCTTGTTCATATTTGGGTAACTATTTTTTTTTGTACACATCTAGGTAACGAACTTATTGAAAATGTTTACATATGAGCATTATGACCTGTTGTAGATGTAACCTGCTATAGCAGGTCATAATGGTCATATATGAACACTTCAACAAGTTTGTTACCTAGATGTATACAAAAAAAGCTAGTTACCCATATGTGAACAAACCAAAAAGTTAATTACCTTAATAATTCATATTCCCTAAAGACAGTGGCGGACGCAGAAAGTTTAAATAGTGTTAGCACTAAAACAAATTTCCAAACAAATCTAAAATAGTAGTGACACTTATATTCCAAGATGTTGCACCTAATAGAAAATAAAATAAAAATAAAAATAAATAATAATAAGATACACTAACGACCTGAATCATTATGGGTTTGAGTCAAAAGAACATCCTATGTGCTCATGCAAACCCTAATATTTGGATCTAGATTTCTCTAATTGTACATGCATTCATCCAAGACTTTCGAAACCTAGATCTAATGAGTATAATTCGAAATTAATGTGACAAATCAGATCTAGATGATTACCTCTTGTTGTTTTCTTGAATCTTCTTGTCTTTGAAGCTTAGAATCACAAGTGTCACTCCTCTAAAGGCTTACAAACACCAATAGCAAAAGAATGATCTTGGAGAGAGGTTACTGATGGGTTTAATACAAACAATCCTATGTGTGCATGCAACCCTAGTATTGGATCTATGTTTTCACTATTAGTTATACAGCTTTATGAACACAAAAAGAAACCTGGCATGCTACTATAATTTTCGAAATTCATATATAAAGCTAGAATACATACCTTTTTGTTGTTATATAGCAATAACAACTAGTTCCTTGAATTTCCTTAGCTCTTGAAAGCAAGTACCACAAGTGTAGTACCTCTAATGGAGTCACAAACACCATATGCAACTTGGATGAAGAGGAGAAGAAAGGGAGGCACCAAAAACGGCTGGAAACCCTAATAGAAGACTTATTCACGTTTTTGGGGCATAGGGGCCCTTTATATACATGTAGGTTATTAGGGTTTACAACTAGGAAACCCTAATTTGACTGCTTAGGCCCTAAGCAGCCCATGGACTCCTTAAACATATCCCTTGGACGATTTCTAATGGGCTACCCATAGAATTCGTCCAACCTATATATTATTTGGTGATCCATAGCCCAATTATAATTATCTTATAATTACAACTTCAGTCCCCTAAGTTTAATTAATCTCTTTTAGCCACAAAATTAATTAACAATTAATTCTTGACTTATATTAATTAAACAATATGATTTCTCCTTTAATATATTATTCTCATAATATATTAATAAATCATATTTAAACCTTTCTCTCCTTAAATCATCCTACATATTGCTATAGTGAAGGCAACCCAAAAGGACCATGCTCATAATCGGGTCAAGTACATACCAAAACAGTTATGGACTTAGACACTAATCCAACAGTCTCCCACTTGGATAAGTCTAATAACTATTTTTCGTATGACTTCAAAACCTGATCAGCAATCGTAGCTTTCAAAAGCCGCTGTCAACTCTGATCTTATCAGATAGCGTGTCCTCTAGATAAGGGATTATATATTCCTCCATTCTCAAGATATCGTATAGACAAAGACATGAATTTCAATCATTCTCTCTATACCTTTTCCCGACTTCCGATTCATGATGACTGATAACAGACTACAATTGAACACATCAACTTAGTCCCGGCTTGGCCAAGCGCTTAGATGTCATCACTAAATCATCGAGAGGCCCACATATATCGCTTTTATCCCACTTTGGGTAAAAGGAATGGATAAACTTCGACTCAAATGCTCGCTTGCATTTACTGATCGAATCACACACAACAATAAGTTTTATAACATCAAGTTACTGGTGCGTTTACTTATTATCAATGTGTAACTGACCAACAAATAACAACTCACACGTCTCGGTTTCAAGAATATACAATATTATCGTCTCACTAATCACTCGTGATAAAACCGTGAAGTGATCCAAGTGAGCGTGGGTTTAATCCAATACTTTAATCTTATCAAAGCATTCACGAACTCTGCAGCAAACTTGTGCCATGTCTAAACACTTCAGACAATCTACAGACAGATTCATGACAGTCTTTATTCATACCTACTCCCAACGTATGACCAACTGTGGATGTTTGAATAACCTAGTTATTCTGGAAGTCAAAACATGCAAATTGAAACATGACAACAATACTTAATCCTATATGGTCCCAAACTTGTGAGAGTAAATAAAACCCTTCTATTTATCCACCATATTGATTACTCATTATTTATCATTTAATGTTTCGGATAATCAACTCATTACTTGAATCATACCAACAATTGTCCCATGCTCTAAACATGCACACTTTGTTTCCTATGGTCCATGCTTTGTGAAATAGATCACCTGAAAACTTTACCAATGATGCTCATTTCACAATTCCTTAATCCTAATTATTAGTGTAGGAACACAAGGTTCTTGCCACTACTATAATATGCTAGATTCTAACATTTTACGCAACGATCCTTTCGTAAAGTCATAGCACAAAAATCACCAAGACTTGGCTAATGAAATTACAAAGTGCTTTCTTAGAAATTGTTACAAGACAATTCCATAGATGTGAAGTCTCACATTCAAAGTACATTCCTTTGAACATCCTTCTTGCATAAAAGTTTCTAATCTAGGCATAGACTCTCAATATCCAACTCCCAATATGGAAACATTTCCACATTTGCCATATGACAACTCATTCTTAATAGAATCTTATCTATTCGTAATAATGTCGATATGTTCCATCCAATACCATACTTTCAACTACTTACAAACGATCAATCCTCAGCGAACTTTGGATCATCCTTTGATAGTTGTTAAATTCTTTCAGTCAAAACCAATTCTATTCCTTTTTCCCTCTTAATGCGCTAGACATTTGGAAAATTTTAGAATGGTAAAATACTATAGCATTTACAATCGATCCTATACCCGAAGCGTATGGGACACGATGCATAATGTCTTACATAAAGATATGATACTTTACCAATCTTTTGCCATAATATTTTATGTGTCATGTTCTCACAATTCGAACTATGAAGAGGGATGCCGTAATCATAATCGAATTTTAAGAACACACAATGTATCCTTGGACTGAAAATATTAAAATTTCTTAATCTAAGCTTTAGATTTTGAAACGGAGTATAATATTCTCTCCCTTAATTATAGCAAAACAACTTTTCAACCCATGCAACTTTGCAAATGGAATCTTTGTTTTTCTATAATTAATATTGCTAACTTGCAATACTCGCCATAACAATCATACAAGCATAACACTTATGCTCCCACTATCATGATGATTATCATATAAGCATAACATTTATGCTCCCACTAGCTTTGACATGTATTCAGAAAACAAATGAACTTTCAGAAAACAATGCCTATTGAATCTCTGAAATCCATATTTCTAATACCAGATGCTTTGATAAGCCTTTATCTAAGCTTCTTAACCTTATACACCTTTGCCTTAGATAGCTCATATGTGTGTTTAAACAATTCATAACTTATGTTACTAAGTTCCAAATGTTGAAACTAATTGCCAAATCTCACAATTCGAACTATGGAAAGGGATGCCGTAACCATAATCGAATTTGAGAATACAATTTTCACAATTGCTATCTTCTTAAAATCTCTCTTAGTGAAAGCATTTCCTCACAGTCATTTTCATGAAGGAGGGAATCTTATGACACTTAGATTTTATGGTGTATGAGTTCCTATCCATGTGAATTTGCCAAAAACAAGGTTTGCGACAAATTCAAACTCATATGGACTGAACTTTCTTAATCTTGACTTCTTGCCCTATGGTAACACGAGTGCCCACCATGTCTTCCAAGTAGTTTAGTAACTTGTCCTTACATATCAATGTACTTTCCATCGACTAAGGCTCTAGTATGCATTCAAATGAGTACTCATAGAACTCACATACGCAATTAACTTAATTGGAATGGCACAGAAAACAAGATAATGTCAGTGCGACAGGTTGTAAACCTCAAGTCGTGTGCTAGTGATGATCGATAAGGTTTATTCTTGATTTGTTCTTGAAACCTTTCAAGACCATTAAGACTCCCACTGACTTCTTGACATATAAGATTCTCTTGTCAAGAAACATTTCTTGACAAACAAATATTCAATAGTTAGTGAAGCATTTATCAAGACAAAACACTTCACACAATTGGTCCTAGTTGGTCTTTGTCTTATCCAAGACAGCACAACTTACCAATTTCAAATGTGCAAGAATAAGAAAACTTTTCCAAATTCCACATTTGATGAGTGTTATAAACCTACTTAAGACTTTTCACTCAATGTCACAATCTTGACTTTAAGACTTGATATTGGAACGAAGTATGATTGACTTATTGATTTAACCATTTCTACAATACTTGATTCCTCTTCTTAGACATGCAATTGCACTAAGACTCACTTAGAGGATCTATTGAGACATGGTTCGTAATCTTTAATACTTATCATAACACACAATAAAAGGTACTCTCCCTTCTTCTTAGAAAAGAGAAACTTTTATCTTTCTGCCTTCTTGATTCTTCTTATTCGTTCTGCTATTGATTGAAACTATTTCAGTTAACTCAGAATTATACTCAATCTTATAAGTATAACCATATTTACTAAACTTTAGCAAATCATGACGAATATCTTTGTCACTCTTGTGGTAGACTTGATCAACGTACGACCTAGTGTACTCGATCTCCTAGTCCTTCAATTGACACTTTGCCAAAGAATTAGTCTAAGGTTCCCAAATGTGAAAGTTTTCCATTCATCATACAATGCACATTGCATGATTCCAAGTTTCTGTCCAATTGAAACTTGGGTGATGAGAAACTCTCCCTATTTGGTAAAAATTTTGACATTTCCACAAATAACACAATTAAGAATCAAATCCATTATTGCTAATAATAGAAACATTCAAACATTAATTCTTTCATACATGCCATCGCAAGGATAAATAAATAAGATAAAGTCAAAATTCATTTTATTGCGGAAAAAAATTTTGTCCTTACAATTCAACTCAATTGAAAAACTATGTTATTACATATTTCTTAACAATCTATTCTAACTCCAAGTAGTAGCTCAAGAATCCAATCTTCAAGTAATGCGATCGAAATCCATTTCTTCACGATCAGATTCAGCTCACTTGTTCCCTTAAGCTTCCTCTCTTTTCTTCGATCCTACAAAACATCAAAATGTAATCTTATCACATCATGTATTAAGAATCTAGAATAGGAACTTAAAAGAGTTAGTTAATGGATTTTACCTGAAGCAGAGTCATACGTCTTGACTCTCCCATCTCTTAGATCTCTCAGATAATTAGGGCAGCTTCGTTTCCAATGCCCCTTCTCTTGGCAATAAAAACAAATAGACTCCTTTGGCACAACACATCGGACAATCACAGACTCAGTTCTTTCTGGACTTCCAATGTTGCCAGTATCCATTGAAGTTTGGGAGTTTGATTCACTAGACAAATTTGCTTGACCAGCACGCCAAATCATTGTTGACTCAACAGCTATAAGCAAGTAGGTGAGATCAATTAGGGTCACGTCGTGGTCCATCATATAGTACTCTCTAACGAACTCACTATATGATTCAGGAAGTGACTGAAGAACCCAGTCAATATCCAACCCACTTGAAATCTCGACACCCAACATGTTTAACCTATCAATGTATGACTTCATCTCTAAGACGTGCGCACACACAGGTTTCCCATCTTCGTGTTTACTTGCCAAAAGGGCTTGAGTGAGCTTGAACTTTTCAAGCCTTTGAACTTGTGGGTCAGGGAGAACAATTGGAGGAGGTGGAGGAAGTGAAGCATGACTCTCATTTCCTTGATCGTATCTCAGAACGTCATCTTCATTTGGAAAGCTTGTTCCAAAGGATTTGGGAAGACTATTGTAAGATTCAGACATCTACAAAACGGGAGAAAATTCAAGTTAAGTTGATTAGAATTCTTGATGCAACACCCAAATGAAACATCAAGCTAGGATCCAACACAATACTCTACAACCTAGAAGAGGGATGCCGTAATCTAGTTGCAGAATATTTGAAGGTAGGTAAATGACGATTTACCAATTTCCACCATGAAAAACGAAAAAGAAGTTTAAGTTTTAAATGAATTGAAACTCCTAGATCTTTTGAGACTCATTGAACTCTTCAATGGCATGTTTAATCTCGATTATGCCCTACTATTCGTGACTGGGATGCCGAGGATCACAAACAAGGTGTGAATAACCATACGAATCACGTGGTGCACCCAATGCCACAATCACCTAATCAATGTGCCGGTTAGCCACACACGCTCCATTGATCTATGACAAACATCGAGTCACCCTTCGCTAACCATGTCATCCCCAAATTAGTGTGCCGGTTAACCACACACGCTCCACTAACGTTTGACAAGGGTACGAAGTGTAATTCCATGGGTTAGCATACAATTTCACCTTTTGCCTAAAGTAACTATGATTTGGGAATTTGAAAAGGCATTTAGTTACTTTGTACTTCATTATACTTATAATGGAAGGTTTCTATCCTATCCTACCCGTTCGGCTAACGACCCTCCACTAGTCAAGAGTGCGGTGGGTAAGAGTGGATACCCATTCAATCGCCATTTTATAGGCAATTTCCTTAAACACCCCTTATAGACTAGCTTCGTGAATGAGGCCTACTAACGGTAAGACTGAATTTTTTGTTATACATATATAATATTAAACTTTTAATGTTATATATAGTACAAGGGTGTATTTTACACTTTTAAAATACTAGGTGGTTGAAATTATACTTTTAATTAACCAAAGTCATTATGGATTTATTAAATCTCTTTTAATTATACACTTAATTAATTTAATAAAACCATAAGGGTTTAATTTGAACTTTTCAAAATCAGGGTTTTGGATTTTAGACTTTCAAAATTAACTTTTAATCAACAATTTAAATTCCAAAACTTGAGGGCAAGTTTTGAAACTCTTCAAAACAATTAGGTTTTAATCTCACTTAAAATTTTGAATTTGAGACATTAAAATTAAAATTTTAAATATTAAAACTGTTGATTTAATAATTACCATAAATTAAACAATTAATTTAAATTATTAAATCACAAGTGATTATCTAGATCATGAGGATAATTACCAATTATACATCTAAGATATCCAAATCCCTTGAATCCATCTCTAAATCTCGAAAATAAGGGATGGGATAATTCAAGATCTTTAATTACCATATTTAACAATTAAAAGATAATTACAAGATATGGGATTTTCCAAATCCCTAAAATTTAGGATCTAACCTTGGGGAAGGAGGTAATTTCGAAATCCAAGGGTTGGAAAACCCTAGATTTCAAAATCTTGGAGGCTAAGGAATGGATTTGGGAAACCCTAGCAAAAATCGCCATCTAGGGTTTAGCAAATCTAATTGCGAAAAATACCTAGCCTTTAGGGTTCATTAGCCATAAACCCTAATATGTCAAGTTCACAAATTTGAATAAAAGCTAATAGAAAACAAAAACCAATGGCTCTGATACCACTGATGGGTTTAATACAAACAATCCTATGTGTGCATGCAACCCTAGTATTGGATCTATGTTTTCACTATTAGTTATACAGCTTTATGAACACAAAAAGAAACCTGGCATGCTACTATAATTTTCGAAATTCATATATAAAGCTAGAATACATACCTTTTTGTTGTTATATAGCAATAACAACTAGTTCCTTGAATTTCCTTAGCTCTTGAAAGCAAGTACCACAAGTGTAGTACCTCTAATGGAGTCACAAACACCATATGCAACTTGGATGAAGAGGAGAAGAAAGGGAGGCACCAAAAACGGCTGGAAACCCTAATAGAAGACTTATTCACGTTTTTGGGGCATAGGGGCCCTTTATATACATGTAGGCTATTAGGGTTTACAACTAGGAAACCCTAATTTGACTGCTTAGGCCCTAAGCAGCCCATGGACTCCTTAAACATATCCCTTGGACGATTTCTAATGGGCTACCCATAGAATTCGTCCAACCTATATATTATTTGGTGATCCATAGCCCAATTATAATTATCTTATAATTACAACTTCAGTCCCCTAAGTTTAATTAATCTCTTTTAGCCACAAAATTAATTAACAATTAATTCTTGACTAATATTAATTAAACAATATGATTTCTCCTTTAATATATTATTCTCATAATATATTAATAAATCATATTTAAACCTTTCTCTCCTTAAATCATCCTACATATTGCTATAGTGAAGGCAACCCAAAAGGACCATGCTCATAATCGGGTCAAGTACATACCAAAACAGTTATGGACTTAGACACTAATCCAACAGTTACAACAGGCACAATTTCGGCTATGATCTTTCTAGGGTTTCAAGTGGATGAAAATTGTAAGCCTTAGGGTCCTATTTATACTGGAGCTGCTAGGGTTTCAGTCTAAACCCTAATGGACAGCTTAGGCGTTAAGCTATCTAAGGAAGCTTCTGGAATAGGGCCTTAGGGCCGAAATTATGGATGGACACATCCTAATTTCGTCCATGCCTAGTCCAAGAGGCTCCTCAGCCCAATACCCATCTATCACACATTTGACAGTTTAATTCCTTGTTATTAAATTAATCTCTTTTAGCCACAGAATTAATTTCTTAATTAATTATTGTCTAATATTGATTTAATTATATGATTTCTCTATTAATATATTATTCATATAACATATTAATAAATCATAATAATCTCTTTCTTAATAAATCATCATATCATGTTGCTTCAGTGAAGGCAACCCAAAAGGACCATGCACAACCGGGTCAAGTACTTACCAAATATAGTTACGGGCTTAGACACCAATCCAACAGTCTCCCACTTGGATAAGTCTAGTAACTACAAATGTAAGCACAATCCGATTAGCAATCGTAGCTCTCAAAGACGCTGTCAAACTCTAATCTTATCAGTAACCTGTCCTTTAGATAAGGGATCGTATAGTCCTCTGTTCTACATATCGTGTGGACAATTACATGGAACATAGTCATACTTATTGTCCATTAGTTTGTTTCTCGATCTATGATTCGTTTGACATACAACTTAATTGAACACATCAATTCAGTCCTAACTGGGCCCGGCACATAAGTCAAACCAAATCATCGAGGGGCCTTGATATCGGTTTTACCCTCTTAGGATAAAAGGAACAGATAAACTTCGACTTATATGCATTTACTATCTACTAATCAAATCATACACAATAATGTGTTTTATAACATCAAGTTACTGATGCGTTTACGCATCATCAATGCACAACCAATTAGCAAAAAATAAACCATATATCTAGGTTTTAAGACCATATGATATTATCGCCTTCCGATCACTCGAGATAAATTCCATGAAGTGATTCCAGCAAGCGTGGGTTTATTCCAAAGCTCAAATCAAACTCATAAGCACTCATGAACGTTGTAGCAAACTTTTGTTATGTCTAATACACTTTAGACAATCTACACACCAATTCATGACAGTCTTCATTCATACCTACTTCCAACATATGAACGACTGTGGACGGTTCGAATAATCTCATTATTCTGGAAGTCAAAACACGCAAAGTGAAATAATAGGTAAACAATTAACGTAAGATGGTAACATTACTAATAAATAATACTCTTTTATTTAATCATCAAATGTTAATTACAATTTATCTATTACACGTTTCTAAACTATCTAATCTAAACTAATATCGTCCTTCATCCCGATGCTCCTAGCGTGCTGCAAGTGCTTAACCCTGCTCAGTCCTTTCGTAAGCGGATATGCTGGGTTATCCTCTGACGATACCCTCTTTACTACGAGGAGTCCTTCTTCCACCTGATGTCGAATAAAGTGATATTGTATGTCGATATGTCGAGATCCGTCATGATCCCTCGGTTCCTTGGTCAAGGCTGATGGGTTTTGAGCATTCTAACACTCCTATGGTGTACATGCAACCCTAAATACTTTGGATTTATGTTTTCTCTATTATACATGCAAATATCAATTTCCAAGGTATTTATCCTAACTATCATATTGTGAAGTACAAGTAATATAAAATATAGTAGAATTACATACCTCTTTGTTGGTTCTTGATTCCATGTAGCTTGAGAGCCTAGTGCCCTAAGTGTGACACCTCAAATGGTTCACACAACATCAAATGCATTTGGAATAACTTAGAGAGAAAATAGAACACTTCAAAATCGACTTGACCTCACTTCTTTCACTTAGCGGCCGATTTCTTCAATTATAAGATCATTATATAGTTAGTCACAATTAGGGTAAACCCTAATTGTCATGGCTTTCCATTTCCTTGGATCCATGGGTTCAAATACACCATGGAGCATCCATGGAGCATCCTATGAGTTTTATCCCAACTTGATAATCCATGGAGCATTAGCCCACTATATAAGTATGGATGATTTACACAATCAACCCATATATTTTAATGAGTCTTCTTTTGATCACTTAATTAATTCTAGATTAATTCTTGATCAATACTAATTAAATAATCTTATTAATATATTAGAATTTATAATATATTAATAAACCTTAAGTGTTATTTCTCTCACTTTAGTCATGCATGATTTCATGCAACCCAAATGGACCATGCCGGGTCGGGTCAATTATATACCAATTATAGTTATGGACTTAGACACTAATCCAACGGTCTCCCACTTGGATAAGTCTAAAACTATTATTGCAAGTACGACTTTATAACCCGACTAGCAATCG
The DNA here is from genome assembly GCF_002870075.4 of Lactuca sativa. Classification (NCBI taxonomy): domain Eukaryota; kingdom Viridiplantae; phylum Streptophyta; class Magnoliopsida; order Asterales; family Asteraceae; genus Lactuca; species Lactuca sativa. The sequence continues at coordinate 247,888,898 of NC_056623.2, read as the reverse complement.
TAGCTCTCAAAAGTCGCTGTCGAACTCTGAACAAATCAATGACGCGTCCATTAGATAAGTGATCATATATTCCTCCATTCTAGATATCATATGGACTGAGACATGGATTATAATCATTCTCTATGTCCATTTGTTGTTTCCCGATGTCTGATTCATGACGACCGACTAATTGAACAAATCAAATCAGTCCAGGCCCAGCTGAGCACTTATATTTTGTCATCACTATATCATCGAGGGGCCCACAGATATCGCTTTTATCCCTTTGTGTGTAAAAGGAATGGATAAACTTCAACTCATATACTTGTACTGACTACTTGTTGAATCATACACAAAGGCACGTTTTATAACATCGAGTTACCAATGCGTTTTCGTGCAATCAATGTATAACCAACTCATAGTCAACAACTTATATCTCTAGGTTTGAAGAATATAAGATATTATCATCTCATGATTCACTCGTGATAAAATCCATGAAGTGATTCAAATGAGCATGGGTTAAATCCAATACTTAGAACTTATGAGCACTCATGAATGTTGTAGCAACCATTGCTATGTCTAATGCACCTTAGACAAATCTTACAAGCCAGATTCATGACAGTCTTGATTCATATCTACTTCCAACATATGAATGACTATGGATGGTTTGAATAAAATAATTATTCTGGAAGTCAAAATATGCAAAGTGAAACACAGAAATAATACTAATCTTATATGGCCCCAAAATCTTGAGTGTAAATAAAAACTCTTTTATCTAAGCACCATATTGATTACTCATTATTCATGTTTCGATTAACCAACTTAATACTTGAATTGAAACAATAGCCATGCCATGCACCAAGCATGCATACTATGTTTACCTATGGTCCTTTCTTTTGTGAAATAGATCAATTGAACACGACTCCAATGATGCTCATTTCACAATCCCAATCCCTTTTATAAGAATACCAAACTCTATGTAAGAATAGAAAACTCTTGCTATTTACTGTAATTTGTTAGATTCTAAACTCATATGCAATGATCCCCTTGTAATGACTATGCACAAAAGTCACAAAGACTCGGCGACAGACATTACAGAGTATTCAAATGGAAAGCAATTGCATGGAAATGAAGTCTCAAATTCAAAGTACATTCCTTTGAACATCCTTCTTTGCATTAAGTTCTTTAATCTTACACAGATTCAAAGAATAACTTCCACCTATGGAAACAATTCCATATTCCCATTTTGACCATCACTTTTGAACAAGAGTTGCCTCTTTTCAAAATATGTCAATATGATCCTTACTCTATACTTCCAATTGTCCATGAGTAACCAAACTTTGGTAAACCTCAATTTGTCCTCAACAATTGCTTAATAATTTTAGTCATATCCAGTTCTAATCCTTTTTCCCTTCTTAATGCCCTAAGCATTAGGAAAATTTAGAATGGATAAATATTATAGCACATGCAATCGATCCTATATCCGAAGCATATGGGACACAATTCATGCTATAAAAAAAATTTATTTGTCATGTTCTCAGAATTCGAACTATGAAGAGGTATGCCGTAATCATAATCAAATTTTGGGAATGCAACATATATAGAATTTCCTTATGTTGAACCATTCCAACATAACATTCTTATATATCCTTGACTAAAGTAGATTAAAATCTCAATCTAAGCTTGTAGAATTGGAATGAAGTATAAAATCCTTTCCCTTAATTATAGCAAAACAACCTTTCAAACCCGAATTGAAACTTTTGTTTTCTATAATTAACATTGCTAACTTGCAACACTTAACATAATAATCATGCTCCCACTAACATGATGATTATTAGCATAACACTTATGCTCCCACTAGCTCTGACATGTATCCAGAACTTAGTTGGACTTCTAAAAATCAATACTTTATTGACTTTCTTACCAAAGTTCAGATTTCTGATACGAGATGCTTTGATAAGACTTTATCAGAATCATACACCTTTCCTTATATAGCTCACATGTTTGTCTAGGCCTTTTGCAATTCTCACTAGTTAGTGTGTCGGTTAACCACACACGCTCCACTAACTATATGAGAATGCAAATATCACAACTACTACCTACTTAAAATCTTCTTAGTGAAAGCGTTTCCTCACCATCATTTTCATGAATCGAAGAGAAACCTTATGACACTTAGATTGTAGTAGGTTAGCGTTTGATTGTTGTTATTGTTTTCATGCAGCCAATTCGAGAGACAACGAGGGGCAACCAATGATGGATGCAAGTAAGAGTGAGGCGAATCCATTCAGTCGTGGAGCTGGAGATATTTTCCCAAACCGTGCAGTGGATCCAGGCTTGGTTTACGACTTAAGTGTAAACGACTACCTTGACTTTCTTTGCGCTAGTGGATACAACCAAACCTTGCTTCAGAAGTTCTCTAGGTACCCTTATGAATGCCCAGAATCAAACAACGCCATCTTAGATTTAAACTACCCTTCCATAATTGTCCATAAACTATCTGGTACAGTCACTGTCACAAGGAAACTTAAGAATGTGGATAAACCTGGTATCTATGTAGTTCGTGTTAGGAGCCCGGTTGGGATATCGGTAGACGTGGAACCTAAAGTTCTTAATTTTCAGAAGCAAGGTGAAGTAAAGAAGTTTTAGTTGACAGTGAAAGCTGATGGCACGAAAGTGATTAAAGGTTACGCTTTTGGTGAACTTATATGGTCTGATGGAAAGCACCTAGTGAAGAGCCCCATCATTGTTTTTGTGGCGTAAATCATTAGTTACTAGTTAGAATAAGTAATGACTTGTTACTTGTTCATTAAATTTTTAGTTTTGTTTTTTGTTTACAATTTACTTTGATGGAACTAGAAATGAACTAGTATTAGATTGCATTTGAGGTATATAATGAAAATTACTATTTCTAGTTACTTTTCATGGATTCGTTAAGAAAACATGCATTGGATGGCTACACTTCGTTCGGTAGAGCATCCATGATAATTTGAAAAGCGTCACTTTTCATATAATTCTATATTTTTTACTACAATGCATAATGTTCTATAAAAGTTAAATGACATATTTAATAATTTCCTTTTCCGATTGAAATAAGCATCGAACTATATATCTGTGCATCTCATTATAGTTGAGTCAATGATATGTGGGGTTTATTAATTTTTTAAATATATAAAAAATAAATACATAAATAATAAAATTAACTAAAAAATAAATTAATGTGGTCACAATAGTCTTTTTAGGTAAGACAGGGACTAAACACGCAACAAAAATAAACAGTAAGGACCATCTGAGTTAAAACAATAAGTTAGGGACCAAAAAAACAAATTCCCCCAAACCACAGGACCATTTGTGTTATTTGCTCTTATTTTTCGTTTTGTTCATATTTGGATAACTATTTTTTATGTACACATCTAAATAACGAAGTTGTTGGAAGTGTTTACATATGACCAAGTAGGTTGTAACCGGCTACAACAGGTCATAATGGTCATATTAAAAAAAAAGATAATTACCCAGATGTGAATAATCCGAAAAGTTAATTACCATAATAAGTCATATTCTGCTGTCTTTATACATCAACGTTATCTTGGTTGCCCATAAACATTTATGCAAATTTAATGTTGTTTAAGAGTTTGATCCAACATGAATGGTTAGTTGTGATTGAATATATTTGACTCAACATGAATGGGAGTTTCATGATTTGACACAGACTACTGAGACTGTGGCGGAGATCACCGCCAAGTTCAGGGAGAGTGCCCTTCTTGTTCCGCAGTATGTCGCGGATGAGGAGATGAAAAATGCCCAATACCACGAGATGTTGAGGGATGACATCAGGCAGTTTGTGAGCAGGTCCAGATGCAAAACGTTGGAGGATATGATTGCTCGAGCTAGAGAGAGGGAGATTGATTTGGAGCAGATCCGAAAGAGGAAGCCAGATGAGGTTCAGGTAGCCACAGGTTCGGGAAAAAGGCCTAAGGGTTCAGATTCGAGATCGAGGAATTACCAGAGTCGTGGCCGATGCGGGAGGTGTGGCAGGACGCACGAGGGTGCGTGTAGGAGTGGTAGTGGTTGCTTCAAGTGCGGCCGAACTGGTCATTTTAGCAGAGATTGTACTGCTACCACCACACAGGGATCAGACCTGATATGTTTTAACTGCGGTCAGCGGGGCCACAAGAAGGCCTAGTGTCCCAGTTTGCTTCCGACAGGACAGGTGATAGCACCTGCCCCTGCAACTCTGAGGATCTCAGACGACCGTCAGGTCCGAGCAGAGGCGCCTGCGGTCGGAGGCAGGGCTTTTCAGATGACTACCATGGAGATGTGAGCAGCGCCGGACGTCGTAGGTATGCGACTTTCATTTTCTGTTTCCTTCATTCATGATTATATTGTTATGATTCTGCATCGTTATTGGTATGAGTATTTTAGAATTGTGCGGCTTGCTTGTGATTTAGTTGTATGCCATCTGCATACCTTGGATATTAAAATGGTAGTTAGGGGTTGTGCCCAATGGAAGCAGGTTACTTAGGATGCAGGAACTATAGCATGCTTGTGTGGAACCCAGTAGTGACCCGCTGGATTCAGAAAGGTGTTATTAAGTGATGGGTCGGTTAGATCCCTAGCTATGGCAAGCTCGGTTCTTCAGCAGATTGATTGCGGTATAGCAGAGAGGATTGGGAATTCTTCTCAAGCTTTGAGCAGTGAGGTAGGCAGGATCAAAGTGGGGGAGAACCCTCCAAGAGTACAATGGTAAGAGCACGTAGATCCAGAATGAGTACACGGCCTCTAAGAAGGAAATGAAGTAGCATAGTGATTAATGGATTGAGGAGTTCAGCGTTGGGAGTTTGAGAAACTTCCCGACAGTTAGTTCATGTAATCGAGATGGTTAGTATCTAGTTGGGAATTCAGGTTAGAGGATCGCCTATAAGACTCGAGTGAGTCGGAATGAGGATCTTGAGAACGGTTAGCATGGGATGCTTTTGTGTTAGCAGTCAGTAGCAGAGACAGCATGAAGAGCATGGTAGAGCGGCGGGAGAGCCGCAACATTTTCCAGCAGCAAGTCAGTAGTGGGAAGTGTTGTAAGACTACGGGGTAGCCGTAGCATTCACTAGCGGTCAGTTAGCATAGAAGGTGTTGTAAGACTACGGGTAAGCCATAGCATTCCCTAGCAGCTTAGTCAGCGGAGAGTGGGCGGAGGCCCATAACTCCTAGTTAGCAGAGTTTGGGCAAGGCCCTTACCTCCTAGTGATCAAGGTAAGGATCAGGAATGGATAGTTGATGAGAATAGTATGTAACTAGCCTGAATAGCCCTAGAAAGGTGAGACCTTGGGAGAGGCCGCTCCAGGATGTAGTTGGGTGAGACCCGTGGGTGAGGCCCGTAGGTGAGTAGCAGTATAGGTGAGACCTGAGAGCAGGGTTGCTCGGTAGTATAGTCGGGTGAGACCCATGGGCGAGGCCCGTGAGTTTTAGTAGCATAGGTGGGACCTGGTAAGGACCTTAGGGTCAAGTTAGGGGATCGAGGATCCCAGGACTTGTAGCGCCAGAGTGGCAGGGTAGATGGAGCAGTATTAGGTGGCCGGAGTTTCTTCGGAAGTCGCTGGGAGCGACTGAGAGATTATGATGGGACTAGCGACCGGTAGGAGTCTGGTAATCCAGATATTGATAGATTAGTAGGGACCAGTGTGGTCTCGGTCCATCCGGAAGGCAGATAAGGGGCAGAAGAAATTTTCAGTCAGTGGCAATGATGGTAAGAAGGCTATGGTGCAAGACAGCTATTTGATCGGGGAGTGCTATGTATCTCACAATAGGGATGGATAATCTCAGAGGGAAGGGTTTGACCATGTTGCGCATCTCTTGTTTGAGTCTAACCCTTGCATGGATGAATCTTTTACTCAAAGGATTATCTGAACCATTCGTTGTGATGGGTGCTCAGCGCTAAGCTATAGTAGTAAGAAGTATCCAGTGGGTACTAGCAGTAATGACTGCACTGGAAGTAGCAGGAGTAATGCATTCGGTGAAGGATGAGTCCTTCACAGCGATAAGGGAGGTAGTTAGTTATGGAATGTTGCCTTGGGGAGGCCGGAAAACGCAAAAGGAAAAGGGGGTGAACCCCTAGGATGTCCAGCATAAGTACTCGGGGAGTACCAAAAGGATTGTCAGTTGAGTAAGTTGTGTTTCCAAGATGGTTAGGGTTAGGGTTAACTCGAGAATATTATCCGCAAGGATTAATGGTAGTTAGAATGACCGGGCGGAAGGCCAACGAAGGTAGTCAGCGGGTGTTAGGTCTATCAAGCAGAGTGTTGAAAGCATATTGCAGGGCGATTGGCCGTAGAGAAACTCCGAGGACGAAGTTTAGTTTAAGTGGGGGAGAGTTGTAACACCCAGAATCAGAAAGACTAAGAAAGGAAAGGAAAACCCTAAGTCAAGGGGTAAACTCGTCGAGTCCATAGGTGAACTCGACGAGTCGGAGTGGGATCCGGGTTATGGAATAAGTGACCGACTCGACGAGTCGGCAATTGGACTCGGCGATTCTGGTCTGATCGAGGAAATCCCTAATCTGAGGGTTTGCACCCTATTTAAAGGACCTTATGTCCTCTCCTTAGTCCCCTTTGTCGGCCAAAAGTTGCTATACACGATTCCAAACCCTAAGTTGAGTGAGAGAAGGAAGAAAGTGAGTGCGGGGCTTTTGCAAGAGGAATATTTGGAGGATTTGACCACTAAGGAGCTGGAGGATCCAACCCTTTTGTTGTGAGCATCAGTTTGAAGGTAACAATCTGTCACCTTGCCTTTGTTGCTTCTAGATCTCCTCATGGATGATGTTTTGGGGCCATTTTGGTATGATAAGGAGCCTTTTCGAGTTAGAAGTCCATATCTGAGGTTGCTACTTCAGATCTAGGTGTGTCTTGGCCCAGAGACCCATAAAGTGTCAATTTTTGGTGTGTTGGTAAAGCATGTTTGCCCCAAACCCTAGCCCTAGAGTGTTTTAAGCCTATAGCTTCTTGGTTTCACATAAAGTTTGCAACTTTACGTGAGGAATAGACTTTGGAAGAGTGGATCTACAAGATAGAGCCCCTGCATGGCTCGAAAAGCCACTGTATGGATTAAGAACTGAAGCTACTCGGTGAGTTAGATGAAGATAGGCAGGAACTCGACGAGTTGGAAGAACAACTCGGCGAGTCTGTTAAATATTGCCCTGGACTCGGCGAGTCTGTTCTTGTACTCGACGATTTGGATCGCAGAACCTCAACCTTTTTCTGGTTAAGACTTAGATCGGTGAGTTGAGTGGTAACTCAGTGAGTTGGACAGGATGGGACTCAGAGATCGTTGAACTCGACGAGTCGGCGGGGTGACTCGGTGAGCTGAGGGTATTGTGAGAGTTTCAGAGCATAAGGACTCGGCGAGTCAACAGGTTGACTCGGCGAGTGAAGTCAATCAAGAAGTTTGACTTTGACCAGGACTTTGACTTTGACAAGAGTGGACATAGTTGGCTTCTAGAGTAGCTCGGCGAGCTAGTGGAGCAGCGGTTCAGAGAATTGGCGGTCAGCAGTCAGAGGGTTATCAGCAAAAGTTCAGCAGTGCAGGTGAGTTTCCCTTTGTGTGAATGGGTCTACGACTACAATGCCGGCCCATGTAGTTATGAGTACGAAGACCCGAGGGTTAGCCCTAGGCACTGTTTGCTTGTATGATATTCAGGACCAAGGTCCAATGTTGGTCGGGTGCCCAAGGAATGGTTTGCATGATAGAGTATACTTGTTGTCTGTGTGATGCATGTATGTACGTTGTAGGGAGGTGAGTGTGGTGCGAGGTCTCGTATCTCACCAATAGCAGAGTATGGACAGTGTTCCATATCTTATTAGTAGCAGAGAAGGGGCAAGGCCCGAGATAGGTATGGAGTGAGTGTGGGCAGGGGCCCGTATCTCACTTACAATAGGAGCTTGGACGGGGTTCCATGACTCGCTAGTAACAAGATAGGGGTGAGGTCCAAAACAGGCGGGGCCTTAGGACAGGAATACAGTAGGGTATGTTCAGTTATGTTGTAACTGATGGGTTTTGGTCCTAAGAACTGATGGGTTTTGAGCATTCTAACACTTCCTAAGTGTACATGCAACCCTAATAAACCTTGGATCTATGTTTGTCTAAGATACATGCAAATAATTATTTTTCCAAGGTTCATATCCTAACTAGCATGGCATGGGGAACTTGAATCAAATAAAGCTAGTAGAAATACTTACCTTGTAGTTGTAGTTGATTCCTTGGAGTTTTAGAGCCTAGCACCAATAGTGTGGATGCCTCAAATGGAAATCACAAATCACCACAAACTTGGAACTTTGAGAGAATAGTCACTACTATCTTGAAATCGGCCCTCACCTCAACAAGTGTCAACTAGTGTGATTTCAAGAACCAAAGCCTTCTTTATATAGTGTGGTGGATTAGGGTTACATCCACGTAAACCCTAATACCCATGTCTCTTCATTTCCATGAGATCCATGGGTTAAAGCTCCATGGACTATCCATGGACTTTTCCATGCAAGCCTCGCCCATTCCAAATAAGCCTTAGCCCACACTATATAAATATAGAAGCCCATATTTAATTAGTAATATCTTTGATCTCTAAATTAATCCTAGATTAATTATAGATCAATACTAATTAAATAATATGATCTTATATTAATATATTAGAACTTATAATATATTAATAAATCATAACGTGTACTATTCTCAACAGATTATCCATAAATTGATCGGGTGAAGTGCAACCCAAATGGACCATGCCGGGTCGGGTCAAGTACATACCAAATATAGTTATGCACTTAGACACTATATCCAACAGTCTCCCACTTGGATATGTCTAATAACTATAGTTGCAAGTATGATTTCAGGAACCGATCAGCAATCGTAGCTCTTTAAACTCTGTTGAACTAGAACGCGCCATTCTAGATAAGTGATCATATAATCCTCTGTTCTAGATATCAGTCGGACAAATACATGGAACATGGTCTTTCTTATTGCCCAGTATTTGTTTCCCAATTTTCGATTTGTTTGACATAGAACTTAACTGAACACATCAATTTAGTTCTGACCAAGCCCCAGTACATAGGTCAAAACAAAATCATCGAGGGGCCCAGATATCAGCTTCTAATCCAAGAAGGAACAGATAAACTTCGACTCATATGTTTGTTCTACCACTCATTGAATTATACACAAAGGCACGTTTTATAACATCGATTTACCAATGCGTTTTCGTACAATCAATGTATAACCAACTCATAAGTAACAAATCATATATCTAGGTTTGAAGACTTATATGATATTACCGTCTCACGATCACTCGAGATAAAATTCCATGAAGTGATTCTAGTGAGCGTGGGTTGAGTCCAATGCTCAGAATTTATGAGCACTCATGATTGTTGTAGCCATATCCAACACCTTAGACCTCTGCAACCAATCATGACAGTCTTGTTTCATACCTACTTCCGACATATGACCGACTGTGGAGGTTTGAATAATATGATATACCAAACATAATTATTCTGGAAGTCAAAACATGCAAAAGAAATATAGTAAACAATCGACAAGAGATAGCAACACTTTACTCATAAATAAAACACCTTTTATTCATCATTTAATGTCAATTACACTTTACAAATTTCATAATTTATCTAACTACTAAAACTTATATCATCCTTCAGTCCTATGCTCCGATCATGCTAGAGATGCTTAACCCTACTCAGTCCCTTCGTGAGGGGATCTGCTGGGTTCTCATCCGATGATACCCTCTTTGCCACGAGGATTCCTTCTTCTATTCGATGTCTGATGAAGTGATATTTTCTGTCAATGTGCCTGGATCTCTTATGATCTCTTGGTTCCTTGGCTAAGGCAACCGCACTATTGCTGTCACAGAAAATCTCCATTGGCTCTTTTATAGCTGGTACAACTCCAAGGTCTCTGATGAAGTTCTGTAGCCATATAGCCTCCTTTACTGCCTCGCTCGCTGCTATATACTCTGATTCACAAGTAGAATCTGCCACTGTCTCCTGCTTGGAACTCTTCCAAGTGATTGCTCCTCCGTTTAAGGTAAAGACCCAGCCCGACTGAGAGCGGAAATTATCCCTATCAGTCTGGAAGCTAGCATCACTATACCCTACAACTCTCAAGTCATCACTCCCACCGAGGGTAAGGACCCAGTCCTTAGTCCTCCGCAGGTACTTGAGGATATTCTTTACCGTAGTCTAGTGTGCCTTGCCAGGGTTCCCCTGATACCTGCTAACCATGCTCAAAGAAAAGGCTACATCAAGTCGAGTACACGTCATAGCATACATGATCGATCCTACAGCTGAAGCATAAGGTAGTCGACTCATTTCTGCTATCTCAACCTCAGTACTAGGGCTTTGTGTCTTACTCAATCTGGCATTACTCTGAATGGGTAACTCACCTTTCTTGGAGTTATGCATGTTGAATCTTTTCAACACTTTCTCCACATAGGTGCTTTGACTAAGTCCAATTAGTCTTTTACTCCTATTTCTCAAAATCCTTATCCCTAGGATATAGACAACTTCACCAAGGTCCTTCATAGCGAAACACTTCCCAAGCCAGGACTTTACTTCCTGCAGGGTTGGGATGTCATTTCCTATGAGTAGTATGTCATCCACATACAGTACCAAAAAGCTGACTATGCTCCCACTAGCCTTGATATAGACACAAGATTCATCTTCACTCCTTGAAAAGCCAAATTCCTTGACTTTCTCATCAAAGAAAAGATTCCATCTGCGAGGTGCCTGTTTCAATCCATAAATGGATTTCTCGAGTTTACACACTCTATTGGGGTACTCTGTACTGACAAAACCCTCTGGCTGAACCATGTAAACATCTTCAGCCAACTTTCCATTAAGGAAAGCGGTTTTGACATCCATTTGCCATATTTCATAGTCATGAAATGCAGCAATGGCTAACAGAACCCTAATAGACTTTATATTGGCCACTGGTGAAAAGGTTTCATCATAATCAACTCCCGTAGTTTGAGAATAACCTTTTGCAACTAGTCGAGCCTTATAAGTGTGTAGATTACCATCCATGTCGGTCTTCTTCTTGAAGATCCATTTGCACCCTACAGTCTTACGACCTGGTACATTCTCAACCAAGTTCCAAACTTGATTGCCATACATGGACTGTGTCTCGCTATCCATAGCCTCTTTCCGTGTAGCTGTTAGGCTCATCCAGACCTACTAGTGTCTCATCACTAATAAGTGTCTCACCTTTTGCAGTAATATGGAAACCATAGTAATGCTCAAGTGCATTCCTAACTCATGTGGAACGCCTCAGAGGTACAGATTCGTCAATTGGCTCAACAGGAATTTCCTCCTCAAGACTAGCCCATTCCAAATAAGCCGTAGCCCACACTATATAAATATAGAAGCCCATATTTAATTAGTAATATCTTTGATCTCTAAATTAATCCTAGATTAATTATAGATCAATACTAATTAAATAATATGATCTTATATTAATATATTAGAACTTATAATATATTAATAAATCATAACTTGTACTATTCTCAACAGATTGTCCATAAATTGATCGGGTGAAGTGCAACCCAAATGGACCATGTCGGGTCAGGTCAAGTACATACCAAATATAGTTATGCACTTAGACACTATATCCAACAAGAACATCTTATGTGCTCATACAAACCCTAATGCTTGGATCTAGGTTTCTCTATTGTACATGAAAGTTATCCAAGACTATAAACCCTAATTCTAGCATATAAGTAATCATATTAACATAAGAATGGGTTTAAGAAATTACCTTGATTGTTATATAGCAATAACAATCCCAAATCCTTCTTGTATTGACTTTAGAAAGCTTAGAGTCACAAATGTCACTCCTCTAATGGTTCACAAACACCAAGAGCAAGAGGATGAGAAGGAGAGGAGAAAAGAGGCTGCCCTAAAACGTGTGAAACCCTAGAAGGATGCTTAGCCACGTTTTTGGGTCATAAGGGATGTATATATAGTTAGGCTATTAGGGTTATCTAACAAGGAAACCCTAATTTGGATGCTTAAGCCCTAAGAAACCCATGGACTCCTTTCCTTAAAGGCCTTGGACGATTTCTAATGGGTTTGCCCATAGAATTCGTCCACTCCTTAATATAAGGCAATCCATAGCCCAAATTGCAGTTATCTTATAATTACAATTCCAGTCCCTTAAGTTTAATTAATCTCTTTTAGTCACAAAACTAATTACCAATTAATTATTGACTAATATTAATTAAACAATATGATTTCTCCTTTAATATATTATTCTCATAATATATTAATAAATCATATTTAATCCTTTCTCTCCATAATTCATCCTATCAAGTTGCTTTGGTGAAGGCAACCCAAAAGGACCATGCACCATTGGGTCAAGTACATACCAAAATAGTTATGGACTTAGAGACTAATCCAATAGTCTCCCACTTGGATAACTCTAATAACTATTCTGCGTATGACTTCAGATCCTGATCTGCAATCGTAGCTTTCCAAAGCCGCTGTCAACTCTGATCCTATCAGATATGCGCGTCCTTTAGATAAGGAATCATATATTCCTCCATTCTAGATATTGTATGAGACATGATTTCTAATCATTCTCTCTGTACTATTTCTCGACTTCCGATTTATGACGACCTACTAATTGAACAAATCAAATAAGCCCTAGCCCGGCCGAGCATTTACGTTTGTCATCACTAAATCATCGAGGGGCCCAAAGATATCGCTTTTATCCTACTTTGGATAAAAGGAACGGATAAACTTTGATTCAATGCTTGCTTGCACTCACTCACCGAATCACACACAACAATATGTTTTATGACACCAAGTTACTGGTGCGTTTACATATTATCAATGTGCAACCGATTTGCAAGATACAACTCACACATCTCGGTTTCAAGAATATAAGATGTTATCGTCTCACCAATCACAATTCATGGAGCGATCCAAGTGAGTGTGGGTTTAATCCAATGCTCAAATCATATTCATAAGCACTCATTAACGTTGCAGCAAACATTTGCTTATGTCTAATGCTCTTTAGACAATCCACACACCAATTCACGACAGTCTTCATTCATACCTACTTCCAACATATGAACGACTATGGCCCGTTCGAATAATTTGACTGCTCTTAACCAATTAAATTATTCAGGAAGTCAAAACATGCAAAGTGAAACACAAGAATAATACTAATCCCATATGGCCTCAAACCTTTAAGCATTAATAAAACACCTTTTATTTATCACCATACCGATTACTCATTATTTGTCGTTTCGAGTAATCAACTTCTTACTTGAATTATTACACTTTTCCTATGCTCATAGCATGCACACAATGTTTACCTATGGTTCTTACTTTGTGAAATAGATCAAATTGAACACATTTCCAATCATTCTCATTTCACAACTCCAAATCCTTTTTCATAAGTGTAAGAATATCAAATTCTTGCCACTTATAGAATATGTTAGATTCTAACATTTTATGCAATGATCCTTTCGTAATGTCACTGCACCAAAGTCACAAAGACTTTTGCCAATGAAATTACAAAGTCCTCTGTCGGAAATTGTTACAATACAATTCCTTAGATATGATGTCTCTCACTCAAAGTACATTCCTTTGAACATCCTTTTGCATAAAAGTTTCTAATCTAGTCATAGATTTTCAATATTCAATTCCCAATATGGAAACGTTTCCATATTTTCCATATGACAACTCATTCTTAATAGAATCTTATCTATTCATAATCATGTCGATATGGTCCATCCAATATGGAAACATTTCCATATTTTCCAATACTATACTTCCAACTACTCACAAGCGACCAATCCTAGGTGAACTTTGGATTGTCCTTTGATAGTTGTTTAATTATCTTAGTCAAAACCGATTCTTATCCTTTTTCCCTCTAAATGCGCTAGACATTTGGAAAATTTTAGAATGGTCAAATATTATAGCATTTTCAATCGATCCTATACCCGAAGCGTATGGGACACGATGCATAATGTCTTACATAAAGATTTGATACTTTATCAATCTTTTGCCATAATGTTTTATTTTCTATGTTCTCAAAATTCAAATTGTGAAGAGGAATGTCGTAATCATAATCGAAATTTTAAGAACACACTATGTTTCTTTGACTAAGTTATTAACATTCCACAACCTAAGCCTTTAGTTTTGAAATGAAGCATAATATTCTCTCCCTTAATTATAGCAAAACAACCCTTACCACTTTGCAAGGTATAACTTTTGTTTTCTATAATTAATATTGCCAACTTGCAATACGTGCCTTAATAATCATACAATCATAACATTTATGCTCCCACTATCATGATGATTATTATAAACATAACACTTATGCTCCCACTAGCCTTGACATGTATTCAGAAACAACTTAACTTTCAGAAAAACAATGCTTATTGAATTTCTTAAGTTCATGTTTCTAATACTTAGTGCATTGATAATCTTTTATCAAGGCTTCTTGAACTTATACACCTTTGCCTTAGATAGTTCATATGTGTGTCTAAAAAATTCTCAAACCTCACAATTCAAATTATGGAAAGGGATACCGTAACCATAATTGAATTCGAGAATGCAATTTTACAATCACTATCTTCTTAAAATCTTTCTTAGTGAAAGTATTTCCTCACAATCATTTTCATGAAGGAGAAAATCTTATGACACTTAGATTTAAATGGTGTATTTGTTGCTATCCATGTGAATTTGTCAAAACCAAAGTTTACGACAAATTCAAACTCATATGGATCGAACTTTCTTAATCTCGATTTTTTGCCTTATGGTAGCACAGCTGCCCACCATGTCTTCCAAGTAGTTAAGCAGCTTACCCTTTCCTATCAATGTACCTTTCATTGATTAAGGTACCTTGCCTTTTATGCGTTCAAAATGAGAACTCGTAGAACTCTCATGCATAATTAACTCAATTGGAACAGCACATAAACAAAATAATGTCAACACGATAGGTTGTAAACCTCAACTCGTGTGCTAGTGATGATCGATAAGGTTTATTTGATTTGTTCTTGAAACCTTTCAAGACCATTAAGACTCCCACTGACTCCTTGACATATAAGATTCTCTTGTCAATAACCATTTCTTGATAAACAAATATTCAAGAGTTAGTGTAGCTTTTATCAAAACACTTCATAAATTAGTCTTAGTTGGTCTTTGTCTTATCCAAGACATCAAAACTTACCAATTTCAAATGTGCGAGAACAAGAAAACCTTTTTCCATATTCTACATTTGATGAATGTTATAAACATTCTTAATACTTGTCACTCATTGTCACAATCTTAACTTTAAGACTTGTTATTGGAACGAAGTATGATTGACTTCTTGATTTAACCATTTCTTCAATCCTTGATTCCTCTTCTTAAACATACAATTGTACTAAGACTCACTTAGAGGATCAATTGAGATATAGTTCTTAATCATTAAGACCTATCATAAAGAATAAAAGGTACTCTCCCTTCTTCTTAGAATGGAGAAACTTTTATCTTTCTGCCTACTTGATTCTTCTTATTCGTTCTGCTATTGATTTAAACTTTTTCAATCAATCCAGAATTACACTTAATCTTGTAAGTATAATCATATTTACTAAACCTTTAGTAAATCATGACGAATATTTTTGTTATTCTTATGGTGGACTTGATCAACACACAACTTTGTGTACTCGATCTCCTAGTCCTTCACCTGACACTTTGTCAATGAATTAGTCTAATTTCCAAATATGAAATTTCTCATTCATCGTGCAACCAAGTTGCATGATTCGAAGTTTCTGTCCAATTGAAACTTGGGCGTTGAGAAACTCTCCATATTTGGTAAATTCTCGACATTTCCATAATTAAGAATCAAATCCATTATTGCTAATAATAGAAGCATTCAAACATTAATTTTCATACACGCCATTGCAAGGATAAATAAATAATATAAAGTCAAAATTTATTTTATTGCGGAAAAAAATTTGTCCCTACAATGCAATTCATTGAAAAACTTTGCTAATACATATTTCTTAGCAATCTAATTCTAACTCTAAGTAGTAGCTCAAGAATCTAATCTTCAAGTAATGCGATCGAAATCCATTTCTTCATGGTTAGATTCTGCTCAGTTCTTCCCTTAAGCTTCCTCTCCTTTCTTCGATCCTACAAAACATCAATTGTAATCTTATCACATTATATATTAAGAATCTAGAATAGAAGCTTAAAAGAGTTATTCAATGGATTTTACCTAAATTAGATCCATACGTTTCGACTCTCCCATCTCTTAGATCTCTTAGGTAAATGGGGCAGCTTCGTCTCCAATGCCCTTTCTCTTGGCAATAAAAGCAAATTGACTCTTTTCGAACATGACATGGAACTACTTCAGACATTGCCTTTCTCTTATGATCAAACTTTTCGATCATAGCATGTCTTTCGTTGCCATTGTCTATATCCATAAAGGTCTTGAAGGCAGATTGACCAATCAACTTTGCTTTTCTATTGTGCCAAACCATTGTTGATTCAGCAGCAATAAGCATATAGGTGAGATCTATAAGGGTCACGTCGCGGTTCATCATATAGTACTCTCTTACAAACTCACTATATGAGTTAGGAAGTGATTGAAGAACCCAATAAACATCCATTTCCTTACAGACAATGGATCACAACATTCTTAACCTATCAATGTGTGACTTCATCCCTAGGACGTGTGCACACACCGGCTTTCCTTCTTTATGTGTACTTGCCAAAAGGGCTTGAGTGATCTTGAACTTTTCAAGCCTTTGAACTTGTGGGTTAGGGAGAATAATTGGAGGAGGTGGAGGAAGTGAAGCATGATTTCTTGTTCCTCGATCGAATCGTGGAATACCATCTTCATGTGGAATGCTTGTTCCACGGGATTTGGGAAGACCATAGTTGTCGAACTTTGACATCTACAAAACGGGAGAAAACGAATTCAAGTTAGTTGATTGATTGAGTCCTTAGTAAATCACCCAAATGAGTTACTAAGGCTAGGACCCAACACAATATTCTACAACTCGGGAGAGGGATGCCGTAACCCTAATTGCAGAATATTTGAAGGTAAGTGAATGATGATTCACTAATTTCCACCACGAAAAACGAAAAAGAATTTAAGTTTCAAATCTATGAAAACTCCTAGATCCTTTGAGATTCATTGAAGTTTCAATGGCATGTTTAAATCTCGATATGCCCCTCTTGTTTGTGACTGGGATGTCGAGGATCACAAAGCGAGTGTGAATAACCATGCAAACTTACATGGGGCCCTCACATGTTACAGTCATCTATTCGATGTGCCGGTAAACCACACACGCTCCACCGAACTATGACAAACATTGAGTCACCCTTTGCTACCTTCACTTAGAACCATTTAGTGTGCCGGTAAGCCACACACGCTCCACTAACGTCTTTGCAAGGTTACAAAGTGTAATTTCATGGAATTGCATCAATTCACTTTTGCCTAAGTAACTAAGATTGGGAATTTTATGAAAAGATTTAGTTACTTTAATACTTCGTTATACTTATAATGGAAGGTTTCGTCCTATCCTACCCGTTCGGCTAACGACCCTCCACTAGTCAAGAGTGCGGTGGGTAAGAGTGGATACCCATTCAATCGCCATTTTATAGGCAATTTCCTTAAAAACCCCTTATATACCAGCTTTGTGAATGAGGCCTACTAACGGTAAGACTGACTTTTACTCATTCATATATATAATGTTAGACTTTTAATGTTATATATAGTATAGGGTGTGTTTTACACTTTAAAATACTAGGTGGTCAAATATAACAATTATATTTTTAATTGTAAACCAAAACTTTTATGGATTTATTAAACTTCTTTTAATTATACACCTTAATTAATTAATAAAAGCATAAGGGTGTAATTTGAACCTTTTCAAAACAATACTACGGTTTTAGAATTTAACATCCTAATTAAACTTTTAATCAACTTTTAAATTCCAAAACTTGAGGGCAAGTTTTGAAAATTTTCAAAACAATTTAGTTTTAATCTCTCTTAAAATTTTCGAATTTATGCCATATAAATTAATATTTTAAATATTAAAACTCTTGATTTAATAATTATCTTGAATTAGACTATTAATTTAATTATTAAATCATAAGGGATTATCAAAATCATGAGGATAATTACCATTTATGCATTTAAGATATCCTAATCCCTTAATTAGCTCTCTAGATTTCGAAATTATGGTTAGGATAATGCAAAATCTATAATTACCATATATAACAACTAGAGGATAATTACAAGATATGGGATAATCCAAATCCCTAAAATTTAGGATCTTATCTTGAGGAGGGGGCTAATTTCGAAAAGCATGGGGTTTTTCAAACCCTGGATTTCGAAATCTTGAGGCTTAAGTAAAGGATTTGAAACCCTTTCAAATTTTCGCAAATTAGGGTATAGAAACCCTAATCTCGAAATTTCTAGCCTCCTAGGGTTTATTGGCTATAAACCCTAATATGTCAGGTTCATACAATTGTATAATACTAATTGAAAACAAGTTAACCAAAGGCTCTGATACCACTGATGGGATTTGTACAACCAATCCTATGTGTGCATGCAACCCTATAATCGGATCTATGTTTTCACTATTAGATACACAACATTATGAACACATAAAGAAACCCTAATTCTTGCATATAAGTGATCATATTAACATAAGAATAGGTTTATAATATTACCTTGATTGTTATGTAGCAATAACAA
The DNA here is from genome assembly GCF_002870075.4 of Lactuca sativa. Classification (NCBI taxonomy): domain Eukaryota; kingdom Viridiplantae; phylum Streptophyta; class Magnoliopsida; order Asterales; family Asteraceae; genus Lactuca; species Lactuca sativa. Next base: position 247,870,178 of record NC_056623.2, on the reverse strand, counting down.
TCCCAAATCTCCTTGTATTGACTTTGGAAGGCTTAGAGTCACAAGTGTCACTCCTCTAATGGTTCACAAACACCAAGAGCTAATGGAGAAGCAAGAGAGAGAAAGAGAGGGAAGAGAGATGCCGTAACCCAAATGAGATACTAAGGCTAGGACCCAACACAATATTCTACAACTCGGGAGAGGGATGTCGTAACCCAAATTGCAGAACATTTGAAGGTAAGTGAATGACTATTCACTAATTTCCACCATGAAAAACGAAAAGAAATTTAAGTTTTAAATATATGAAAACTCCTAGATCCTATGAGATTCATTGAACATTTCAATGGCATGTTTAAATCTCGATATGCCCCTCTTGTTTGTGGCTGGGATGCCGAGGATCACAAAGCGGGTGTGAATAACCATGCAAACTTACATGGTGCCCTCACATGTTACAGTCGCCTATTCGATGTGCCGGTAAACCACACACGCTCCACCGAACTATGACAAACATTGAGTCACCCTTTGCTACCTTTGCTTAGAACCATTTAGTGTGCCGGTAAACCACACACGCTCCACTAACGTCTTCGCAAGGGCACAAAGTGTAATTTCATGGAATTGCATCAATTCACTTTTGCCTAAGTAACTAAGATTGGGAATTTGTAAAACATTTAGTTACTTTTGTATTTCATTATACTTATAATGGAAGGTTTCGTCCTATCCTACCCGCTCGGCTAACGACCCTCCACTAGTCAAGAGTGCGGTGGGTAAGAGTGGATACCCATTCAATCACCATTTTATAGGCAATTTCCTTAAGCACCCCTTATAGACCAGCTTCGTGAATGAGGCCTACTAACGGTAAGACTGACTTTTACTCATACATATATATAATGTTAGACTTTTAATGTTATATATAGTATAGGGTGTATTTTACACTTTTAAAATATTAGGTGGTCAAATTTAATAATTATACATTTAATTCAATTAAATTGTAAACCTAAACTTTTATGGATATATTAAACCTCTTTTAATTATACACCTTAATTAATTAATAAAACCATAAGGGTGTGATTTGAACCTTTTCAAAACAATACTAGGGTTTTAGAATTTTAACGTTCCTAATTAAACTTTTAATCAACTTTTAAATTCCAAAACTTGAGGGCAAGTTTTGAAACATTTCAAAACATCAGGGTTTAGAACTTAAATATACATCAAAATTAAACAATTAATCAAAATTTAAATTCCAAAACTTGAGGGAAAGTTTTGAAACCTTTTTCAAAACATTAGGGTTTCAACTATTTAAATTTCAAAACAACAAAACTTTTGAGGTCAAATTTAAACTATAAAACCTAAAGGGGAAAATATGAAACATTTCATAACACAAGGATCAAATAACAAATAATCTAAATTAACATTTAATCACATAATTATCCATATTTGATTTATTTAATGATTTCTTGCAAAACAATTTACCAATTTAATCAAAATAATTAATCAATTATCACATAAGGAAACAAATATTTTATTAATTGATAAATATCTTCAATTAGATCAAGAATATAGTCATATATATCAAAAAATCGGATTTATATTGATCTAATATGATAATGCAAGTATCCTCAAGCAAAAACAGCAAGAAATCCCAGTTTTCCCTCATTCTGACCAGCCGACTCATCGAGTCAGGCATGGACTCGTCGAGTTAGCATGAACTCGGCGAGTTCATCTAAGAAACTCGGCGAGTTCAGCCCCCAGAAACACAAAAATTCGATTTTTAAGCTTAAACAACCAAACAAGGCATCAATACAATAGAAACCAATCAAGGCTCTGATACCACTGATGGGTTTTGGTCCTAAGAACATCCTGTGTGCTCATACAAACCCTAATGCTTGGATCTAGGTTTCTCTATTGTACATGCAAGTTATCCAAGACTATAAACCCTAATTCTAGCATACAAGTAATCATATTAACATAAGAATGGGTTTAAGATATTACCTTGATTGTTATATAGCAATAACAATCCCAAATACTTCTTGTATTGACTTTAGAAAGCTTAGAGTCACAAATGTCACTCATCTAATGGTTCACAAACACCAAGAGCAAGAGGATGAGAAGGAGAGGAGAAAGGAGGCTGCCCTAAAACGTGTGAAACCCTAGAAGGATGCTTAGCCACGTTTTTGGGTCATAAGGGATGTATATATAGTTAGGCTATTAGGGTTATCTAACAAGGAAACCCTAATTTGGATGCTTAAGCCCTAAGCAACCCATGGACTCCTTTCCTTAAAGGCCTTGGACGATTTCTACTGGGTTTCCCCATAGAATTCGTCCACTCCTTAATATAAGGCAATCCATAGCCCAAATTGCAATTATCTTATAATCAAAGTTGTAAAAATCGTTCGACATTAGCTAGTTGGTGGACTAGGGTCAAGGAATTAATCGCCTAGGCGGAGATTAATCGGGGACCATTAATTGCTAATTTGCTAGATTTTAAAAAATTAAATATGAATAATATCATATAAAAGTTTATAAATAACATTAATATCAGAACAAAATAAGTTAATATGATAAATACAACAGTGATCATACCTTAAATAGTTTCTATTGAGATATAACTTATTCAAAGTGTTAAAATTTCATCGGGTTCTATTGTTTCAGATATTTTGTATGCATGGATTAATTGCTAGGCGCTCTCTAATCGGTCAAGTAGTGCCTAGGGACTAATCGGGACCTAATCGGGATATTTACAACACTGATTATAATTACAATTCCAGTCCCTTAAGTTTAATTAATCTCTTTTAGTCACAAACTTAATTCTTATTAATTCTTGACTAATATTAATTAAACAATATGATTTCTCCTTTAATATATTATTCTCATAATATATTAATAAATCATATTTAATCCTTTCTCTCCATAATTCATCCTATCAAGTTGCTTTGGTGAAGGCAACCCAAAAGGACCATGCACCATCGGGTCAAGTACATACCAAAATAGTTATGGACTTAGACACTAATCTAACAGTAATGACCATAACATTCAAGCCAAATTAAAACATTTTAATTCATTCAAAACCATTAAGTTCATACATTTGTTTTCAAAATAGTTTAAACATCAGAGCATTTCCCAGAACCATATCACATAAATCATAAAACATGAGGAGTGGTACGATCACGCCTTCGCCTTGCCACGGTCTCCTGAAGTACCTGAAACAATACACTGAAACTGTAAGCCCGAAAGCTTAGTGAGTTACCCCCAAAATACCAACCACAATATCATATACATAACATATCATATCATAAACCGAACATCCATGCATATCGAGTCTACAGTGTGACTGGTCCGCCTGCACCAAGCCTTCAGTCCACCCAGTCCACCCTCTCTCCGAGTCTACAGTATGACTGGTCCGCCCGCACCGGGCCTTCAGTCTGTTTGGACCACTCTTCGAGCCTCGGCACGTCTGGTCCGCCCTAATGGGGCCTTCAGCCTATCCGGACCGTTTGTCGGGCTATCGGCCTAACCGGTCCGCCCTGGGTATGTTGGCCTACAGCACAAAGCAGGACCCGCCTCAACCCAACCCCAGTCCAACAACCATGTGCACATAAACATATAATCATATAGCAATTCACAACTAATCAACCGCTCTAGCATATCACACAACATAGCAACATCCTAACTAGGATACCGACCTAACCAGATCTCTAACATAGCATCATCCTATATACTAGGATACCGACCTTAACCAGGTCTCTAACATAGCATCATCCTATATACCAGGATACCGACGTTAACCAGGTCTCTAACATAGCATCATCCTATATACCAGGATACCAACCTTAACCAGGTCTCTAACATATACCATCCTAACTACCAGGATGCAGGCATAGCAAATCAATAACATAACAAACAACTACCTGGATTCCCATCCGATAAAGGGTCGGCCTTGGTGCCTTAGACCCTGTCGATATAGTGAGGATAACTCACCTGCAACTGCCGACTTGAAGAAATAAGACCACGCTGCTTCGACCACCAACACGAACTCCACCACTGATCATTACCAAATAACCAATCCAATAATTACCAAAATACCCTTGGAAGACAACTGGTCAACCCTTGGTCAAAGTCAAGGTCCTCACTCAAAGTCAACCTTCCTGGTTGACCCTACTCGCCGAGTCAACCCGTTGACTCGTCGAGTTCCTATGCTCAGAACTCCCATGCCACGACTCAACTCGCCGAGTCGCCCCAAGACTCGTCGAGTGCAACAAGCTCTGAGTCCCTTCCTGCTCAACTCACCGAGTCATCCCTCGACTCACCGATTGACAGCTCAAAGAGAAAAGGTTAGGGTTCCACGACTAGACTCGCTGAGTCCAAGAACAGACTCGCAGAGTCCAAGGCAATCTTCAACAGACTCGCCGAGTTATTCTTCTAACTCGTCGAGTCCATGCACATATTCATACAACTCGTCGAGTGCACCCATGTGACTCGCCGAGTCTCTTCAGTTCTCATTCCATGCAGAGAATTTTCAAGCCATGTAGGGACTCAAATCTATAGATCCACTCTTCTACAGCCTAGCCCTCACATAAAGTTGCAAACGTTACGTGGAACCAAGGTGATATAAGCGCAAAACACTCTAGGGCTAAGGCTAAAGACGAAAGGGCTGCACCAATGACTCTTAAACAGAGCTTTATGACATATAGGACCATCACAAGCTTAGATCTGAAGTAGCATCCTCAGATCCAAGCTTCTATCTCGAATTAGTTCTCATATCAATCACCATACATGAATCCATGAAGAAATAGCATAAGGAAATGGTTCCTTACCCCTGAAATGAGCCCAAACAATTGTTGATTTCTGATCTCCCCAAGCTTCCTGTCACACCCCAAAACCGAGGACGGCGGAAACGTTCTGGGGCGGAGGACGTCATGTAATGTATCACAACAATGTATAGTAGTACAAAAAACAACAACATCATCCATTGCATTAATAGTATAATTTTGATTACAAGTGTATTCTTTCATAATATACAATAATAATATGAATAATCAGAATAAGACGAGTCTGGACTGCTCCGTCTTCACAAACCTGGTCATCGTACCTGTCTATTTGTGACCTGAGAATACAAGTTATTTTGAAAGCGAGTATCAGCCAAAAAGTTGGTGAATTCATAAGTATTAATGTGTCTTTGATTTGTAAAACTTGTAATGAAAGTCTTGACATTGTTTTGAAAGAAAGTCGTATAAGTATGAAAATGTTTGTAAGTAATGGAAAGCGTTTGAATAACCCTAGAAATCCCTATGATCCCTATAAAAAAAGTATTCTACCAAGAACCTACTATTTTGAAAGTAAGCAAGTAAGTAGTCTTCTCACGAGACCCGTTGTAAGTAAGTAGTCCTCTCACGAGACCAGCTGTAAGTAAGTAGTCTTCTCACGAGACCCGTTGTAAGTAAGTATATACCTAAAAGTTTACTAGGAGTATATGAACGTATACCTTTGCTACCCAAAGTCACTGAACCGACTGACTTGAACTATTATGTCTATATATGTACACATAATATATAACTGTTATTTAAACGACCTTCGGACGGATACCCGATAACCTACCAGACCACATCCCAACGGGGAAAAGGAAATAAAGCAGGTTAGCCTTCCTAAGTCCTTTAAACATTATTTATATAACTATACATATACATGCATGCTTTCAACAAGGTATCTATGTAAAGGTATTCATGTAAGTGTATCCAAGTAAGTGTATCTATGTAAGTGTACCCAAGTAGGTGTATCCATGTAAGTGTATCCAAGTAAGTGTATCTCTACAAGCAACATGTATTCGTATGGACTCATGAATGAACTGACTCTGGTGTAATTCCTTGTAATAGGAATAGCAAGTAGTATCTCCTAACTATACCTATAATAGTTACTAGAAATGTACAAGTATCAACAAAAGTATACCTTTGCTAGCCAAAGGTACTGAACTGACTGAAGGCACTTTTATGTCTACATATGTATACATAATATATAACTAATATTTAGACGACATTTAGACGGTTACCCGATACCCTACCAGACAACATCCCAACGGGGAAAAGGAAATAAATCGGGTTAGCCTTCCAAAGTCCTTTAAACATTTCTTATATAACTATACATATGTGGGCATGCATTTGATAATATAAAAGCATAAAAGAAGTTTTGTAAAACCTTTGAAAATGATTAATATCTAAGAAAAGATCGACTTGATGTCAATTTATAAATCGGTTTGAAAGTATTTGTTTGATAAAAACAGTTTAAGTATAAAGGAACCCTTGTTTGAAAACACATTTGTAACTGAGTTTAAAAGGAAACTTACAGTATGTAAGACAGTTTGATAAAGAGTTTTAATCATGTAAAAACTTTTAAGAAAGTCATTTGAAGAAATCTGTTTGGTAAAACAGCTAACGTATAGTAAATCCATTTGCATGTTAGTTATTAATCACATGTGATTGATATAATAACTAGCATGTTTCAACTTGTATTCACCCCCCCCCCCCATAAAGCATTTAAAAACATTTAGAAACATTTAAAAGGTTAATTCAATGGGTATGAACTCACCTGAAGCGAGTGGATTGGATGAAAGTGTCGGACAAGTATTGGGTGTCAAGTGAAGACTTAGACACACACAATGATCCTAATTACATATGAAGACATATGTATATAAACAATTAGTGATTAAAACACTAATTAAACATGTATAAACATCCTATTGCGAGGAAAACACTTTGGTCAAGTGCTAGGAGGCTATCGGGTTGCAACTGAGTGCAAAGCCTCATACGGGAGTTTATGGTCCAATGACCATCTTTATTGGAGTTTACGGCCCAAGGGAGTTTACTCCTGGCCGTAAACTCTCCATTGGTCACCAAAAGGGGCTTAAAACTCTAAGGGCTTAATTGGTTAAGTGCTCCAAAGCTTTAAACAAGAGTTTGGGTGGGTTTAAGGTCCTAAAATGGCCTCGCTTGGTGTTCACGACCCTGGGACCACTCCCCCATGAGTTTACGGCCATAAACTCGTGGTAAGGAGTACCATTTCGTGAAATGAAGTCCTTAACTCAAAGGGGTGAGGTTCTATGCTAATATCCAAGGCTCACTAAAGTGTTAGGGTGTCATTTGCACCCTTAAAAGGGGTTTACGACGCAAGAACATGTCTTGGCCGTAAACTCATTGAATCCCATGTTTTCTTATGTTTTCTAAGCTCTAAACATGATATACTTAGTGTAAAAGGGGTTGGATCAAGGGTACTTACAATCTAAGAGCTTGAATGGTCATTTCTAGCCAAGAACACTAGTGTGTGTTCTTGGTGTTCTTGGTGGATCTTGAAAATCTACAAAATGGAATGATTTCACGGATGAAATCATGTAAGATTACTAGATCATCTAAGATATCAACTAGTTAGGGCAAGAAACTTATGAGTTTTGAAGATCGGGGACGAAGATCGGGATGGTACTTGAGAGGATTTGGGCCAAGGAAATGAAAGAAATGGACAAATGGCCTTCATCTTCACCATATAAGGTGAGTTTACGGCCCACATGGAGTTTACGGCCGTAAACTCCCATGTGGTGGCCGTGAACTCATGGTTAATGTGCTTAAGGCTCGGTCTTTGTGCTATAAATTCAGCAGATAAACCCCGACACTTCTTCCTTAAGTGTATAAGGCTCAGAACTCTCAACCGGACTCTAAATTGTCTTGAATGATAGCAAGAATGAGTTTGACTTTCTATTGACTTGGTATGTTGTACAGAATGGAAATTTCAGGTTGTCACACTTCCTGATACAAGCCTCCAAACCTTCAAGCTTCAAATACCAAAGATCCTCCTCCAAGCTCTAATTCACTCAACAATGGGGTTTCCTCACGAATTAGGGTTTCTGGATCTCAAATGGGCAGCAAAGAGGCTGAGGGGAAAACATAAGGTTCTTTAAATAGGGTGCAAACCCTAAAAATAGGGTTTCTCATTCCAGCACCGACTCGCCGAGTCTAGCCGCCGACTCGCCGAGTCGGTCACTTAGCACGTGACCAAATCGCGACTCAACTCGCCGAGTCTATCCATAGACTCGCCGAGTCGATCTTTCTTAATTACACCAAGAACCCTGAACTTGCACTTCTGAACTCGGGGTGTTACAATTCTCCCCCACTTAAATTAGGCTTCGCCCTCGAAGCCTGCAACAACACATCTCAGATGATACTCCCACAATACAGCTCCTAGTCTCAACCAACCTAGGTTCCTCCAAACACTGCTATCAAACCTCTATACAGTCTAACTCTTCCTTCACAGAGTCACGACAACTGCTTCAAGCCGGCCACCGGCTTCTTTCTCTGATAACAACACTCATCAACCAATGATCACCCGATGATACTTCCCTTATTCCAAATCACAACAATCACTTGACTCTTACAAAGCTAGATATCACCCGGAACCACCAGGTCCTGACCCGGTATCAAGCTACTACCCCTTTCCTTGACTGGCATATCCTTTATCGCATTCACTTCCGGGACTGATCCCGCTTTTCTTTACAAATCCAACTCGTTTCTTTCCGCGCTGACAGGATGACACATCATTCAGCTCCGGAGCAACTCCCATGATCTCTCCTCTGCAATCACATACAATGATGAATCTGCTCTAACATCCTCGAGCTGGAAAACCTAACATACTGATGATAACTCCATACATGTCACACCCCAAAACCAAGAACGGCGGAAACGTTCTGGGGCGGAGGACGTCATGTTTAATATCAACAACAATGTAAAGTAGTAAACAAGCAACAACATCATCCATTGCATTAATAAAATAATTATTATACAATTGTATTCTGTCAAATTTTGATAAACACTAAGGCATAAATCAAAATGAAAGATAAGTCTTGAATAAGCTTCATCTTCCTTTCTCCTTGCATCGGTACCTGTCTATGATGACCTGAGGATACAAGTAATTTTGAAAGCGAGTATCAGCTATAAAGCTGGTGAGATCATAAGTATTAATGTGTCTTAATTTGTGAAAACTTATAAATTCTAAGACTTGAAATTTTTTTGAAAGAAAGCTAGTATGAGTATGAAAATGTTTGTAACTCAACTGTAAATGTTTGAAAATCCCTAGAAATCCCTATGATTCCTATTAGTAACAAAAAGAGTCTTCTACCAAGACTTAACTGTTCTGCGTGTGTGTGTCTCTTGTAAGAGTAAGTATTTTTCAAAAGTATAACTATCATTATCCAAAAATATAGTTTGTACATTTATGTTTAAGTGAGGTTATCACTAAAATATGTACTGGAAAAATTAACGTAGTACTTAATCGTAGCTCTAAGAGGCTACTATTTATCAACAGATAGTAACTACATTACCGTGTTTCCTATGAAGAATTCACTAAGTGAATGTAATAGGAAGAAATGGTACCATGGTGTAGTGTCGAACTACAACCGTACCTATTACCCTAAGTCTAGGGTAATTGTAACAACCCGAAGTTGTTCATCGCCGAAAACCCGTTCTACCCGAATAACTCGTCGGAAATCAAAATGTCCCGTTATCGTTTTTGGGCTTAGTTAACTAAAATTATATGTTTATTATCATTCAATGAGGGTCCAAACCATTTAGGAACTCATGAATATAGCCCAAAACATTTATTTCATAAGTTTTAGAAATATCCTCGTCGGGTGACGGAAACTCAATCGGGTGCGACCCAAAGCATCGTTTAAGGCCGGTATCGGGTAGAATTCCACTGTGTCCAAGTTTTGGGGACTATATAAACATGTTTTAGCACTCATTTGAAGCTTTTTCCTTCTCTCTCTACTCTCTCTCTAACCTCTCTCCTAAATCCAAAGATTAAGTGTCCAAAACTCAAATTTAAGGCTTCAAATCCTTAAGGTACCTTCCTAGCCTTAATCTATAGCATGTTTAGCTTCCAAATTAGACACTTAATCAAGAAATTGGACAAAGTATGTGAGTTTACGGCCCAGGAGGCAGCCTAGGCCGTAAACACCATTTTGAAGGGTTTTTAGCCCTTAAACTCCTTCCTTAACTCATTTGGGCTTTAGATATGGCTAAGGGACTTCAAGATATGGACTTAGAACACCTAAAACTATAATTTTGTGGAATTTGAAGGAGTTTACGGCCAAGGCATAAGCTTGGGCCGTAAACTCATGAAAATGGTGTTTTTCATGCCTTTAAACCCTTCCTAAACACCACTACAGCTTAGATATGAATTATAGGACTTTGATTCTTGCATTTGGACACTTGAAACATTAATTTTGAGGGATTTAGATGAGTTTACGGCCAAGGAGAGTTCTTGGGCCGTAAACTCCACAAAACTTGGCATAAATCTCATTTTAAGGTGTTAGAAAGCCATCCAACACCACCAAAAGCCTTGGAATAAATCAAGGGACCAACCAAAAATACTTTGAAGGCCTAAAACACAACATTTATGGGGTTTCTAAGAGTTTACGGCCAAGACATGTTCTTGGGCCGTAAACTCCAAAATTTTTGGTGTTAGAATGCAAACTACACACCCCTAAGGCCCTTAGATGAATTTTAGAAGTCCTTTCATGCATGTTCTAGCACCTTTTAACACCATTTCCTTGAGTAAATAGGAGTTTACGGCCAGGAGCCTATGCTAGGCCGTAAACTCCCATAAATTAATCATTTTGGTGATTTTAATCCATTCCATGCATTTAGAACAAAGCCTAGAATCAATTCCCATGTCCATATAAGCCATTTAAGCCATTTAAACACCCAAAACCACACCCACATGATTTTACGGCCGTAAACTCATGTATGTGTGTGTTTTGTGGTTGTAAACTCATTTAAAAGTTTACTCATGGGGAGTAAACTCAAGTCCCAAGTCCCTAGTGTCATTTCCTATCTTTAAACGCCACCCGGGTCCCTCCAAACACTTGTAATCGGAGTGTTTTCGCGACTTGAAGCAATTGTCCCTATCCAACAATCAATCTAAGTCCTAATTAGATACAAATGTGTATCTTTACATTATAATTAGGAATTTCGTGTATTTGCAAGCCCCGGATCAACTCTTAGCATCCAAATCGTCCTACTTCTCGTCCGGTGAGTTCATACCCCTACGCCTTTTTCACTGTTTTTAACTGTTTTCAGGGGGGAATACAAGCAAACCAAAACTGTTTTCAAATCATAACATTTATGTGTTTCAAATAATATCTGGCAATCCTATAAACTCTTATACTCCTTATGTATTATGTTGAGCATAAGGAATGATTTATCAATTACAACTAAATGGATTTTAGTTAAGAAAATAACCAAACTAATCAAATTATTATGGGAATAATTTGGGGTCCTATGTTTCTCTTTATATCATGTACTGATATCTGTATTAAGTTATTAGATAAACTATGTCTGATTCAGTTTATCTCTGTATCATTCGAATGTTTTTGCCAGATAATTTCATTGTATGTATCTATTTTTCACTGTATCATGTCTTAAAGTCTTTATATGTTTGTTATCGTATGAGAATCCTGTGAATAGCTTAATACTAGTTTGTGAGATAGTCACTACCCTTTATGGATGATCAAGTAAATCCTCTCCGGAAGTGTAACCAGAGTCTCCTGGAGGGAGAGCGAAGAGTTTGTGAATAGATCTATTCGGGACTGACAATCCCACACCTTAACTGCTAGCTACAGTTAGGCGGGCACGCCTGGGGTGACAAATTCTGGATATCATTCGACGTCTGACTAACGTCAAGGAGGTCTCGTTGTCGTATCAGTATGGTTACCCGACTCACAATACGTATTAATATAAACTCATTCACAGCTAGAATCTGTTTAAAATCTATATCTCGTTCGGGATGGTAATCCCATGGTTTTATGTCTATATCTCGTTCGGGATGATAATCCCATGATCTTGAGTCTATATTTCGTTCGGGATGGCAATCCCATGGTTTTGAAACTAAATCTTATACGGGATGATAATCCCATGATTTTATCAAGCTATCTTATATCTAGTTTCGGGATAGTGATCCCATGGTTTATCAAGTTATCTTGTATCTAGTTTCGGGTTAGTGATCCCATGGTTTTTATCGAATTATCTTATAACTGATTCGGGATGTAGTCTCAAAGTTTTCAAAATACTTTCTATTTACAGTTCGTCTAAATTATAGTTTTGTGTATTAAACTATACTATGTGTTATTCAATAAATCTTACAAATAGGAAAATATGGGATTTTCCTGGGGTTAACTTATATCTGTAACAGAACTGTAATGAAAGAGAACTTAACTATTTTATATAAGAAAATATGGGATTTTCTTGGATATCAAATCTTTTCAGAAAACTAAAGGAAATCGATACATTTTCACAAAACAAAACCGCTTATGAACTCACCAGCTTTATGCTGATTTTCAAACCGCTTGTATTCTCAGGTCCAAGTTAGACAGGTACCCGGCGATACCTTTTGGTGAAGATGGAGTGCTGCGAAGACTCGTCTCTTTTGTTCATATGATATATGTATAACTTTTGTACAATTTACTTTTGAACCATATGTAAACTTTCATATATATATATATATATATATATATATATATATATATATATATATATATATATATATATATATATATATATATATATATATATATATATGTAATGTAATGGTTGTTTACTGTGATTACTATGTACATTGGATTTGATACACAACATGGAGTCAACCCCGGGAACGTTTCCGCCTTTGGTTTTCGGGGTGTGACAGATTGGTATCAGAGCCCTTGTTTATAGTGAACAGAGTATACCAAACCTTACATGGTATAAAACTATAAACACTAAGGGGCCTAAGTGCTCTGAACTAAAAGTATCCTACAAGATATAAGTATTTTCAAAAGTATTTAAGTATGCCGAGCCGTCGAAATCCGTAACTATAAGTAGAACAAAACATAAGTTAATGGGTGTTGTACACTGCGGTTAAACCTGAGCAGTTATGTAGTCGTGTCTAGGGTCAATATAGCCTGGCCAACTATATTCATTCGAGACACGGCCAACATGTGCTTGGGAGTGACTGTGGCATGCGGCATACCTAAAACTTACCTAATATTCCAAACAACAAATCGACGCTGCAGCGAACCATGAAATACTATGGGAGTATTTCTCGAGCCGATCCTTTGTAGAAAATCCTCGTATACGCGTTATTCCTTAACCATTCCTCTAGCGATAAAATGTTCTATCTTTATAACTCCTTTCTGCTTTATCGCGTTGTATGATGCTATATTTTTCCATGGTGAGATATCTCCTGTCCCATATCTCTTGATTCAATTCAGAGGACTTATGATCCTCTCTTTCCTGATCTTGTTAGATCACGATGCCTCCAAGAAAGAGACCCAGCTCAACGAACAACAACAATCCTCCTTTTCAACTTGATCTTGCATCACTTCAGACAGTTCTGACTGCTGCAATGGTAGCAGCCATGTCGCAAATGAACTCTAGAAATTCAGGAGGTGATCCCCAACACCAAAACCCAGAAGATAGCCAGGGACACCAAAAAGGGGGTTCCTATAAGGACTTCATGAACGCAAAACCGACATTCTTCGATGGCACAGGGGGTGCCATTGCTTTAACCCGATGGTTCGAGAGAATCGAATCAATCTTTGAAGTATGTGGCTGTTCGGAGTCTGATAGAGTCAAGTTTGCCGCCTGTACCTTCCTAGACAAAGCCCTGACTTGGTGGAATGGCCGAGTCAAATCCTTAACTTTACCTGTAGCCAATGCTATGGGTTGGGAAGCTATGAAGGAGCTTCTTCTCGCTGAGTATTGCCCTCGGGGCGAACTTCAGAAACTAGAACATGAACTTTGGAACCTTAAGATGAAGGGTTCCGACATAGCTGCTTATACCTCAAGATTCGACGATCTGGCCCTACTTTGTCCGGGAATGGTTACCCCGGAGAGTAAAAAGATAGAGAGATTCATCTGGGGGTTGACCCAGCCAACAAAGGGGAATGTCTTGGCTGCGAAGCCAGACACTTATGACAGTGCCAAATGTCTTGCGAAAATCCTGATAGATCACGAAGACAACTCTGATGAAGAAGCTACTACCCCCGAGCCAGTCACTAGCGGAGGCGGAAGTAAAAAGAAATCCTGGAACAAACGGAAGGCCCAGAGTACGCAAGGGTCTTCTAAGAAACAGCAAACGGTAGCGGTCCATGCTGCTACTGCCCCTGTTGCTGTTTCAGCTATAGGTTCCACAGCCCAAACTCCCGCCAGTGGATATACTGGTACCCTTCCTTGGTGTGGTAAGTGCAACTACCACCATCGCATTCCTGGACCATGTCGCGAAAAGATCTGCGACAACTGTGGCAATAAGGGCCATTTTGCGCGAACCTGTAGAAAACCAGCCAAGCCAACAAACCAATCATCTGGAACGGGAATCAGTCCGACCTGCTACAATTGTGGTGAAGCTGGGCACTTCAAAAGGAATTGTCCCAAGACAGCTACAACCACAAATCCCTCTGCTGCCGCAGGTATATCTCTCTTTGATAATTCTTATACTTGCAACTCTTTTCGATTTTGGGTGCAAAAAGGGAAACCTGTTATCTATCTATTCGAACATATTCTAAACTCAATCCTTCGTATGTAATCGAAATGTATACCGTCGAGACGACTAACTAGTGAGATAGAGAACACTAACTTCGTACCTATAGATTGAATCCTCGGTCCGGAGGACTATTCTGTTCCATTCAATTTATATAGGGGGAAACTTTCCATGAAAATACTTTGATGCCATGTTTAACCAGAAATGACCGAGTTTTCGTTCGCGTTGTTATCTTTGTTTTCGAAAGGGTCGCTTGTATAGATTTCTTTCTCGACCATGTTCTCGTGATCTTCGGCATCAAACTTTCGTATCATTCTATGCCTTAGAACTCAAAAGTTTTCCCAATGTAAATTATCACGCATCCCTCGTTTCTGTGATTATTGAGAAACGGGAAGTTAGCAACTATTCCCTCTAAATGTCTATCCCGAAGGACTCCCGGAAGTTTCTTTTGAGCATCTAGTTTAGTCTCACCTCAAACCTTTCGAGATCTTCGTAGAGATCGATTCAGCAACTTTCAGGTTTCGGAAGCCCTTAGAGCTTGGTAATATCTATCTAGACCATCACGTCTCGAATCCTTAGAAACGTCTACCCAACGAAACCCTAGTGATTCCTTGTAGAAACCGAAGTCGTTCAGGGTTGGAACTTCCACGAGAAATCAGATTGATATCGTGAATTGAGAGAGAGTCAAGATACGAAACAAGGACACGTCCCGATAGTGAGAATTCACTAGAACGCCCAATAGAGACTCGATTCCACTTGAGAAAAGTGAAGATCCAATATAACAAATCCATTCGTATCTCATTCCAATCCATGACCTGTATCTTATTCTTTGAATTTCGGGACGAAATTCCCTCTAACGGGGGGATAATGTAACAACCCGAAGTTGTTCATCGCCGAAAACCCGTTCTACCCGAATAACTCGTCGGAAATCAAAATGTCCCGTTATCGTTTTTGGGCTTAGTTAACTAAAATTATATGTTTATTATCATTCAATGAGGGTCCAAACCATTTAGGAACTCATGAATTTAGCCCAAAACATTTATTTCATAAGTTTTAGAAATATCCTCGTCGGGTGACGGAAACTCAATCGGGTGCGACCCAAAGCATCGTTTAAGGCCGGTATCGGGTAGAATTCCACTGTGTCCAAGTTTTGGGGACTATATAAACATGTTTTAGCACTCATTTGAAGCTTTTTCCTTCTCTCTCTACTCTCTCTCTAACCTCTCTCCTAAATCCAAAGATTAAGTGTCCAAAACTCAAATTTAAGGCTTCAAATCCTTAAGGTACCTTCCTAGCCTTAATCTATAGCATGTTTAGCTTCCAAATTAGACACTTAATCAAGAAATTGGACAAAGTATGTGAGTTTACGGCCCAGGAGGCAGCCTAGGCCGTAAACACCATTTTGAAGGGTTTTTAGCCCTTAAACTCCTTCCTTAACTCATTTGGGCTTTAGATATGGCTAAGGGACTTCAAGATATGGACTTAGAACACCTAAAACTATAATTTTGTGGAATTTGAAGGAGTTTACGGCCAAGGCATAAGCTTGGGCCGTAAACTCATGAAAATGGTGTTTTTCATGCCTTTAAACCCTTCCTAAACACCACTACAGCTTAGATATGAATTATAGGACTTTGATTCTTGCATTTGGACACTTGAAACATTAATTTTGAGGGATTTAGATGAGTTTACGGCCAAGGAGAGTTCTTGGGCCGTAAACTCCACAAAACTTGGCATAAATCTCATTTTAAGGTGTTAGAAAGCCATCCAACACCACCAAAAGCCTTGGAATAAATCAAGGGACCAACCAAAAATACTTTGAAGGCCTAAAACACAACATTTATGGGGTTTCTAAGAGTTTACGGCCAAGACATGTTCTTGGGCCGTAAACTCCAAAATTTTTGGTGTTAGAATGCAAACTACACACCCCTAAGGCCCTTAGATGAATTTTAGAAGTCCTTTCATGCATGTTCTAGCACCTTTTAACACCATTTCCTTGAGTAATTAGGAGTTTACGGCCAGGAGCCTATGCTAGGCCGTAAACTCCCATAAATTAATCATTTTGGTGATTTTAATCCATTCCATGCATTTAGAACAAAGCCTAGAATCAATTCCCATGTCCATATAAGCCATTTAAGCCATTTAAACACCCAAAACCACACCCACATGATTTTACGGCCGTAAACTCATGTATGTGTGTGTTTTGTGGTTGTAAACTCATTTAAAAGTTTACTCATGGGGAGTAAACTCAAGTCCCAAGTCCCTAGTGTCATTTCCTATCTTTAAACGCCACCCGGGTCCCTCCAAACACTTGTAATCGGAGTGTTTTCGCGACTTGAAGCAATTGTCCCTATCCAACAATCAATCTAAGTCCTAATTAGATACAAATGTGTATCTTTACATTATAATTAGGAATTTCGTGTATTTGCAAGCCCCGGATCAACTCTTAGCATCCAAATCGTCCTACTTCTCGTCCGGTGAGTTCATACCCCTACGCCTTTTTCACTGTTTTTAACTGTTTTCAGGGGGGAATACAAGCAAACCAAAACTGTTTTCAAATCATAACATTTATGTGTTTCAAATAATATCTGGCAATCCTATAAACTCTTATACTCCTTATGTATTATGTTGAGCATAAGGAATGATTTATCAATTACAACTAAATGGATTTTAGTTAAGAAAATAACCAAACTAATCAAATTATTATGGGAATAATTTGGGGTCCTATGTTTCTCTTTATATCATGTACTGATATCTGTATTAAGTTATTAGATAAACTATGTCTGATTCAGTTTATCTCTGTATCATTCGAATGTTTTTGCCAGATAATTTCATTGTATGTATCTATTTTTCACTGTATCATGTCTTAAAGTCTTTATATGTTTGTTATCGTATGAGAATCCTGTGAATAGCTTAATACTAGTTTGTGAGATAGTCACTACCCTTTATGGATGATCAAGTAAATCCTCTCCGGAAGTGTAACCAGAGTCTCCTGGAGGGAGAGCGAAGAGTTTGTGAATAGATCTATTCGGGACTGACAATCCCACACCTTAACTGCTAGCTACAGTTAGGCGGGCACGCCTGGGGTGACAAATTCTGGATATCATTCGACGTCTGACTAACGTCAAGGAGGTCTCGTTGTCGTATCAGTATGGTTACCCGACTCACAATACGTATTAATATAAACTCATTCACAGCTAGAATCTGTTTAAAATCTATATCTCGTTCGGGATGGTAATCCCATGGTTTTATGTCTATATCTCGTTCGGGATGATAATCCCATGATCTTGAGTCTATATTTCGTTCGGGATGGCAATCCCATGGTTTTGAAACTAAATCTTATACGGCATGATAATCCCATGATTTTATCAAGCTATCTTATATCTAGTTTCGGGATAGTGATCCCATGGTTTATCAAGTTATCTTGTATCTAGTTTCGGGTTAGTGATCCCATGGTTTTTATCGAATTATCTTATAACTGATTCGGGATGTAGTCCCAAAGTTTTCAAAATACTTTCTATTTACAGTTCGTCTAAATTATAGTTTTGTGTATTAAACTATACTATGTGTTATTCAATAAATCTTACAAATAGGAAAATATGGGATTTTCCTGGGGTTAACTTATATCTGTAACAGAACTGTAATGAAAGAGAACTTAACTATTTTACATAAGAAAATATGGGATTTTCTTGGATATCAAATCTTTTCAGAAAACTAAAGGAAATCGATACATTTTCACAAAACAAAACCGCTTATGAACTCACCAGCTTTATGCTGATTTTCAAACCGCTTGTATTCTCAGGTCCAAGTTAGACAGGTACCCGGCGATACCTTTTGGTGAAGATGGAGTGCTGCGAAGACTCGTCTCTTTTGTTCATATGATATATGTATAACTTTTGTACAATTTACTTTTGAACCATATGTAAACTTTCATATATATATGTAATGTAATGGTTGTTTACTGTGATTACTATGTACATTGGATTTGATACACAACATGGAGTCAACCCCGGGAACGTTTCCGCCTTTGGTTTTCGGGGTGTGACAGATTGGTATCAGAGCCCTTGTTTATAGTGAACAGAGTATACCAAACCTTACATGGTATAAAACTATAAACACTAAGGGGCCTAAGTGCTCTGAACTAAAAGTATCCTACAAGATATAAGTATTTTCAAAAGTATTTAAGTATGCCGAGCCGTCGAAATCCGTAACTATAAGTAGAACAAAACATAAGTTAATGGGTGTTGTACACTGCGGTTAAACCTGAGCAGTTATGTAGTCGTGTCTAGGGTCAATATAGCCTGGCCAACTATATTCATTCGAGACACGGCCAACATGTGCTTGGGAGTGACTGTGGCATGCGGCATACCTAAAACTTACCTAATATTCCAAACAACAAATCGACGCTGCAGCGAACCATGAAATACTATGGGAGTATTTCTCGAGCCGATCCTTTGTAGAAAATCCTCGTATACGCGTTATTCCTTAACCATTCCTCTAGCGATAAAATGTTCTATCTTTATAACTCCTTTCTGCTTTATCGCTTTGTATGATGCTATATTTTTCCATGGTGAGATATCTCCTGTCCCATATCTCTTGATTCAATTCAGAGGACTTATGATCCTCTCTTTCCTGATCTTGTTAGATCACGATGCCTCCAAGAAAGAGACCCAGCTCAACGAACAACAACAATCCTCCTTTTCAACTTGATCTTGCATCACTTCAGACAGTTCTGACTGCTGCAATGGTAGCAGCCATGTCGCAAATGAACTCTAGAAATTCAGGAGGTGATCCCCAACACCAAAACCCAGAAGATAGCCAGGGACACCAAAAAGGGGGTTCCTATAAGGACTTCATGAACGCAAAACCGACATTCTTCGATGGCACAGGGGGTGCCATTGCTTTAACCCGATGGTTCGAGAGAATCGAATCAATCTTTGAAGTATGTGGCTGTTCGGAGTCTGATAGAGTCAAGTTTGCCGCCTGTACCTTCCTAGACAAAGCCCTGACTTGGTGGAATGGCCGAGTCAAATCCTTAACTTTACCTGTAGCCAATGCTATGGGTTGGGAAGCTATGAAGGAGCTTCTTCTCGCTGAGTATTGCCCTCGGGGCGAACTTCAGAAACTAGAACATGAACTTTGGAACCTTAAGATGAAGGGTTCCGACATAGCTGCTTATACCTCAAGATTCGACGATCTGGCCCTACTTTGTCCGGGAATGGTTACCCCGGAGAGTAAAAAGATAGAGAGATTCATCTGGGGGTTGACCCAGCCAACAAAGGGGAATGTCTTGGCTGCGAAGCCAGACACTTATGACAGTGCCAAATGTCTTGCGAAAATCCTGATAGATCACGAAGACAACTCTGATGAAGAAGCTACTACCCCCGAGCCAGTCACTAGCGGAGGCGGAAGTAAAAAGAAATCCTGGAACAAACGGAAGGCCCAGAGTACGCAAGGGTCTTCTAAGAAACAGCAAACGGTAGCGGTCCATGCTGCTACTGCCCCTGTTGTTGTTTCAGCTATAGGTTCCACAGCCCAAACTCCCGCCAGTGGATATACTGGTACCCTTCCTTGGTGTGGTAAGTGCAACTACCACCATCGCATTCCTGGACCATGTCGCGAAAAGATCTGCGACAACTGTGGCAATAAGGGCCATTTTGCGCGAACCTGTAGAAAACCAGCCAAGCCAACAAACCAATCATCTGGAACGGGAATCAGTCCGACCTGCTACAATTGTGGTGAAGCTGGGCACTTCAAAAGGAATTGTCTCAAGACAGCTACAACCATAAATCCCTCTGCTGCCGCAGGTATATCTCTCTTTGATAATTCTTATACTTGCAACTCTTTTCGATTTTGGGTGCAAAAAGGGAAACCTGTTATCTATCTATTCGAACATATTCTAAACTCAATCCTTCGTATGTAATCGAAATGTATACCGTCGAGACGACTAACTAGTGAGATAGAGAACACTAACTTCGTACCTATAGATTGAATCCTCGGTCCGGAGGACTATTCTGTTCCATTCAATTTATATAGGGGGAAACTTTCCATGAAAATACTTTGATGCCATGTTTAACCAGAAATGACCGAGTTTTCGTTCGCGTTGTTATCTTTGTTTTCGAAAGGGTCGCTTGTATAGATTTCTTTCTCGACCATGTTCTCGTGATCTTCGGCATCAAACTTTCGTATCATTCTATGCCTTAGAACTCAAAAGTTTTCCCAATGTAAATTATCACGCATCCCTCGTTTCTGTGATTATTGAGAAACGGGAAGTTAGCAACTATTCCCTCTAAATGTCTATCCCGAAGGACTCCCGGAAGTTTCTTTTGAGCATCTAGTTTAGTCTCACCTCAAACCTTTCGAGATCTTCGTAGAGATCGATTCAGCAACTTTCAGGTTTCGGAAGCCCTTAGAGCTTGGTAATATCTATCTAGACCATCACGTCTCGAATCCTTAGAAACGTCTACCCAACGAAACCCTAGTGATTCCTTGTAGAAACCGAAGTCGTTCAGGGTTGGAACTTCCACGAGAAATCAGATTGATATCGTGAATTGAGAGAGAGTCAAGATACGAAACAAGGACACGTCCCGATAGTGAGAATTCACTAGAACGCCCAATAGAGACTCGATTCCACTTGAGAAAAGTGAAGATCCAATATAACAAATCCATTCGTATCTCATTCCAATCCATGACCTGTATCTTATTCTTTGAATTTCGGGACGAAATTCCCTCTAACGGGGGGATAATGTAACAACCCGAAGTTGTTCATCGCCGAAAACCCGTTCTACCCGAATAACTCGTCGGAAATCAAAATGTCCCGTTATCGTTTTTGGGCTTAGTTAACTAAAATTATATGTTTATTATCATTCAATGAGGGTCCAAACCATTTAGGAACTCATGAATTTAGCCCAAAACATTTATTTCATAAGTTTTAGAAATATCCTCGTCGGGTGACGGAAACTCAATCGGGTGCGACCCAAAGCATCGTTTAAGGCCGGTATCGGGTAGAATTCCACTGTGTCCAAGTTTTGGGGACTATATAAACATGTTTTAGCACTCATTTGAAGCTTTTTCCTTCTCTCTCTACTCTCTCTCTAACCTCTCTCCTAAATCCAAAGATTAAGTGTCCAAAACTCAAATTTAAGGCTTCAAATCCTTAAGGTACCTTCCTAGCCTTAATCTATAGCATGTTTAGCTTCCAAATTAGACACTTAATCAAGAAATTGGACAAAGTATGTGAGTTTACGGCCCAGGAGGCAGCCTAGGCCGTAAACACCATTTTGAAGGGTTTTTAGCCCTTAAACTCCTTCCTTAACTCATTTGGGCTTTAGATATGGCTAAGGGACTTCAAGATATGGACTTAGAACACCTAAAACTATAATTTTGTGGAATTTGAAGGAGTTTACGGCCAAGGCATAAGCTTCGGCCGTAAACTCATGAAAATGGTGTTTTTCATGCCTTTAAACCCTTCCTAAACACCACTACAGCTTAGATATGAATTATAGGACTTTGATTCTTGCATTTGGACACTTGAAACATTAATTTTGAGGGATTTAGATGAGTTTACGGCCAAGGAGAGTTCTTGGGCCGTAAACTCCACAAAACTTGGCATAAATCTCATTTTAAGGTGTTAGAAAGCCATCCAACACCACCAAAAGCCTTGGAATAAATCAAGGGACCAACCAAAAATACTTTGAAGGCCTAAAACACAACATTTATGGGGTTTCTAAGAGTTTACGGCCAAGACATGTTCTTGGGCCGTAAACTCCAAAATTTTTGGTGTTAGAATGCAAACTACACACCCCTAAGGCCCTTAGATGAATTTTAGAAGTCCTTTCATGCATGTTCTAGCACCTTTTAACACCATTTCCTTGAGTAATTAGGAGTTTACGGCCAGGAGCCTATGCTAGGCCGTAAACTCCCATAAATTAATCATTTTGGTGATTTTAATCCATTCCATGCATTTAGAACAAAGCCTAGAATCAATTCCCATGTCCATATAAGCCATTTAAGCCATTTAAACACCCAAAACCACACCCACATGATTTTACGGCCGTAAACTCATGTATGTGTGTGTTTTGTGGTTGTAAACTCATTTAAAAGTTTACTCATGGGGAGTAAACTCAAGTCCCAAGTCCCTAGTGTCATTTCCTATCTTTAAACGCCACCCGGGTCCCTCCAAACACTTGTAATCGGAGTGTTTTCGCGACTTGAAGCAATTGTCCCTATCCAACAATCAATCTAAGTCCTAATTAGATACAAATGTGTATCTTTACATTATAATTAGGAATTTCGTGTATTTGCAAGCCCCGGATCAACTCTTAGCATCCAAATCGTCCTACTTCTCGTCCGGTGAGTTCATACCCCTACGCCTTTTTCACTGTTTTTAACTGTTTTCAGGGGGGAATACAAGCAAACCAAAACTGTTTTCAAATCATAACATTTATGTGTTTCAAATAATATCTGGCAATCCTATAAACTCTTATACTCCTTATGTATTATGTTGAGCATAAGGAATGATTTATCAATTACAACTAAATGGATTTTAGTTAAGAAAATAACCAAACTAATCAAATTATTATGGGAATAATTTGGGGTCCTATGTTTCTCTTTATATCATGTACTGATATCTGTATTAAGTTATTAGATAAACTATGTCTGATTCAGTTTATCTCTGTATCATTCGAATGTTTTTGCCAGATAATTTCATTGTATGTATCTATTTTTCACTGTATCATGTCTTAAAGTCTTTATATGTTTGTTATCGTATGAGAATCCTGTGAATAGCTTAATACTAGTTTGTGAGATAGTCACTACCCTTTATGGATGATCAAGTAAATCCTCTCCGGAAGTGTAACCAGAGTCTCCTGGAGGGAGAGCGAAGAGTTTGTGAATAGATCTATTCGGGACTGACAATCCCACACCTTAACTGCTAGCTACAGTTAGGCGGGCACGCCTGGGGTGACAAATTCTGGATATCATTCGACGTCTGACTAACGTCAAGGAGGTCTCGTTGTCGTATCAGTATGGTTACCCGACTCACAATACGTATTAATATAAACTCATTCACAGCTAGAATCTGTTTAAAATCTATATCTCGTTCGGGATGGTAATCCCATGGTTTTATGTCTATATCTCGTTCGGGATGATAATCCCATGATCTTGAGTCTATATTTCGTTCGGGATGGCAATCCCATGGTTTTGAAACTAAATCTTATACGGGATGATAATCCCATGATTTTATCAAGCTATCTTATATCTAGTTTCGGGATAGTGATCCCATGGTTTATCAAGTTATCTTGTATCTAGTTTCGGGTTAGTGATCCCATGGTTTTTATCGAATTATCTTATAACTGATTCGGGATGTAGTCCCAAAGTTTTCAAAATACTTTCTATTTACAGTTCGTCTAAATTATAGTTTTGTGTATTAAACTATACTATGTGTTATTCAATAAATCTTACAAATAGGAAAATATGGGATTTTCCTGGGGTTAACTTATATCTGTAACAGAACTGTAATGAAAGAGAACTTAACTATTTTACATAAGAAAATATGGGATTTTCTTGGATATCAAATCTTTTCAGAAAACTAAAGGAAATCGATACATTTTCACAAAACAAAACCGCTTATGAACTCACCAGCTTTATGCTGATTTTCAAACCGCTTGTATTCTCAGGTCCAAGTTAGACAGGTACCCGGCGATACCTTTTGGTGAAGATGGAGTGCTGCGAAGACTCGTCTCTTTTGTTCATATGATATATGTATAACTTTTGTACAATTTACTTTTGAACCAAATGTAAACTTTCATATATATATGTAATGTAATGGTTGTTTACTGTGATTACTATGTACATTGGATTTGATACACAACATGGAGTCAACCCCGGGAACGTTTTCGCCTTTGGTTTTCGGGGTGTGACAGTAATATTCCCAAGTACCACAGTATTTGGATATATATATATGAGTATATATATCAGTACACCGATACTCAACTTGCCTTATTTGAGGGATAAGGTATAATGTGATGTCTAGATCCCAGACTGTTTCGCTCCCCTATCAAAGGAATTTTAGGACCTACTCACGACCCCTGCATGAATGCAAGCCGTGGGCATCCACATTACTATGATCATGTATACTCGATATCCCAATCACAATTGTAGTGTGATTTATCAGTATAGTTAGATCCTGAACTGGTTCTGAGCTATAGCCCCTAGTGACGTCTGTTCTATGTATATGTAAATGTATATGTATATGTAAGCGTATTCATGGAAGTGTGATCATGAAATTGTACACTGGTGTACTGAAAGGTTCCACGTGTGCTAGCTAAAATATGTGTTCTCTCTATCTAGCAAGTATTGTTACGTAAGCGTTCTAGTATATCTGTATATGTATTGTTTCTAGTATATCTGTATATGTATTGTTTCTAGTATATCTGTATATGTATTGACTCATGAATGAACTGACTCATTGTATGTTATCGCGCTCTAGTACTGGTTCTAGTATCTTCCTGAACTACCCATATGGTAGCTTACTAGTAATCTTAGTAGTATGTATGGACGTGGATGTATACCCTTGCTACCCAAGGGCATAGGATGAACTGGAAGGACCCTTTATGACTATATATGTACACATGATATATAACAAATCTTTAAACAACCTTCGGACGAATACCCAATGTCCCACCAGCCCACATCTCAAGGCGCGAAAAGGAAATAGGGTGGATAGTCTTCCTAAGTCTTTTAAACATTCCTTATATAACTATACATATAGAGGCATGCAATTTATAATAAAATAAAAGCATAATTAAGGTTTGTAAAACATTTGAAACAGGAATATTATTTTAAGAGAAGATCGACTTGATGTCAATCCATAAAGCAATTTGAAGGAATAAGTATAATAAAACAGTTTTGAGTATAAAGAACATTTGTTTGAAAACACAGTTGTAAATGAGTTTGAAATATGATGACAGAGTAAGAAGTACAATGTAATAAGTAGTTGAAAACATATAAAAATGTTTATAAAAATCTTTTGAAGGAAAATTATTTGGTAAAACGGCTAATGAGTAGCCAAATCTTTTGAATGCTATATATTAATCACATGTGATTGACGAAATAAGTAATATAATCCAACTTACTAATCACATGTGATTGACATAATAAGTAGCATGATTCTACTTGTATCCCCCCCCCCATAAAACATTTGAAATAGTTTAAAACATTAGTTAAGGGGTATGAACTCACCTGCAGTATGTGACTGGAATTGAACGGGCTGTTATCGTACGGAAGGATCCGACAAGTGCTTGGTGTCAAGTGATGACTTAGACACACACAATGATCCTAATTACATATGAAGACATATGTATATAAATAATTAGTGATTATAACACTAATTATACAAGTAACAACATTTAAGCGCGAGGACAACACTTTTGGTCAAGTGCTAGGAGGCAAATGGGTTGCAATAAAGGAGTGCAATGCCCCTAATGGAAGTTTAAGGTCAAAAGACCATAATCATTAGAGTTTACGGCCCAGGGGAGTAAGCTCCTGGCCGTAAACTCTCAAACAAGCCATGAAATGGAGTTTAGAAGTACTACAACTTTAGAGGGGAATTGTTTCAAGGCTAGGCAAGAGTTTAAGGCACCATATTGACTCCTAAGGGGAGTTTACGGCCCAAAGACCCTTTTCCCTTGGAGTTTACAGCCGTAAACTCCCTTGGGAGGGTTCTTATTGTCCTTTCAAGTGTCTAACAATTCTAGGAACAAGTCTAGGCTTCAATACTTGGATTAAGGGAGGTTTAAGGCACTAAATGGGACCATTTGATGGAGTTTACGGCCATAGAACTCTTTGGGCCGTAAACTCCCTCACACATGAGGTCCTAAGAATTTTAACTAGTCCATATCACCTCTAAGTACTTGCCCTAAAAGTTTCTTGGCCTATGGAAGTGTTTAGGGTGTCCTTTGACCCCATTTAAGGAGTTTACGGCCCAAGAAATACTCTTGGCCGTAAACTCTCAAACACTTGTGCTTTTTATGTGTTTTCTAGGTCTTAAACACATTAAGGTACATGCCAAAAATGAATACTAAGCCTTAGGAAGAGTTTAAAGGCATTTTGGAACCTAAAACTTAGAGTTTACGGCCTAAGGAGCATCTTGGCCGTAAACTCCCTTCCAAAGTGTGTTTCTAAATGTTTTGTTGGTCTAAAACACTTGCTTAAGGCTTCTAGGTTCTTGTTCTAAGGCTAAAGGATCACTAGGCACTCATTTGTGCCCTTTATTTGGAGTTTACGGCCCAAGAGGTTGTTCCTTGGCCGTAAACTCCTCAAACTACTTGGTTTTGATTTGTTTCTAGCCTCTAATGATCATTCACTAGGTCCTTAGTTAGTTGCCTAACACGGAAATGGGACTATGTGGCCTTTAGGCTTGATTTTGGAGTTTACTCCCCAAGAACGTTCTTGGGCGGTAAACTCCCGGATCTTGTGTTTTGAACATGAAATCAATGTTATAAAGCATATAACAAGTATTAAAACTCATTTAGGGAAGTAGACTCACAATCTGGGATGAAAACCCGAAGATCCGTGAGAGAGTATTTGGCTTTTCTCTAATTGGAAATCAAATAATGAACCAATTTGGTTCAGAATTCTATTTATAGTCCAGAGATTTTTGGCAGAAAATATTTCTATTCTCGGAATGGATTCTAATGACTTAGAGTAATGGATTTACAGTGTTGCACAAAATCCTAGTGCAACCACTCTCCTAATAACTCCTTAGGGGTAAAACCCTAAAACTGCCAAACTTATTCCAAAAGCTTGAATTCTCACTGAAACTGCTCTACTTCTATTGGATTGATGTGGTTTGATTTGAATGGAAAATTTCGGGTTGTCACATCATCCCCCTATTAAAGGGAATTTCGTCCCGAAATTAGAATTTAGGCATGGAAGTATACACGAATGATCGAGACGTGAGGAGGAACTTCCTAATCGATTGGTTCTAGCGCACCTAAGTGAAATCGGCTCTTGGTTGGTATCCCAACGAACCTTCACTAGTTGGCGATGGCGTTGCTTCGTCCACTTGACCTCTCAGTCGAGGGTCACTACGGTTCTGATACGAAGGCAAGGATCTCGACGAATGGACTTGTAGGAGTCCTAACGGAAAGGTATGGTTTCACGATCGAGATGCGAAGAGTAGAAAGTACGCTACTAAGTTCGCGGAGTAGGTCTAGTTTGCGCGAGGCACAGGACAGATTCTGATAAGAATCTAAGAAGTCCTGTCAACTATGGATTTAGCTTTTCACGCTTTACGAAGCGTATTAAGCCTTTCTCAGAGTGAGTTATCCGAAAGAACTTGGTCACTCACTCGGAAACTCAAAGGTTCCTTTTCTTGTGTAACTTCCCAGTCAGAGGCCATCCCTTGCTGGGTCAAAGTCGTACGAGTATCTGAAGCTTGCGAGGAGTTCTGAATGAACTAAGGCGGTAGGTCGGTAAGACCTAACATTTGGCGAAAGCTGTCGGCTTATCTGGTGTCGATGAATACTCAAATGTTTTGGCAAACTGAAAGAGTACCCAAAATTTCTCACATTACTAACAGTGTGTCCTAGAAATTTGACTCTTCTATTTCAAAACTCAAGCCTATAGAACTTCGCTAAAAGTTCCTCTGTAGGAAATGTTTTCATCGGTTTTCTTCTTACTACGAGGGTAGATAAGTAAGTCATTTCATGGAGAAATGACGAATCGATCCTAAGTAAGAAAGACGTAACCCTATTCATTTAGCTTATGAAAACCATGGGCGTACTGGTCCTATCCGAAAGGTATCACTACGGACTCGAGGCGTCCGCATCGAATTCGGAAGATAGTCTCCCAGACATCCTTCCCTAACACATCGAACGGGTGATATTCGGATCTTAGGTCCATTTCTGGAAGTAGTTCTTTCCTTTCGTGTGCTCAACCATTTTGTCTATGTGAGGCAGAGATAATGATTTCTATAAAAATCTTGACGGATTCCTCGATAACCGAGGCACATACGATGCGATCCATCGATCTCTGGAAGAATCTGACCGGGGTTCTCTAAAGTGAGAAACCTAGTCTTCTAATTCTATTTCTGTGTAGTTCGCCAAGTTGCTCGTGCTGTTCTTGTATCTTCGGGGGTGTTTAAACTATAGGGTGATCTGTTTTCGGGAGTTGTACTGGGTTCTAAGTTTATTCACATGACAATGTGATTACTCGTATACTTAGGCAGTTTCTCCGTCCTGAGGTCCATTTTAGAATTCATACATGGATTTACGATCACAATTTCGTGTATACGAGTCGTATATAATTAAGATTGAAAAGATAGTCGAATAACTGATTCTTCCTTACCCTCATGTCCCAAGGAGGAAATGAGTTAAGGCGGAATCATCAATTCTAACCCTGTAGAACCTTGATTATATAACACTTATGTATACCTTCCTCAGTGATAGATCATCTGCATGAATCCCTGTATTGAACTTTGACGTACTGCACGAGTGGCACTTCGGGGATTTCTTCGGAAAGAAATTAACTAAGAGGTACTCCGGGAATGAGTACTTCGGCGTTCTGTTATGACGGCTTCGCTGGAAAAGTGATCTAGAAGATAGGGGCGTACGTATGAAGCTGTTTTCGTGAGGATCAAATTTTAAAACGAGTCGTATGATAATGTCGGAATCATACAGAAACTTTAAAGACATTAGAATTTAAACATAAGACGTTTACAGACAAAACACAACCGTGCAACCATGAACAAGAGTTACAGTACTTTAGATTTACCACAAGACTATTGCTGCGAAGTAAGGTATACTACAAAAGACAAGTATACGCAGCACGAGAATTCCTATATAGGCAGGATCTCGCAAAAGATAAGACTCTAGTTGCACTAGTTCTAGATAGTTTATAAGTCTGTTACAACGGAACGCCCTAAATATATTAACGTGGTTCCTGAGCAGGCTCTCCTGCAGCTGTGATCCTGAGAATCCTCCCATCTGCGCCAGAATTATGCGTGATCGGGCAATCTTTCTTGAAGTGCCCTGTCTCACCACATTGGTGACATGACTGGCTAGTACTAGCTTTGGTGACGGGATTTCGGTGCTTAGCTAGTGTTATGTGGACACGAGTGCCTTCCTCGTTACTCCACCTCGAAAATTGCTTCTTGAATCGTTCTGCGCTATAACTCAACTTGTGCGCAGGGTTCGTCTCGATGAAAGGGACTTGAGTGACAGGTTGTTTCGGTGCTCCACAGTCACGAGCATGATGCCCTATATTCAGGCAATTGCAACATTGCATCTCATGGCAAGTCCCATGATGATGGGAACTACACTTCTCACACTTAGGGAGTTTTCCCTCATACGACCTGCGCGGTATGGGAACGGCAGGGGTTTCCACTTGCTGTTGTGGTATAGCCAGCTTTTGGGCTCTCTTGCGTTCATTTCGGGCTTGACGCTTTCGTTTCTTGTTCTCTGCTTTCTGACTTTGCGAGCCCGGAACTGTTACTGCTGGGTGACTTCCTGGATGGATATCACGATTGGGAACTTCATTCCCGTCAGCAGCATTGACCGTGTTGATAGTGCTACGGTGCGTCACGACCGCGGTTACTGCAGCCACTACAGCAGCTGTAAATACCGTTTGAAAGGTAGCGGCGTCCATCGGAAAAGTAGAGGTCTCGTTGCTTGGCTGGTTGTTTCCGGATGACGACATGATTCTGTAACACGAAAGAGTAAAGATTTGTGAGCGATTCTGGTTGACCTTGATGTACTTAGATTGTTCATGACAAGAGTAGGTGTATGATCTCGAAAATTCGACCTACATCCCTATGATGCAGTCCCGGTTAAAGAATGAAAGTATGTTCGCGAAGGCTTGACCTACATCCCTATGATGCAGTCCTAGTACGGAATGGGAGTATGTTCGTAGAATGGTCTCAAGACGTCTGTCGTTCGAGCTGAGGTATCGTGGGTTGGTGAATAACGAGGTCCAACCACTGAAAGAGACTTGGAAGTGTCTCTTGGAATAACTCATCACAGTCCAATGACTTGACTAAGGTATGATTCAGGTAGGCTCTAATGAAAGAAAGATAAAAGTACTTGAATGAAGCATGACTCAAAAGTTAGCCGGCTGTCAATACCTTGGATATTCACGATGTACAGATTCATGAAAATGACCTTGTAAAGGTCTTACATCATATCCACAGAAGATAGTTCTCGATAGCATAAAGACCTAACTAAAGTACTTACGGAACAAGATAATTTCATAGAAAATGCCACATCGGGCATAGACAGAAAAACATGATTTCCTTTTATAAGGGAAAAATAAAGTAAAGCGTCTACTACGGCGACGGTCATCCCTCTGGTGAACTCTTAGTTCGACCAATTGACGTTCCACGTCAAGTAGGTGTCTTTCGTACACTATCTGGCGTACTTGGAGCTCTTTGACTTCGGCTCGTGATTCAGCCAGTGCTTGCAACAGGATTTCATGATTTCTCTCTGATCTCTCGTGAGCATCCTCTAGATGAATGGTGTGGAGGGTACGCATCCTAGCATAGGCGACTACTTCTGAAATTTGATGTAGGGCCGTCCTGCCGGGAATCTCATTTCTGGCCTCTCTGCGGACCAAGATTGGCAAGACTATATCTGCTAAGCCCTCATTGCTCAATTCGTAGAAGCTTCGGTCGCCGTCAAATAGCATAAACTGATCTTGTCATTGGCTCCTTGTTTCTAAGCATTCCACTCACTCAGGGTCAGGCCATGAAAAGCCGGAAGAGGGTTAGGAATGGAAACGGAAGCTGCTCGAGGTAGGTTCTCAACCTCTGGTTCGGGGTTATCATCATACGAAGAGTCTTCATCACGGTGATCATCCAAGGGGATAGGATGATCATTCTATGGTTCTTCTCCAAACCAACCAGTTATGACTTCATTCGGAAGATACTGGTTGTCAAGGGGATGGAGTCCAGTTATGCTTTCTATGCGAGAATTTAGGGTAAGAGAATAATTATTAGACGAACTATCTAGATAATTATTTAGGAAACCTTCACTAGTTACATCGCTATTTGTGAAGTGCATACCAGCTATGTGTAATCTAAACAGGATAGACCTTCGAATAAGTGACCTTAACTCCTTATTCACACAGAATAGGGGTAAGGCAAAGTTATCACAAATTCTGAGTCTATAACATCCTAATTACATGTAGCCTCAGTGTATCCACTTAGCAACTATTCAACTTAGTAATGAAGATCCCGTTTTAATTCTCAAGTATATAGTACTTACTGTAACACTAAATACTCCTATAGTATTTTAAATTTATTGTTATGTTCTATTGTTCTCATTGTGGTAGGGTTGGTAAGATTTTAGCATTGTTGCAACCGCACACTTAAACTTAGGCACATGCTAGTCAACCTTCGGATAATATAGGTGATCAGGCTATATCTTCCCAGTTTTGACCATATGTCTCTAAGCCCACTTGTGTTGCCCAACAATCGTAATTCTTTTGTACTGTCCTAATGACATTGATTTTAGTATGAATGCAGCACGTATACTTACTTAAATATTTTACTATTTAAAGTATAAACTCTTGGTCAGAGTATTTTTAATCCCTTATGTATTTATAGTTAGTATATCTTTTATGGGTTGATATACTTAATTCACTATAAACAATGCTCTGATACCAATCTGTCACACCCCAAAACCAAGAACGGCGGAAACGTTCTAGGGCGGAGGACGTCATGTTTAATATCAACAACAATGTAAAGTAGTAAACAAGCAACAACATCATCCATTGCATTAATAAAATAATTATTATACAATTGTATTCTGTCAAATTTTGATAAACACTAAGGCATAAATCAAAATGAAAGATAAGTCTTGAATAAGCTTCATCTTCCTTTCTCCTTGCATCGGTACCTGTCTATGATGACCTGAGGATACAAGTAATTTTGAAAGCGAGTATCAGCTATAAAGCTGGTGAGATCATAAGTATTAATGTGTCTTAATTTGTGAAAACTTATAAATTCTAAGACTTGACATTTCTTTGAAAGAAAGCTAGTATGAGTATGAAAATGTTTGTAACTCAACTGTAAATGTTTGAAAATCCCTAGAAATCCCTATGATTCCTATTAGTAACAAAAAGAGTCTTCTACCAAGACTTAACTGTTCTGCGTGTGTGTGTGTCTCTTGTAAGAGTAAGTATTTTTCCAAAGTATAACTATCATTATCCAAAAATATAGTTTGTACATTTATGTTTAAGTGAGGTTATCACTAAAATATGTACTGGAAAAATTAACGTAGTACTTAATCGTAGCTCTAAGAGGCTACTATTTATCAACAGATAGTAACTACATTACCGTGTTTCCTATGAAGAATTCACTAAGTGAATGTAATAGGAAGAAATGGTACCATGGTGTAGTGTCGAACTACAACCGTACCTATTACCCTAATTCTAGGGTAATATTCCCAAGTACCACAGTATTTGGATATATATATATATATGAGTATATATATCAGTACACCGATACTCAACTTGCCTTATTTGAGGGATAAGGTATAATGTGATGTCTAGATCCCAGACTGTTTCGCTCCCCTATCAAAGGAATTTTAGGACCTACTCACGACCCCTGCATGAATGCAAGCCGTGGGCATCCACATTACTATGATCATGTATACTCGATATCCCAATCACAATTGTAGTGTGATTTATCAGTATAGTTAGATCCTGAACTGGTTCTGAGCTATAGCCCCTAGTGACGTCTGTTCTATGTATATGTAAATGTATATGTATATGTAAGCGTATTCATGGAAGTGTGATCATGAAATTGTACACTGGTGTACTGAAAGGTTCCACGTGTGCTAGCTAAAATATGTGTTCTCTCTATCTAGCAAGTATTGTTACGTAAGCGTTCTAGTATATCTGTATATGTATTGTTTCTAGTATATCTGTATATGTATTGTTTCTAGTATATCTGTATATGTATTGACTCATGAATGAACTAACTCATTGTATGTTATCGCGCTCTAGTACTGGTTCTAGTATCTTCCTGAACTACCCATATGGTAGCTTACTAGTAATCTTAGTAGTATGTATGGACGTGGATGTATACCCTTGCTACCCAAGGGCATAGGATGAACTGGAAGGACCCTTTATGACTATATATGTACACATGATATATAACAAATCTTTAAACGACCTTCGGACGAATACCCAATGTCCCACCAGACCACATCTCAAGGCGCGAAAAGGAAATAGGGTGGATAGTCTTCCTAAGTCTTTTAAACATTCCTTATATAACTATACATATAGAGGCATGCAATTTATAATAAAATAAAAGCATAAGTAAGGTTTGTAAAACATTTGAAACAGGAATATTATTTTAAGAGAAGATCGACTTGATGTCAATCCATAAAGCAATTTGAAGGAATAAGTATAATAAAACAGTTTTGAGTATAAAGAACATTTGTTTGAAAACACAGTTGTAAATGAGTTTGAAATATGATGACAGAGTAAGAAGTACAATGTACTAAGTAGTTGAAAACATATAAAAATGTTTATAAAAATCTTTTGAAGGAAAATTATTTGGTAAAACGGCTAATGAGTAGCCAAATCTTTTGAATGCTATATATTAATCACATGTGATTGACGAAATAAGTAATATAATCCAACTTACTAATCACATGTGATTGACATAATAAGTAGCATGATTCTACTTGTATCCCCCCCCATAAAACATTTGAAATAGTTTAAAACATTAGTTAAGGGGTATGAACTCACCTGCAGTATGTGACTGGAATTGAACGGGCTGTTATCGTACGGAAGGATCCGACAAGTGCTTGGTGTCAAGTGATGACTTAGACACACACAATGATCCTAATTACATATGAAGACATATGTATATAAATAATTAGTGATTATAACACTAATTATACAAGTAACAACATTTAAGCGCGAGGACAACACTTTTGGTCAAGTGCTAGGAGGCAAATGGGTTGCAATAAAGGAGTGCAATGCCCTAATGGAAGTTTAAGGTCAAAAGACCATAATCATTAGAGTTTACGGCCCAGGGGAGTAAGCTCCTGGCCGTAAACTCTCAAACAAGCCATGAAATGGAGTTCAGAAGTACTACAACTTTAGAGGGGAATTGTTTCAAGGCTAGGCAAGAGTTTAAGGCACCATATTGACTCCTAAGGGGAGTTTACGGCCCAAAGACCCTTTTCCCTTGGAGTTTACGGCCGTAAACTCCCTTGGGAGGGTTCTTATTGTCCTTTCAAGTGTCTAACAATTCTAGGAACAAGTCTAGGCTTCAATACTTGGATTAAGGGAGGTTTAAGGCACTAAATGGGACCATTTGATGGAGTTTACGGCCATAGAACTCTTTGGGCCGTAAACTCCCTCACACATGAGGTCCTAAGAATTTTAACTAGTCCATATCACCTCTAAGTACTTGCCCTAAAAGTTTCTTGGCCTATGGAAGTGTTTAGGGTGTCCTTTGACCCCATTTAAGGAGTTTACGGCCCAAGAAATACTCTTGGCCGTAAACTCTCAAACACTTGTGCTTTTTATGTGTTTTCTAGGTCTTAAACACATTAAGGTACATGCCAAAAATGAATACTAAGCCTTAGGAAGAGTTTAAAGGCATTTTGGAACCTAAAACTTAGAGTTTACGGCCTAAGGAGCATCTTGGCCGTAAACTCCCTTCCAAAGTGTGTT
Organism: Lactuca sativa; assembly: GCF_002870075.4. NCBI lineage: Eukaryota > Viridiplantae > Streptophyta > Magnoliopsida > Asterales > Asteraceae > Lactuca > Lactuca sativa. Next base: position 247,834,967 of record NC_056623.2, on the reverse strand, counting down.
TCTAAATGTTTTGTTGGTCTAAAACACTTGCTTAAGGCTTCTAGGTTCTTGTTCTAAGGCTAAAGGATCACTAGGCACTCATTTGTGCCCTTTATTTGGAGTTTACGGCCCAAGAGGTTGTTCCTTGGCCGTAAACTCCTCAAACTACTTGGTTTTGATTTGTTTCTAGCCTCTAATGATCATTCACTAGGTCCTTAGTTAGTTGCCTAACACGGAAATGGGACTATGTGGCCTTTAGGCTTGATTTTGGAGTTTACTCCCCAAGAACGTTCTTGGGCGGTAAACTCCCGGATCTTGTGTTTTGAACATGAAATTAATGTTATAAAGCATATAACAAGTATTAAAACTCATTTAGGGAAGTAGACTCACAATCTGGGATGAAAACCCGAAGATCCATGAGAGAGTATTTGGCTTTTCTCTAATTGGAAATCAAATAATGAACCAATTTGGTTCAGAATTCTATTTATATTCCAGAGATTTTTGGCAGAAAATATTTATATTCTCGGAATGGATTCTAATGACTTAGAGTAATGGATTTACAGTGTTGCACAAAATCCTAGTGCAACCACTCTCCTAATAACTCCTTAGGGGTAAAACCCTAAAATTGCCAAACTTATTCCAAAAGTTTGAATTCTCACTGAAACTGCTCTACTTCTATTGGATTGATGTGGTTTGATTTGAATGGAAAATTTCGGGTTGTCACAATACATCCCCAAGATGAATTACCGCTACATACATAACTTCCTGATCACACCCATACTGGAAACCCAAGGCTCTCTCCTTGCATCCCTTCCGAACTCCTCTGGTTCTACACCACCGGAAATCCTTCTGTGACCTCAATACAACCCGGATGTGCTTCCATACCACTGGCACAATCACAATGCTCAATAACCATAATCGAAATACTCTCAATCATCCATTCACACTACTGCTTTCACTTCCGTGAAGCAACACTCCCTCCCAGAGTTACATACCTTTCCCTTTCCTTATCCAAGGAAATCTACTTGTCAACCTTGCCAATTTAGACAAGTGCCACGGTGCTCACACCCCACTCTACACTATCCCTTGCAGAGTAACCGCTACTCCATGCATTGCACATGCTCTGTATCTGCTCGCAAGGACTCTCGGGTCTATGCACTGCCTTCCGCTAACATGATCAATACCCGGGTCCAGACCCACTGTTTGCTATCGCATCGCAACATACTCAATCCATCTCCTCATATAGATCTATCAACACATACAGAGTCTTCAGCATGACTGGACCGCCTTATAGACATGCACAAAGACCCGATCCGATCTGATCCAATCCGGATCCGGATCCGATCCGGTTTGATTATGACACGCCCAATCCGATTCAGCATTTAATCCGAACCGGTTTTCCGAGCCCCGCATCCGATTCGGTGTAATCCGATCCGGATCCGATCCGATCCGAAATCCGATCCGATTTTCTCTATTTTTTTTTTTAAATACACATTTTTTGGACTTCAAATATAACACAAAATGCAACATGGGTACATTAAAATAGTTAAAACATACATCAAACGTCGAATTAGAAAGAGTTTTTAAACTAGTTAAATAATAATAATAATAAAGTGGCGTTATAACATTTAGCCAAATGGAAATAGTTTTTGTGGTCTTCCACTTCGTGTCGCCTTCATTTAATTATTCTTCAACCGCCACGCAAGTAACTAGGGGTCTCATCAATGCCATATTCTTCATCCCCGTCTTCATCTTCGACTTCATCGTCATCGTCTTCGTCTTCCGGAGGTGTTGATAAGCCTTGTGCATATTCTTCATCCATGATCTCCGGTTCAACATTTTGTGATAGTGGGCCTTCTAGTGATGCCAAGTGTTGTATACGTTCCACAGAATCCAAGTAATCCTTCAAGCAAACGCAAACCTCTACCGCAACCGGGGTAAGATTCGTCCTCAACTTTGATAAAACTCTTCCACTAAAAGAAAAAGCGGATTCCGAAGCTACCATGGAAGCTTGGACGGTTAGTAAATCACGGGCAATGACGGAGAGAATAGGAAATTGTGCTTCCTTTTCTCTCCACCAAGCCAAAAGATCCAAATTTTTAAATTGTGGTGCACTCATGAATTTTAAAAAGTTTGAACCCATATAAATTCCAAGTTCGCTACTAGGCGTTAATGTGCGTGCTCTTTTGTTTTGCTCCTCCAAAAGGTAGTTATAGAGGTCGATATGAAAATCCATTCGACCCCCACCACTACCCGATGCACCGCTAGTAGAGTCGGTTACACTTGCAAAAGTGTTTGACATATTGCCATATTTTGTAGCGTAAATGTCAAACAAATTAGTAAAAGTATCATTAAAAATGTTTATTTGGTTACGGATGTAGTTTGAGTTATCTTTGTGCAAATTTAAAGACATAGCAATTTTGGTAATCAAAGCCTCTACACCCGTAACATTGATACATGGGTTTAATGCTGCGGCGCAAGTAAAAAGTGGTGGCATTTCTTTGAAATATTTGACTAGTTTTTGTCTCATTGGTCTCGTAACCAAAACAAATATTTCACTTCTTTGTTCAAAACGTTCCAATTGTGCGGACATCAACCATAATTCATTTAGTAACAACGGACTTGTAGGGTAATACACACCTGATAGAAAAGTGGTTGATTGTTTAAAAACTTTTAACATTTCCACAAACTCTTCCATCAAATCCCAATCATAATCCGAAACCGGGTTTTTTCCTTTTGAAATTGTGTCGTAAAATAATTGCAAAGCGATTCTTTGACGTGTCAAACTTTCAAACATCATGCATGTTGAACTCCATCTAGTGTCACAATCCCAATGAGGACTATATGGAGTTACGTTAATGGAAATGGCAAACTTTCGATATTTTTCCATTGTAGCTTTATTTTTTCCAAGAACTCTAGTTAACACAGTTTTGAATTTTTCAATCGTCGAATCTATCATTTTTAAACCATCTTGTACCGCAAGATTAATAATGTGACAAACACATCTAGTATGAAAAAAGGAGCCATCCAAAATAGGTTTATATTTTGCAATTAATCTTTTTGCCGCGGCGCTATTGTTACTTGCATTGTCAAACGAAATAGAGAAGATTTTGTCGCGTAAATTATAAGTCTCTATAACGCTTACTAAAATTGCAAATAATCTTGCCCCCGTGTTAGGATGCGCAAAAAGTTCAAAAGCAATAACTCGTTTGTTCATTACCCAAGTAGAGGGATCTATCCAATGTGCCGTGACACAAAGATAGCTTTTGGGACAACTACCGGCGGAGGACCAAACGTCACAGGTTAAAGAAACACCGGTTTTTATATTTAAAAATCCCAATTGCATATCTTTTTTGGCTATATCCCAATACTTTAAAGCATCACGTCTAAGAGAAGTGCGACTTACTTGCCGGTATTGCGGTTGCATTTTTTCCCGCAAAATCCTTGTTAATCGTGGGTTGTCGAAGTGGTTGAAAGGATAGCCCTCTTGAATCACGAACTTGCAAAAGCTTTCACGAAGGTCATCATTGTTGTAAATGAAGATCGACCCGTCGGGAGTAATATTTGGTTGACTTGGATCGCTTTGACCTTTTACAGCCGGACAAGTTTTTGTTGTATGACTCCTTAACGTGCTATTTCCATCTTTTCCCAAAAACATTCCGCACTTCTTGCATCTCGCTTTTTCCTTCCTGTTCGACAACAAACACAAATCGTAATGTTCCCACACTTCTTTACTCCGAGTGGTTGGTATGATTTTAACCACCGTTGCATCCGAATCTTGACCTGCGGTTGAATTTCTCGAGCTCATTTTTTGAGTATTATGAGAATAAGTAGTAAATTTTTTGTGTAAAATTGAAATGTAGCAAATGAAAGGTATATATAGGTGTTTAGAAGTGCCAAAAAGTCAAAAAAAGTCAAAGTAGCCATTTTTTTAAGTTCTAACGGCTAGTTTTAAAAAAAAAAATCGAATTTTCCCGTTTTTTAACAGTAACAAAAAAATCCGGTTTCAAACCGGTTTTGGATCCGGTTCGGTCAAAATCCGGTTCTCGATCCGAGGGTCTAATCCGATTCGCCATCCGAAGTCTCGATCCGGTTTCAATCCGGTGGCCGGTTCAATCCGATCCGGTTCGGTCAAAACCGGTTTTGACCAAATCCGGTTTTCGGATCGGATCGGATCCTATAGCCCAAACCGGTTTTTGTGTGCATGTCTACCGCGTTACCAGGCCTTCAGCCAATCTGGACCACTCTCAGAACCTTCAGCATGTCTGGACCGCCCTCCAGGGCCTTCAGCCTGTCTGGACCGTTCTTCGAGCCTTCGGCCTGACTGGTACGCCCATAGGCCTTCAGTTTCCCCGGACCACTCAAACTATCATACATCGTCCCAAACTATCCTTCCTGGGAATCTTTCCCGTACATACTGTTCTAGCCCTCTAGGGGTTCCGAACTCTAACTCCATCCCACCTACTCAGATCTCGGCCTAATCCTAGGCCTCACAACAACCAATCACCCTTTCCCGAAAACCTTGCTCTGCACCTCGCCCCATTTGCCTGTCACTTACTCATACCAGCCCACACTCTTGGCTGACTGAAACACTGTTGAATCCCAAACAGCTAATCAGCCTCTAATGCTTGTCGATCCTCCTGAGAATTTTCCAATTCTCCTCACTTAGAACACTGCCTGCCAACCACCGGTGACTCGACCGGCATAAAGCAATCATCCCTACTCAACATACTCCTCTTATCCATGAACCGATTTCCTCTAAAACGAGCAACCTCTACAAAATCACTTCCCGACATCACACATCACGAACTCTAAGGGAGTTCGACTCTCCACTGAACACTTCTCAAATCGCAATTGCTATACCCGACAACAAGACCATACAACCAAATTATGACCATCAATCCTTGGATGCTAATCGCCTACAACTCCTAGTTACTAACACTCCCAACCAAACCATGAAGCACGCAAAACGGAAAATAAAATACAACACTACATAAATAACCAGATAACCAGACAACGACGAAACGAAAAGATACTCGCAACTGCATCCGGCTCTGCCCCGACCTCCTCTGCTGTGAGCTGAAAAGCACGACCCTAAGCCGTCGAAGGCTCCGCTCCACCCTGACCCCCTCCAATAATCCTCAAAGTGGCCGGTGCTGGAGCCTACACCGGTCTGGCAACAAGTTGTGGACAGTTGGCCCTCAAGTGACCAACCTGGTGGAAATGATAACAAATCCACACATCCTGAACCGGGGCTGACTGCCGACAAACCCTCGCGTAATTCCCCTCTCTCCCGCACTTGCGGCACGCACCACCAGACCTACAAACTCCGGTATGCCCCTTCTCGCACCTTTCGCAAGTGCTACTGCTCTGACTTCCCAACCTGGAATCAACGGTCTTGGACTGTTTCGGCGCCAGCTGCGACTGCGCCAGGGCCTGCCTCTGCTCTCTCAACTGCAACTCAATCTCCAACTCATGCCGTCGAGCGGCATCCTGCAACTCCAGTAAGGTCTCGCACCTCTACGTAGACACAAACTGCCTGATATCCCTCTTGAGCATACTCATATATCGGGACATCTGAGCCTGTTCCGAAGCAAATTCAGGGCAAAACATCGCCCTCTCAGTGAACATCCTGGTGATCTCCGTCACCGAATCTGAATCCTGCCTCAGTTCCAAGAACTCCTGAGCCAACCTCTCCCTCTCAACCCGTGGAACATAACGAGTAGTGAACATCTCCCAGAACTGATCCCATGAAATTGCAGCCCGCTGCGCATCCGAATAAGATCCTGTGGTCAACCTCCACCAATCCTTCACCACGAGCCTTAAAAGGTTCAGAGCACACCTCACCCTCTGATCTGCAGGGCATGAACACGTGAAGAAACAACCCTCCACGTCTGACAACCACCTCATAGCAACGATCAGATCCTGAACTCTATCGAAAGTAGGGGGCTTCATATTATCGAAGTCCCGATACTGAAAACCTCGACCGGTTCCTCCCCCTGCCGCTGATACAGCCGTTGTAGCTGCCGCGGCAGCCGCCTCTATGAGAGCTGCATAGCGCTCATCAAAGTACTCAACCATGGCGGTCTTGATCGACCCAAACATCTCCGGCAACTCAGCCCGAAACATAGCAGCAACCTCATCATGCAGGATCTCATGAATCCTGGCATCCAACTCGTCCGTACTAATCTGACCAATGACCTCATTGATGAGCTTTGAGCATTCTAACACTTCCTAAGTGTACATGCAACCCTAATAACCTTGGATCTATGTTTGTCTAATTATCATGAAAAGTTGATTTCCATGGCTATGATCCTATCTAGCATACATGGGGAACAATTTTAACTTGAATAAAAGATAGAACTACATACCTTGTTGTTGATTTTGATCCTTGAAACCTTGTGAGTCTAGCACCCCAAGTGTGATGCCTCAAATGCTTCACACAAAACCAAATGCTATGGAGTAAACTTGGAGAGAAAGTATAACACTCTAAAAATCAGCTCTAGCCCTCTTGTTTCTTGTCTAACCAATTTTGGGAGAACACATGAGCTTTATATAGTGTTGACACGTCTAGGGTTACACCATGTAAACCCTAATGTGTCATGACTCTTCATTTCCATGACCCATGGGTTTGTAACTCACATGGAGCCTCCATGGAGCATCCAATGGGTTCAACCCAACTTGATTATCCATGGAGCCTCTTAGCCCACTATATAAGTTATGGATGATTTACATAATCAACCCATATATTTAATTAGTTATCTTTTGATCACTTAATTAATACCAAGATTAATTCTTGATCAAACTAATTAAATAATATTATTAATATATTAGAACTTATAATATATTAATAAACTACAAGTGTTATTTCTCTCATTTAGTCTATCCAATTGCATGGTGCCATGCAACCCAAATGAACCATGCCGAGTCGGGTCAAGTACATACCAGAAATAGTTATGGACTTAGACACCTTATCCAACAGTCTCCCACTTGGATAAGTCTAATAACTATAACTGCAAGTATGACTTCAGGAACCGATCGACAATCGTAGCTCTTTTCGACGTTCCTCGGAACTGATAAGATGATGGTATGCTGATGAGTTAAACAACTAACTTGAAGATCGATTAGATCTTATAACAGGTAACCAGATAACACTACATAAATAACCAGATAACCAGACAACGACGAAACGAAAAGATACTCGCAACTGCATCCGGCTCTGCCCCGACCTCCTCTGCTGTGAGCTGAAAAGCACGACCCTAAGCCGTCGAAGGCTCCGCTCCACCCTGACCCCCTCCAATAATCCTCAAAGTGGCCGGTGCTGGAGCCTACACCTGTCTGGCAACAAGTTGTGGACAGTTGGCCCTCAAGTGACCAACCTGGTGGAAATGATAACAAATCCACACATCCTGAACCGGGGCTGACTGCCGACAAACCCTCGCGTAATTCCCCTCTCTCCCGCACTTGCGGCACGCACCACCAGACCTACAAACTCCGGTATGCCCCTTCTCGCACCTTTCGCAAGTGCTACTGCTCTGACTTCCCAACCTGGAATCAACGGTCTTGGACTGTTTCGGCGCCAGCTGCGACTGCGCCAGGGCCTGCCTCTGCTCTCTCAACTGCAACTCAATCTCCAACTCATGCCGTCGAGCGGCATCCTGCAACTCCAGTAAGGTCTCGCACCTCTACGTAGACACAAACTGCCTGATATCCCTCTTGAGCATACTCATATATCGGGACATCTGAGCCTGTTCCGAAGCAAATTCAGGGCAAAACATCGCCCTCTCAGTGAACATCCTGGTGATCTCCGTCACCGAATCTGAATCCTGCCTCAGTTCCAAGAACTCCTGAGCCAACCTCTCCCTCTCAACCCGTGGAACATAACGAGTAGTGAACATCTCCCAGAACTGATCCCATGAAATTGCAGCCCGCTGCGCATCCGAATAAGATCCTGTGGTCAACCTCCACCAATCCTTCACCACGAGCCTTAAAAGGTTCAGAGCACACCTCACCCTCTGATCTGCAGGGCATGAACACGTGAAGAAACAACCCTCCACGTCTGACAACCACCTCATAGCAACGATCAGATCCTGAACTCTATCGAAAGTAGGGGGCTTCATATTATCGAAGTCCCGATACTGAAAACCTCGACCGGTTCCTCCCCCTGCCGCTGATACAGCCGTTGTAGCTGCCGCGGCAGCCGCCTCTATGAGAGCTGCATAGCGCTCATCAAAGTACTCAACCATGGCGGTCTTGATCGACCCAAACATCTCCGGCAACTCAGCCCGAAACATAGCAGCAACCTCATCATGCAGGATCTCATGAATCCTGGCATCCAACTCGTCCGTACTAATCTGACCAATGACCTCATTGATGAGCTTTGAGCATTCTAACACTTCCTAAGTGTACATGCAACCCTAATAACCTTGGATCTATGTTTGTCTAATTATCATGAAAAGTTGATTTCCATGGCTATGATCCTATCTAGCATACATGGGGAACAATTTTAACTTGAATAAAAGATAGAACTACATACCTTGTTGTTGATTTTGATCCTTGAAACCTTGTGAGTCTAGCACCCCAAGTGTGATGCCTCAAATGCTTCACACAAAACCAAATGCTATGGAGTAAACTTGGAGAGAAAGTATAACACTCTAAAAATCAGCTCTAGCCCTCTTGTTTCTTGTCTAACCAATTTTGGGAGAACACATGAGCTTTATATAGTGTTGACACGTCTAGGGTTACACCATGTAAACCCTAATGTGTCATGACTCTTCATTTCCATGACCCATGGGTTTGTAACTCACATGGAGCCTCCATGGAGCATCCAATGGGTTCAACCCAACTTGATTATCCATGGAGCCTCTTAGCCCACTATATAAGTTATGGATGATTTACATAATCAACCCATATATTTAATTAGTTATCTTTTGATCACTTAATTAATACCAAGATTAATTCTTGATCAAACTAATTAAATAATATTATTAATATATTAGAACTTATAATATATTAATAAACCACAAGTGTTATTTCTCTCATTTAGTCTATCCAATTGCATGGTGCCATGCAACCCAAATGAACCATGCCGAGTCGGGTCAAGTACATACCAGAAATAGTTATGGACTTAGACACCTTATCCAACAGTCTCCCACTTGGATAAGTCTAATAACTATAACTGCAAGTATGACTTCAGGAACCGATCGACAATCGTAGCTCTTTTCGACGTTCCTCGGAACTGATAAGATGATGGTATGCTGATGAGTTAAACAACTAACTTGAAGATCGATTAGATCTTATAACAGGTAACCAGATAACACTACATAAATAACCAGATAACCAGACAACGACGAAACGAAAAGATACTCGCAACTGCATCCGGCTCTGCCCCGACCTCCTCTGCTGTGAGCTGAAAAGCACGACCCTAAGCCGTCGAAGGCTCCGCTCCACCCTGACCCCCTCCAATAATCCTCAAAGTGGCCGGTGCTGGAGCCTACACCTGTCTGGCAACAAGTTGTGGACAGTTGGCCCTCAAGTGACCAACCTGGTGGAAATGATAACAAATCCACACATCCTGAACCGGGGCTGACTGCCGACAAACCCTCGCGTAATTCCCCTCTCTCCCGCACTTGCGGCACGCACCACCAGACCTACAAACTCCGGTATGCCCCTTCCCGCACCTTTCGCAAGTGCTACTGCTCTGACTTCCCAACCTGGAATCAACGGTCTTGGACTGTTTCGGCGCCAGCTGCGACTACGCCAGGGCCTGCCTCTGCTCTCTCAACTGCAACTCAATCTCCAACTCATGCCGTCGAGCGGCATCCTGCAACTCCAGTAAGGTCTCGCACCTCTACGTAGACACAAACTGCCTGATATCCCTCTTGAGCATACTCATATATCGGGACATCTGAGCCTGTTCCGAAGCAAATTCAGGGCAAAACATCGCCCTCTCAGTGAACATCCTGGTGATCTCCGTCACCGAATCTGAATCCTGCCTCAGTTCCAAGAACTCCTGAGCCAACCTCTCCCTCTCAACCCGTGGAACATAACGAGTAGTGAACATCTCCCAGAACTGATCCCATGAAATTGCAGCCCGCTGCGCATCCGAATAAGATCCTGTGGTCAACCTCCACCAATCCTTCACCACGAGCCTTAAAAGGTTCAGAGCACACCTCACCCTCTGATCTGCAGGGCATGAACACGTGAAGAAACAACCCTCCACGTCTGACAACCACCTCATAGCAATGATCAGATCCTGAACTCTATCGAAAGTAGGGGGCTTCATATTATCGAAGTCCCGATACTGAAAACCTCGACCGGTTCCTCCCCCTGCCGCTGATACAGCCGTTGTAGCTGCCGCGGCAGCCGCCTCTATGAGAGCTGCATAGCGCTCATCAAAGTACTCAACCATGGCGGTCTTGATCGACCCAAACATCTCCGGCAACTCAGCCCGAAACATAGCAGCAACCTCATCATGCAGGATCTCATGAATCCTGGCATCCAACTCGTCCGTACTAATCTGACCAATGACCTCATTGATGGGCTTTGAGCATTCTAACACTTCCTAAGTGTACATGCAACCCTAATAACCTTGGATCTATGTTTGTCTAATTATCATGAAAAGTTGATTTCCATGGCTATGATCCTATCTAGCATACATGGGGAACAATTTTAACTTGAATAAAAGATAGAACTACATACCTTGTTGTTGATTTTGATCCTTGAAACCTTGTGAGTCTAGCACCCCAAGTGTGATGCCTCAAATGCTTCACACAAAACCAAATGCTATGGAGTAAACTTGGAGAGAAAGTATAACACTCTAAAAATCAGCTCTAGCCCTCTTGTTTCTTGTCTAACCAATTTTGGGAGAACACATGAGCTTTATATAGTGTTGACACGTCTAGGGTTACACCATGTAAACCCTAATGTGTCATGACTCTTCATTTCCATGACCCATGGGTTTGTAACTCACATGGAGCCTCCATGGAGCATCCAATGGGTTCAACCCAACTTGATTATCCATGGAGCCTCTTAGCCCACTATATAAGTTATGGATGATTTACATAATCAACCCATATATTTAATTAGTTATCTTTTGATCACTTAATTAATACCAAGATTAATTCTTGATCAAACTAATTAAATAATATTATTAATATATTAGAACTTATAATATATTAATAAACCACAAGTGTTATTTCTCTCATTTAGTCTATCCAATTGCATGGTGCCATGCAACCCAAATGAACCATGCCGAGTCGGGTCAAGTACATACCAGAAATAGTTATGGACTTAGACACCTTATCCAACAGTCTCCCACTTGGATAAGTCTAATAACTATAACTGCAAGTATGACTTCAGGAACCGATCGACAATCGTAGCTCTTTTCGACGTTCCTCGGAACTGATAAGATGATGGTATGCTGATGAGTTAAACAACTAACTTGAAGATCGATTAGATCTTATAACAGGTAAAATAATAAATACGAAAACTGTAAACAACTCAAGTATGGATCGAAGAATGTCGAATGATTAATCAACAATCCTCAGCAGAGCTCGATAAAGAACTTCTACTGTAGAGGATTTAGGGTTTACAAGAACGATGAAGAAATAATCTGTGATCTGTCGTAATCGCTATCAATCGTTAACCTAATATGCATGCAAGCATATATATTTATATTAAACCCTATCATCTCACGGTTTGACAGGCCTAAACCGGAGTAACAAAACTTGGACTATTAACCGAGCCCAATGGACGCAATACATCAAAAAGCTACGCTACCCAACAATCTCCCCCTTTGCGTCAAATTGGAGCGAGATTACTTCTTCTTCATGCTTGGGCCAGCAGCGGGAACCCTCTTCTTTACAGTTTCAAACAGACGTGAGATGAGCGCGAGGATTGTCTGTCTGAACCGAATGTACCATTGTATCATGGCGTCAAAATACTTGATATCATCCGCTGTATTTTCCTTGCATCTGTGGATGATCCCCAGCACATGCTCTAGACAAGTAGTGGTATAAAGATGTTTATCAGCTAAGGCAAAGAGACATTTCTGTCCTTCACTCCTAGTGAACATGACTGAGTTTCGCCTCGGGTCAATTTTTCCCATCTTCATCTGGTTTAGATCACTGGCCGAGCCAATAGAAGATATATTTGGTTTCTTCTTGAAGACAGTTGCAATCTCCTGATCCATCAGTGCGACCTCCATGATATAGCACACCAACATCCTCTTAAGATGGTCGATGATCGGACCATATTCAGCTTCGTTGGTCAGAAGGATGTTGTGCATAACAATCCAATCATGTGGATTGAGGTTCGGTAGATCTGCTAAAGAAATGGCATGTTCAGTTTTTGCAGATCCCCTGAGCACCTTGAACCGAACGTTGATAAACTTCCCTTCAGTGTACGGTTTCAAGATCCGAACGTTGATGATCTTCTGAGCGCTCCAGGTTTGGTATTGGGGTTGAGCAGCCTTCAGATAGAATTCAATCAATTCTCGATCAACCTCCGGATGAGGATGAGGGAACTCAGCAACGTTGGCGAAGGCGTGAAAGATGAACGCCTTTCTGGTAAGTGGCATGTCGAGCTGAGAGTCGACAGAATTGTAACAGTCAAATGAGATAACTGGTTCAAGCCACAAGATGCTCGGGGTGTCGATTACCTCCTTTATCATCCTCTCTCGATTCCAAGCAGGAAAAAGAGTTTTCCTACTCTCGAGAAGGTCGTGGGCTTCCTTCTGTTTGTGTTCCTCTTCTTCAGCTTCTTTTGCCACACGAGCACTATCATCTGCATCATTGCGTCGACTTTTGCGTTTCAACAAGTTGGCAATGGTTTATTTGTCATCTTCCTCTTCTTCCTCAGCAACCTTCTTGCCTTTGTCTTTCACACCCGAACCAGAGGCTTAGCCTACAGAAGGAGGTTCGGTTGTGTGATTTGCCTTTGAGGAATGAGGTAGTTGAGATGCAGACTCCTTTTCTCCCCCTTGTTTCGGAATGGACACGAAATCTGGTAGCCCTTCAATTTTGCTTAACAGGTATAGGGCAGGAGCGAGCTTCTCTGCAAGGGTACGCCTCACAGAATGATTAAGTATAGGATCATGTGCTTCGAGGATGTTGGAGATGGCTGAGTGGACATCCGAAACACACGTCTTAATTACCTCCCGTTCGGACCGAAGAGTGTCAATCTGTTGTTGAGAATTGGAGAGTTGAGCACTCTTGACCTTCAAGGCAGTAGTCTTCTTTTCCAAAACATCCATCAACGAGTTCTCAGCCGCCAAATCTTCTTGAAGCTTTGAGAGACGCTCGTCAATAGAAGCACGAAACGCTGAGTTGTCGTCTGTAAGCGATTGACGAAGTGAAGCAAAGGACTTCAACTCAGTAGAGACAAACGTGGCCAACTGTTGAACAATTGGTTCCAACGTAGTCTTGGTGGCATCAGCACTCTCCTGTAAAGACTTTAACAGGGCAAAGGCATCAGAAAATAGTTTATCGACTTTTTCGGTCGCAGCCTAACAGGCTTTCGTTGAGGCATCGATGGCGGTGGTGGCAGCAGCGACAGAGTCTTGCTGAGCCCTTGAGAAAGCATCAACAAGCTTTTGAATGGCAGCTTCAGAAAGGGATGATTGAAACGTAGAGGAAGAGGCAATGAGCAAGTCGACCTTGTCAAGGAGCTCCTTAAGATGTTTCTTTGTGACTGGAGCGTCATCATCATCATCGCTCTGGACTTGAAATGGATTGTAGTAGACCGAATCAAACGTCATGTTTTCCCCGCCAAGGAAAGGGTTATCTCCGTCAGAGATATGACCGGGAGATGGTGGTGGTGGTGAAGATGGTGGTACAGTGGTGTGGGTAGGTCCGGGTTGGGTTGTTTCGGGTGTAGGTTTAGGTTGGTTTTGGGTAGGGGTAGGTTCGGGTGCTTTTGGGATTCGGTTGTGTGTATGGTTTCGGGTGCTGGTGGTGGTTCGGTTGCATCAGTATGAACCCCTGTATCAGATAGGTTGGCTCTAACATATGCAGTGGATGTTGTGATTGCTTCGGTGAATATTGGTGGTGGCATTGGGATGGAGGTGTTTGGAATGTGGGTGAAGGGGTTTATGGTGGGAATGGAAGTAGGAATAGTTTGAGTAGGAGAGGGAATTGGAGAAGTATGGATTTGCATTTCAGGGGTAGGTGATCTGGGTAGTGTGTTCCCTCTTGGAGAGCCGTCAGAATCCGAACTCTCACCCTCTGACTCACTGGAAGAGGAAGCGATAATCAGCTTTCTCTTTGGTTGAGTTTTTCGCCTCTTGTGATGCGGAGATTGAGCAGCTTTTGTGGGTTTCCTCTTCTTGGGGGAAGGGCCTTTAGCCCCTTTCGCCACCTGTTTCCCTTTGTCTGCCTTCTTGCTTCTTGGAGCACGCTTGTCGGTGTCGTGGATTGATTTCAACATCTCTGGTGTGAGATCCCACGGACCAGAACGCTTGAACTCTTTGTAGGTTCGGATAATCCGGCTGCCAGCTGGAACGTCAGCATACATGGTTTCCGGAATGGAACCATTGAAAGGGAATTTCGAAGCATCTAAAACGATGATCTTCGTGGTATGGAATGTTCCAATCGAAAACATCGGTGCACCGGCGACAGTGGGGACGTTGTACTTGTCCATTACCCACTTCGTGATCAGGGTCCAAAAACGAGCATACGACACCTCTGAATGCCGCGAAGAAGATGAGAGACTCTGGATGAGTTGTTGCCAAAGAACAAACCCATAGTCGACATTGATGCCATTGAAGACCCCATATAAGATGGACAGGAACAGTCGACTGGAACCATCTGAGCCAGAGCTCCTTTTAGAAAGACCTTTGAATAGCACAGTGAACATCCCGTTCCACTGTGGCGGCAAGCATGACTTCTTGAACTTGGCGACGGAAGTAAGCACCTCCGTGTATCCCATATTGTAGAACATATTGAACAGGTGCCCCATGGGAATTGTCTCTGGATTAACCCTCGTTGGATCAGCTTCAAACCCTAACAGAGAGCAAAAGTGTTGCTTGGAGATAGACGCTGTCACACCCCAAAACCAAGAACGGCGGAAACGTTCTAGGGCGGAGGACGTCATGTAAGGTAATCACAACACAGTAAATGTAAATAGGCAAACAACATCATCCATTGCATTAACTATATAAATTTAATACATGCGTGTTCTGTACAGTTTTAGACACCAAAAATATAACGTAAATCAAAATAATAAGATGATGAGTCTTGAGTACGCTCCATCATCTCAAAAGCTGGCATCGGTACCTGTCTACTGATGACCTGAGAATACAAGTTATTTTGAAAGAGTTTATCAGCATTAAGCTGGTGAGTTCATAAGTATTTTTGTGTCAATGTTTGTTGTCAAAAACGTTTGAACCTGTCTCAATGTATAAGTTTGTAAAAGTTTGAATCTCTCAGAAAATCCCATATTTTCTATAAAAGTAGCCTTCTACCAAGGCTTAACTGTTTTGTAAACTCATCTGTTGTAAAAGTGTATAATTACCCAAGTGTAACTATCATTTGTTAAAATATAGTTTGTACATTAATGCTTAAGTGAGATTATCACCAAATTATGTAATGGGTAAATCATTGTAGTACTGTAGTTTTGTATAATAAGAACTACTGTTGTACTAATTACTACTACCTTAAACCGGATTTATATTAAGGTATAATGTGATAATTGCACCATACTATCGACTGATAACAACGACATAAAGAACGGTCGTAATAACGGAATGACGTTTGGCACCCGCAGACCTGCAGGTCCGGCTGTAGCTAGCAGCAAGGTGTAGGATAGTCAATCCAGTATAGATCTATACGCAAACTCAACGCTCTCCCTCCAAGAGAATTCTGGCTACAACTCGGGCCATGACATTTAAGGCATGCTCCGATACAGTGGATCACATTTGTTATCGTATTCTTGCATGTGTGATGAAATGTTTCTTGTTCTAGTATAGTTGTATATGTTCTCGTAGTATAGTTGTATATATTCCCTTCCTAGTATAGACTCATGAATGAACTGACTCATTGATCTAGCAGTTGTAATAGTATGATTCTGTGTTACTCCGATGGTAACTTGTTAACAGTGTGTTTAGTACGTATGATTATGGAAGTACTTTTATGTCTATATATGTATATTTGATATACAATTAATATGGAAACGACCTTCGGATGGTCACCCAAAATCCTATCAGACCACATCCAAATCGAGGAAAAGGAAACAAGGTGGATAGCCTTCCTAAGCCCTTTAAACATTATTTATACGTCTATACATATATGGGCATGCAATTTGTAATTTAAAAACATAAATAAGTGTTTATAAGACATTTGAAACATAAGTATATTTTATTAAAGAAAGATTAACTTGATGTCAATCTATAAAACAATTTGAAGGCGTAGATTTGATTAAAATAGTTTAAGTATAAGGAACATTTGCTTAAATCACAGTTGCAGTGTAAATTCGAATAGTAAATGGGTTTGGAAAACATTTAGAAGTAAAACAGTTTGATATATAGTTTGAATAGTGATAAAACCACTGATTTCCCTAGTTATTAATCACATGTGATTAGAGCAATCATAAGTGATTGAAACAATAACTATAAGTATTTAACTTGTATTCCCCCCCTTTGAAAGCATATAAACGCATTTAGAATATTTAACAGGTTGATTAGGGGGTATGAAACTCACTTGATTGATTGAAGAAAGCGAGATGGAAAACCGGGCAGAGTCTCATCTCAGAAAATGGATTTTTCTCGGGATTCTCGGGAATCTTGGGAGTAAAATCGACCCTCGGGACTTGAGCAAAAAGACCAGAGCTTCGGGTTATAACGGGCACGGAAAACGAGACAAAGTTGTGAGAGAGAGGAGAGAAATGAGCAACATTTTCGGAAAGCCTCGCATCCTATTTATAGGAAGGCTGAACCGCCTCCGAACGCGGGGCGTACGCTCGTACGCAGCGCGTACGCGTACGTCATGCATGACCGAAGCCTCGACTGCCTCGGTTCGGATGGGACGGGTTGCTGGGTACGCGGGTCGGATGGGACGCCGGGTCGGATGGGACGTCGGGTCGGACGGGTCGGAGCTTCGGACGGGTCGGACGGGTTAGAACTCTTCGGATAGTGCGACGTGGACGATCCGAGACCCTCGATCTCAGTACGCGGGGCGTACAACGGTACGCAGGGCGTACTTCGGTCAAATCCGATGACTCCTCTTCGGATATTACCGGGAATTTATAATTAAATTCTTATTTATTTTAAATAAACTTCAAAAATTCATATCTCTCTCATACGAACTCCGTTTTTGACGTTCTTTATATCCACGCGAAGGTGAGACCATGATCTACAACTTTCGTTTAGATTCCGTTGGCTAATTCCGAAATTATTTTTATTATCTATTTATTAAAATGACGTGATTAAGGAATTTCTTCAAAATTTCATAACTTCCTCATCCGAAGTCAGATTTGGACGTTCTTTCTATGTACGCAAACCTTGATATGATTCCTACTACTTTATTTAATCCGAATAAGATTTTAGGAAGGTTACATTTTGACCTAAATTTGATCGGTTTTACATTACATTGACTCGAAATATCGGGTTGTCACATCATCCCCCCGTTAGAAGGAATTTCGTCCCGAAATTAGAATTTTAAGCAAGCTAGAATTTACAAATAACTAAGCAAAAAGGTGAGGGTATTTCAGTTTCATCTGATCCTCACGTTCCCAAGTGAATTCCGGTCCTCGCTTGGCATTCCAGCGAACCTTCACGACAGGGATACAGCTTTGCTTTGTCTGCTTGACCTCACGGTCCATGATCTCTATAGGTTCTTCCACGAAGTTGAGGCTCTCGTTGATTTCGATCTCGTCGAGTGGGATTACAAGAGTCTCGTCGGATAGACACTTTTTCAAGTTAGATACGTGGAATGTAGAATGTACGTTACGAAGTGCGTCTGGTAGTTCGAGTTTGTAAGCTACGGGGCCGACTCTTGCAAGAATCTCGAAAGGCCCTATGTACCTCGGATTAAGTTTTCCACGCTTGCCGAAGCGTATCAAGCCCTTCCAGGGTGAGACCTTGAGGAGGACTCGGTCTCCCACCTGAAATTCCAAAGGTTTCCTTCGTTTATCAGCGTAGCTCTTCTGTCGGTCTCTAGAGGCTTTCAATCGTTCACGGATCTGAACGATTTTCTCTGTTGTTTCCCGAATGATCTCCGGACCGGTGAGAGTACTGTCGGAAGTTTGCCCCCTGGCTAATTGGGTATCACCCACCTCAGCCCAGCACAGAGGGGATCTGCACTTACGGCTGTAGAGAGCTTCAAATGGAGCAGCCTTGATGCTCGTGTGATAACTGTTATTATAGGAAAACTCGACAAGGGGTAAATGAGTATCCCATGCCTTCCCAAAGTCAATCACGCAGGCTCGCAACATATCTTCCAGAGTTTGGATGGTCCTCTCACTCTGTCCGTCGGTCTGAGGATGGTAGGCTGTGCTCATGTCCAGCCTCGTTCCTAGGGAATGTTGTAGTGATTGCCAAAATCTTGAGGTGAACCTACTATCTCTATCGGAGATAATGGACATAGGTACACCATGTAGCCGTACGATTTCCCTAATGTATGTTCTCGTAAGCTTCTCCATCTTGTCGGTTTCTTTGATGGGCAGGAAGTGTGCAGACTTGGTCAATCTATCAACGATGACCCATATGGTGTCAAGTCCACCCGTTGTCTTGGGCAACTTGGTTATGAAATCCATAGTGATCCGCTCCCACTTCCATTCCGGGATCTCTGGTTGCTGCAATAAACCAGAGGGCTTCTGGTACTCGACCTTAACCTTTGCGCAAGTAAGGCATTTACTTACGAAGGTAGCAATCTCTGCTTTCATATTAGGCCACCAGTATAGCTTCTTAAGATCCAGATACATCTTATCTGAACCTGGGTGGACGGAATACCGAGTGTTGTGCGCCTCGGTCATGACCAAGTCTCGGAAGCCACCATGCTTCGGTGTCCAGATCCGGTTCATGAAATATAAAGCTCCGTCACCCTTGGCTTCTAAACTCTTGTCCATTCCTCTAAGGGATTCACTTGACACATTTTCAGATTTCATGGCCTCAAGTTGAGCCGCCTGAATTTGCTTAGTCAGGTGTGAATGGATGGTTATCGATAATGACTTGACTTTGCGACCAGAATATTCCTTCCGACTTAGGGCGTCTGCTACTACGTTGGCTTTACCCGGATGATAACGAATATCGCATTCGTAATCACTGAGTAGCTCGACCCATCGTCGTTGTCTCATGTTGAGCTCCTTCTGATCGAAAATGTGTTGTAAACTTTTGTGGTCGGTAAAGATAGTGCTCTTCGTTCCATACAAGTAATGTCTCCAGATCTTCAGAGCAAACACTACTGCTCCTAGTTCAAGATCGTGGGTCGTGTAGTTAACCTCGTGTGTCTTCAATTGTCTTGAGGCGTAGGCGATGACCTTACCTCGCTGCATCAGAACACATCCGAGCCCTTGATTCGATGCATCGCAATAAACTACGAAGTCTTCTATTCCTTCCGGAAGGGATAGTATTGGTGCGGTGCACAAGGCTCGTTTGAGCGTTTGGAACGCTCTTTCTTGTTTCTCTTCCCAGTCAAAGGCCACACCTTTCTGGGTTAGGGTTGTAAGAGGCTTCGCTATTCGTGATAAGTTCTGAATGAACCTGCGGTAGTAGCCAGCGAGACCTAGAAATTGACGAATTTCTGTAGGAGTCTTCGGTGCTGACCAGTTCTCAATGGCCTTAATTTTGGATGGGTCCACGTGGATTCCCTCTTCGCTTACCACGTGTCCTAAGAATTCGACTCTTCGGATCCAAAATTCACATTTCGAGAACTTCGCATAAAGTTTCTCTTTTCGTAATGTCCCTAGAACTTGTCGCAGATGATCGCCATGTTCTTTCTTACTTCGGGAGTAGATTAGGATGTCGTCAATGAAAACGATGACGAACTGATCCAAGTAGGGTCGGCATACTCTATTCATCAGATCCATGAAGACTGCGGGCGCATTGGTCAATCCGAATGGCATCACCACGAACTCGTAATGTCCGTAACGAGTTCGGAAGGCGGTCTTCGGCACATCCTCCTCTAGCACTCGTAACTGGTGATACCCGGATCTCAGATCAATCTTAGAAAAATAGTTCGCCCCTTGCAGTTGGTCGAATAGATCATCTATGCGTGGCAGAGGGTAACGATTCTTGATCGTCAGCTTGTTGAGTTCCCTGTAGTCAATACACATACGGAAGGATCTGTCCTTCTTCTTAACAAACAAGACCGGTGCTCCCCAAGGTGAGAAACTTGGCCTTATAAAGCCCTTGCTGAGCAGTTCGTTAAGTTGACCAGAGAGTTCTTGCATTTCGGCTGGTGCTAAACGGTAGGGCGACTTGGCTACTGGGGTAGCTCCTGGGACTAAGTCGATTCTGAACTCGACTTGTCGTTGCGGAGGTAATCCGGGTAGTTCTTCTGGGAAAATGTCGGGGAAGTCGCTCACTACTGGGAGGTTCTTAAGTTCTTTCGTTTCTAGGTTCGTGTCGACGACGTGAGCAAGGAATGCGTGGTATTCCTTACGCAGGTATTTCTGTGCTTGAATACTTGATATGATGCGAAGACTTGCACCGGGTTTGTCGCCATAGACTATAAGAGTTTCGTTAGACGGAAGGTTTAGACGGACTGCTTTCTCGAAGCACATGATGTCGGCATGATGAAGGCTTAACCAGTCCATGCCAATAATGACGTCGAAACTTTTTATTGAGACTGGCATGAGGTCGATTGGAAATGAATGGTTATCTAGAGTTAGGGTACAACCTAAGTATATGCTACTCGTATTTTCAGTTTTTCCATTAGCCATTTCTACTGTAAATAGTTCTTTGAGTGCGTGCGGTGGTTGATTAAGCATGCGAGCAAATTTATGGTTTACGAAGCTTCGCTCCGCTCCACTATCGAATAGAATGCATGCATAGGAGTTATCGAGGAGGAACGTACCGGTCACCACTGTCGGGTCAGCAACTGCTTCCCCGTGGCCAATAGCTAGTACCCTCCCTGCTCCTCCAGCATTCCTCGCTTTGGGGCAGTCCCTCTTAAAGTGGCCTGCTTCGCCACATCCATAGCAGGTTAGGCTCGCGCCAGAGCCAGGGACTTGGTTGATAGGTTGTGCCGGGAACTTACAGAATCGGACGGCGTGTCCTTTCCTGTTGCAGTTAGAGCACTGCAATTCACGGCAGGGGCCGTTGTGGTGGTAGCTGCATTTGGTGCACTTGGGCGAACTTCCAGCATACCGACTCACCGGAGCAGTAGTAGCAGCAGTAGGGGTTACTGCGGCATGAATTGCCACCAATTGCTGCTTTTTGGCAGCCTGATGCTTCTTCCTTTCATCCCAGAATTTCCGCTTAGTATCGGCGGGTTTGGAGGGTTCCGGGATGGCTAGGGTGGTTGTGGTTGCAGGGGTTTTGACTCCATGGTCAATGAGTCGTTGTGCCAATCGTTTGGCACTGTCGAAGGTAGCGGGGTTTGACGCTAGCACATTCCCCTGATACGGAGGCACTAGTCCCCATATGTACCTCTCGATCTTCTTCCCCTCGGTGGGAACCATATTGGGGCAGAGGGCCACCAGCTCGCTGAATCGGGCAGTATAAGCGACCACATTGGTGCCCTTCATCGACAGGTTCCAGAGTTCCTGCTCCAGTTTCTGGATCTCGCCCCTCGGGCAGTATTCCTCAGTCATGAGGTCTTTCATTGTTTCCCAGCCCAGGTCGTTGGCTACGACGAGAGTTAGGGCTTTGACGTGGCCGTTCCACCACGTTAGGGCTTTACCCTCAAAGGTGCAGGCGGCATATTTCACCTTGCACGCAGCAGGGCATGAACAAATTTCGAAGACTGATTCAGTCTTCTCGAACCATTGCGAGAGGGCAATGACTCCGCCGGTGCCATAGAAAGGCTTCGGCTTGCAGTTTGTAAAATCCTTGTAAGAGCACTCCCTTGAGCGCACAGGGATTTCGATCGGAATAGATTCCACAGGGGTCCACCTCTGCTGGCATCAGAAGAGTGATACTGAGCCATGGCAGTTGCCACTGCTGCAGCTACGACAGCATTCAGGGCTACAGTATCGATGACCGGAGGCGGAGGAGGTGGTGGAGGTGCAGGATTATTCCTATTCCTGGGAGACTTGCGAGGAGGCATCCTTCAGCTGAAAGTTTAAAAAGATAAGAAAGATGGTAAGAATCAATTTGTAAGCAACGCGAGAGTGACACATGGACTAACTAAACATAGTCCAACAGTTGAAGGGGTGCTTGAAACCACAACAAGCATTATTAGAAAGCACAAGTGTATAGATTTTTCCTCAGATAGATAGATCTCAAAAATTTACTGGTATTACTGATGTAATAAGTTCAGGGAAAATCGACCTAGCAGTAGGTCATACATCATACCATATAGAAAAGTTTGACAGTCCTTAGATTTCAAATTTGAGTACGGAAAGTTAGAAATATTTTACACACAAGTGCTACTTGGAGCACAGATGTTAAAGGCTATTCTTTAATTACAAGACGGAGATGTACTAGACATTAACCAACGGCGATGGGAAAATCCCGGGCGAGTACTGCGGTCGGACACTTGACGAGACACCTCTTTGAATGGGTCGATCCTAAGTCCTCTGACAAGCTCGAAGTTCCAATATTTCAGCTCGTGAGGCAGCCAACTGCTACAGCAGGGTTTTATTTGTCCTCCGGGTCCGTTCCATGTCTTCTTCAAGACGGCGGATGCTGACTGTGTTGACACCTGAGTCGGCATCAATCTCTATGACCCGGTCGACGGCTGTTCTACCTTGCTCGACAATACGAGCTATTCTGCGGATAATGACAGGCAGAGCTCGGTCAGCAGAGCCACCATCGCTGACGTCGTAAAAGGTTCGGTCCCCAAAGTATGGTAAGGGTTGTCCCTGATCATTACTTCAGCGGTTCAGGTTGTTTGCCCACATGGGTGTAGGACCTGGAAAACGCTGGTCGAGGGTTGTTGTTCGGGGCTTGACCTACAATCGGTAGGTTGTTGACTTCAGGCTCGGAGTCGGACCCATCTGAAAAGACTTCTGCGAGGTGATCATCCAAAGGGATTGGATGATCAACTTCGGGCTCTTCATCGATCCACCCGGCATCGCCTTCATTGGGAAAGTACGGGTCGCCATGATGGATATCTAGCCATCAAGATCTATGCGAGAATAGAGGTATAAGAATATAGTATACGTGTAACTAGTAGCGCAAAATACTCCTATAGTATTTTAAGTTTAAATTCTTTTGATCTTCTTGTGGTATTGTTGGTAAGTTTTTAGACTTGCTAACCTATCACAACCATTCTAAGGCATGTGCTAATCACTCCTAGGATCAGCATAGTTGATCAGGCTATGCCATTTCCAGGACTGACCATACATCCCCGAGCTTACTTGTGATATTTAACAATCGTAATACTTTTGTTCTTGTCATTGCGACACTTATTTTAGTATGAATGCAGACTAGTATACTTAGTTAAATATTTTATTATTTTAAGTATAGACTCTTGGTCAGAGTTTAGTCCCTAATGGGTTTATAGTTTAGTATATCTTTTATGGGTTGATATACTCAATTCACTATAAACAATGCTCTGATACCAATCTGTCACACCCCAAAACCAAGAACGGCGGAAATGTTCTGGGGCGGAGGACGTCATGTAAGGTAATCACAACACAGTAAATGTAAATAGGCAAACAACATCATCCATTGCATTAAATATATAAATTTAATACATGCGTGTTCTGTACAGTTTTAGACACCAAAAATATAACGTAAATCAAAATAATAAGATGATGAGTCTTGAGTACGCTCCATCATCTCAAAAGCTGGCATCGGTACCTGTCTACTGATGACCTGAGAATACAAGTTATTTTGAAAGAGTTTATCAGCATTAAGCTGGTGAGTTCATAAGTATTTTTGTGTCAATGTTCGTTGTCAAAAACGTTTGAACCTGTCTCAATGTATAAGTTTGTAAAAGTTTGAATCTCTCAGAAAATCCCATATTTTCTATAAAAGTAGCCTTCTACCAAGGCTTAACTGTTTTGTAAACTCGTCTGTTGTAAAAGTGTATAATTACCCAAGTGTAACTATCATTTGTTAAAATATAGTTTGTACATTAATGCTTAAGTGAGATTATCACCAAATTATGTAATGGGTAAATCATTGTAGTACTGTAGTTTTGTATAATAAGAACTACTGTTGTACTAATTACTACTACCTTAAACCGGATTTATATTAAGGTATAATGTGATAATTGCACCATACTATCAACTGATAACAACGACATAAAGAACGGTCGTAATAACGGAATGACGTTTGGCACCCGCAGACCTGCAGGTCCGGCTGTAGCTAGCAGCAAGGTGTAGGATAGTCAATCCAGTATAGATCTATACGCAAACTCAACGCTCTCCCTCCAAGAGAATTCTGGCTACAACTCGGGCCATGACATTTAAGGCATGCTCCGATACAGTGGATCACATTTGTTATCGTATTCTTGCATGTGTGATGAAATGTTTCTTGTTCTAGTATAGTTGTATATGTTCTCGTAGTATAGTTGTATATATTCCCTTCCTAGTATAGACTCATGAATGAACTGACTCATTGATCTAGCAGTTGTAATAGTATGATTCTGTGTTACTCCGATGGTAACTTGTTAACAGTGTGTTTAGTACGTATGATTATGGAAGTACTTTTATGTCTATATATGTATATTTGATATACAATTAATATGGAAACGACCTTCGGATGGTCACCCAAAATCCTATCAGACCACATCCAAATCGAGGAAAAGGAAACAAGGTGGATAGCCTTCCTAAGCCCTTTAAACATTATTTATACGTCTATACATATATGGGCATGCAATTTGTAATTTAAAAACATAAATAAGTGTTTATAAGACATTTGAAACATAAGTATATTTTATTAAAGAAAGATTAACTTGATGTCAATCTATAAAACAATTTGAAGGCGTAGATTTGATTAAAACAGTTTAAGTATAAGGAACATTTGCTTAAATCACAGTTGCAGTGTAAATTCGAATAGTAAATGGGTTTGGAAAACATTTAGAAGTAAAACAGTTTGATATATAGTTTGAATAGTGATAAAACCACTGATTTCCCTAGTTATTAATCACATGTGATTAGAGCAATCATAAGTGATTGAAACAATAACTATAAGTATTTAACTTGTATTCCCCCCCCCCCCCCCCCTTTGAAAGCATATAAACGCATTTAGAATATTTAACAGGTTGATTAGGGGGTATGAAACTCACTTGATTGATTGAAGAAAGCGAGATGGAAAACCGGGCAGAGTCTCGTCTCAGAAAATGGATTTTTCTCGGGATTCTCGGGAATCTTGGGAGTAAAATCGACCCTCGGGACTTGAGCAAAAAGACCAGAGCTTCGGGTTATAACGGGCACGGAAAACGAGACAAAGTTGTGAGAGAGAGGAGAGAAATGAGCAACATTTTCGGAAAGCCTCGCATCCTATTTATAGGAAGGCTGAACCGCCTCCGAACGCGGGGCGTACGCTCGTACGCAGCGCGTACGCGTACGTCATGCATGACCGAAGCCTCGACTGCCTCGGTTCGGATGGGACGGGTTGCTGGGTACGCGGGTCGGATGGGACGCCGGGTCGGATGGGACGTCGGGTCGGACGGGTCGGACGGGTTAGAACTCTTCGGATAGTGCGACGTGGACGATCCGAGACCCTCGATCTCAGTACGCGGGGCGTACAACGGTACGCAGGGCGTACTTCGGTCAAATCCGATGACTCCTCTTCGGATATTACCGGGAATTTATAATTAAATTCTTATTTATTTTAAATAAACTTCAAAAATTCATATCTCTCTCATACGAACTCCGTTTTTGACGTTCTTTATATCCACGCGAAGGTGAGACCATGATCTACAACTTTCGTTTAGATTCCGTTGGCTAATTCCGAAATTATTTTTATTATCTATTTATTAAAATGACGTGATTAAGGAATTTCTTCAAAATTTCATAACTTCCTCATCCGAAGTCAGATTTGGACGTTCTTTCTATGTACGCAAACCTTGATATGATTCCTACTACTTTATTTAATCCGAATAAGATTTTAGGAAGGTTACATTTTGACCTAAATTTGATCGGTTTTACATTACATTGACTCGAAATATCGGGTTGTCACAGACGCTTTATGATGAGAAACGTCAAAGAAGATCCTATCGACCACTTTGTCGTAATGAGCAGTCGCATAGATCTGCGACAGGAATTCCATGGGCACTGATTCCACCCTTGATAGTGCAGGAGCAATTGGCGAATACTTCAAGCACTCGATGATGGAAAACATGTAGGAATCATAGACATGAGGGGTTAGATCGATAATGAGGCATTGTTGAGGGCGAATAGGAAGAATGTGGGAAGTGGCGTGAACGGAGGATGAATCTGCCATTGTTGAAGAGAGTGAAGAAGATGATGAACAGTTAGGGTTCAGGGAATTCTTGCGCTCTGGGATTCTTGATTGCAGTAAAGAGGTAAAGGGTAGATGATGTCGCCTTTTATACTGGGGTTTAAGGAGAGAGAAAAATCTTCCCAAATCTTCTATCGAAATATGAAGGGTTTTTCCGGAATTTGACTGATGCGTGACAGTTAGGGAAACCGATGATCACGCATGAGAGAGAGTGTCAGATTCCTTAGAACACGCCTCCCATCAAGAGCCGGTTGGATAGAAACCGTTTCAGATTCACACGCGCCCTTTCAGTGCTTTTTAGAGAAGAACCGTTTCAAATTCGCACACGCGTCTGCGACGTCATTTGGAGATTGGACATTTCAAATTCGCACGCGTTCCCTTTTTACCGCCGTTTGAAATCAAATCAATTAGACTCCCGCCTGAGTCAGCAACCCTTCATCTTTTCCCTGTAACGGCATCTTTTGAATAATACGCCCACGTGGATGAAAATTGACCATAGCTTATAATTAACCACCAATCCAATGAAAAAGCATGTAATTATTAGAACCAGAATTTTGGAAAATCAAAGATTTTCGTGCTAAGAGTATAAAAGAAAAGAAATAAAACAATCCTTTTTAGGAAAAAGTGTGATGTCAATAAAGACATGAAACAAATGATCCCGGGCACGAATCTCATCCTTCAAAGTCAAGAAAGACCTTAAAGTGTTAATGTGGTTTCCCGTTGAATAACGATCAAACACCTATTAAGAAGTGTTGAAAGGCATCTTTTAATTAAGCTTTTTAGGGTGGCTTTTGCTTTGATTCAACAGTCCTAATCTTGAAATAAGATAGAAAGTGAACAAAGTACTTGTGAGACCGGTGTAGTCCGTTGAACAAGTAGGTTTGAAATAATTTGAAAGTGGCTGGGAAATATAAAATCTCAACAAAAAAATTAAAAACTGGATCCCAAGGGAAGAAATGTTATGGTTTTTAACGATTTCATAGGAATCACACAAAAGAAAAATTTGAGACTTTATGAAGATACGTCCGTCAAGACATTAGTGAAAACTAGAGCAAATTAATTGTTCACCGTCAATTCAGATTGGGTATTGAATTTTGGGTTTCACTCAACTCATAGTGGCACGAAACTAAGATCATAAACGCGGTTTTTGAGTAACCATAAACCTCAGTGGTAATTTCTGAGAGTCTCAAGGGTTACGTTTGTGAAACGAATTTAATGGAGAAATGCAATAGAGATGGTGTAAGAAATTAAAGTACCTCTGCTATAAAAAAAATAGGACCAAGCAGAAAACTCTTATCTCATGTGAGAAGAGAGTTAGGTAGCTCACGATTAGAATAAATGAGATAGCCTAATTGGGAAGACAAGGTGTGTGTATACCAAGTCATTAAGGCTATTATTCAGAATCTGATGAGGCTTTGGGCACATACAGCAGCATGCTTCTAGGGACACTTAACTAATTCGAAAATTTCCCCATAAACAAACACACAAACAAAATTAAAGTCAAAAAGTAAATAAAGAACAAAATATTTTTGGAGTTTATGATATTAGAAGAAAAGAAATATTTTTGGAATTTATATATATATATATATATATATATATATATATATATATATATATATATATATATATATATATATATATATATAAATAAGACTGAGAAAGAAAATAAAATAAAAAAAAAAAAACTTTGGAACCGAACCCGAGCGTTCGGTTGATTTCGATTTTGAAAAATTTTGAAAAACCGAACCCGAGCGTTCGGTTGGTTTCGGTTTTGAAAAATTTTGAAAAACCGAACCCGAGCGTTCGGCTGGTTTCGGTTTTGAATATTTTTGAAAAACCGAACCCGAGCGTTCATTTGATTTCGGTTTTGAAAAATTTTGAAAAACCGAACCCGAGCGTTCGGCTGGTTTCGGTTCTGAAAAATTTTGGAAAACCGAACCCGAGCGTTCATATGGTTTCGGTTTTGAAAAATTTTGAAAAACCGAACCCGAGCGTTCGGTTGGTTTCGGTTACCGAAGAAATTAGATTTTCAAAAAGGAAATACTTTTGACAATAAAATAAATAATTTTAAAACAATTGTACATGAAATTTACAACCAAGAAAACTAGCTTTAGTTGATGAGCGAGAGGCAGATGATCCAACCGAACCCGAACATTCGGTCTATTTCGCTTCTTATGTTTGTGACTGAGAGGTAGTTTGTGGTACTGACTCTGATTCCATCATTCCTAGCCCTTGTAGAATTCTGTTGAACGACGCTTCAGGAAGGGCTTTGGTGAAGACATCAGCCAGTTGATCAGTGGTTCTAACAAAGTGAATTTCAACGTTTCCATCTTCCACATGATCTTTAATGAAGTGATACCTCAGTGCTATGTGCTTAGTCTTGGAGTGTTGCACTGGGTTATGACAAATCCTAATTGCACTTTCAGAGTCGCAATATAGTGGGATCTTTTTCATATTAAGTCCATAGTCTCTGAGTTGACTCTGGATCCAAATCACTTGAGAAGTACAGGATGCAGCTGCAATGTATTCTGCTTCAGCTGTAGACAAAGATACACACGTTTGTTTCTTTGATTGCCAGCTAACCAACTTCCCGCAAGGAATTGGCAGCCGCCTGTGGTGCTTTTCCTGTCTAGTCCACAACCTCCATGGTCTGCATCTGAGTAGGCCTGAACGAAGAAGCCCGAGTTGGATGGATACCATAGACCTAAAGAGGTAGTTTGCTTGAGATATCGTAGAATGTTCTTCACTGCAAGCATGTGAGGTTCGCGTGGGTTCGCCTGAAATCTAGCACAGTAACAAACAGAGAACATTATGTCATGCCTGCTAGCAGTAAGATACATCAGAGAACCGATCATCTGGCGATAAAGTGTAATATCAATTGCCGGTTTATCCAAGGATGGAGTGAGCTTGGTGTCGAACGCCATTGGAACTTTGACCTTTGAATCTCCCATCATGCCAAATTTTGCAAGGAGAGTCTTCGTGTAAGCTTCCTGATTGATAAAGATGCCTTCAGGTCCCTATCTAATATTTAAACCAAGGAAAAAGTTAATTGGACCCATTGAGCTCATTTCAAATTTAGTCTCCATCAGCTTTCTGAATTCAGCTGTTAAGCTGGGATTCGTAGAGCCAAAGATGATATCATCGACGTAAATTTGAACAATCATAAGGTGGTTACCTTCCTTCTTACGAAAGAAGGTTGGGTCAACCGAACCTTGTTTGAATTTCGACATCTTTAAAAACTTTGTCAGCGTTTCATACCAGGCTCTCGGAGCTTGTTTCAGTCTATACACGGCTTTGTCCAAAATATAACAATGATTAGGATACCTTTCATTTACGAATCCAGGAGGTTGCTCCACGTGCACTGTTTCTTCAAGTTCACCATTGAGAAATGCACACTTAACGTCCATTTGGTAGACTTCAAAGTTTTTGTGTGCAGCATAGGCAAGAAAGATTCTAACGGATTCCAGCCTAGCAACAGGAGCGAAAGTCTCTTCATAGTCAATTCCTTCCTCCTGACAGTATCCTTTCACAACCAGACGAGCTTTGTTTCGTATCACGTTCCCTTCTTTGTCCATTTTGTTCCGGAAGACCCATTTGAGACCAACAACTGAGGCATCTGGAGGAGTTGGAATTAGTCGCCAAACTTTGTTCCTTTCGAATTCATTCAATTCGTCTTGCATAGCTTGAACCCAATCGGAGTGATCAAGAGCAGTGTTAACTGTCTTTGGTTCAACTTTTGAGACGAAGGAGTTAAACATACAAAATTCTACTTTTGAGAACAATGAAGTTTGTTTTGCTTTGAGTTGTGATCGGGTCAGAACCTTTTCAGATACATTCCCAACAACTTGAGAGACAGGATGATCTCTGGTCCATTTGGTGAGAGGAGGGTAGTTTGGATCAAAGGATGGGTCCAATTCAGCGTTTATCATCTCTTCTGGTTCGGATGGACTTTCATCGTCATAAAGCATATCGGCATGCTCCCCCTCGACAGATAAGCTTTCAGGAATGTCTTGAGTGTCTTGTGCTACAGAATTTTCTGCTGGTGCTGAGCTTTCGGTTGTTGATGCACCTTCGGGTGATGAGGCACTTTCGGTTGGTGTGGTACTTTTGGTTGATAAAGTGCGTTCGGGAGCAGCTTGAGAACTGTTCTCCCCCTCAACATGTGAGCTCGGCTGTGATAATGATGGCGGATCCTCCCCCTCGACTGAAGCATTGTGTTGTGGAGGGTCGTCAGAACTTGATCTTCCTTCATTCATTCTCTTTGCAGCATCATCGATAAGTTGCTTCAGATGATCTACCTTGTTGTCAGCTGCGTTGGCTTCTGAGAGAGTTGCCTTCTCTGGTTCATCAAATAACTCGACGAACTTCTCAAAGAGGTTTGCGATTGAGGCTGTGACTTGGCCAGTTTGGGGAAAGATTTCTCCAGCTGTGTCTTCGTTGGCCTTTAGCTTTTTGACATAGCTATCATCAAAAGTCACATAATAAGTTTCTTCTATTTTTCTCGAGCGCTTGTTTAATACCCTGTACGCTTTAGAAGTTAGAGAATAGCCCAGAAATATCCCCTCGTCGGCTTTGACATCAAACTTGTTGCGGTTTTCTTTAGAATTGAAGATGAAACACCGTGAACCGAACACATGGAAAAACTTGACATTTGGCTTCCTGTTGTTGATGATCTCATAAGGAGTGAGAGTGAAGCGTTTATTCAGATATGACCTGTTCTGTGTAAAACAAGCAGCAGAAATAGCATCAGCCCAAAAATATAAAGGTTAGGAAGCGAAACTTAGCATAGTTCGGGCCGCTTCACACAAAGATCGGTTTCGTCTTTCAACAATTCCGTTTTGTTAAGGACTGTAGGGAGCCGAGAAGTTATGACTGGTTCCCTTTTCGGCCAAGAATTCTTCAAATTCTTTATTTTTGAATTCTAGCCCATTATCGCTCCTGATGTTGCGAACGACTTTCTTCAGCTGTACTTCAACCTGCTTAATGAACGTCTTCAGTTTGAGAGTCGCTTCAGATTTTTGCTTCAGAAAGAACACCCATGTAAAACGCGAAAAGTCATCAACAATAACAAGAATGTACTTGCTACCACCGATACTTTCGATAGATGATGCACCACACAGATCAATATGAAGTAATTCTAGTGGTTCAACAACTTTAGTGTTTATTATAGATGGATGACTTTGACGACTCTGCTTCCCCATTTCACATGCAGCACACAAATGTTCTTTATCGTACTTGAGCAATAGAAGACCTCTAACATGACCTCCAGTGACAAGTTTATTGATGTCTTTAAAGTTGAGATGAGAGAGTCTTCGGTGCCACAACCAGCTTTCGTCAGATTGTGCTTTGGATAACAGGCAGATAGCTGGGTTCCCTTTCATAGGTTTGAGGTTCAGGGGAAACATTTCACCTTTACGCTCCGATTTGAGAATAACTCTTTTCGTCTTCTTCTCAATTATTTCAGAACCCTCATCATCGAATGAAACTTTGAGACCGGTACCTCCAACTAGCTGAGATACACTGATGAGGTTATATTGTAGTCCTTCCACGTATGCAACCTTTCTAATCATGAAATCACCGTTTGTAATCATTCCATAGCCTTTTATGGTGCCGAAGGAGTTGTTCCCGAATTTGACATTTCCACCATTTGAAAGAGATCTGTATTCCCTTAGCTCTACCTTCCTTCCTGTCATGTGACGCGAGCAGCCACTGTCAATGTACCATTCTTCGTCAAACTGCTCGTCACTGATAACCTGCAAAAATCAAGCAGATTTAGGAACCCAAAGTTTCTTGGGTCCTCGTGAGCCTTTCACAAGAATAGGAATAGTAAGAGAGATGTCAACAAGATATGTTCTTTTTATTAGTGTTGTTTCATCTTTCCTTTTGATAGTGAATACTTTAATTTTATTGGGATTCGTTGCTTTTGGTTTGGACTCTGGTTTAACTGATGAAACTTTTGATTTTCCTTTCGCTTTAGTTGATGATTGAGGTTTTTGAGAATGAACAGAATGAAATTTAGAACGAGGTGGAGAGGAATTAGAAGAGTTTGAAGAATTAGAAGAGTTAGAATGAGAGAACTTAGACTGAGATGGTTGCTTGACTTGAGATTCTAGGTGACCTTTTTGCTTTTGATCATTAATGGGACCGAACCTAGAATTTTGATCTCTTTTGTTCTCTGAACCGAACCTTTGCTTTCGGTTGATGTTGTTTTCTGAACCGAACCCCTGCTTTCGGTTGTTGTTGCTCTCTTGTGATTCAACAGGACTTTTCTCTGACTTTAAGTTCCTGTCATGATGTGAGAAATAGGCATTTTGAGATTGCCAAAACTGTTTTCTTTCAGAGAGATTCTTCTTGTATCTCTAATTCCTTTGTTGTTTTTGATTTCTCATCTGCTTCGGTTGATGATGGATATTGGCTTTTGGTTTCGGTTTCCCTTTAGCTGGTTCACTCTGAACTAATGATGTTTCGCTTAAAGGAGTGACTTCTTTTGCAGGAATTCCTTTTTCTTGAGAAATATCTTTTGTACCACTAGTACTTGGCACATCGAAGCTGTCAGGCTTATTTAAAGGTTCTGGCACATATCTGCCTTTGCTTTTCCATGAAGTTCTTTCAGACAGACCTACCGTTTCATCAGCATTGTCGATGGGAGCTGACCAGAAGAACTCATTGCAGCCGTCGGCATTGTCTTCGTTTACAATGGCTGTGAGTTCAGCAGTCTGATGTTCGGTTACGCCTGTGACCTTATACACCTGATTTGGAGTGGTCCTAACTTTTTGATATACTACTGCCTTTTCTGCAAGGATCGGGGATTTTTGTTGGGACAAACGAGCAAACTCCACTGAATTCTCTGAGATGAGATTCTTGTGGTTTTCGGGTTCGCTCTTAACAAATTCTGAACAATCAACTGTGTCCTCTACAGAAATTTCACTCATATTGTCGTCCTCATTAAGCTCAGATGCATTTTCAACATCAATTTTATTTTCTGAGCTCAAGTTGGAATTTAATGAGTCAAATTTTTGTATGGTTTCGGTCCTCAGTTTCATTTTATCATTTTCATCCAAAAGGTTTTTAAGCATGTCCTTATGGTCCTTGGACTTTATGAAAGATTCGATTTTGTCTAGTCCATACATGTATGTCGGATTAACTTCTTCAGACGAAATAACACTTTCACAATTATACGCTTCAGCATCAATTTCATCCTCCTTAAACTCAAGGAAGGGTAAAATCATGCGATGAATCTTTTGTCCTATTTCACAGTCCAAATGAAGCTGAGTGATATTAGTATAAAGACGTTTAGCAATCAAACAAAAAACATTTCTCTGTTTTAAAAGCTTTAAATTGTCTCTTTGCAAATAAATGTTTTCATCTTTTATTTTGATTAACTCCGACTCCTTCAATTCAATCCACATCCTCCGTTCCTCACTCTTTGAAGATACCCTGCTTATTTCGTCAGTTAGGTTAGAATTGGTGACTCGAGTTTGAGTTAAACTACTGTCTAGATGAGAGATTCTTGAATTAACACTTTTTAATTCTTTTTCGTATGAGCATTGTGGGACTTTGAATGAAACAAAAACAGATTGTACCTTCTTGATCAGTTCATCAAGTTCATTGAATTGCACGCTGAGCGGTTTTGCTGTGAAGCACAAGTCCTCTCGCTCCTTTGCGTCTTCATTCCCACCATCTGTGTTGTATCCCCTCATCTGAGACACGTCCGACACCATCAAACATTTTCCACCGCTGCCTTCTTCTTTCACCACATAAGCCTTTCCATGAGAAGGCTTCCTTACTTCATCATCCTCAGAGTCGGTTGACCAGGCCTCCATGCCACCGAACTCATCATTCGCTACCGAACCCTGCACAATTAAAGCATTCATAGAAGGGTTAGCAGTAGATTTATTCTTCCTGATCTCATCTAGCTTTCTCTGCAACAAAGCTTCTTCATCTTTTTCTTCATCCTTTTCTACCATTTTCTTGAGGACACAATCTTTCGCATAGTGGTTCTTTCCTCCACAGTAATAGCAGCTTACTCCCGAATCTCCTTCAGCTTTCGGTTCTTTCTTTGATTCTTCTGCCTTCGGTTCATCTTTGACCTTTTCAGAACTATAACTTCCCTGCCAATTTCTATTTTTATTTGTGGGAAATCTTTTCTTGATGAACCTCTTGGGGTTTGACACCATCATAGCATAGTCTTCCGAAGTGAGGTCATAGTCCTCCAAGTTGAGGTCTTCTTCTTCCATCACCGCTTTGCTTTTGGACAAAAGGGCCAACGAACCCAAGCTAGAGACCACATTTTTCTCCTGTAACACGATCTTTTCTTGAGATTTCAAGATGCCCACCAGTTTCTCCAAAGAGTAGGATTCGAATTGCTCATGTGCTTTAACTGTGGACACTACAGCTCTCTACTCAGATCTGAGGCCGTTCAAAAACGCAACCTTCTGCTCAATTAGCTTCCTTTCAATGTCATGTTTAATCATCTTGCTAAGAAGATGATTGAAGCGATCGAACGTTTGAGTCACGGTTTCTTCGGCTCCCTGCTTGAATTCACCAAACTCAGACAAGAGTAAGATTTGAATGGAGTGTTCAAGATCTTCGTCCGTGGAATACAATTCTCGTAGCCTGTCCCATATTTCTTTTGCAGTTGTACATGAACTCACCAGCCTGAAAGTATCAGATTGAAGAGCGAATCTGATTAATCTCAATGCTTTGATATTGCACTGAAATTTATCTTTTTCGTCTTGAGCAATATCTTTAACATCTTTCAAAAGATCATTATACTCCTTTTGAGTTTTGATAATCCATGAAGTTGCTGAATGAGCGAATGGTCCAGACACAATTGCTTCCCAGATGAGGTATCCATTGTCCTCAGATCCTATAACATAGTCTTCAAAGTGATGTGCCCAGACTTCATAATCATGGGTGTAGAGGATGGGAATCTTCGTTGTTGATCCAATGTTGTTCGAAATATTAATGGGATTGGATTGCGACTCGTCCATGCTTGATCGAATAACCTGTTAAAAGATCAGACTTGTAATGTATTAAATTAGGGCAAAACAATAAATATCGAGTTACGTCAATTATGGGATGACGGCTCAATAAATATCAGTAAATGCGAAATAACCCTAATCGAAACCTTTTTCACAGAAAAGAAGTGTATGAATTACACAGCCTCCGGCTCTGATACCAATTGATGAGTTAAACAACTAACTTGAAGATCGATTAGATCTTATAACAAGTAAAATAATAAATACGAAAACTGTAAACAACTCAAGTATGGATCGAAGAATGTCGAATGATTAATCAACAATCCTCAGCAGAGCTCGATAAAGAACTTCTACTGTAGAGGATTTAGGGTTTACAAGAACGATGAAGAAATAATCTGTGATCTGTCGTAATCGCTATCAATCGTTAACCTAATATGCATGCAAGCATATATATTTATATTAAACCCTATCAGCTCACGGTTGGACAGGCCCAAACCGGAGTAACAAAACTTGGACTATTAACCGAGCCCAATGGACGCAATACATCAAAAGCTACGCTACCCAACATATGCCATTTCAGATAAGGGATCATATAATCCTTTGTTCTTAGATATCAGCTGGACAAACACATGGAACATAGTCTGGCTTATTGTCCAGCAGTTTGTTTCCCGATTTCTGATTTGTTTGACAAGGAACTTAATTGAACACATCATATGCTTGTTCTACTACTTGTTAAATTACACACAAACGCATGTTTTATAACATCGAGTTACCAATGCGGTTTCATACGTTCAATGCATAACTAACTCATAGTTAACAAGTAATGTCTCTAGGTTTGAAGACTTATATGATATTACCTCCTCGCGATCACTCGAGATAAATTCCATGAAGTGATACCAGCGAGCGTGGGTTGAATCTAATACTCAGAACTTATGAGCACTCATGAGTGTTGAGGCCATGTCCAACATCTTAGACCTTTACAACCAACTCATGACATTCTTACTTCATATCTACTTCCAACATATGACTGACTGTGGATAATTTGAATAATATGTAAAACAACATAAATATTCTGGAAGTCAAAACATGCAAAAGAAATAATAGTAAACGATTGACAAAAGATAGTAACACTTTACTCATAAATAAATACAACTTTTATTCATCATCAAATGTCAATTATATTTTACAAATTTCAATACTATCTAACTACTAAAACTAATATCATCCTTCAGCCCTATGCTCCTAGCATGCTGGAGATGCTTAACCCTACCCAGTCCCTTCGTGAGGGGATCTGCTGGGTTCTCATCCGATGATACCCTCTTTTCCATGAGGAGTCCTTCTTCAATACGATGTCTGATGAAATGATATTTTCTGTCAATCTGTCTGGATCTCCCATGATCCCTTGGTTCCTTTGCTAAGGCAACTGCACTTTCACTATCACAGAAAATCTCTGTAGGCTCCGATATAGCTGGTACAACTCCAAGGTCTCCAATGAAGTTCTTTAGCCACATAGCCTCTTTTGCCGCTTCGCTTGCCGCTATATACTCTGATTCGCAAGTTGAATCAGCCACTGTCTCCTGTTTGGAACTTTTCCAAGAGATTGCTCCTCCGATTAAGGTAAAGACCCGGCCCGACTAAGAGCGGAAATTATCCCTATCAGTCTGGAAGCTAGCATCACTATACCCTACAACTCTCAAGTCATCACTCCCACCGAGGGTAAGGACCCAGTCCTTAGTCCTTCGCAGGTACTTGAGAATGTTCTTTACCGCTATCCAGTGAGCCATTCCGGGATTCCCCTGATACCTGCTAACCATGCTTAAAGCAAAGGCTACATCAGGACGAGTACAGGTCATAGCATACATGATCGAGCCTACTGCCGAAGCATAAGGTATCCGACTCATTTCTGCTATCTCAACCTCAGTACTCGGGCTCTGAGTCTTACTCAGTCTAGTGTTACTCTGGATGGGTAACTCTCATTTCTTGGAATCTTGCATGCTGAATCTCTTCAACACCTTGTCCAAGTATGTACTCTGACTAAGTCCAATTAGTCTTTTACTCCGGTTTCTCAAGATCCTTATCCCTAGATTATAGGCAGCTTCTCCTAGGTCCTTCATAGCAAAACACTTCCCAAGCCAAGACTTAACTTCCTATAGAGTTGGGATGTCATTTCCTATGAGTAGTATGTCATCCACATACAGTACCAAAAAGCTAACTATACTCCCACTAGCCTTGACATATACACAAGATTCATCTTCACTCCTAGAAAATCCAAACTCTTTGACTTTCTCATCAAAGCAAAGATTCCATCTGCGAGGTGCTTGCTTTAATCCATAGATGGATTTCTCAAGCTTACACACTCTATTAGGGTACTCTGTGCTGACAAAACCCTCTGGCTGATTCATGTAAACATCCTCAGCCAACTTTCCATTAAGGAAAGCGGTTTTGACATCCATTTGCCATATTTCATAGTCATGAAATGCAGCTATGGCTAACAATACCCTAATAGACTTAATCTTGGCTACTGGAGAAAATGTCTCATCATAATCCACTCCAGGAGTTTGAGAGAAGCCCTTTGCTACCAGTCGAGCCTTATAAGTGTGTACATTACCATCCATGTCGGTCTTCTTCTTGAAGATCCATTTGCACCCTACAGTCTTACGACCTGGAACATTGTCAACCAAGTTCCAAACTTGATTTTCATACATGGATTGTATCTCGCTTTCCATTGCCTCTTTCCATTTAGCAGACTCAGGGCCTGCCATGGCTTCCGCATAGTTGTTAGGTTCATCTAGACCTACTAGTGTCTCATCACTAATAAGTGTCTCACCTTCCGCAGTAATATGGAAACCATAGTAATGCTCAGGCTCATTCCTAACCCTTGTGGAACGCCTCAGAGGTACAACTGGAGGTATAATTGGATCAACATGAGGTTCCTCCTCAAGTTGACTGCTAGGGTTTGAGGTTCCTTCACCACTTGACTCTCGAAGTTCTTCAAGGTCAATGTGCCTCCCACTGTCTCCTTGGCTTAAAAACTCTCTCTCTCTCTCTCTCGAAAGACAGCCCTCCTTGGTACAAAGACCACATTCTCACTAGGTCTGTAGAAGAGGTAACCAAAGGATTTTTGTGGGTAGCCGATGAAAATACACTTCTCGCTTCGAGGTTCGAGCTTGTCATGAGTCTCGTGTCTCACGGAAGCCTCGCAACCCCAAACCTTGATGTGGGCTAGACTAGGAACTTTTCCAGTCCACATCTCGTGAGGTGTTTTGGCAACCTTCTATGTAGGGACCAGATTAAGGATATGGGTGGCAGTCTCTAAGGCATACCCCCAAAATGAGATTGGTAGCGTAGCTCGACTCATCATGGAACGAACCATGTCCAACAAGGTTCGATTGCGCCTCTCAGCTACACCATTCAACTGTGGTGTCCTGGGAGCTGTCAATTGTGAGACAATCCTACATTCCCTTAGATAATCAAGGAACTCGGTACTAAGATACTCACCACCATGATCGGATCAAAGCATCTTAATGTTCCTACCCAATTGATTCTCGACTTCCTGTTTAAACTCTTTAAACCTTTCAAAAGTCTCTGACTTATGCTTGATTAAGTAGACATATCCATATCTACTATAATCATCCGTAAAAGTCACATAATAACGATTAGCATCCCTTGTGGCATGTTTGAAGGGTCCACACACATCCGTGTGTACAAGATCCAACAAACCTTCACCCCTCTCACATGAACCAGTGAAGGGTGACTTTGTCATTTTTCCAAGTAAGCATGATTCGCAACTATCATCTGATTTTAGGTCAAATGACTCCAAGACTCCATCCTTTTGGAGTTGGCCTATGCGTTTCTTGCTTATATGTCCAAGACAACAATGCCATAATGATGCTTTATCCAAGTTATTACCATTAGTAGAATCAATACACATTACATTATTTCCTAAGTTAAATACAA
Source organism: Lactuca sativa (assembly GCF_002870075.4). Taxonomy (NCBI): domain Eukaryota; kingdom Viridiplantae; phylum Streptophyta; class Magnoliopsida; order Asterales; family Asteraceae; genus Lactuca; species Lactuca sativa. The sequence continues at coordinate 247,795,535 of NC_056623.2, read as the reverse complement.
CAGACACAGCTTCATACACACCATCACAAGGTAATGCTTTAAAATAAAACACATTATTAAAGAAAGCATTTATTCCACCAATTTCATTATCAAAAGAAAAGGTAAAACCTTGTTTATACAAAGCATGAAAGGAAATAACATTTCTTGCCATATCTGGCGAATAACAACATTTATTCAAATCTAAAGTAAATCCACTACTAAGCAACAAAGTATAAACTCCAATCTTGGTGACAGGTGAAACTTTCCTATTCGCCATGATCAAGTTTATCTTTCCATGCTCCACATTCTCACTTCTTCTTAGTCCCTGTATTTCAGAACAAATATGAATACTGCAACCGGTATCAAGGACCCAAGAGTTAGAATAGAGTGAATTATTAGATGAGATAGTGTAAATACCTGCATGGTTGGGTTTAACTTTCTCATCCTTCAAATCTTGCTGGTACTTTAGACAGTTACGCTTCCATTGCGCCTTTTCGTGGTAGTAAAAGCATTCAGCCTCTTTGGGATTAGAAGAAGGTGTAACGAAACCTTTCTTGGTTCCGCTAGAAGAGGAGTCATCAAGAGTCTTACCCTTGGTACCCTTCGAAGGGTTCTTTCTCTTCTTCCCTCTACCTTTCCCGATTGCCAGGATAGGTGTTGAGTTTGGAGTAGTAGCAGGAGTGGTCACAACCGACTTACCTTTAAGACCTGATTCTGCGGTCTTTAGGAGTCCCTGAAGTTTGCTAAGTGTAACTTACTCCTTATTCATGTGGTATGTCATGCGGAATTGATCATAACACAAAGGTAAGGAATGCAAAATAATATCTATTGCTAACTCCTCAGGGAAGTTCACATTCAACTTCATCAATTGATCCACATACCTTTGCATTTTCTGCATGTGGCTTGTGATGGGTTCGCCATCTTTCATTCGGGTTGTGATCATAGAGGAGATGATTTCATATCGCTCTTGACGAGCACTCTGATGGTAGCGGTCCATCAAATCCTGGTGCATCTCAAAAGGATAGTAGTCCTCATAGGACTTTGGGAGTTCGGTTGTCATGCTGGCCATCATGATGCATGCCACTTTGGTAGCGTCTCTTTCATGTGCCTCATATTCAACAAACTCCTCAAGAATAGCATTTGGCTCAGGCACCTTGAGCTCCTTGTCAAGAACATATTCCTTGTTCTCGTAACGAGTGACCATCCTGATGTTTCTGATCCAATCAGTAAAGTTGGATCCATCAAAGATGACTCTCCCACAGAGATTCATGAGAGAGAATGAGCCAGGAGTAGCATTGTTGGAAGACATCTGAAAAGGAAGGAAAAAGGTTTAGTTTAGATATAGGGATAGTCCTTAATAAAACACCCAAATGTAATATTAAGGCTAGGATCCAATCACAATATATTATAACCTAGAAGAGGGATGCCGTAATCCAAGTTATAACATATTTGAAAGGTAGGTGAATGACGATTCACCAATTTCCACCATGAAAACGAAATATAAATAATTAGGTTTTATTTGGCTTTTAGAAATTCCTAGATTCTTTGACATTCATTGAACTTTTCAATGGCATGTTTCAATCTCGAGTGTACAATTCATGTTTTGTGACTGGGATACCGAGGATCACAAAACAAGGTGTGAAGTAACCATGCAAATTACTTGGTACCCTTAATGTTTTTCACTTAATCGTTGTGCCGGTAAACCACACGCGCTCCTTCCGACCTCATGAAAAACCTTAAGTCACCCTTTGCCTTCCTTGTTAAGGCCAAGTTAGTGTGCCGGTAAACCACACACGCTCCACCAACGACTTAAGCAAGGTGCAAAGTGTAATTTCATGGATTAGCACCTTATTCACATTTTCCTAAAGTAACTAAGATTGGTAATTTATAAAACATTTATTTACTTTATAATAATCATTATACTTTTAATGAGAATTTATAAGTCCTTGTCTTACCCGTTCGGCTAACGACTCTCCACCGGTCAAGCAAGCGGTGGGTGAGAGTGGACACCCATTAAGTTGCCATTTTATAGGCAACAACCTTATACCCACCTTATAGACCGGCTTCATGAATGAGGCGTACTAGCGGTAAGACGACTTTGATCTTATATATATATATATATATATATATATATATATATATATATATATATATATATATATATATATATATATATATATATATATATAATTATTAAATCATAATACTATAAGTATAAGGGTAGAATTTTAACTTTTTAAAAAACTAAGGGTTGGAACTAAAGTTTTATCAAGACTTTACTTGTTCCAAAACTTGAGGGCAAGTTTTGTAAACTTTCAAAACTTTTCATTTCTTGTAACTTATGAGTTAATTAGAGTATTTAAAATGAAGACTCTTCATTTTTCTAACTCTTGTGTTCTTTTAATGGTTTTAATTCAAGTGTGACTCTTGGTTATCCATAACTTGAGGACAAGTTATGGACTCCATTAAAACACATTATGATCAAGAATTAAACTACCAAGTAGGTTACAAGTAATTCCTATGATCATCTAAATTCATAAGATCAAGAACATGAATATCCATATCAAAGTTTCAAAACCATATGAACACATATAATCATGAAAAAATGATATTTGCCATTGTAAATGGATTAGAACAAACATTACTCCATCTAAAACAAGTTTTATAACACCAAAATAGTTTAGGGTAATGTTTCTAGTCCATTTCCAGCAGCAAAAGTCGAAAATCTGCATTTTGTGGCTCCTACTCGCCGAGTGCACTAACCTACTCGCCGAGTAGGATGAAGATACACATGAACTTGGCGAGTCCCCCCATGGACTCGGCGAGTTCATCAGGCAGACAGCAAGTTTTTCGACTTGTTTCAACTTTTTAGCACAAATAACAAACAAACAAGCCTAGGCTCTGATACCACTGATGGGTTTTGAGCATTCTAACACTTCCTAAGTGTACATGCAACCCTAATAACCTTGGATCTATGTTTGTCTAATTATCATGCAAAGTTGATTTCCAAGGCTATGATCCTATCTAGCATACATGGGGAACAATTTTAACTTGAATAAAAGATAGAACTACATACCTTGTTGTTGATTTTGATCCTTGAAACCTTGTGAGCCTAGCACCCCAAGTGTGATGCCTCAAATGCTTCACACAACACCAAATGCTATGGAGTAAACTTGGAGAGAAAGTATAACACTCTAAAAATCGGCTCTAGCCCTCTTGTTTCTTGTCTAACCGATTTTGGGAGAACACATGAGCTTTATATAGTGTTGACACATCTAGGGTTACACCATGTAAACCCTAATGTGTCATGACTCTTCATTTCCATGACCCACGGGTTTGTAACTCCCATGGAGCCTCCATGGAGCATCCAATGGGTTCAACCCAACTTGATTATCCATGGAGCCTCTTAGCCCACTATATAAGTTATGGATGATTTACATAATCAACCCATATATTTAATTAGTTATCTTTTGATCACTTAATTAATACCAAGATTAATTCTTGATCAAACTAATTAAATAATATTATTAATATATTAGAACTTATAATATATTAATAAACCACAAGTGTTATTTCTCTTATTTAGTCTATCCAATTGCATGGTGCCATGCAACCCAAATGGACCATGCCGGGTCGGGTCAAGTACATACCAGAAATAGTTATGGACTTAGACACCTTATCCAACACTCATGTGGTACCAATCCACCCTGATCACCCTCTCCTGATCCCGATCCCAAACCGGATCCTGCCCCGAGACGTCTCGTAATCGCCATACTAAAAATATGCTACAAGAATATTAGGCATTCCTCATAATAATCCCGAGAACTAGCTCCCAACAAAACCCTAGGGGTTGTGACTTCCTTGATACGCGTATGGGTCCTATGCTTTCAGTAGTACAGGCCTATACTACCTTCCACACCTACCCATATTTGTATCAAGTATCGCCACAACACCCTAACAATAACATATACATAATAAACACTCCATCCCCACCCCTAAAGGAGCACCACTATCCCATAACCGACCAACCAGTCTCACGCAACCCACCCATCCATGAAAGTTCCACCGACCCTGTAGCATTAGTGTATACTAGCCAAACCTAACGATGGACCCGATAGACTTTTGAATATCCAATTCTACCCTAAGGTCGAATCAAACATTCTCAGGCTATAAGATCTTGATTATGCACAGTCGTGATGCATACACTAAACAACTACAGTAAGGATGTCAATTTCATATAAGAAAAACCCTAGGCTAATAGGCATCATGAAATCAGGCAATTCTATCATGCAATTCCTGAAGATCCCTAGCCTAGTACTAGCATGTTGTTCTAACATATCACATAATCAATTAACTTGTGTGGTATTTTGGGGTCTACTTACTGGCTCTGGGTGATCGTACCCTCTACATCCTCCTTTACTTATTTCAAAAACCTTTTGAAAACCATTTTGAATATCCCTCCTTGATTTGAGACTGGATTCACACGAATGTTCCTCCAATTCACACAAACCAAGGCTTTGATACCAACTTGTAACGACCATAAAATTCGAGCCAAATTAAAACATTTTAATTCATTCAAAACCATTAAGTTCATACATTTGTTTTCAAAATAGTTTAAACATCAGAGAATTTCCCAGAACCATATCACATAAATCATAAAACATGAGGAGCGGTACGATCACGCCTTCGCCTTGCCACGGTCTCCTGAAGTAACTGAAACAATACACTGAAACTATAAGCCCGAAAGCTTAGTGAGTTACCCCCAAATATCAACCACAATACCATACACATCACATATCATATCATAAACCGAACAGCCATGCATATCGAGTCTACAGTGTGACTGGTCCGCCTGCACCAAGCCTTCAGTCCACCCGGTCCACCCTCTCTCCGAGTCTACAGTATGACTGGTCCGCCCCCACCGGGCCTTCAGTCCACCTGGTCCACTCTCTGAGTCTACAGTATGACTGGTCCGCCTGTACCGGGCCTTTAGTCTGTCCGGTCCACTCTCCGAGCCTCGGCACGTCTGGTCCGCCCTCATGGGGCCTTCAGCCTATCCGGACCGCTCGCTGGGCTTTCGGCCTAACCGGTCTGCCCTGGGTATGTTGTCCTACAGCACAAAGCAGGACCCGCCTCAACCCAACTCCAGTCCAACAACCATGTGCACATAAACATATAATCATATAGCAATTCACAACTAATCAACTGATCTAGCAGATCGCATAACATAGCAACATCCTAACCAGGATACCGACCTAACCAGATCTCTAACATAGTATCATCCTATATACCAGGATACCGACCTTAACCAGGCATTTAACATAGCATCATCCTATATACCAGGATACCGACCTTAACTAGGTCTCTAACATAGCATCATCCTATATACCAGGATACCGACCTTAACCAGGTCTCTAACATAGCATCATCCTGTCACAACTAGAAATTTTGTGTCATGTAATCTATACACTCAAGTTAATGTGAATCAAAAACTTCAATCAGATACATCATACAAGTACTACAAATAGTCATCAAACAATTGGAAACCCTAGAAGTTCTTGTTTAGGTCCACTTTGGACTAGGACTTCCTTATTGGACCCAAATGGACCAATAAGCTTCCAATTTGACTATCATGGGCTTAGAACCCTAATTGGGCTCTAATTGGACCCACAATCATTTATTTCAACATTTTGGGCCATTTTGGGCCTAGAATGAAATGAATTAAAAGCTTTGATCCATAATTAACCTAATCTAGCTTAATGAAGCATAAAAATCACAATTTTATTTTAAAAGGCCAATGATCACCCAAACTAACTCTAATATTGGGCCTAGAGGCAAAAAGCCCAAAAATCCTTTCTTCCCTCTCCATTCTCGGCCCAAGCCCAAGGAAAAAGGGAGAGTTGACTTTGGATTGCCACCTCACTTTTATTCATTGGATATCCATGCATGGAACTCATACTTCCAAGCACCTATCTCATCAAAGATCACTTCTCCTTTCTCCCTCCCTCACTCTCGGCCGAAACACACACACACATACACAAATATCTCTCAAACTCTCTCAAGAACACTCAAGAACACATCCTCCCTCTTCACTCAAAAATCTCGAAATTTAGGAAGCTTTCAAGAGGATATTTCCACAAATTCTTCATCTAAGGTAAGATTATGCTTGGATCTATGACTTAGATTCTTTTTGTTATCAAAATCTTTTCCTAATCCATGCAAAAATCGTGATCTTGCATCCTAGAAGCACCTCAAACTCGAGATCTTCAAGGAAAGAGTGCTAAGGCCAAAAATCACCAAGTTTTCTTCCATCTTTTCTTCAAAAACCGAAACCACACCCTAAGGTGAGCTTCATACCCCCTATTTTCTGTTTTTATGAGTTTTGTGGGGGGGATACAAGTGAAAGTGTAGATCTATATGTGTTTTGTATGCCTTGTATGATTTTTATGCTTATATGGGTGTTTTTGTGTGTTTATGATGTTGGATCTAGCCATAAACCCCTAAAAATCGTGATATACTTTATGTTAAAGGATACTAGCATCAAATATATTTCTACATACAAAGTGTTCCAAGAAAAATAGCTAAATGGCTTAATAACATTTTCTTTGGGCTAAAAACTCAATTTTTGGACATAAAATGTTAAAAATATAAAGTTAAAGGGCCCAAATTGAAATATTTCGAAATCTGATGGGTGAGATGAGTCAAAACAGTTTCCATAATGTATTTTCTGAAAATATACTTGTTGGAGGATTAAAAACATAAATTTCAAGCTTAATGGGCTAAAAATGGCATTTTCGGCCCAATAGGGCCCAATATGCGAAATTTTCTGTTTTGGAGGGCTAAAACTGTGTTTTTCTATAAAAACAGTGGGTTACTAGTGTTCCAAGTACTTTTCAAAGATTTAAAATGCTTTTCAAATTTAAAAAGGACCAAAGTTGCAAAAAATTTCCAATTTGGGCCAAAATTGTAAAAACTGCGAAAAAGAGAGGTGATAACCGAGAAAACTGCATTTTCATGGACTCAAACTGTTTTCTATGAAAAATGTGCTGAAAAATATCAATTCCAATAATTTTTGGTGTTAAAATGTCAAGAAAAATGATTTATGGACCAAACCGGAAAGTTATTTAATTAAAGGGTTGAAAAGGTAAATTTACAAACAAAGAGGGGCTGAAAACAGAAAATTTTCAAGGCTAATTCAATACACTCAACTTGATCAAATATTGGCACCGCGACTATCGACGAAATACAATACACAACAATACCAAAAATCGTTGTTAAACGAATTGGTTCGGTCTCGAACCAATAAAAATCCGAAACTACTAACGCGACGATACCTCGATTCACACAAGTAACATTTGGGAATTTAATACACACGTGACAGTGCACAGACATCTACGCACCATCTTTGGGCCCCAAAAGTGTAAAATCTTGTTTGTTGGGCCTAGCTAGCCCAATGACCTGATCTTAAGGCCCGAAGACTTCTACCTTACGAGTTGTTGGGTCTTACATGATCTAACACAGCGTAAAAGGACTTTCAATGGCCTTTATACTATTGGTCCCCAAGGGTCCTTTGGTATTGCTAGTAAAGTCGGTATTTTATGCGAGGCGGGTCAAGGGCCCCTCGTACTCTTTTTTTTTATCCCCAACCGGCTAATGGAGTCATGGAGGTCTTCGTGCCCTCTTTCTCTTCGGATGTGGGATTACTCGAAGTCAGGGCGGTTGGATAACGTGATTAGTACGAACGACGCCTACGGGATCGTTAGTATAGTTATAAACTGGTCGTTTGTGTAACGCGTGTTTATAGCAATTAATCATGCGCAAAAATAATCTGACGTCGCCTGGAATTAATGACTTCACGCGCTGCAATGGTTTTATTTTTAACTTCATGGAATTCAAAGAATTAGGAAAACATCGGGTTTTCCTAGGGTTTTTCAATACATACGATTTCAAGATGTACACAATTTTGATGAACATTTTTTTTACAACTATAGAAACAAACAAGCATACTTATGGATCTTCACAAATGTTTTCAAGAACTCTTTTCAGAAAATATCGGATTTTCTGGTGGTTTTCAAAATGATACAAAACATTGCTTTTCAAATACCGCTTATGAACTCACCAACATTTCACATGTTGACGTTTTTCAAAATACTTGTATTCTCAGGTAACCAGTGAATCAAAGGAAAATGTACTCAGTGATGGCTTGCAGTTTACTTATTAATGAATCGAACAATTTATTTTTGGGAATGTAATGTTTAAACAATGTACTTCATGTAAACTTTATCGGTTGTACTATATTAATGCATGGTGACGAATGTTGTTACGTTTCATATATATTCAATGTTATGGTATTCAATTAAGTCACGACAGCCCTCAGACGTTTCCGCCGTCTGGTTCGGGGGTGTGACAGGTTGGTATCTGAGCTTTGTTTATAGTGAACTAGCATGTCGAGCCACACATTGATATGCAACTATAAACCAAAAAGAGGGACTAATATAACTCTGAACAAAACAAGTAAATAAAACACCCTTGCTTGCATTAGGAATAGGAGCATAACGCCGAACCAAACACAATAATGCTAGTATCTCGGTTAATTCGGGACTGTTCTTAGTGATACCAAGGAGTGAATGTAGCCTGATCAACTACATTCTCTCCAAAGTAAAACTAATACACGTCTTGATGAGATCGGGATAGCTAGGGAACCGAAAACTATACCCTTTATCACTAAAAAGAGAACGTTTGCTTAGTCCGCACAATAGTCATAGCATCCTAGGAATAATGTTAGCATATTTACATACTCGCGCAGACAGCATGGCTGGTTTTCATCACCCTGGAGACCCCTATTTCCCTAATCAGGGAAACAACGGATGGCTAGAGGAGGAGGAGCCTGAGGAAGAACCTGAAGAAGAACCTGAGGAAGACCCTGAAGAGGAATCTGACGGGGAACCGGAGGCAGAAGTCGAGGGCGAGCCTGCCGAACCCGAAGAAGACGAAGAGAATTTCGAGGAGGAGCTCGATGACAGCGAAGGGGGTGATTCGGACGCGGAGTCCGAGGTCATCAACCCCCCTTACCCGATCAGGGTGCCTGCTTACCGTGTGGGCCCCACTGGTCCTACCCCTCCTTGGGGCATTGATCTTTGGAGATGGAGCAGACATCAGGGACAGCGACCCCTGTTTGGCATGTCACGTGAGTTCTTCAACCTGAGGGACGGAGGACCGGCCGACCGAGCCCTACCGGTCATGGTGAGACGATTACGGGACACCGGCGACCTTGCTCAGGGCACTGCTGATCAGGTACGCCAGCTGTGGACTAGGGTCAAGCGTGCGGAACAGGAGACGCGTGACGTCCTTCGGGAGTTTCACATGAGGCAGGTAAGGTGGGAGTCTGGACTTCAGGACGCAGAACGCTTGGTGGCACGTCTTCAGGGAGCATCCACATCCTCGGCACCACCTCCGGATTCAGCTTATCACGGTTAGGGATAGACTTGTCTTAGTAGGTCGCTAGGAACTATGCTATGTACTCCGACTCTATGTTTAAGTGACTACACTACTCATAGAGCCGTTATGCTGTCGAAATAGCGTCACTTATGTATGCTCTTATGAGCAAAATTTTCTTGTATTAAATGCGGATAATATTAATGAACTTTTGTGTGCTTTGCTATGATATTACAAATTGCTATGTGTTGAGAAGTTATGATTGTATGTCCGATGGTAGTAATGTCTAAGTCCGTACCATGCCCCTAGTTAGTAGGATCACAACCTCACAGAAACCACCAACACCACCTGAGGTTGAATCCACTGCGTTCCAGGCAGCCGTGTCTGCTGCGGTCACCGCAGCTATGGCACAACTCCATCAGGGGAATAATGGAGGAGGCAACGGGCAAGGGGCAGGAAGTTCGAACAACGGGATGAACCAAGGATCTACCAAAACATGTACCTACAAGGACTTCACAAACGCTAAACCACGAACTTTCAACGGCACTGGAGGGGTGATCACTCTGAAGCGATGGATTGAAAAGGTGGAGTCGGTATTCGAGATATGCGATTGCCCCGAGCAAATGAAGGTGAAGTTCGCGGCCTGCACTTTTGTGGACCAAGCACTCACTTGGAGGAACGGACACGTGGAAGCCATGACGCTCCCTGTAGCCAACTCTATACCATGGGCAGAAATGAAAGAAATGTTAATGGCTGAGTACTGCCCACGAGGCAAAATACAGAAGATGGAGCAGGAGCTATGGAACCTCACTGTGCAGAATGCGAATATCGATCCCTACATATCGAGATTTAGTGAACTATCTCTGTTGTGCCCGGGGATGATCACATCAAAAGGACAGAAGATTGAGCGATTCATCTGGGGACTGACATCACCCGTTCAAGGGAATGTGATAGCTACGAACCCTGAAACGTTTGACAGTGCGAAGAGATTGGCGAAGAGGTTGTATGATCATAACAACAAGAAGGGCGAGAAGCCAGTGGAGGCTGAGAAGAAAAAGGAGGGTGATGGCAGGAAAGGGAAGAACAACAAGAGGAAGGGACGTCAGGGCCCCGAGACCTCTAAAAAGCAGCAGACAGTGGCAGTTAACGCTGTCACCGCACCGGTTCCAGCCGCACCACATGCTCCAGCCTCAGCTGCTCCAAATGCTTCAAGACCCTATTCCGGTAATCTTCCCAAATGCAATAAGTGCGGTCTCCATCATAACGGCGAATGCAGGGAATTCCATTGCACCAGTTGCAACCGAAGGGGACACACTGCAAGGTACTGCAGGACTTACCCTCCCCAGAACCAAAATCAGGGAAACAACAACAACAACCATCGCAATAATAACAACACCAATGCCGGCGGCAATAATGCAGGGCCTAGCCACACCTGCTTCGGGTGTGGAAGGACGGGGCATTTCCGCCGAGATTGCCCTAACAACAACAATTCAGGAAACAGAGGAGCAGGAAGGATGCTGACTATGGGTCAGGGTGAGGCAGTTCAAGACCCCGCAGTTGTGACCGGTACGTTTCTCCTAAACCACACTTATGCATGCATCTTATTTGACACCGGAGCGGAGCGAAGTTTCGTAAGCGATAAGTTTAAACATTTATTAAAACAACAACCCCAAAAGCTAAATGAAACCTATACGGTGGAAATGGCCAATGGGAAAACCGAATCCACTGGGGAAATCTACATCGGATGTACCCTAACCCTTAACCAACACGTCTTTCGAATAGACCTAATGCCAGTGTCAATTAGGAGTTTCGATGTGATTATCGGCATGGATTGGTTAAGCCCCCACCATGCTGAGATTATGTGCCACGAGAAGGTCGTTCACCTTCGTCTCCCAAATCACGAAACCCTAGTAATTTACGGAGACAAACACAGCACGAATCTTCGCCTCATCTCGTGCATCAAGGCACAAAAATATCTACGAAAGAACACCTTGGCATTCTTGGCTCACATAGTGGATAGGGCCAAGGAAGAAACTAACATCCAAGATATTCCGGTAGCGTGTGAATTTCCAGACGTGTTTCCTGAAGATCTTCCGGGAGTACCCCCAGAGAGACAGGTTGAGTTTCGAATCGACCTCGTTCCAGGAGCAACTCCTCTCGCTAAATCACCCTATCGGTTGGCTCCTGCTGAAATGCAGGAAATGTCCAGCCAACTCAGTGAGCTTCTGGACAAGGGATTTATCCGACCTAGCTACTCGCCATGGGGAGCTCCAGTGCTCTTTGTCAAAAAGAAGGACGGATCTTTCAGAATGTGCATCGATTACAGAGAGTTAAATAAACTCACTGTTAAAAACCGCTACCCACTCCCACGAATCGATGATCTATTCGACCAGCTCCAAGGAGCTAGTTATTTTTCTAAAATAGATCTACGGTCCGGATACCACCAACTCAAAGTCCGGGAAGAGGATATTCCTAAAACCGCTTTCCGAACCCGCTACGGACATTATGAATTCGTCGTGATGCCCTTCGGTCTAACAAATGCACCTGCCGCATTTATGGACCTAATGAATCGAATCTGTCGACCGTTCCTCGACAACTTCGTCATTGTGTTTATCGATGACATCCTCGTCTATTCTCGAAGCAAAGAGGAGCATGGCCAACATCTCCGACAAGTCCTAGAAACTCTGCGATCGGAAAAGCTTTACGCCAAACTCTCCAAGTGTGAGTTCTGGCTACGGAATGTGAACTTCCTAGGTCACGTAGTTAGCCAAGACGGAATTCATGTGGATCCCTCTAAGGTCAAATCCGTGGAAGGATGGGCAACTCCGACCACGCCCACTGAAATTCGTCAATTCTTAGGCCTAGCGGGCTACTATAGGAGATTCATTCAAAACTTCTCTAAGATCGCCAAGCCACTTACCTCGCTTACGCAAAAGGGCGTACCATTCAAATGGACAGACAAACAAGAGATTGCGTTTCGAACCTTGAAGCAAGCTCTCTGTAGCGCTCCTGTACTATCGCTACCTGAAGGAACGGAAGATTTTGTAGTCTACTGTGACGCGTCGAATCAGGGCTTAGGTTGCGTTCTCATGCAACGTGGAAGAGTGATAGCATACGCGTCCCGCCAACTAAAGACGCACGAAGTAAATTATACGACCCATGACCTAGAATTGGGAGCCGTGGTCTTCGCTCTGAAAATTTGGAGGCACTACCTGTACGGTACGAAGTGCACCATCTTCACGGACCACAAGAGTCTCCAGCACATCTTGAACCAGAAGGAGCTGAACATGAGACAACGAAGATGGGTTGAATTGCTAAACGACTACGAGTGCGAAATCAAGTACCACCCAGGCAAGGCCAACGTGGTAGCTGATGCATTAAGTCGGAAGGAGTACTCTAATCGCCATATGAAAACTCTCTCGATAACCATTCAATCTCATCTATCCACTCAAATTGCATCAGTCCAGTCGGAGGCCATGAGGACGGAAAATAGAGCTAGCGAGGCATTATGCGGGATGGAGAAGAATCTTGAAGCAAGGGAGAATGGAGTATACTACTTCATGAACCGAATTTGGGTCCCAAAAATCGGAGGATTTAGGGAGGTTGTTATGAAGGAAGCCCACAAGACACGATACTCCATTCATCCTGGTTCAGACAAGATGTATTTGGACATTAAACAACACTATTGGTGGCCTAACATGAAGGCGGAAATTGCGACCTACGTTAGTAAGTGCCTTACGTGCGCCAAGGTAAAGGTGGAGTACCAGAAACCCTCAGGATTGTTACAGCAACCGGTAATCCCTGAGTGGAAATGGGAGGGGATTTCTATGGATTTCGTGACCAAACTACCCAAGACGTCGGACGGACTGGACACCATATGGGTAATAGTCGACCGACTGACGAAGTCTGCCCATTTCCTACCTATAAAAGAATCCTACAAGATGGAAAGACTGACACATTTGTACATTCGGGAGATCGTGAGACTCCACAGAGTACCAGCGTCCATTATCTCGGATAGGGATAGTAGATTCACTTCGCGCTTTTGGCAATCACTCCACAAGGCAATGGGAACTCATCTCGACATGAGCACCGCGTATCACCCACAAACGGACGGTCAAAGTGAGCGAACCATTCAAACGCTGGAAGACATGCTTTGTGCATGTGTGATAGACTTTGGGAAGTCTTGGGATACCCACCTACCTTTGATCGAGTTCTCATATAACAACAGTTATCATTCGAGCATCAAGGTGGCTCCTTTCGAAGCACTGTACGGACATAAATGTAGATCACCGTTATGTTGGGCTGAAATAGGTGACACCCAGCTAGCAAGAACACATACGTCGGACAAGGCACTAACGGGACCAGAGATCATTCGCGAAACCACGGAAAAGATCGTTCAAATCAGAGCTCGATTGCAAGCATCGCGTGACCGACAAAAGAGCTACGCCGACAAACGGCGAAAGCCCTTAGAATTTCAGGTCGGTGATCGAGTACTGTTGAAAGTATCACCCTGGAAAGGGGTTATATGTTTCGGAAAACGGGGAAAGCTGAACCCACGATACATTGGACCTTTCGAAATCGTCGCCCGAATAGGTCCGGTAGCATACAGACTGCAACTACCCGCAGAGCTAAACGGTGTACACCCCGTGTTTCATGTCTCTAACCTGAAGAAGTGCCTATCAGATGAAACCCTTGTCATTCCTCTTGACGAAATCGAAATCAATGAGAATCTCATGTTCGTTGAAGAACCAATCGAAATCATGGACAGGGAGGTGAAGCGTACTAAGCAAAGTCGCATCCCGATCGTGAAGGTACGGTGGAACGCAAAGCGTGGGCCAGAATTCACGTGGGAACACGAAGACCAAATGAAGCAAAAGTACCCTCATCTATTCTAGCATTCTCAAATCTAGCTTTCAAACAGAATTTCGGGACGAAATTCCCTCTAACGGGGGGATGATGTCACAACTAGAAATTTTGTGTCATGTAATCTATATACTCAAGTTAATGTGAATCAAAAACTTCAATCAAATACATCATACAAGTACTAAAAATAGTCATCAAACAATTGGAAACCCTAGAAGTTCTTGTTTAGGTCCACTTTGGACTAGGACTTCCTTATTGGACCCAAATGGACCAATAAGCTTCCAATTTGACTATCATGGGCTTAGAACCCTAATTGGGCTCTAATTGGACCCACAATCATTTATTTCAACATTTTGGGCCATTTTGGGCCTAGAATGAAATGAATTAAAAGCTTTGATCCATAATTAACCTAATCTAGCTTAATGAAGCATAAAAATCACAATTTTATTTTAAAAGGCCAATGGTCACCCAAACTAACTCTAATATTGGACCTAGAGGCAAAAAGCCCAAAAATCCTTTCTTCCCTCTCCATTTTCGGCCCAAGCCCAAGGAAAAAGGGAGAGTTGACTTTGGATTGCCACCTCACTTTTATTCATTGGATATCCATGCATGGAACTCATACTTCCAAGCACCTATCTCATCAAAGATCACTTCTCCTTTCTCCCTCCCTCACTCTCGGCCGAAACACACACACACATACACAAATATCTCTCAAACTCTCTCAAGAACACTCAAGAACACATCCTCCCTCTTCACTCAAAAATCTCGAAATTTAGGAAGCTTTCAAGAGGATATTTCCACAAATTCTTCATCTAAGGTAAGATTATGCTTGGATCTATGACTTAGATTCTTTTTGTTATCAAAATCTTTTCCTAATCCATGCAAAAATCGTGATCTTACATCCTAGAAGCACCTCAAACTCGAGATCTTCAAGGAAAGAGTGCTAAGGCCAAAAATCACCAAGTTTTCTTCCATCTTTTCTTCAAAAACCGAAACCACACCCTAAGGTGAGCTTCATACCCCCTATTTTCTGTTTTTATGAGTTTTGTGGGGGGGATACAAGTGAAAGTGTAGATCTATATGTGTTTTGTATGCCTTGTATGATTTTTATGCTTATATGGGTGTTTTTGTGTGTTTATGATGTTGGATCTAGCCATAAACCCCTAAAAATCGTGATATACTTTATGTTAAACGATACTAGCATCAAATATATTTCTACATACAAAGTGTTCCAAGAAAAATAGCTAAATGGCTTAATAACATTTTCTTTGGGCTAAAAACTCAATTTTTGGACATAAAATGTTAAAAATATAAAGTTAAAGGGCCCAAATTGAAATATTTCGAAATCTGATGGGTGAGATGAGTCAAAACAGTTTCCATAATGTATTTTCTGAAAATATACTTGTTGGAGGATTAAAAACATAAATTTCAAGCTTAATGGGCTAAAAATGGCATTTTCGGCCCAATAGGGCCCAATATGCGAAATTTTCTGTTTTGGAGGGCTAAAACTGTGTTTTTCTGTAAAAACAGTGGGTTACTAGTGTTCCAAGTACTTTTCAAAGATTTAAAATGCTTTTCAAATTTAAAAAGGACCAAAGTTGCAAAAAATTTCCAATTTGGGCCAAAATTGTAAAAACTGCGAAAAAGAGAGGTGATAACCGAGAAAACTGCATTTTCATGGACTCAAACTGTTTTCTATGAAAAATGTGCTGAAAAATATCAATTCCAATAATTTTTGGTGTTAAAATGTCAAGAAAAATGATTTATGGACCAAACCGGAAAGTTATTTAATTAGAGGGTTGAAAAGGTAAATTTACAAACAAAGAGGGGCTGAAAACAGAAAATTTTCAATGCTAATTCAATACACTCAACTTGATCAAATATTGGCACCGCGACTATCGACGAAATACAATACACAACAATACCAAAAATCGTTGTTAAACGAATTGGCTCGGTCTCGAACCAATAAAAATCCGAAACTACTAACGCGACGATACCTCGATTCACACAAGTAACATTTGGGAATTTAATACACACGTGACAGTGCACAGACATCTACGCACCATCTTTGGGCCCCAAAAGTGTAAAATCTTGTTTGTTGGGCCTAGCTAGCCCAATGACCTGATCTTAAGGCCCGAAGACTTCTACCTTACGAGTTGTTGGGTCTTACATGATCTAACACAGCGTAAAAGGACTTTCAATGGCTTTTATACTATTGGTCCCCAAGGGTCCTTTGGTATTGCTAGTAAAGTCGGTATTTTATGCGAGGCGGGTCAAGGGCCCCTCGTACTCTTTTTTTTTATCCTCAACCGGCTAATGGAGTCATGGAGGTCTTTGTGCCCTCTTTCTCTTCGGATGTGGGATTACTCGAAGTCAGGGCGGTTGGATAACGTGATTAGTACGGACGACGCCTACGGTATCGTTAGTATAGTTATAAACTGGTCGTTTGTGTAACGCGTGTTTATAGCAATTAATCATGCGCAAAAATAATCCGACGTCACCTGGAATTAATGACTTCACGCGCTGCAATGGTTTTATTTTTACCTTCATGGACTTCAAAGAATTAGGAAAACGTCGGGTTTTCCTAGGGTTTTTCAATACATACGATTTCAAGATGTACACAATTTTGATGAACATTTTTTTTACAACTATAGAAACAAACAAGCATACTTATGGATCTTCACAAATGTTTTCAAGAACTCTTTTCAGAAAATATCGGATTTTCTGGTGGTTTTCAAAATGATACAAAACATTGTTTTTCAAATACCGCTTATGAACTCACCAACATTTCACATGTTGACATTTTTCAAAATACTTGTATTCTCAGGTAACCAATGAATCAAAGGAAAATGTACTCAGTGATGGCTTGCAGTTTACTTATTAATGAATCGAACAATTTATTTTTGGGAATGTAATGTTTAAACAATGTACTTCATGTAAACTTTATCGGTTGTACTATATTAATGCATGGTGACGAATGTTGTTACGTTTCATATATATTCAATGTTATGGTATTCAATTAAGTCACGACAGCCCTCGAACGTTTCCGCCGTCTGGTTCGGGGGTGTGACACATCCTATATACCAGGATACCGACCTTAACCAGGTCTCTAACATATACCATCCTAACTACCAGGATGCAGGCATAGCAAAGCAATAACATAACAAACAACTACCCGGATTCCCATCCGATAAAGGGTCGGCCTTGGTGCCTTAGACCCTGTCGATATAGTGAGGATAACTCACCTGCAACTGCCGACTTGAAGAAATAAGACCACGCTGCTTCGACCACCATCACGAACTCCACCACTGATCATTACCAAATAACCAATCCAATAAATACCAATAATTACCAAAATACCCCTGGAAGACAACTGGTCAACCCTTGGTCAAAGTCAAGGTCCTCACTCAAAGTCAACCTTCCTGGTTGACCCTACTCGCCGAGTTAACCCGTTGACTCGTCGAGTTCCTATGCTCAGAACTCCCATGCCACGACTCAACTCGCCGAGTCGCCCCAAGACTCGTCGAGTGCAAGAAGCTCTGAGTCCCTTCCTGCTCAACTCACTGAGTCATCCCTCGACTCACCGATTGACAGCTCAAAGAGAAAAGGTTAGGTTTCCACGACCAGACTCGCTGAGTATAAGAACAGACTCGCAGAGTCCAAGGCAATCTTCAACAGACTCGCCGAGTTATTCTTCTAACTCGTCGAGTCCATGCACATATTCATACAACTCGTCGAGTGCACCCATGTGACTCGCCGAGTCTCTTCAGTTCTCATTCCATGCAGAGGCTTTTCAAGCCATGTAGGGACTTAAATCTATAGATCCACTCTTCTACAGCCTAGCCCTCACATAAAGTTGCAAACATTACGTGGAACCAAGGTGATATAAGCGCAAAACACTCTAGGGCTAAGGCTAAAGACGAAAGGACTGACCAATGACTCTTAAACAGAGCTTTATGACATATAGGACCATCACAAGCTTAGATCTGAAGTACCATCCTCATATCCAAGCTTCTATCTCGAATTAGTTCTCATATCAATCACCATACATGAATTCATGAAGAAATAGCTTAAGGAAATGGTTCCTTACCCCTTAAATGAGCCCAAACAACTGTTGATTTCTGATCTCCCCAAGCTTCCTTATACAAGCCTCCAAACCTTCAAGCTTCAAATACCAAAGATCCTCCTCCGAGCTCTAATTCACTCAACAATGGGGTTTCCTCACGAATTAGGGTTTCTGGATCTCAAATGGGCAGCAAAGAGGCTGAGGGGAAAACATAAGGTTCTTTAAATAGGGTGCAAACCCTGAAAATAGGGTTTCTCATTCAAGCACCGACTCGCCGAGTCTAGCCGCTGACTCGCCGAGTCGGTCACTTAGCACGTTACCAAATCACGACTCGACTCGCCGAGTCTATCCATAGACTCGCCGAGTCGATCTTTCTCAATTACACCAAGAACCCTGAACTTTCACTTCTAAACTCGGGATGTTACATATGTGTTATATGCTATTTTGTATTATGTGGTTAGCGGGCAGGGCCCAGAGACAGGCGGAGCCTAAAAGAAACAGATTTGTACCCTAGCGGGGCTCGAATCCAGGCGGGGCCTGGAGCGGCGGGGCCGTCATAGCGGGCGAGGCCCGGAATAGCGAGTGTAGCCCAGTATGTGCAGTATGTATTTATACAGGGTATGTGGTAGGTTATGGGAACTCACTAAGCTTCGTGCTTACGGTTTTCAATTTTGGTTTCAGGTACTTCTGGTAGCGGAGGGAAGAGCTCGGGGTGATCGCATGGCACACACCATTTGATTAGTCAGTCTAGGATGTTTTACTTTGATAATGAAAATATGTTTTAGAAATGATACTCTGAATTTATGTTATGACTTATGATATGTTTTTATGAATATGGCTTTGGTAATGATTTAAAGAAAAAATTTTGGTACAGATTTTTGGGACGTTACATGGGGAGGTCAGATATATAGGTTAGAGAAGCAGACCTGACCTCAGAAGGTCATTTGAGCGTTGCTATGAAGGAAACTCGCCGAGTGCATGAGGGAACTCGACGAGTCGAGTCGGGTTGCCCTGCGATTCGTTTCTAGTGGTAACCCGTCGAGTGAAAGGTTAACTCGACGAGCCGAGTGAGGATATGAGGATTAAAAGGACTCGCCAAGTCACACGAGTGCACTCCACGGGTCTGGTCAACGTTTGACCGCTGACTACAGTTGACTTCCGTTGACTTTTAGGGTTTGATCAACACTTGGACTTTTGGACCATTAGAAGGGTAAAATGCTCTTTTAGCCTTCTGAGAGGACATTAGAAGGGACTAGTCTAGCCTGGAGAGTCGTTATTAATTTGAAATGATTGCTTATGTGTTTAGGCGGGGCTAGGTCATTGTTACGAGGTTCACGGATACCGAGCACGTGAGTTACTAGACAACATACGAGGTGAGTCTTCTCACTATACGTTACCTAAAGTGGTAATTATGTGTGACCGGAAGGTCTTATGTGCTATGAAGAGTATGTGATATTTGTTGGTAGATGATATGTGATATGTATGTGTTATGTTATGTTATGAGCAGTATGTTATGGACCGGAAGGTCATCATGTTATGGACCGGAAGGTCAATAGCGTATGGACCAGAAAGTCAGAAGGGTATGGACCGGAAGGTCATTACGTGTAGGACCGGAAGGTCTACTAGGGTTGGGACGAAAGTCCCCTGAGACACAGGGACCGGAAGGTCCCATAGAGCTATGGCCTTGAGTGGCGTATGTATTGTATGTGGTATTTTGGGGAACTCACTAAGCATTTATGCTTACAGTGTTATGTGATATGTGTTTCAGGTACTAGCGAGGATCGCGGGAAGGCGCCGGCATGATTCGTACACACTGGCAGAGGATTTTATTCTATGATCTTGGGATGTGTTTTTATCGTGATGATATTTGTTGAACATGAGATTTGCGAATGTTGAATGAGTTTTATGTTGTTTGAAAAATTGTTTTAAATTTCACGTTGTTACAATTGAATGGTTCAATAAAAAGAATAAAATGGTGATTATAATTGAATAAGAGTTTAAAGGGTTAAATGTATTGTGGATGCTCTATAAGAAAAGAGAATGATAAGATAGACATGAGGGTGATGGTGAGGTGTGAAGGATAAGTGCAGTGCGACCCACATTCTATAGTAACAATTTATATATTTAACTTAATAAATAAAAATAATAATAAGGGTTGTATTAATTTTAAATCGATTTGGGACCACAACAAAACTAAAGAGGTCGTCGTCAAGTGAGAAGAAAAAAAAAGTTACGACAAACGGTAAGGATGGTTTATTTAATTTACTCTATCATCACGTAGAAGTATTAAAGAAGAAAAAATACAAAATGCAAAGCTAAAAACCGAAAGGTTTGGGTTGCGTTTAGTTACGGAAAACAATTTTCAATTTTCGCTTTTTGTTTTCCCTTTTCATTTTTTGTTATTTCGTTTTCAGTTTTCATTGGAAAATTTAGAAAACGCGTTTAGTTAAAACTTATTCATTTTTCATTTTCAGTTTTAGAAAATTAGAAAACGTGTTTAGATCTGTATATTTCTGTCGGTTTTCATTTTTATAAACGGTAGCAGTAATAAGGTGGGGGTGGGTAGGTGTTTTGTGTGGGTGTCTTTTTATGTGTGTGTATATGTGTTTTTATGGGGATGGGTGTTGCTGTGTGTATGCATGTGTGTTTGTAGTTATGTATGTGTAGGGGGTTGGGTAGATGTGTGAATGTGGTGTTTATGTGTGTGTATGTGTGTTTTTACGGAGATGGGTGTGGTTGTGTATATGTATGTGTGTTTGTGGTTATGTATGTGTAGGGGGTTCGGGTAGGTGTGAATGTGGAGATAGGCTTGGGAGTAGGTAGGTAGAGATAGGAATAAATATGTTTATATTTTAGAAAAATTTTGGAATTAGAAAAATATAAAAAACTATGATTATCAGTTTTTCAGAAATTTCCAACTTTTATTGTAATTTTAGAAAACGGAAAATTTTCATTTTTCGAGAAAATTTAAAAAAAACAGACAAACTAAACGCATTTTAAAAATTTCCTTTTTTCTTGGAAAATTTTTCTGGAAAACAGCATATTTTTCTACAACTAAACGCACTATTGGTTTTTCGTTTTTGTGAAAACCAAAATTTCACAGTCGATCCGATTTCTTTATAAGACCAAAAAAAATAAAAACAAAAGTAAGATTCATTTGTTATAAAATTTACAACACCTGCAAGCAACTAGAAGATAAGGGATTGTTATTTAGATAAGCAACAATATGTACATTAAACGTAACTATCTAGACAAAAAATTGTCAACCATAAATACTATTTATGTATTTTGAATGCATTTGGTATCGTGTGGACAGAAGAGATCGCCGCATCAGCATATGCACATGGAATATTGGCACGTGACAATGACAGCCATCATCATCATCCGATGCATGTGCTTTTTATGATTGTGAAAAACCAGTATTCACATTCTTCAACAAAAAACCTGTTTTCTAATATACAATTACAACCCAAAATATGAATCAAGAATTAAAAGAATGAGTAATTTTGTTTTGTTTGAGTTTTAGTTTTTTAAGGAGTAATATTGCAATCCCGCATGTAGGGGTGATCATAATCCACAAACCTACTCCAATAACCTCGGAACTTTGGAATCCCAATTTCCAGCCATGGTTTCAAATTCCCATTGTAGTGAATCACGGCTGCTCTTTCAATCTCCTTTTGGCTGACATTTGGGTTATACCCAAGCCCCAATACATGCCATGATCTCTCTAATGGAAACACTCTCCCATAAAACGTTATCAATCCAGGTGGCAGTGTTCCCAATTTCCATAGCTCCCTCTCCGAGTTCTGCACAACCAAAAACATTCCTTTTATTTTATGTCCCTCCTCTTGTATTTGTATTTCTACTGTGTATTGGACAAAAAAAAATTCTCATCCAAAATGATTGGACATAGACTCGCTCTTAATCTCTTATCTTTGCAAAAAGATGTAATCTATTACTTATGTAGACATAACAGGTTGTACTGTGTTTCGCATGCATTGGAGTTGAACCGGACTAGATTGATGTCAATGGAAAAAAAAATTGCAATTTTTTCTGACATCTAAAAGTGGGATGGGGACAAAAAAAAATTCCCATCCAAAAAGGTGGGAGGAAAATTGAAAATTTTTGTCCCGCCCAAGAAGGTCAACATAGACTCGCTCTTAATCTATTATCTCTGCAAAAAGACGTAAATGTCCTCTCACCATCAAAAATAGGGTTAAAATACAAAGACTTTGAGTTTATTTTTAAGTTGTAAAACAAGAACTAACCAAATTTTGCCACGAGTGGTAAATGTCGGTAATATTTTGGTTTTTCCATTGTTCCAAATCAAATAGATTCATTCCGTATGCCCATCCACACGCACGAGGGTCAAAATTCTTAGCAATCAAAGGATTGGAGAAATTAAGGTAACGGTCAAAGCGATGAAAACTTTCCCCACACGTTTCAACAGCCCCATTCACCTTCCCTTTCATATCCACACCCCACAATCCGGTCAGATCCTTTTGAACCACAATATCATCATCCAAAAACACCACTTTATTAAGCTTTGGAAACATCTCCGGGAGGTAAAACCGAAGATGATTCATCATGGATAGATACTTTGGGTTTCGGAATTTCAAATTGGAATCCAATTCCGTGGTTTTCGTTTTGAAATAATAATCAATCATTTTTTGAGTGGCTAACTGTTTGAGAACCGGACTGTAGCTTGCATTTAGCCATGTGAATTCGTCCACATTTTGGACCTCAATTGTCGCATTCCATGGTGGATTTGCAAGAAACCACATCCTCATTGCTGCGTAGTTTAGTTTATCCGTTACAATGTGGAACACGTGTTTTGAAGAATCCTGCAAGATTTTTTGAGATGTTTATGATCTGGTTGTTGGCCTTTATAAGTAACAACTAACAATTAGAGTAAATTACACGAATGGTCCTTATGGTTTGGGGTAATTTGCAAGTTTGGTCCCTAACTTGTTTTTTTAACTCGGAAGGTCCCTACAGTTTGTTTTTATTGCACGCTTGGTCCTTGTCTTACCTAAAAAGACTAATTTGCCCTTGATTTTTTAATTTATTTAAATAAACACACCCCCAACCCCACTTCCACCTCACCTTACCTTACCTTACCTACCCCACCTTATTTAAAAAATCAAGGGGAAAATACTCTTTTTAGGTAAGACAGTAGGGACCTTCCGAGTTAAAAAAATAAATTAGTGACCAAACGTGCAAATTACCACAAACCATAGGGACCATTCGTGTAACTTACTCTAACAATTAACAGAAAGGCATACCTTTGAGCTAGAAATAGTGGAATTAACAACGACTGCAGTGGCTAAGACGTTATCAGAAAACAATGCGTAGTGGAAGAGGTTTGGGTCTTGTAATTTGTCTTGATTTGGGAATTGCTGAGAGGAAGCTTTTAATGAGTAGTAATCGGCTGAAAGGCGTAAGGGGAGACAATGGAGACCTTTAGGAACAGTTTTAGCAGTCAAATGAGTCAAAAACAAAGTCTGTTTTTCTTGCACTCTCAGTTGTTGTTCTGTTGAGTGAATAATCCCACGCAATTTTTTTGCATCAACACTGCACTCGTCTTGTATTCTCCTTCCTTTCAACAATGTTTGCTCCATTGCTTTCATCTTCTCATTAGCACTACACCAAAAACCAATAAATAAATAAACCTTACAACCTAAAAAAAATAATAATAATAATAACAACTTTATAAATGATATTATTACGAAACAAATTTGAAACATAAATACTACATTTAAGATATCTATGGTTAATTAATATCCATTTACAATAAATGCTACAAGTAAGAAATACTAAACATGAAGGACCAAATGGTACACATAAACGTTTAACACCAATTACAACAATAAATGTGGCGTTATACTATTTTTCCTTTATAAACACTTTGGTGCAAAAAATGGTTTTGGGTTGTGTAAAATGGTGCAAAAAAAATGTTTTAATTGGGATTTGGAGTTGGATTTGAGATGCTATAAGATCTAACTTTTTGAAAAGTTGACAAATTGTCATTTTCTCAAATATTTTTACAAAATCATTTAACACTTTGTCCGGAAAGAAAAACAAAGAAATAATAATTTAAGAAAAAAAGAAAAAGAAAAAGTGGGCTTACTTGTTGGGGAGTTGAGAGTCATTAGTTGCATCAACGAGTAGTTTTTCTACATCTTTCATACGTATACGGAGTTCTCTGTTAAATTGGGTATTCGTCCTTGTTGCTGAAAGAGAAAGGTAAACTCTCGCCATGATCAACTGATCCTTAAGATGACGTACACGAACATCACCCAAAACTTCATCTTGATATTGCTTCCTTTTCTCATTTCTGTTTCTGTGATTTGCAGGTTTTCTTTCACTTACTTTCAGAGAAACTTCAACTGCTTGTGCTTGTTTTAGTTCCTTAAAATTATGAAAACATTTATTTCCAGCTTAAATATGGAGGATGCAATCAATACCCAGTTAAACAACAGCACATAAACAGCTGGAATAAAAGATAACCTACCAAATCAGGCACCTTTAACTTTTCACTTTTCTTTTCTACAGGTGGTGATTCTTCATTCGCCCCATGATTAGCAGTAACTTGCCTGATGGGATTGATCTGATTATCCCCAGTAACATTCGTATCGATCCCCTTGGATTCTAGCAAAGTTTCAATGTTGGAAGAACTGTTAGGTTGCGCAAGAATCAATAATAATGATTCTGAGATCAGAATGTAACAAAACAAACCTTCGTTTAGCTGTCTTGTTCTTCTGGACTTTTCGGTATCAGATTGAGTGGAATTTTCAGAATAAACAAGTCGCATAGGTTCTTTTAGCGATGTGGATGACTCCTGGTGGATAGAAAAAACGAATATAAATGAGAATTTATCAGATATTCGAAATTCGGAAAGTAGAACATTCGATTCAACTTCAACCCACCTGAGGAAGAAGAAAATTTAGGGCTGTGGCATCCGGATTCGATGGCTGAAGAAAGGAAATCGATACATAAATAAATAGTTGTTAAATTGAGATCGGAAAAAGTAGTAGACTGGAAAGCTTACTAGAAGTGATGAAGGTTCCTGAAAGAATTCATCCGTAGCTGCGAGAGAAAGAAAACCCATTAGTCAAACGGAGGATCTGATAGTAAGAATCGAAAAAGAAATTAGATGAATTAAGAGGGGTTTTACAAAAGGTTGATAGTTTATCAGTGTAAAGCACAATGGGGGCAAGAACTGTCAAGAAAAGAAACGCCATAACCGGCTTTCTGAGCCTCATATTCATCTTCATCTTCATCTTGCAAAAACAATCAAAACAAAGAAACCCCAATTTCAATCAAGAAGTCGCTTCTTCAATGGTGGATGGGGTTTATGTGGGAATCGAACACAAATCCTTGTATCTATAACATTAAAAGCCCACAACAGCAATTGCGGCAGCTAAGATCTTAAGCTGGAAGTAGAATAACGATGATGAGAGAGAGAGAGAGAGAGAGAGAGAGAGAGAGAGAGAGAGAGAGAGAGAGAGAGAGAGAGAAGTAAAATATAAAATTGTCGGCGATTACAGTGATTATAACAAATTGAGAGAGAGAGAGAGAGAGAGAGAGAGAGAGAGAGAGAGAGAGAGAGGAAAAACAACTTGGAGAGTGGTTTTATTCGGAATAAATAAGAGAAAGATATAATTTCCTTTTATATGATGATGATAACGGGATAATCAGTTCAAAATATGATAGGTTGCAAATTATTAAATATATTTCTCTATTTTTTAGGTATTCTAATAAAAACAAAACAAAATTTTATTGTGCGTCCCTGGTTTTTTTAAAATGACACTTTCAGATAATTTTAGAAAATGTTATTTTATGGTTCTTATGTTTCAAAATCAATCATGGTTAGTTCTTTTAGTTTATTGGGATATATACAGTAAAGTCCCAATATTTTCATCGATTTGACAAGAAAGTCCTAAACTTTATTTTTTTGACAATAAAGTCCAAATTACCGGCAGTTTTTGACACTTTTACCCTTTTTCCCCGGTTAGCCGGTAATTAGGACTTTTTTGTCAACCAAATAAAGTTTAGGACTTTCTTGTCAAATCGTCAATTAGGACTTTACTGTAAAAAAAATAAACTTTAGGACTTTTTTGTCAAATCGTTCAAAATATTGGGACTTTAGTGAATATATAATTTTTTTGTTAGAAATTTAATGGTATGATACTCTTTAAGCATAAAAGTTATTGAAACATTCTCTAATCAGCTAGATCCTATTGAAATCCTTTACGTTTGCTTCTTGTTAAATCGTTTTTTTAATCTCAACAAACCGACATTGAAAAAAATTGAGATAATCAAGAAAGAAAGAAAGAACCAGGGTTGTGGTGGCTTTTTGCAGTCTCAAAAATGGAGAAATAAGAAACCGAAAAAACGAAATTGCCCTTCTTTCCCTTCTCCACATTCACACCCTTTTGACTAGGCATGTGTTGTTTGTGTTTGTATAAAGCTAGGGTAATTTCGTTTTTTTAGGTTTCTAATTTCTCCATTTTTGAGACTACAAAAAGCCAACACAACCCTGGTTCTTTCTTTCTTTCTTGATTATCTCAATTTTTTTTTCAATGTCGGTTTGTTGAGATTAAAAAAACGATTTAACAAGAAGCAAACGTAAAGGATTTCAATAGGATCTAGCTGATTAGAGAATGTTTCAATAACTCTTATGCTTAAAGAGTATCATACCATTAAATTTCTAACAAAAAAAATTATATATTCACTAAAGTCCCAATATTTTGAACGATTTGACAAAAAAGTCCTAAAGTTTATTTTTTTTGACAGTAAAGTCCTAATTGACGATTTGACAAGAAAGTCCTAAACTTTATTTGGTTGACAAAAAAGTCCTAATTACCGGCTAACCGGGGAAAAAGGGTAAAAGTGTCAAAAACTGCCGGTAATTTGGACTTTACTGTCAAAAAAATAAAGTTTAGGACTTTCTTGTCAAATCGATGAAAATATTGGGACTTTACTGTATATATCCCTAGTTTATTTCATTAAAAACATGTAAAAGGATCAATTTACTTTCTTTTATATTTTTTTTATTGTTTTATTTTATCTTTTTAAGATTTTTTTATAATATTGAACCTTACCTCTTCCTTGCATTTTTCGATACTTTAATACTTAAAAGTCAAACAGTATTTTTTGGTATTTTAATACTTAAAAATCAAACAACATTGAACTGTTAAAACATCTCAAGGTGTTAAGACAGCTCAAGATGCTCCAACAATGTCAAAATCCAATTCTAAGAATTTCCTATATTAAAGGACTAAAGAATTTCCATCAAATTATGTGATCCATCAAATTCTAAGAATTTCCTATATTAAAGGACTAAAGAATAATCTTATATCAGTTAATGAATTATGTGATGCTAACAATGAAGTACATTTCAATAAAGAAAGTATTGATATTGATAAGAAGGTGGCTCTTACATCTAAATGGAGTCCAAATATTTATATACTTAACTTTTTTGTGCTGAAAGTTTCCACGAAAATGTGATTTATGTCCAAAACACTATCTAATTTAAATTTGATGTAACATAAACTCTCATATGAGTTTAACTTTAAGACTATTGCCAAGTTGTCCAATGATGAGCTTGTTACTAGAATTCCAAATATGAAATTCAACAAAGATAAGCTTTGCTCGACTTGTGAACAAAGAAAGTAACATAAAACCTCCTTTAGGTTAAAACAATACTTATCGATCAACTCTCCATTTACTATACTCTACATGGATCTTTTTGGACAGCTCTAGTTCAAAGCTTAGTTGGGAAAAGACGATATCTTGGTATAGTGGATGACTTTTCAATATTCACATGGGTTATGTTTCTCAAAAATAAAACCGATGCGGTGTAAGATCCCAAAAATCATGATAAAAAAATCATTTTTCAATTAAAGTAAAATCATCGTTCAATCAAAATCCCAACTCATAAAAACCAAGTATCAAATACAATTATCCCAAAATCAGAGTATTATAAAATCTCCAAAACATATCACTGAAGGATGTGTACGATCACGCCTTCATCTTGCTCCGGTCATCTGAAGTACCTGAAACATAACACTTAAACTATAAGCCAAAGCTCAGTGAGTTCTCCCAAAATACCATACACGAAACATAAACAACATGTACATTGGGCCTACAGCCTATGTTTGGAATACCCTACAGGACCCTTAGCATAAGTATGGATTGCCCCCAAGCCCATAACATGAGTCTGGAATGCCCTTCGAGACCCTCAGTCCATGTTTGGAATGCTCTCGAGCCCTTAGCATGGTTCTGGTATACCCTTACAGGTTCATCAACCCATGTCTAGTGATATGTGCATATCTATACATATAATTATATATCATATCTTAATATTTTAATTACTTTTATACCCTTTCTAGAACTAAAGGTACGTAATTTGTTATATATTGTGTTGTAGGGGTAAAAGATGTGCTTGGAACATAAAGGAAGCTGGAAGCTAAGGAATTTGATTAAAGATTATTAAATGAAGAAAATATACCCACCACGTCGTGGTGACATCACCACAACATGGTATTTTGACTTTTCTCGATTGACTTCAAAGACTTGGTGAATACTGGATAATCACGAAGACCACGACGTGATGGCCTGACCACGACGTGATGATTTGTTTTTCAGGAAATTATAAATAGATGTCATTCTCTCCGAGTTGGGAACTTTTTGCTGATATAGACGATTTTTGAAGGCCGTTGATCTAAATTGAAGCTTGGAAGTGAAGAAATCGATTGTAGCTTAGGAATTGAGAGTAATAAGGCAATAACTTCTTAATTACAATTTTATATTCTAGTATGATCATGTCTTTGCATATAGAATTCATTTTTCTAACTTTAGTTGCTGAAATCATGGGTTAAAACCCCATGACTTTCGTTTGGCATAGATTTACTTGATTATTTGTGGTTTGATTTATGGTTAGATTAAGTTTTTATTGGTTATTTGTCTAATTAGCTTATTAAAGAACCTCTTGTGATTATGATAATTGTTTCATATATTTATTGTTGAGTTTGATTAAGTTTGTATGAATATCTTTTTTAATTGAGCTTAAATCTTATGATCTTTGTGGATTGCAAAAATTATAGGACTAGAGTTTTGACTAAAACCTATGATTAAATAGAAAAGTGGGTAAATAATTGTGGGAGCTAATATATGATGCCTTATCATATATTAAATTGAGTCAATTAACCAATTTGATCAATCTATTATAAGTCTAATTTTACTCGAAACGAACAATAGTAAGTTTGTTAGTTTATCTGTCTGACCGTATGAATGAACTTGTTTGCTAAAGGATTAAGTTAGTGAATATTAACTTGGTGACCTTAGGAATTGATAACCAATTGAACATTAATCCATTGCACTTCCATAAATCAACCAAAAAAACAAGTAAATTGAAGCTAAACGAAAGTCTCTTAAACAACTTGGTTTAAATCGTTTTGTTTCTTGCTTTAGTTTGATAATTTCCTTAGTTAATTGTTAGTTAAGCTTAGTTAATTAAGTTTCTAGTCTTGCAAGAGAAAAAACCATTTTTTTAATTTTCTTATTAATTTAGTTAGTAGTGTGTAAAAATTAGCTAATAATATTGTTCTCTGTGTTCGATACTTGTCTATTGAAGTATACTATTTACAACAAGGTACACTGCCTTAAGTAAAAAGTAGTTACATTAGTAGGATAACCTGTTGTGTAAGTATTTTTCTCATCAAGTTTTTGGCGTCGTTGTCGGGGAACGGACCAATTTTAGTTACTTGTAATGTGCTATTTTATTAGGATTTTGCTTCTATTTGTTTTTAACTTTTTAGTTTAGCTTTTTATTCTGTTTGACTCACCACGTCGTGGTGTTGTAACAGTTTGTAACATCCCAAAATTCATGACTAAAAATTTCATTTTTAATATAACTAAAACACATTTGTAACTTGGTTCACATATTGAAAAACATTTTAAATAAAACATTTATCAGAGTTCATTCCTAGAAATCACATATTGCGGAAAACGTAGGGTATGCGTTGCTATCGTTCCGAGCTCCTTTATTTGAAAACTGGAGGTATCTGAAACCAAAAACTGAAAACTGTAAGCACAAAGCTTACTGAGTTCTCCAAATACCACATACCATACATAGCAACTGATCCATACATGTCATACATAACCGTGAGCCATACATATCATTCATATATCATAATCAATAAAGGTGCTATGTGTCGCACATAGTCTTGACATTATGCCACGGGCCGCCACATGGTCTTTTTTGCCAAGCTAGGGGTCACCCCGTGGGTCTTATAGACAAGTGTCAAGAGCCACCTCCTATTCTTCCATGCAAGAATCACAAAGAAAACTAGCATACATACTACTCTACTTAGCTAATTAGCATACAATGTGTCAGGAGCCACCTCCTAGTCTTTTATACATAATGCCTAGGGCTAACCCCCGTGTCTTCTTACAGTACATAAACCGAATGGGCTGGCATTGGTGCATTCGACCCATACAAACAGTGAGGAGACTCACCTCGAATGTTGAAACTCCATGCAAGAAAATCCTTAATTGTTGCCCTGACAACTCCTCGAGCTATCAATACTAAAATATCAACCAATTAGCAACTGGGTTCCAAACCATGATCCATAATCCATACTTGGGGGTAAATTGACCATTTTACCCCTGGCCCAACAAGATTCATAACTAAGTCCCAAGCCCAAAACCGACAAGGCCCAAAACTGTAAATTCCATAAAAGCCCACTAATGGCCCAATTTTCCAAATTGGGCCCATCTCCTCAAATGGACCTTCCCTTTAAGCCCAAACATATTCTTAGCCCAAAAATATATGATTCCTGATGGTCCATCATGGCCCAAGGTAGCGAAGTCCAATGAATGGCCCAAACCAAGGCCCACTTATGCGAAACCCACTCTGACTGAGTACGCAGGGCGTACTCAACTGTACGTACTGGGTTCGTGACCTAAAACAAGGGGTTAAAGCCTTTAAATACGAGGCGGACCCTAAATTAATGGGCTTGGGTTGCACAACGTTCCATTCCGTGGGGATCTCATATCCACGCCATGGAGACGTGTTTTTCCCAAAATCTCTCTCAGCTTCAAACAACCATAACTTTTTCGTTTGAACTCCATTTTTGACGATCTTTATATGCACACGACATGCCCCACAACCCTATCTAATTACTTATGACTTAATACATGTTGAAATAAAACCATGATCAATGCAAGAATCCCGAAATATTATTTTTCCCATTTTACCTTTTGGCTTCAATGCATAATTCGAGGGTTTTAATCACTTAACCAACAGTATCAACATCTGATAGGGTCTAAACTCTAGTCCCTTGAAGCCCAATGCCCTTTACGTAAACATTGCATGGCCCATTATCCTGAAACTATAAACTTCTCGAAATCGGATGTTACACTTCTTCCACACTTAAACTTGATTTCGTTCTCGAAATTCGTCTTGGTTAGAATCTATAAAAACAACACCATGACATTCCATACACTTTCATTAACTACTTCATAAAATCGAGGCATCCATAAAGAAGACTTGAGAGACCACTCGAAACACATCCGATGCCAACAAACAACCTAGTCATTTGCAAATACTCAATTGCCACACTAACTCTTAGGCTTTACCTTGCCGTCAAACACATACCTCACACCATTTAGAAATTAGTTGTACCAAACATTGAAAGCAATTTTTTTTCCCAACTTAATTTTCGATCTCTCTGAATTTCTATTATCCGCTTCAATTTCATTTCCTTGTACCAAACTATTGACAGAGAAAAAAAATCAGTTTAAGAAGAATCTAATGTCATTATTATTAATCAAATCACTTTTAAAAACATAAATATTTCTATCAAAAAACATAAAAGCTTAAAACAGATTTCAAATATAGAATTAACTTCAAAATTTGCCTTTCTATTTGATTCTTTTAACAATCTAATATACCAAATCTGCTTAGACTTGTTATTAACTTGTTACAATCTTTGATCATTTTAGAAATTGATTATGAGCAAAAATTAGACACTACATTCTTTTTATTTGTTTAAAAAAATATATATTTCCTTCATATTTTAATATTGGAAACTATCAATAACACCTACAAATCCAAAAAAAAAAAAAAAAAAAAAAAAAAAAAAAAAAAAAAACAATAGAATTACAAGCCAAAAGAAAATTTTGGTCCGAGAAAAAAATACACCATCAAAAGTAAGGTTTTAGGAAAAAGAAAAGTTAGAATTTTTTTTTGAAAAAAACTATGAAACAACAGGAACCGAATAAAATAAGCCAAATCGGGAAAAAATAGAAAAATAAAAGGGATTTTTTAACAATAAAAAAAAAATACAAGTTGTTTAATACAATTAACCCTATAATTGCTTGCAAGTTGAGAGTTTGGATTTTATCTTTGGTTTGTTGTGTGGATTTTTCATGTTATTGAAGAGAATTGTAAATATGTAGAGAATTCAATTAATAAATACTAAAAAGCAAGGGCAATGGTCATGTTTGAAATATTAGAACATGTTAAGTGGTTATAGGTTAACACAGAACACCACAATCGTGTTTTTAAAAAAAAAAAAAAAAATGGATGATTTTACACAGGCGATAGAAAATGCACCCTGGAAAGAGGATACTCCTTTCCAGATATCCAAACACCCGTCTGCGACCACTGGATGTCCTCCCAATCAAGATTCTCTTCCAACACCTACAACCCAGAAATATCAATTAAAAAAAAAAAAAGATTTACTTATTCATTTATTTATTTATTTTTAAAAAAGAAAAATGAATTACCTGTAGATGTTCAGGTGGTAATGGGATGCCTATAGCACGCATGACTGTCTGAGGAAGAGGCTTCTTACATTCAGACCATCTGAAAACATCCACCAAACACCCATCACCACCACCACCACCCTCTGCTGCTGCTGTCGCTGTCTCCATATCATTTCCTCCTGCTTTCACCATCTTCTCTCCATTGAAGCACAGCTCATACCTTTGACAAAACTCAAAAACTTTTTAACTTTTTTATGACGATGAGACAAAACAAAACAAAACAAGTATACCTGCGTGTACGGCTTTCCAAGTAGAGAACTTCTCCCTTTTTCAATCTTGCAGACGTAAACAGAGGCTTCTTCAGACCTTTGTCAGCTATCGCGCTTATACTATACTTGATCCTTCAATCACATACATACACACTTTCACTTTCTTACTTTATTATATATAATATAATATACCATTCTACTTTCAATTTTTTTTTCTTATTACAAACATCTATCACTCAAGTACAACGTATGTTGTCAAGTGGAAGTAGGATGCTTGCTATTACTATAACAAACAAACAAACCAATGAATGTAAGTTGTTGTTTCTTGCATTTATCCAAGATTTGAAAAGTCAACAGTTTGTTTACTTGATTGATAGTACTAATATAATTCATGCATGTTAACACATACCAAGGTTCGTTGCAAAGGTTGTACTGTAATGTAACTTCACGCACAAATCTTTGTTGACGAAGGGCGTTCTACAAAAAAAAAAAAAAATACATACATACACCTTTTTTTAATAAAACATATAGATATGAATGATGTAATGTAATTAAAGTAATATTTGAATATACGGACCGAAGCAGCAGCCCTAGTAGTCATTGTGCGTTCCACAACCACAGGAGCAAGAGTGGGCTCCACAGTGGATGTATGTGTAAGACAAGGTTCAAGATCAATTGTCCCACCACCTTTCTGAATAAAACAAAACAAATTTTTTTTATACTTCCTTGTTTTACCAAAAATAGACTACCAACATACTTTGTTTTTATCCATCCATAACTTGTTACATATTGTTTGAAGCATTAAATTAAAGTAGAAATGGTAAAAGTTGATTGGTATTAAGTAAGTGGTTGTTACTTACCTTGACAATGTAACATCTCTCTACACGAAAACTACAACCAATAGCAGCCCCCCATGCACGCGAACGAACGTTGTTTCTCAGTGTAGAAACATAACCTACCAACAATCCATTAACTATTTATTATAGCATCATTGTAGTTTGAAAAAAATCTATCATCTAAATTGCACTGCTACAATACAATTAAGTAGATTATTCAAATTTACAATGTCCTAACAAGAAAACTAGACGTAAGATATCTCAAATTACAATTGAGTAGGTTGCTATTTCTTGCATATAAAATATATATAAAAATACATACAATCTTGTGGAGGAAGTACTCTGACAGTAGCACGTAACTCCTGAATAGCAGGGGGAGGAGGCGATGCAGTTGGGCGGCAGTAGCCTGTGTGCATTAAAACTGGACAACAAAACAAACATACTGCATGTCATAAAGGTTTTTATTTAATATTTATAAAGTTTTTTCAGAAAATATAAACTAGGCATACCTGCAAC
Source organism: Lactuca sativa (assembly GCF_002870075.4). Taxonomy (NCBI): domain Eukaryota; kingdom Viridiplantae; phylum Streptophyta; class Magnoliopsida; order Asterales; family Asteraceae; genus Lactuca; species Lactuca sativa. The sequence continues at coordinate 247,760,793 of NC_056623.2, read as the reverse complement.
AAGATCTGAGTCGTCCGTGTATATGTCTGTACCCCATAACTGCCCACCTTTAACCTGCAAACCATATTCACTTATTTAGGAACAAAACAAGAACAACATGAACATGATATAAAACAAAATATTACCTGGCGATTTGTAGCAGAAACATGTTCAGCAGGGATACGGATCTCAAGAGTGGGTCCAGTCTGTGTCTGTGTCTGTGACTGTGATTGTGACTGTGAGGTTTCAGACATTTTATCAGGCGCCGATGATTCGTATTCCTTCCATAATTTGATTAATTCTTGCATGCATTCACCAACTCTGTATATCACACTTGACACATCACCTTTCCCTGCAAACATCCATATTGCATTGCTTGCACTTAAACTTAACAACATACATAAAAAATAAAATAAAATAAAAATACCATTATCATTGTCCTGAGGGCGAGATCTATAACGTGGATCTCTATTTGCAACTTGTGGACTACCCCTAGGTCTAAGCATCCTCTTCCTCTGTTGAACACCATAACTAAAAGCTTCCCTTTCTCCTTCAACATCAACACCATCATCTGAATCTTTTTTGCTTCTTTCCTCTTCAATATCCAACTCCTTCCATGCATCTCCACTTTTCTGTTTCGTTCCTATGTTTTCCTGTTCAACAACATCTTCCTTCTCATTCTCTTTCTCTTTCTCTTTCTCTTTCTCTCTAATTTTATCCTTCTCCTTTTGTACTACTACATCCTTTCTCTCACTTTCTTTTTCTTCCTTTGTTGGATCTTTCATCTCTTTGTTTGTTTCTCCCCATTCACGCTGCTTCACATCTTTCCTTTTCCTATCTCTCTCAACTTTGCTCTCACTAACACCCTCATGAGCTTCCCCATAATCCTTCTCCTCTGTGGTTGCTATTTCCACTTGTCCATGAGCATTAGTAGCACGTGACACATGCCATGAATCCAGGTTTCCACCTGATCCTGATGTATCCGGATACTTCCATGTCCTGTGGTGCTCTTTCGATTCTTTCCAGTTTATATGACTATTCACTGGATTGTACGCATCCTTATCATTTCTGTAATCAGAGTAACCAATACCATCTCTCTCATACCTACCAACATCTTTATCACTTTTACCACTTTGGCTCTCAATCTTCATAATGTTATCTCTCAATTCAACTCTGTCTTCATGATCAGATTGGGCATGATACATCTGAACCATTGGAGACCTTCTACTATCCATTTCTCGTATTTCAGTTCTAGGGACTTTTGGCATGCGGGAATCCTGCCCAATATCAAAGGAAGAAGGATGATAATCACTGGGAGCTGAAGGATTTGGCGCCTTTGATCCCCCCATTCCAGGATATGTCCCAGAATCATCCTGCGCATGGGGATGAGGATGAGGATGGGGATGAGAATACCTTGAAAGGGAGGAATGACCTCCACTATCTTCATGCGCCCTTTTGTTAGGCGTACCACTCATACTGCTCCTGCAAAATCAATCGATAAACATCACTCATCATTCTTGTCACAGGTCAATTACGAGTTGATGACACACAAATTGGACAAATCGTATGATCGATCAATCACGAAGAAAAAAAAATAACCTAAATCGTACATCTGCATCCCCTATTGAATGTATCCTCAGATACTACAACAATACCTTGATATACCAGACAGAAGTATCCAAATTCATGAAGATTATAAATAAATACATCAACTTTATATAATGGAAATACATACATTCACGCAAATCAAACTACTAACCACATATACAAACAAACGACACATACCTAACAAGTTCAGATAAAGAAATAGCAGTAACAAATTCAGAGAAATTACGAAATCAATGGCACAATATGGTTGGATGAATTTATTAATGCTTTCGAAACTTTCTATGTTATTTTGGGGATTAGGGTTTACACAAATTTTTGATGCGAGCAATCATATCTTGAAACTATATATAGAGAAAAAGCTAACCGAGAAGTTGAAGCTGAAGCCGAATGAAGAGTGGAATAAATTGGCGAGAAGTTGGATCCAGAAGCTCAAGGGACGGAAGAGTGGGATAAAATGGCGTGACTTGTGAAGTCGAATCCGAATTAAAGGAAAATGTCTGGTTTTAGGCCCAACCGTACCTTAAAACCCCGATCCTTCACTAAGACTTTATAGTTTATATATATATATATATATATATATATATATATATATATATATATATATATATATATATATATATATATATATATATATATATATATATATATATATATATATTATGGTGCAGTTTATTTAAAGTAACACAAATTGTCCATTTTGGTATAATGGTTTAATCATTTGAACCGTCTTTATACACGAAACTACACTAAAAACCCGTGAATAACACGGATGATAAGTTAAAATATTTTATATTAATAAAAACATAATCATTATCATGAATTTGCAAACACTCGTTGTTTACACATTCCAATGCAAAAACTTCTTTGTTCAAAGATTCTTAAATGTGTATTTCTTTGTTCCAAGATTTTTAAATGTTTACTTTTTTGTTCCAAAATTTCTAAATGTGTAATGTTTTTTTTACTAAATATTTTTCAACTATATCTACTCCGTTAATGTTCGAAATCTTTATATTTTTTTTTATGAAGTAGACTGATATAAATGACAATTTTTAAAAAAATAGAATGATTTGAACACGAAAGTAAAATGTTATAATTCACATTAAATTAAAAATGCTATAATTAACATACAAATACTATAATTATCATTGAGATAAAATTAAATGATATAATCGACATTATTAGACTAGGATATATGTATTATATTTTGAATATATTTGGAGATAAGGCATGTATCTCAGGTCATAAAATAAAGGATCTCAAATTGTATCTTATATATATCATCAACCAACACAGAAACGGGACACATAATCTTTTGATACGCTTTTATGGTATCAGAGCGCTCTCCTTGATTTACCCTAATTCTGCCGCCAGTCCTCCTTCTCCTTCTCCCCTGTGATCAGATTTCTTCTTCTTCTTTCCTTTCAACGATCGCAACCTTTAATTAACTACTATGGATAAGCTACATCCAGCAATCACAATAACAAATATCCATAACTTCATCCCTGTAAAACTTGAGATGGAGAACAGTCAATACTCGTCATGGGCTGAACTTTTCAAAATCCATTGTCGAGCATTCGAGGTGCTTGACCACATCATCCCTCCCGCCACACAGCCTTCCTCTTCGAGTACAGAAAAAGCAACAGACAAAGAAGGTGACAAAAGACAAAACCAAAGCAACCACTGATCAACTATGGAATCGTGTGGATGCCATTGTGTTGCAATGGATTTACAGCACGATTTCTCATGACCTTCTGCACACCATTCTTCAACCTGACTCAACAGCAGCCCAAGCTTGGGATTCTCTAGCCAACATCTTTCAGGATAACCGCAATACCTGTGCGGTATATCTTGAACAACAATTTAACAATACCCGACTTGACAGTTTCTCCTATATCACCTCCTACTGCCAGGCACTAAAAGTTCTCTCTGATAAACTTGCAAACGTTGGCTCTCCTGTCTCAAGTCAGCGACTGGTCTTACAACTTATCTCTGGACTCAATTCTGAATATGATGGGGTTGCCATACTTCTCCAACAGACGGTGCCTCTACCAGACTTCTATCAGGCAAGGTCTAAACTAATATTGGAAGAGACACGCAAAGCAAATCAGCAACAACCTGCCACTGCTCTCCATACCACCACCTCTCATATTATAGCCGCCCTTCCATCCCCCTCTGAACCATCTCCTCAACCTAATACCCCTTCCTACTCAACAGGGCGTGGCAGGGGTCAAACACGGGGCTGTGGATGCTCTGGTGGGCGTGGTCGTTCCGGTGGACGTGGTCGTGGGACTCGTGGACCACATCAACCCTGGTATTATTCTCAGCAGCAACAACCTTGGGGAAATACATATCAACAACAGCCAATGTGGGGTTGGTCACCGCCAACATGGGCAATTCCTCCATGCCCTTATCCGAACAATCCTCGTCCTTTAGCTCCAAGACAACAGATGGGTGGCCCAGGAATTCTAGGACCGAGACCACCCCAATCAATCTATTCAACATCTGAGATCGGTTATGCTCCAACCGATATTGATCAAGCATTGCACACTATGTCACTTAACCCACTGGACAACAATTGGTACCTTGATTCTCGCACCACATCCCACATGACGAACGCACAAGGTAATCTCTCGTCTTCTTTCAACAAGTCTCATTTAAAACATATTATTGTTGGTAATGGCTTCCAAATCCCAATCCAAGGTACTGGTCATTCCACCTTACCAACTCCTTTCCCAACTCTTCAACTAAATCGCATTCTTTATGCTCCTAACCTAATTACTAATTTACTTTCTGTCAGGCGTTTAACAACTGACAACAACATATCTATTGAGTTTGATCGTTTCGGTTTTCTTGTAAAGGATTTTCAGACCCGGATACCTATAATTCGATGTAACAGCACTGGACCGCTCTACCCTCTCACTTCTCCGCTGCCATCTCAATTCATACCTCCTTCTACTTTTACTGCTTTGTCTCAAGATGTCTGGCATCATCGTCTCGGACACCCGGATTTAAATTTAATTCGTTTTCTTAACCAAAACAATAGCATTACTTGTGGAAAATTAAAACCTTCGTCTTCTTTATGTCACTCTTGTGTTTTTGGCAAGCAAGTTAAACTTCCATTTATTGAATCTAGTTCATTTACATTATCTGCGTTTGATATTATTCATAGTGATTTATGGACTTCACCGATTCTAAGTTCGGGTGGTCACCGTTATTACGTTTTATTTTTGGATGATTATACAAACTATCTTTGGACATTTCCAATCTCTCAAAAATCACATGTCTTCTCCACTTTCTCTATCCTTCCATGCCCTTGTTAAAACTCAATTTGAATGTACAGTTAAATGCTTATAATGTGACAATGGTACTGAGTATAAAAACAACGCCTTCCATAAATTTTGCAGTCACAATGGTATGACTTTCCGCTTCTCCTGTCCCTATACTTCCCCCCAAAATGGTAAGGTGGAACGCAAAATCCGTTCTATCAACAATATCATACGCACTCTCCTTACCCATTCCTCAGTACCACCTTGTTTTTGGCATCATGCCTTAGAAATGGCTACTTATATTTTGAACATTCTACCTGCCAAAACAAAGAACTTCACCACTCCAACCTATCTTCTCTACAAACATCATCCTACTTACAATCATCTACGTACCTTTGGTTGCCTATGTTTTTCCCCTTCACCCCTCCCCCACCATTCACAAACTCGCCAACCGTTCTTCCCCATGCATTTTTCTAGGGTATCCTTCTAACCATCGGGGGTATAAATGTTTAGACCTCTCATCCAACAAAATAATAATTTCCCGTCACGTAGTCTTTGATGAAACTGTCTTTCCTTTCTCAAAACCACAACCACCACCCTCTTCCTATCAATTCCTCCACACCGACCCTCACCCATCTAGATGGTGCTCTCAACTTCCTCCTACCACAATCACCCCCTCTCCATCTCCTATCCATAACCCAACTCCATCTCATACAACAACTACAACTCACGACAGATCCCCTACCATTCTCACCTATTCACATCGCTCTAAAAAACCAACAGTCCCTTTCCAACCTAATGGTTGTCTTGGCATAATGGTTGGGTTAGATTGGAGTTGTCATATATTATTCTAATGTTTTAAAATTTAGTTTTGCTTGGGGGCAAGCAAAAGTCAAGTGTGGGGTATTTTGATATGTGCATATTTAGTTCATATTAAGTATAGATTTTTATTCATTTATTAGCTAAATTATTGCATTTTATGGACAAAAGGTACTTAAAAGTGTTTGAATTATATTTTCAGTCCAAAAATGAAGCTCGGAAGCAGGAGAAGCGGTTGAGAGATCAAGAATGGAATAAAGAAGAAAAACACCAAAAATAACACCTACTCGGCGAGTAGGGTCGACTACTCGGCGAGTCCGATCGAAGAATCAAGAAGATAATGACTCGGGATCCCAGAGACTTATCACAATACGAGGACTGAGAGATGGACTCGACGAGTCGCCACCTGACTCGACGAGTCGATTCGTATATATAAAGATAACTTCTCAGAACGATGGGAGAGAATTCTGGAACGATTCAGAAGAGTTTAGCTGCGATTGAGAAGGCAGAAAAACCCTAGAATACGACGAGAGAAGCTAGAATTCAATCCCGAAGAATAATTGAGGCAAAATTTCATCATTCCACTTATTCTTTTGTTTTATCATTATGGTTAAGCAATTTGACTTTGTTTGTTTGCTGTTATTTACTTCAATTATGAGCTAAAACCTTTAGACTTTTGTTTGGGGATACAAAGTTGACAATATGGTTTGATTGATTGGTAGGATTAATTCTAAGTTTGTGAATTTTTGTTATTTTAGCTTGTTAAAGAACCTTGTGTGTGAATAATAATTAATTTTCTGTTAATATGAAGATAATTGATTAGCATGAATATCTATTGATTATTAACCTCATATGCTATGTGATCACTATGCCATATGTCTAGGATTAATGAATATGAAACTAGAATTAATAAGAAAATTGAGTAAATTCATGTGCAAGCTTGTAAGATGACCATCAAACAAGAAGTTAATTAAAAGAATAAATTAGTTAACTATTGCAAGTCTAACTTAACCCGAAATAATTAATCTAGTAAATTTAATTAAATTAGACAACTGGCCACTGTTTAAGTTAGTTTATTTGCTAAGGATTAGGGTAGTGAATACGAATCTAATCACTTGAATCGGTAACCAACGAAAGAATTAATCCATTGCACCATTACCTTGAAATCAACCATAGAATCAACTAAGTTGAACTAAACAGAAGTTCCCTTCCATTTATTGAATCTAGTTAGTATTTTATTTTCTAGTTTTTAAGTAAGTAATAGTTAGTAAGTTTCTAGTCTTGTAAAACTAGATAAAACCCCTACTTATTAATTAACTTAGATAAAATTAGTTTTTTAATTTTAATTTGCCGTTCCCTGTGATCGATACCCTACTTATTTAGTTATACCACAATTGATAGGTTCACTACCTTTTGTGTGTTATTTGATAATTAAAAGTAGGTTTAAAACTAAGTGAGTTTGCACACATCAAGTTTTTGGCGCCGTTGTCGGGGAACGGTTCTAAATTAACATTAAATTCTAGTTTAATCGATCCTTTGTGTGGGATTTATCTTACACAAAGTTATTTAAGAAGCAATTCAGTAAGTAGAATTAGTTTTATTAAGATGATCATAGAAATGAAATAAAGAGATATTTTAATCCTTACCAACTCGATCTTGTCGCCCCTGGCAACAAACATGCATGAACCATTTCACGAAGTATGTGTCCGGATAGTCCAAAGTCTCGATAGTTAGCTCTTGGCCTTCCAGTTAAAAAACAACGTCGATGAAGGCGTGTAGGCGCGCTATTCCGCGGTGGGGATTGTAACTTTCCATAAATTTCCCATTTGTCACTCAACGATCGAACTTTGATTATTTCTTTTTTTTAGGATCGACGAATCAAATGATATTTCTGTTCCAATTTTTGCCTCTTCTTTTCCCTCTGAATCAAACTTTTTTTTTGCCATACTCATTAAGTTCCTATTAGTATCCATGATACAAGTCGGATCCTAGATGTAGAAATATAAAATAAGAAGGTGGATCTCTTCTTCATCGAAAGAAATGAGATTATCGCGGATACAAAACATTCAATTAACAAAATTAACCAAATTTCCCTGATGTAGAGGCAATCAAGAAAGCTTTAGAAGAATGGGACCCATTATGGGACAGACAATGCATTACAGACGTATGATCATTACGCTTCAACCGGGTTATTCTATTCCACCTCTTAGAAAGAAAAGAACTTAAATCAAAATACTTAATAGCATGGCGATACATTTATACAAAACTTCTACCCCGAGCACACGCAATGGAGCCGTAGACAGTAAAGTGAAATCCAATCCACGAAATAATTTGATCTATGGACAACATCATTGTGGTAAAGGTCGTAATGCCAGAGGAATCATTACCGCAGGGCATAGAGGGGGAGGTCATAAGCGTCTATACCGTAAAATAGATTTTCGACGGAATGAAAAAGACATATAAAGAACCATGCATAGCACTAAATAGGGAGCCGCCGAATACACCAGCTACGCCTAGCATGTGAAATGGGTGCATAAGGATGTTGTGCTCAGCCTGGAATACAATCATGAAGTTGAAAGTAGGGCTGAGCATGGGTCGGTTTTGCCCCAAAACCGAACCCAAACCGATGACCATCGGTTTCTAAAAATTTGAACCCTAACCGACCCTAAACCCATGGGTTCGGTTTTATGGTTTATCGGTTTCTAAATCGGGTTTTCGGGTTCGGTTTCGGTTTATAAGATAAACCAAACCTTAAACTATTTTTCTACAATCTCATATCCTCACTTATATAGAAGTGAAGATAGTTTCTACTTTGATCCCTCAATCGATGTGGGACAAAGATAATTGCTTGATAAAACTGAAGAGGGTGTATGTTCTGCTTATGTATGCGAGCATGTGTAGCTAAGTTTCAATCATCTGTCGATGTGGGATGAGTTTAGCTAGCTGCGAAAATAAAAGAAGTTAAATATTGGACACAGGTTTCGAACTTGAGACCTCTTGAGAAACTTGCAAGCGCCTTACCCACCTCAACCAGCTCTTCCTTTTGACATTACTTCGCTAAACATATTTATATTTGAATATAAATTATATATTTTTATAAACAATATATATAATCGGTTCGGTTCGGTTTCTATCGGTTTTACCAAACCCAAAAACCGAACCCAAACCGAAATTTTCGGTTTTCAAAAAATCTAAACCCAACCCGTCGGTTTATGCTTCGGTTTCGGTTTCTTGGTTTCGGTTTTGTCGGTTTTTATCGGTTTTTCGGTTTCCGGGTTCGGTTTTGCTCACCCCTAGTTGAAAGTACCAGAAATTCCTAGAGGCATACCATCAGAAAAGCTTCCTTGACGCATTTATAGCACAAGACTTTACTACTCAAGCTGTATTATATACTCATCACCAATACATTGCAGGATTCATCATGACAGGAGCTTTTGCTCATGGAGCTATATTTTTTATTAGGGATTACAATCCGGAACAGAATGAGGATAATGTATTGGCACGAATGTTAGAACATAAAGAAGCTATCATATCTCATTTAAGTTGGGCCAGCCTCTTTTTGGGTTTCCATACCTTGGGACTTTATGTTCATAATGATGTCATGCTTGCCTTTGGTACTCCGGAGAAGCAAATCTTAATCGAACCTATATTTGCTCAATGGATACAATCTGCTCATGGTAAAACTTCATATGGGTTCGATATACTTTTATCTTCAACGAATGGCCCGACATTCAATGCGGGTCGAAGCATATGGTTGTCGGGGTGGTTAAATGCTATTAATGAGAATAGTAATTCACTATTCTTAACAATAGGTCCTGGGGACTTTTTGGTTCATCATGCTATTGTTCTGGGTTTACATACAACTACGTTGATCTTAGTAAAAGGTGCGTTAGATGCGCGTGGTTCCAAGTTAATGCCAGATAAAAAGGATTTTGGTTATAGTTTTCCGTGCGATGGCCCAGGACGAGGCGGTACTTGTGATATTTCGGCTTGGGACGCATTTTATTTGGCAGTTTTTTGGATGTTAAATACCATTGGATGGGTTACTTTTTATTGGCATTGGAAGCACATTACATTATGGCAGGGTAATGTTTCGCAGTTTAATGAATCTTCCACTTATTTGATGGGCTGGTTAAGAGATTATTTATGGTTAAACTTTTCACAACTTATTAATGGATATAACCCTTTTGGTATGAATAGTTTATCAGTCTGGGCATGGATGTTTTTATTTGGACATCTGGTTTGGGCTACTGGATTTATGTTTTTAATTTCCTGGCGTGGATATTGGCAGGAATTGATTGAAACTTTAGCATAGGCTCATGAACGCACACCTTTGGCCAATTTGATTCGTTGGAGAGATAAACCGGTGACACTTTCCATTGTACAAGCAAGATTGGTTGGATTAGCCCACTTTTCTGTAGGTTATATATTTACTTATGCAGCTTTCTTGATTGCCTCTACATCAGGGAAATTTGGTTAATTTTGTTAATTGAATGTTTTGTATCCGCGATAGGAATTCACAAAGAAACAATCCAATTAATCAAGATACACAACGAAGGTCGTATTCATACGATTTTGCACTTCTCGACAAATATAATCTGTTTCATTATTCTAAGTGGTTATTCTCTTTTGGGTAATAAAGAACTTGTTATTCTTAACTCTTGGGTTCAGGAATTCCTATATAACTTAAGTGACACAATAAAAGCTTTTTCTCTTCTTTTATTAACTGATTTATGTATCGGATTTCATTCGCCCCATGGTTGGGAACTGATGATTGGCTTTGTCTACAAGGATTTTGGATTTGTTCATAATGAGCAAATTATATCTGGCCTTGTTTCTCGAGAAGAGATGGGAAACATGCTCAATATCATTTGATTTAATAGTTGACCCAACCCCTTGTTGTTTGAAAAAACCCTCCACTTCAATTGGTATTTTTTCACGAAAAGCAGACATGAGATAACAAATCCAGTGTTTCACTAAGATTTCGAATAGTGGTCCCGAATTCAAGTTGATTCTATTTTGCCTCTTCCTCAGAGAAAGACGATCAAACAATTCCCAATCATGGTCCTTGCGGATCGGATCATCCCTATAATATACAAAGAAAAACTCTAGATATTTGAGATCTTTCTCTTTGAATAAGATCTCAATTCCAGATTTTGTTTTTAGAGTAACTAGAAATTTCTTTTCTGTTTTTGCCTTGAACTCGCCGAGTGCACTCGTGCCGACTCGGCGAGTACATCGCTGTTTCAGTTTTAAATTTTTATTTTATTTTTGTTCTTTTTATGTGTTTTCTGTTTTGTTTACAGTTGTTTCATGACCTGAGGATCTGATACACCTCTGGTCCCCCCTCTTGAAGACCCGGAATCCGCGCTAAGGAAGAGCAAGGGCAAAGCCGTTGGAGAATCCGCTTCTTCAAAGAACTCGCCACTCAAAAACCTCAAGTTCGTTTTCAGCAAGAAGAGGAGCAGCAAATCCGGAGCATTCAGTGCCTCTTTGACTATTGAAGACCCAATTCAAGAAGATATCGAATACGAGACCGAGGAAGAAGAAGAACCCACATTCAAGCACGACTCCAAGTTTGAAGACGATTTAGTCATCACTATGGCTAATATCGATGAAGTCCCCATGGGGGAATGGAAGAAGAGGATGCGTGATGACACCGGCCCGAGACTTGTGCAGCCCGCAATTCCCGTAACCGCCACTTTCGAACTAAAAGGCCATATTCTCGCTCAACTCAAGGAGATTCCTTTTATGGGAAGGATCACGAAGACACCTACAAGCACTTGGACGAAGTGAATGATGTGGCCAACTACTTCAATGTACCGAATATCCCCCGCGAGACCCGGCTTCTTCGCATGCTCCGAGTCAAGTTCAAAGGGGCTGCAAAGGATTGGTTAAAGTCACTTCCTCCCGGATCAGTCACCACATGGGCCAAGATGAAAGAGGAGTTCATTGATCACTTTTGTCCGCCCTCCAAAATAGCCAAGCTAAAGAAAGCAATTGCCAACTTCGAGCAACAGCCCGGAGAATCTCTTTATGAAGCATGGGAAAGATACAAGAGTTTGCTTAGAAATTGCCCACATCACGACCTTAATAGCCAACAAGAGGTCTCCATTTTCTACGATGGAGTCAATGTCACTACAAGGCAATTGCTAGATTCTCAAGGTCCGCTCACGAAGAAGGCGCCCCCGGTAATCAAGGAGCTAATTGAAGAATTCTCCAAGCACTCTAGAGAATACCACAATCCAAGAAACGAAGTAAGTCGGGGAGTAGTGAACGCGGCAAATGATAGCATAGCGGTGGTGATAGCTAAGCTTGATAGTCTTGATAGAAGAATGACAAAAATGGATCAAACAATCCATGCTATGAGGGTGGGATGTGAAAATTGTAGAGGGCCCCATCTCACCAAGGATTGTGATGTGGATGAGAATGGAAATAAGAAAGCTCAAGTCTTCTATTCAAGTGGCGATCGATACGACGAAAATTGGCGAAAACCTAAGAAGGAATGGCTCCCATACGAAGAGTATAAGAAGGCTAAGGAGGAAAAATGCAAGCAGAAGGAGAGGGGACTATATCAAAGAGAAGAACCGGTAGAAAAGAAAGCTGATTTGGAAGAAATGTTCACTAGATTCATAGCCGCGTCCGAAAAGAGACACAATGATCACGATGCTGCAATACATGAGACCAGAGACATGCTAAGGAATCAGCAGGCATCCATCCTCAACATTGAGAAACAGCTGGGACAGCTTGCACACCAAGTGAACGAAAGAAGACCGGGTCAACTTCCAAGTAATACCGAAACCAATCCGAGAATGGAGAATGTGAGTGCAGTGACCTCCAGTAAAGAAGAAATTTTCACAGATGGACAAAGGATCTCCAAGAGGAAGACAAAAAGGGTAGAAGAGTCGACTCTAGCAAAACCCGATCTGACTCGTCGAGTCCCTCTAATGGACTCGACGAGTCCGTGTGTGAATGATAAAACTGTCAGTCCTTTAAAGCCATATAATCCTCCTTTGCCATACCCAATTAAAGCCATGCCTGCAGAAAAAGTTGAAGCATATAGAACCTTCATGAAGCATGTTAAAGCCTTACAAGTTAATATGCCATTTATGGAAACAATGCTCCAAACACCAAAATACTTCAACTTGCTAAAAGGTCTTTTTGCTGCTAGGAAAGATTTGGCTGAAGTCGCGGAGGTACTATTTAGTGAGCTGCCCGAAAAGAAAGGCGATCTGGGGAATATTAAAATTCCGTGCCAGTTTGGTGATAAAGTTGTCACCCAAGCATTGACCGACTCGGGTGCAAGCATCAATCTGATGCCTTTATCTTTCTTTAAGAGGTTGAATTTACCGGAGCCAAGACCGGTAAATATGAAGATCCATTTGGCAGACAAGACAATAATTCATCCACAAGGCGTTTGTGAGGATCTCCTTATTAAAGTAGACAAGTTTATATTTCCGGTAGACTTTGTGGTGGTTGACATGGAAGAAGACCCCAAAATTCCAATCATATTGGGGAGATCATTTTTAAACACCACATGTGCCTTAATTGATGTATGCGAGTCTACATTAACATTGAGGGTGGGTGATGAGTCCGTAATATTCAAAGCTATGCCAGAAGCCAAGCAAGAGGAGGAAAGAAAAGAAAACATCTCATTGATCCATTTGGATGATGAGATATTACAAAAAGAACTTGAACTTTTGCAAAAAGAAGATCCAACCAAGTTTCTGCTACATTCTGGAGAGGATGGAGATGTTAACAAGGACTTGGAGGAGATAGAAAAGCTATTGGAAGAAGCCGACTCAGAAAACAACCAAGAAATGGTGGAATACGATCAGACTCGCCGAGTCACTTTACTAGACTCGACGAGTCTAGTCGAATTTGATAATAACTTGGACGGTTTGGATCTGTTGGTTGCTAGTCCTCTGTATAATCTGGATTTGGAAATTTTTCCTCATTCTTTAGGAGAACAAACAGAAAAAGAAGACATGGATACGGAAGTTCAACACACTTATATAGCATGTCTTAATGCAATTACACTTGAAGATGGGGTGAGCATAGAGAAAGAAGAGGAGGCAAAAGAAAGGAGGGTGGAAGCTGATCAACCATTCATTACCAAACCTAGAGCACGCACCTTCACAAAATACGAAGTAATTCAGTTTGAAGGAAAAGAAGTGCAAAAGAAGGTGAAAACGCATGGGGTAAAGAAGAAAAAGAGGAGAAGGGAAGCCCAAGCAGCTGAGGATGATGCTGTGAAAAAGAAGAGAGAGGAAGCAAAACGGGCTTACAAAAAGAAGATTCACGCTTACAAAACGAAGTACAAACCACAAAAGACTAAGCGTGCATTCCCGATGCTGGAAGATGACGAAACGTAGACGGGAAGGAGTCCAGCTAACGACTCCTTAAAAAGAAGCGCTTGGCGGGAGGCAACCCGTTATTTAGAGTTTGCTTTCTTTTACTTTTTTTTAGTTTTGTTTGTAATTTTTCCTTCGTTTTTAGATTTTTAATTCTCCAATTCGTCGGACATGTCTGCTTGAGAGTGTGCATGGGCTAAGTGTGGGGTGAAATGATTTTTTTAAAATAAATGACAAAAACTTTAAAAAAATTATGAATTTTTTGCAAGAGACTCGTCGAGTCTGACCGTGACTCGACGAGTCCATATAGATTTCAGAAAAAAAATTGACATCGCGACTAGACTCGCCGAGTCGGACCCCGACTCGACGAGTCGGTATTATTTATAGAAAAAAATAATATTGAAATTACTTTTACAACCGGTAACTAGGGTTTTAACCCTAATGAATCAGTTTCTTTTTCACACACACTCGCCGTGCACCTCTCTCTCAACTCTCTCTCAAGCATTCAAGTGTTCTTCCATTTTTCTTCAAATTTCTCAAGTTTCATCACAAAAGGTAACGAATTTCTTCCTCTTTTCTATTAAATGTATGATTTTAAGGCTATCTATAATGGAAATTGATAGAAGAACCGATTTTGAGAAAAAATTAAATTTCTAGGGTTTCGATTTTTCAAAGATTATGATGTTTTGCATGTTTATTCTTGCCTAAAAACCTTATATACATGTGTCTAGACAAAACCCTTGAAGAAATTTTGAGATTTCCTGGTCCAATTTAGACCGACCCGCCGACTGACTCGTGCAGTTCGTGCGACTCGCCGAGTCGTACATGGACTCGACGAGTCGAGTCGGGGAACATGTGCATGACGTTTTTAATTATAATCTGTGTTTCTGGGTTTTGTGTCTTTGTTTTGCAGAAAAAAATGTTCAACAGGGGGCAAAGTTCTGGGGGACACCAAGGTGGCTTTCCTTGGTTAAATTTCCCACAAATTGAGTCTGCTTCAACAATGCGGAAGTGGAAGAAGAAGTTAGCCGACATAAAGAAGAAGGAAATATATGTGCCCAACATGATAGATTGGGATTGGTTGCAAGGAGTACGCTATGAAGAGGAGCTAGCTCCGTATCTTTTAAAGGAGTTTACCCACGAAGGAGAAACAATGATTTGTGATGGGTGGAGTCGGGTCTTTCGAATCCAAGAGCCGGTGTATTTGGAGCTATGCCTAGAATTCTTCTCCACAGTATATTTCACGGGTGGAGTGGATTGTTATCACCCAACAAGTTTCGGTTTCTGTCTTGGGGGTGAATTTCATCAATGTTCCGTGCTCGACCTTGCCTGTCGATTGGGAATTTATGACCAGCCCTTGGTCTCAACAGATATCTTTCGGGCCTTTTTGGGGCAATCCCACATGGTGTTTCCCGATGGAGTTACTAGCACGGGGTGGTGGAACACGATTGGCAACAAAGTTTATATTCCAAAATCGGCACAAGAGGGGAGCATCCGATCACCTACGCACCGCCTTATTCATCGTCTCATTTCATCCACTATTAACCAAAGGAAGGATGATGACAAGGTTTCTAACCTTGATGTCTTCTATTTATGGAGCATTATCACACCCGACATTTTTTGCAATATTCCATGGTGTTTGGCTTCATATCTATCGGAGGGTGCGGTTAAGGATCGCAAAACTTCTCGAATCAATGGTGGTATGTTTATCACCCGGCTAGCCAACTCGTTTGGGTTGATGACCCGTGGTGCATGGAACTTTATGACGATGATTCCTACGCCTCCATTCAATCCAATTCTTTTCCGGCGGGCCGGGATTATTGAAGATTATGGTGGTGGTCATTATGCTATACCGCATGATGATCCGGTTGTTGGTCCCGAAGCACCGGGGAGGAGGGTTCGTTCGAGGAGGGAGCGGGATGCGGAGGAAGAGCCGCCGGTGATTCCGGTTGATAATGAAGAAGTACCAATGGATTGGTACAATGTGGAGATGAGGCGGCTACAAGATCAAATGGCGCGGGACATTAATTTTAGCAACCAATCACATATCCGACTTTTCGATCACTTCAACATACCGCATATTGATGGAGGTAACTTTCCGTACATTCCATCATGGGACGAGGTGATTAGTGCAAGAAGGAGTGGTGCGGGAGGAAGTGGAACAGCAGCGAATCATGACGATGAGGAGGATTGATTTCTTTGCATTTTTATTGAACAATTTTCAATTTTTATGTTTATGTTTTTTTTATTTATTTGGTTTGTTTGAATGTGTTCAGACTTTTTACTGTTTTGTTTAATGTGTGGTTGCTTTGATTATTTTTCAGAATTGAATTAGGAATGCTTGCATAGGAGAGTTAAAGTTCTAGAGTCAAAAGGGTTATAAGAGTGATAGAGAGTCAAGAAAGCGAAGCATTAGAGTCAAAGTATCGAGTCCGGTCCTTAGGGACATGAGCGAGTGAGTCCAGAAGTGAGGAGAAAATTTTGAAGATTTATTGGAGGCTGGAATATGTGCAGAATGTTATTTTTTTTGTCCAGCGGTCTACTCGTCGAGTGCATTAAACTGACTCGACGAGTCGCCTTGTATTCTCCCACATATGAAGATATCCGCGCTTATACTCGACGAGTCACGTATATGACTCGACGAGTCATCCATTTTTAACCGAAGGGGACTACTGATTTGATGCTGATAAGAGTACCACTTGACCATATATTCTTCCTATATTGATTCCTGAGGATCTTATACTGTTTTTCCGCGTATTTGGAGCGACCCACACGAGATTTTGACACCCAAGACATGGATGAGATGTTACCATGTCTAAAGTCAATTGAAGTTGGAGCTAAAATGAAAGTGACCAACCTATCGACTGCTATCCCTGGGGAGTTTGTTCCAATTCCCTCTTTATTCTCTTTTTATGTTTTTATTATGCATAATATGCAATGAGGGCATTGCATAAAATAAGTGTGGGGTAGGGGGTTGGTTACGTATTAGAAAATTTAGAGTCTTAATTTAGGTTAATTTTAAAATTTGTTGCATACCAAAAATATTACTTAGGATTTAATTTAGAAAATTTTGGTAAAAGTAAAATTAGGATTCCATGTTAGAGTTGTGTTGATAATTGCATGAAGACCCAAATGTTTAGTTGAGCCTATATACGTTCTAGTGCATTTGTGGCTTCCTTATTCCAGTGAAATCATGGGACAAAAACACGACCCTGCTCGTCCTGAGGGATGCAATATGTTTAGCAGCCTAAACCTGAAATGTATCCAGGAAGATTGTTATCGTTAGCCAATAAAGGTTGAGATTGAGCGCCCCTCATGTAGGGATTTGAGTGAAAAAAAAAGTGAGGTACATGTAAAAAAATAGAGAGAATTACAAGAAAAGTTTGAAGAATTTTGGAGCAAATAAAGTGAAGATCAAAAGATCAAAATTCTAAGAAATTCAAAAAGTTGAAGATACCAAAAATCAAACAATAAAGGTGGTGAATTCAAAGAGATCAAAGATCAAATTATCAAGGAAGTGAAGAATTCAAAAGAGCTCCATGGTGGTATCGAAAAGTGTAATTCTAGATTATGTGTCACAACTAGAAATTTTGTGCCTTGTAACTACAACAATGTAGTAAAATTATGAATCAAAGTCTTAAGAGCATGTATGATGCTTACTTTATGACAACAAAAATTTGCAATCAAATACACCATACAAGCATTACAACATACTCAACAAGCAATTGGGAACCCTAGAAGTTCTTGTTTAGGTCCATTTTGGTCTAGGACTTCCTTATTGGGCCCAATGGACCAATAAGCTTCCAATTTGACCATCTTGGACTTAGAACTCTTAAATGGGCTCTAATTGAACCAACTTTCATTTATTTCAACATTTTGGGCCATATTGGGCCTAGAATGAAATGAATTAAATATTATGAACTATTATGGACCATAATTAACATAATCTAGCGTAATAAAGCATAAAAAAATCACACTTATATTTTATAGGGATAAAAATCACCCAACCTAAATATAGCATGGGCTTAAGGACAAAAAGCCCAAAAATCCTCTCTCCCCCTCTCCATTCTCGGCCCAAGCCCACAAAGAAGGAGGGTTGACTTTGTTGGGTGACACCTCACTTTTGCACATAGGATTTTCATGCAAAACACATATCTCCATGCAACTATCTTGTCAAACCTCTCTCTCTTCCCCTCTCTTCTTGTTCTCGGCCGAGAGCTTCCACACACACACACTTCAACCACTTTTTTTTTATCAAACTCTCTCAAGGAACACCCTCACCTTTCCTCATCAAATTTTCGAGAATCAAGAGCTTTTCAAGGAGGTTTTTCCCACAAACACATCATCTAAGGTAAGTTGATGACTAATCCATGACATAGCTACCTCATTTCATCAAAATATCTTCTAAATCTATTCCAACTTGTGATCATGCACCTTAGAAGTCACTAAACTCGAGATCTACCAAGAAGACTTGCTAGGATCGAAATTTTCTTCTTTTCTCTCTTCAAAACCGAAACTACAACTCAAGGTGAGCTTCATACCCCCTATTTTTCGGTTTTTATAAGTTTTTTTTTTTGGGGGGGGGGGGATACAAGCAAATGTGTAGATCTATGAGTATATGTATGCTTTGTGTGATTTCTATGTTTATTTACATGTTCTTATGTGATTATGGTGTTGGATCTAGTAAAAAAGAACTCAAAACCGAGTTCTACATTATGTTGAATGAAATAAGTATAAATCATGTTATTTCATACAAATCAACTCTAGAAACATAACCAAGATGGTTAATATGAACCTCTTTGGGCTAGAATCCCATTTTTGGACTCAAAATGTTAAAAATATAAAGTTCAAGGGCCCAAAATGACAAAATACAAATTCTGATGGTTGAGATGAGTCAAAACAGTTTCAACAATGTATTTTCTGGAAATATACTCTTTTGAAGGATCAAAATGTGAAATTTTAAGCATAATGGGCCAAAAATGAACTTTTCGGCCCAATAAAGCCCAAATTGCGAGATTTTCAAATTAGAGGGGCTGAAACTGTTTTTTTCTGTAAAACAGGGGACTACTAGTGCTCCAAGTCCAATTCAAGGGTTAAAAATACTTTTCATATTTAAAAGGGACCAAAAATGCAAAAATTTTCTATTTTGGGCCAAAAGTGTAAAAATTGCGAAAATAGAGGTTTCAGCCGAGAAAATTTCATTTTGAGGGACTAAAACTGTTTTTCAAATAAATTTGAGCTGAAAAACACCTTTTCTACAAGTTTTGATACTAAAGTGTCAAGAAAAATGGTTTAAGGACTAAAATGGAAATTTTCTTATACAAAGGGTCAAAAGTGTAAATTTATCCAAAAGAAAGGGGCTGCAAAAAGTAAAATTCTAGTGTTTTAAACAATAAATCCGTCATGATGAAATACTAGTACCACGACTACTGACGAAATATAATACACCTTCAACACCAAAAATCGTTATCAAACGAATTGATTCGGTCTCGAATCAATAATGAATCAAAAATCTATACACGACGATACTACAATACACACGCTGAAATTACGGAAATTCAATACACACGCGGAAATTTCGGGAAGTCAATACACACATGGGAATACACCAGACGTCGATACACCATCTTTGGGCCCGAAAGTTTCAAATCGTGCTTGTTGGGCCTAGCTAGCCCAATGACATGATCTTTAGGCCCGAAGGAAACTCGCTTACATGTTGTTGGGTCTTATATGACCTAATTCCATGTAAAAGGACTTTCACTGGCTTTTGTGCTGTTGGGCCCCAAGGGTCCTTTGGTACTGCTAGCAGAGTCAAGAATTCACCAATGCGAGTCGGGCCAAGGGCCTTTCGCATTCACAATAGCCTTGAACGAATTATGGAAATAGCGGGGGCTTCGCACCCTCTTTTCTCCTCGGTTGTGGGGCTATGGGAAGTCAGGGTGGTTGGATTAAGTGAATAGTACGGACGACGCCTAAGGGATCGTTTGTATAGTTGTAAACTAGTCGTTTTCATTAATGCGTGTTTATAACAATTCACAATCCATAATTAATCCAATGTCACCTGGAATTATCGAATACACACGTCGCAATGGTATAACAAAATATAAAATGTGTAATTCAAAGTATTAGGAAAACATCGGGTTTTCCTAGGGTTTTCAATTCATACACCTACGAGATGCATACCAAGTTTAACAATTTTTTTTTATAGAAACAAACAAGCATACTTACGGATCTTCACACCTTTTATACTATACTATTTTCGGAAAATATCGGATTTTCTGGTGGTTTTCAAAACAATACAAAACATTATATTTCAAACATTACTTATGAACTCACCAACATTTCATATGTTGATGTTTTTCAAAATACTTGTATTCTCAGGTAACAGGTAAAGTGAAGGGAAAAATGTACTCAGTGATGTCTTGTTGTTGTTTAACTAGTATCGAACGATCTACTTTTGGGAAGGTAATGTTATGAAACAATGTACTAAATGTAAGCGCTACCAGTTGTACTATTTCAATGCATGGTGATGAATGATGTTATGTTTCATGTATATTCACTGTGATGGTATTCAATTGAGTCATAACAGCCCCCGGACGTTTCCGTCGTCTGGTTCGGGGGTGTGACATTATGTATGCTTGGGTTGCTCAATTAAAAACACCTTGAGGGTAAGATGTTTTCTGAGGATGGATTCGGAGGGTTGCATAAAGTGAGCATAGTTCGGGGTGAGTGGGCGAATATTTATGAGGATTGTGAGTATTTGGAGTATGGGAGGTCCTTAGGAAAAATTTTAGACACAAATGCATGCGTTGCGGTCTTGGCATAATGGTCGGGTTAGATTGGAGTTGTCATATATGATTCTAATGTTTTAAAATTTAGTTTTGCTTGGGGGCAAGCAAAAGTCAAGTGTGGGGTATTTTGATATGTGCATATTTAGTTCATATTAAGTATATATTTTTATTCATTTATTAGCTAAATTATTGCATTTTATGGACAAAAGGTACTTAAAAGTGTTTGAATTATATTTTCAGTCCAAAAATGAAGCTCGGAAGCAGAAGGAAGCAAGAGAAGCGGTTGAGAGATCAAGAACGGAATAAAGAAGAAAAACACCAAAAATAACACCTACTTGGCGAGTAGGGTCGACTACTCGGCGAGTCCGATCGAAGAATCGAGAAGATAATGACTCGGGATCCCAGAGACTTATCACAATACGGGGACTGAGAGATGGACTCGACGAGTCGATTCATATATATAAAGATAACTTCTCAAAACGATGGGAGAGAATTCTGGAACGATTCAGAAGAGTTTAGCTGCGATTGAGAAGGCAGAAAAACCCTAGAAGACGACGAGAGAAGCTAGAATTCAATCCCGAAGAATAATTGAGGCAAAATTTCACCATTCCACTTATTCTTTTGTTTTATCATTATGGTTAAGCAATTTGACTTTGTTTGTTTGTTGTTATTTACTTCAATTATGAGCTAAAACCTTTAGACTTCTGTTTGGGGATACAAAGTTGACAATATGGTTTGATTGATTGGTAGGATTAATTCTAAGTTGGTGAATTTTTGTTATTTTACCTTGCTAAAGAACCTTGTGTGTGAATAATAATTAATTTTCTGTTAATAGGAAGATAATTGATTAGCATGAACATCTATTGATTATTAACCTCATATGCTATGTGATCACTATGCCATATGTCTAGGATTAATGAATATGAAACTAGAACTAATAAGAAAATTGAGTAAATTCATGTGCAAGCTTGTAAGATGACCATCAAACAAGAAGTTAATTAAAAGAATAAATTAGTTAACTATTGCAAGTCTAACTTAACCCGAATAATTAATCTAGTAAATTTAATTAAATTAGACAACTGGCCACTGTTTAAGTTAGTTTATTTGCTAAGGATTAGGGTAGTGAATACGAATCTAATCACTTGAATCGGTAACCAACGAAAGAATTAATCCATTGCACCATTACCTTGAAATCAACCATAGAATCAACTAAGTTGAACTAAACAGAAGTTCCCTTCCATTTATTGAATCTAGTTAGTATTTTATTTTCTAGTTTTTAAGTAAGTAATAGTTAGTAAGTTTCTAGTCTTGTAAAACTAGATAAAACCCCTACATATTAATTAACTTAGATAAAATTAGTTTTTTAATTTTAATTTGCTGTTCCCTGTGATCGATACCCTGCTTATTTAGCTATACCACAATTGATAGGTTCACTGCCTTTTGTGTGTTATTTGATAATTAAAAGTAGGTTTAAAACTAAGTGAGTTTGCACACATCAACCCCTTTCACAGTCTTAACAACCCTCACAAGCCGTCCCCACATCAACAGTACCACCTCCTACTCGTCACCCAATGCAAACCCGAAGTCGGACCGGTACCTCCAAACCTAAAGCTCCAATGAACCTACATGCTACCACCCTTTATCCTCTTCCTAACAATCCATCTGACGCCCTTTCAACTCCCGTTTGGAAGTCTGCCATGATAGATGAATTTAATGCTCTTGTTGAAAATAAGACGTGGGAATTTGTTCCTCGTCGACCTTATATGAATGTAATTCGATGTATGTGGATATATAAACATAAAACTAATGTTGACGGGTCCCTTGAACGCTATAAGGCCCGTCTTGTTTGTGATGGTAGGTCTCAACAGGTGGGAATTGATTGTGGTGAAACTTTTAGCCCGGTGGTAAAACTGGCTACTATTCGAATAGTCCTTAGCATTGTTGTCTCTCATTCTTGGCTGATTCACCAACTCGACGTCAAGAATGCTTTCCTTCATGGTCATTTATCTGAAACAGTGTTTATGCATCGACCGGTTGGGTTCCGAGACTTTCGTTTTCCTGATCACCTATGTCGTCTTAAACGGTCCCTCTACGGGTTAAAACAGGCACCGAGGGCTTGGTACCAAAGGTTCACTGATTATGTTCTAACTTTGGGTTTCAAAAACAGTGCATCAGATCACTCTCTATTTATTTATCATCACGGTCAGGAAAAAGCTTACATACTTTTATATGTCGATGACATTATCCTTACTACATCGACCGATTCTCTTCGTGACCGGTTGATGGCTCAACTCTCTCATGAATTCGCTATGAAAGATCTTGTTTCTCTAAGTTTTTTTCTTGGGATCGCTATCTCCAAAACAACCTCTGGTTTGCATTTATCTCAACAAAAATATGCCTCTGAAATCTTAGAACGGACAGGAATGTCAAATTGTAAGCCCGTAGCCACACCGGTTGATACATCAGGAAAACTAAGTGCTAATGATGGTCCACTAATTGATGACCCGACTTCTTACCGAAGCTTGGCCGGGGCACTTCAATATTTAACGTCCACGAGACCCGATCTCACATATGCCGTGCAACAAATTTGCATGTATATGCATGCACCTCGAGTGTCACATCTGCATGCACTCAAGCGGATTCTACGGTATGTTCAAGGGACTATCTCATTCGGTTTCACCATTCATAAGTCTCCTGTTACTTCCCTAATAGCCTACACTAATGCCGATTGGGCCGGCTGCCTGGACACTCGACGCTCCACTTCGGGATATTGCATTTTTCTCGAAAATAATCTGCTATCTTGGTCGTTTAAGCGACAAAACACTCTATCCCGATCTAGTATTGAGGCAGAGTACCGTGGTGTGGCAAATGTTGTGGCAGAATTGTGTTAGATTCGAAATTTGCTTTTGGAGCTTAATCACCCATATTCTTGCACCTCTATTGTTTATTGTGATAACATTAGCGCAATTTATTTGACAGCCAATCCAATCCAACATCAGCGAACGAAACACATAGAATTAGACATACATTTTGTTCGGGAGAAGGTTCAATGCGGGCAGGTTCGGGTGTATCATATACCATCTCGTTATCAAATTGCTGATATTTTTACTAAAGGACTACCTCGGGTTTTATTTGATGACTTCTGTTCCAGTCTCAACATCGGCTCACCTCTCGTTTCGACTGCGGGGGTATATTAGACTAGGATATATGTAATATATTTTGAATATATTTGGAGATAAGGCATGTATATCAGGTCCTAAAATAAAGGATCTCAAATTGTATCTTATATATTGTTGGAATAGTGTCTAAGGCTGCAACTATATTAGGCAAGTATTTGACCCGGTTGTGCATGGTCCTTTTGGGTTACTGTAGTGGTGTTGATTATGATGGCATGTGCAAAATTAGAAAGATTTAGTGATTCATCATACAAAATTCAAGAACACATGGAGTAAATAAATCTTTGTAAGCTCTTATTAGATCTAGAAAGATTATACAAATGGGTTTGTATACAATTTCTCTCTCTAGTCTAACACTCCAAAAATGGACTCTTACATAATGGGAGTCACTCATTTCCTATTTATAGGAAAAGACTCAACCCATTTACACATACAAAGAGGAAAGCCTAAACAATACATCCAAGCATGACTTTGCACCCTAACATTCTCCCCCTCAAAGTTAGGATTGGATGTCCGGCTTTAATTTCCAACGAGCTAGCGCGATCAAGACCAAACTCCCCCTTGAAGTAACACCGGTCTTTAAATCCGCAAATGAATATTCGACAAACCCAAGAAGCTTCGAATACCCATCATTGTCCCCCTTTTTATAATCAAAAAATGATTATAAAACCCACTAAGGATGAGAAGCGCCCGAGGAATAGTCTTCACAATACTCCCCCTTGATGTGTACCAAAAATGAATCACCAAAAATCTTGCATGGAAAAACAATCATGAAAAGCCACAAAAAAATTTCCAATTTATGAAAATTTTTGACTTTTTGGGTGAAAGTTGCAAGATTTTTCAAAAATTGGGTAGATATTGTCACTTTCTGAAAATTGCAGGGACCCGTTGCGCCAAAAACAGTCAAGTATGCGAAACTCTAGCCCATTTGCGAAACCGGGCATAAAGCGTAAATTCGCACAAACTGCAAGGACCAAAACTGAAAATTCTGCAATTTCTCAGCTTTTATTGCTCATTTGCGAAGTTGGGTATTTGTTGCCAAAAATGCGAAACTGCAAGGACTCTTTTCGAAAATTTCTGCATGTTCTTCAAACTTGCGAAGTTGGGCTATTTCTGTCATTTCGTGAAAAAATCAGGGGTGCAAACTGAAACTTTTTGTGTTCTTCCCCAAATCACCATAAAAGACTTCACATGTTCTAGTTAAATGCTTCGCATGTTTTATTTGCACAATTTTTTGCATCATTATTTCACCAAATGCGAACCCGTTTTTCCATTCCAGATGCGAACACAAGTCATAGATGCGAACTCATGTTTGACATACTCAAATGCGAACACAAATTGATTATGCGAACTCAATTGATTTCATATGCGAATCCACTACAGCAAGATGCGAACAAACATTCCCAGCAATAACAAACTAAACTCAAACGATATCCCAATTCATTCCAGACTTCGCTTTTTCTTCACAGTTAACCCCAAAAGCAAATACCCTGATTGGCTTTCAAAATCCATGGTTTCGCATTCCAGTTGATGTTACTCATCAAACTATCAACATCATTCTTCCCTGTAGACGCGAACTAACACACATACAACATAAAAATCGAACCCCAAAATCTATTTCATTTATCAATCGACTTCTCAAAATCTTCCCACTTCGTTACGAACATTCCTAGTCGATCAATAACCCAAATCAATTTCGAATGTGACTTTAACAGATCTTAGAACCGATTTCTTCATCAAACACAAAATTTCGAGTTATCAATACAAACCAAACTATCGAGCAAAAAAAATCGAACCAAAATAATCAATTCTTTTTCCAGTTTATCAACATCAACCAACGATCAATTTCCGACTCTCAAAACAATTCGCAAGTTTCAAACACCCTTCACAGTCAAATCAAAATCACCGACTAACAAAATCAACATGCTTCGTCTCCATTCAAACCACTGACTCCATATGTTTCAATTTCAAATCATCAACTACTGAATCCAAGGAATACCAATATTCGCATACAAACCCTCAAAATTGATTTACCCAAGAACCTGTTAATCGTAACTCATTCGATTTTGGAATCCTTCCCCGATTCACTTCTCGATCGATTATTGTTCGACCCTTGTTTTCAACGATCGTTAACAACAAACAATAGAACACAAATTTCAGATTCTTAAATTCAAACAAATCAAAAATCGATTCCAGAATCAAAATAGAATGAACATCGACCGGGAAGAAAAAAATGAGATTACGAGATTATGAAATCAAGAACAATTGATGGTACAAGAACGATATGCGTATGCTGTAAGAAAGAAATCAGTGACAATGTTATTGTATTATCCATTTCAATTGACTGGGCTAACTCAATGATAATGGATCAAAATAACTTTGGGCTAACATTTTGAGATGAACAATATCGGGAAAAAAAATTGAATATGAATGGAAATTAGGCTGGTTTACATGAACAGTGAAATTCACTTTTGATAAAATGATTTTGGTTTTGATCTTAAACAAAAAATAATTGGATGAATCAATGGGGTTGAAACGGATTAGATCCAATGAGGCAAATCGATCTAAAATGAAAAACGCAAAATACGAATCGAAATCATGGATGTTTTGGAATCCATTTAAGAATTTGAGTTACCTTTTTGACGAATCGAGTTCCGTTTTCAACGAACGAATCAAATTTGGAAGATCTTGGTTCTTTTGTCGGAATGAGAAAATCTCCAAATCGAACATTGTACCACCCACTATGTGAGATGTACAACTCGTTCTTCGTGTTCTTCATCAAACCAAGAACATCTTCAAAAGAACCACCAACACATTTGGGTTTTGACTTCAAATTCAATTCAACACTTGGAGATTGTTGCTTTGGAACCCAAATTTGCTTCACGAATTTCGGCTTCACAACATATGATGATTTTTGTGAGTAAACCCGCTTATTCTTCCGATTCATCTTCTTCTTCTTTTTCTTTCTCATCTTTTTGCATCTTGAAGATTTGACTTCATGAACAAACCCACTTTCAACAACATGAACATTTTGAGTTTGAATCAAATCTTTTGGAGCTTGATATTTGTGAATTTCTTGAACCACCGACTTCCGATAAGGAATCATTCCTTCAAACGAATCACAAGAACACAAAATATCATCGGTTTGAACTCCAATTGAGCAAAAAACTTTTTCATCTTGAAAATCAACTTGAACTCCTTTTTCTTGAACATCATCATCATCAAGAACACCATCCCGAGCTTCACGACAATTTGCATAATATTCAAGTTTATTTCTTCCATATTTGCATTCAGCACGAGAAATTCCTTTTATGACTTCTCCATCTCTTCTATTTCTTCGTCTCTTTTGATATGTTGTAATCAATCGGTCAAACAAATGTTTGTTTTGAAAAATTGGACAACTAATTAATTCTCCAACTTCATTCTTTTCTCCATTTACAACAATATCATATTCACTTATCAATCCAACAGTTAAGCTCTTAAGAAGATATTCAAATGAGCATTCATATTGAACATCTTCACTACAAATCATCCATTTCTCCATGATTACAAGAACTTGAAATTTTCTAGAGAGAGAAAGTGATTTTGAATGGGTTTTCTAGAAAGAGAAAGTGATACAAACAAGTATTCTAGAGAGAGAAAGTCAAATTATGGATCAAATCAAAGAAAAACTCGACTTCTAGAGCACAAAAACACACTAACCACGAAGATCAATGAACAATAAGAATCACCAAATCAAAAATAGCCATCAAGGATCAATTCTTGATGAAATCAAGAACACCCGCTCTGATACCAATTTTAGTGGTGTTGATTATGATGGCATGTGCGAAATTAGAAAGATCTAGTGATTCATCATACAAAATTTAAGAACACATGGAGTAAATAAATCTTTGTAAGCTCTTATTAGATCTAGAAAGATTATACAAATGGGTTTGTATATAA
Organism: Lactuca sativa; assembly: GCF_002870075.4. NCBI lineage: Eukaryota > Viridiplantae > Streptophyta > Magnoliopsida > Asterales > Asteraceae > Lactuca > Lactuca sativa. The sequence goes on along the minus strand of NC_056623.2, from coordinate 247,732,858 downwards.
TTTCTCTCTCTAGTCTAACACTCCAAAAATGGACTCTTACATAATGGGAGTCACTAACTTCCTATTTATAGGAAAAGACTCAACTCATTTGCACATACAAAGAGGAAAGCCTAAACAATACATCCAAGCATGACTTTGCACCCTAACAGTTGCCTTCACCATAGCAACTTGACAGGATGATTTATTATGAGAGAAGGAATATTATTAATATATTATGAGAATAATATAATGGATAATAATATTATTTGATTAATATAAGTCATAAATTAATTAGGAATTAATTTGGTGACTTAAAGAGATTAATTGAATAAAGGGGCATAAACTGTCAATTGTGTGATAGTTATACTTTGGGCTATAAATCCCTTATGGATAAAGGGTGGCCGGTTTTATGGACTTTGGATAGGCCTTAAAATCGTCCATGGCTTATCATGGAAGGGATTAGGATTGCTTAGGGCCTAAGTTATCCAATTAGGGTTTAAGGGTGAAACGATTCATGATGTCTTACATAAAGACTAAACCAGTCTTTTGCTATAATATTTCCATTTCAATTTGCCAAGTTCTCATAATTCAGATTATGAACAGGGATTCCGTAATCATAATCGAATTTTAGAACGCAAATAATGGACCCATATACAGAATTTCCTTATGTTGAGCCATTCCAACATGAAATTCATATATATCCTTGACTAAATGATTAAAACCTCACGATCTAAGCTTATAGATTTGAGATGAAGCATAATTTCCTCTCCCTTAATTATAGCAAAACAAATTTTTCCCAATTGAAACTTTTGTTTTCTATAATTAACATTGCTAACTTGCAATACTTATCATAATTATCATGCTCCCACTAACATGATGATTATTAGCATAACACTTATGCTCCCACTAGCTTTGACATGTACTCAGAAATCAACTGGACAGTTTGAAATTTAGATTCATACACCCTTTCCGTAGATAGCTCACCTGTGTGTCTAAGCAATTTCAAGAACCATGAAAAGGGATACCGTAATCATAGTCTCAATTGCTTAGGCATTTGCCATTTCTCACAAGTCCATGTTAGTGTGCCGGTTAACCACACGCGCTCCACTAACGACTTTTGAAAATGCAAATAACACAATCGATATCTTCGTAAAATCTACTTAGTGAAAGCGTTTCCTCACCATCATTTTCATGAATCGGGGAGAAACCTTATGACACATAGATTTATATGGTGTATGAGTTCCTACCCATATGAATTTGTCAAACCATAATCACAAGACAAAGATAATGACAAATCCAAAACCATATGGACTGAACTCAATCTTAATTTCTTGCCACCTAGCAGCTCAAGGGCCTGCCATTGCTTCCAAGTTGTTGTGCAACCAATGGAGAACTCTAAGAACTCATATGCAAAGCCAACTTTAACTGGAAAGGGCACAGATATGTCAACACGATAGGTTATAAACCTCAAGTCGTGTGCTAGATAAGAACTTCAGGTTTTATTCTTGATTGGTTCTTGAGACTTTCAAGACCTTTAAGACTCCCACTGTCCTCTTGACATATAAGACTTTCTTGTCAGTTATTTAAGAGATAGTGTGGATTCTAATCAAGACAAACACTTCACAAAATTGGCCTAAGTTGGTCTTTGTTTTATCCAAAACATCACAACTTACCAATTTCAAATGTACAAGAGTAGAAAACTTTTACTCTTACATTTGACAAGTGTTTTAAACCTTCTTTAAGACATGTCACTCAAGTTACAATCTTGGAGTATGACTCTAAGACTTGTATTGGAACGAAGTATGACTCATCTTCTTGATTTAACCATTTCAACAATTCAAGTTCCTCTTCTTAGTCATAAGAATACACTAAGATTTCCTTAGAGAACTAACTTTGATATGGTTTCTTAATCATTAAGATGATCACAAAACTGATACTAAAGTACTCTCCCATCTTTTCAGATTTGAGAAACTTTTATCCTTCTGCCTAAGTTGATTCTTCTTATTCGCTCTACCTTACATTGAAACTTTTCCAATGTCTCAGAATTATACTTTAGCCTGTAAGTATAACCATATTTACTAAGCTTTAGTAAATTATGACGAATAATCTTATCGATCTTTTGTGGTGGACTCAATCAGTGCACAAGAATGTGTACTCGATCCCTTAGTCCTTTACTTGACTCACACATCCATGTGACCGAGTAATTAGTCTTAATTTTTCCAATACTTGAAAGTTCTCATTCATCATGCTATACACCTTGCATGATTCCAAGTCCCGGTCCAATTGAAACTTGGTTGATGAGAATCTTTCCTTATTTGGTAAATTTAGACATTACCACAAATGAAAGAATCAATTTCATATTTCCACTCTTGCTCTTAATGGAATCATATAAGCAACAATTTTTCCTCAAATGCCATTGTAAGGATATTTTAAAATCTAAAAATTTTCCTTTATTTTAAAATTTTGCGGAAAAAACTTGTCCTTATAATTCATATGAAAACTTGTTGTTATCTTTTCCTAAGCAATATCTCATAACTCCTAAGAAGTAGCTCAAGAATCCGATCTTCAAGCTATGCGATAGAAATCCATCTACGCCATCAGATTCAGCATATTCTTACTTTAAGTTTCTTCATTTTTTCTTTGATTCTTAAAACATCACCATGTGACCAAGTCACATCATGTATCAAGAATCTCAGAATAGAAACTTAACAGAGTTAGATAGTGGACTTTACCTGAAGTAGAGTCAAACTTATTGACTTTAACATCCTTAGGTAAATTTGGCAGTTTCGCAACCAATGCCCCTTCCTTTGGCAATATAAACATATGGACCCTTTCATGATGGTACACGGGACTATCATAGACTTAGCTTTTCTTTTTACCATTTGGTCAACCGAGTTGACTATGGCCGATCCCTTTCCACTGGGAAGAGAGAGCTTTACTAGATATCCAATGTCATCATTGTCAATGTCCATACAGTTTTAAGGAAGTTGATCTTAACAAATAAATAAGATCATTAAGGGTCTTGTCATAGTCTGTTTCATAGGTGTCCCAAAGGAACTCACTATGTGACTTAGAAAGTGATTGAACCACCAACTTTCTCAAGACTTTGACACCCAACTCTCCCGGCTTGTCAGTATGTGACTACATCTCCAAGATGTGTTCACACCTAGACCTTGCCAATAAGGCTTGAGTGACCTTAAACTTTTCCAAGAACGTGTGGGTTAGGGAGAATAATTTGAGGAGGAGAAAGAAGTATGATATCCATGGGACATCATCTTCATTAGGAAACCTTGTTTCAAGAGATTTGGGAAGATCATAGGTGTCTAAACCAGACATCTTTTGGGAGATATTCAAGATAGTTGATTTTAAGTCCTTAATATGACACCCAATATGAAATATTAAGGCTAGGACCCAACAAACTATTTTATAACTTAGAAGAGGTATGCCGTAATCCAAGCTATAAAATATTTGAAGGTAGGTGAATGACGATTCACCAATTTCCACCAAGATAAACGAAATGTATTATTAGGTTTTAATTGGTTTTGAAACTCCTAGATCTTTGAGATTCATTGAACTTTTCAAAGGCATGTTTCAATCTCGAGTGTGCCCTTCAGGTTTTGTGACTGGGATGCCGAGGATCACAAAACAAGGTGTGAAGTAACCATGCAAATCACCTGGTACCCTTAATAAATTACCCCTCAATCGATGGGCCGGTTAACCACACACGCTCCATCGATACTATGATAAACATTAAGTCACCCTTTACCTACCTTGTTAAGTCCAAGTTAGTGTGCCGGTTAACCACACACGCTCCACTAACGACTTAGACAAAGTGTAAAGTGTAATTTCATGGGTTAGCACCTTATTCACATTTTTCCTAAGTAACTAAGATTGGGTATTATTAAGAGTTTAGTTACTTAGTATTATCATTAATACTTTTAATGAAGGGAGAATTCTAGTCCTGTCAAACCCGTTCGGCTAACGACCCTCCACCGGTCAAGCAAGCGGTGGGTGAGAGTGGACACCCATTAAGTTGCCATTTTATAGGCACCAACCTTATACCCACCTTATAGACCGGCTTCGTGAATGAGGCGTACTAGCGGTAAGACTGACTTTACTCTTATACATATATATATTATTAACTTATAATATTATAAAGTATAAGGGTTGAATTTTAACTTTTAAAATTCTAAGGGCTAACTTGGAATTAAAGTATTCATAAGTGAAAAATTTTCAAATTCCAAAACTTGAGGGCAAGTTTTGAAACTATTCAAAACTAATTAATTTCATAACTTATGTGTTTAAAGTAGTTTTAATCCAAAAACTCTTCAAGTTCCATAACTTGAGGACAAGTTATGGAAGACTTTAAACTAATAAAAGAACTAACTTTTTCTTTATTTTATAACTTATGGATTTAATTATGGTTACATATTTTTCTTTAATGAAGTGACTCTTGAACTTCCATAACTTGAGGACAAGTTATGGAGTCATAAAAAATTATTCAATGACACAAGACTCTTCATTTTGTAACCATTGCCAACTATTATGATTTTTATGAGTCTTTAATGTGACTCTTCATGTAACTTGAGGACAAGTTACACAAACACATTTTATACTCAACTCTTAGATTAAAATGGATTGAAAACAACTATTTCAATTAACTTTTATATTAATCTAATCAACTCATAAGTACAAGATAATTCAAATCAAACTTTTTCATGTAATTAGTCTAAACCTTAAACTAATACAAAACATGAATCTATTGACAATTATCTTTGAAAATGGATTAGCATGAACATTACCACATCAAAAACAAGTTTATAAGTTCAAAAACAACTTAGGGTAACGTTCCTAGTCCATTTCTAGCCAAAAAAGTCGAGTTTATGCTGTCTGGGGGTCCAACTCGTCGAGTGCATGAACCAACTCGACGAGTTGGATCGAATTGATCAAATTTTAGGCATGGACTCGCTGAGTCCTCTGAAGGACTCGCCGAGTCTGATGATCAGACAGCACAAAATTCGTTTTTTCAGCTTCTATTGCAGGTATAACAAGAAAACAAGCCTAGTCTCTGATACCACTGTTGGGTTTTGAGCATTCTAACACTCTTAAGTGTACTTGCAACCCTAAATACCTTGGATCTATGTTTTCTCTATTATACATGCAAATAAGAACTTCCAAGGTATAATCCTAATCTAGCATACAAAACAATAAATGTAACAAGATAGAATACATACCTCTTGATGTAGAAGTCTTCATGAAGCTTGAGTGTCTAGCCCCAATAGTATGGAAGCCTCAAAATGGAATCACAATTACCAAAACACTTAGAATAACTTGAGAGAATTCTACAACTCATGAAATCGGCTAGCCCTTTTACTTCACACACTAGTGGCCGATTTTGGTCAAGAATAAGATGCTTATATAGTTAGGGTTACACCATGTAAACCCTAATTGACATGGCCTTTCATTTCCATGATCCATGGGTACAAATACACCATGGAGCATCCATGGACCATCCTATGGGTTTTAGCCCAACTTGATTATCCATGGAGCATTAGCCCACTATACAAGTATGGATGATTTACACAATCAACCCATATATTTAATTAGTCTTTTTTTGATCACTTAGTTAATCCTAGATTAATTCTTGATCAATACTAATTAAATAATCTTATTATTCTCATTATTAATATACTAGAACTTATAATATATTAATAACCATAAGTGTCTTATTTCTCTCATTATAGTCTATCCAAGTGCATGATGGTATGCAACCCAAATGGACCATGCCGGGTCGGGTCAAGTCTTACCAATTATAGTTATGGACTTAGACATTAATCCAACATAACCGTTCACTACCTATCTCTTTTTGGGGGTATGCCTTAGAGACTGCCGCCCATATCCTTAACCGAGTCCCTACTAAGAAGGTTGCCAAAACACCTCACGAGATGTGGACAGGGAAAGCTCCCTCGTTAGCACATATCAAGGTTTGGGGTTGCGAGACTTTTGTAAGATGAGATACTCACGACAAGCTCGAACCTCGTAGTGAGCGATGTATTTTCATCGGCTACCCGCAGAAATCCTTTGGATATCTCTTATATAGACCGAATGACAATGTTGTCTTCGTTCCAAGGAAAGGAGTTTTCCGAGAGCGAGAACTCATAAGCCAAGGAGACAGTGGGAGGCAAATTGAGCTTGAAGAGATTCAAGAGTCGATAGATGAAGGAACCTCTACCGCTGGCACTCAACCCGAGGAGGAAACTTCGGTCGAACCAATTGACGAGTCATTACCTCTTAGACGTTGCGAAAGAGTTAGAGTTCAACCCCAGTTTTATGGTTTTCATATTACTACCGAAGGGGACACGTATATTAGTGATGGTACACTAATAAACCTTGATGAACCTAATAGCTATAAGGAAGCCATGGCAGGCCCGGAGTCTGCAAAATGGAAAGAGGCAATGGACAGCGAGATCCAGTCCATGTATGACAACCAAGTTTGGAATTTGGTTGATAATGTGCCCGGACGTAAGACCGTTGGGTGCAAATGGATCTTCAAGAAGAAGACCGACGTGGATGGAAACGTACACACATATAAAGCGCGATTGGTTGCGAAGGGCTTTACTCAAACTCCCGGAGTTGACTATGATGAGACCTTCTCACCAGTTGCGAAGATTAAGTCTATTAGAGTGATGCTAGCTATTGCCGCATTTCATGATTATGAGATTTGGCAAATGGATGTCAAAACTGTTGGATTGATGTCTAAGTCCATAACTATAATTGGTAAGACTTGACCCGACCCAGCATGGTCCATTTGGGTTGCATGGCATCATGCATTTGGATAGACTATAATGAGAGAAATAAGACACTTATGGTTATTAATATATTATAAGTTATAGTATATTAATAATAAGAATAATAAGATTATTTAATTAGTATTGATCAAGAATTAATCTAGGATTAATTAAATGATCAAAAGAAGACTAATTAAATATATGGGTTGATTGTGTAAATCATCCATACTTGTATAGTGGGCTAATGCTCCATGGATAATCAAGTTGGGCTAAAAACCATAGGATGGTCCATGGATGCTCCATGGTGTATTTGAACCCATGGATCCAAGGAAATGGAAAGTCATGACAATTAGGGTTTACCCTAATTGTAACACTATATAAAGATCTTATTCTTGACAAAATCGGTGACTAGTATCATTCTAGAAAGGGCTAGCCGATTTTCATGAAGTGTAGAATTCTCTCAAGTTATTCCAAGTGTATTTGGTGTTGTGTGAACCATTTGAGGTGTCACACTTGGGGCACTTGGCACTCAAGCTTCATGAAGACTTTCTACATGAAAGAGGTATGTATTCTATCTTGTTATATTCATTATTTTATATGCTAGATTAGGATAATACCTTGGATGTTCATATTTGTATGTATAATAGAGAAAACATAGATCTAAGGTATTTAGGGTTGCATGTACACTTAGGAGTGTTAGAATGCTCAAAACCCAACAGTGGTATCAGAGTCTAGGCTTGTTTTCTTGTTATACTTGCAAAAGAAGCTGGAAAATCGAGTTTTGATGCTGTATGCCCAGCAGACTCGCCGAGTCCAAGGCAAAAAGCATCCAACTCGCCGAGTTGGTTCGTGCACTCGACGAGTTGGAACCCCAGACAACATAAATTCGACTTTTTTGGCTGGAATTGGACTAGGAACATTACCCTAAAACGTTTTTCAACTTATAAACTTGTTTTTGATGTGGTAATGTTCATGCTAATCCAATTCCAAAGATAATTGTCAATAAATTCATGTTTTGTATTGGTTTAAGGTTTAGACTAATTACATGAAAAAGTTTGATTTGAATTATCTTTCTCTTATGAGTTGCTTAGATTAATAGAAAGTTGAGTGAAATAGTTGTTTTCAATCCAAATTAATCTAAGAGTTGATTCTAAAATGTGTTTTTGTAACTTGTCCTCAAGTTATATGAAAAGTCACATTTAAGTTTCATGAAACTCATAATAGTTGGCAAAGGTTACAAAAATGAAGAGTCTAGTTCTAATTAAATGGTTTTATGACTCCATAACTTGTCCTCAAGTTATGGAGGACCAAGAGTCTCTTCATTAAATACTAAAAAAAAGAGTGTAACCTTAATTAATTCCATAAGTTATATAATAAAGAAAAGTTAATTCATTTATTAGTTTAAAGTCTTCCATAACTTGTCCTCAAGTTATGGAACTTGAAGAGTTTTTGGATTAAAACTACTTTAAACACATAAGTTATGGAATTAACTAGTTTTGAATAGTTTCAAAACTTGCCCTCAAGTTTTGGAATTTGAAAAGTTTTCACTTATGAATACTTTAATTCCAAGTTAGCCCTTAGAATTTTAAAGAGTTAAAATTCAACCCTTATACTTTATAATATTATAAGTTAATAATATATATATATATATATATATATATATATATATATATATATATATATATATATATATATATATATATATATATATATATATGTATAAGAGTAAAGTCAGTCTCACCCATCGCTTGCTTGACTGGTGGAGGGTCGTTAGCCGAACGGGTTTGACAGGACTATAATTCTCCCTTCATTAAAAGTATTAATGATAAATACTAAGTAACTAAACTCTTAATAATACCTAATCTTAGTTACTTAGGAAAATGTGAATAAGGTGCTAATCCATGAAATTACACTTTGCACTTTGTTTAAGTCGGTTAGTGGAGCGTGTGTGGTTAACCGGCACACTAACTCGTATTTAACAAGGTAGGTAAAGGGTAACTTAATGCTTATCATAGTATCGATGGAGCGTGTGTGGTTAGCCGGCACATCGATTGAGGGGTAAACACTTAAGGGTACCAAGTAATTTGCATGGTTACTTCACACCTTGTTTTGTGATCCTCGACATCCCAGTCACAAAACCTGAAGGGCACACTCGAGATTGAAACATGCCATTGAACAGTTCAATGAATCTCAAAGATCTAGGAGTTTCAAAAACCAATTAAAACCTAATAATACATTTCATTTATCTTGGTGGAAATTGGTGAATCGTCATTCACCTACCTTCAAATATTTTATAGCTTGGATTACGGCATACCTCTTCTAAGTTATAAAATAGTTTGTTGGGTCCTATCCTTAATATTTCATATTGGGTGTCATATTAAGGACTTAAGATCAACTATCTTGAATATCTCCCAAAAGATGTCTGGTTTAGACATTTATGATCTTCCCAAATCTCTTAAAACAAGCTTTCCTAAATGAAGATGATGTCCCATGGAAATCATACTTCTTTCACCTCCTCCAATTATTCTCCCCAACCCACAAGTTCTTGAAAAGTTTAAGGTCAATCAAGCCCAATTGGCAAGGCAATGTAACACCCAAGTTTTGAAGGCCAAGAAAGGAAAGAAAACCTTAATGTTAAGGGACGACTCGGTGAGTCCAAGGAGGAACTCGGCGAGTCAGAGCAGGATCCGGGTCGAGGAGTTAGTGACCGACTCGGCGAGTCGGCCAAGGTGACTCGGCGATTCTGGTCTGTGCGAGGAAAACCCTAATTCCGGGAGTTGTATCCTATATAAAGGGTGTTATGTCCCTCCCTCAGCCCCCATATCATTCCAGAGGACCTGTAAACCCTATTTTTCATGTGAGCTTCCATCTTTGAGAGAAATAGCTTTGAGAGGAAGGAACTTTGGGAAGGAACTTGAAGACCAAGAAGGCTGCTTCAAAGGAGAGGTGTGTGCTCGAGATCTACTTCAGTTTGTGTTCATCTTGGAGGTATTAAGCTGCCATTTTCCCTTCCTTGCATCTAGATCTATTTTGTCATGAGATTTGGGGGTTTTATGGTTGTTTGAGACCCAAATCGGGTTAGGGGCTTAGATATGTTGTTGCCACTTCAGATCTATTGTTGGGATGGTCCAATATGTCATAAAGCATCAGGAGATGAGTAGTTGGTGAAGCCCCTTTGTCCTTAAACCAAACCCTAGTATGTTTTGAGCCTAGATCTCTTTAGTTATACGTAAAGTTTGCAACTTTACGTAGGGATTGAGCTTTGGATGTATGGATCTATGGTTTGGAGTCCCTGCATGACTCAAAAGCCCTCTGCATGTTTGGAGATCTGAATGAACTCGGCGAGTCCTTTGAGTGGACTCGACGAGTACCATGAAGATGAGGAGGAACTCGACGAGTGGGATGAACAGCTCGTCGAGTCGGATGAAGTTGGGCATGAACTCGGCGAGTTGGATGAAGATTGTCTTGTACTCGGCAAGTCTGTTCTTGGACTCGGCGAGTCAGGTCGCGAAACCCCAAACCCTTTGAGTTGAGACTCGAATCAGTGAGTCGGTTGGAGACTCAGCGAGTTGGACAGGTCAGGACTCGGTAATCGTTGGGCTCGGCGAGTCATGGACTGACTCGGCGAGTCATGTCGCGAATGGAAGGACCCTGAGTATGTGAACTCGGCGAGTCAGTAGGTGGACTCGGCTAGTAGGGTTGACCTGGAAGGTTGACTTTGACCAAGACTTTGACTTAGACCAGAGTTGACTTGGTTGTCTGTCGGGGGTCAGTTTGTCTAAGTGTTGCATTGATATTGATAGCTCGGGAAGCTAGTAGAGCAGGAGTTCAGTGAGTGGCCGGGTAGCTGCTAGTGGGATCATCAGCCAGTTCAGCCGGTGCAAGTGAGTTTCCTTTTGTATGAATGGGTCTACGGCCACAATGTCGGCCCATGTAGTTATGAGTAGAAGACCCGGGGGTTAGCCCTAGGCATAGTATGCTAGTATGATATTCGGACGAGGTCCAATGATAGAGGGCGGGTGCCCAAGGAATGGTTTATACGATAGTTTATACTTGTTGTCTGTGTGATACTTGTATGTGCCTGGTAGGGAGGTGAGGGTGGGCGAGGTCCCGTGTCTCACCAATAGCAAAGTGTGGATGGTTTTCCACATCTCAGTAGCAGCAGTCCAGGGGCGAGGCCCAAGTTAGGAAAGGAGTGAGGGTGGGTTGGGCCCGTATCTCACTATCAGCAGGAGTATGGACGAGGTTCCATGACTCATCAGTAGCAGGACACGGGCGGGGCCCAGAGATAGGTGAGGCCTTAGAGCAAGAGCTGTTAGTATATGTTTAGCTTATGTGATGTTATGTGATACGTGTATGTGCTATTATATGTTAGTGGGCGGGGCCCTGTGACAGGCGAGGCCTAAGTGAAACAGATCTGTATTCGAGCGGAGCTCGAAGCCAGGCGGGGCCTGGAGCGGCGGGGCCGTTGTAGCGGGAGAGGCCCGAGGTAAGGGGCGAGGCCCAGGATAGCGGGCGTGGCCCAGTATTTGCAGTGTGTGTTAGTTGCAGCTAGATAGAGGGTGTGGCCCAGTATGTGCAGTGTGCAGTGGTGCGCATGGTATGTGGTAGATTGGGGAACTCACTAAGCTTCGTGCTTACAGTTTTCAGTTTTGGTTTCAGGTACTTCCGGTAGCGGATGATGGAGCTCGGGATGATTGCATGACACACACCATAGTTTATACAGCCTGGGAATGTTTACTCTGATAACGAATATGTATTTTGGAAACTAATACTTTGTTTATGTTTGAAAACGATGAATTACTTAACGTAATGTTTTATTAAAAGAAATTTTTAGTCTTAAATTTTGGGATGTTACAGGCAAGGTCTAGGTGTGGTCACGTCTTGGAGATGTAGTCACATATTGACAAGGGAGAGTTGGGTGTCAAAGTCTTGAGAAAGTGTGTGGTTCAATCACTTTCTAAGTCACATAGTGAGTTTCTTTGGGACACCTATGAAACAGACTATGAAAAGACCCTTAATGATCTTAGCTATTTGTTAAGATCAACTTCCTTAAAACTTGATGGACATTGACAATAGTGACACAGGAAATCCCGGAAAGCATTCTCTTCCCAATGGAAAGGGATCGGCCATAGTCAACTCGGTTGACCAAATGGTAAAGAGAAAAGCTAAGTCTGTGATAGTCCCGTGTACCATTATCAAAGGGTCCATATGTTTATATTGCCAAAGAAAGGGGCATTGGTTGCGAAGCTGCCAAATTTACCTAAGGATGTTAAAGTCAATAAGTTTGTCACAACTGTAAATTTTAAGCTATGTAATCTATACATTCAGGGTAATGAGAATCAAAAACTTTAACCAAATGCAAGATACAAGTACTATAAATAGTCATCAAACAATTGGAGACCCTAGAAGTTCTTGTTAAGTCTAATTTAGACTAGAACTTCCTTATTGGATCCAAATGGGCCAATAAGCTTCCAATTAGACTATCATGGGCTTAGAACCCTAATTGGGCTCTAATTGGACCCACATTCGTTTATTTCAATATTTTGGGCTAGGTAGAACCTAGAAGGAAATAAAACACAAGTTTTGATCCATAATTAAACCTAACCTAGCTTAATAAAGCACAAAAATCACAATTTTATTTTATAAGTCCAATAAATACCCTAATTAACACTAATGTTGGGCTTAGGAGCAAAAAGCCCAAAAACCTTTTTTTTCCTTCCCATTTTCGGCCCAAAAGAAAAGCCCAAGAAGAAGGGTTGACTTAACACTTGCCACCTCACTATTATCCCACATATCTCCATGCATGGACCAACATGTACCAAGGAATGTCAACTCAAACTCTTTCTCTTCTCTTTCTTCTTGTTTGGCCGAGAGTTTGCACACACACACACACAAAACACTCACAAACTCTCTCTAAAATACACTCAAGACTTCTTCCTCTTCTCCATCCAAGATCTCGAAATTTAGGGACCTTCCAAGAGGATTTTGCAAGTAAATCATCACCTAAGGTAAGATTATTCATGGATCTATGGTCTAAATTCTTTTGTTATTAAAAATCTCTTCCTAATCCATGTAAAAAACCATGATCTTGCACTCTAGAAACCCCATAATCTCGAAAAATTCATCAAGGAGTGCAAGGGCCAAAAATCACTTCATTTCTTCCAATTTTTCTTCAAGAACCGAAACTACACACCCAAGGTGAGATTCATACCCCTATTTTCTGTTTTTAAGAGTTTTTGTGGGGGGGAATACAAGTGAAAGTGTAGATCTATATGTATTTGTATGCCTTGTATGATTTCCATGCTTATATGTATGCTTATATGTGTTTTAATGTTGGATCTAGCCATTAAACCCCTCAAAACCGAGATATAACTCATGTTTTATGATATTAGCTTCAAATATGTTCCTACATAATAAGTGATACTAGATAAATAGCCAAGTGGTTAGCAACAATTTTCTTTAAGCTAAAAACACACATTTTGGGTCAAAAATGTGAAAAATACAAAATTAAGGGCCCAAATTGACATTTTACAGATTCTGATGGTTGGAATGTGCCAAAACAGTTTTCATAAAGCTATTTCTGGAATTCTATTCAATTAGTGGATTAAAAACATAAATTTCAAGCCTATTGGGCTAAAAATGTAAATTTCGGCCCAATAAGGCCCATTATGCGAATTTTTCTGTTTTGAAGGGCCAAAACTGTGAAATTCTGTAAAACAGTGGACTATAAGTGTCCCAAACCCTTTTCAAAGGTTTAAAATGCTTTTTAAATTTAAAAAGGACCAAAGTTGCAAAAATTTTCCATTGTGGGCCAAAATTGTCAAAATTGCGAAAAGATGGGCCAAAACCGAGAAAAACTGCATTTTCAGGGACTTAAACTGTTTTCTTTGAAAAATATGCTGGAAAATATTAATTTCAATAATTTTTGGTGTTAAAACGTCAAGAAAAATAGTTTAAGGACCAAACCGGGAAATATTTAATAAAAGGGTTGAAAATGTAAATTTTACAAATGATGAGGGGCTGAAAACAGAAATATTTCAAGGCTGATTCAATATGTACAATGTGATCAAATAATGACACCTCAACTATCAACGAAATACAACTCATTACAATACCAAAGGTCGTTGCTAAACGAATTGGCTCGGTCTCGAGCCAATGGAAATCTACAACTACTAACTCTTCGATACATACAAATAGCGATTGGTAATACATATACATACGAGTGTGCACAGACGTCTACGCACCATCTTCGGGCCCCAAAAGTGTAAAATCTTGTTTGTTGGGCCTAGCTAGCCCAATGACCTGATCTTAAGGCCCGAAGACATTTTTTTTTCTACGAAGTGTTGAGTTTTACCGACTTGGCACAACGTAGGGTGACTTTCAATGGCTTGTACCATTGGACCCCAAGGGCCATGGTATTGCTAGAAAAGTCTACACATTTTACGAGGCGGGTCGGGGACCCCTCGCACGCATATTTTCCCCAGCCGGTTAATGGAGTTACCGGGGTCTTCGTGACCTCTTTCTCTTCGGATGTGGGACTACACCTTGTCCGGGCGATTGGATAACGTGATTAGTACTGGCGATGCCTTCGGGAATCGTTGGTATATCTATAAACCGGGCGTTTGTGTAATGCGGGTTTGTAGTAAATAATCAATGCTCGAGAACCTTCCAACGTCGCTTGGGACCGATACCACTATTTTCGTAATGGTTTCAACGCAACTCAATGGATTTCAAAAGAACTAGGGAAACATCGGGTTTCCCTAGGGTTTTCATTACATACAGATTTGAAACGCATACATCTTCAACGAACATTTTTCACAAGTATAGAAACAAACAAGCATACCTATGGATCTTCACAAACGTTTTTGAAAGCTTTTCTTTTCAGAAAATATCGGATTTTCTGGTGGTTTTTCAAACAATATAAACATTCGATTTCAAACACTGCTTATGAACTCACCAACATTTCATATGTTGACGTTTTTCAAAATACTTGTATTCTCAGGAAACCAGTGAGTCAAGGGAAATCATGCTCAGTGACGGTTGCAGTTTATTTTTGAATGAACCAAACAACATTAATTTTTTTTGGAAATGTAATGTCTTAAACAATGTATGACATGTAAACACTACTGGTTGTACTATGTTGATGAATGGTGATGAATGTTGTTATGTTTCATATATATTCAATGTTATGGTATTCAATTGAGTCACGACAGCCCCCGGACGTTTCCGCCGTCTGGTTCGGGGGTGTGACAGGTTGGTATCAGAGCTTTGTTTATAGTGAACTAGCATGTCGAGCCATACATTGATATGCAACTATAAACCAAAAAGAAGGACTAACATAACTCTGAACAAAACAAATGAATAAAATACACTTGCTTGTATTAGGAGTAA
Source organism: Lactuca sativa (assembly GCF_002870075.4). Lineage (NCBI taxonomy): Eukaryota > Viridiplantae > Streptophyta > Magnoliopsida > Asterales > Asteraceae > Lactuca > Lactuca sativa. The sequence continues at coordinate 247,717,697 of NC_056623.2, read as the reverse complement.
GGACCTAACGCTGAATCAAACACCATAATACTGGTATCCCGGTTAATTCGGGACTGTTCTTAGTGATACCAAGGAGTGAATGTAGCCTGATCAACTACATTCTCTCCAAGGTAAAACTAACACATGTCTTGATGAGATCGGAATAGCCAGGGAACCTAAAAATTTTACCCTATATCACCCAAAAAGAGAATATTTGCTTAGTCTGTGTAATAGTCATAGTACCCTAGGAATAATGTAGCATAATTACGTACTCGCGCAGACAGCATGGCTGGTTTTCATCACCCTGGAGACCCCTACTTCCCTAATCAGGGAAACAACGGGTGGCTAGAGGAGAAGAAGAACCTGAGGAGGACCCCGAAGAGGAATCAGATGGGGAACCGGAGGCAGAAGTCGAGGGCGAGCCTGTCGAACCCGAAGAAGACGAAGAACCTTTCGGAGAGGAGCTTGATGACAGCGAAGGGGGTGATTCGGACGCAGAGTCCGAGGTCATCGATCCCCCTTACCCGATCAGGGTGCCTGCTTATCGTGTGGGACCCACTGGACCTACCCCTCCTTGGGGCATGGATCTTTGGAGATGGAGCAGACATCAGGGACAGCGACCCCCGTTTGGCATGTCACGTGAGTTCTTTGACCTGAGGGACGGAGGACCGGCCGACCGAGCCCTACCGGTCATGGTGAGACGGTTACGGGACACCGGCGACCTTGCTCAGGACACTGCTGATCAAGTACGCCAGCTGTGGACTAGGGTCGAGCGTGCGGAACAGGAGACGCGTGACGTCCTCCGGGAGTTTCACATGAGGCAGGTGAGGTGGGAATCTCGACTCCAGGATGCAGAACGCCTGGTGGCTCGTCTTCAGGGAGCGTCCACATCTTCGGCACCACCTCCTGACGCAGCTCATCGCGGTTAGGGATAGACCTATCGTAGTAGGATATTAGTAACTATGTTATGTACTCCGGCTCTATGTTTAAGTGACTACACTACTCATGGAGCCGTTATGCTGTCGGATTAGCGTTACTTATGTATGCTCCTACGAGCAAATTTTCTTGTACTAAACACGGATAATATTAATGAACTTTTGTGTGTTTTGCTATGATATTCACAGTTGTTATGTGTTGAGGTGTTATGATTATATGCTTGATGATAGTAATGCTTAGGTTCGTGCCCTACACCTAGTTAGTAGGATCATAACCTCACCAAAGCCACGTACACTCAACATCTTTCCGTTTCATGACAGAAAGATGCCTCGCCCAGCTACTCGCGGAAATCCCGAACCAACCCCGCCGGAAGTTGACTCCACCGCTTTCCAGGCAGCCGTGTCTGCTGCGGTCACGGCAGCTATGGCACATCTTCACCGAGGGAACAACGGAGGAGGTAACGGGCAAGGATCCGGAAGTTCGAACAACGGGACGAACCAAGGACTCACTAAAACGTGCACCTACAAGGATTTTGCGAACGCTAAACCCCGAACTTTCAACGGTACCGGAGGAGTGATCACCCTAAAGCGATGGATCGAGAAGGTAGAGTCGGTATTCGAGATATGCGAGTGCCCCGAGCAGATGAAAGTGAAGTTCGCGGCCTGCACTTTCGTGGACCAAGCACTCACTTGGTGGAATGGCCACATAGAAGCTATGACACTCCCTGTTGCCAACTCTATTCCCTGGGCAGAGATGAAAGAGATGTTGACGGCTGAGTACTGCCCCCGAGGCGAAATACAGAAGATGGAGCAGGAACTATGGAATCTCACGGTGCAGAATGGAAACATCGATGCTTACATATCGAGATTCAGCGAACTATCTCTGTTGTGCCCGGGTATGATCACATCAGAGGGGAAGAAGATTGAACGATTCATTTGGGGATTGACATCCCCCATTCAAGGGAACGTGATAGCTGCTAACCCTGAAACGTTTGACAGCGCGAAGAGATTGGCAAAGAGGCTCTATGATCATAACCACAAAAAGGGCGAGAAACCGGTAGAGACTGAGAAGAAAAAGGAGAGCGATGGTAAGAAGGGATGGAGCAACAAGAGGAAGGGGCGTCAAGGTCCCGAGACCTCTAAAAAGCAGCAAACGGTGGCAGTTCACGCTGTCACTGCGCCGGTACCAGTCACATCACATGCTCCAGCCTCAGCTACTTCAAATACTTCAAGACCCTATTCCGGCACTCATCCCAAATGCAACAAGTGCGGTTTCCATCACCAAGGAGAATGTAGGGAGTTCCATTGCACCAGTTGGAATCGAAGGGGACACACTGCAAAGTTCTGCAGGACTTATCCTTCTCAGAACCAGAGTCAGGGAAACAACCAGAATAACAACAACAACCACCGCAATACCAACAACACCAATGCCGGCGGCAACAACGCAGGGCCTAGCCAAACCTGTTTCGGGTGTGGAAGGACGGGACATTTCCGTCGAGACTGCCCTAACAACAACAACAACTCAGGAAACAGAGGAGCAGGTAGAATGCTGACTATGGGTCAGAGTGATGCAGTTCAGGACCCCGCAGTTGTGACCGGTACGTTTCTCCTAAACCACACTTATGCATGCATCTTATTTGATACCGGAGCGGAGCGAAGTTTCGTAAGCGAGAAGTTTAAACATTTACTAAAACAACAACCCCAGAAGCTAAATGAAACCTATACGGTGGAAATGGCCAATGGGAAAACCGAATCCACTAGGGAGATCTACATCGGATGTACCCTAACCCTTAACCAACACGTCTTTCGAATAGACCTAATGCCAGTATCAATTAGGAGTTTCGATGTGATTATCGGCATGGATTGGTTAAGCCCCCACCATGCCGAGATTTTGTGCCACGAGAAGGCCGTTCGCCTTCGTCTCCCAAATCACGAAACCCTAGTAATTTACGGAGACAAACCTAGCACGAATCTTCGTCTTATCTCGTGCATCAAAGCACAAAAACATCTGCGAAAGAACAACTTAGCGTTCTTGGCCCACATAGTGGACAAGACTAAAGAAGAAACTAACATCCAAGACATTCCGGTAGCGTGTGAATTTACGGACGTGTTTCCCGAAGATCTTCCAGGAGTACCCCCAGAGAGACAGGTTGAATTCCGAATCGACCTCGTTCCAGGAGCGACTCCCCTCGCTAAATCACCATATCGGTTGGCACCTGCTGAAATGCAGGAATTATCCAGCCAACTCAGTGAGCTTCTGGACAAGGGATTTATCCGACCTAGCTACTCGCCATGGGGAGCTCCGGTGCTCTTTGTCAAAAAGAAGGACGGATCTTTCAGAATGTGCATCGATTACAGAGAGTTGAACAAACTCACTGTCAAAAACCGCTACCCACTCCCGCGAATCGATGATTTATTCGACCAGCTCCAAGGAGCTAGCTATTTTTCTAAAATAGATCTACGGTCCGGATACCATCAACTCAAGGTCCGAGAAGAAGATATTCCTAAGACCGCTTTCCGAACCCGCTATGGACATTACGAATTCGTCGTAATGCCCTTCGGTCTAACAAATGCACCCGCCGCATTTATGGACCTGATGAACCGAATCTGTCGACCGTTTCTGGACAACTTCGTCATTGTGTTTATCGATGACATCCTCGTCTATTCTCGAAGCAAAGAGGAGCATGGCCAACATCTTCGACAAGTCCTAGAAACGCTGCGATCGGAAAAGCTTTACGCCAAACTCTCCAAGTGCGAGTTCTGGCTTCGGAGTGTGAATTTCTTAGGCCACGTAGTTAGCCAAGACGGGATTCATGTGGATCCCTCTAAGGTCAAAGCTGTGGAAGGATGGGCAATTCCGACTACGCCCACGGAAATTCGTCAGTTCTTAGGCCTAGCAGGCTACTATAGGAGATTCATCCAAAACTTCTCAAAAATCGCAAAGCCACTTACCTTGCTTACGCAAAAGAGTGTGCCATTCAAGTGGACAGACCGACAAGAGATTGCGTTTCGAACCTTGAAGCAAGCTCTTTGCAGCGCTCCTGTACTATCTCTACCTGAAGGAACGGAAGATTTTGTAGTTTACTGTGACGCGTCAAATCAGGGCTTAGGTTGCGTTCTCATGCAACGTGGAAGAGTAATAGCATATGCGTCCCGTCAACTAAAGGCGCACGAAGTAAATTACACAACCCATGACCTAGAACTGGGAGCTGTGGTCTTCGCCCTAAAAATTTGGAGGCACTACCTGTACGGTACAAAGTGCACCATCTTTACGGACCACAAGAGCCTCCAGCACATCTTGAATCAGAAGGAGCTGAACATGAGACAACGAAGATGGGTGGAATTGTTAAACGACTACGAATGCGAGATCAAGTACCATCCAGGCAAGGCCAACGTGGTAGCTGACGCATTAAGTCGGAAGGAGTACACAAATCGACGTACGAACACGCACTCGATAACCATTCAGTCTCATTTGACCACTCAAATTGCATCAGCCCAGGCAGAGGCTATGAAAACGGAAAATAGAACTAGCGAGGCATTACGCGGAATGGAGAAGAACCTGGAAGTCAAAGAGAATGGGGTATACTACTTCATGAACCGCATTTGGGTCCCAAAAATCGGAGGATTTAGAGAGACCGTCATGAAGGAAGCCCACAAGACACGATACTCCATTCATCCTGGTTCGGACAAGATGTATTTAGACATTAAGCAGCACTATTGGTGGCCTAACATGAAGGCGGAAATCGCAACTTATGTTAGTAAGTGCCTTACGTGTGCCAAAGTAAAGGTGGAATACCAGAAACCTTCTGGATTGTTACAACAACCGGAAATCCCTGAGTGGAAATGGGAGGGGATTTCTATGGACTTCGTGACCAAGTTGCCCAAGACATCGGACGGATTGGACACCATATGGGTAATAATCGACCGACTGACGAAATCTGCCCATTTCCTGCCAATCAAAGAGTCCTACAAGATGGAGAGGCTGACACGTTTATACCTACGAGAGATTGTAAGACTTCATGGAGTGCCAAAATCCATCATTTCGGATAGGGACAGTAGATTCACGTCACGCTTTTGGCAGTCGCTCCACAAGGCAATGGGAACTCATCTGGATATGAGCACCGCGTATCACCCACAAACGGACGGTCAAAGCGAACGAACCATTCAGACGCTTGAAGACATGCTTCGTGCATGTGTGATAGACTTCGGAAAGTCTTGGGATACCCACCTGCCGTTGATCGAGTTTTCATATAACAATAGTTATCATTCGAGTATTAAGGTGGCCCCTTTCGAAGCACTGTACGGGCGTAAATGTAGATCACCGTTATGTTGGGCTGAAGTAGGTGACACCCAGCTAACAGGAACACATACGTCGGATAGAGCAATGACAGGACCGGAAATCATTCGCGAGACCACAGAAAAGATTGTCCAGATCAAAGCTCGATTACAGGCATCGCGCGACCGGCAAAAGAGCTACGCTGATAAACGGCGAAAGCCCTTAGAATTCCAGGTCGGTGATCGAGTATTGTTGAAGGTCTCACCCTGGAAAGGAGTTATACGTTTCGGAAAACGAGGAAAGCTAAACCCGCGATACATTGGACCTTTCGAAATCGTCGCCCGAATAGGTCCAGTAGCCTA